>NC_056663.1:110085043-111533793 GCF_018350195.1 Panthera tigris | reverse complement strand
GGAGATTTTTCTCTGTGTCCCAAATATTGTTTGGGTCTGGTTTATGAATTAGTCTTTGCAGCCTTCATAAGCAGAACACTTTAGTCAGTTATCTAGCTTCAAAAGATGTCATAAAATTTTACCAAATAGTATTTAAGTTTCACTTTATTTTCTTTTTTAATTTTTTAATGTTTATCTTTATTTTTGAGACAGAGACAGAGCATGAGTGGGGGAGGGGCAGAGAGAGAGGGAGACACAGAATCAGAAGCAGTCTCCAGGCTCTGAGCTGTCAGCACAGAGCCTGACGTGAGGCTCCAACTCATCAACCACGAGATCATGACCTGAGCCAAAGTTGGACGCTCAACTGACTGAGCCACCCAGGCGCCCTTAAGTCACACTTTAATATTCACAGTATTTATATTACTGATAGGAAGGCAGGATAGAGCATTATTTGAGAGTTTGCACCATATTTCCATCAGAACTAGCTGGCAAAGACCTTCAGGGAGTCATTTAACAGTTTGCCTCTATCTCTGTTTTGTAAAATGACAATGACTACCTCATTAGCTTATTATAAGAATTAAATGCTCTCTTCTAGGTAAAGCACTTAGACCAAAACCTGACTCATTGTAAACACCAAAGAAGTGTTAGTGTATGTTGCTGTTGTTGATACATGTATAGCCTGACATTCAGCTTCTTGCCTCTTTCACTGACCCCGCACACCTACTACCTGCAAAACAGCAACACCTTCGTGTGCTTAATGAATGAATCCCCAATGGAATCTTAGTGGAAGGTAGCCTTTTCTATAAAACAAGATTCAAACAAGTAAAAATAACTTATGAGGTATCCAACAAATCTACCTAACTTAAAAATTTTTCCCAACCCTTCACATGTGTATAAAGTAATTGATTTATAAGTATTTTAGAAAGTATCTCAAACATTTATTTCAATTCCTATATAAGATAAGAGATATAAGATATAGAAATATTTCTGAAAAGCAGTGGAAAATTGGAAAGTGTTTAAACGGTCACTTTCAGAGAGGGATTGCTGAAAATACAAATGCAAGTTCCTTTCTGTATCTCCTCAGGGATGGAATAAACCTAGCTGGAGGTTCAACATTGTTTTCTTAGATGAAATCTATAATTACTGTACAGATTGAAGTGTAGAATACCAAAATTTTTGGAAATGAAAGACATAGTAGTTAAAAGCCTTGACACTTTAATTCAACAAATGCTTTTAGGACTTTTCAGACACTATTTTTTTTTTTAATTTGTTTTTAACGTTTATTTATTTTTGAGACAGAGAGAGAGAGACAGAGCATGAATGGGGGAGGGGCAGAGAGAGAGGGAGACACAGAATCGGAAGCAGGTTCCAGGCTCTGGGCCATCGGCCCAGAGCCCGATGCGGGGCTTGAACTCACCGACCAGGAGATCGTGACCTGAGCTGAAGTCGGACGCTTAACCGACTGAGCCACCCAGGCGCCCCACTATTGGTTTTTCATAGCGTGGTTATCACGCCTGAGTTCACTGTGGTGCTGACTCCCGATAGGTATGAGGGTCAGCTACCATAGGCTGCATTTTCTTTGCTCCTCGTTTTCCACATCACCCTAAGAATTAGTGTTATTTTGCATACAGACTAATATAATTTACAGGATGACATAAGTTCTAGTCTAATTTAAGTCACTTTCTAGTTGGAGTAAGCCTGTCATCATTTTAAAATCACGATTTCTTTATTGATAAAATGGAGATAACCTAGACTCCTTGCTCCCAGGATTTGGGTAAGAATGAAATTGTATGGCACATGTGAATGTACTTGGTAAACAGTGCTGTTATTTTAACTGTCTTGATCCTATAGAATTGTTAAGATGAAGAATTTATAGGGGCGTCTGGGTGGCTCAGTCAGTTTAGTGTCCAACTTCGCTCAGGTCATGACCTCCTGGTTCATGAGTTTGAGTCTCACAGCCTGTGAGCACAGAGTCCACTTGGGATTCTTTGCCCCTCCTCTTTCTGGCCCTCCCCTGTTTGCGCTCACCCCAAAATAAATAAATATTAAGAAGGAATTTATAGAGACTGTCCTCATTCTTTTTCTATTTGATCATATTGCCACTGTTTCGTTATAAAAATACTATAATTATTTCTAGAGAAATAACATTTAAGAGTTAAGTAATGGTAACTACTTACTGGTAACTACTGTATAGGACATTCTTCAACAGGGTGGCAAAATGAATATGAGTTCAGACCTTGCTCACATCCAACCAGGTTTCCTAAAAGGGTTCAAGGTTCAGGGAGCAACTGTGCTGTCCCACTTTCTGGTTCCATGTTCCGCTGCTCTAACGCAGGTGCTCTGTGCTCTGGCTATCCCCAAATGAGTGAATTCCTGCTCATCCTTCAAAACTCAGTCCGTATTTACTTCATCCATCGAATCACTTCTGACTTTCCCTGGTAGTTAAGCACTTCTTTTCTGTTTATTTACGTAAGTCTATCGTAGCTGGTACTTGTTGCTGTGTGGAGTTGTGGCTTTGGATTTTAGATTTTTACACTGAATTGTGAAGCTCCATATGTAAAGGTTAAGAGTTAGGGCTCTGGTGTCACAACGCATGGGTTAAAATCCGGGAGCGCTACCGCTAACTAATCATATGAACATGAACAAGTAATTACTCACCTGTAACTGAGGCTAATAATAATATGTGCTTTGTTAACTGGGATAGTTAATGGATTAAATAAGTAAAACTCTTAGAACGATGTCACAATACCTGGTACTTATTATGAACTCAGTTAATGTTGGCTATTATGATATTATAATTATTCATTTATTTAACCTCTGCACAAACGTTGTATCTAAGACAAAGTAGGCTTCTAATAACAAGCTGAGTGAATAAATAAGAGATGGCAATGTCTGCCTATATGAAAAAATCCACAGGTATCCCTTAATATATCATTGTTATACTTGCAAAAATGGTAAAATATATATTAGGATGTAAAATTATTAAATGCATGAAAAAATAAGATTTTTGTGAAAAACGGAGGGACATGTTAAATAAGAAGAAATCAATTCTGCCTAAACTCATACATTTTTTGGTTTGGGTAATAAACAAGACAACCAAGTGGAATAGAAAGTAAAATTTATTTAGCCTTTCAAAGGACTTGAAGGTTCACAAGAAACACCAGAAAAACCAACAAACAAAAATAACCGAGCCATGACTTGCTCTGTCATTAAGGCATTTGGTCATGGAAACAATTTTTTTTTCCTCCAATGTATTTATAATAATATTGAACTTTTTTTCTCCCAAATCTCGAGTGTTTCTCTAACATATCTCAAGACATTTGTGACGTTTACATGGAAGAATAAACAGGTGACAAAATCATTTTAAAACAGATGAGTGGGTGACTTCCACTACTAAATAGTATCACACAATTAAAATAGTATAGCCAAACGTATAATGTAACTAATATTGATAAATTAGTGTTTCCATGCATCAAGGGAAACATGGATTATTAAATAAATGATCCTAGATTACTTAGCTAACTACATAGTTGGAAAAATAAAGATGTCTCATACTATATCCTAAAATAAATTGCAGGCAGATAAAGGACTAAAATGTAAAGGAAGAAATAAAAGAACTAGAAAAAAAAAATAGAGATGACTTTGTATCTCATCAGAGCATGAAGAAGGTCTTCCTGGGCTCAAAAGTGAAAGGAAAAAAAAAACAGTTCTTAAGATTAATGGTTTGAAACATGAAAATTAAAAACACCTCTAGTGAGGGGCACCTGGGTTAGTTCAGTCAGTTATGTGTCCAACTCTTGATTTCGGCCTGGGTCATGATCTCATGTTGGCATGCACTGCTTGGGATTCTCACTCTCCTCTCTGTCTCTGCCCCTCCCCCACTGCATGCATGCACGTTCTTGTGGGCTCTCTCACTCACAATAAATAAACTTAAAAAAATATTAAAAACACCTATAATGATAATATGCCCAGTGATCCAGGAACTGACTTTGAGATAAGCATGTCTAGATTTGAAAAACAGCTCCACCATTTATTAGGTATGATCTTGGGCAAGGCATTTAACTTCCACATGCCTCAATTTTCTGATCTGTAAAATAGTCACAACAATAATAACAACAACAGCATTTGCACAGTAACTACACAAAACAGTTTTTTTTAAATAAATGTTTATTTATTTTTGAAAAGGTACAGGTGGGGGAGGGGCAGAGTGAGGGGGGACAGAGGATCTGAAGCAAATTCTGCACTAACAGCAGCAAGCCTGATCTGGGGCTCAAACTTACCGACTGTGAGATTATGGCCTGAGCTGAAGTTGGACACTCAACTGACTGAGCCACCCAGGTGCTCCCCACCTAAAAGTTTTTGTAAGAAACGAATAATATTAATGGAGCTCTTAAAGAGCCTAAACAATGAAAGCAGATGGAAAAAAAGGGGGGATATTTAGAATATATACGGCATACAAAGATTTAACATCATTAATACAAAAAGATTTTTGTGCATTTACATAAAAAGACCATGAACATGTAGTTCACACACTCAGCAATAGATACCAGAACGAAAGCTAGACATAGAGGTTTTCCAAATCATCTACAATAAAAAAGAATACTTTTTTGTTTCAAGTTAAAAAAAAAAAAGAACTAGGAAATTATTTTATTTATTTAATTTACAGAAAAAGAAATGTCTCAAATGAATATGTTGACAAGTTTTTCAGGGTCTATTCTTTCTTTACTATCTAAATTAAAGGGTTGATCCCCTGTCTTGCATGCCTTCAGGAAATCAAATACTTCATAGTATTTCTGAAGACGCCTAGAATGTTCGTACATGTCCTGGTTTTTGTTTATTATCTTTCATCCTGAGACACTTTCCTGAAATATCTCTCACCACCTTGTAAGTGCTTGCTCTTTTCCTGCTTCAGTCAACCCTGAGAAGATGAAGAGATGGAAAGAGAGAGGGGAACAAAATTGCGATAATTAACTGCCTAGTTTTTGATGAAGCTATTAGCATACTATCCTCATTAGCGTATAAAAACAGTCCCCCATGGGAAATACACATTAGATGATGATAAAAATATTTCATTTCTTAAAATGTTCTATATTAAAGTATATGTCATCAATGTGATTTACCTATGGGAATCTGAGGTGGAGTTTAGGGACATGTTTTAAAGGAAGACATGATGAGATTAATCTACAATAATCCATACTAGTATTTCAAATAGATTGCTATCTCTTATTTGTCTGTGCTTCTGCCTTCTTCTTCTTCTCCTTTTTTAATTTTTTTAATTTTTTTTTTTTTGCTGTCATCCCATGACCTTTAACTGGGAGACATATATAAAGATTGCATGCTAATGTTTCAACTGATTCCTTTCATTGTTATTGGTAAGTTTTATACATACGGTTCTTATTGTCCTGGTAGAAGGGAGAGGTAAAATCAATTTCCTCTTTAACATATTGATAAACAACTCCAGATATAAGAGGTAGGGAGGAGAAACTAGATTTACCTCTGTGTGACCTACATAGGAATGCTGGAAAAAATTAATTCCAGAATATTATGTCAACATTCCTTGAAGTTGTGGAGATGATTTACATAGTAGGTCTTCTCCATCCACCCAGCTACTTTCATCTTGATACTGTAAATTGCTTTCATTTTCCCCCTCCGATCTGTGTGCTTGAGGTATTGTTGTGATAAATTATGGAGGTACAGAACTGAAAATGGTGTGTAGATTGTCTAAGAAATTGAGTGCAGTCAGCCTTAAAAGTGGTGGATGATGTGCTAAAGCGGCTACCTCACCCTGGCCATGTCCCATATGTCGTCAATGAACAGCTGCTTTTAACTTTGCCTTTTGCCCAGAGCATGAGAGCTGCTGGATTTATTGAATTAATAACCACTCCATTATGTGTGTTTTGTTTTCCTGTGACCGTGAAATCTGGCTATAATGTTAGGAAAGTGTAAGACAGGTCTCCTTAACAAACAAGGCGGTATCTTTTTTTTTTTTTTTGGACATTATTTAATACTTAATCTTTTGGGTAGAAAATAATAGGGAAATCCTTGCAAATCTGGAATAGAATGTTCCTAGCAATATTGAGTTAAAAAGGCATTTTATGGGTTACATAGATAGAAAGAAACTGGCTTTCACTATGATTTGTAGTCTGAAGCATAGCTACCGACTGCAATGTGTTTGTGATTGAATAGAGGTTTTTTTTTTAACCCGCATTTTCTTTCTTTTTTTTTTAAGACAGAATGTTATATATATTTTTTCCTTGATGAACATCTGAATAGTTTCTGCAGGAAATGAGGGCAAAATAGAACACTATCTTCCTTTTACAACCTAGGTCATTTCCTGAGGAGTTTTGAATTCAGCACGAAAGGCAGGATTTTAGCAGGGGAGGAATGCGGCACATGTGGAAAAGGTTGTCCTGGCGACCTTTGATTCTTTCGACCAAGAAGGTGCGAGATAAGTCTTCTATCAAGAAGTTTCAGTCAGGGCCATTTTGATTAATGGTGGATTTTTTCTTCCTTCCTTTCTTCTTCTTCTTCATCTTTTTTTTTTTTTAATCAGGTTAACCCACTATTGTTCATATTCTTTCCCTTCCACCACAATTTTTATAGAAAAGAAAAATACAGAAGGTAAATGGATACTCTTTTATCAGTTGTGTTTAACTCCTGGTTACTTCTTTGTTTTCATTAGCAACTGACAGAAATAGTTGTCTTTTGAAGACACAGAAAATAATAGTTTTGAAAGTTTTTTCTTAAAAAAAGTTTGTTTCCTTGATTTGTTTCTTAGAAAAAAAAGTAATGAAGATAGTCAAGTTTGTTGCTAGAAAGGGCCTACAAGAAGATTTATTTTCAAGCCTTCATTTTAATATGGGGAAACTGAGGCTCAGAAAAAAAAATTAATTTGCTTAAAAATATACAACTGATTATAACACATTTGCACTGAATCTCAAGTCAGTGTTTTATCTACCACAAGACTAAGGAGAAGGGCCTGTATTTTTCTAAGAAATTGAATCTTCTCCCTATTTGTTTATTTTTTGGAGGGTTCCTGGGTGACTCAGTTGACTGAACATCCCACTCTTGATTTTGGCTCAGGCCATAGTCCCAGGGTTGTAGGATCCAGCCCCACACCAGACTCCCCGCTGAGCATGGAACCTGCTTGGAATTCTCTCTCTCTCCCTCTCTCTGTGCCGCTCCCTAACTCTCTGTCTCTCTGTCTCTCTTTCTCTCAAAATATTTACCTATATTTTGGGAGAGAGTGAGAGAAAGCACAAACTGGGAAGAGGCAGACAGAAGGGGGGTGAGAGAGAGAGAATCCCAAGCAGGCTCCATGCTGTCAATGGTAGAGCCCGATGTGGGGCTCGAACTCACAAACCATGAGACAAAATCAAGAGTCAGATTTTGTCCGACTGAGCCACCCGGGTGCCCCCAAATAATTTTACTCTTATTGCATACAAGTTGCCTGGTGAAAACAGAATAACGGGAACATTACCATCAACGGAGCTAAATATGGTTTTGTCTTCAACTCTTATCTGAGAGAACAAAAAAGAAAGGAGCTAACTCATTGGCCCATGTATCAGATATTCATTTCCTCACCCACCTCTTACATAACATAAGACAAATCCTTCTCCTGACATTTTGCAGCAAAAGGTAACACCTCCCCAAACAAAGCTTCTGCCTCTACACAGTGATGCACATTTTACATTAAAAATATCTCGAAGGACTATGCGGCATTGTAAAAATTAGTTGGTTCATTTTAGAAAATAATATATTTTCTGCTCTATGAATAAGATGAAGCCTCAACTTTCAGACTCATTGCCATCTAACTGTGTCCCCATATAAACGAGAAGTAATGCTGACCATGAGCGTCCTTGTCATTGGGGGTGGCACTATAATTTCACACACATTTTGATATCTGACATCTAAGGACAATTTCTGAGGAGGCATTCCTTGCAGATGCAGCACTGGGATTTTTTACTAACACAGTACTGGTGGTCAGTAAGGAAATCTTGGATTGATATGATAACAAATTAAAAGAGACCAGCTCCCTGCTGCCTCGTACAGAACCTAATCCCTGCTACTACTGGGCACAGGAGGTGATGTGTTTGTAACAAGGAGAGCAAAGATTAGTATACCCAAAAGTTACAGACCAGATGATCTGTCTATTAGAGAAATGTAAGAAAAAGTTTACTTCCTATTCAAACCGTCTGACCTCTGACCCTTGCTAAGCTTCACATGAAACATCTATATGGATGTTACTACCTTTAGAAACACCTATCATGCATCTTAGTAAGCTTTAAGTATTTTTATTTATTTAATTAAATTTGAAAATGAATCAATTATGTGTGCTTACTTAGGCAATTAGACTTACCCTTAACTCTAAGATTGTATTTTTATTTAGGTCTGGCATCAGATTAAATAGGATCCTGTGTCAAAGCTCTTGAGTCGCTTTTGTAGATGCACACAAAACTGGACGAAGAGCCTCTTTACGAGCAACAAACACTTTGTCAAGAGGAGGAGAAAGCGTTCCTCCAAAGGAGCTCCAATTCTAGAGAAGCCGAATATTCAAATTTCATCTGGTAGATTTTTAATTGCGCTCTAAATAAGCAGGTTGTTGTTGCAGTGCAGACACGGTTGAAAAGCTCTCTATTCCTAAGTCAACAAACTGTTGGGGCATTCTGCAGCGGCTGAATTTCCTGGGTGGTCTTTAAGAATTGCCCCAGGAGGTAGGCACTGTCGTAGTCTAATCCGGATGTTACAGAGGTATGTAAAATGGCATGTCTTGCGAGTTTAGTTTATGTGTTGTCTCGTCCTTCATGTGGAAATAGACATTCTTTTAAGCTTTTTTGGAACCTCTGTGGAATGAATGGGCTAGGAAGGCTTGATTAATGTTAAATTTTCTTAGTAAAAGTCTTGAAATGAGACCTGGCGCTTAGGCTGAAATATGAACATACGTACAAGAGGATTGACAAACTTTTAGACTTAAAGCTCGGGTTTGAAATGTGCCTGTTGAATCTGCGCCTGACTTTTATTCTACCATAAATTTGTGTGTGTTTCTGCATCACACGATAGTTTGTAAGTTGAAAATTAATTTTACATTTTCAAATGAGGGAGACGAGGAAAAAGCATTTGGTGCACGGTATGGTATCATCAATCACCTCGTGCCATCAGTTCAGCTATATACTAGATATATAAAAGAATAAGATATTATTAATCTTTCCATGGGGTTGGAAAGAAATGTCTTGAGGAGATACCTCCGAGCCAGGGAGTTTGGGAGCCAAAGGAGAACGCTTCCTGGACGGGACACCCCAACAAGGGAACCGACAGCACCTAGAAATGCATATACTGATCTGCCACTCCAGCACCTGTCCTGCTGCCAACAGCCCCGAAGGAACCTGCTTCGGTTAGTCCAGTAAATCAAAGTGGCATCTCCCTAAAGAGGTAACTGGAAGAGAAGCTGTCCAAACCATGCATTCCATTCCTTACTGGGCCACCTGGAATTTAAAGCTAAAACACTGGCTTTTACTTCAAATGCATAAGGAGTCTACCTCCCCAGCATGACCTTTCACTCAGTTTAGAAAATTAAATAGAGCTTACCAAAGGGTAACCTTCTCTCTTTTTTCATGCACCTGCACACATCCCAAATCAAGAGAGCTGAAACTAAATGATCCTTGAAAGCTGGGAAACAGCAATGACCTTTTTTTGAGTAAGTCTTCCTGGAAAACATCTGGGAGGAAAGGTCTTGATAATATTAGAATCAATGTCAAAAGAGCTGATAATTTGAGAAAACATTTAAAGATTCAGAATTTATTTCAAATGGAATCTCAAATTCCCAGGAAAGGAAGCACTTGCTGAAATGTAATGAAAAATGAAATGTATTTTTGCCTTGAGCTATAGGCTTGAGCAAAAAACCCACGCAAGGTAATTATTTGAGGGTTACTAAGATGAATATTCTAATCATTTCATTCCAATCAGTTATTTTCAGTAAGAAATCCTGTCAAAGTGTGCCACTTACAATTATTCAAAGAAGAAATCCAGTGTAAATGGTTTTAATCCTTTCTCTGCAAACGAATGTGGTGTGGATGTCCCGTGGATACGGACACTCAGTTATCTTTCTTGTTGACACACATAAGAAAATTCCGGCTGGGCACACATGATTTATTCTTTATATCTGGGGCTGTGCTGTAATCATTCACCCCTTTTTCAAGTCGAGTTTGGCAACTTTATCTCGCTTGCAGTTTGCATTTTTTTGAAAGTGAAAATATATTCTGCAGCTTTTGATGTGTTGATTGGTGGGAAGGTAAAGACAGCCGCACGCAGTCTCTGGAGACCAGCTCAGTGCTAAATGAAGACCTCTAGTGCTTTCTTGTTAGCCAAGATAGATCTACATCCAGATGAACCACAACTAGTCAATAGCAGAGGCTCCCGACGCATGTTCTCAGAAGCCACAAATCAGTTTTCCCTGGGACTTAGTTATCGGCATCTTGTGCCGTAGGCCATGCCCTGCTGCTGTTTGCACGACTGTAATTTTCCCCCCAGTGAAGGTTTTAAAGTCACAGGCTGAGACTGTAACCATGCTCTCTGGGCAACGAAGCTGTCACAGGCCTGCCAGATATCAATTGCCCATCAAATAAATTGCCGCTTTAATGTACTCAGCCTCTCACTATTAAGGAGGTTCAATGCTAGCAGGATTTCCCGCGGTTATGTTTTCCTCCTCCAAAATTTATTTCCAAATGTCTCCTTACCTATGACCCGCACTTATATTATACTGATGTATGTGCAGGAGTTGGTCCGCTACATTTTTAAGTCTCCATTATTTTTGTCTCAAGGATTGCAATAGCCCCCTTATTGGTCTCAACAGAACTAGCATCTTGCCTACCTAATCCACTCATAACTTGTTTCCACAGGCATCTTCCTAAAATACAAATCTAGTCACATTTCTCCTCTTTTAAGAATTTCCCACGGGCTCTCCACAGTTCTCAGTGGGCCTTAGGAAAATCCCCATTTGGTAGAGCCTAGGATACACTCAGAGAGTGCCATTTTATTAGGGAGATTTGCTTTCTTTGGATATCAGACTAGACTGTCCCCTGAAAGTAGTTCAATGCCTCACTTTTGTAAAATGATAGTTCGAATTTAGGCCCCAAAGCTATGTTGGAAATACCTGTGTTAGTGGCTTATAGTGCTGCTTTTAAAAGGATTTGTGGGGAGGGCTCCTGGGTGGCTCAGTTGGTTAAGTGTCCGACTTTAACTCAGGTCATGATCTCATGGCTTGTGAGTTCAAGCCTTGCATTGGGCTCTGTGCTGACAGCGTGGAGCCTGGAGCCTGCCTCGAATTCTGTGTCTCCCTAGCTCTCTCTGCCCCTCCCCCACTCATGCTCTGTCTCTCTGTCTCTCTTTCTCTCTCAAAACTAAATAAACATTAAAAACATTTTTAAAGTATTAGTGGGTTATTTGTGTAAGGGGGACTCCCATCTCTGGCCAGCAGGCCATCCCTGACGTGCTCTTGACAGATAAACCCCTAAACACAAATTGTCCATCTCAGCAAATAGCCCCCTGTTAGCTGGGGCCTCACCTTCTCAAAGACTCCCATTATGCACAATGCCCTCTGAGAAGATGCCGCTGTATTTGCACATCCCGGACCCTGAAGGGATCAATTCCCATCCTCCTCTGTTTTGATGCAGAGTGAGTTTCTCGGGACGACGCCTTCCTCCTCTGTCAATAGGAGCCATTCTCTGCCACCCTCAACTATAGTGTAAAAGCAGTACACCAAATTTTGAGAGCAGTATCAGTGCACGTGGTGACCTCCTCTCAAAGGACATCAAAGGTGTCCTCGCCCTCCTGGGTACACTCCGGCAGTACCGAGCTACTTATAGTTCCCCAAATGCCTTCCTCTTCAAGGCTGCGACTTGCCTACTATATGCATTGGTTGTCTTCGCCCAGATTATTCTTCTTCATCTGCCTGCTGAACTCTTACTCATTCCCTAAGTGTCAGTTCAAACATCACCTCTTCTCTGACATTTACAAAGGTTAAAGGAAAAAAATATTCTGTCTTCCTTTGTCTCTCTCTCTCTCTCTTTTTTTTTTTTTAAAGAGAGGCTTGAGACTGTTTGGGAGAGAAGGCAGCAGAGTGGGAGAGATTGATTGGCTGGGATAATTGATGGAGCCCAGTCCAGAAGGAGATGATAAAGGTAAGATCAAAAGCGCAGAAGGAAAGCATTGTGTGCCTGCTCTTACACACCCCCGTGGATTGTGACCATTTGTTTGCTTACAGCTCTCCTGCTCCAATGGAGTGGTGGCCCAAGTCATAATCCCCTCTTGCTCAGATCACTGTAATAACCCCCCGAAGTGGCCTGCTTATTTGTACCCTGGGTCCACTCTAGAATAATCTCAGCACAGCAACCAATGAATCTTAAAATGCGGTCAGATTCTGTCACTTTTCTGCTCAAAAGCTCTCCATCCCATTCCACGTAGACACCAGTAGGCCACAAGCCCCCACATAATGCACCTTGTCCCATCCCCTTTAAGGAGCATATCGCCTTCTGATATAATGCTTGCATTACTTATTTATGTTGTTTATTCAAAACCTCACTCTAACTAACATGTGAGTTCCATAAAGAAAGTTTTGCCTGTTTACTTTTCTGCTGTGTCACCAGTAACTGGGACACCTGGTATGTCCTCAGTAAATATGTGTGGAATGAATGAGTGAATTTTCCCATGGGTATAAAAACAGTATAGAAGTTGAAAAACTCATAGAATTTGTGTCATCCATGATTTTGACAAAAATCTTGGATATCCTTAACAAAAGTCCCTTTCGGTAAAATGTCCTGACTACTAATTAAACTTAGTAAATTTGAAGTGCTCCATAATGAGCTTTTAAAAGAATAAGACACCAAGGGTGTTATGCGCACATATCTCAAATATCTTTTTTTCTGAATATACTTACACAACTTCACAAAAAAGGAAAAAGAATATCCCGAGAAAATAAGCAAAGATAATGACATTTGTCGTTTGTGTTTGAATAGCTGAAGTAAATGGAGACAAGTTCATATCTCTCTGCATGTTTTCGTTTTGTTCGCTATTGTGTGTACAAACTACCGTTATCATTTTTATGCAGAAAGTTGCCCCCAGTTGATATGCAAATTGTTTTTGTCTTTCTAAGCTATTGAAAAGTGTGTTTCTTAACTAAGCCTATGGCCAGAAATTCAGTTTATATCTCTCATGACACCTATGTGCCAAGAGAACATTTTCATGCCTGAAGACGGTTATACCTTCTGTGCCATGAAGAGCAGAATGATGGCTGTTTGGCCTTTGAACAACATATCGTCAAAGTCAAGTCACACATTTCTCAATGCCATTACGCAAACAGAGGCAGAATGAAAGCCAGAGGCTGTAAAAGTAATTCTTGGATGGCTTGAGGAGTGTATAAAATGTGCTCTATAATTTTCAGCCTCCTGCAGTGCAAGTGATTAGCTAAAGAAACACTTTGAACCTGTTAGTTGTACATCTTTTAAACCATTTTAAATTATGGAAAAGATAGTCCTCAAGAAATTAATTAAAGTTTTGGACAATAATGCAATCAGGGATATCTGTGTTTGCAGTCTTTTCTCTCTGCTTGCATACATCTTTCTCTGTCAAGTACATCAAACAGCTAATTAGCCCCATTTTAAGAGCTTCACTGCTCACATCACTTAAAAGGATCTCCAGGCTGCCTTCTTAGAGACTTTATACTTTCTTTGCATTGGTTTCTTGAATGCCTCCTCGACTTTGAAAGAATCTATTTCCTACATATCAGAGAAACTTTAAAAGTAGATGGGCTTTCTTTCCCACAAATCAGCTTTCTTTGTTTTCTCACTCATGATCAGCATTTTATAAATAATCTTGTAAAGGTTGATAAACCTATTTCACCTGGTATTTGCTTATTTTAAACACCCTTGGGTTTGCTGAAGACATCTGAAAAACATTAGAATGACTGCTTTTTATTAAGACATGTGGTACCAGAAAAAAAAATTATCAGACTAAAGTGTTGCTTTCATTTAGCATAAAGCGTTACCATGACAAAAGTTCGGTGTTTCAAATACCCATTTTAGAAATAACTACAGGTCACATGATCCACAGATATCACATGTTAGCACATGTTAAAAGTTATAACCATAACTAGAGACAGAATTTCTGACTCACAGCTTCCATTAATCTGAACTATCACATGTCATCTCAAGTTGACTATAAAAATAACTCAAGACGCCAGAGTGCTTCAATTAACAGCTGAAATATTGTGATATTTTAACACAGGTGATATAAAGACTCAGAGCCACAAATAGATACATGGCTGTGAGTTATAGCTATTTCCTTGCAGGTTTATTGTTGAAGGCAGATGTAGAGAATGCCTTCCCTTCTTATAAGCCAATCAAGCAGGGCAGGGTATGGCTGGGGGGGGGGGGGAGAAGTGGATTACACTAAAACAGTTTCTTGATTATTTAAATATATGTATGTCAATATATGTATGAATATGACCTGGAGCAGAAGAGGTGACAGGCAAGCCAAGAACACCCAAGAGTACTTGAGATAAGGGCCCTATAGTATCTTGAGTAGAACAAGGTGTCCAGAGGAGCCAAAGAGACATTTGTGAAATAACAACGGCAATAATATTAGACATCTATCATGAACTCGGTATGATTTAAGCATGATTTTAAATGTAAACACGCTAACTCATTGAATCTTCACAATTCTTTGAGATTGGCTCTTTTCTTTCTTTCTTTCTTTCTTTCTTTCTTTCTTTCTTTCTTTCTCTCTTCCTCTCAAATTTGAGAGAGAGAGCATGAGCAGGGAGAGGGACAGAGGGGGAGAGATAAAGATAATCTTTAAACAAGCTCCACACTCAGTGTGGAGCCTTATGGAGGGCTCAATCCCAGGTCCCTGGGATCATGACTGGAGCCAAAATCAAGAGTCGGATCCTCAAATCACTGAGCCACCCAGGTTCCCAAGGTTGGTTCCACTCTTAAATATTATCACTAACTTACCAATCTAGAAACTGAGCTACAGCGAGTTTAAGTAACTTGGTCAAGGTCACACATACACTAAATTGTGGATTTTGGATTTTACCCCAGGTAGATGGGTTTCAGAGTGTTGCAGTCCTATAATTTTGAAAAAAAAAAAAAATGAAGGGCAGAAATGATGGAGAGAGGGTGATGGAGATGGAAATGGGAGGTGAAGGAGAAAGGAAGAGAAGAGAAGAGGACCATATGCACTATATAGAGGCTAGAGAAGAAGCTATTTGTTTAGTGACACCTAATATTATAATTTTAATGGAGGGTCAGAATGTTTAAGGAGTAAAGGAAGGAATGGTGGGAAAAGATTTCCCTGAGGAGTGTGATATTTGACCTATGCTTTTGAAGTGAATCATGCTGGATTTAAGACTTTTTTGCCTTAAAATTTCATTAAAACTGAACCCCTAACTAGTATTAATGCTTACTAAAGTATATTTTCATACCAAGCAGAAAATGATTTCAACAAAAATAAATATTATGGTTTCAAAGGAGAAGGAATGAAAGCCAGGTTGATACATGAACTATCCAAATAAAGTGAAGAAAAATAAAAACACATGAACACTTAAATTTTTGCTCATATTTTACTAGGAGCCTGCTCATAAGTCCCTATATTTCAAAATTATGCTATCAAGGCTTTAAGGCTGGCCATCATGCAGGTAGGCCTAAGAAGGGCAATAAGCAAGAAGTAGTCTTCAATGCTTAGCAATAAAACAGAACAAAAAAATATTTGTAGGGTGGTAGTTGCCGAAACCGGACCTATTTTCATTGTGTTCTCTTTGGCAAACACCTTTGTGAGAAATCAGTTTCCACTTTATCTGGCTTCAGTGCCCTGAGTCAGTAGCGTCTGGGCCTTAGGATGCCTGAGCAACCCACAGCCATACAAAGGACTTAGGAGTGATTCTGGCTAGAGGTTACATGAATCCAGTTTGTACATCTCACTACCAAGTTCAGGGAGTCTGTCCCCTAGAAATTCAACCAACTCACACTTAGTGAGTGCCTACCATTTGCCAGGCACTGTTCCAGATATTGAGTTCGGGTATTTGTTTAAGGTCACATAGCTAATGTGTGATCGTCAGGAAAAGCAAGATCTTTTGTCACTGCATCTAGTACGCCGTCCACTGGATCATGCAGTTACAACCTTTTGAAGTTGTTTTCTCAACTTGGTTTTGAAAAAGTGGCTGATTATCTGGCTTTTCATGACTGTCCAATTTCTAGATGGTTGCTTCTTGCTGTTTATTTTCTGTGTAGAGCCAGCTTGGAGGCGTTTTGTTATTGGAGGAGCAGTTAACTGCTGAGAATTCGGATTTTGCCTTCCACGTCCTATCACACTGTTTAGGACTAAACAGTATTAAATGTGGCTTAAAACTGATGTCAGTACAACTCCTGTCAATGTAGGTTCTAATTGCAGCAACTAGAAACAGTCACTGACAGTAGATGGTTTCATTGACTGTAAGGTCTTTGCCGCCTCTGTATGCATTTAATACTATGTGTTTAGTTTTTCAAGGAGTTTTCTATCTCTGAAAGAAGTTACCTAAGCATGATGTGATGTGATCTTTGTTACAACATTCCAATTGTAAGATAACTTGATTTAAAGCTTCCCGTCAACCTTCTAGACTCCTGTATTTTACAGGTTACTGGAGGGATAATATTGAATCCAGCTATGTCTGGCTCCAATGCTTCCCTCCTCCGTCTTGATACTGAGATATAATATTATTTTTTTTTTGGCATTATTATTGAACCACCTACCCCTTCTTGTCTACTTTACCAGTAATAAAAATGTTCATGATATTCACCAGGGTTAACCTCTCTGGGTGTATTTTGGATCCCAGGTCTTTCATTTCTTCCAGTCTGGAGCTGCAGCTTCTATTATCAATGTAATAACAATTACTGCTAATACATCTTAAGTATTAAATAGATTTTTAGATGGGCATCTGCATGGCTCAGTAGGTTAAATGTATGACTTTTGATTTCAGCTCAGGTCATGATCTCACAGTTTGTGGGACTGAGCCCCACTTTGGGCTCTGCACTGACAGCGTGAATCCTGCTTAGAATTCCCTCTCTCCCTCTCTCTCTACCCATCCCCTGCTTACTCTCCTCTCTTTCTTTCTCTCTCTCAAAAGTAAATAAACTTAAAAAAACAAATAGCTTTTTAGATAGCTGCATTATTATGGTTACCTACTTGTTAGCTAATAGAGTAAATCAAGTAAGTACTTCATAATTCTTCCTGGAACATATATAACACGTATCAGTTTTTTTATCTATCTATCTATCATCTATCTATCTATCTATCTATCTCTATCTCTATTTTCTGCCCACCATTTTGGTATCCAATATCTTCTTGCTAAGTTTTTTTTTTTTTTTAATTTTTTTTTTTAACGTTTATTTATTTTTGAGACAGAGAGAGACAGAGCATGAACAGGGGAGGAGCAGAGAAAGAGGGAGACACAGAATCTGAAACAGGCTCCAGGCTCTGAGCTGTCAGCACAGAGCCCGACACGGGGCTCGAACTCACGGACCGTGAGATCATGACCTGAGCCGAAGTCGGACGCTTAACCGACCAAGACACCCAGGCGCCCCATAAGTTTTTTTTTTTTTTTATGTTTATTTTTGAAGGAGAGAGAGAGAGAGAGAGAGAGGCGGGGGAGGGACAGAGATAGAGGGAGACAGAGAATCCAAAGCAGGCTCTGGGTTATCAGTGTGTCATTATTGTGGTTTTACTTACCTAGTTTTTACTTATCTAATTTACTTATCTAGTAGATAAGATTTCAACCTTCAATGTCTAGGTATTATATATTTTGTTATATAGTGCTTGCTTAGGTAATGCTTATCGAATGGGTCAAATAAAAAAAATAATTTCTGCACATTTTCTATTCTTAGAGTGTCTGCTGTCTTGCTTGACCTCTGCATTATTATACCAATTATTACCACTTCTGGACCTCTCTGGTCATTGCCACCTATCACTAGGTGATAGTGATGCCACCTATTGCCATTCTCAGTTTCTGACTTTAGTTCCAAGTTGCTGCCTTGTTCTCAGGCATACGATCCACAAGCGTGGGTGCACCTACTTTCTACTTTCTTAGCATCAGACTCTTCTGCATAGCTCTACACTGCCTTGCCTACCAAGCTCAAAGTTCCTATTCTGGTATATTAATATTACTTTTAATTAACATGTTTGACCAGTTCAGTGACCTAAAACTAGTCACTATTTTAAATACCTGCACTATAACTATAAAAACTGCTCATGTATTTCTAAAAAAAATGTTAGGGTCACACAAATTCTAATAAGCCTGATTAAGGTAATTTTGATGTAAATTTCATTAGCTCTGAACAATTACAAAGTCATATTTACCAGGCAACACATGTGTAGTGGGAAATCCAAGAACTTCTGTGTTTATCGTAGGTTTTGTTATAGCAATTAAATGTTCTATTCTAAGATTCTGACAAAAGAATTTGTTCTAAATGGTGCAAAAAAAAAAAAAAAAAAAAAAGAAAGAAAGAAAGAAAGAAAGAAAAGTGAATATATTCAACTGCATGTGTTTTCCCAGGCTTCTTTTGTCCCCATGCCTATGCTAAGTCTAAACTTGTGAATGATTTCTCACATCATGTCTGCACATAAAAGAACCTTATGAACATATCTAAAAATTATTCTGGAGTTAATGACATTCATCATAATTGTTTCGTGATTGCTTTTTGTAAACTTCTAACTGGAATTAGACGTTCTTTATAATAGTATGCACATGTAACATTTTAACCTAAAAGTTTAAAATGCCAGGTGGAAGAGTATATTCAATGAAGGGCATTGAAAAAAATGTCCTGATTACTGAGCTCAGTCTGTGGTATTTTCTTCTGCCAACAATGACAGCAACACTGAGTGTCATGAAATGAATAAGATTATAATTATTATCAAAATGAAATCCTAAAAAGATGGATATATTCATTTTAGTTTTCAAGATAAAGTACAGTAAGGAAGAATGATTAAAAGATAGAGATTTTGTCATTCCAAGGACAAATTCATCATATACGGCAAATATTACAGCAAAGGGGATTGACATCATGATAGGTTTGCCTCAAATCTATTATCTTTCAGTTAATGATACCTATCGTGCTGGAAATGTGAAACCCCAAAGTAACATATTAAGTTGTTCACTTGGTTTGTAACTGGAATTCTTTATTCTAAATTTGGAATGACAGTTATTATTTATTTTATTTCCAGCATTGATGAGGCTCCCAGAATAGCTGAAATAATTCTGAAAGAAACACATACCCAGAATAATAATAGTAATGCGATCAGATGTCAAATAGTCTTTCTTCGGTCCTACTAAATCCTCAAAGTAAAAATTTATGTAATCGTTTCATTTCCAGCGTAGCTGAAGCACATTTATATTCAAGTTATTATGAGTTATAGACTGCTCTGGAAATTTGTGTGAGGGCGGGTCTTGGTGACAAGAGTATGTAAGAACACATTCTCCTCTGCCAGTCCAATTCATGCCACATCAAAAAAGTGAAAGAATTTGGGGTGCTTGAGTGGCTCAGTCAATTAATTAATCAAGTCTGACTCTTGATTTAGGCTCAGGTCATGATCTCACAATTTGTGGGTTTGAGCCCCATGTGGATTCTCTCTCTGTCCTTCCCTGCTGTCTCTCAAAATAAATAAATAAACTAAAAAAAAAAAAAAGAATGCAAAAGAATTTATAACCTACAAGTGTAACTATTGAGTTTATTAGTCACATACTTAAAACAAATATACCTTTAATTGGACATCAATAATTATCATAAGCTTGGAATGTTTGAATACCTACAGCTGCCAGGATAAAAGATAAAGTCAAATCTAGTTGCATAATCAGTGCATCATACATCAGTGTTTTCATTTCTAGATAAAACATATTTGGTGAAAAATAATATGCTGCTCCTGGTAGAATTGTTTGATTTCCATGTAAAAGTATTATTTTTTCCCTTAAAAATAATATGTCCTAGTTATCTTTTCACCTCAGTTTTGATAGAGTGGCTCTTTTTTTTTTAATTGATGCACAATGATTTATTTAACCAATTTCCTATATTACCTCTACTTAAACTGTTTCCATTCATTAGCCATAAGAATTAATTTTAATGCTTTAAAGGATAACTTACACATACATATATTGTTCTTTCATGTGCAAGTGTATCTGTCCATACATTTAAATACCTGAGATAGCTGAATCAAAGAGTAAATGCAATTGTTATTTTGGTGAATATTTCCCAGTTAACCTCCATGAGATTGGTTTTGTTTGTTTATGCCATTTCACACTCCTTCTAGAAATGTAGTGAGCCATGTCTGAGAATCTCATAAAAAATGTAGTAGTTTTAATCTGAATTTATTATTATTAATGAGGCTGAACCCCCTTTTTTATTCAAAAAATGTTTTTAATCTTTATTTATTTTTGAGAGAGAGAGACAGAGTGCAAGCAGGAGAGGAATGGAGACAGAAGGAGACACAGAATCTGAAGCAGGCTTCAGGCTTCGAGCTGTCAGCACAGAGCCCGACACGGGCTGGAACCCACAAACCATGAAATCATGACCTGAGCTGAAGCCAGACGCTTAACCGACTGAGCCACCCAGGCGCCCCAGTTGAACCTCCTTTCATATGTTTCAGAGGATTTCTATTTCTTTTTCTTTCCTTTAAGATCTTATTTTTAAGTAATGTCTACACCCAGCACCAGGCTGAAACTTACAACCCCAACACCAAGAGTCTCATGCTCTACCGAATGGGTCAAGTCTCCTTTCGTGTCTTGCCACACTTGACACATTTTGAATTTACCCTTTTGAAATTTTCTGTTTTTAAATTTTTTTAATGTTTATTTATTTTTGAGGGAGAGAGAGAGAGAGAAAGCTAGTTGGGGAGGGGCAGAGACAGGGGCAGACATAGAATCAGGAGCAAACAGCACAGAATCAGTGTTGTCAGCACAGAGCCCACTGTGAGGCTTCAACTCACAAACCATGAGATCATGAAATGAGCCGAAGTTAGATGCTTAACCGACGGAGCCACCTAGGTGCCCTGAAATTTTCTAATTAGAGATTCCATGGCTAACTCTGCAGTTCTCCATTTGGACTTTCACTTCATGTTGGACTTCATGTTGATTTTGACAGCACTTCTCCATGCTGGCGATATGTCTCAGGGACCTTATATAATGCTTCCCCTCACAACACTCTCTCCGCACAAATTCTTAACCATCTCAGCCACTCTGTTCTTGTGGTGCTGAGGGCATAGGTGAGAGAATAGAGAAAAGTTTCAAGGGAGGAGCGGTGAGACTGGTTGTTGTTCAGGAACATTTCTGATTTGATAAAAAAAAGAAGCTTCTTTCTTTCATCAGTAGACTAATAGGAAGGTCTCTTTGGGGTCTCAAGTTAAATTATTCTGTGAAATATGTCTGAAAATCACTTTCAGACAGAAAGTGATCTGTCTGAGTAATAGGATCAGACACAAAGTTAGCAAATTCTCAGTGCTCTTCATAATGGTTTTGAGTATTAGCTTTGCTCAATTATGATGAAACCTTTGAAATGATGATGCTATTTGATTCCTATTCAGGGATTTTAGTATCCATGTTAGTGTCTAATGGCAAATATCTAGGTTTGAATTTGTTTCACTCCTTCCTGGTAGTGATCTTGGGGGTGTTGTTTCAATGATCTCAACTTTAGTTTCCTCAAGAAGTAAAATGGGGTTATTAATAATTTTAATCCTTAGGACTATTAAGTTAAATAATGCATATAAATTGTCAAGGATAACACCTGCCATATCCTAAACAAAGTAATAGATGATAAATAAATTGGTAATAACTAAATAATAGATAAAAAATAAATAACATTTCTTATGAATAATCTTTTTTTAATATGAAATTTATTGTCAAATTGGTTTCCATACAACACCCAGTGCTCATCCCAACAGGTGCCCTTCTCAATGCCCATCACCCACTTTCCCCTCCCTCCCACCCCCTATCAACTCTCAGTTTATTCTCACTTTTTAAGAGTCTCTTATAGTTTGCCTCCCTCCCTCTCTAACTTTTTTTTTTCCCTTTCCCTCCCCCACGGTCTTCTGTTAGGTTTCTTCGGATCCACATAAGAGTGAAAACATATGGTATCTGTCTTTCTCTGTACGACTTATTTCACTTAGCATAACACTCTCCAGTTCCATCCATGTTGCTACAAATGACCAGATTTCATTCTTTCTCATTGCCAAGTAGTATTCCATTGTGTATATAAACCACAATTTCTTTATCCATTCATCAGTTGATGGACATTTCAGCTCTTTCCATAATTTGGCTATTGTTGAAAGTGCTGCTATAAACATTGGGGTACAAGTGCCCCCATGCATCAGCACTCTTGTATCCCTTGGGTAAATTCCTAGCAGGGTTATTGCTGGGTCATAGGGTAGATCTGTTTTTAAACTTTTGAGGAACCTCCACACTGTTTTCCAGAGCGGCTGCACCAGTTTGCATTCCCACCAACAGTGCAAGAGGGTTCCCGTTTCTCCACATCCTCTCCAGCATCTAGTCTCCTGATTTGTTCATTTTAGCCACTCTGACTGGCATGAGGTGATAGCTCAGTGTGGTTTTGATTTGTATTTCCCTGATGAGGAGTGGCGTTGAGCATCTTTTCATGTGCCTGTTGGCCATCTGGATGTCTTCTTTAGAGAAGTGTCTATTCATGCCTTCTGCCCATTTCTTCACTGGATTATTTGTTTTTCAGGTGTCGAGTCTGGTGAGTTCTTTATAGATTTTGGATACTAGTCCTTTGTCTGATATTTCATTTGAAAATAATCTTTTCCCATCCCGTTGGTTGCCTTTTAGTTTTGTTGATTGTTTCCTTTGCAGTGCAGAAGCTTTTTATCTTGATGGGGTCCCAATAGTTCATTTTTGCTTCTAATTCCCTTGCCTTTGGGGATGTGTCAAGTAAGAAATTGCTGCAGCTGAGGTCAGAGAGGTCTTTTCCTGCTTTCTCCTCTAAGGTTTTGATGGCTTCCTGCCTCACATTCAGGTCCTTTATCCATTTTGAGTTTATTTTTTGAATGGTATAAGAAAGTGGTCTAGTTTCATTCTTCTGCATGTTGCTGTCCAGTTCTCCCAGCACCATTTGTTAAAGAGACTGTCTTTTTTCCATTGGATATTCTTTCTTGCTTTGTCAAAGGTTAGTTGGCCATAATCTTAATAATATTAGATTTACTGATAATGGTAATAAACTAAGTCACTTTGAACAAAGTTAAAAAAATTATTAAAAAAGTAGGATTCAGATGCTTTTCACATTGTTAACATTCTACATTCAGGTTGTTAAATCAAAGTTAATAGTAAAAAAATTAAGTTTATAGTATGATACTTAAAATTTTAATCAAAATTACCATCCAACTTACTTTTATTATTGAGATAATGATGATATATATTCAAGAATTTAGTTAGTATTCATATAGACTGTTAAAAATTTCCAGTTGTTGGGGCGCTTGGGTGGCTCAGTCGGTTAAGTGTCCGACTTCAGCTCAGGTCATGATTTCACGGTCCGTGAGTTCGAGCCCTGTGTCGGGCTCTGTGCTGACAGCTCAGAGCCTGGAGCCTGTTTCAGATTCTGTGTCTCCCTCTCTCTGACCCTCCCCCGTTCATGCTCTGTCTCTCTCTGTCTCAAAAATAAATAAACGTTAAAAAAAATTGAAAAAAAATTTCCAGTTGTTAATATATAGTAAGGGAATGTTAGTTCCTTGAAAATATATTTGTGGCACCACCTGATGACTTTTTAAGTTCCATTTATTTAAAAATTATAAATATAATTAATTGTTTTATTTTTATTCATAGAAATGCAGAAAGAAAATTTTCATGAAACAAAATGTCACTTTTACATATGTATTATGCTCTAATCTGTTATATTCTCTTTCTTTTCAACCCATTTTATTTTATGCTTTTCAAATGAAGGTCATGTCTACTAAATTGTTTTCAATTGTTTTCAATTGTTTTCAACTACTAATGGTTTATGATCTGCAGTTTGAATAATACTGCCCTAAAGTGCAAACTAAAGAATGTTAAGTTGTACCATTTTTTAAAAGTTCCATCGTAAACTGAATTTGAAAGTTTGTGGCTTTCATAAAATTAAACAGGTTTCTCTAGTAAAAGACCTCTCAGGGCTTAGTACCTAGTTAAGAATTTCCAAGAAGAGGGTTGATACAAAATGCAGCATTTTCTAATTGTGTATGAGACTGTGCAACAGAATACCTCTTGCTGTTCCATTCTTTTGTCTTCCTTCTTTCTGGTCTTCCTATTTTGTTTCTTCTCTCCTACCCCTCTTTATTACCAGGAACCACTTTTAGAGAGTGGTTTGCAGGAAATAGACTGCATATATTTTCACATGCCCCCTCCCCCCCCACACAAACCCTCAGGTTTCTTTTGGCTATAATATCTTACTGTTCGCATTTTTTATTTGCCCAAATCACATATTTCTATGTGTGAACTTTGAATTTGTCCAACGAAATTGCTATAACTCTCTGGAAACATCAGCTCTGTCATTATTTTTTCTCATCAAACACACTTTTATTTTCTATTCCCTATGGTAGGATTGTCATAAATTGCACATTCTGCATATGTTCACATTATAAAATCACATCTCATAAGTCAAGATTTACTGTTAGAACCCTTTAGTCTATTTAGATGCCAGCTATATTTACTGAGTCCTTTTGATAGTATTCTATAGACCAGTTATGTTGTTTTAAATCAATAAGTCATTACTATTTAGTTGTACAGAAACAACAGAAATAAAAGATCAGAACTAACAATTTATTGAATGCTTACTATATACCAAAGTTCTTTTCTTTACAAATGTTACATCAGTTAATTTTGCTACATTAAAACACACACAGGGGCGCCTGGGTGGCTCAGTCTGTTGAGCGTCTGACTTTGGTTCAGATCATGATCTCGCAGTTCATGAGTTTGAGTCCCACGTCAGGCTCTTTGCTGACAGCTCAGAGCCTGCAACCTGCTTCGGATTCTTTGAATCCCTCGCTCTCCATCCCTCCCCTGCTTGCGCTCTGTCTCTGTCTCTCTGTCTCAAAAATAAAGGAACATTAAAAAAATTAAAACACACATACACAGCTACTATAAAGCCTGGTGATTTAAAATCACATCTCATAGTTTATTACATCTCATAGTTCTACAGATTGGTTGGGCTTAACTGGACAATTCTGTTGGTTTTACCTTTGGTCACTCATGTGACAGCAAGCATTGGATAGCTCATCTGTGGGTGGGACATCTCAAATGAACCCCCTGCCTACCTGAGGCCTTGATGCTGCCTCTTGTCTGGGTCCCTTTATGCATGTGGTCTCATGATTGAAGGCCTCTGACGCCAAGGCTTAAGAATTCTCAATTCTGCCACATTCTATTGTTCAAAGCAAGGAACAGCCCAGCGCAGAGGATCTGAAAACATATTGTGGCGATGTTTTCCAATACACCACAAGTGACTACAAATAAAATCTTTACAAGAATGCTGTAAGATGGGTAGAAAGATAAAGACCTATTTTAAAGCAGAAACCTCAAAGGCAGTTGGAGAAAAAGCACCTATTTGATGCAAAATAACTCGTGGTTTATAAAGTACATAATATGGAATAAACAATTGACCATAGTCTCTACCAGGCTTTACTTTTAATTCTGTCAACCTTAAAAAATTATTTGAGCGGAACAAGTTTTGATGCATTTCTTCTTTTGTGGCAGTGAGTGCCATTTAGTAGAAAACACATAAGAATATGCACACTACTGCACTGTCTCTCCGATGCCCAGCTGTGTGGTCCAAAGCTAGCATAACACAGAGTTTCTTCAGAAGGACTCAGGTAAAGATTCACTGAAATATCTTGGGACTGGTATCAGCATTCAATAAATAATAACCATTGCCCCCGTCCTTGGCTCTACAACAATCAACTTTGTAAAAATCTATTTAAACAAAACAAAACAAAACAAAACTCCAGACTTCATATTACTTTCTCCCTACACTCTTCTACTGACTTAAAGTATAAGCAAAGTAAAGAAATATATCGCATATATTTACATTTTTTCCCATGTTTTAAAATGTTATGGTAGATGAAATGGAAAGAGAAAAATATTTTTTATCTTTTATTTTCAAAATGAGCAGTGAAGCACCTCTTAAAAATCGACAACTCAAGTCACTTTTGAGTGTATGTGGATGCGTGTTGGGAGATGGTAATCATACTATTAAATTCTGAATGTTTTGGATAGAGGTATTAAATTTAAAAAATCAAAACATATTTACGTTTGAGAGATAACAGCTATAACTGCAGCGCCTCTAGAGAAAGTCTAGAACGAATACCAGACTTGGGAATCTTTGGTCATACTATCACACCACTAGTACTCCAGCTGAGAGATATAGAAAGAAGGATATGGGGACTTAAATTCAATTTGATATTTTCTAGCCAAAAACCAAAATAAAATATAAGACACCCAACTTGTGGTAAGGGAAAGAGAAAGGCTTCAGGTAGATCTCAAGGTGCCTCTCTGGTAGAAAACAGTTAAGATACTTGCCTGAACTACCTTCCAGGATGCTGATTCAGGATTTTTGTAAAGGGATCCTTTTAAGTATGATGGTCTTGTCTTCCTAAATGTTTACACCTATCTTCTTTTGTTTGTTTGTTTGTTTGTTTGTTTACATCTATCTTCTGCCAGACCTTTGCTCTGTAGGAAAAAACAATTGTTGCATGGAGGAAGGTGTACTACAAATTAAATTAAGGTCTCCAGTTGATGTTGGGGGATTCTAATAAATATTTCAATCAGTGTCAGGGAAAGAATCATCTTCCTGAATGATATGAGAGAGGAGAGAGGATCAGTGACACTGGGCAGGGAAGAGGTCATTCTCACAGGGTCTTGGTGATAGCATCACCTCAGTGACTGCTGGATGCTGGACCTGAAACGGGGCCAGGCCACTAGGAGGCAGAGGGGGAATAACAATGAAAGACACTAGCCCAAGAGACTGTCAGAAGCTATAGGAAGGCTCTTGAGACCCCCCGCAAGTCTTAGGAAGGCCAGGCCTAGAAGAAAAAACTTCCCTGATCACTTTAATTTATGATGACCCCTACCCCACCCTCTCAAAGTCAAGATGGGTGAGTCAAGCCAGGATTACACTTAATTTTGTTATGGCTCAGGACATCTCTATAAAATATTTTTAACTGTCCAAAACAATTAAGCTCTTCTAATAACTGACATATGAAACAATTATTAGGGATTCAAAAGTGACCCTAATTCCAGGTAAGGCAATGAAGGTAATCTGAGTTTTAAAGATACGGATAAGAGCTATAGGATCTGTCACATAGCTGCTCCCTGGCCACAGCCACAAATACAAAATGCTACAGCCTCACGTTCAGTTTGTACTCTTGACTATTACAGACATATGGCTTGCGTTATATTTACATAAATGATACTGATGCCCTTTTATTCAATTTATTCCTTTTTAAATTTTTGCTTTTTAAACCCCTTTTGGAATAGATCTGTATGCAGTGTGTCCAGTAATACTGAGAGTCATACCTTCCATGACTCTGTGCCATCGTGTGATGAAGCGCTCTATTTATATTAAAATGAAGGTGTTCCTAGGGGAGACATAGAGCAGAATGGAACAGCAAACAGCTTTAGAGACTGAATATGTGAAGTGACAGTGACCGCAGAATGGTAGCTGTTGGTACCAAGGGGCCCAGAGGACTGCAGAAAGACACCGTGTGAGCCACAGCAGCTTGAACGTGGAAGCTCTCATAGATTTAAGCACTAACAATACAGCAGCTTATCAAATAGTCCTTGTCTCGCACATCTTGACTTGGCGTGGCATCGTAATAAGTTGGTGGCTGAAAGACAGAGAATGTTTTTTTTTCCTTTTGTTAACCAAATGAAGTATTTTATCATCAGATAATCATATTTCTTCATGTAATTAAACTCATAGCAATATGGTGATCGCAGAGATCTGTTTACTCTGGGTGGTAAGAAAGTAAGGTGTGAAAATAAATTTAGGCGAAATGACACGCAGACTAGGAAAGGAAGAGAAGATTAAAAAACGTGAATTAAAGTAGTAAAGTTCTTCCCTTGAAGACTAGTTTTCATTGTAATGGAATAGACATGACTGGAGGAAGAGATCAAAGGATTTCCTTGGAATTGTTGAGACTCATCAACCATGTGTCCACAGACAGAGCAGTCAATGAACAGTGTGAAAAAAGACCTGGACTTTCCCTCTTGCTTTGTTACTCTTCAGGTGTATATAATCTTGTGAAAGTGATTTTACCTCTTTTGAGTGCAAATTTACTATTTGTTAAATTCCGTGTTCATTTAAGTGCTCTGTAAGTTTCCTTCCAGAACTAAGACTTGCTATTCTTAGTAGAATTACAGATTCATTAGAAGAGCTCAAACTAATCATCGTCTAGGTGCTTTATTGTGATTATCTGGAAGTTAAGCATCATTATATAAGCTGAAACAAGTGTCCAGTCTAGTATTTCATGGCCTCAGTTGTCTATTTATTAAAAAGATTTTCTGAGAATTTTAGAACAGGTTATGGGTTCTCCATCAGTTAATCTTTGACTACAGAAGAATTGGTCTTTAATTCAGGTAGAAGTCCTTCCCTACAGCCCCCCTTTTTGGTAAGAGATGGAAAATCTTCTCTACCAGATCAACCTTTGGTTAAAATAGCTAGGTCCACATTTAACCATGAGTGCAAATAATCTGAATTCTGACTGCTTGCCAAAAAGTAATTTCAAATTCACTGTTTCCCAATATCTATCCAAAGACCTTCAGACAGAAACAATATATAGAAGGGCTTACTTAAAAGATGAAATCCATCCATTATTCCATAAACTTTAAAATCTGCCCCTGGATTTGTTCAAATCAGAGGATAGCTGCATCCCTGGGTAGCCTTGTACTGTTGACTTTATAGAATTGCCTTTGCTAAATAGTTGTTTTAGAGGGATGCCAACAGCACTACGAAACTTGTCTTCGTGTCTACTCTAAAAGCACAGTTGAGGATATAAGCCAGTATATTACATGGTACTGGTTTTATGAGGACCATGGGGAAAAATTTCTGTCGGATATCAGTAACAGCAATAACTTTGCTTCTCCTAACAACTGTTCTGATTTTATCTTATATACCTTGTAAACTGTGTAACTGATCAGGATTCTGTTTTCTCACTGACTGTTAGAAAGCTTAGAGCCAGATTTGCAGCCTACCAGTAGCTAGTCTTTATGGTATGAATTTTTTTAAGGGGTCTCATTCCTGGCTCCATTTTATAACCCTACTGATATTTTTTCTTCCATTTACGTATAATGCATTTACTTCAAGTTATCCTTTTGTTGTATTTTACCTTTTAATCTGAAAAAGAGTATTTCTACAGCTAGGTGAGATTTATCTATCTACCTATCTACCTATCATCTTTGCTTATATATTGTTTATTTTCCTCCATGTTTCAAAAAAGACTTAAAAGAGTTTAACAAAATATATGCACTCATATTTAAAAACATGAACCAGTAAAATAGGGTGAAAAATGTGGTGTACTTATTTGATGGCAATTATTAGATCAGAATGATTCTTTAATTGGATTCTTTATAGACTCAGGGTGAGTAACTTTCTCCCATGCAAAGTGCAGGAGCACTTTCAATTACACATGGATTAATTCATTGTCTGCTTTCTCATTATATTCCTTGAGCAGTTACTGACTACCATTAGAACTGGGGAAGTCACCTCCTACTGTTTTCTTCTGGACTTAATATTATACCCATACCTCTATCCCTTTCATAAACAAAGTATGGTGATAGAAACCTCCCAGCCCTCTTTTGAAAGATTTCTAACAACATTTTTTTTTAATAAGATGTCATTATTCTACTTCTGGAAATGCTTATCCTATTTTAAGAATTTTCTTCTTCTTCTTCTTCTTCTTCTTCTTCTTCTTCTTCTTCTTCAGGTGGAAAAGATATTATCAAAGTGGCATTTAGGGAGACAATATAGAATAGTGAATCACAGGAAAAGAATCATTTTCTTGCTATGTGGCTTTGAAAAATTACTCATCTTCTCTGTGCCTAATTTCCTTATTTGTAAAATAGAAATATAGTTCCTATTTACAAGTTTAATGTAAGGATTAAATGAGTTAATAGATACAAAGTGCTTTCACATAATCATCATTAGTAAAAGTTCCTCAAAAGTTAGGCACAAACTTGGAGATGTCTTATCAGTCAATTTTGCAGTAAAGCAACAGTATAAGGAGTTCACTTTTGCAATTAATTCCAAGAATGCCCGATATGATAGGAATGAAAGCATAGTAAGACACCATATATAAAAACTTCACTTATGAAGTTTGATCCAGAAAGACTTGTGCTTGAATCTTATCCTCACCATTTGCTATTCATATAATTCATCAATTATTTAACATCCCAGTTTCCTCAAAGGTAAAATAAAGGTAGTGCACACTTCTCAAGGTAAGGATGTGAAAGATATTTGCCAATTGTTTAAGACAGTCTCAAGATAGTAGCCCAAGAGAGAGAAGGTGGGGTTGCAAGCTCTCTTTAGGTTTGGGCTCTGGGACACTCCCAGACTGAGGACTAGTCCTTGAGAGGGCTTGTTTGTCTGTTCCGGGGAGTGGAACTTGGCTCCATTCTCTGAGATATCTTTCCTTTTAGACAAGAAACTTTTGTGTCAGCAGTTGAGTGGCTCTCTGACTGCTTCCTACCCAAAGAAAGTTGGGGGCCAAGAGGTTTCTTTTTTTTTCCTATCCCATTTAATCCAAACTCAGAGTATTTTTCAATATCATTATATTAAAACTTTGTGGATTGTCTATGGATCTGATGGGGCTCCATTATGAGTTCCAACAGCTACATCCATAATTTTTTTTGAGAGAGGCCTGACTCTGTTCTGAGGTCAGTGTGGCAATGTCCTTCAGATACTTATCACCGAAAGGGTCTACCAGGTACCACCTGAAATTTTACAGAAGTTATAAAAAAGAGCAAACAGCCACACCCCATGGACTCTGGCCATAGGCCAGAAAGCTATGTGCGATCTTGTAGGCCTGACTGTAGGCAATTACAGACTGTATTTGGCAGCCCCCACAGAATAGAGATAACCCCCAACACTAGCCTTGGGGCACAACGAGCACACTGCACCTTCTGAAGGGAGCTGCAGTCAGGGAAGGACCCAGTACCCCTGGCTGCTCACACTCTCCACATATCTGCATCCTAGCCCAGATGCCTCTGTTTGGAGGGCTCCTTATCAGGAACTTCAGCCAAGTCCTTCCACAGGTGTCTCTGGTGAGACCGTCTTGCAGGGTGAGAGAAGTATCTTGAAAATAATTTTCTCCATTCTAATTCGGTACTCAGTACTTGTGCACTTTCACCCTCAGGTTCATAAATAGCAAGAACCTTTACTCCAGGCTTCCTGGGCAGTGAGATGATCCTTTACGGCTCCCCAATCCACCTGACCCTCAGCCAACACCACTCCATGGTAAAAATTGGCAATATTGGAAAATTGGAAGGTTAAGGTTTCTGGCACTTTATTCTATTTGTTTGGACTCTTGTTTACACTACCCAGGGTAAGTGATAGAAGTCTTGACTGTTACTTTAACTTTGGCTTGTTGTCTTAATTGATATTCTGGCAGATCAGCTCTCGACACTCACTTGATTTGATATTTGATCCCAAGTATTATTTTACCTTGAGGATTTTTACCAGCTGGGGAGATGGGAACTGAGAGAACTGAGAGACTTATTTTCAGACTCAGAAGGTCCTTGGCCTTCTGTATTTTCCTTATTTTTAAATTAAAAAAAATTTTTTTTGCACACTGAACAATTTTTCCTTTAGCTCATCTCTGTATTCTTATATCTTACCCTATATAGCTAAGACAAGCCAACTGGCACTTTCGACATTCTGTGCAAAGATATGCAGTCTTATGAAATGAAGAATGAACCAGAACCTATTAGGTGTATTTCCTGTCTTCCAAATTACCACAGGTGACAATTTTTCAATTGAACTATACTATATAACACATGTTACTCTTTCTCCATTTTCTCACCTCCACAGATTTCTTTCCATCTTTCCAACTGCCACTGTTGCCCACAAACTAACACCACATATTTAAGGATCTAAGGATCTATTAGGGTAACACCCCACTTTATTTCTTTTTTTACTTTTTTAAAGTTTTTATTTAAATTCCAGTTAGTTGGGGTTCCTGGATGGCTCAGTTAATTAAGACTCTGACTTTGGCTCAAGTCTGATCTCAGGTTCATGAGTTTGAGCCCTGCATCGGGCTCTCTGCTATCAGCATGGGGCCTGGTTTAGATCCTCTCTCTCTGTCTCTCTCTCTCTCTCTCTGTCTCTGTCTCTCTCAAAACTAAATAAAATTTAAAAAAAATTTCCAGTTCATTCACATATAGTACACCACACTTTCAGTAAAAATGTCTGTATCAGTTAACTATTGCTGTGTAATAAATTGTACCAATATATAGTAATTTAAATAATGAAGATGCATTATTTCTCCTGAATCTGGGGGTTACTGAGTGGGTTCTCTGTTAGTTTCTGTTGCACTTACTCATGTGATTACATTTAGTTACTGGCTGCTTGTACAGAAAGATTTAAGATGGCTTCACTCATGTTTGACAGTTGGGTCTATCACATAAGATGCCTCAGTTCTTCTCCATATGGTGGTTCATCCTCTAGTAAGCTAGAATGACTTCCTCCCACAGCAGTTTCAGGGCAATTTCCAAAAAAAAGAAGGTGAAGTTTCAAGGCCTCTTGAGGATTAGGCTCTGGAACTCAGACAAAGTTATTTCTGCTGCAGCCTGTTGAGAAGCAATTGATAAGCCCAACCCAGATACAAGCATCCGGGAAATGAACTCCTCCTCCTGTCAGGAGAAGCTGCAAAGGACCTGTGGACACATTTATTGTGCCATAAGAGTATCGTTCACTGAAATGAAAGGATTGTGTCCTGACCAGTGTGTGTCTTTAAAAAGTTGCCTCCCCTCTGGGGATAGCTGTTCCACAGAATGTTTCTGCAAGCTGTTTATCTTGGTTCAGTTCTCAAAATCTTGCTTCTACCATTACATGTCAAACCTCAGCTCTCACGTTTCCCCGGCACTCCTTTTGATGTTTCTCTTCTCTAGGTAGTCTCCTCTCATAAGGGCCTGCCTATTCCCTTTCCTGGAGTATTATGGGTTAACCTGTGTCCTCCAAAAATATATGTGGAACTCTTACCCCTCAGTACCTAGAAACAGGACCTTATTTGGAAAGAGGGTCTTAATAGAGGTAATTAAGTTAATGTGAGGACATTAGGGTGAGCTCTAATCTAAATAGGGCCTGTGTCCTTGTAAAAGGGGAAATGTGGATATAGCTACACACACAGGGAACATTTAATATGGTGTGAAAATACACAAGAAGAGCACCATGTGGAGTCCCAGAATTGGAGTGATGGCTCCACAGGCTATAGAATGCCAAAGACTGCTGAGAAACCACCAGAGGCTAGAAGGGGCAAGGAAGAATTTCTCTACAGTTCTCAGAGGGAGCATGACCCTGCCCACACCTTGTTATTGGACTTCTAGTCTCCAGAACTGTAAGGTAGTATGTTTCTGTGGTTTTAAGACACCCATTTTGTGGTGCTTTGTTATGGCAGCCCTAGGAAATGAATACAGAGGATTTCTTCATGGAATTCTGAATCTTCAGTTGCATGCACTGCTGTCCACGTGCCAATTAGTTCCCATGTCAATACAGTCTCCTGAAAGGCCGTTCTAAATATTACCATCCACCTCTCTGGTTTGTCACAGTTGAGTAACTGCCTGGTGCTTAAAGACTATGCCCTGGGAACTCACATTTGGTAATATTTTTAGTCCTTAGGGCCTAAATCTCAGAAGGAAGCAAAACTTTAATTTTAACAATGTGTATCTTTCATAATACTAGAAATGATAGTCCTTTTCAACAGGGACCTGAAGAAATTCCTATTAGGGAATATCCATATTTTAATATACATTGATTAGACCAATTCCATATAAAAAGGGTGACATAGAAGTTTGTTTTTAAGAAGTCATAAAAGAACCACCAAGATCTAGAGAAATCAGAAGACAAATTTGACATGACTGGAAACTAATAAGTCATACAGAGAAAGACTGATACCATATGTTTTCACTCTTATGTGGACCCTGAGAAACGTGACAGAAGACCATGGGGGAGGGAAAGGGGGAAAAAAAGAGTTAGAGAGGAAGGGAGGCAAACCATAAGGGACTCTTAAAGACTGAGAATAAACTGAGGGTTGACGGGGGGTGGGAGGGAGGGGAGGGGAGGTGATGGGCATTGAGGAGGGCACCTGTTGGGATGAGCACTGGGTGTTGTATGAAAACCAATTTGACAATAAATTTCATATTAAAAAAACTATATAAAAAAGACAAAATAACAAGGAAAATCCCATGTGGTTTCCAAAAGTTTTCTTTGCATATCACTTCATGTTTTAAATGGATTTTCCCCCAAATGCATGCTATCAAAGAGAAACAGATTATTGGTCCTAATTCATAGAAATTTTGTGCCTCTACAAAAATGAGAATGAATAAACTGAGGGGATTCGCTGAGGTGAGAGGACCCAGGTAAAATTAATCGCTTCCATCATAGTATAAATAGAAAAGGACTCCATATAAGCAGCGAGACTTCTGAATGAGAAAAAAGTCATTTTATTAGAGCTGAAAACATATGATGGAAGAGTTAGTATGGCTTATCCTGGCCTAGATTAAGCCCAAAGCAAACCTTCCAACTGATGTTGAATTACAAGTTAAAAAGTCTTCAGAAAGTTTTCTTTAAGTACATATCTTACAAAATTTGAGTTTTTTATGAAGAAAGTTACAAGCTGAGAAACTACTTTCCCACAATCTTATGAAGTGCAAACATGCAATTTAACATTTAGGGAAACCTGATGGTGTTCTAATGGAGATATGTTGCAAAGAAACTTATTTTATTCATATTTTTAGTTCTTTGACACGAATGTATATAGTTAACATAAGTAAATATTAATATTACTGTGTTGTTTATGTGTGTTCCTTTCAGAGTGCTGTCATATTTTTGTACTAAGTCTACAACTGTGTTTGTACAAAAATTTAGCAAATAAATTGTGGGTATGTTATTTGCTTATTATTACCCACCTTCATATCTAGAAATCCACTTTAAATCTTGTTTCTTAAGGAGTCTTATATTCCAGTTGCTTCACATTTGATAGTAACTCAAAATAATTTAAATTGTTTCTTTTGGATAAATGACTATACCTTCTTCCTTTCTCTCTTTCTATCCCCTACCTCCCTACACACACACACACACACACACACACACACACACTCTTTATCTTATATTACGTAGAAATACAATGTACTATTACATTACATGCTGGGTTTTCCAGAGCCTTGTCATCAGGTTATGACATCATTACCTCACATTTAATTAACTAATTCATTAACTTGCACATTCGGAGGGTAAAAATTCAGGCAGAGATTTTGAAATATCTATTATTCTTGTGGTTATCCAAAGCAGCTTCAAATAAGGACATTAGATTACTTGTCTTTCCATGTTCATCATCTTTCATTCAGTCCTCAATGCCTGAAATTGTCACGTTCAACTGAGCATCTTTAAACGGGCACATAGCTAATGGAAACACATAACTATTAGTTTGGAAAGAAGTAGCAGCAGCAGGCACTAGTCTCCCTATGCCTGGTCAGAGAATAAGAGCATTCCCTGTAACTCTGGTCCCCCAGTGACCTTCGATTGGGGTAGAAAGAGGGGTGAAAGATGCCCTTTGAAACTGTGGCTTCCAGGAGGATAGGAAGAGCTGAGCAGTTTTTCCACCGTCTCTCCCTCGCTTTCACAGACAGTAAAATCTCCCCGCGGCTCAGAACAAGTAGTCTTCATGACTCGTGTTTTCCCTCTAGGTCTGAGAAGAATTTCCTAAAACTTGCTTTTAGGAATTTTGAGACAATATTGAATGAGTATTCCGTAATTTAAAAGAGAGGGAGAGGGTAGATAGATAGCTGATGGATAGGCAGATACATCAGTAGGTATTTTAGCTGTAAAACTGCGGGTAGTGGAACATCATAAAAATAAGACTTGGCTTTGAAATTTAATATTGCAAATGCCATTATAACAAAAAGTGTTCAGGAAAAGCTTCAAGTTTTAACCTTTTTTTTTTCCATCTACAGAGCAGTGAACAACATTCTCCTGGTAGCCTCGGAACTTGTATGAATAAAATAGTGGATCCAAGAAAATGACAATTGCTAGCCTCGTTCCCACTGACTCACTTGTGACCTCTGGGAACTCTCTTAACCTCATCTGTAAAATGGGGCTAATAACATTGACCTGGTTTATTGGCTGCTGGGAGGTCTGGCAGTGAATGTTTGAAAAGCACTTCGAAAATACCAATGAAAAATGAAAAAAAAATAGGAAAGGTCATTTAGGTGACAGCAGAAATGCACACAGTATTGAGGCGAAGCAGGTTAAACAAATACGCAGCCGAGACTCTGGAGTGAGGGGTGGTTCCACGTGGTGGGCAATTCAGGCTCTTTCTCTTCAGGGGCAATTGCTTGTTTATGAAGCATTAGGTAAGACAACACCAGCAGGAAGAGGGTGGTTGAGTCCCAGGGAACAGTAATTTCATTAGTAATGTCTCCAAGCGAAAACTTAGTACTCTAAACATTTTTGTAAATGTAAAAATGTAAATAGAACATGTAAATGCAAAGATAACTAAAGTGAAAAGGCAAAAAATCTCAGAGACAAAAACAGTTGAATTTTTCCACATAAGTGCAAAAATACATAGGGTTGAAATCCGCTTAGAAGTCAGAATGTTGAACATCATATGGGGTCACCAAGAAGGAGACAATGCAAGGAAAAATACACCTGGCCCAGGGTCCTTCCTCAAGTAAGGGATGTCTAATTAAGGTAAATGTATTGATCCAGGGCAGAGATTGGCAGGTAAACAGAAATACTTCCATTAGCATCTCCTTGTCAAAATGACTATAGTTTTGAACACCTATTACGTTTCAGACATATACTAAATACTTTAATAACTTCAGTCAACCCTCTCAATAATGCTACAGGATTGATGGTATTATCCTCACTTTACACACGAGGGAACTGAGGTTTAAATATCTTAACTTCCTCAGGATGGCAAATCTAAGAGACGCAACAGGGATTTGCACCAGTCTATCTGATCCCAAGCCCACCTTCTGCAATTATAAAGATGGATGTATACCCCAACTGATCAGCCAGAAACAAGGCAGGCATTCAGAGAGAATCAAGGCCCATATCAACCTTAATTGTGTAGGACTAGGTATCTCACTAACACATTCGTAAGACTTTGGCCTGTAACAGACAGTATATCATTTGCCTACTTAAAGTTACTTATCGAAGTGTGGTATACATACATAAAAAGGTCTAACTCATGAATACAAAACACCTTGAATTTTCACAACTTGAATGTCCATGCAACCAGCACCCAGATCAAGAAACAAAACATCAGGGGCACCTGGGTGGCTCAGTCAGTTAAGCGTCCGATCGGCTCAGGTCATGATCTTGTGCTTCATGAGTTCCAGCCCCTCATCAGGCTCTGTGCTGACAGCTCGGAGCCTGAAGCCTGCTTTGGATTCTGGGTCTCCCTCTCCATCTTAACCTTCCCCCAGTCACGTTCTGTCTCTCTCTAAAATAAATAAACATTAAAAATAACTTAAAAATAAAAATTTGAAAAAATTTGAAAAAAAAAAGAAACAAAATATCACCAGCACCCAGAAGACTCCTTAACACCCCCTTGCAGTCACTATTCCCCCAAAGGCAATCTCTATCATGCCTTTGAACACTGTAGTTACTTTTCACTATTCTTGAATTTAATGTAAATGGAGTCATAATGTATGTATTCTTTCATAGCAGGTTTCTTACGTTCACTTTTTACAAGTTTCAGCCAACTTATTGTGTGCAGTTGTTGTTACTCATTCTCATTGCTGATAGTATCCCTTAATGTAACTATAGGACAGCATATTCACCCATTTTACTACTGATGGACATTTGGATGGTTTCCAGATTGGGTATATTATGAATAGTGTTATGAAGAATACTTTATTCATGTATTTTGGTAAATACATACATGCATTTCTATCGGGTAGATTTCTAAAGCAAAATTTGTGTACCATAAGGTGAGCATATGTTTAAAACTAACTGTAGAGTTTTATAAAGTGCTTGTACCAATTTATATTCCCACCTGCAATGCATGAGAGATCCATTTCCTCCACATTCCATCAACATTTGGTATTTTCCTTCTTTTTTCATATTGGTTTTGATTGTATATTTTCATTGCTATTATTCCCTATATTTGGGGAAAATATTTTTTAGAGAATTTTGTAGTAAAGATGACTTAATTATCTTATGTAGTGGAATTCCAATGTAATAAAAATGTTTGCCCATCATTTTAGTAGGTATAAACTCCATAACTAGTTCTAGTGGGCCTCAAAGTCCCCTTTGGAGTTGATGGAGAATTTTCTTTTCTTAAAAAATAAATAGGGATGCCTGAGCCTGGGTGGCTCAGTCGGTTGAGTGTCTGATTTCAGCTCAGGTCATCATGTCATAGCTTGTGGGTTCTAGTCCTGTGTCGGGCTCTGTGCTGACAGCTCATAGCCTGGATCCTGCTTCAGATTCTGTGTCTCCTTTTCTTCCTCTCCCCTGCTCGTGCTCTGTTTCTCTCTCACTCTCTCTCTCAAAAATAAGCATTAAACAATAAAAAAATAAAATAAATAATGTGCACTTCACGTTTGACCTGAGTCTTAATGGATTTTTAACCTATCTGTTTATTCTTTTCTTATAACACAGAAAGCAAGATACCACAAAGAAGTCACTCTGTATATGGCAGCAATATCAGGAGAGAGAAGAAAATGCATAATCTAAAGAGTGTCTCTGAAAGTGATAGATTTCCTGATTGCCCAAAGGGTTTTTACTATGTTTCAGTTATAGGTCTCCATTCAGTTTGGTGTGTCTGAAGAAGTAATGTGAGCTTTGATTTTGTAAGGGATTCCTGATGAAGTAAAATTGGAGAATGTGTGGCAGGTGTGTGGTCTCTGATCAACAGGGATTACACAGGGATGTGCAAGGAGCCTTGAACTATGAGTCCAGAGACTTGAGCTCCAATCTCAGTTCTACCATGGCTTTATAACCTTACCTGGTACCTCCATCTCTCAGGATCTGAGCTTCCTTGTAACCAACATCCAGATCAAGAAACAAAACATCACCAGCACCCAGCAGCCTCCTTAGCCTCCCTTGCAGTCACTATTGCCCCAAAGGTATTCTCTATCATGCCTTTGAACTTTGTAATTACACAGTTTCTAAGGCATGTTTCTGAAAGTAAGAAAATGTTAATCAGATTCCTGTATTCCACCCCAAAGTAGTGAATTAGATTTTCTAAGATGGTACTCTACAATTAGCTTTTAAAAGAAGTACATCAACAATTTTGCCCTTAAAGTTTGAGAACCACTGCTCTATGATGAGCAGTGCTTTCCAAACTTGCCTTGGCATAATACTGATCAGGACTGTTCATCAGAGATATAGATGCCCAAGCCTCCACAGTGGTCCTAGACATTCTGATTAGTAGGTCTGGAATGAGTCTTATGTGTCTGAACAAGCTCCCTTGAGAGTACAAATGCTCAAATAGATTTGGGCATCACTTCTCTTTTTCTATAGGCCAGTTGTTTCTCACCTGCTTTCCCAGGAGTTCCCTTAAGAACTGTAGGAGTGGGGATCCCTTGGAGGCTCAGCCAGTTGAGTGTTCGACTCCTGATTTCAGCTCAGGTCATGATCCCAGGGTCCTGAGATTGAGTCCTGTGTTTGTTTAGGATTCTCTCTTTCTCTCCCTTTGTCTCTCTTCCCCACTAGCATTCTCACTCTCTCTCTCTTGCTCTCTCTGTCTCTCTAAAACAAATAAAAACAACAAAACAATAAAACAATAAAAAAAATATAGAACCGTAGGGCTAGAAAAGGGTAGGGTTGGAATATAGGGGTGGGGTAAAAGTATGCAGATAGTGGGTGAATACTTAAGCCCTTTAAATGTTTAAAGTCCTCTGATTTCATCCAGAGTTTATCTGCTTCCATGTAATTTATATATTATATTGTATTAGATAGATAGATATAGATATATTAAGAAGTGTCCACTCTAAGTTTTATTTAAAAAAAAAGAATTCTCCCGCTAAATTGTTTGAAAACCACTGTCTATTTAAAGATGTCTATTTTTAATCTGTTTAATGTTTATTTATATCTTGAGAGAACACAAGTGGGGGAGAACCAAAGAGAGGGGGACAAAAGAGCCAAAGCAGGCTCTGTGCTGACAGGCTGACAGGAACAAGCCCCATGTGGGGCTCAAACTCACCAACTGCAAGATCATGACCTAAGCTGAAGTCTGATGCTCAACTGACTGAGCCACCCAGGTGCTCCAAGATCTCTATTTTTAAAAATTAAACATTTGTGTCAACTTTCTTTTGACACACACGTGCGCGCGCACACACACACACACACACACAGAAAAGTGCACAGAGGTGCCCAAATTAGTGAATTTTTACAATATGGAAAAAATTCAGAACTTGACCAAATTCTCAAAAACCACAGTCATACCCTTTCCAGCCACTATCCTTACTCAAAAATGATTGCTATCCTTATTTCAAATACCGTAAATTACCTTTGCTTGTTTTTGAACTTAACATAGCAGAATCATTCAGTATCCACTCTCTTGTATCTGGCTTATTTTTTGCTTGGCATTACATTTGAAATTCATTCCTATTATTCTGTCATGTAAAGTACCTTCTCATTGCTTCATAATATTCTATTGTAGGACTACAGCACAATTAATTTATCTATTCAATAGCTGATGGTTCTTTGGATAATTTTTAGATCTTTGATAGTGCACACAGTGTTGCTATAAACATTCTTTAACATGTCTTGTGGTAAACTTCTGTTTGCATTTTTGCTGGGTATATTAATTGGAAGGGAATTATAGGGCCCTAGAGTATAGGGGATGTGGTCCGTTTTCATAGATGCTGCCAAATGGTTTTCCCTAGTGGGTATATCAGTTTGTATTTCTCTGGCAGGTGTACAGAATTACAGTTGCTCCACACTCCTTACCACCACCTGATAATTTCTGTCTTCTAGCTTTTGTCAATGGGTGGCTGAGTGTGGGGTTCTGTAGTCCTATATCATTATTCTTTCATTTTATATCTTTGTTGACCTTTTCTTGTGGTTTTTTTTTGACAATTTGTATAGTTCTTTGGTGATGTGTCTATTTAAATCTGTTGCCTGTTTTACTTTTTAAAAACTTGATTCTTTCTCTAACACTCTCCCTTATGTAGATTCAAGTTTCTGACCTATATTATCTTCTTTCTCTCAGAAGAGCTTCTTTTAACATTTCTTGTAAGGCAGGTCTTCTGGTGATAAATTTCCTAAACTCTTGTTTGTTTGAGAAAATCTTTATTACTCCCGTACTTTTGAAAGATAATTTCACTGAGTACATAATTCCAGGCTGGTGGATTTTTTTTTCTATCAGCATTTTAAATATTTTGCTTTACTTCCTTTGTGCTTGCATGGTTTCTAAAAAGATGTCCAATATAATTCTTATCCTTTTTCTTGTGTAAGTAATATCCCTCAACCCCCACCTCAGCTTCTCCCAATATTTTCTCTTTGTCTTTGATTTTTTGCAGTTTAAATGATTTGCCTAGGGATAGATATTCTGGCATTTATCCTGCTTGGTATTTTCTGAGATAACTTGATCTGTCATTAATTTTGGAAAATTCTCAATCAATATTACCTGAAATATTTCTTCTCCTTCTTTCTTCTTCTTCTCATTGGGTGTAACTGTTTGTAACATCTTTGTAGCTGTTAAATAGTTCTTGGATATTATATATGTGAAATAGAATATTATATTCTTTCTCTTTGTTTTCAGTTTGGGAAGCTTCTATTCACGTTTCTTCAAACTTGCTGACTTTTTCTTTAGCTGTGTCCAGTCTACTAATGAGCCCTATCAAAGTCATCCTTTATGTTTATAATTGTGATTTTGATATCTAGCATTTCCTTTTGGTTCTTCCTTAGAGTTTCTATCTTCTGCCTACATTTCCCATCTGTTGTAGCTGTTTACTTTTTCCATTAGTGCTCTTAGCACCGAATTATTTTAAATTCCAAAATATCTGCCATACCTGAGTCTAGATCTGATACTTGCTTTGTTTCTTCAATCTATGTCTTTGTCTTTTAGCATGACTTTATTGAAAACTGGACATGGTGTATCGGTAAAAAGGAACGGAGGTAGATAGGCCTTTAATGTAAGATTTATGGTCATATGGCTAACAGTAGACTGTGTCCACTGTTTTCTGTAGTTATGGTGTCACGGGCTAAAATTCCCTCTAGTGTCCTTGTTTTTGTCTCCCCTGTTGTCTTTGGGTTTCTCTAGAGACTCCTTTGGGACTGAGATTTGCAGTTCTTTTAGTGGTAATCCTTGCGATTACACAGGAGCTCTATCAATATGGTGGTAAAGTATGGAATAGGGAAACGTTCTCTATGGTCCTATAGTTAGGTTTCAGTCTTCCAGTGAGCCTAAGCTGAGTATATCTCTTCTTCCACATTGAAGGCTAAAAGGGGTTGGATTTGAGTATCTTCCTTTTCCAAGTCAGTTAGGCTTTGGTAAAACTTCAATTGGTTAGGCTCTGGTAAAATAGTTTACGTTAAGGGCAGGCCTTGTTAAGAACAGAAAGTTCTGGGCATATTTCAGAATGGTCACTATTCCTCTTCTGCTGCCAGAGCAAGAGGGGATTTTCCACTGATTTCTAGACTGTAATAACATTATGTAATAACTTTAATAACATAAAGTCCTAAATTTATAGTTTGATAAAGCAGAAATAACTTTGTAACTATTACATATTTTTTAAATTTTATTTTATTTTTTTTAATTTTTTTTAACGTTTATTTATTTTTGAGACAGAGAGAGAGCATGAATGGGGGAGGGGCAGAGAGAGAGGGAGACACAGAATGGGAAGCAGGCTCCAGGCTCTGAGCCATCAGCCCAGAGCCCGACGCAGGGCTTGAACTCACGGACCATGAGATCGTGACCTGAGCTGAAGTCGGATGCTTAACCGACTGAGCCACCCAGGCGCCCCTAAAATTTATTTTTGATAATAATTCTCTTGACTATTAGGTAGAAGGAGAGTCTGTATTTTATTTAAATCCATGACTTTTCTGAAAGAGAGGAAAACAAAAGTTATAAACTTACACTTTGATAGGAGAAACAAAGATGCTCTAAATAGCTTAAGCATTCTAGATATCATTTAAATGGAATTCATGATTCGTTTTTGGATAACAAAAGGTAATTTTAAGTACTCTTTCTTCCATTTAAAAAAATAGAACTATTTTGAGGTGATGGAGATTGATATGTTAGTTTTAGAAATTTTAAGCATTATTCTTCCAAGTCTCTATCTGTAAAATTATAAAATAGAAAGAGATCAACTTTAATTAAGCTCTTGTCTATATAATTCCCTTACAGATAAAAAAAAAATCACAGGAGTTTTTAGTTGTTGGTTGTTGAATACATTATGTAAAATAGAGGCCTTTGCTTTTTTTAATTAGATTATTTTATGATGTTACACAATTTGGAATTAGTGAAGACCAAGATTTATTTAAATTATAACTTAGGGAAATCAGTTCTCTGTGTAAGCACTAAAAAAAAGGAACTAATAATAAGGTAGAAATCTGTTTAAAGGTAAATGTTAAAGAAAACACATGCACTTTAAGGCAATACTGAATCCAATTATAATCTGACAGCTATTTCATGGGGAGAGCAATGCATTAAAATATTTGGATCTCCAAACACAAAATATGCAATACTACAGTAAAACTACTTTTGAGTAGCTAAAAAAAATATGCAGCTGTTTAAATAACAGGACTTTCAGGGTCCAGCTTTATGTGTTTAACTTTTTTTTTTCTCTTAGTATTGTCTTTGAAGCGATTTGATTACTATTCCAATTAGTTCCCTAGTATAATTTATTATTTTTCCCACAAAGATAAGTAAGTCTCAGGTAGCTAAATGCCTATGATATTGCTTCTTATTAAAATAACAAGATGATAAGTGCTAATTTTTTTTCCAAATGATGCATCAATGAGGCATGCAATATGTGTTCAGCTGTTCAGAGAATAAAACAACTACAACCAAGATATGGCAAATTAAAAGACCGTGGCAGCCCCGCGGGGGGTTGGAGGGAGGAGGGATGTTCTGCTACTGAGGATTTCCACTCTAGTTTAATTCATTTTCACCAGGAGTGGTGTCTGCAGCAGCAGAATGGTATCTGACCTCCAGAAATTGCAAGTCGTACTTCCACAGTCACCCACTTTGCATCTGTCACTTAAGCCCCTCGTTTTACTACTACGAGATGCACAGAACTGTGAGCAAAGGGAACTTCTTCTTTCAAAGCACCATGGCAATCTTCCGTATCTTGCTCTGGTAAACATGCATTTTGCCTTTGCTCTTGCCACCATATTTACTAGACTTTTCTGATGTCTCAGATTTTTCTCTCTTAATTTTGAAAAGTTAGTTAAAAGAAGCAGAGGAATGAGATGGAGAGGTTCTAACAACAAGTCAAATTCATTTGAACAGTAAAAATAATTGCTGTAAGAAATTAAGGTGCAAGCGCATGCCTGCTGTAATTGGTGCGTACTCATTAGGAGCCCTTCGTTTGCAACCTCTCGCGGTGTTTGGGGCCCGTGATAATGTGGATACTTAAGGGAAACGTATGATGAGAGATGGTGTAGTTCATTCAGTAAACATTTCTTAGTGTTTGATGTGACTGAACTGAGCGTCACATATGATTTTACACTTTTATCCTTTCAGACAACTGACAGGTCTCTAATCTCTATCTTAGAACCTTCACTCAGCTTGAACTTTGGCTCATAAAGGTCATTCTTGAACCACTTGGGACAAAGAGCTGCGTCCATGAAATCCCATAGAGTCGATAGATGCAATAATAGCTTTAGGCACATTTTCTTAAGACCCAAGGGGAAAGACAATTTCAATAAATGTAAAACTATGCCATCTACAATCCACACAATATCTTAGAAAATCTCATAGGAATAAATCTTCTCTTTTCCTTCAGGCAAGGACCTCCTTAACAGTAACAATGCAAGACACTATTAAGGGCATAAGTTACTAACTATGGCAACAACAATAAAAAAACCCACACACAATCTATTTGACTGAAAGCCTCAAACACAAAAAGAACATTCATTCATTTGATATATCTCTCTTGCCTCACAATTGCTTGTGAAGCATGTTCTGAATATTTAGACCTTAAGTTGTTAAATAGACTATGAATGTAAGCAAGTTAATAATGTGGAAATGACTTAAGTGTATCATTCAATTATGGAATGTTTTAAATGTAGTTCCTCTTTTATTTTCTTTTTACCTTTTAGTCTCCAGCTCCTAAGGAAAAAAAAAATCCTCACAGGTTAGATATGTCAGGATAATTAACAGAAGGTTCCTTAGCAGCAGATGTCTGAGATAAGTAGGAAAGGGCATTCTCTTCCCTTGACATGCCATCAAAGGGAAAAACAACGAATATTTAAATGAAAGAAGTGAAAACTATGTGGGTTCATGTTTTAATATTTGAATAATTAACTGATTTTTAAATCATGACTTAAGCTATAGGAAAATTAAGAGATCCCATGACCATATTAATCTTAATTGTTTCTTGCCTGTCACAAATTATAGTATTGTCTTTGATTTTTTTTTCCCTCAATATATTTCATGATGCAAAGGAATGCTTCTTGAAAGTAAAGTATCCCCTCCAGCGAAATATTTCACTCGATTTGCCTCAGAGAATTCCGCTGGCAGGAAAAAAATAAAAGGTGGTTAGGAAAAACTTAGAATTCAACAGCTAAAAAGTATTTTTTAGCTGATTTTTTTAAAAAAAATGTTCAACAATTCAAAATAAAGGATTTCCAAAACTCAAATTTTTATTTTAGTATTATACTTAAGCTTTACCTTAATATTTTATATTTTGTGCCTTTTTTCTCTTGTGCATTTATTTTAAATAGTAATGTGAGTGCAATCAACTGCAAAGCCCATCCTCTGAAATAATCTCCATGGAGAATTATATTAGGAAGGGTTTTCTTGTTTACTTTTAAAAGGTCTCCTGAATATAGCTGGTGCCAATAGAGAAATTCTCCTAAAGGTAGTATAGGGATTTTAATCTGCCCCTAACCAGAAAGTGATGGAGGCCAATGCAAATAGCACTCATCTGATTCTGTAAAACTCATAATGTGAAATAATGAAGCATCTGGTCGACAGCAAAAGGTCAAGGAAGAAACATTTTGAAATGGAAAGTGTATCAGTCCCTCTGGCAAAGACTTAGAGTTTGGCAAAGACTCTTTTTGCTTCAGGAAGCTCTTGTGTCTCATATTCGGACTAAGAATATATATTCTTTCCCTGTGTACTGTGTTGCATTCATTCGAGGCAGAATTACTTCTTAGTACCAGTAGAAGAGCACGAGCATGGTCCACCTTTTCCCCTCAGAAGTAGTTTAGGGCCGTGGTTCTCAAACTTTGTTGCTCATTAGAATCACCAGGGGGCGCCTGGGTGGCTCAGTTGGTTTAGCAACCAACTTCAGCTCAGGGCATGATCTCCTTATTCATGAGTTCAAACCCCGCGTGGGGCTCTGTGATGACAGCTCAGAGCCTGGAGCCTGCTTCAGATTCTGTGTGTGTGTATGTGTGTGTGCGCGTGTGTGTGTGTGTGTCTGCCCCTCTCCTGCTCACGCCCTCACGCTCTCTCTCTCTCTCTCATCAACAAATAAACATTAAAAAAATTAAGAAATGCCAGGAGAGCTATCAAAACCTGCCATGTTAATTAAGTCAGAGACCCTGGCCCCAGTTGTGGCTGAGGTTCCACGGGTGCTTGCAGCGTGCAGCCAAATTTGAGAACCAAAGATTTAGGGCCTTTATAAGGTGCAAATAGATGGTAAATGTGTGTGCACTTGCAAAAGTAAGGCGTTTGTACTCCTGTATTGGTTTTAAAATGGATATAGGGAATGATGTAGAACCAGCGGCAAAGCCTTGAATAAAAGAATGCGGTAACAGGGAATTTATTAGGATAGACATTGGGATTAGATGTGCCAAAGGGTTTCTCTTTCAGAGTATATGACCTAATTTCTTATGATAGGGATTTGGATATCAATGAGATTCATGTAATTGAAGTTTCCTGAATATTCACTTTTGGGGAGATTATCTCCATTTTGGCAAGTGAAAATGTTTCTGGATCCTGGGAAAAGCAAATTTAAATGATACAGAATCTAATTTCTCAATATGCTGCCACTGATTTGGGAGTTCTAGCTTTACAAAGAATACCACCTGGCAAAGGGCAAGGATATCACTGATGAGTCTAGCGTTTTAAAATCAGTCTGCCCCCCACCCCCCCCCGCGACCAAAAAAAATTTTAAAGGAAAAATGAAATCAACCTGCCCACTTGTGAGTTCAAGTATATGAACTTTTTTTTCCTCTTGTTTTTCTAGAAGTTTTCAACTCCTAGTACTTTGGTCATGAAAAACTCTCACACCTTTATCAGACATGAGCTTCAAATGAGTGACTCATTGGTTGGCTTTTACCTCTCATCTTAAAATCTAAAGGAAACCAATTTTAGAGTTCATTGGTCACATATAAACTATACAAAAGAATGGTAGGATGATGGTTTTGATAATAGTGGGCATGCTGTCTTTCATGGCTGGTATTACAATACTTTAACTCCAAACTATTACCTTATTGATTTTCTTAAAAAGCAGAAATTTCCCATTAGCTTCATCTAAATCTATATTCTGATGCTGTTTTATTTATTTGAAATAAATTACATTTCACTTAAAACAAGTAAATTTCGTTAAGTGCCAACTATGCCTCATTAAACCTGTTAATAAAAACAAAGAAGAAACAAAAACAATTTGTATGATATAGTGAAGAGTCATTTAAATAATAAAATTCTTGTTGTACCCTGCATTTTAGCCATATTATTTGAGAAACATGGCCAGCAGTTCATTTCTTTGGGCCTTGGTCTCTTCATGAAAGATGTTTATCTGCCTTTATTCCACCCTTTGAAATCCTGTGCTTTCTTAAAGGACCACTTAATATCTCACAGTTTAACCAAATAGAGCTCGGTAAGTTCCATAAAAGAAAAGAAACTTGTTTATTGATAATCAATGATCCTCAAGGAATAGAGGTTGAAGAAGTAAGAGATAGTGCATACATGAATGTTTATATTTGGAATATATTTTCCAATGTTTAAGAAGAAAAATAACAAGTTTGATGTAGAATTTTTATGCTGTCCAAGAGGTAATGACTTAAATAAAGCATTTATGAACCACTGTTCAGTAATATTTGCTGTATGAATAAACATACATCACAGTAGTATCTCATTTGACTGATGTCATTGGGAATGCATTTCCTAGATGCCTGAAACTTGCCTCTATAATCTTGTCATTATAAAAAAATACTATAATTAATGGGTAACACCCAAAGTTTGTTTACTTTCTCCTAGAAAAATTTAGTTTTGTTCTTTAGTGACTAGGAAGCAGATGCTGACACATTAAAGCAAAAGTGGAGAAAAGCAAATATAGGAACGGAAGAAGTATGAGTAAAGGGTGAGGAAAAAAAAAACCCAAAAAACAATAATAAGAAATAAAGGGATGGACACAAGTTTGGATATTCTGCATGTATTACTCCAAACATAGATTGTATTCCCAATATTATTCAGGAGTGGTGGGTAATAAGTATAATAATAGTATCAAAGTCCATAATAATCCAGGTCTATATCCTGTTAAGGGTAAATATTCTTCACATATTAATGCTATCTTAATGCATTGTGAACCCCAGCATAGTACAATGAAAATACTAAAGAAAGCACTGAAAACTGCAGAGTGCCATTCAGATTATATAGGACGAGTGTTATTTTCATAATAATATCTGCCAAAGTTATTTCTATTTTGAAAAATATAGTTTATTAAAATCATAAAATACATACTATATTTTAATATTTCGTTAGAAATAATTACCATTTTAACTAAGAGTATCTGTGTTCAGATATTAATCAGTGAGTTTGAACCGCTTTTCTCTTGGACACCTTTTCTCTAAGAAATCATATAAATGAAGTTTGGTATAGGCAAAAGTCAGCAATGTTTCAGAAACCATACACTAAGCCAGCATTTTCTAGTTTTCTCTTCTACTTAAAAAGTAGAGAGGGACCCACAGGACTACTAGAATAGGAAGGGATAGGACCAGACATATAGACTCAGCACAACTTCTCATGAAGCCAAGAGTACCTTGTCAAATTTGGGGGCACAACACTCCTGAACTAAATCTAGTAGAAAAATGGCAGTCTTCACGTTTTCCATAAGTATATCTACATAATATTTGAGAATTATCTGCAATTCTTGTGATCTATTCTCTCTTTTAGTGGGGTAATTCATAGCTGCTCATTTGGAGGAAGCAGAACAGAACTGGATGTCAGAAAAGTAGCATTTTAGATCCATACTTACCACAATATAGTTGTACCATAGTTCAGTCATTTAATAAGAGATACCATTTATGCACCAAAAGTATTTGTTTAAAATGGGATAATACAGGGGTAGAACCTTTGGAAAATATAAATTCCCAAAGTCAAGATTGAAAGTGATAAGTAATATAATGAGTATATAACCAAATACATTCATTTTTTCCTCAAGATTTTGTTCCTGGAGCTATTTAAGGTTCATTAGAGCTTAAAAATATCTGAAATGGAAGAGGGTGTTGAAAATTAAGTACTAGTGGGAGCTCAAAAAAAGCATTTATTCAGATGAAGCAGGAGATTAAAGATATTCATTCACTCATTCATTCAGCCGTGATTATTGAATAGAACTGCACTAGGCACTGTATTGGGATTTGGGATTAAATAGTGAGTCAAGGGGCGCCTGGGTGGCTCAGTCGGTTAAGCGTCGGACTTCAGCTCAGGTCACTATCTCGCGGTCCGTGAGTTCGAGCCCCGTGTCGGGCTCTGGGCTGATGGCTCAGAGCCTGGAGCCTGCTTCCGATTCTGTGTCTCCCTCTCTCTCTGCCCCTCCCCCGTTCGTGCTCTGTCTCCCTCTGTCTCAAAAATAAATAAACGTTAAAAAAAAATAAAAAATAAATAAAATAAATAGTGAGTCAAAATAGTTAAAATCTCTGTTCGTAGGTAGCATACATTCTAGTTAGAGACAAAAACATTAATCAAACACTCACACAAATCTAACATTGCAACATGGAAAGTACTTTAAAAATAGAGTGATATTGTATCACATGGGGATTTAATCTTTTCAGGGAAGCCAAGGAAACCTTTTCTTAAGAAAGGGACACTTGAGTTGAGACCTGAAGGTTAAATAGGAGTTAGCTAGGTTAGAGTGAGGGAAATAGTGTGCCAATCTGAGAAAACAGTACAGATAAAAGCACCTGACAGAAACCATGGTGCAAATACAAAATAATGAGCAAGAATCTAATAGGATTGGAGCAGGAAAAAGGATGGGAACAGTTCAAGGTAAGATTAGAGTAGGACAGTAATCTGGGTCATGCAAGTCCTTATAGATCATTCTCAGTTGAGGAATTATTGGAGAATTTTAAACAGGAAGGTGATATAAGTTGATTTGCTTCTAGAATAGAGTGCTCTGGCTATTTTGTGGAGAATAGGTGCATAGGATACCAAACAGACGCAAATACACAAATTAGCATAGAAAAACAAATTAGTAGGATATAATAGAACAGGAAAGAGAAGATGACATCTTGGCCTAAGAAGGTGGTGGGGTAACCATAGACATGGAAAGATTCAAGAAATATTTAGTAGGTAAAATTTATGGGAGAGTGTATTCGTGGGTTTTTACGAGGTTGAAGGAGAGGGAGACTCAGAAATGAGTCCTAGTTTTTAACTGATATAACAGAATGGACCATGAGGCCATTCATTGATTAGAGAAATGAGGCAACAGAAAAGTAATGAATTTAGTCTTGGTTATGTTGAATTTGTGATGCTTTTGAGATCATCAAGAAATGTTAAACAGTTAGAAAACCTTATGGGCCAGAAGTGCAGAGGAAATGCCTCACCTGGAGTTAAATTTGATGGATCATCTCTATTATAGTTGAATGACACCATCTGGGAAAAAAGTGTAGAATGAGAGGTAGAGGTGGGTTAGAATCGAGGCTTAAAGAATTAAAAAAAATTTTTAAAGTTTACTCATTTTTGAGAGACAGAGCATGAGTGGGGAAGGGGCAGAGAGAGGGAGACACAGAATCTGAAGCAGGCTCCAGGCTCTGAGCTCTCAGCACAGAGCCCGATGCGGGGTTCAAACTCATGAACTGCGAGATCATGATCGGAGCCAAGGCTCAAAGAATTGAACATGAAATAGACAAGTAGAGGAGGATGGGTCCAGCAAGGAGAAGAATAGCCAGATGGGTAAAACACATGAATTATACAGGTATCCCCTTTCTTATCAAAAGCTCATGTTAGGCCACGCTCCTTTTTACAAAAGGCTTACATTTCGTACCTGTTTTCACTAACTGAAAGAAACCCAAAGAGAATTTTGGCTCTTATGAAAAAAAGGTGGAAAGCAAAACTAGCATTTAGAATTTGTGTTGCAGCAAGCTATTGCTGAGGCAGTACACACCCCAAGTAGGGAGAGTGTCCCTGCCAAACTTCTTCCCTAGGAACCGCACTCAGCATCAAGCCACCACAGCTTTGAAGGGTGTCTGTGAGTATCTGTGCTTTATCTACATTTCTTTTGTGCATTTGTTAGCAAGATGTGTCCTAAGGTATCAGAAAAACATAGTGACGTTGCTTTTTGGGTCTGGGAATGTTCAAAAACTTTCCATATATACAGAATTGTTGAATCACTGTATGGTGCACCTGACATTAACGTAACACTGCATGTTAACTATACTGGAATTAAAAGAAAAACATAATTAAAAATGTCCACATAAACTAGTGATAGTTGCTTCTTCCCTTTCCATCATTTCCACTCAGAAGAGGTTTCACGGGAATGCTGTACTTTCAGAGAGTAGAGGAAATCTGAATCCCAAAAGCCATGGGAATAGCATAATTTAGGGAGGACATGGCCAACCACGTAGAATAGTGTTATTGAAGTGTGAAGAGCACTGAAAAGAATACGGAGGGCGCTTTGTGTCTTTTATAAAATGGTTAGAAGTCACAATGAAAGAGGCTTAGAATGGAAATGTAGGTTCAAAACTAGAAACTGTGAGTAGAACAAATTCTTTCTGGAAAGAGAAAAAGGGATAAGATTATAAGAAACAACATATATGTGGACAAAAAGAAAGAATTATCATTTCTTTTTAATTTCTTTGTGTCTCCCTATACATTCTCTTTATTCCCACCCCCCTCATTAATTTTTTTTTCCATATTTATTTATTTACTTTGAGAGAAAGAGACAGAGCATGAGCAGGGGAGGCACAGAGAAGGAAAGAGAGAATCCCAAGCAGGCTCTGCACTGTCAGCCTAGAGCCTGATGCAAGGTTCAACCCCACGAACAATGAGATCACGACCTGAGCAGAAATCAAGAGTCGGGCGCTTAATTGACTGAGCCACCCAGGCGCCCCAACCCCCTCATTTTTAAAAATTTTTCTAAAAGCATTGATGTAAAAGTTCTGAGAGTCAGGTTGCTCTTTTTTTACAAATCGGCAGGGAAGGAAAGTGAAGTAAAGATTTCAAAGTTTCACAATACCATTGGAGAACACTTGCAATTATTAAGATTATTTTAGTTTCAAAAAATAAACCTATCTTACATTTAGCATGGCCAAGTTTACTGGATAACTGACGATTGACACCTTTAAACTGGATCCTTTAAAAAGATGGAATTCATTTTAATAGAAATATACTTACAAGGTACTGTATACTTCCCTGACTTCTTAAACGTAACGTACCGGCCATAATTTTCACTCTACTTTATGACTTGAAATTATTTCTACCACCAACCATTCAGTGTGTTTACAATATAGTAGTTTCCTGAGGGTTTGTGGTAATTTGTTGGCCTTTATGTCATATAGCTCCATTTAGTTTTTTATTTTAACTTTGTAGGTCTTCTTTTACAAGTTTGCCTTTTTCCTGTTGCTATAAAGAATCAGTTTTCACTATAATAAGGAAGGGATCCTTTTATTTTTTTTCATGTAAGATATTACGGTTTTCTGAAGGTTAAAATGATATGTGACATAGAGGTAAATAAGGTCAGAGAGAGAGAGAGAGACTGAGGTTTTTCTTGATGAGTAGTATTCATGTGTGTTGGATTATGAGATAAATATTTTTACTTTTACTTCCTTTAGAGGCCTTTATTGCTCTCTGGTAGCTCTGTGTTCTGCTTGAAAACATGGGCATGTTTTTTGGGGACACAAACACTTTGTGTTTTCAGTGATTATTACAATATCTGGCATGTTAAAGGGGTTGTTATTGCTTTGCTTTGGATAGGTAAGGTATTCATTGTTTTCCTGTATCTATAGAACTAAAGCACAAACCTTATTTGTTTTCACTGTAAAATTGTTCCAATAACATTTAACTAGATAGCATCAGGAGATTTCTTGCCTCATTTATCCGAGTGCACAGTTGCTCAGGCTTCAGGAGAATGAGAGAATGTAAACGTCATGAGGGCAGGGGTTTTTGTTTTTGTGGGTTTTATTTACTTTTGTTGTTGCTGCTGCTGTATTACAGCGTATCTTTACCAGTTGGCCTTTTGCTACAGAATTTATGGGGAACAGAGTAGGTTTTGGAGAGGTGATCAGAACGCTCATTTACTTTTCTTCCTAAGTTTACTGTGAGGACGAAAGGAAATAATGTGCATAGAGTGTCTAGTGCTTAACTTAGTGAACCCTGTACAAATGTTGAGTATCATTTCTATTATCGTCATTGAGTCTATACTTGTATCACTTTCTAAATGTATTTGATAAAAATAAACGTCATGGATCAAAAAGAGCAAATCTGGACTTGTTACAAGATTTCAACTTTGTTATTTTATTGTTATTTTATTTTATATGTACCAAGGAGTTCAGTTAAGGGAATTGAGAAAAGGGAGTCATCTTGAAGACCTGGGTATCACAAATGAAGAGAGTAAGATAAAGAACAAATGATGGGTGTGTTAGTGGCACAGGAAAGAGAGTTTTGGATTCATGGAACTCTGATTTTTCTAAACAGATGTCCTCATCATGGAAGTTATTGTAGTCTCCACTTAACCAGATGGGATACCAAACTCCCTGTTGTGTTCAGAACTGGCAGGGCTCATTAAGTTGGCTTTAAATTGGGTATTAAGGGAGGATCTTTTGCTTAGCCCAAATAATCTCAACATGCACAATGAAGAGAATAGGGAGTTCTACAAGCTAAGATGAAATATAAGATAAGTGATAAGTAATATTAACATACTGGACGTAATTGTCTATAAGTAACTACAAAGTAAATGGGAAATTAAAAAGATTAACTGGAAATGTTTCTAAATGATGGAGACTATGACCTGTTGAGTATAATAAAAATAGAAAGGGAACACTTCCTTAATTGGAATGTCAAAACTGATAGGTGAAATATACTCTATAGAGAAGACTAAGAAGGGATTGAATTTGAGGAATAAGCAGTGTATCTAAGATCCAAAAAATAGGGGGGAAAGGGGGGAAAAAGCGGCTTGCCATTTAATAATGGTAATATTGTGAAACATCTTTTGATTTAAAGATACAAAAGAAGAAAATAAAAGACTGTAGTAGGTACATAATAAAACATAGGTGGTAGCAATCTCAACCCTTTCGTCTTTAAAAATTCTGGACTGGGGATTATTTTGGACTCTAAAATAAACAGTCACTATATATTGAGATATCAAATGAATAATATTTATATATATTGATTCACGTAATATTCAACAAACATGAGTTGATAGGCTTAGAGCAATGAAATATTAATGGAGGTGGTATTAGTAAAAATTAAAAAAAAATTTATGATTTGGAAATAATAGAATCCATAAAGATACTAACTTGTTTTACTAAACAAGACTTATTTTACTTTACTGGAGTTATTTTACTAAACAAGTTTTGCAGGGGTGTATGCAGGACCACTAACAAATTTATTTAATGGAAATAAAAGGTGATTCGATAATACCTACATGATATCTAATTAAAAGGAGTAAACTAAATTGATTAGCCAAGCTTTAAACTCTAGAGACTATGAGAGGCAGCAGATCCATTAATATTTATGATTGATACAGAATATCAAATATTAATAATAGCTACTTTAATATATTAGTTTTGAGCACAGATTTTAAGTCTCTTTATTTACACTTGTGTAACCTTGAACAACAGATTATTAATTCCCCTATACCTCATTTTTCCATTCCATACAATGAGAATATTACCTGAATTTTTTTATAGATAAAATAATGCTTTTATAGCTTTAGCTTAGTGTTTGGGAACTAAATATATGATAGCTAAAAAATGAAGTTTAATTTTATAAAATTAGTCAAACCAAATCTTACCATAAAAATGTGAAATTAGGAAAGAAAGATCTTCACATACTTGCATCTTCACATACTATATTAATCTTTGCCATTATCAACTAATTAATAAATCTAATCTTTGGGAAAACAAACTAACACTACTACCAAAGAAAAGAAGGAAGTAAAACTCAAGAAAGTTAAATCACTTGCCCCAAATCACATAATGAGTGAGAATTGTTCTGCAACATTGTGTGGAAGCTTCCAAAGCATTAGTTTGGTGAATTTCTATATCATTAGTGGAGTTCTATAAGTAGTCTTTAAAAAAATATATATATATCTAATAGTTGAGAGCAAAGGACTTATATATACCCTTAAAGAAGTGGGAAATATATTTTAAACATTTAAAAATATGTTTCTTAACCTCACAGATTTGAAATGAAGAATTTTAATTTACTTTAGCTTTAAGACAAGGGTCTTTATTTACAATAGTTATGGCAATGGATATACAAAGCATCTTCTTGTTTTAATTGTGGGGGAAGGATGCCCTAGGAATACAATCAAAACATTCAGTTCACAGCAGAAGTAATAAGATCATAGCTTCTGGCTTTGATCAAAGATAAGCCCCAACAACTTATTTCTAAACTCTTTTTCTATATTCATGCTGCAATTTACTGAGTGCCTGTAATGAACCAAGCACCATACTAGCTTTTGGACACATAATAATGATCCCAAACAGATCAGTTCTTCCTGGATTATAGATTCCTCCCACTTCTAGACAGTTCTAAAATTACTCTAAGTATGGCTTTATCAAAATTCCTTCCTGCTTTCCTTCCTTTGAGTCTAACTACCCCTTATTCACATCCCCTGTGTAGACACAAATATAAAAGTTTCCTTGCAAAACCCTAGCCACGAAATAGTTGAATTTTATCATTTCTTCAAATGTACCTTAATTATTCTAACTCCTTAGCGTGACACACAGTTTTTTTTTTCTATAAACTTGCCCATTCCCTCTCTAAACTAATATTCTCTTCTCTACATGCCTCCTGTGTTCTAATTACAGAGTTTTCACAACTCTATTGACATGGGATGTAAATGGCACATGACTTTAAGCTTTTACCCGCAATTCCTCTGTCTGGATAGAGCCACCGTTTCTTTTTAACATGACATTCTCATACTCATGATTACATCATCTCTAACTCTCACAATGTGACAAGTTTTTTCCTACTGTCCATGACACATTTCAAAAATATTTGCAGAGTCAACTTCAATTTGAGATTAAAGATCAACTAGCCTGCCAACCTTAATAATTCCCAGACTTGTCTAAACTACAATAATTTTATGAGAACTAAGCATCTTATCACTAGTGTCTTCCTGTCACTTTCATTGTATTCCTTTTTTAAACATTTTTTATAAGAAAGTATAAATAATTTGAAATTAAAGAGTCAAATAATTAACAAAACTGTTGAACAGACAAAGATGATAAAACTACCCAAATGGAATGGTTGATTGGCCTGCTGTGCCACTGATGGCCTTGGCATAAATGATTCATTTACATAATTAAAAGGCATTCTTATCCTCTAATATAATGATATGTCATCTCTTTTTTAAATTTTTTTAAATTTTTAAAAAATTTACATCCATATTAGTTAGCATATAGTGCAACAATGATTTCAAAAGTAGATTCCTTAGTGCCCCTTACCCATTTAGCCCATCCCCCCTCTCACAGCCCCTCGAGTAACCCTCAGTTTGTTCTCCATATTTACGAGTCTCTTCTGTTTTGTCCCCCTCCCTGTTTTTATATTATTTTTGTTTCCCTTCCTTTATGTTCATCTGTTTTGTTGTCAGAGTAAAATAAGCAAAGAGTCAAATTATCTTAAAAATGAGGGAAACTTGAGGACAACCTTAATTGATAAAAATAGCCTTCATTTATATCGTGTAATAATTTTGCTAAGGACTTTGTATTGTCTCCAGAGTCCATCCAACAGTTCTATGAGGTAGTAGTCAGTAAAGATACACTTTACAGAGGAGTAAGCTGATGGTGCCCTCTGTCACACAGCTATTTAGTGGCACAGCTAAGATGCAAGTCCTGATCTTTTGGTTCCTAGACAATTCCCAATCACAATTATTCCCTTCCTATGTGGTATTGATGATTCCCTCTTTTGGGTCTAGTCTGTCCATTATCCTAGTTACCATATAGTTTTGGTTTTGATGGCCACAAGACATACTATAGACTTCTTCCAGGGTAGTCCTGAATCTAAAGGTATTTGATAACCCCAAAACCTTGCCAAATTTATGTACCTACAACTCCACGGTGATTGTTGAATATATAAATGAATAGACGAATGAATTAAAGAACTAGAAATAGGTATATGATAAGAAATATTGTGCATATAACCACAGGGTTGTTCTTTTTCATCACTTCATAGATATTTTGTAAAGAGATAATTTAGAATACTTTTCTATTATCTTTCTGTAGGTGATATAAACTTAGTGCTGCAGTTTATTATTTTTTATTTAAAAATTTTTAAATGTTTTATTTATTTTTGAGAGAGAGACAGAGTGCAAGTAGGGGAGGGGCAGAGAGGAGAGGGGGACACAGAATCCAAAGCAAGCTCCAGGCTCTGAACTGTCAGCACAGAGCCCAACGCGGGGCTTGAACTCACAAGCCTTGAGACCATGACCTGAGCGGAAGTCTGCTGCTTAATTGACTGAGCCCCCCCAGGCACCCTGCTAGTGCTGCAGTTTCAAGTGAAATTTAAACAAGGCAGCATATGCTCTCCTTCTCTTCAAAAGCAGTAACTTACAGAAATGAATGGGACAATGAGGGGACGTGCTTAGATTGTCAGACTAAAAAGCTCCCCCTTATCTTAGTGTTCTCTCTCTTGCTGATGAATATTTTGAGGAAAGCAAAGATTTTCTCTTTCCAACTGGTGGTTTCAAAGGGCTTAAAATACCATTTCCATATCCTACTTCTAAACTACTCTGTACATCTCACTATTGAATTTTCAAGGCCCTGTTAGAACCCATGTGTATTTAGCATCTGTAATCTCATCATGAAATATTGAATTCTGTATATTTACCTCCCAATATGTAATGTACTTGTATTAGTATCACAATAAATCCTTTCAAGGCTAAAGGATTTCCTCCTTTTCCTGCCATTTAGGAAAACATTACTCAAGTTAGTTTTTCATCCTTTTCATACTCTCCATGGGTTTAAAACCATAAGTGAAATTTATAATTATATGTATGGAAACATCTTTAATTTTAATAATTGTAATTACCTTTTTCTTATTCCCTTCTGCCTTTCTTGAGAATCGGTAGCAATCAGATCCATGAATTGTTTTAGACCTCTGGTTTTTAAAATGTTACCTATGTTCATTTTGAGGCATGAAGAGATCTATCGGTACCATGACCTATTTAGTTTTGCTCTAGGAATCGCGGTAAGATCTTTGGTATGAAAAATACAAACCAGGGGCATGTTTTGTTGTTGTTGTTATTGTTTTATTTTGTTTGTCTAAGCAAGTTCCAGCCATATATATTTATACATATATTTACTATATTATCCATACATATATTTACTATATATGTAAATATGTACTATATAGTACTATAAAGTAAACATGTATATATAGTACTTTTTATGTTTCTTACTGTAACAACTTTGGTGACAGATAATAGCTAGGTTTATTGTGACGATCACTTAGTAATGTATATAAATGTTGAGTCACTATGTTGTATAACTGAAACTAAATCATACTATAGGTCAACTACACTTCAATAAAATTATAAAAAGACTGTAGAACACCTAAAGGAAACCTTTCTTACTTGCGGATTATTGTTAACATGGTGCCTATTGTCTCTTGTGGTCACATTGCTGCCATAAAGTTGTGCTAGAAGAAGCATGGCTTTGGATTCTTGTTCTTTCTCATGTGAGTCAGTCATCTGATTCTTGCAATCATTTTTGGAAGCTATGGTCAGGCACAACATAAGGATTGCCATTATTATCAATTTTATTAACATTCTGTTTAAGTTCCAGACAATGCTAGATATAATTCTCTCTATCCCCTTCAAATAATAACTAGTATCTTATGTAGCATTCTTGTCATAGGTAAAAACACACAGATCAAAAGAATATAAAGAAATTCCAGAAATAGATGTAAAAATAGAAACAATTTTGGAAGTTGATGAAGACAGCATCTCAAAACATTGAAAAGATTTATTAATAAATGATATTGAGACAACAGGCTAACTAGTGCTTAAAAATAAAGTTACAGCCATAATTGTAATAAAATACCAAGGTTAATATTAACTGGATTAAGATTTAAATGCATAGAATGAAATCATAAAATACAGGAAGAAAACCTAGTTTCTCCATTGCATTAAAGGAAGGATGTCTGGGGCGCCTGGGTGGCGCAGTCGGTTAAGCGTCCGACTTCAGCCAGGTCACGATCTCGCGGTCCGTGAGTTCGAGCCCCGCGTCGGGCTCTGGGCTGATGGCTCGGAGCCTGGAGCCTGTTTCCGATTCTGTGTCTCCCTCTCTCTCTGCCCCTCCCCCGTTCATGCTCTGTCTCTCTCTGTCCCAAAAATAAATAAAAAACGTTGAAAAAAAAAAATTTAAAAAAAAAAAATAATAAAATAAAGGAAGGATGTCTAAGTATGTATGAAATTAGTCATAAGGAAAACATTGATAAATTTGCTTAAATAAAATTTATCTGTTAAGTTTAGAGAAAAATACTATGAACTATGAATTAATAACACATATAATAAAACAGGTTAATATTCTTAGTCTTTGAGTGCTTTTACAAAAGTAATGAATATCTTAGAAAAATAAGCAAAACAAACAAACCAAACAACAACAACAACAACAACAACAACAACTCCATGGAGTAGTATGATAAAGAAAAACATATGTAAGCCAAAAATTTAAGAAGTTAAACTATATTAGTATTCAAAGAAATGCAAATAGAAGTATCACCAAGACATCATTTTTATGTATTAAATTAGGAATAGGATATTCATAAGAAAAAACCCTTAATCTCCAATTAAATTTTTGTGTGTGTTAGGTAGAGATCAAGGTTTTCTTTTTTTCTTATGAATATCCTATTGCTTCGGCGTAATTTATTGAAAAAAAAATCCTTTCTCTTTGAATGGTGTTGATGCCTTTGCCACAAATCAAGAGAAATACGTATATGTTTCTCTACAGTTTGATTCTTTGTTCTATTATTTTGGTCTCTATATATTTTTATGCCAATATCACACTTCAATAATTACTATGGGTCTATCATGATTATCGAAATGTTACAGTGTTTTTAAAGATTGTCTTGTCTATTCTAAGTTCTTAGTATTTCCAAATAGATTTTAAAATCAACTTATCTATTTTAAGAAAAATTCCTGTTGTGATTTTTATTTCTATTTTATTGACCCTAAATCAATACATCTAGATCAATTATAAAAAAATTGATACATTAATAATATTGGATCTTCTAATCCATTAAAATGTTATAATTCTCCATTTATTTAAATCATCTTTAATTTTGCTTTTTTCTTAGTTTTTAGTGTAAAGGTTTCCACATTTGTCTTTATTTTTTTTTTAATTTTTTTCAATGTTTATTTATTTTTGAGACAGAGAGAGACATGAATGGGGAAAGGTCAGAGAGAGAGGGAGACACAGAATCCGAAGCAGGCTCCAGGCTCTGAACTGTCAGCACAGAGCCTGATGTGGGGCTCGAACTCACAGACCGTGAGATCATGACCTGAGCCGAAGTCCGACGCTCAACCCACTGAGCCACCCAGGCGCCCCACCACATTTGTCTTTAAATTTATTCCTAGTGATTTGACATTTTTGAGATTTTTGTAATTGGTATTGTCTTTTACATTTCAGTTTCAAATTCTTTGTTTTGCTTATAAAAAATCTATTAATTTTTCTATCTGACCTATATCTAGAGATCTTGCTAAGAGCCATGTATTACTTTAATATGTTTATAAATTTTTCAAATATTATTGCTATATACATATATAATTTTCCTTGAAAATAATAACTTCTGCCATCAAAAGATATCACTAAAAATGAACAGGCAAGCTACAAACTGGAAAGAGATCTATCTATCTATCTATCATCTATCTATCTATCTATCTATAGAGAAAGTTAGGTATGTATATATCTGACAAAAGCTTTGTACTTAACATCGTATAAGGAACTCTTACAAGTCAATAAGAAAAAGACAACCTAATTAAAGTGGGAAAAGATCAAATAAGTTATTTATAAAAGGATTACAAAATGGCTAAAAAACATTTTTGAAGTGGTTAACATTTTAAAATTTCACTCATCAGAGAAATGCAAGTTAAAACCACAATGAGATATGTACCCATAAAAATGGCTAAAGTTAAAAAGACTGATGAAATCTTTTGTCCATGAAGATGTGGAACAGCTAGAATTCTCAAATTTTGCTGAAAAGAGTATAAATTGTTTTAAGCATTTGGAAAACCTGTTAGTTATCTACCAAAGCTAATATAGGCCCATCCTAATGAAAAAACAATTCTACTCATAGATTTTTTTTTAAATGAGGGCATAGGTCCACCAAATGAGATATACATGACTTAACAGCAGTTTTATCCATAATATCCCAAAATAAGAACAATCGGAATGCGCAAACATATGAAAAGATATGAACCATAGAGGTATGATTATATAGTGGAATAATACATTACAATAAAAAAGAGGAAACTGCTGTTGCACAGCAGGATGAATCCCAAAAACATTGTGGAAAGCGAAAGATGGCAGATACAAAAAAGCATATATTATGAGATTCCATTTATTTAAAGTTGAAGAGAAGCAAACAAAACAAAACTAGCTTTACAGTTTTAGAAGTAGAAGAGAATTTACCTTTGAGTTAGGTATTAACTGGAAAGAGGTAAGAGGTATCCCGGTGTGTTGGAGGTATTCTGTATACTAATTGGGATCATGGTTACACTGATGTATACATATGCAATAATCCACAAAGCTGTACAATTAAGATCTTGCAATTTACATTGTATATATTGCACCTCAATGTAGAAAATGGACAATATGGAAATGGGAATCTTATATAATGCAGGTAGAAATGGAATAGTTATAATCTCCCTGAGAGCAATTTCAAATATGATACAAAGGTTTATTTTTTTTAATGCCTGTACTATCTGACCCAGAAAGTCTTGCTTCTAATAACTGCTTCTAAGGAAAGAAATTGGCAAGTGACAAAAATGCATATATAAGGTGACAATAAATCCTTAAACTGTACCCTCCCTGCAGACTTAACACAAGTGGCTCATCTCCCCACCTGTAAAATGTTGGGCCACCGACAGCGTGTTCTAAGATAGTGATGAAAGCAAGACAAGAAAACTCTAAACATCTAAGAGTTGGGGACTGGACTGGATAATCATGTTCTAACTACAAAATAGAGCACTATCCAGGCATTTAAGATTATCACAGAAATAAAATGTAAAAAGCACTAGTATTTTTTTGCAGAGCTTACTTATTAGGTGCCATGCATTTGTACTATGTGCCTAGTATGGATTATTCCAATGGATGTGTTGGATGGTTAAAATCGTTTTTTTTTTCTTTTTTTAACAGATGCAAAACATATTTTTGCTCAATGATACGCAGCTTCTGTCAAAGTTAACAATAGAACCCACATTTGTCTGAATCCAGAGGTGAAGATTTTAATTGGTGTGATATAGTTTGGGCATGGAATGATGCTCATAATCTGTTGCTAAATGAAGAAGTACGTAGTCAAACTTTATGAATCATAGCATGATTTCATTTGCATAAAAATGCAAACATATGCACACATGTGTGTGTGTAAAATAAAACCCTGAGATAAAGCTCCTGTGACTGGCAGGTGATTACCAGATCCTTTGCTCTCCTGTTCAGGTATCTAGCTGTGCAGGTTCACTCTAGTCTTTGTCTTAATCTACAAGAAAATCTACCCATATTTTATATAATGAAATTTACACTGCATTTATAGTGTATTACAGGGTTTTATTGTATATACATCATGTACAAATAAATCTATTTGGTAAACCATATGCCATGCTGCTGACTCTGCTTCTTTCTTGGTGTTGAGGTTATGGATTATTTCAAATATATATATATATGTATATACATATATGTTTTGTTGATTTGATTTTCTATCTTTTCAAAACTGGATGTACAATATTAATGCAATTAACAACAATGAGCCTCACAGGAAAAGTGATAATGTGTTTTAATACAAGAGCAGCCTGCTTTTCAGTTGTTGCCCTACCATCACCTAATTGAATAACTTTGGCTTTATGGTTAACAGTAAATGCTAAAGTTTATTGAGAGTGTAATTTGTGCCAAGTGTCTGATAGATGTCTCTTATGAGTGTATTAGCCCAGCGAATCCGTACAACCCCCACATAAGGTAAGTACTATTATTATCCCTAGTGCTTCAGAAAACTGAAGCACAGAGAGGTTAAATAAATTGCCCAAGACTACACAGTATGATTCCAGCTCCAATTTAACATGAGAAGCTCATCTCCTCAACTGTAAAATGCTAGGCGACCTATGCAATAATTATTCTGTGATCTTTAACCCAATGTTTGCCAAAAGTCTATGTTTTGTGTAACCAATCAATAAATTTTTTCAGTGCCTACTATGTGCCAAGCTCAGTACTATCTTTTTTCTTTCTTTTTCTTGATTCTAATTTCATAAACCATTTAAACTGAATGACAGGTGTGCCTTATATATGGGATCAAAGACATATCGATCTGTGCATATGCTGGGCTTGAACCCAAACAAAGCATTTTGATTATTTAACAAATTCTAACTCGAAAAGAGGGGCTGATAGTTATTTTTGATCCTTTACTAGTACATATTCAATTGTTAAGTTAGTAGTTTCCTGTAATTGTCTTTAGTTGCTAGCTTCATTCAGAATAGGAGTCAAGCATAAAATCACACAAAGCTTTTGTTTTGCAAAGCTTTTTCACAAATCACCCTCGTTTCATGCCTTAATTAATCAGTGTTCATGGGGGAACAAGAGGTTATTTGCTTTTCAGCTTCTGCAGATATACTAATAGCATAGCAGGAGAATTCTGAAATAACATGGGTTATTTTTCATATTTGAAGTCGTTTCCCATGGATTCTTATATAATTATCTAGAAAATGTGAACCATTGTTTCTATTGGAATTTTCTCTCACACTGACAGGAACTCCCAAGATCAGAAAAATCTCCCCGTTACCAGGTCTTTTGAGCATACTATTATTCCAATATGTTAAATTGAACATATAATTATATTTAGAAATCCCTACCATAGTCCCTGACCCTGATAACTACAGACAAATGTAAGCATTTGTTTTTTTCAATTAAATCATTTTCCAAAACATGTAATAAAGCATTTCTCATTGACTGAAATAAAAATTGTGTACGATTTTCCAATTGAGTAGAATAGTTGAACAGGATGTTGGGATCCAATAAGGTTTAGCTAGCAAGACTAAAGAGATACATTATTTGATTTCTTTATATATTATCATTAGCCCCGTAAAATTAATTTATTGAGCAGAATCTCAAATCAAGATTTTACATCACTCTGGCACATTGCACGCTGAGAGTTTATGCTTAAAGGATATTTTCATAATTTCATTCATTATCCAGTACTTAAAAAAAATAATAAAAGGATTGTAGGCTGTGGGGATTGTGACCATTTTAGGATTGAGTCTCTTGTTTTCTCTACTGGAAGGCAATTTTTGTTGCAACAAGTTCCCTGGGTCAAAATAACTGCTATGGCTATGAAATTGTCTTAGAACAGAAAATCTAGGACAGACGTGAGAAAGTAAATATGACCCACAGATTTTCATATTTTAGGATTCTGGTTTTTGCTTCTAGCTTTTGAGAACAATTCTGTTTAGAAATGTACGATTATTTACATAATTACAGATCAAACCAGTTACTACCTTGTCAGGCTAAAGGTCATGTCTAGCATAAGCAAGTAGCTCAGATGCCGCTCTGCTGTTAATACCTGTTCACTCTAGGGCTGCCGCCCTATTCCCAGGGCTGATTGCCCTCTGTCCTGTGGCTTCAAGTAATGTAAATTGTATCTTGTCCCTGGGTAATCGAGATCAGTGTTGTCTTGTCTGTCCACTCCCTGCCGATGCCCTCTCTGTGCTGCGATAATGGTTTTGGTGGGCAATCAAGGAGGATGCCTTCTTGACTCATCTCTCATAATAGATTGTCCTCCTCAGGCAAAATTGAATAACCCCCGACATGGCCTGGAGGCAAGCAATGAGAATTCAATAAGTCTGCAGGGTCAATGTCCTGTCATTTTTGGCAAGCAAGTAATTATTCTGCACTAACATTCAGTAATAGGAGGAGGAAACTGCCGTGGACACCTTCATCCCGATGCCCAGAAAAGTCACCTTAACAGGATTTTTCCTCTAATCAGCAATAATTCCTTCTCCTCTTCTGATGTGATTTGGTCTACTTTTTCATGTGAGTCGCATGTGTGGATTTTCTAGACTTTCTTTCTTTTCTTTTCTTTTTTTTTCAAACCTGCAGTGTCTGTGGGAAAGTTTAACAACTTCACTGCCTGTTGTTTAATATTTTCCACTTTTATGGGTTGCAGTTGTGCTGTCTATTTGCTTTTACTGATTTGTGAAAGATTTATTATAAACCAAATACAGCTGTTCTCCTCTTTCATAAAGTCAAACTATTTTGGCAAACCTGTTTTCCACTATGAAATACATTGAAAATTATTTCCCTTACCATCTTTCCTACCATAAGCATTCAGTTATGCTTAGTAGCTGAGGGTAGGTGCCAAGCGGTTGTGGACTCACTTAAGGAATACAGAATGCATCTGCTTCAAAAATAAACAGGCAGAAGAGAAGAAATGACCTTTTTTTTTTTTTGGGCTTCTGGTGGGATTCAAGGTTATTATGTACAGATCCCAAGAGGACAGAATTTTAATATCCCCAAAAAAGGGCATCTGTAAATTCAAGCCACTTGAATGTTCTGCCTTTGCGCTTCCATAAATCGTACACATTTTATTTAACTCTGTAAACTTTACCTGAAACCAATATTTTGATTAACCTTTTAATATTCTTAAGATATTGCTGCCATGTACCATTACTCTAGTCCCCATATATACACGTAGAGAAATATTCTTATGTGTATATTTAAAGAGAACATCTTCACTTCAATTAATCAGCTTCCACTGTGCAGATTTAGATCTCTGACTTATGACATTTATTTAAGGACATGACGAATTACCGGGTTTGAGGAAAGCAAATTTTAGCACCATTTTAGTTATTTCTATTGCCACCTCGTAAAAAGCTATCTTTTTAAATAGAAAAAGAAAAACCCAAACAATTAGAAAACAAAAATGATTTCTAAACCAAGTCTAGGTCGCTTTGCTCTCCATTTCTCTCTCTCTGAGCAGAAACTATTGCTTTATTCATTGAAAGGAACCTTTATCTTCTCTCTCCTGAGATCAGTGCACAGCCAGTAATGAAGAGGCTCGTACAAGAGCAGAATAAGCACTTTCCATGACTGATTGACGATTGATTATTGCCGGGATGTTTCCCCACGGTCACTCATCACTATGCTTTTTTGACAACCAAGCTCTATTCCGACATGAAAAAGGTGTTTTGATCTGCATCAATTTGGCTTGTTAACTGTGACAAAACTCAAACTGATACTGATCATGTTCAGTTGTCGATGTTGATTTGGATCCTGGATGTGGAAAAGGTTCATAAGAATATGTACTCTATTTAGCATACTATTATACTGGGATATTTAATGGCTACTCCTCTTGAAATCCTCTCTATTATCCTCAAGCATTTAGTATTTTGTTCACTATAATGAGCTTGGCACTATTTTATCTTATCATTGTTCCCTTCAATGTATTTTTAAGTCTGCTTCTGAATTTTTGGCCATCTTTCATAGTGCCATAATCAACTTTGCACCACTGACATTGGACTGTAGGGATGCTTTTCATGCACACCACTGAAAAAGAGAATGTATTTAGAATGATCATTTTGCATTGAGCAAAGTATGTATGTTATAGAAATAACACATAGCAAAGAGAGTAAATTTGAAAGGTTATATCAAGGAAGACAATAGGGCAGTCCTGGCTCTTTTTTTTTTTTTCCTCCCAAGTACTTTGGGTTTAAGAGAATAAAATGCATTCTTGGCAATTAGTTACCTTCAACAAATTTTGAAACTGAGATTTATTTAAAATTAACATATTGTAAGCAATTGTCAAAATACTTACTATGAAATAATGTTTGCTATTAGAAAGCTTTAAAAGACTTGTATTTTAATATGGTTAATTTTTGTTACTTTTGTTTTATACTGAGAAATTATAGCTAAGACTTACTGAAAATTTTGTATTTCAAATAGAATTCTGTTTCAAACTGAAAATTGGTAAGATAACGTTTCTTCTTTTTGCATTCCCTTCTTCCCTTTCCTTCTAGAACTTTTAAGACCTGTACTTACAAATCACAGAGCAAGTACAAAATTTCCAGTGAGCAATTTTAATTGTGTTTGTTGATGCAATCCTTGAAAACGGCCATGATATTTTAGATACTCTTGTGTTAAAGTCAGAATGAATTTGTCTAGTGAGAACGACAGCATATCATTTTGGAGCACGCATCATTAATTCTCTTCGCTCCTTCCCCATAGCTAGTACTTTTCATTTCTCGACTCAAATTATCAATCATTGTGTTGTATTTGTGAAACTACATTTAATTTCTTTTTCTTCAGTTTGTCATACCGAGCTACTGCAGGAATCACTCTTTGAATCCAAATGATTATACAAAACTCTTTTCTGATGTCTTGGCTGCTTTATCCCTGAATTTCTGAGATCGTAACATTTATAAATTAAAAGTAGCATTCAAATATCTCTCTACCATTCAAGAAAAAAAACCTGGGTGAAAGTAGATTTGTCTCTAGTGTCTGAGAAGTTGCCTAATTAAGAAGTCTCCTCACTCCTATCTTTTTACAGGTGCTGTGCTCTTGGGTCAGTGAAACCTGTGAGCCGAACACTGTTCTGAATTCATCACTGGGGTGGGTCTCAGGAAATGCCTATGCACTACTATTCCAGGTTTTGAGATGACTTGTCCTCTCATGAGTTTCTGCCTGATTTGTTTTTTTCTTGGTGTGCTTTCACACAGTGCCTGCAGTGACGTGGGATGTATATATGTCCAACGTTTGCTGGGATTCTGGCTGCCCGCTGGCGAAGGCCCTGGTAGCAGCTGCCTGCCAGGCTCCAGCCCCACCATTCACCTTTGGTTCTAATGTCTCTGTGAACTTCAAAGAGGAAAAAGCCAGGAAGACTTGACATGGGGAGAAAGGAGACAGAATATGGAAGTGTAAAAAAAAAAAAAAAAACAACTTACACTTCAGGGAGCCTGGGTGGCTCAGTCGGTTGAGCGACCGACTTCGGCTCAGGTCATGATCTCATGGTCCATGAGTTCGAGCCCCACGTCGGACTCTGTGCTGACAGCTCAGAGCCTGGAGCCCCTTCCTCTCTCTCTGACCCTCCCCCGTTCATGCTCTGTCTCTGTCTCAAAAAAACAAATAAACGTTAAAAAAAATTAAAAGTAACTTACATTTTGATTTCCTCAATCTGCTTTGTCCTTCCTCAAAATCCTTTTCAGTAATTGCATGCCAACTAGACAGTGAGGTTGATTATGGTCATGCCATGACGCTTCTGAGTCTTTCTCCTGAACTTCTGTTTGTTGTTTGGGGGTTTTTGCTTGTTTGTTTGTTTTATATCCTTTCATTTCACTCTTCAAGCTTATTTTATATAAAGGTTCAAAAAGTATGGCAGAGCTGTTCATGAGAAACGCACATGAAGCAAAGAAGGTCCGGAAATCTCAAAGGCCTTTTAGGATATTTTAGCAGAGATGGAGGCCATCACTGTACAGTGGAAAAAAAGAGAGAGAGGTCGAGAATTCAGAATCTCCAGCTAGATGCCCTGGGATCATATCCTGACTCTGTCACTTATTTGCTGTTTTCATGGGTGCTTCACATAACATCTTTATGCCTCAATGTATTCACCTGTAAAATGGGGATACGTAGATATCTCCATTTGATGTAGACATGTCACCTTATACAGCTGTTGTATTAAAAAAGTTGAAACAGTTGACACCGTTAGAATTGTGTCAGCTGCCTAAATCATAAGGTCTTACCTGTATTATTATTTGTGTAGAGGTTGACACCTTACAAAATGTTTTCTCAAATATTAATATTTGAATCTTACACGAAGTCAATAAATCCATTTAAGATGAAGAAACTAAGAAAATAAGTGATGACCAAAGGTACATGATAAGCAAAAAAGGACTTGATCTAGGTTTTTCATTTATAAGGCTAAGTTTTTTCCCTTGAACAATCTTTGTCTATCTTTGAAGACCGATTATCATTTGCTATCATTCTTTCATGAAATGAAAGAAATGAAAAGCTAGAGTGCAGTGGAGTGGACAATGCTAAAGAAGGACAAAGAGCATATAAATGTAACCCTCAGTAGGTTGATAAAAGTTGATAGAAGAAAAAATATGACCTCTACAGTTTCAGAATAGACTCATTTACTTTTTCATTTATTGAGGAAAAATTTTTTAAGCATGCGTTATTGTTAGGCATGGTAGATACAAAAACAGGTATTTTACTGTAAATTGAATTCAAAGATTTCAGTGCAGGAGAGACACAAGTAAAATAATTATTGTAGCATAGCATAGTGAAGTATACATGAATATTCTAAAAGTACAAAGTAGGGGCACCTGACTCAGACTGGAGGATGTGAGAAAATCAGGGAAAGTCATCTAGGGATTTGGAGCAAAGATGCTAATAACCTAATTCATAGTTTAAAAAGATCACTGTGATTGTTGTAATAAAACTGTGTCACAGGGAACAAGACTGGAAGCAGAAAGACCACGCTGGAAGCTATTGTAATAGTTCAGGCAAGATATGTAATGATACTTGGTAGAAAATAGAATTTTCTTTTCCAAGACATGGAAGCTTGATTTTATTTATAGATGGAAGAGGAGATATAGCAAAGAAAGAAGGATTGATTTAAGACACAATTGACCATAAGAGACTCTTAAAAACTGAGAATAAACTGAAGGTTGATGGGGGGTGGGGGGGGGGCATTGAGGAGGGCACCTGCTGGGATGAGCACTGGGTGTTGTATGGAAACCAATTTGACAATAAATTTCAAATTAAAAAATTAAATTAAATTTAATTAAAAAAAAGACACAATTAGAATGAGATGGAGGGAAATCCTATACTAAGTGAACAAATGTCTTCTCAAGTGGACAAATTAAAACTTCAGTCACGGAAACAAGTTCTCTGATGAGAAAGAAGGAAAAGGTAAATAAAAATGCTGAGGACACTGAGAGAAGAACGATCTCAGAAAGCCCGTGTTTTGCTAACTCATAAAACCTAAACATGGAGGTCATGTCTTGAACTCATGATGACCAGTCAGTATATTGCATTTGCAAACATTAAGGTTCATACATGAGAACACAGCTCTTTAATAATGTTTGGGTAGTGGTAACAGGCAACTTTGGCAAACGGTGACTCATAGCAGCTAAAACCATTGGGATGACTAACACTGTTACGCAGAGCCTAAAATGGAAATGTCATAGAGCAGCGTGCTGCCAGATACTCAAAAGGACAAAAACAAACAAGCAGAAACAGCTATTGAAATCTCAATTATACAACTACATAGACTATTTCTTTCCTTCTTTTTTTTTTAATGTTTATTATTTTTGAGAAAGAGACAGAGAGCAAGCAGGGGAGGGCAGAGAGAGAGGGAGACAGAGAATCGGAAGCAGGCTTCAGGCTCCGAGCTGTCAGCACAGAGCCTGATGGGGGGCTCAAACCCACAGACCGCGAGACCATGACCTGAGCCAAAGTCGGCTGCCTAACCAACCAAGCCACCAGGCACGCCTATTTCTTTCTCTCAATCTCTCTCTCTCTCTCTCTCTCTCTCTCTCTATATATATATATATATATATGTATACACACACACACACATACATAGATACGTATATGTGTATATATGTGTATATATATATAATGCCCATTATATAATGTATACATATATATAATACCTTATATATATATGTGTGTGTATATATATTATATACACATATGCAGGTATACATATACATATGTATGTATGTATAATATATGCAAAAGATACACAAGCAGTTAGTCAAAATATGGTCCTAATTGGACAGAAGACCAGAAAATATATGAATTTACTATGGCTACTCTATCATTAAGGCAGTATACTTGGGAGAAAAAAAATAATTATATGTTAATATAATTTTCTTATTGGTTGAGATGTTTCTCTTATTTTCAGAAAAAAAAATAAATGTTTCTGCTTTAAATTTTTTGATGATCACTCCCATTAAAATCTGGATTTTTATTGGTCTGTTTTTTTATTAATGCTCTATCTATCTATCTATCACCTGTTTCCTTAAATAGAAAAAAAAATCTATATTTTTTGAGGAATATAAAATTGGAGACATTTAGTTTGGAAAAAGAAGTGAGAACTTTAGGAGCTATAAAGCAAGTCATTTATGGGCACAAATTGACAGAGTGTTGGGTGGGATTATCAGCACTTAGAGATAAAACACATTAGGAAACTGTTTTATCAGATTATCAGTGTATGACTGCCTACAATTCCTCACCATAAAATTCACTCAGGGAATGGTAGTTTTTCTCCTGTTTTGTTCTCACTAGGCTTTGGAACCTAGGCCCATCAGTGCTTCCATTTTTTGGCTAACAGACATTGATAGACTTGTGTTAATGTTGCCTTGAAAGCAAAACACTTAGCATTTCTCCTTTAATGTGCAGAGTTAGCTTTACATAGAAGGTAGTGGCATCTGGCTATATATATAGAGAGAGAGACAGATATCTATATCTTCATCCTTTCTCTGTGTAGCAAACCTTGTTTGCTGGGCGGATGCAAGAGTACAGCACCAGAAAGAGCCAGAGATTAAGCTAGGCTGTTATTTTCTACCACATCATCTCTGGCTTTCTGTGTGCAGGAAGGGAGTTTCTTTTACTCTCTAAATTGACATGTATGGCTAATTTTTTGCATGCCAGAGAACAGTATAAGGTGGCCATATTATTTTCTTACTTGTTTTGTATGTTTCAATAATGGATTCCTGGATAGATAACTAGGCAGAAGGGGCATTTTTCCCATTCCATGCTCAGAAAGTACAGTCTAACTCTGGAAATAGCAGTCAAGATGAAGAACACTTTGCTCTGAAAACATATGCATCAAGATTGTTGAAAAAATGCATTTATTTTTTCATGTCTGGGAAAGGTCATGAGCCACATGTACATATGGCTAATTAAGATTCTTCATTCCATGACAGAGTGAATACCTCTGAGCATACTAGATTTAAGACAGATGAAACAAAGCTATTTTAATGATATTATCTTTCTATATGAAGACAACATATTGTTTTATTTCAAGCAAAGTGCCAGATCTATAGTGCCTCTCCTCTAAGACTTCTCATTTGTATTTTCTACAGAGAGAGGTAAGAAGCTAGCTTCTTTGAATGAACTGTACAAGAAAAGGAGGAAGCAAGAATTGTAGAGGCAACAATACATTCCAATGTCTAGGGCTGTATTCCCCCTTGTACATACATTGTAATCATATACTGACCTTTGAGATCAGTGGCTGGTTACTTATGGGATAATATGATTAAAGTATACGTAACAAGTATGTTAAATTATTTTTAATGCAATTCTAGTGGAGGAGATCTGTGTAATTGTTAATTCCATTTCATTCTAGAGGCATCTGAGATAACGTCCCTTGGGTCCAAGCTTATAAACTAGACTGAGGCTCTATCCACACAGAAGCCACTTTGAATTTTGTTGGTTTTGCTTTCCTGACGACTGGTTTGCATGAAGAAAGAAACCTGTGGCTAGTTAGACAATGCAAAGGAAACACATTCGCCTTCTGAGGGATAATTTGTGGCATACACATAATTCTTACATAAAATGTTATTTATGTCATGTTTGGAGTAAACCTTATTCTTACTCGTTCCTCCCTGAAACATAAATATTAGAGCATATTATTGTTTTTAATTTAGTGTGACTTACCTTGTTATTTTTATTTTGAAGGTAAATGGGGGAAATTCTAAATGCCTTAGAAGTGTTTCCAGGGGACTAAAATTTTTTGGCTGTGGATCCTTTGTAGATGATAGAACTTTATCTGCTGATAGACCTAAAGAAAACTGGCTAGGAGGTGGCTGTTGATGATAGTAGCTTGAATCTCAGAGGCACATCTCAGAAGGGATTGGAAAACTTATGGGGCCCAGAGAGAAATTGTTCATTTTAGAGGTGGTTGTATAAATGTGAGAAAAACAATGCTGGAGATAAAGATGATGGGGATTAAAGCAGTAGCTGTTCTGTTGTCGAGGGTGGGGTGCCATGGCAGAGATAATAAACAGAAGAGATGCTTATGGTCATACAAAGCTTAATGATTCACTCAAACAAAGTTACATTCTTATTTCTAAATGTTATAATAATTTATAAGCCTTGATATATTAAAATGAAGTTGACTTTTGTATACCCGAGGCATACTATAAATAATAGCTGATGATGAGGATTATATTTACTATTGATGATTTATGTTCCATCCACCACTCGGTTATTACAAACAGGTTGCCAATATAAGTTGAAAATGAAATATATTTTCATTTTCTTCCATGTCTAGCACTGACTTAAAATAGCTGTCAGGTAACTATAATTTTTTTTTTTTTTTTTGGTTTTTAGGTTTTTCCAATCATTTAGTCACCATGATGTTCTGGAAGCATATTCCCCTTGTTTTTAATTCTGTCTTCCGTAATCGCTGGGGCAAGTGTCCACGATCTACTAAAGAGGTGAGGAAACTGGCCTTCTATGTCATCTTTGCAATTGCTTTCCTTACCAAAACTCAGTTTCCTCATCTGTAACATGTGAATAATATCAGTGCCTACCTCAAAGAGTTTGAAGGAGTCCATCAAATAATTGAGATAAAGCACTTTGTTTAGCATCGAGCTCTAAGATAACTTATATTAAGTTCTATGAAGGCCGACTTTTATGTTGAGTTCATCACCAGATTCGCAGCCCTTGGAACAGTGATTGGCACATAGTAGGCAGCTGATGCTCCTTGGCCAAGTGAATAAATAAATTTCAAGAGGCAATGATCCGCATTTGCTGATTTTGGAATATTGGAGCTGGCATATTATTAGGCTCCAATCTTTAGTAAGAGTTTAAGATTACTCCTTTGATCCCCCACTAAGGAGAAAGATTGGGACAAATTCAAGGAAATGTTTCAGACAAGAACTAGGAATGGGAATATTTAGTGGGACAACAAAATAGACAAAAGTTTTTCTTTCTGTATTGAGTGTTCTTCTAGCATCATTTTCTCTTCTGATTATCTTCCTGTTTGGAATTTCTTTTTCTAGAGGATATCTGGAAGACTTGCTGAGTATTACTTTTCTCTTTTGAAATTTATGTTCTATGTAGCAAGGGCAGGGGAAGGGACCATGGATTCGTACTAAGTATCTAGCTATTCCCCTTGCTTGCTTCACAACATCTACTGGAATACATTCCCCCCCCCCTTTCATTATGAAAGAATATTTGCTTCAAGAAAAATGCACACCATTTAAGTGTCCAGGGCTGCCAATGCAATAATAGACTTTGACATGTAATACAGCTTTCTCCATTTACTGGAAACTGTCTTCACTCTAACATTTATTTTACTGAATCTCCTATATATACACCAAGGAGCTAATGCTACAGTGGAAACTTCAAGAAACTTGAAATGGCCACAAGACGCTTACAATTTGTGGCTATTAATCTTTAAGATCTGATGAGAAATTGACTTGCTTTACCTGGAAACTCTCAAAGCTAAAGTAACCATCCCCCTCAGATTTATTGCTTAACAGAAGTCTCTGTTGCAGATGATGTACATGATGGCCATACAGGTTGGTTGATATGATATTTCATAAGCTGAGAGGAATCCCTAAGTTTTCTTAACGGAAGGTGCATAGTGGTCATGGCTTTTCAAATGAACCACCACAAAAGTTATGCTATTTTTTGAATAAGTTGTTGTGCTCATATAAAATTTTACAGCATTTTAATGTGAGCCACTTATGTTGTTTGGTATGTTTCTATCCTCAGTAAACACATTGAAAATATAGTACGCACTCAATAGCCGTTCATTTCTTTAACCAATACCTAATTATTGAGTACCTATCTATTTGTTGTCAGATACTATATCGAAGCAGGGTATATTGCTGAGAAAGACAGCAGAGACTCTGCCCTCATTGAATTATAAAGCAGAAGAAGTAGACATAAACTTAAAATGACATAATTAATATACTAAAATGTTGAGAAGTACTATTCAGGAGCTATAGGATTCTATAAGTTTAATTTGATTAAATCATGCTTTGAACTTTTTCTTTTAATCCAATTTGTGGATGTACACTTAAGTTATGATTAACATGAAAACAAAATAATTTCTACATTGGCCAAATAAAAGAATTTTAATATTCTTCTAAATACAGCGATTTTCTTACTTTTACTATGATATTGCTAACATAATTGTCAATGGAACTCAGCTGAGTGGATAAGTGATCCCAAACTGCTAGTTGAAACAGACCTTTAAAAAGTAAGGTTTGGGAAAAGAGCCCAGTGGATTTGGCTATGTAAACACACAGAAGGGTTGAAAGAGCCACATCAAATAGACTCTGAGGCCGCCAAGCCGCTGAAGACTTCACCAAGTCAGTGGTGGGTCAAATGGAAGGATTTGCATTCTCATTACTCCTGTGTTGGGTCTGTTGCCATCTTTATATCTGCAGTCCCTCTCTCTCGGTCCCTCTTTGTCGCTGTCTCTCTGTCTCTTCTCCCTCCCTCCCTCCTACTGTAAACATTTTAAAAAGAAGGAAAAAAAGAATAGTTATCGACAGCTCTAAAAAACACACCTCTAATGGCTAACATAAAACACACGCAAAGTTTTTATCTGAACCCTGAATTGTGGAAGTACCCTGAAGGAAAGGAGGGACAAGGGTCTTCTCTGCATTGCCTTCAGTCCGTGAGGCTAAACTGTTCACAAATATCACTACTCAGGGCCTGGCCAGAAGCTGCAGAAACGAGGGGGAAGAAACCTGATTGCTTTTGACAGACACGAAACAGGCAAACTCTCCCTTGTGCTTTTTCCTGAGTCATGCCTCTTTTGGATAATACACTTTGGGAGAGATGTGATGTGATTTGGTATGATAGATAGATACATAGATGCATAGATAGGTGGATAGATAGATACATACATACATACATGCATAGACAAATAAGATAGGATAGGATAGGATTAAAAGAGAAATCCTTTTTTCCCTCTTCTGTTAAGACATATAGGTTATGCTGAGACACATCTTTGTGTCCTGAGCTATGGCAGAGCTAGATTGCTGAAGGAGATAGAAGTTGCAAATTTGTAATGAGAATTCTGACTCTGTCATTTATTCACTCTTCCAAATAAAGAGGGTAAAGTTTGGAGTCAAGTGGGCATGCGTTTAAACCCTGTGAAAGTTTCAGCTTTTGTATCTGTAAAATAGTGATCATGCTATTCTCTCTAATATCAGCTCTTCATTCTACATAGATTTATTGTTATTAAGTACCTCCATATATTGAGAAAACTTCAGAACAATGGGAAAATAGCAGTGAACAAAACAGACTAAGTTCTAACTTCATGAAGCTTACCTTCTACCTATTGTTATTGGAACTAAAGGAATACATCCTTTTCTATAAAAAGTTTGCAATAGATACTTTTTTGCCCCCTATGTACAACATATAACTAGGAACTTTTATCAGTCTAGAGATATTTTTTATTTGAAATTTTATTCTTATCAGATGGCTTTGATACTCTTTCTCTTAGTTCCATAAGTATAGGCATTTGATCTGCTTAATGAGCTTCAACAGTCATCTGCACAATTAAAAAGCCTTTATTACATTGTCTATATCCTACTTTATATAGGATATACAGTTGGTCTAGATGTTCCAAAATTCATCTACATATTTAGAATTATCTCTTATAATTCCAGAATGTGAGTCTTAGACCCCATACACATGTCCATTCTCAGCTTATTCCAAGCTGTGCACATATCCACATTGTTTCACCAATAGGAATATCTGTCTCATGCCCATAGACTATTCAAATGCTACCCATGCATCAATATCTCATGCAAGTCCTGTATCCATCATGAAATTTTCCCCAACTGATCCAGCGTGCTTTGAATTTCTTCTTTTATTGCTTACAGCTATAATCACCATATTTCCTGAATCATACCCATGTTATATATGGCTGTTTGTTCTCTAATTAAAGACTGCTGTAAATTGCAATAAGTTTTTTCCAGCACTGCTTCTGTCTACTGGGTTAGACCGTGTAAGCTCCAGATAAGCACTTAATACTGAACGAGTAGATGATTCAATCAAACAATCAGACTGCATTTTGACTATTCTCTTGTAGAGATGGTTCATATGTCGTTAACTTATTTTTGGCAATTAATGTGATGGAAGAGCTATGGGTGTGGGAGAGTAATTTCAGGCTCTCTTCCAATCCCAGCACATACCAAAGCGTATATTACTTGATCCAGGAATTGGGTCTCACAGTGATGTGTACTAGAAAAGGAGCCATCTGGGTGTATCAGGGGGAATGAAAAAAATATTCATGTAAGGATTGCTTCCACATTCTCCTTTTGGTGAGTAACGGAGAGATGAAAACTCGTGGTATACAGAAAAAAATAAAACTATTAAGCATCGCCCTCAGATGGGATCCTGGCAACCAGAGTTATTATGTTTTCTTGAAAGCTAAAATCGCTTATTATATCACATTCTAAAAAAATAAATGGCCTCTGATGAGTAATGTAATGATATAGTATATAGTAATTTATAGTAGAGTAATATATATGTATATATATTAATGTATATATAGTAATATATAGTAATGTAATGCAATAGTATAGATTAAATCCTCTCAATCTATTTTGATAATTAATAATAAAAGAAGAATGACAATTACTCAGTGAAAGATGGAATAACAAACTGCCCCCCCCCCATCCGCTTTCCTGCTGTCTCTTTTCAGCTATGTCCTTATGTTTCTTCAAGATCCAGCACTAACCTGCATTCCGAGTGAAATCAATGTAACTAGTAAAGTGTAAAATGCTGGGCCATTATAGTGATGATCTTTGTTCTGCCATTGCTGACATCCAAATTTACTGATATTGATATAATAAGCCATTTTGTGTTTTCATTTGTATAAACCAAATGTGTGGCTTAGCTTATTGATTTTGTAATCAAGATATAGTTTACTGAAGTGTTTATAAAATGAACTTGTAAACACACATTCTTTACTCATTCATTAATCCAACAGGCATCTCTTATGTAGCCTGCCCTTTGCTGATTTCTATAGAAAATTTAATCTGGAGGGACTAGTAGATGTGAAAATGGCATATGAGTGAAGTTGGCTATTGAGGCAATTCATTAAAGAAGTTAGAAGAAGGACTATATGGGAAAGAAAGAAAAAGAGAAACTAAAAATATGATGATAGTTTTTCTTAAATAAGGAGGGAATAAATAGTGGAAAACTAAAATAAAGAAGATATTGGAGAAAAAAATATACAAATTTATGGGTTAGGAAACGGAATAAGAACAGATTCTTCACATCCTTTGACATAAGTACCTAACTTAACGCTCAAATAATTTTGTTATAAATTAGTATTATTCTCATTTTATGAATTAGGATATTCAAATTCAGTTAAGGTTAAGGTATTTTCCCAAGTCGTATGCTTAAATATTCACTAGAAGCAGGACTACATCTCAGTTTTGTTTATCTATAGGTTATTCCATGTCCTCAGGGATGAAGTTGAGGACACAAGTGAACGAGTTGTTTGTTTGTTTATTGTTTTTATGTTTATTTAGTTTTGATAGAGAGACAGAGACAGAGCATGAGCAGGGGAGGGGCAGAGAGAGAGGGAGACACAGAATTCAAAGCAGGCTCCAGGCTCTGAGCTGTCAGCACAGAGCATAACAAGGGGCTCAAACTTGCCAACCACGAGATCATGACCTGAGCCTAAGTCGGACACTTAATGGAGTGAGCCACCTAGGTGCCCCAAGAGAGTTGCTTTTAACGAGAGAAGCCACCTCTTTTTCTAAGGGAGGATAGGAAGACATTTTCTGTGTGACAAAATGCAGGGAGTTAAGGATGTGTAGATACTGGAGCAGTGTGGGAAAGCTCTAGGGTATTATGGGGAGCTAGAAGATCTAGAATGTCTGGTGCAGACAAGGAGTTCCAAAAAGAAGAGTAAAAAACTTTTTGAGCAATTAGAGACACGTTGTACTTAAAAACTGTAACTACATCATGGATAAGTCAAGTTTGCTAATGATATGCCTTTATTTGGGAATGCTTGATAGTATTCTAACATGCACATATACATATCAATGGACTGTGGCTAAACCCACTCTTCGAACTGCACAGTCGAGTTTAAATTCTTCAGCTTCCCTGATTTTATTTTCCATTATAAAAGCAAAATGAAATTTGTAGACCAGTTATTATCATCCCCATTTTATAGTAGAGAAAACTGAAGTCTTAATGTATTAAGTAATTATAATCACATCTCTCTCTCAGTCTTGTTGTCCAAGAAGATGCATTTTTATCTCTTATACAAGAATAGTTCCTCCAACCACATAATGGACCCTATGACATCTGGCATTCTCCAAGACTTTTTCCTTCAGTCCCCTGCACCCCAGCTTTTCCTTTGACCCTGGTCCTTTTCATCAGTTTAGAAACATGATCAGTCTTACCTCTTATATATTAAAGAAAAATGCCTTTCTTCCATCTGTTGTTTCCATTTCAAGTTCTAAGTCTCTCCGTCTGTTAATGGGTATCCGAAGAATGGTTAAGAATGTCTGACTTATTAACTGTGGATCTCAGGCACATTACTTAATCTTTAAAGGCTTCAGTTTTATCACTTTAAAGCGAGGATAACAATACTTTTTAAAATAGATTTTAACGATTAATGGCTTATTTACTACAGAGCACTTGGCACAGAGCCTGACACATGGCAAGCACTCAAAAGACTAAATAATTATAATAATAATTACTATTACACTAATGGCAGATAAGCTTCTCGGAAATGCAATCTATACCTGTCCTCTCCTATTCTTTATCTCCTGTTTACCCTTTAATTTAATGAACTTAACCTAAAGACCACACTAAAATTCTTCTTGCTAAGGTGGCCAGTGTCTTTCAAATTAAAATAGTTCACTGGACCTTTTTATATTCTCCTTCTTGATCTTTCTACAGCATTGAGACCAATGAATGATTCTTCTTTTGAAAAACTCTTTTACAATGGTTTCTGTAATGCTGTGTTTTTAGTGTGTATGTGTGTGTGTGTTTTAATCTTCCTATTTCTCCAGTCATGCAACAGCCCTGTTGTTGAGTCCTCGTTCCTCTGCTTTCTCCCTAAGAGTTTAAGTGCCCTGGAACTATCTTCTTGAACCTTTGCTTTCCTAGCCTTGTATGTATGTTCTCTTCATGTAAAAGTGGAACTGTAAACTTCCTGTGCACTGATGACTTCCGAGTTTTTGCTACATGCATTCTATGCCCCATTACCCATGAAACTTCTCCACTTGAATGTCCTATCATTGTCTGAAATAGACTATGTCCAAATTAATAAAAATACTCCCCTTTCTCACTTTGAAACATTCTCTTTTATTTGCGTTTCTTTACCTTTTGAGAAACCAAGACCAAAACCTGGATATAACTGCAGACACTGCTCTGATACCCCAGACTATACCTTCCATATAACCCCCTCTTAATCCACTCCTTCCTTTCCATCCTACCCAAGTACAGAGCCTCTGGGCTCTTCCATTAGCCTTGCACAGTGTCTTTCTGCTTCCAGGATCACCATCTTTCAGTTTACCCTTTACACTGCTTGCAGAGTGATCTTTTTACTAATGCCTTAAAATGATTTTCATATCACAGAGAAAATAAAAAACAAACCAAAGCAAAACAAAACTGAAAGTACTAAGCCTCACCTAGAGGCCTTTGATTCTCTAAACTCCACCTGCAACCCTCCCCTGATCTACTTTCCAGTTCTGTCTTTTCATTTTTGCCACAGTTTTCTCCTGTCAGAGCATTGCTAGCCTCCTTCCTTTCTATCTAGCTCTCTCCTGCTATTTCTCATACTTAACTCACAATTTTCCTTCTCTATAACTCTAAACAAAAGGAAATTTTATATATATATATAAAACAGTATATTTTTGTTAAAAACAGAAGAAAAGTCTAAGTGTCAAAAAGGAAAGACACTAAAATTAATTCTGTTTTCCTCTGGGTGCCTGGAAGTGAAAGGGTGTGGGGGTGGAGTGGTCTTAAAATAGTCACTTTGAATAATTTGTATAATTTTACCTTTTGGTGTTTTTTTGTTTTTTCTTGAATAGAAACATAAAAACATTTTTTTTTTTTTTAAATTTCCTTCCCTAGAAAGCCTCTAGTATCCTACCAATATTGCAATACAATGTAGACGTCTCTTTTCTTTACTCAAATAACACCTTGGGCAGGTAGCCATTGCAAAATTAAATTATTTTCTAATTGAAATACCCATCTTCATTCTCACATTAGAGTACATAATTCTTGGGAAAAATATCATCTTTAGAACCCCAGCAATTAGCTTAGGATCTGGTACCCTGCAGCCATGCAATATGTGTTTGGAAAGAAGATGATTCACAAGCTTTCCTATTGTATCATATTGCCCCTCCACTCTCTCTCTTACACATACATATATACATAATATGTATATTACATATATATATTCATACATATATATACATATTAGAAATGTTTTAGTGTTATGTGCATACTAAATAGTTCTAAAGGGTGCTCACACTTTGACTCGAGAGTCCTGTGCTATGTTACTATTAAACTACTTATGTTACCTTATTTATATTAATTGAGCCTCACTTTCCTTATCTGTCAAATAAGAAGATTGATCAGCCACTTTTTAGTTACTTGGTAAACTGTAAAGTTTTACATTTCTAACAACACTTTATTGTTTAATTAACACCTTTTTAAGTAATTCTAAATACATACAGATACATGAAATAATAGGAGAATGTGTGTTCTTTGAGGTAGATTGCTGTATTTTCCCATTTATTTTGTTTACCTTTCCTTTTCCATTTACTGACACATTAATGCCATTTTCCAATAAGAGTACAGCACTTTATTTATATATGATAGCAACATCATAAATTGTTTGATCTATTGAAAACAATAAACTAAACATGTTACAGAAGAAACTGGCGCCTTTCATTGGTATTACCTCCTTCAAGATGACAGGCGATCTCGGGAGGCCAGAGAATTCTTAGTTGTATGAGTTTGTGACTAATAGGTGGTTTGATGTGACAAGAGCTGGCTGTCTTGGGAAATTGAACTATCTTTATGCTCAATACCCTTTGTGTCTCATTCTTTGTAGGTTATTGTGGGAGGCCTGTGGGGACCTCTTTTACAGTTTGCATTCACAGACAACATGAGATCAGCAAGAACTCTACTTTTACTGTCATTATTGATCTGCTGCCATTCTATTCAGTAGCTAATTTGCTTGTTAGCAGTTATTTTAAAAGCTATATGTTTTTTAGCATGATCTATGTTACGTGCCAAATTTTATTTTATTTTTTGCTGAATTAAAGAAAAATAGAATTAAAAAAAGACTGTACTTTATGCTAAATACTTATGACTGGTGGTTTGTGGATAATTATTTTGAAATCACAAATGTATTATTGTGAATTTGAAATCTTCAATATGCAACATATAAGTTCAAACAAAATAAAGGAAAATAGTATATTCATAGAAAAATATCATTTGTAAAGCATCCTTTGGTCTGTAAAATTTATATACAAATAGTAAGAAAGGTGATGTATTAGGAATTCATGAACACTGCTCCTAAAGTTGGGATTTATTTGAAGTCGAACACTCAATAAATGTGTGGGTTGATTGATTCTCTGTTCTGAAGGTGACCATAATACACCCTTATTTTTCATACCAATTGTTGAAGGGGGAAAAAAGCCTCTTTCTGCTTCTCTGGAAAAAGAGATATGCTTCCACTTTCTGAAGCCATTTCTGACACATATATTCATCTGGAATGACTTCCTAGTAAGCTGAGTGTTCATATGTGTGTGTTCCCCCCTGAAAACAATACCTAAGTAGGGAAAATCCATAGCTCCTGGAAAAGCTAATAAAACACAAGGGGGAAAAAAAGCCAACAGGCTAGCATAATATGATATTTCCTGTCATTTAAATATACCAAACTATTAAAATATATTTGGGATTACTTTAATTGTGTAGCTAACATATAAATGTATATGTGCATGTATACGTACACGTATGATTTATATCTCTCTCTCTGTCTTTACCTCTATCTCTAATCTATCTCTATATCTATCTATCTTGTTACTAAAAATGAAGGAACTGAAACGCCAAATACAATTACCTGAGCTGGTGTTAATGCTGCCCTCTGCTGGTGGGGCAGGAATAGGTAGCGTTATCTTGCTTAGAACTATAAAGGCTTGGATTTTTATCCCAAGGCAATGAAAGGAACAATGTGTAGAGCCGTCACAGCATTACTGAAACAACAGCCTAAAATTTGGATCATCGCGTACTCACAAAGACACTGAAATGGAAGGCTAGTAAAAAAAATCTGACTACCAGAGAGGAAAATCATAACAGATTTACAGTGGCAAGAAAAAATTCTGCCATGAGAATTCAGCCGCTCACTCACATATTCTGAACTAAGAAACAAATAGCAACAATAATAACAAAAATGGTCTTCAGATAGAGATGCCTGGCAGAAGCTAATGTAAAATTGTCTTGGAGTTAACCTGCACAGTTTAGGATATAAGAAATTATCTGAAGAAAATGGAGACAGTATGAAAACAAGATTTGGTTGGAGAGAGGAAAAGAACTTCTAGAATAAAAAAGTTACTCAATGAAATAGAAATACCAATAGAGGTGTATAAAAAGAGATTAGAATCATCTGCAGAATGAATTATGAAAGTGAATGAGTGATTTGAGGAAATCTCTGACATTGTAGCATAGACAGATAAAGGAATGGAAAATATGAAAGAGGGTAAGAGGAGAAAACCATAAAAAGGGGTGAAAATAGATACTACTTGAATAGGTAGTATCAGAGAAGAAAGACAAGTCGTAGTGAAAGGGAGAGACAATATTTGAAAATGACTGATAAGTTTTCCAAATTTATTAATAAAATACTATAATATATTAGTATGTAAAATGGGTGAGTTATAGTGGATATAACACACTGAGATCCTTGTGTTAACTCAAAGATTAACAGCACTGATAAAAGTTAGGCTTTGCTAAGTCAAGCATTGATATCAAAAATATAGGAAAAATTTCTAAAAATAAAAATACAAGTAGAGTGAATAAAAGAGTATCAGGATAATTAATTAATATAGAAGACAAGCATGAAACATAAAAAAAACATTTGTGAATGAAATGCTTAATAACTAGAAAGCACACAATCATATGTTGGGATTCATTACAAATTTATGAATAATCATAATAATTATGAACCAAATAAATATTTTAAGCTGATTCTTAGAGATGAAAGGACAAATATTAGATGCAGTTTTATGAGTTATATGATATAAAGTGCTGATGGTAAGGGGAATGAAAAATACAGTAGACAAATGATAACCAACAGAAAGGCTGATACAGTGAGATTAATATCCTTCTACTGTGAAGAGGAATTTTCCCTTTTCCCACTTATTTGTTTATGAGCAACAAAACCTTTAAAGTTCCTAGAAATGAGCCTTACGTATATATATATATATATATATATATATATGTACATTATACATGCACATACATGTGTGTGTTTATAAAATATTTTCTGTAAAATATTTACTATAAGATTATAAAACTTTGTCTTAAGATATTAAATGATACCTTTTTATTCCATAAACAAAACTCAATTGTCAACTCTAAGAAACTTAGAGATTTAAATATAAAAAGCAAAATTTGGAAGCTATTGGCAAAAACTATAGGTAACATCTTTATCAACTTACTATAAACCTATAGTAATTAAGATAATATGATATTGGCATAGAATGGACAAAAACTTAACCGAAGAGAGTCTTGAAACTAACTCATGTATATGTCAACATAGTGTGGTAGAAGGCACATTAAGAATAAGTGGAGAAGAGGGGCACCTGGGTGGCTCAGTTGGTTGAATGTCCAATCCTTGGTTTCATGATCTCAGGTCACGGTCTCATGGTTTCATGAGTTCGAGCCCCACATTGGGCTCAGTGCTGGCAGCACGGAGCCTGCTTGGGATTCTCTTTCTTTCCCTCTCACTGCCCCTCCCCCACTCACACTGTCTCTGTTTCTCATAAAATAAATAAACTTTAAAAAACGAGTGGAGAATGGACTAAAAAATTATATTTCAATTATTTAATTACATGATAATAGATAAAATTAGTTACCTACATCATATGCCATTCAAAACATTAATTTCAAATGCATAAAATATCTAAAGCAAAAGCAAAATTTAGAAGTGTTTAGAAGAATCAGACAAACATGATAAAGGCTTCAGAGTAGGGAACAATTTCTTTCAAAAAGACATAAAATTACAAACAATGAAAGAAAAGATTAATGTAATTTGCCACTTTAAAACATTTAAAGAGGGGTGCCTGGGTGGCTCAGTCGGTTAAGCGTCTGACTTCAGCTCAGGTCATGATCTCGCAGTTCGTGAGTTCAAGCCCCGTGTCGGGCTCTGTGCTGACAGCTCAGAGCCTGGAGCCTGTTTCAGATTCTGTGTCTCCCTCTCTCTCTCTGACTCTCCCCCATTCATGCTCTGTCTCTCTCTGTCTCAAAAATAAATAAACGTTAAAAAAATAAAAAAAAAATTAAAGAACAGGTGACATAAAGTGAAAGTTTGTAGATGGAAAGTGATAATTGCAACCCATAAAAATTATAAAGAATTTGTGTTCTGAATAGCCAGAGAACTACAAATTGTTAAGGAAGAGTTGAACAACTCATAGAAAATATGAGAATATGAACATGAAATTCAGACAGGAAGAAACCCAATGGACAATAGGATACAAAAGTATATTCAATCTTAATTGTAACCAAATCAATTAATATGAAAATAATAACAACATAAAGTTTCATACCTCTCAGATCAAAAATACTAAGTCTGCTAATGCTGAGGGTTGGTACAGGGAGGAAATGTGGACTCATACAACTTAAATTGTTGCAATTTAGATAGTAATAAAGCAACCTCTTCGCAGTCAAGAAAATAAATCTTGCTCAAACTGTGTGTGTGTGTGTGTAGAAAAAAGTATTTTCAGGTGCTCGTTTTGTGATATGTTAAATAATGTATACAAATTAAATTGCATGCTTAGTAAAGAGCTGCTGCTCTGATCATTTTAGTTTTTTTTAATGTTTATTTTTGAGAGAGAGAGAGAGAGAGCATGCACACACACACACACACACACACACACACACACACACACAAGTGGGGGAGGGGCACAGAGAGGGGGACAGAGGATCTGAAATAGGCTCTGTGCTGACAGCAGTGAGCTCCATGTGGGGCTCGAGCTCACAAACAGAAATATCATGACCTGAGCCAAAGTTGGAGCCTCAACTGACTGAGCCACCAGGTTCTTCCACTTGGATCATTTTAAAAGGTGGCATGCTCCTCTTAAAGAAATGCTTTAGATAAATACCCACAATTGCTGGAAAGAAACATTTGCACAATGGGGTTCTGGTTTTAGAATAGAATCTATCTAAAATGACTACATCAAATCAGTCCTAATTACAAATATTAGTAAATTTCTATGAGTATCTGAATAGTTTCTGAAAAGTTCTTTTACGAAGCCTTTTGTGGGGGCATCTGGTGACTCGGTCAGTTCAACATCTGACTCTTGATTTTGGCTCAGGTCATGATCCCAGGGTTGTAGGATCGAGCCTGGGGATGGTCTCTGTGCTGAGCATGGAGCTGGCTTGAGATTCTCTGTCTCTCCCTCTGTTCCTCTGAACTGCTTGTGCTCTCTCTCTCTCTCTCTCTCTCTCTCTCTGAAATGGAAAGGAAAGGAAAGGAAAGGAAAGGAAAGGAAAGGAAAGGAAAGGAAAGGAGAAAGAAAGAAAGAAAGAAAGAAAGAAAGAAAGAAAGAAAGAAAGAAAGAAAAAGAAAGAAAGGGAAAGAAAGAAAGAAAGAAGGAAAGAAATTTTTCTCCCCGTCTGGGCTTTCAAATATGTCTAACTCAATGTTTAGAAGAATAAAAAGGAACATAAATTTCACTTATGTTTCACTATTAATTCTTTAAACTCTCCTATTATTTTTCATTAATTTCTCTTTTAAACTAGGGAGGAACTAATTAAAAAAAAAAACTAGGAGTTTTGGTGAAACCTAAGGTAAAATTGAGTGAACAATGTAAAAAAAATGCTAAGTTACATTATTTAGAGTCTAGATTAATTTTTAAATTTCCCCAGGTAGGACTTAAAATACCTCAATATGTTGACAGTGGGTCCATTTCTGGGTCAGGTTAAAAGAGCAGTGACCTTACAGGAAATTGTATTTGAGAGTCTGCCACCCTCAGATACTATGAAGCATTTACACTAGGTTGCTCATATTCCTGGAAGTTCAGAAAGACTTTGAGATACTATAAGGACATAGTATTTAGGGAGTCGATATTTAAAAATCTTTCCCTTCCATATTCATTTTTGTTTCTAAAACTATTCTGTTGCAAAACAAACATGAAATTGAAGCAACTTTCAGGTTCTCCTTTCTTATATATTTTTTAGTTACCTCAATCACACTATAAAGAAAGACATACCTCCCACCCATCCTGAATCTTAAGAAGGTACATTGGCAAGAATTTGTTTCTTTGGTAAGAAGAAACAAATCAGTGTTTAGGTACCTGGCAGAGCCTTCTTTATTCAAGTCGTGAACAAAGCACAGTAAAACTTAAATTATCTTTCTGTATCTTATTGCACATGCCTGTTAAATTGTGGCATTAGAAACAAGAATATCTGGGTTCACCTTGGGAAATGCTGAACTAAATATTTTGTACAGTAGTAATAGTCTCACCTCTTCCATCCCTCAATGTGATAAAAGAATGCAGATTTCCTGAGGCTGAAGACAAAAGAGAGCTTAAATATTGCCTGTCATATCTGTCTACCTACATCTGTCTGTTTATATCTGTTTATCTATCATCTATCATATTTCTATTTATCATCTGTATCATCTATCTTTATCTATCATCATATATCTTGTTTCACTTTTATAGATGCAGATACTGAGAAATATGTACTCAGATATATGTACTGAGAAATCTAGTGCACATAAATAAGTAAATAGCATAATTGCAATTAATAGGGTCTTTAATAACATGATGAATAGCTGTGATGTTAGCTTGAATCTCTGTCTTATTTCAATCTCAGGAGAAATTGTGATACTTTACCAAATTGATAAAAAATAAATAAAAAAAAAGAACCAAGGCTAAGAACAATAAGGACACAATTCCTACACAATAATATACTTTAAAAAGCCACATAGACCTATTTAATAATTTATTTTTTAATGTTTTTACTTATTTTTAAGACAGAGAGAGTTAGAACATGACCAGGGGAGGGGCAGAGAGAGGGGGAGACACAGAATCCGAAGCAGGCTCCAGCCTCTGAGTTGTCAGCACCGAGCCCGACACGGGGCTTGAACTCAAAAACCACGAGATCATAACCTGAGCTGAAGTCGGACGCTTAACCGACTGAGCCACCCAGGTGCCCCGACATATTTGATAATTTAAATGAAATGGCCAAATTCTTCAAAAAATACAAATTACTAAACAACTTTAGAAAAGCAGACAGTATAAACATTTATGACTCTATTAGTAAAAGTAATTAAGAGACTTCCATTCGTAGTTCATTAAGAATATTCAAATCATGAATTAATGTTGAACTTTATTAATGCTTTCTCTGCTTTTTCCTATCATGTAATTATGTTTATTTTTTCTCCCTCTTAATGTGGTTGTCAGAACTGTGATGGGTCTGACATTTTATCCTACCTGCAAGAAAACAAGTTAGGCTGCCACAGCTTTATGGATGCTGGTGGAAAATGTGTATGTATGTGTATGTACACATATATGTATACGTATATAACTCTCTCTCTTTAATTTTTAGCCCAAAGTAAAAGTCTAAAATTTAATACTGTTGCTACTTGCTTCCTGAAAAATATAAGAACTTCAGAATGCTTAAATTCTAATTATCTTCTGTCTTTTATGCTACTGTTGACCAGTATTTGGCTTTCATCTGGTTTTGGTGCTGCCCAAATTTATAATTTTTGTTATACGTTTATGTTATATTTAACCTCTTCGTTACTAATTTCACTTTTTGTCTTGTTTCTTGCATCATAGCCCTCACTTTTGGATCCAATCATGGCTTCCTAAAATACTTCTTTTTGTTAAAGGTAACTCAGTTTTCTTTCTCAGAAAATCTCTCTCTCTCTCTCTCTCTCTCTCTCTCTCTCTCTCTCTTTCTCAAAAGTGATGATTTTACTAGTTATAAAATGTCTAAGTTAACAAGTATTTTTCCTCAGCATTTTGAAAGTAGGTATTTTCTGCCAGTCTCATTGTAGTGTTTGGTACTCTTTTTCTCTCAGGATGCTTTTAAGATCTTCTCTTTGCAAAGACACAGAGAGGTGCTCTGCCATTTTGCTCTAATGTGACATGTATTAATATCTATCTTTTGCAGCATGAGTATCTAAATATTAATCAAGTCACCTATTATAACTTTCAATCTTTTCTCTCTCACTTTTTCTGTTTTTCTTTCTGGTATTCTTATTAGACAAGTTGTGGACTTACCATTCTTTCTCTTATAGCATTCAATTACTCCTTCAGATTTTCCAACTAATCATTTCTTCATGCTACATTCTGGGTATATTCTTCAGATACATCTTCTACTTCACCAATCCTAGCTTCAACTATGTCTAATATGCTATTTAACCAAGGCATTTATGTGTTAATTTTAAAAACAAACTAATTTAATTTTTTGAAACTTTATTGGTTTATTTCCCCCTTTGCCTATACGCTTCAAAAATTATGCCTTATAATTTTGATCATTTTAAATATATTTACTGGAAAGCAGTTATTAGATTATTAAATAATCAGAATTTCTTGGTCTTCTAAATACCTACATATTGTGTTTTTTACCCCTTGCTCATAATGGAAGCAAAAAAGAAAAATTTCCTTTGTGTACCATAAAGAATAAGTTTTGTTTATTTATTAGAATATTTAATCCTACTTAAGCTATACCTTTGTTGTGAGATAGCTGTAAAATTTTAAATAATTTATCTGTACAGATAATTTCTTGTTATTTTCTATTTAAATGATTATGGTCACATATAGATTTACTTTCTTTATTACTCTCCACTTTAGAAAGAGATCTTGACTATATACGCATTTTTAATACATTTATGGAAATAGGGAAAGAGACAGAGAGCTACATTATTGAATTAATTTTTTTTTCATGTAACAATGTATCTTGGGTAGCTATTCTGATCTGCACTTGGAAGTCTATTCCATACTTTTTTTTTTAATTTTTTTTAACGTTTATTTATTTTTGAGACAGAGAGAGACAGAGCATGAATGGGGGAGGGGCAGAGAGAGAGGGAGACACAGAATCGGAAGCAGGCTCCAGGCTCTGAGCCATCAGCCCAGAGCCCGATGCGGGGCTCGAACTCACTGACCGTGAGATCGTGACCTGAGCTGAAGTCGGATGCTTAACCGACTGAGCCACCCAGGCGCCCCTCTATTCCATACTTTTAAACAATTGTGTTTTATTTACTGGACTATGCTATTATTATGTATTTAATTGTTAATACAAAATTTGTTCCTATATATGACTTATACATAATTTTTTTATGTGTTCACATATGAGTGTTTGAATGAGGTACATTTCTGAAAGAAAAATTACTGAGTTTTAAGGGTATGTGCATTTTACATTTGATAATATGAAATTATTCCAAATTTTGAATATAGAAAAAGAATGAGGGACTGTAGATGGCTGCCCTGAAGAAGTAGAGCTAATACAACAATTGAAAATAAGAGAGGGGCGCCTGGGTGGCTCAGTCGGTTGAGCATCTGACTTCGGCTCGAGTCATGATCTCACCACCTGTGAGTTTGAGCCCTGCGTTGGGCTCTGTGCTGACAGCTCAGAGCCTGGAGCCTGCTTCAGGTTCTGTGTCTCTGTCTCTCTGCCCCTCCTCTGCTCGCGCTCTGTCTCTCTGTCTCTCTCTCTCTCTCTGCCCCTCTCCTGCTCTCTTTCTCTCTAATAAATAAACATTAAAAAATAATTTAAAAAAAAAAGAAAAGAAAAGAGGAGAGCTTCCACTTAGACATAGCATGCTTGATCCTGCTCTTATGCAGGGAGCTTTACCTGTGCACCAATCAGGGGAGCAAATTTTCAAATTATTGCGAAGAGTTTTGGTGTTGTATGACAAAATAAAGTGGTGTCCAGTTGCTTATTGCAGAATGTCCTCTCCGGGATTTTAGCTGAAGTAGTCACGGTTCAGATAACTTCTTCAGCTTGTCCTGAGGACTTTTCTTCCAGCTGGGTGTTGCATTTTTATGGTTGCTACTGGCAATTAAAAATCATCTTTGGTTTTAGAACTTCCCTACTAAATATCACATTCCCAAGTTTTTTCTGTTTTTCCCTCTCCTGTCTTGGATTAAATAGAGTTAGATATGTTTTAAATATATTTCTTCTTTTATAGAATATATCTTTGATTACATAACATTATGATATTCTTGTTTAAAATGTATACATTGTAATATTTAACTCGATTTTTCTTGCTTTTATATCTCTTAATTTTATATATTTTTCTGTATTTTTTCCTTTCTCCCTTAAATGTCCATCTAATTGATCAAAGGCATCTTCAGCCAATGATGGAGGAGAAAAGGGCAGAGTAGAGTTTTTAATCTGCTACTTGGTGACTTAAAGACTCAGTTTCATGGAGCTGACATTTTCTCCCTCTCTTAGATAGTCTTAGATAATCATGCAAGTCTGATTAAACTAAGTGACAGAGATACCTTTCTCTTCTCATCAGATGAGAAAAGCAACTGTTAAATATAATGGTGTCCTTAATGTTAAATTTTTTGAAGGTATTTCTTGTCTTCCACATTATCTGTCTGGGAAAAGGCTACCAGTGCCCATGAGGGACAAAAAGGACTGGTCTAGACTCACTGGATGAGGGATGCTATTATAGCCATATTAAGTGACATCCTTGGAAAGATGACAGTTGGGATACTTACAATATTCCACGTTGGATCATGCCAGGCAAGAAGGTGTCAGAAGGAAACATTAATATTATCTGACCCCTTTGCCTAGTATAATGGTGTACTACCTCTCTATCATGAAAGTTTCAGCATTCCCCTGCTCACTTCTAAGAATGTCTTTTGGCATTTATTTATTAAATTAAGTTTAAAAAATAATTTAATTTTTAGAGGTGATAGTTTTGTATCTCCTTGAATAACAATAGATAAATTTGAGATGGTTCGGGGAAAAGGGTTAGAAAACACTTAGTCCTAAACTTTTAATATATTTATTGTACTTTTGATTGGTTTACAAAAAACATTCATATTTAAAACCCAGCATTGGTAGGCACTTTTGGTTTCAATTTGTATTTCTCTAGTAACTAATGATATTAACTATTTTATGTCGTTTCTTTCTTTTTCCTTAATAAACCCATGTTTATTATGTTTTCTTATTGTTTTCCTTCCTGCCCCATTTTACTGACTGTTTTACCAGTTATTATAAAAGGATATAATTACCAGTTATTATGAAAGGGTATAACTCAGAAACAGCCATATGGAAAGAGATGCATAGAGCAAAGTTTATGGGAAGGGTACAGAGCTTTCATGATGTCTGGGTGCTCCACTTCCCCCCATTTTCACATGTTGGCCAACCCAGAAGTTCATCAACTCTTGCTATTCAAGAGTTTTTATAGCACTTAATCTGTGGCTGCCCTTCATTTCCCCTTCCTGGAGGTCAGGGGGGTGGGTCTGAAAGTTCCAATACTCCAATCACTTGGTCTTTCTGGTGACCAGCTCCATCTCAAGGCTATCTGGAGACCCCATGTTAAGTCGTCTCATTAGTATAAACTCAAGTGTGCTCAAAAGGATTTCTAATGAATGACAAAAGACTATCCTATCACTCAGGAATTTCCAAGGGTCTTTCGAACTCTGTGCCAGAAACTTGAGACAAAGCCCATATACATTTGTTATACCATACTAGCAATGCAGCAACCTCTTACCTATCACATGAAGCTATTACTTTTTTATTTTATTTTTTATTTTTTAAAACTTACATCCAAATTAGTTAGCATATAGTGCAACAATGATTTCAGGAGTAGATTCCTTAGTGTCCCTTACCCATGTAGCCCATCCCCCCTCCCACAACCCCTCCAGTTACCCTCAATTTGTTCTCCGTATTTTTGAGTCTCTTCTGTTTTGTCCCCCTCCCTGTTTTTATATTATTTTTGTTCCCCTTCCCTTATGTTCATCTGTTTTGTCTCTTAAAGTCCTCATATGAGTGAAGTCATATGATTTTTGTCTTTCTGTGACTGACTAATTTCACTTAGCATAATACCCTCCAGTTCCATCCACATAGTTGCAAATGGCAAGATTTCATTCTTTTTGATTGCTGAGTAATACTCCATTGTGTGTGTATATATATATATATATATATATATATGCCACATCTTCTTTATGCATTCGTCCATCAATGGACATTTGGGCTCTTTCCATACGTTGGCTATTGTTGATAGTGCTGCTATAAACATGGGGGTGAATGTGTCCCTTCGAAACAGCATACCTGAATCCCGTGGGTAAATGCCTAGTAGTGCAATTGCTGGGTCATAGGGTAGTTCTATTTTTAGTTTTTTGAGGAACCTCCATACTGTTTTCCAAAGTGACTGCAGCAGCTTGCATTCCCATATTTTATGTAGTTTCTTGCCATTTATACATTATCTTTGGTGATGAGTCTATTCAAATCTTTTGCTCCCACTCCCCTCCCCCTTTTTTTATTATGTTGTTTGTTTTCTTAGTATTGAGTTTATAGGATATTTATATTCTGGAGATAAGTCTTTATTCGATTTTGTAAATATTTTCTCCCAGCCTGTAGCTTGTCTTTTCATTTGTTTCATGGTGTTTTTTTTCAAAAAATAGACATTCTACGTTTTGATGCCAAATTTGTCAATTTGTTCTCTTAGTGTAGTACCTAAGAAATTTTGTCTAAGTCAATGTAATAAAGACTTAATTATGTATGTATTTTAGACATTTTAAAGAATTAAGTTTCAGTCTTACAGTTAGATCTATGATACCTTTGGAGATAATAAGAACAAAGTTCTTTATAGTTATCTTAGTTGTCATCATTTCCCATGATGTGATTTTGTGTGTGTAGATACAGGTGTCCATCTAGTATACTGTCTTTCTGCTTGAATAACTCCTTTAATTTTTCTTATAAAGCATTAAGTGTGAAGATGATAAGCTTATCCATCATTTGTATGTTTGAATAAGTCTTTATTTTGCTTTTGTTTTTAAAGGGCATTTTTGCTGTGTAAAGAATTCTAAGTTGATAGTTTTGGTTTTTTCTTCCATTACTTTAAAGATTTTGCTCCATGACCTTTAGTGTGCACTCTTACAAATGAGAAATGTCCAGTCATCCTTATCTTCTTTCCCTTGTACACAATGTCACTTTTTTCTTTGGTTGTACAAGGTGCTTTTATCTTCTTTTATGTTTTTGCATATATTTAAATAGAATAATGCAGCACAGATATTTGGTTTTGTTCTTCCAATAAAGTCTTTGTATTGTTCAAGGTTGGGAAGTTTTTAAAAATTTATATATATATATGTATATATATATACATATATATGTATACATATATACACATATACATATATACGTATACATATATATACGTATACGTATACATATATACATATATACACACACACATATATATATATATATATATATTCCTCATGGAATGGGAATCATGTCAAATTCATAGAATGTTATTTGATCCATTGTATTTTTGAAGGGCATACAAATAAACTAATGTATGTAAATTCAATGAGATGGAAACAAATGTATAGTACGTAAATCACCTTTAAAATGTGTTTCTTTGATTAGGAATCATATTTGCTTGTTTTTTGTACTTCCATGAAAAATAATAGAATGAACTTTGTTCATTTACTAAAATGTCTCTAGGTGAAAGAAATTGTACTTGAATGTCTTTGGATTTTGCTTTCAGTGGAAGGGTGAAAAGATTCTGAACAAATTTCCCCTTGTCAAGCTCCCCAAGTTGTGCTCAAAGAGATTCAGCTGCCAATGCAGACAATCCCTCTTCTTGCTTTGCTAGCAGGTCAAGCCCCTGAATTTATCAGTGAGTTGAAGAATCCCATCTTCAGGCAGATCAGGACTAGGTCCATCTGCATGTCATAGTGACAATGGCTTAAACAAGAGGAAAATTTATTTCTTGCTCACATAAGATTCCAGAGCTGGACAGTACAAAGGTGTTATTGTGGCCCCATTCCACAAAGTCTGTTAAAATCGGTTCCTTTCAATTCACTGTTCTGTCATCGTAGAATGTGAATGTTGCCATCCTGGTCCAAGAAGGTGGCTAGAGTTTTAGCCACCCTTATCAGGAGGTCAAGTATAGAAATGAAGAAAAAGAGTAAAGGGCATGGGTTGGAAGATATCTGAAAGGGGATTTCAGAAGCTGACATCATTACTTAACCTACTATTTCACTGACCAAAGTTCCATCACAAGGTGACACTTAACTGAAAGGGAGATTGCAAATGGGAGACATTTTGTGGATAGTCATATATCCAGCTATGGTAAAAGAAGGGAATGGGGACTAGGAAAACTTAACAGTCTCTGCTTTAATGAGATAGGCATTGTTATATCATCCTCTCTAATATTAGATTTGCCTTAATTTTCACGACACTTACCTCCTCTGATATAATTCTTATTTTACTAATAATTTATTTTATCATTATTTATTCTGGTCAGAATGTGCACATTATGAGGGCAGGGATTTTTGTTTGCCCTAATGAAGGGGATGAGAACAGAACCTGGCATGTGATTGATGCTTAATCAATATATGACTGAAGAAGACAATAAAGTAAACATGGAGCCCTTTAACCAGTCTTTCTCATTGTAATTAGGTAAAAAAAACATTAATCGCCTCAGAAAAGGCAGACCCATTTAATTTGACAGGACCTAGCGTAAGGAGGTGTATAATAAAAGAGATCAATGCAGACAGGGAAAAGTTAGGAGAGATCTGAATGCAGTGGGAGTTAAAATGAGTCTTGAAAGAATTTAAATTGTGAGGAAGAGAAAAGTCCTCCCTGACAGAATAGTATCAAGGAAAGCCTAAGGATGGTAGTTTTCTTTTCTCCAGGAAGATGCAGTTGAAAGCAAAGTTGGTTAGATGGGTCTATCTTAGAAGTCAGGAAGGAGAAAAACTTGAATTAATACTGCCTCACATCTGAAAACTTTTCCCTTGGCAAAGCCCTTTAGATTTGCTTGATCATTTTCTTTTCATAATAAGTTGATTTAGAAGGTGTTGTTACCACCAATAATACAGAACTGTTATAAACGTAACTAAGATAAATTACTTACTTTTGGTCACATAGTTTATTCATTAATTACTTCATATTAATTCACTGGGGTCCAGAAAAGACCCCAAACACTAATCTGTTGTCTTTAACTTGTGCTCTTTTGTTCAGATACCAGTGCTAAGAAAAAAGGCAAACTATACACAAAGAACCTCCAGTTGAAATGGAATATATCATAATCATTTAATACTATGTATTTGATATCAATTTTTATACCTGAACAGTGAGAGTAACATGTTTTATACTGACACGGAGGTATATGTAGGAATAAATAAGACTCAACCTCACATTTTATATTTTCTGAATTTTACAGTGAAGAAAATAAATCAATTGCTTACATTTAACTCATAGACCTGAAGTTGCAATGCAAATTAGAATAACATTTGTAATTGTATACTTTATAGGGTTTCAAACGTCCTCTTATAAAGAAAACTATATTAAATAAAGATAATGTTTGCTCTTCATCTATCCTCAATTAATACTTTTCCTTTGGGATAGTGTTTCTGCTAACCTTTTTTTTCCTTTCACTGAGTGGCCAATATAGGGGAAGAAAAAAGAAACTAAGACTCTTAGTCTTAAGTGTCAAGAAATCAATATGAAGATATCTTTGGGCAGATTAATGTGAAATGAATTAAAACTGAAGCCTTCATGATATGAATGTGCACGTGTATGTATTCCACACAATTCAGAGTAGACATAAGTGAAATATGAATAACATTTCTTGTTGTTTCTATTGAGTCATTGATTGATTGAAGTGGTAAAGAATATTAAAATCACTAGCAAAACTTAGCTGAACAAGTGTTTTACACGTTTAGTAAAAGACATATTATTAATCTCATCACACAGAAGCTATCACTGTTACAACTAACCCTGGAGCTGTAAAATGAGCTGTAAAATAGATTTGATTTTAGAATATTACAACTTCTGTCATTATAGCTAAGCTTAACTATATAGCCTCATAAAGGTCTGTTGCTTTTAGTGATATAGCAATGTCGCAGACAGGAAACTGCTTGGTAATTATAACTGACTTACTGGAAATAAAAGGGCACAAAAAGGGCACCTTTGAGTAATTATCAGTAATAGAAAGACAAGTGATTTGAGCAAGGTAATAGAGAATAACGATTTCATAGTGATAGATGATAGAAAGGGTTAAGTCCTATGTAAGTTAGAGGCTTTAATGGTGGAATTGTTATAATTTATTTTGGTCCAATTGAGTGCTCATCTGGAGCCTTACCTGAGCTGAGAGACTTTTCTCTGATGCTCTCTATAGATAAAATATTCTGCCTTGATAGTATAATGTGCAAACTTGAAGTCTGCATTGCATTGTAGCTCTTTGAAATTTAGGTCTCCCTTGTTGGCTTTTATTTCATTTGCTGAAGGGTGAATATATATGTATGGATTCAGCTCTGATGATAATCAAACCTTTCTTTTCTGGTAGCATTTTCCTCTGTTAAAGCTTTGCTTATAGTATTTAAGTGTTGGGTGATGTACTAACCCCTTTTGACTGTTATATACCATATAAAGCATCATGGAGTGACTTTACTAGGTGCATTTTCATAACTGAATCAGGAATAACATCTCTATACTTGGCCTTCAGCATGCTTCTTAGATTCTCTATCTATAAAACAGTGTCTTAAAAGTCCTTTTTTTTTTTTTTTTTTTTTGGCAAAAGTCCAGGTGTGGCATCCTTTATTCGTCCCTTTGGCATGGACAATCTGGAAAATGATTTTTATTGTTTTGGGAAGTGATTTATGCTTCAACATGACAATTCTCATAGCAACTCAACTCACATATTGGCATCCCATATTCTTCCCTCAAATACAGAAAATATTTTCCTTGGGGACACACAGAATTGGGGAGGTGGTGTGGTGTAATCTAAAGCTTGCTGAGAGATCTGCTTATGCAAATAATAAAAATATGTCACATGTATTCTCATTAAGGTGCTCATATGCTATTTATATTCTTTGCACATAGAAATGAGAAATTACACTGTAGTATATATTATTGGAAATACTTCATTTCAAAACAAGAGATGCAGTTAAAATGATGCTTGGGGGAAATTACAGCTTTCAATGAATATATAGGACAAGATGAAGGGTTGAAAGTCATCTATCTAGGCTATAATCTGAAGAAGTAAGAAAAATTTAACAAATTCATTTTAAACAAAGTAGTAAGAGAAGATAAAGTATGGGCAGAATCAATGAAATAGAAAGCAAATGGATAATAGATATTTTAAAAGCCAAGAATTAATAGTAAATCTGATCAGCTATCAGCAACACTAATCAAGAGAACAAAGACAATAAAAATTATTCATGTCAGAAATGAAATTCTACAAATAAGACAAAATGAGAGATCAAAGTGAAAACTTTCTGCTAATATACTTGACACATTAAGAAAAAAATAAGTTATTTAAAAATCTTCCTTAAAAATGAATAGCAAACTTATTTAATCCCTTTCAGAGACTATGTATTTAAAAAAGGACACTTCTCAACTCATGAAACTAGCATGGTCTTCATACTGAGAAAACTGTTACAAAAAAGAAAACTATAAGCTAAAATCTCATTATTCCTCATGATCATAGATGCAAAAATTTTATCTCAATAATACCATATGGAATACAGCTATATAGAACTGACAACTGGAGAGTATTCCCGGCATGTAACTTGATCTAATATTAAAAAATATAAATCACATCTATTTATACTTACAAAATATATAAGCTAAGGGGCGCCTGGGTGGCGCAGTCGGTTAAGCGTCCGACTTCAGCCAGGTCACGATCTCGCGGTCCGTGAGTTCGGGCCCCGCGTCGGGCTCCGGGCTGATGGCTGGGAGCCTGGAGCCTGTTTCCGATTCTGTGTCTCCCTCTCTCTCTGCCCCTCCCTCATTCATGCTCTGTCTCTCTCTGTCCCAAAAATAAATAAAAAACGTTGAAATAAAATTAAAAAAAAAATATATAAGCTAAAATATAAATCACAAACAAAATACTGGAAAATAAATTTATAATCTCAATAGATATAGAAAAGACATAAAGTCAATGCTTAAGGAGACAAAAACTCTCCATAATCTAAGAATAGAAGGGGATTTTTTAAACTGATAAAAAATATTAATAAAATATCATCACACTTAAAGTTAAATTATAGTATTCACTTAATGATGAAATATTGAATATTTTCTCCCTGAATTGATGATGCACATATGAAGGTCCCCTATTACTATTCTATTCAACATTGTACTAGAAGATCTAGTCAGCTCCATAAAGCACATAAAAGAAATAAAACTCTCAGAAGACTTGATGTTTAAAACAAAGGAAATTATTATTATTTTTATATGGCTTGATTATATAGGTAGACAATGTTAAAATAATTTGCTGGTAATCTATTAGATTTAATAAGTGGTTTAAGCAAAGTCACTGTAAACAAAGCCAATTTAAATTAGTGATATTTCTGTACAATATTGTAAAACAATTGAGAAATAAAATGTAAAATTGTCACAATAACTTAAAAATTCTTACAAATCGCTGGTGAGAGTTTCGATAGTTACAACTATTTCAGAGCACTAATAATATCTACTAAAGTTAAACATAATCTTGTTTCATGATCTGGTAGTTCCACACCTACATATAAGCCCAAAAGAAATTAGTGCATATGTCCACCAAAACAAGAACCTTATATTCATACTAGCTTTATTCATAATAGCTCAAAAATGGAAATAGCCCAAATTCCATCAACTATAGAATAGTCATTGGAATACTACTTAGGAAATTGTTAGCAAACCAAAGTATTTCCACATTCAGCAACATAATCTCAAAGATATGGAGATGATCAAAATAAGGCAAGAACACAAGAGCACATACACTGGTTTAATTCACTGAAGTTTAGGAAGCAGCAAAACTAATCTATGGTGAATACAAATAGTGATTATCTCTTGGGATACATGCTATTGATCTTGAGGAGGCACGAAGGAAACTCCTTACAACTGTTCTGTATGTATCTTGGTATGGAAGCTGGTTGTATAATATACTTATAAAATTTTATTTACTTATGCACACTTATAATTTATACAGTTTATTGTATATATGGAACACTGAAATAAATCAATTTTTAAAAGTGACTCACAATAAATATAACAACAATAAACACAATGTATGTGTTAAATGATCCACGAGGCTCAATATCAAATTATATGTGCACAAATTTATAGAAATACCAAAGTGAGTTTGTAGAAACTCACATTTTTATTACAGAAACTAAAATTCCCCTTTTTAGCACTGTAAATTATGGGGTAATGCCAGAAGCATTGTGTTGAAATTATGTCAAGAGAACAAATAAAGATATATGTTTATCAGCTAATAAATATAGGATAACATCAAATTCTCACCAACGCAATACAGCTAGAATCAGAAACAGGAAGAGACTTAAGTCTCTTAAGTCTTAAGAAAAAAATTGGTAAGGTAATAAAATATAAGAAACTATTTTTCTTATAAGAAAGTAATTATATAAATACATAAACACTTTAAAATATTTATTAGATCAAACATAATATGAAGAAAACATAAGATTAATTTGAAATCACCTCCCAATTATGAGAATAATCTGAAAAAAAGGAATATATAAAACTGTGAGAGCACTATGATCTTTTTCCTGAAAGATATAAAAATATGAGTTGATTTGATGGAAAGATTTGTTATATTCCTGAATAGAAAGAATTAGTTAAGATGTTCTTTAAATTTTTTGAGATTTTACTTTTTTTTCTGATTATGACTACATAGAAATATTTCATAGAAATATTTAAAAGCTAATAAAAATAACAACTTATGTCATTTTAAAGTATGCATTTGTTATGTTTTTTCATTATGTTCATACCTTAGTCCATACATTTTATTTTGTAAGATTTAGATCATAAGGTCTTATGAAATATAATTGTATTCTACTTCTTTCACATAATATAAGCTATCTTTCATATCAGTAAATGTTCAGAGAACATCAGTAAATGTTCAGAGACAAAAATTACATTTAGTGGATCATTCATAACTCAATGATTTTATTAATTTGTACATTATATTAAGAAAGGTCTTTATAAATAGAAGTATGGGAAGAAAGGAAAATATATCCATTCTTCTCATAATTGATTCTTAGATTTAACATAATCCCAACCAAAATCCCAGAAAAATCAGGAGAAGTTAATAATATTTACAGACTCAGGTAAAAAATGAAAAAAAAAAGGGGGGGCACTGGGCGGTTCAGTTGGTTAAGTGTCCAACTTGGCTCAGCTCATGATCTCTTGGTTCTTGAGTTCGAGACCCACCTCGGGCTTTGTGCTGACAGCTCAGAACCTACAGCCTGCTTCGGATTCTCTGTCTCCCTGTCTCTCTGCCCCTCCCCCACTCAGGCTCTGTCTCTTTCTGTGTCTCAAAAACAAATAAACGTTAAAAAATGTAATGAAAAAAAAAGAAAATGATGGAAATAAAAGAATAATGGGAAAGGATTTGCCCTATTGTGTCAAGAATTACTGAAAAGATATGTTTTTAACTGAAAGAAGAAATGCATAAGTTCCATATACAGATAAATAGCTAGAAATATAGAATGATATTTCTGTCCAAAATTTTTTTTTAAAATTTTAACAAAACTAACTATAAGTTTCTGTAAGTAGGGAAAATATTTACAATGTAAGAACACAAAAATGTGTAGATATGTGTAGAAATAAATATTTATAAAAAGACCCCTAACAAGCACGTTAACAACAACCAAAAACACCTCTACGGAAAAATGACAAGATGTGAAGTCACTCTTAAAAGAGAAGATCAAGATGGTGATAAAGACATTAAAAAATCATGAAAGAACAAGTCCAAATGACCAGAAATATTTGGAAAATATTCAAAATTTGTAGAAATGCGGGAAAGACAATTTAAGGACAAGGTTGTACTTTACACTCATCAGTGTGGAAAAATATATATAACTACTGCTGGTGGAATGCTCACTTGTCCTGCCTTGAAATTGTTAATAAGTTTAAATTCTTAAAAGTGCTCCAAGCCCTTGGTGAATTCTTCACTTCTTTGCTATACATGGGGAATTTCCTTCTTATCAATTAGCAATGGAGAATAATACTTACCAACAGATAACAAGACAATATCCTTTAAAATTTCCAAAGAAAATACACTTGAAATGTGTTTCAATGTGCTTTTATGGAGTCAATGAACTTAACGTTCTTGTTCTTTCTTGTCTTATTTCTATCTATCTATCATCCATCTATCTATCTATCTATCTATCTATCTATCATCTATCTATCTATCTATCATCTATCTATTATCTATCTATCTATCTATCTATCTATCTATCTATCATCTATCTATCTATCAGCAAAAGATGAAGCAAAGATAATAGCTCAAAGATTGGGGCACCTGGGTGGCTCAGTCAATTAAGCATCTGGTCTTGATTTTGGCTCAGTTATTGGTCTTGTAGTCCTGTGGCTGGTGGGATTGAGTCCCTGTCTGGCTCTGCACTGGTGGCAGGGAGCCCACTTGGGACTTTCTGTCTCTCAACTTCTCTCTTTGCCCTTTCCTTGTCATTCTCTCTCTCTCTCTCTCTCTCTCTCTCTCTCTCTTTCTCTCAATCAATAAATAAACATTTTTTAAAAAAATAGCTCAAAGTTTATCCTCACTTTGTTTATTAGGCCATGTATATGACATCATCAGGTTCTATTCATTCTATGGCCTAATAAAAAAGTAGAGACAATCTTTGAGTTCTCATCCTTGCTTTACCTTTTGCTGTTCATACCACTTTTAGCAAAAGCCTCCACTTAGCAGAATAAAAGCTTGGGACATTGGGCATGTTGGATTAAGAGGGCAGGTTTGGGGTGGGGAGTAGAGAATTGGGGTGAATTCACACCAAAGTTCACTAACAGTTTTCTTTGAGTAGTAACGTCACTAATGATTTTAACTTCATCCTTTTTGGGCAAAGATTGTTCATTAATGATCTTATCACACAGCAAAAATAAGAGATATTTTCAATAATAATACCAGCAATGAGAAAGACTTGTCCTAAAGACCTAATTTAGGGATGGGGAATCGGCTGAAAAAAAAAATGGCTCTAAATGTTCTAGTTGTTAATAAGGAAAAAGAAGTCTGGTCAACAGGCCTAAATTTACTCTTTTCTCCTCTTCTTTTATCACTAAGACATGCTGACAAGAGAAATCGCATTGTCCCCTTAAGTAATTTTCTCTGACGTACATTTGTTCTTTGGTGCCCTGGATAGAACAGGGCAGTTTAGCAGTATACAGCTTGAAGCTGAATAAAGCATGGGGGATCCCAAATGAAAATTATTCTCTTAGTTGTTTAATTCCCGACATAGTTATCGGCTTAATCATACATTCCTCTTTGTTTTGAATAGAGGGAGTGATGTTAATGATTTAAGTGTGTGTTCGGTTGTGTTCATGGTTCGGAACCTGTCATGTTGCTAACAATACAATTTCGGACATTAGTACTGAGTCTCATTTTTTGAGTTGGCGTTAAAGAGATCATTTTAATTTCTGTGAAATGTGGGCAATTTTGCAATGAGTAGGCATGAGATTTTTCATTATTGCACTCTTTTTTCACAGTTTTGTGTCACTTTAATGTCTTTGTCTTAGTACCACATGAGGAACCTCACTGCAGAGATGAAGAGAAAACTCCGAGGTACATGGCTTTGGCAGTAATTAAATGGCAGCACATTTCAAAGCTATGGATATTTAATGTCACCCAAGTATCAGTTTCACATTTGGTTCAATACTGTGTGTGGGAATTAAATGCAGAACAGTGTGTTATCACTGCTTAATCATGTAAATGGTATTCACATGTTAGGCCTCTGTTCTTAATTGAATTTTTGCTTCTTTATTTAGAAACAAAGATTTCTTGATAAGGTTAAATCGGTTTTAAGCAGAAGCATACTCTTAAGAAATTAATTTTCATATTTTCTTACTGGTACTCGGTTGTAAGTGAATGTCACAGCGTGTAGTGACACTGCTGCACATTTTATCTTTGTTCTGGAGGGTACAGTGCGAAGCCAATGAGCAATGTGGGTGCTAGAAAAATATCTATGGCAACAGTGTACTTTCATCTTGATTTTTTGATCACAAAATGCTCTATGAACACTTAAAATTAATACAAACGAACACTTAAGAGACTCTTCAGGCATTAACTTCAGATGTATCTCCCCTATCTAAGTTACAGAGGGACATTTAGAGATTCAAACCTTTTAGGCAGCAATAGATTTAGTTCGTCTGCATCTAAGAGAAATTCCTTCTCACTTACTAAAATTATCTACTACAGAACTTACTTTAAGGCCAATGGTGACACACATTCTGTTCTTGACATAGCTGGTTTTGTTTCTGAACTGACCACATCCGTGAATTATGAAGACTTTCTCGGTTAGGCTTCTGAAACTCTTTTAAGGCATATGAAATTTTTAGGGATGTGCTAGTCCATTGATGGTTGTTTACATATGCATAGCATGTATATAAAAGCGGTTTTGGATTTCAATTTAGTTTATTTGTAACAAAATAAAACACTTAAAACCATTGGAATAGTTTTAGTTCCTAAATTAAAGGTGCTCTTTTCATTGAGATCATTACTGTTCATTGATTTATCATAGCAGTAAACCTTTGTTGATAATAAAGTATTCATTTAAACCTAAGAAAGTCACAATGAAATTTAGAAAGTTCTTTGTCACATTTTCATCTCATTGAACGAGTAAACAGAAAGAATTTATCATCCACCAAAGCCAATTTGCATTGTAATAATATAGTCCTTAACCCACACCAAGAGATGTGGGAGTGAAATATTGAGAATGACTGGCTGAATATTTTACAGGAGTCCAGGATTTTAAGGATTTCTGAATTCAAATCCCAAGTCTTATAACTGATCATGTAGTTATTAGCTAAACATTACTTCCGCTCAGTGTAAAAGAGAAAGCTGAAAAATACTAAGTATAGAATTAAGTGGATAGTATCAAACCCATTTTGAGATAAATCTACTTGATAGGTATCTAAAAAAAAACATAACCCATTTAGGAGCTACTTCTTTTAATAGATTCATTTGGATAAATACATGTATCACCCAAGATTTCTTATCCAGAAGTCATTCTCATCCACTGCACCTTTGATCTATATTAATTTCTTGCTTATAGATCTGCTTCCTGTGCTGGACTGAGAGCTTTTTGTAGGCAGCGACTTTCTCAAACAGTTTGGACGGTAAGCCTTATTTTATAGTACTTCATAATAATAAGTGCTCAATAACTGCTCCTTGGCTCCAAAACAAAATGGCTTGACCATTCTTCAATGACTTTAAACCCCTAGGCACAGGAATTTTAAAGTCCCTTTACAGCTTCAGGACCTTTCCAAGAAACAATCACAGGAGCAATAACAACCAAACCAAATGAAACCAGACCATCTGTATTCTATTACCCTTTATTCTCAGAAAAGTGGCTGCCTCATATGTCCATAATAAAAAGGGAGGGGGCTTGGCTGGTTCTTTAGAGAATTATAGATTTCTACTTCTAGGTAACCTGAAGGAGATGTTGGAAGAAAGATTAGATGTGGGTATTTTTTTTTAAGCCACGTTAAATTTAAAGGAATTTGGAGATATTCAGGAGGAGGCATCAAGTTCGACAACAAATCTGGTACACAGACAGAAGAACTGGACTGGACATTTAGATGTGATTATTCTGTGAGCTTTAAACATGCTTTATTTGTACTCTTATAAATATGATGTGTTTTAGTAGGTGGATCTTGCCTGGAATATGCAATTATTATCACTACTATATTTCTATGCTTCATTCCAGGATAGAAAGATTGATAATACAGCCATTTCTCCAGGGATGAACATAGTATTTAAGGAATACATACCTAAATCTAGTCATCTGAGCTAGTCATTTCTTATGAATTCCTATTACTTATTATACTGAACATCATAATTGTTTCTTAGATGAAACCTCATATAAAGTTGAAGTCCTTAAAAGTACAAGTGCATAACTCTTCACCAAAGAAAGAAAGCACTGTTAGACCAAATCCATGTGCCCTCTAGTTTTAGAGATAGAGCAGTTATTATCTATGCACAGAAAGGGCAACAAAGTAGGAAAAGCACCTCCTGAAAAGCCCAGCAGAATCCCTGCAAATACAGGCAAAAAAAGCAGATCTTTACCAAACCTTGGTGCTCCTATTACTTGAATTTAAAACCTGCCACCCACATGTTCCTCCTTTTTTTTATTAAGTTTCTAATTTTAATTCCAGAATGGTTAAAATACGGTGTTATATTAGTTTCAGGTATACAATACAGTAATTCAACAACCCTATACATTACTCACTGATCATCATGGTAAGTGCACTCCTCAATCCCTGTCACCTATTTCACCTATTCCTCCATCCACCTCCCCTCTGGTAACCATCGGTTTGTTCTTTGTAGTTAAGAGTCTATTTGGGGCACCTAGTGGGTTTGGTCAGTTGAGCATCTGACTTCGGCGCAAGTCATCATCTTGCGGCCTGTGAGTTCGAGCCCCGTGTCAGGCTCTCTGCTGTCAACACGGAGCCTACTTGGGATCATCTGTCCCCCTCTCTCTCTGGACCCTTCCTCTCTCTCTCAGAAATAAATAAACATTTAAAAAGAGTCTATTTCTTAGTCTCTTTCTCTTTCTCTACCCTTTGCTCATTGTCTTGTTTCTTAATTCCGCATGTGAGTGAAATCATAAAGTATTTGTCTTTCTCTGATTGACTTATTCTGCTTAGCATTATACTCTCTAGCTCCATCCGTGTTGCTGCAAATGGCAAGATTTCATTCCCTTTTGTGGCTGAATAATATTCTTTTGTATGTATGTACCATATCTTCTTTATCCATTCATCTATTGATGGGCACTTGGGCTGCTTCCATAATTTGATGATTGTAAATCAATCATCAATCATGCTATAAACAGGGGTGCATACAGCCCTTTGAATTAGTGTTTTGTATTTTTGGGGTAAATGCTCAGAAGTGCAAATACCCTGGATTGTAGGGCAGTTCTATTTTTAATTTTTTGAGAAATCTCCATACTGTTTTCCAGAGTGGCTGTACCAGTTTGCATTCCCAAAAACAGTAGTACCCAAGGGTTCCTTTATCTCCATCCACATCTTTGCCAACACTTGTTTCTTTCATTTTTTTTTTTATTTTAGCCATTCTGACAGGTGTGAGGTGATATCTTATTGTGGTTTTGATTTGCATTTTCCTGATGATGAGTGATGATCATTTTTTCATGTGTCTGTTGTCCATCTAAATGCCTTCTTTGGAGAAATGTCTGTTCATGTCTTCTGCCCATTTTTAATTGGATTATTTGTTTTTTGGGTGTCAAATTTTATAAGTCCTTTATATATTTTGGATACTAACCCTTTATCAGATATGTCATTTTCAAATATCTTCTCCCCTTCCGTAGGTTGTGTTTTTGTTTTGTTGGTAGTTTCCTTTGCTGCCACACATTGCTCTTAAGTCCTGACTTAAGAGGCACCTCCACATCCGAACATGTGAGAGTGTGGTTAAAATGCTATGGCCTTCCCTTCCAATAGTCAGTATGGTACAGTTATTACTTTAAAATGTATTGAGGCAAGAACACCTGGGTGGCTCAGTCAGTTAAGCGTCTGACTTCGGCTCAGGTCATGATCTCACGGTTTGTGGGTTCAAGCCTCATGTTGGGCTCTGTTCTGACAGCTCAGAGCCTGGAGCCTGCTTCGGATTCTGTGTCTCCCTCTCTCTCTGCCCCTCCCCTGCTTGCATTCTGTCTGTCTCTCTCTCTCTGTCTCAAAAATAAACACTAAAATTTTTTTAATGTATTGATGCAGAAGAGAATATGTGCATACACAGGCACAATGTATGTTTGTTCAAAAAGTTGTTTTACACAGCAATAGGAAAGGCTTAGTAGTTCAATAGTTCAGGAAAAGGGCTATCAGATCCTTTGTATTCATTTCAATGGTTTAAAGTGTAAAAAGTCACCTGACTTTAAGAAGTTTTCTGTAAAGGAAATGATGAGCTTTAAAATTGGAAAAGCCATTACCTTTGTTACCGGCATTAGGTCAAAAGAAATGGAGTTATGTGTCCCCTCAGAAGTATGTAATGATTCATACTTAAGTTATTTTTTTTAATGTTTATTTATGTTTGAGAGAGAGAGAGGGAGAAAGACAGAGTGTGAGCTGGGGAGGTACAGAGAGAGAGGGAGACACAGAAATCTGAAGCAGGCTCCAGGCTCTGAGCTGTCAGCACAGAACCTGATGCAGGGTTTGAACTCATGAACCATGAGATCATGACCTGAGCCAAAGTTGGATGCTTAACCAAGTGAACCACCAGATGTCCCTCATTTGTTAAGTTATGAACAATACTGGTAAACATGGGTCAACAGTATAACTTGGCTTGTCACTTAATAATTGCAAATATTTTTATTTATTTATTTAGTTAGTTAGTTATGATTCCTTAATTCTAGAAATAAGCTGAGACACTAGGCTTGTCATATATAAGCCTCACATGAGAACAAGTTGATCTATCTCTTTAAAATTTTAGGATATTTTTATTTTGGGGGGATAATAATACCTTGCAGGTTTATTATGAAAATTAAATAAGCAAATACAACATAGAGTCTGAGATATAATCTGCTAAAACTGGTAGTTCTTATGCTGATGATAAAGACAACAATTACATTCAGTAACAAATTATTATATCCTGCTTTCATAAAAATCAATTTTTGCTCAGTGCTTCCATATATATATATATATATATATATATATATATATATATAAAACTATTAAGATAATCCTTATACAAACTAAAGAAAGTTAGTGTCTCATTCGATGGCACTTGTGTAATTATGCAATTGTATTTGATGAGTCAAGAACTTTTATAAGAAACTATGGTGCTGGAAAGGATTTTGTAATCCTTGGGTTAGGAATTAATGATTAATAAAATCATTGTGAACAGTTGATCATAGGGGAAATTTCTTACTTTAGTCTATTATAAAAGGGAAAAGAAAAACAAATAAAACTTTAGGTACACAGATTCATATGACATTTACAGAAGAAATGGGGACAAGCCCTGGCCACAAAGCCAGAAATAGACAGTAGGTTAGGTCTGCTGGAACTGGACAAATATTCCTTTTCCACTGCTCTCAAAACAAGGAAAAGGTTCCTGTCAGGAAACTAGCACTCTATTACTGACCAGGTGGACCTTGTCCTTATAAACAAAACTTATTATAGAATCTTGCAGTCAGTGGGAGCTTATATCTAAATAGATCTCTGACCTACCGAGGAGACTAACTGGCATACCAAACAGCACTGAGAGGAAAGAATTTCAAAATGTTCATATCACAAAGAATCCTGAACCTTCTACATGTCTCCATGTAATTATTTATGTCAAAACGATATAATGACTACTTTATAATCAAGGACTTATTTCAACCTTTATCCAAAGCCTTCTGTATTCAGTGGGAATAGATAGAGCCCCTGTAATCTAGAATCTCATAGATTTATACCAGGGAGCTGATGGAGAATTAGGCAGAAAATTGATGGCGAATTCTGACCTCTCATTCCCCAACATGAATACCAGGGAAGGCATCACACAGTTAATTACTGGGAGATCCAGACCTAATTCTCCAATATATGAATTCCATGAACACCAAGAATGTCCCCAAAATATTTTCAGCCCTATATATGAATGTTACTACATTTGGGTCAAAAGTACTCTTGGGCCCTTGCTGGCTCTGTTTTAGGTTTAAAATAATGTCAATTATATATTTTTTTAAAGTTAAACTAAAAATAAAAGCAAACAAATCCCCAAGAAAAGTAAGGAAAGAAGTCTTGAGCAGCAATTTTCTCCCAGCTCCCCACAGAGTTTGGTGGTGTTCACAGGCAAACAATTCCAACCCTGAGTGGAGATTCCTGAGCTTGTTCTCCCCTGCTGGTCATCTGGAACTCTCCCTTTCCCCACAACAGATGTGGAGAAATGCACATACTGTGTTATTATAATTACCACTGCTTTGTAATTCACAAGTGTCTAGTATATGCTAATTAAGACAGCTAATTAAGACTCAATTTTTGAAGAAAAAATATCGAATTGCTATATTACATAGGTAAGAAAACTCAACAAATTCTGACAGACATGTCACCCACCTTTCTTCTGCTGTTTTAATGGTAAACCAAGACTTTACGCAAATCGTTTTCAGAAATGAATCACCCATTTCTCTAGAGACCCACTTCCCTAGAGCTAGTGACTTTAGTCAAATATGAGCATACTAATTTCCTATTTTTTATCATTTCATTTATTATGAGCTTATAGCGGAAGTGAAGATAAGGCTGTTAAAATATTTGTAAAAGCTGATAGAATGTTATGTTATTTTAAGTTTCCTCCTAAATGTTATTGTTAACCATTTAGCTGCAATTTCATACTAATGAATACTATGTATCCACAATGACTCAGTTTGCTTATCAATATATCTTCTAAAAATGTTTACTTTCATTTTTTGCTGTCTACCTAGTTCAATTTTTTATGTATTATCCTAATGTAGATAGATGAATAATATGAAGTTTTTCTAAGTATGTAAAGGAATCTATGCCAGTGCTAGCAATGATATCCATGGAACAAAATAGTGGTATGGATTTAGCAGTGAGGGGCAAGTATGGAAAAATTATGAGCAGATTTTTGTAGCTGTGAAGTCCAACAAGGAGTATACACATATTCTAGCATCCATATTTTAATGGCTATGGACTTTTGAAATCCACTACATTTACCACATGTGAAAATCAGGTTAGTTTTAACCATGGATATGCATGAGTGGAAGAGAGAGGAAGAGAGGGAAAGATGGTTAGGAAAATAGTAAAATCAGGTTATCAGTGGAAAGATTTTATATCTTCCTTTCAAAAATGAGAAAGGTAAGGCAATTTGTGACATTAAACTGAATATGGGAAATAATCCAAGGGTCTGTCAATGGATGAATAGATAACATGGAGTCTACATGTATGTACACACACACACACACACACACACAGGAATATTATTCAGCCATGAGAAAAAAGGAAACCTTGCATCTGTAACATGGATGTACCTTAAGAGCATTAAGTGCTAAATGAAGTTAGAAAAAGACGAATGTTTTATAATATTACTTGTATGTGGAATCTAAAAAAGAAGAACTCACAGAAACAGCCTAGAATGGTGGTTACCAGTGGTTAGGAGGTGGGGAGATAGGGAGATGTTGGTCAAAGAATGTAAAATTCCAGTTTCTTCACACTATGGTGATGTGCTTGGCCTGTGTTCTGGTTGGTCATTTGTTAAATATTTATAGTAGCATGCCTGACTATAGAGATCTTTTTTCATGTGTGCTTTGGTTAAATCACATTTATTTCTCATCATTATACTTGAATCTTGTGTAAACTTATTAATTATTATGTACACTTATTAATTAAACAATATGAGTATCATTGACTAAGTACAACACAATTATTGCTGAGCCAAATACCTCTTAATCATACAATTTATGATTATTATTGCAAATATTAAAATGATAAATTTCATTCTCTAGCTTTTTTGAATGCTTTTGATGTGTTATTTTAAGCACTATCTATCTATCTATATTATTTTATCTTCAAGCAACCCTATGAATAAGGTGTGATTATTATTCTCATTTCACAGATGAGAATAAAAGAAACAAAGACATGGTAGGCACCATCTTGGAGTTCACACAACTATAATTAGTCATTGAGCCAGGTTTTGAACCCAGCTACTTTCACTCTTATTCCGATACTATATAGCCATTGTGTAAAATTATCCCTCATTTGGCTATAATTTCACTTTATGGTTTAGTAGCTAGAATTTGGCAAATCAAATTAATTACCTTGGGAATAATTCTTCTCCATTTCTTGCTCATTAAAACCATCAAAGAGGCCAAATGATTGGTTCTGCTTCTCCCATCCTCATTTATGCAGGACCTGTTAATTATTTCCACTTCCATGTTTCTTTTTATCTCTATGTGATACATAAAATATTTGGCCAAATAGAGTAATGTGTCCCTGTGTAGGCCTATTTGAATTGATCTCAAACTTAACAAATTGCAAGATGCATGTAAAAATGTGTCCAGAAATAAGAATTAAGATTTAACATTGTGTCACCCAAGTAACCAAGAACAGAACTCAGGTAGACAAGTCCATGACTTTTTCAAGAGTATGAAAGACTTTACTTTACATATAATCATACATTCAGCCATGACTCAACAAATGAAAGTGGCCTAACAAATGTTTCAAATAACTCACCAGCCCTATATTTGTACACATCATCTTCTCTCCTATAACTTTTCTTTTTTCAGTATTCCTTAACCAAGAGAATGGCCTTATGCCAAAAGTATAGCAGCATTTTTGACATCCTTCCCCTTTACTACATACCACAGAAAATTAAGAATAAATTATTGGCCCTGGCCTCATCTTAACAGAAGGCTCACACCTGGTCAGCCTGTTTAAATTTCAGCACAGAAAAAATATTTATCGTACACGGAAATCTTCTTGGGTTCTACCCAATAAGAAGAAAGTGATTGTGATTATCTGTGATGATAGAAGTCAAATTGAGAATGAAATGTTTTAGTTTATAAAATAAATGGTTACTTGCCTTGAAGATTTCCATAGTTATACATTACCATTTTTTCATTTATGTGTATGTATTTATGTTTGTAAATATTTCCCTAATCAAAGTTGGAAAAAATGGCCGCAAGTTATTTAAAAGTTGCTGGAGAGTCATTGAGGGAAATAATGGAATATGAGAAGAATCTTGCAAAATACAAACAAATTACAATGGTACAAAATATAGTCCTGCAAAATATGTTCACATAAACTTTTTTGAATACAGTTTAAAAAGTCACATTGATTCTAGTACAAATTTATTTGAATTTTCTGGTGCTGTCAGTCAGCCTTGAAAGAAAAATATATTACCAATGTAATAGATATCTCCATTTGTCCACAGACCATAAGGACCATTTGAGTTTACCTCAAAGTGGCCTGTAACAAAAGTTAATAATGCCAGTGTTCATAAAAAGAAGCAAATAAATAAAGCTTAAACAGAAGTTTTAAATAAATGCTTAAAAGTACCTGCATATATTGTCTGTTTCATGGCTTATATCTAGAAATTGTATAAGATTCTATTTAAGTCATTCCATTTTTTAAATATACTTTCCACAGCTTCCTTTTTCTCCTCTCTTTTTCCTTTTATTTTCTTCTCTCCCTTTCTTTTCTTTTCCAGAAAATTAGTGCTGGAATGATGATGATACAGGAGACTTCCTGGGCCTATCATCGTTAGCACGCCAAGGGGCAGAAAGAAAAAGAAAAAGGGAAAATTTCAATTTCAAATACCAATGTACATTGAACACATTTTGGTTATGAAACCTCAGGCTGGAAAACAGAAATCTTTGTTACACAATATGGGATGGGTTTATTATACCATTTCTTGTGAGCCTGTTCCCAGGAGCACGATATACCCTCAACTGTAAAGTACGCAGGAAAAAACTACTGCGCCGGGAACACTGGCTGCTAATGCTTTGTTAACACAAGGCAAGTGACCATCTCCACTGTCGTTTATCCTACCTCATCTCAGCCAGTTCCATAATTTGGAGTCTTCCATTTGCAACACTCCATATTAGAGCTCTTTGGATGAAAGAGACAACTCTAACTCTCTTAGAGATATAAGGGAATTTATTGGCAGGACATTATGTAGTCTCATATAATTATTGATGATACAGGGGGATAGCTGAAAGATTTAGCGGACATTGGGACTTTCTTTTTATTCCTCCTTTTCTTCCTGGGTTACCTATTTTTTTTCATACCATTGACTAGATTCCTCCAAAGAGGATAGAACAATGCCATTGACAAATCTGGACCTATTTGGGAATTCTGTCTACTTGAGAAGGCCTGAATCTTTCCTTTGATAATTCCAGTTCAAACATTGTATTTTGTCTAACTTGAGTCAGCGGACTATCGCATGGCCAATCAATTGCAGCAAATAGGTTAGAATTACAAAACACATAAAGAGTCTCAGGATCCCCTGTCTATGCCTCTGCACCACTGCAGAGAAAGATAAATTGTTGGGGGTTGGCTGAGATACCACTCTATTGGGACTCTGTTGTGTTCCTTGTCCTTGGTTTCTTAATTATGATTCAGTTCTTAGTTTATTGGACTATGTGACAGTTAACGTGAGTGTTGGTGCATTTTGTGAATTTTTGAATATTTTTAAATATCTTCCAATTACCCTGTTCCAAATGTTTTCCTTGCTAGTCTGAAAGTCCTATTAAGTTTACACCACAGGAATTCTATTTCTCAGAAAAGATTTAAACCGAGCCTTTTCTCATTCCCACCTTTTCTTGCAGAAATTGAGATTTCTTACATGTTGTATCTTTTCTACTTTTTGGAGCCAATATAAGAATTTTCTCTGAAAATAAATCTTCTGAGTCCATTCAATAGAAATACACATCAATGGGGTGATAAATACAAGTATTTAAAACATCTAATATGTTAGATGACTTTGATATGAATACAATACGGTAATGGGATTTTGGTAATTTTTCCTAAATTAAAAACTTTAATTGGAATTTTACTGATTTACATTTATATTAAAATACTTATGTATGGTCTTACCAATACTATTTTGATATATAATTTCTGACATTTATTTTTGCTCTGTATTTCCTCTTTATCTTCTTTGATTTTATCCATGAATTCCATTTATTCTATGGAATTTTATTCTATTTCACAACAGTTATCTGGGAGCTATTTATTCTTTTTTTTCTCTGTGTATTTTTTTAAGTTACAAAATGTGTGTGTGTGTGTGTGTGTGTGTGTTATTCAAAAAGAATAATGCTATGAAATTCTATAAATGCTATAAAATCAGAACTTGGCATAATCAGGAGTAATAAGTCACTTGCAGTCAAAGTTATCATCAAAGTTATTTAGGTAAAAGTGACAGAAACATAACTCAAGCCTGACTAAGCAAACAAAACACACAAACAAACAAAAACAAACAAAATCTCATCCACCTAATTTGTTCGCATTACTAAACTTTGTGAAAAGTTGAAAAAACTAGGTTAGAAATAATTGTAACCAAGACCCAGACCCTGTGAGAATCCTTTTTTGTTTGTTTGTTTGTTTCTTCTCCTTTCTAAACCCTGGCTTATTTTGTTCATGCTAGCTCTTCCTGTGTGTTTGCAACTGAGATTTTTAAGTAGCTATGATACTAATCCATATGGTGTCTTGCCTATTAAAAAAGAATCCTATCCATCAGATTTAGAAAAAAAAATACTAGGGGATTATTTTGATTGGCCCAGACTAGGTCATGCACCATCCCAGTGACTAGGGGCATTAGTTCACTAGGATTGCAAAACTGCACCATAAATCACAGAAAGAACATTTACACAAAACAAGAAGAAGGCTATTCCACATAGAAAAGATGATAAATGCCCACCAGCTTTCCCACAATTACATAGCTGATAGCCATAGAATATGATTTGGACATGGTAATTATGACTATAAATTCTATAATCTTTCAAAAACAAGTTGGCCACCCTCAAAATTCTGAACCTTGCATATGCATTTTGCTGCATAAATAGTTTATGTGCTCATTTTTGACAACATCTGGACTTTAAACTGCTTGAGGGCCAGATATATGCTTAATTTTTCTTAAAACTCTCCTACCACATAGCAAAATAATTTGTGCTGAAATTCTGTGCACATACTTGGAATTGACTAATAGCCCAATTGTAAAATGTTTTCTTCAGTGTATCTAACAATTTTCCTATTTTTCATATGCAAATGCAAAAAACCTTTTTTAAGTACAGTAAGAGTAAAAATAATAGAAGAGAGAGAAAGATACAAAATAAAAGACTGGGCAATGAGTTGTAGGAAGCAGTAAATGGAGCCACTGATACTCATCACTATATAAAAAGCATGGAGATCCCTGGAAAATAATTGAACTGAGAGTCCTGGTTATTAATAAGTACAGCTATTAAACTTAAGGTAAAAAGACCATCATCACAAGTATATCGCACTCCTTACCAGCAGTGACTTAACTTTCTAGCCATTACTATAGGTTTTAATTTGTAAGTTTATTTTAGAATGAGGTGTGCAATTAGTGTAAATGACTGATTATTTTCACCAAGTGGTTTTGTGTGCTGGCCAAATTATTATGAGACTAGGTGCTATTGTATTTGTTTGCTTATTTTATAGACTCTGATTCATGCTCAATAATTATTTGGATGCAACATTCATAGAGAATAAAAATTTGCTAACTTCTTAAAATATTTTCTCATAAAGACACCTAAAAATCACTAAGATGATTGTTCGAACATCTACTTTTCAAAAGCAATTTAACGTATCTTTGATTACATGCTTATTAAACACAGTAGAACAAATTTTTTTCTTACGAATACAGACTCAAATTATATTTGTGAAATCTTAGAAATAAAGGAAACCCCCCACCCCAAGCAATCCTGTTGTACAGTGGGGGGAATTTTCCTATTCATATATTTTGATATGGAATGACTGTACTTGACAAATCTCTGTTCAGTTCCCATAGAATAAATCCCACCAAATAATATTTCTAGGCATATTATCTCAGTTTGTGTAACTCCCCAAAACAATGATATCATTTATTTGTGATACCTCACAAATTTCAGTTGTACCTCCATGTAAGATTGACCAGATTGGCGGTTGTTGTTAAACACTTTCTGAAGATATCATGGCATTGCCTGTGAAGATTTACTTTGTGAAAGGCTTTGAACTCTTAGCACCGGTACTGGAAGCTTTACACAGCACACACGAGGGGGGATTTCTTGTTATGCCAATTGCAAGCTTTACCACAGCTGTGACACAAAATCTGGAAGTTTGTGTTGGAAAGGCAGCAACAGGCACAGATGTTGGGAAATGATACCAAGCATTTTTCAGTCACCTTATGGAGACGACAACACACACCCATAGACACACACACACACACACACACACACACACACATGCTCACACTCAAATGAGCTTACAGAAGAGTCTGAGTTTCTTCCAATGATCCTGGTCCCATGGGGGTTGGTTACTTAAGAATTAAAGGAATCTTTATCATTACTGGACTCCTTCCTGCCTTCACAAAGACTGATGATTTGGAAAATCCAAATTGCTTGCTTTGTATCTTCCAAGTCTACAGCTGAGGTTGGGCAGGTTTTCAAGATGAGCTACTTGAACAAATAGAACTGCAGGCACAGATCCAACATTTCCCAGGGTGCACTGCAGTCTATTTAACAGAGCAAGCTCCTTAGCATACAGAGAATGGCAGGGCATCTTATTTACCTTCACTTTGGATTGTATGTTTAATGCACCCAGAATAGACAAAAGACAAGATGACTGCTAGGATCTGATTCACATTAATTTGTAGCAGATGGGAAAACCCGTGTTTTTCCAAGATGTTTGTGGTAAAGTAACCCGTACTGGAGAAGAAAAAAGAAATATGGCATTCAGCTGTTTGCTATGTTGAACATTTATATTAATGTATTTTAGAAGCAATTATTCTATTAAGTGATTTTAATATAGTGGGTGTATGGGATTAGCATGGTGTCACATTAGGCTGGCATAAATTACAGCTGTGCAAAACTAGCAAAAATGTGATGTAATTGGCAAAATGTCTTTTCTCCCCTTTGAATGAGGTTTTGAAACACACCACATTTTCAGGGAATTCGTGTTGGCTCCAAATGGCCTAGGAAATATACATTTTAGAAATGTTCATGTTGAAATGTTAGTGCTTATGAAACTGGAGCATCTTCCTCCAGGGCCTCTCTGATGTCTTTCTACTATTTTCTTCTAACTCAGCTTTCGGTCATGTTACTTGCTTGGCTCAAGAATCTGTGGGGCATCTGGTTGGCATTGTCCTAATTACACATACACTGTAGATGTATGAGTTAGTAGCATTTTCTACCAAACCTGACTACATAGGCATAACATCAAGTTAGTACGCAAAAAGATATCCTAATTCTCCACTTTATTCACCAAACACATATGAAGCTGTTAGTTGAAAAAAAGGCTATGCCCATTAAGTGATTTTTAGCAACATAGACACTGAATTTATTTAGGTATCCATACTACATATGGAAGGAATTTTAATATAAATTATTTATTTATAAAGAGTCATCTCTTAGCTAGGTATTTATTCATAAACATTCGTATCATGACCGTGTTATTAAAACTTTCTTGTTTGATAATTTTCAATCCATTTTTCGAATAAGAGTAAAACAAATTCTCATGTTCTTTATATCAAACCAAAAGCCATCATTGAAACATTATGTAAGTTTCAAAGTGGACCATTTGTTTTCAGAATTCACAGACTCTCCTTAGTTGAAAAAACAAAACAAAACACCTCATTTACCTTAGGGTAATTTAGTTCATTTTAAAATTTAAAAAAAGGCTTTTAATACATACTACTTAAAACATTATTTCTTAGGAACTTAAGCAGTTTCCTCTTGGATTAACTAATACCAATTTGCAAGTAATAGAAAGTGCGCAAAAGACCTGTGGCAACCATAATGAGTAATTTATATATCGAACATCTCATTTATCTTTAGAAAACCCTGATAATGTTGAATATTCTGTTTTCCATTCCTTCATAAACGTCTACAGGTATGATTCACAGTGTTCAATAACTTGGTATCCTGAAAGGTGCTGGTCTCCTCATTTCCTTGAACTTTAAATGCTGCAGAACTTAGTCTTTTGACCACTTCTCTATTTAAAACCACTGCATTTAGAATCCTATAACTTCTTTTGAAACTGTGTGACCCTATTGATTAATCTCTTATTCTTGAAACATGTCTAAGCTTCAGTAACATCTACTCAATTGATAGGATACTCTCCTATTTTTATTTGCCCCTTCTCAGTTTACTTTCCAGATTTCTCTTTTCTCTTCTTTGATTCACTCATAAGAAATTCTCCTCAATGTCTTGCCATTTTTCTTTGTCTTCTCCTTAGAGTATCTTCTTTATTACCAAGGCTTCAGTTGTCTTCTATATGCTGAAGATTCTTAATTCCATTACTGATTAGTCATTATCTTTAGCCTATGCTATTGCAACAAACTGTACCTGATTGATCCAAAGTCACCCTTGTTCTGATGTAAGTAATTCAGCCTCTATGATAAAAGTAATTTTTCAAAAATAAATTCTGAGCATGTTAGTTCATGCTTAAAATCCTTAAGTGGGTTCCCACTGATCTTAGAGAAAAATCTAAATTCTCTAACTAGCCCCTGGGAACCTCACTGCCTTAATCCCTTAATTCAATCCCTCCTGAAACATATAGTATAGATATGGTCTCTGGACATATGTATATGCTGTTTCTTCTCATGGAAGCACACAATTTCACTTCTTCTCCTGGTTAACTCCAGAGTCTTTCTCAGATTTCAACTTAAATTTCAATTTAAGAACAAGATTTCCCTGATCCGACCCTTTATTACGACCATATCACACTTTATTTTTCCTTTAAATATCTATATTTCTTCCCTCAATAGTCCTTAAAATCAAGAATTATATTATTAGAACCTGCCATAATGACTCATTCAGTACATATTCAACTAATATTTTCTAGCAAACAAAGGTGCAAGAAATTGCCTCTGCACACTAGGATTTCAGATTGATGGGAGAGATAGACAAGAAAACAATTAGAAAGAGTATAAAGAAGGAATAAAGTGTCAAGAACAACACCAGAGAGCATATTTCAAGTCAATGTAAAGAACTAGATTTTGACATAGGATTCCCTCTCAGGGTCTCTATGGCCTCAATGAAGTACAAGGCAAGTAAGAGGAGTACAAGAGGCTTAATAATTTGGGAGAGAAGAAAAATGTAATTAATAGTATTCACTATATGAGGAAAAGTGACTTTTCTGGAGAAACATAACTAGGTTTGTAGACTTCTGGGCAATGTTGAGAGCCCATGTGAGGCTACTGATAATAAACTTAAAACCTTTAGACTTGAGTGTGTTTTGTCTCCAGCCATAATTAGCTATTTGGGTGTAGGTGATTAAAAGGTAGATAGTTGAATGAGTACAGAATACATTTTGAAAATACATTGCAATAAATCCTCTGCCTAGAGGCAAGAAAAGGCCAAAAAACAATTCAAATTGCCAGTATCGAAGATTTCCAAAACTCCTTTGGGCCTTTGGGGAGTTTTCATTCGTTTGTTTGTTTTTTAGTAAAGAATGGTTTGAAGAAAACCTACAATGGGACAGTTAGAGAAATGCGCATGAATCCACATATACCCACATCCAGGCATGTGAAAGAGCATGGCATGTTCAAGGATCTGTATGGAAGAAATTTAGGATGCCTGCAGACAGGCATTTTTCATAAAGTGATGGAAAGATTAGAGTGCAGTGGCCAGATCCTAAAAGTCCTTTAAGAATGTGTTAAGGAGATTGGATTGATCCTGAAGATATGAGGTGCTATTAAAAGATTTTAAATACAAGAATGACACTTAGAATTCCTCTGGCAATAGGATATAAAATGAATGTGAATATAGGAGACAGTAAAATTGCACAATTGCAGTTATGCAATTAGGAGATAATGAGGGAGGGACTGAATTAAGGTAGTGATGACCAGATGACAATAATGATCATGATGATGAAGAAGAAGAATGATGATGAAAGTGAATCAGATTATTTTGAAAGATTTCCAGAGAGTAAATAATTTTATACAACCCCACATGTCTTGGGTGGTAAAAGTAAAACTAACACTCAGAGCTGGATCCAAGACCAGTTCTCTTCATACTATGTTAACAGGAAGTTCCCCAAAGTTGGAGAGTATAACTTACTCATTCTTTTTTGGTAATTTTTATTAATAGATTTTATTTTTAATTTTTTCTAATGTTCATTTACTTTTGAGAGAGAGAGAGAGAGAGAGAGAGAGAGAATGAGCGGGGAAGGGGCAGAGAGAGGGAGACACAGAATCCATAGCAGGCTCCAGGCTCTGAGCTGTTAGCAGAGTCTGATGAGGGGCTCTAACTTAAGGACCGCGAGATCATGACATGAGCCAAAGTCAGATGCTTAACCAACTGCCACCCAGGCACTCCTAGATCTTATTTTTTTATAGCATTTTTAGGTTGATGGTGAAACTGTGAAAAAAGTAAGAGATTTCCCATACGCCCCCTACTCCTACTCATGCATAGTCTCCCTCATCATCAATCTCCCTCACCAAAGTAGAACATTTGTTTGATGAACCTACGGTGACATGTCATTGTCACTCAAAGTCCTTAGTTTACTTTAGTGCACATTCTATGGGTTTGGACAAATGTATCTGACATTTATACTCATTATACTATACTCTGCATACTTATGCAGAGTAGTTTCACCACCCTAAAAATCCTCTGTGTTCAACCAGTTCACCACTCCTTCCCCCCCACCCAAACTCTGGCAACCACTGATATTTTTACTCTGGCCATTCTAGTTTTGTCTTTTCTAGAATGTCATGTTGTTCGAATCATGTAGTATTTAGTCTTTTTAGATTGTCTTCTTTCACCTACTAATGTGCATTTAAAGTTTCTTCATGTCTTGCCATTGCTTGATAGCTCATTTCTGTTTAGTGCTGAATAGCATTCCATGGTCTGGATGTACCAAAGATTATTTATCCATTCACCTGCTGAAGAATATCTTGGTTGCTTCCTAATTTTGACAATTCTGAATAAAGCTTCTATTTACACTTGCATACAGGTTTTTGTGTAGACACGTTTTCAACACCTTGAAGTAAATACCAAGGAATATGATTGCTGGATCACCTGGTAAGAGTATGTTTAGTTTTGGGGTACCCAGGTGACTCAGTTTGTTCAGTGACTGACTGACTTTTGTTTTCTGCTCAAGTCATGATCTCACAGTGGTAAGATTGAGCCCTGAGTCAGGCTCTGCCCTGGGCATGAAACCTGATTAAGATTCTTTCTCTCCCTCTCTTTCTGCCCTTCCCCCACTTGCACTGTCTCTCAAAAAAAATATATATGTTTAGTTTTGTTAGAAATTTCTAAACAATTTTCCAAAATGGCTGTGCCATTTTGCATTTCCCAACAACAATGAGAGAGTTCCTGTTTCTCCACATCTTCACCAGAATTTGCTGTTTCCAGTGTTTTGGATTTTGGTTGTTTTAATAGGAATGTACTGGTGTCATGCTGGTATAATTTCCATTTCCCTAATGACATATGATATGGATTATCTTTTCATGTGGCTATTTGCCATCTTTTATCTTCTTTCATGAGGTGTCTATTTAAGCTCTTTGGTCCATTTTTAAATTGGGTTGTTTTTCTTTTTTACATGCTATTTAATTTTAAGACTACTTTGTGTATTTTGGATAATGATCTTTTATCAGATGTCTCTTTTGCAAATATGTCCTCCTGGTCTAAGGCTTGTCTTCTCATTCTGTTGACATTTTCTTCTGGGGCCTTACTCACCTGTTATGCTCAGTTTCTAGCCCAGGTGTCAATGTGGGAGGAATGAATGCCAAGGAGTTGAATCACCCAATGTTGTTCTGGGCAGAAGTCATAGAAATGGTTCATGTATCTTTTAGCAGATACTATTTACAGTGAAGGAAGGAAGAGAAAGACAAATCTGAAATTTGGGTCCATCACATAAAGATTGTGGAAAAGAATTTCAGGAATATTTGATGTGACTTTAAAATAACACCCAATGTACTTCATTATTCCACTATATTTTGTCTATTTTCCCTACCAAAGCCATCTTATCATCCCCACCCTTTCCAGACTAATTAAATCATTTTGAACAACACAGATGTTTGTTGACAGGCTAATCTGCAAAATTTCTCAGCTCCCTTTTTTATTTTCTCAGGAATGCAGTATGCATCATCTGTCTGCAAACTGAATACTCTTAGTGGCATGACCTGTAATCTCTGTACCTTAAGTGATAATAAATGTGACACACAGTACACGTGCAATGCTATGTGAAATAGCAAGCAGAATAGGGCTATTTATTGTCACGTACCCACACTTTCACTTTGTAACCTAGGGAAATTCCAAAAGCTTAGACGTGTGAGAAAATTAGATGTTCTATTCCTATTTTCTCAGCACTTAAAAGTGTGCAAAAATAAAACAAAATAAAATTTTGAACTAAGAAGAGGAGGGATATGATTGAGAAAAAGGATATGAAACCATCCGAATGGCTGTGCCATTATGGATGTTACAACTGAGTTTCAAGGGACTTAATGACTACACAACTTGAGTCACAAGCCCACTTGCACAAACATCATATACATCATAGAAGTTATGGTTTTAAAGCCCACAGTCCAATTGTGTTATGTCTGAATGTTTATGTCTCCTCCCAAAATTTATGGGTTGAAATTCTAACCTCCAAAAGTGATGGTATTAGTAGTTGTGGTCTTTGGGAGGCGATTAGGTTATGGGGTTGTTACTCTCATGAATGTGATTGGTGTTCTTATAAAAGAGATTCCACAGAGACCCCTAGCTTTTTCTACCACAGGAAAATACAACCAGAAGTCTACCCCCTGGAAGAGGGCCCTCACCCAACCGTGATGGCACCTGGCTCTCGAACTTCCAGACTACAGATCTGCGAGAAAGAAATTTATTGTTTGTAAGCTAGTCGATCTGTGGCATTTTGTTATGGCAGCCTGAACTGACAAAGACAAATGGGTATTGTTACATATTATAATAATTTCATTTTTGTGTCAGAATTTAAAATGCTGTTTTACTCTGTCATATTTTTGTTGAGAAAAACCATTGGTACGCTAAATGACTTCATAAAGCCAACCGGGTAGGTTTATAATGTATAATACATAGTGACAATATTAATAATGACTGCTAGTAAAAGAGAGATTAATATGTACTAAGCACTGATTTATCTGGCTTTTCATAAATTAACTCATTTAATCTTTAAATTCTATAAAAAAGGAAATATTAACTTTATTTAGCAAGGGCAAGCAAGGCTGGATATTAATTAAATTAATTAAATTAATTAATGAAAGTTCTTGGGACAGCTGGGTGCCTCAGTCAGTTAAGCTCAGGTCATGATCTCAGGGGTCATGAGTTCGAGCCCTGCATGGGGCTCTCTGGTCTCAGTGCCTAGCCTCCTTCAGATCCTCTGTCTCTCTCTCTCTCTCTCTCTCTCTCTCTCTGCTCCTCCCCACACCTCCCTCAAAATAAATAAGTAAACATTTAAAAAAATAAAACCCAAGTTCTTAAACTGTATGCTCTACTTCCCCTTTGTATAAAACTCAGATCCTTTGCCATCAGTCAGCTATTAGATAGGGCTAGATGTCCTCATCTCTCATTATAATACATCTGCTAAGTTGTCTTACCATCCTGCATTGCATCTCAGACAAGTATGTGAGTATCAGGATAATGTACTTCTTAAAAGCATTCAGCTATTTATTTATTCATTCAATGAATATACATTGAATATATATTTTCCAGGTACTGTCCTGTCCCAAGGGCTGGGCATAAGACCATATAAAATATGTACATCTCCTTTGAATGAACTAGGAATAATTTTCTAGCAAAAGTATGATTATTATCCTCATGAAATATAAAATTAATTTTTTTTAATGTTTGTTTATTTTTGAGAGACAGAGAGAGAGACAGAGTGTGAGCGGGGAGAGGGACAGAGAGAGAGGGAAAGACACAGAATCTGAAGAAGATTCAGGCGCTGAGCTGTCAGCACAGAGTCAGACGCGGGGCTGGAACTCACAAGCTGTGAGATCGTGACCTGAGCCAAAGTTGGACACTCAACCGACTGAACCACCCAGGCGCCCCTGAAATATAAAATTAAAACAACTACATGTGAACAGAGGGAAAACTTTAACTAAGAATGTTTAGATGTTCTGTAATTTTCTTATTAGCATTTGCCACTCATTCATTTATTTACTCATCTGCTATAGATTACTACCAATCAAGACTAATATATGCGTAAAAAATAATTGAGAAATTCTAATACATATTTATTTAAGTTGAAATAAGACTTCTATTATTCAATTTATATTCAGTTCAAATCAAGAACTATCAGTGTTCTGTTACAGCCTAATTTCGTAATTACTAACCTTGCATAATTCAAATCTAAAAGAGGAATTTATATTTATATTTTGGATACATTTTGAAGATATCTGGTAATAAAGATATGATGTTTACAGCTACCATATTAAGAGTCTTTGCTATGTAGCAAAGATTCTAATTTATATTTCATGATTAGATCCTTTATTATTCATAAAAACTATGAAATAGATATTCAATTGCCATTTATGTACTGAAAATTCCCAATCCCATATTTTAACTTTATTTGAGATGAGAAAACATAAACTATAATAATTGGTAAGTATCAGAGCCAGGATTTGAATACAAGCCTTTTTGCTTCCAATTCTAAACACCTCCCATAACATGAAACTATTTTTCTCTATGATCTGTTATTCAGGCAGATAAAGTATCTAAAGCATGCTTTATACAATATCCTTCTGAACACATAATCTCGGAAATTAGTTCTATTCAATTTGACTGACTACCATCATTGGCCAGAGGAAGAAAGCTAATGTTACATATGGAGCTTTACTGAGAGGGGTATGAGGGAAGAAAGCATTTGATATAGATCCATTCAAATATCTCACTTTTGAGTAACAAAACATCATAAATGATATTTTAAATATCACACATTTTATTATTTTGTTCATAGTATTCACACTAAAAACAAGATTCTTGGATATACAGAAAGTTAAACAAGCATAATATTTGTGAGGGAAGGGGGAGAATTCCAATGATGTGACCACTAATAAATCCGGGAAGAATTCTGTGAGAGCAGATTTTTTTTCATCTTTCTGAAATATTACTATAATCTATATGTGCAAGCCTTCAGATTGCTAATAAAACTACCTCCTTATTCTATTTTAGAAACATGAGACTGAAATGGAATTCTGCATGAGATTAATAGGGAAAAAAATAATGAAAATGTGACTTCCATACAAAAGTCTTCTCATCTAGAAAGAAATAGAGGTTGGCTTTGTAGAGCGGCAGCTTGGTACCTTTGAAAAGTTCTATTCTTTCAACTCAGAAGTAGTTATATATTAATGAGGGAGGGAAACGTTTCTATGAAAAGAATGTACAATAGGTGAGTCATTTTGAAGGAGAGTTTTCTTATAGAATAATCCACAACATTACGAAGAATGTAGAGGGACAATAATATTTATTAATTTGAATATGAATAAAACTTGAGTTACACAAAATAATTTTTTAAAAGTAAATTTTTAAAGTAATTAGGCCATCAATAGCAGGGAACCCTGACAGGTTTTAGGCAACATAAGCTAAACAGTACAATATAGAGTTTATAAATTTAAACAAGCCAAACTAAGGAAAGCAAGACCAAAACTGTCATAACAGGAAGTGTAATCTGTTAAATGACTCATTTGAAAATCTAACTAACATTGAAAAATTAGACATTTATCAGATGTTACTAGATCCTCAAAAGCATGAAAAACTATACTGGTTTCTGTGGTATTTAAGAAGTCAAGGGGCGCCTGGGTGGCTCAGTTGGTTGAGCATCCGGCTTCAGCCCAGGTCATGATCTCATGGTTTGTGGGTTTGAGCCCCGGGTCGGGCTCTGTGCTGACAGCTCAGAGTCTGGAGCCTGTTTCAGATTCTGTGTCTCCCTCTCTCTCTCTGCTCCTCCCCGCTCGTACTCTGTCTCTGTCTCTCTATCAAAAATAAAATAAACATTAAAAAAATTTAAAAAAAATCAAAATATTTTCTCAACTTTATACCTTTATTAGTTATATTCTGAAAAACAAAAAATACGAAAAAGGACCCAGATATCTATCATAGTTTCCATCACTCTGAAACTATAAAAGCAAACCAGTTCACCCATACAACCAACTACAAAAGTACTTACAATAATTTATGATCATGGAAATACCTACGTGATTCTACATATGCATCACCCAATATCTTGAATGCACTCAAATGTAATTTTTCAACTGTTAAATCTTTTTTTAGTTGCCTTAATTATTCAACATTTCTTCTATTTTTCAGAGAAGATGCATTTAAAAAATCTCAGATTTCAAAGCAAATTCACATTTGAGCTATTTGTGATTTCTTAAATACCTTAATTGGTTTTGAAATAGAGAAAATACATATATTTCTACACCAAGATATAACTCTAAATTTTTCCTTGTGCATATGTTCTAGGCCAACTTAGTGTCTGGGCAAACATAGAATTTTAATCTTCATTAATTTACTCAGAATATGCATAAAGTATAAAAGTTGGTTCTTTTTTCCACTGACAAATCAGTTAAAGTAGCAAAGTAACCAGTAAGAAAAGCTCTATCTCTCAATATATATTCCTTAAGGACACCATGATCCTTTAAAGCAATCCCTTCCATTCAGCAACTAATAATAGGGAAAATTACAGAAAATTACAGCTACAAGTAAACTTGAAAGCCAGTTTATCCACTATTACATATCTAGACTTAATATATTCTTAGAAAATTGTTCCTAAATACTATAACATCAATAGTTACATATCCTTACCATTTTAAGTACCATAAAATGTGAGCATTGCTTCAGTAAAGATGATAGAAAACTGCCTAAATGTTCAACTACGAGGAGTTTTAAAAATTAGTGTTACCCAGGATGTGTTTCAACCAAATACTAACTCTATGGGACATTTAAAGAATTTACACAACACAAAGAGTCTTTGAGAAAATAAGTTCAAAAAAACCTGTGTTAGCCAAATTTTAAAAATTTCGTCATGCGTTACTACATGCATGAGCTAATTTGTACGTTGTGAACTTTAATAAAGGGATATTCTATGTTTTTTTTTCCCAAATACATTTAACCACAGAATATATCTAGAACACCTTGTGGGCTAATGATTTTGCAGGATATAGTTTGAGATAAATGAATTTAATAATCTATGCTACATAGAAACAATAAAACATTAAACAGTCATTACAAGGACACAAACTATTTACAGGAAAACTTCCTGAGGTAAGCAGATTATAATTTAGAGTAATATTTATTTATATTTATTTACTATATAATATATATTCATTTTATCTTAAACATATAGTTGGGAAGAGCAATTTGAACTTCCTAAAGTAGCACTAATTCACTTTTTAATAAAAATATTTATTATACTGATCTTAAAAACCTTCATAAAGTTTGCACTAGATTCAATGTTCAAACAGTAAGCAAAGGAAAAATTGAAATCCACATTCTTTCCATAAAACTGTTCCTTGTACATGGACTTCTCCAGTTAAATTTTCACTCATTTGCCACAATATATTAGGGATCATGTTTTTCTTTATCCATTTTGCCTTTGAAAGAAAAACCAAATTCCCTAAAGCAAATTCTCTCCAATTTTTGGAATGATACTGTCTTACATTACTGGGGACAGATTTTAATACTGCATGTTTATCATGTTACATTTTATTTGCTCCCACAAAGAAAATTAAATCCGGAAATAATTTGAAATCACATGTCAGAAGGAAGCTATTAACTAGGTTTGATTTCCAAGTTGAAAAAGCATCCAAAAGTCTTGTAAAACGAGTGGTCTTATCACTAAATGTGAGCACTACACATCCCAAATGTACCTTTCTTTTTCTCTTTTTTGTTAAAAGTGGGTATGAACAGACATCTCAGTTTGTTGGCAAAGCCCTGTTATACAGATTTTTCTGGTGTTATTGTTACTAGTATCCTTTTTCACTCTCACAAGTGTCTCAGCTTGGTTGATAAAGTATATGGTCATCTGAGTTCAGTAGCAAGAGCCAGTGTTCCCGTGATTTACCCATCTCATGTGCAAAAAATGTTCCATGGGCTTTAGAGTCTGATCAAATGTGCTTAGGAGCAGACTTTCAGAATTTGTTATTATTTGTTACATGACTTACGATCTCAATTTATGGATCCAATGGTTCAGTCAGGTAACCTAATCCTAAAATTACAGAAACAGAAACTATTTAAAAATTCCTGGTTGTGCTTACTCTACTACCCCTGTTTTATATATAGAGAGAGAGAAATTTATTCCTCCACTAACCTTCCACTTTTCCCTTTGAGGTGCTCCTCCACTTAGTGTATTTTGGTTGCTTTGTTTCTTCACTTGTTTTGATTTGTTTTATTTTGCCTCAGGGACAACTAACATAATGACTTTAATGCTTTTAAGATTTGGAAATTTAAGAGTGACTTTGAGGTTATTTCTGCTTTCTACTCTGCCATTTCTCCCGGAGGGAATAAATCCCAAATGGCCAATGAAATTAAATGAGGTCAGAAAAGGGGAGGATAAAGAGAATATATTGGATGAAAAAACAACATTTAAAAATTATTTTTCTATCCCACATTTTTTTATTAAATATATTTTTACTAGGCATAACAAATGAGTAGGGATGGACATTGAAAACAAGAAAGCACAAAATAAATTTTGTTTAAAGAAAAAAAATTCCTTGTCATAAAAATAGCTTAAAAATAGTTTGTTGGAGGGGCGCCTGGGTGGCCCAGACAGTTGAGCGGCTGACTTCAGCTCAGGTCATGATCTCGTGGTTGACAAGTTCGAACCCCACATGGGGCTCTGTGTTGACAGCTCAGAGCCTGGAGCCTGCTTCAGATTCTGTGTTTCTCTCTCTCTGCCCCTCCCTTGCTCATGCTCTGTCTCTGTCTCAAAAATAAAATAAACATTAAAAAAATTTAAAAAATAATTTGTTGGTAATGAAACTTTGTTTTAATTGAAAAAGGCATTGGGGAGCCTGGGTTGCTCAGTTGGTTAAGCATCTGACTTCTGCTCAGGTCATGATCTAACAGTTCACTGGTTCAAACCCCGTGTTGGACTCTGTGCTGACAGCTCAGAGCCTGGAGCCTGCTTCAGATTCAATGTCTCCCTCTTTCTCTGCCCCTCCCTTGCTAACGCTCTGTCTCTCTCACTCAAAAATAAATAAGCATTAAAAAAAAAGGCATTGTTATACGTTGTCATTAAGTACAGTTATAATAAATATTGAAGATCATTATGAAATATAATTTTTCTCTTCATGATTGTGCTAGTTAAGATCCTTTGGCTACAAGAAACAAAGAATCCTTGCAAAGCTTTATTAAAAAAAAATCTTACTATTAATTCACTCCCCAAAGATAGAAAATCAACTCCCTCTCCCAACCCCCGTATTCTGTTCTAGATATTTCAAATTTTGACTAAGATGGACCATCATGTAGCTGTCTAACTATTCTTATTTGGATTTCTTATGGAATTAATTTTAATTCATTATGCTTTGGTAGATTGAAGACCATTATTAGAAAAAGATCTATAAAATCTTACAATGTACAGTTACTTTTATAGAAATGGTATTCACCTTGAAACCTCTACTTTGCTCAGTGATATATTTATGGCCTCAGCCCAATAAGGTACTTTTTACATCAGTCTTCCTATTTTAATCCTATTAACATTGACTTTGAGACAATTTTTAGTTTTTTGTTTTGTTCTATAGAATGCTTACAGGCAGGTATATAGAAATGCATAAGTATGTTTTTTATAATAACCTTATTTTGCTTAATTTTTCTACCTTTGTTTTTCTTTCTTCCTAGTGTTTGCTTTTTTTTATATTTTTATGCTATATATTCTTTAAAATGCCGCAGTTTTTAAAACAAAGTAGGTTATAAATAATGCAATACCTTATGCTTTAAAATACATGTATTTAAAATTATAGAATACAATGCTTATTATTTTTTCTAAATAACTGCATTTTATATGATAAAATTATATGCATATATTTCAGAAAGTAAAGGAGAAAATAGTGTGTTGATTGTGATATTTGTTCAACTTTCATATCAATTTATTTCATATTTACTTTCTCAAACTCTTAGTCATTATTTATATTAGATATATTATTTACATTATATACTATATAACATATAGTATATTATTTATATCACATATTATTTATATATATATATTATGTAGTCATTATATACATTGCATATAATTTATCTTTAAATTTTTAAAATAATTTATCTTTAAAATATTTTAATAATAAAATAATAAAATATTTTAATATTTTAATAATAAAATATTAAAATATTTTAATTATTCTTAAGTAAAGGAATAATATTACAGTTTTATAGAATTGATTTAGTCACTGTCTTAGTTATATATCCTCAGGAGAAGACATTTATAGCAAAAAGATTGGTTTTAATCTTATAGATTGTAAAATAGCACTCCACATTGAGGCATATCCAGCAGCTGTCTTATGCCAGGAAAGCCCAGCCATTACAACCTCTGCCAGCTGTAGGGTAACAAGGGAGAAAAATATGTGTAAGAGTAAACATATATATTTCATGTCTACATATCTTACGCATCTGGGTTTTTAAAGTGAAGTCGTTGCTACTATTTCCAGCACTAGAATAACTAGCAGCACGACTTACACTGAGCTCATTTTAATAATCCTGACTTCTGCTCTACCATTTAAAATACTTTCCTTGTTACCCCCTTATCTCAGATGGGCTCTTGATAGAAGACTCTCTAGAGAGGCCAAGAATTTAATAAACAAAAAATTGAATGCTCAATAATTCTAAACAAGTGGGCAACTCATGATGATGAACACAATGGCAAGTGCCTACACCATTCACTCTGACAGATAGTTTGTAAGCATAAATGAGCAAGGGAATAATGCTTGGATACTCCTGATCTTTCTATAGAAGTTATTATAACTTGCTTGGGTCACTGCTTAGTGGAACAATAACAAGAAAAAGTAGATCTTAATTGTTCCTCTGGTAGATAACATTGGTCACACTTTGATGCTTAGCTTACAAATCTGCCCTAGACAATACTAACTTGAAAAACAAGGTTTTTTTGGTTTGTTTGTATTTGATATTTAAATTTATTTTATTTTAATATAATTTATTGTCAAGTTGGCTAACATACAGTCTATACAGTGTGCTTTTGGTTTTGAGGGTGGATTCCCATGATTCATTGCTTACATATAACACCCGGTGCTCATCCCAACAAGTGCCTTCCTCAATGCCCATCACCCATTTTCCCCTCTCCCTTGCCCCCCCATCAACCCTCAATTTGTTTTCTGTATTTAAGAGAAAGACAAATTTTATTTAAAAATGAATTCTCAGTAAGTGATGTTTCTTGTAGAAAGATCTGAAAGTTTAGACTTCTTTATGTATGGCAAGAGACTATGTAAATTTGGTAATAGCCACAAAAAGATTTTTGACAATCAACTCTTTAGTCCAATACATCTTACTGAATTATGATCACTGTCAATGATATCATCTTAAAAAATCAAGACATGGTAATACATGCACAAATACACATTTAAATCTCCATCAGTAATCTATACTAACTACCTCCTGGCACTGCTAAATGTTAAAAAATAGTTCAGTGAGGATTATGTTATCATCTCCATTTTATATATAAAGAAAATTGACTTCAGTAAGGGTAAGTAGCTCCAAATTCCAAATCTGAAAAATAGCGAAGTTGCTCAGAAAACAAATGTTAGACATGGAGAAAGTCTAGAAAATAATGTATGCTAAAAACACAAACAGACACAGAACAACTAAAAGAAAATGATGTATGAACAAAATGGATATATCAATAAAGGGATCAAAACCCTGAAAAGAAGCCAAAAAAATTCTGGACAGCTATATGCAAAACAAAAAAACTGTATCACTTTTCACACCATATACAAAAATAAACTAAAAATTGACTAAAGACCTAAACCTGAGACCTGAAATCATATACTCCTAGAATATAGCATCGGCAGTAATTTCTTTGACATCAGCCATAATAACATTTTTCTAGATATGTTGCCTAAGGCAAAAGAAACAAAAACAAAAACAAACTACTGAGATTGCATTAAGATAAAAACCTTTTGTACAGCAAAAGAAACCATTAACAATACAAAAAGACAATCTACTGAATGGGAGAAGAAATTTGCAAATGGCATATCCAATAAACAGTTCATATCCAAACTATATAAAGAACTACAACTCAACACCAAAAAGATTCCCATATAATCCAATTTAAAAATGGGAAGAGATTCTGAATAGATATTTTTCCAAAGAAGACGTACAAATAGCCAACAGACACAAGAAAAGATGCTCAACATCACTAATCATAAAGGAAATGCGAATTAAAACCACAAAGAGATATCATGTTACACCTGTCAAAATGGCTAGAATCAAAAGACAAGGAAGAAAAAGCATTGACTGGAATGTGGAGAAAAAAAACCTTTATACACTGTTGGTGGAAATGTAAATTGCTATAGTCATTGTAGATAACAGTATGGAGTTTCCTCAAAATTTTAAAATAGGAATTGTCATATGATATAATAATTCCACTACTGAGTGTTTACTCAAAGAAAACAAAACATAATTTGAAAAGATAAATGTGCCTCTATGTTTACTGCAGCATTATTTACAATAGCCAAGATATGGAAGCCATTCAAATGTACATCAATAGAAGAATGGATAAAGAGGATATGGCATACACACACACACACACACACACACACACACAATGGAATATTACTCAGCCATAAAAAAGAATGAGATATTGCTATTTCAACAACATGGGTGGGTCTAGAGGGTATTATGCTAAGTGAAATAATTTAGACTAAGAAACAAATAACATATTATTTCACTCATATGCAGAATCCAAAAAGCAAAACAAATGAATAAACAAACAAACAAGGAGCAGAATCAGACCCATCAATACAAAGAACAAACTGATGGTTGTCAGAGGGGAGGGGATGTGGGAATAGGAAAAATGGGTGAAGGGGAGTGGAAGATACAGAATTCTAGTTATGGAATGAATAGGTCACAGGGATAAAAGGTACAGCATAGGAAATATAGTCACATTATAATAGTGTTGCATGGTGAGAGATGCATGGCATAATGTACAGGTTGTTGAATAACTATACTGTACATCTGAGACTAATGTAACATTGTGTACCAGCTATACTCAAATAATTCTTGGTTTGTAATATATTTTTTCCTACATAGTTTTGTATGTTATTTTAGTTAGGTTAATTGATAAATTCAATCAGAGTGTAATAAGATGTAAAATGGTAACCACAAAGAAAACAGCTATAGAATATATACAAAAGGAAATGAAAAGGAAATTAAAGCATTACACTACAGAAATTAACTAAACACAAAAGTAAATAGTAATGCAGAAAATGAGGAAAAAATATAAACCATATAGAAAACACATAGCAAAAGATAATGTAAGACATTACATATTAATACAGACTCAATAAGGCAAGAAGATATAATAATAATAAACATTTACACTCAAACCCTCAAAATATATGAAGCAAAAATTGACATATATAAAGATAGAAATAGATAATTCTTTAATAGTTGGAGACTTCTATACCCCACTTTTAATAATGGGTAGAAGGTAAGTAATAAAATAGAGTTCTTGAATGACGCAATAAGCCAACTAGATCTTACAGACAAATACGGAACACTCTACCTAAGCAACAGAATACACATTCTTTTCAAGTGAACATGGAACATTTTCCAGGATAAACCATACATTGGGCCACATATGAAGTCTCAAAAATTAAAAAAAATAAATAAATAAACATCATACAAAGCATTTCTCTTTTCACAACAGGATAATTTTAGAAATCCATAACAAGCAAATCTGGATAATCCACAAATTTGAAGTATCAAAAAACACACTCTAAGAGGTAGATCTAAGAAGAAACAATAAGGGAAGTTAGAAAATACTTAAAGACTAAAGAAAACTAACACACAGCATAACACAACTTATGGGTCACTGTCAAAGCAGGAGTAGGGAGAAATTTATGGCTATAAATGCCTATAGTTTTTAAATTTTTTTTACATTTATTTACTTTTTGAGAGACAGAGAGAGACAGAGCATGAGCAGGGGAGGGGCAGAGAGAGAAGGAGACACAGAATCCGAAGCAGGCTCCAGGCTCCGAGCTGTCAGCACAGAGCATGACGCGGGGCTCGAACTCACAAACCGTGAGATCTTGACCTGAGCCAAAGTCGGATGGTTAACCAACTGAGCCACCCAGGCGCTCCAATAAATGCCTATATTAAAAAAGAAGAACGATCACAAATCAATACCCTAAATTTGCAACTTCAAGAACTAGAAAAAGAACAAACTAAATGCAAAGGTAGCAAAAGGAAGGAAATAATAAACATTAGAGCAGAAATAAATAAAATAGAAAAGAAAAATAGAGAAAATCAGTAAAACCAAGTTAGTTCTTCAAGAAGATCAACAAATTGACAAAATTTTAGCTAGATTGACTAAGAAAAAAAGGAAAAGACTCAAATTACTACAACCTGAAATAAAAGTGGAGACATTACCACAAATTCTACAGAAATAAAAAGACTATAAGAGAATATGATAAATAATTACACACCAAAAAATTGGATAACCTAGATGAAATGGACAAATTCCTAACAACCCAAAACCTACCAAGACTAATTCATGAGAAAATAGAAAACCTAAATAGACTTATAACTAGTAAGGAGATTAAATTGGTAATCCAAAATCTTCTGGCAAAGAAAAGCTCTGGACCTGATCCTTTACCAATAAATTTTACCAAACATTTAAAGAAAAACTAATACCAATCCTTCTCAAACTTTTCCAAAAAATTGAAGAGTAGGAAACTCTTCCTAACACTTTCTCTGAGGCCAACTTTACTCTGATACCAAAGCCAGGCAAAGACACTACAAGAAAAGAAAACTAAAGTTTAATATCCCTGATGAATATTGTTGCAAAAATTCTCAACAAAATACTAGCAAACCAAATTCAGCAGCATATTAAGAGGATTTTGCACCATGACCAAGTGGGATTTATTCCTGCAATGCAAGGATAGTTCAACACACAAAAAGGGATCAATGTAATACACCACATTAACAGAATGAAAAAAAAATGATCATCTCAGTCAATGCAGAATAAGTGTTTGGCAAAATTGAACACCTTTCATGATAAATACTTAACAAACTAAGAGTAGAAGGAAACTATCTCAACATAATAAAAGCTATATATAAAAACCCATAGCAAATATACTCAATGATGAAAACTTGAAAGCCTTCCCTGTAAGGTCAGGAAACAAGTCAAGGATGTTTACTTTCACTACTTTTATTCAACATGGAACTAGAAGATCTAGCCAGAGGACTTAGGAAGGAAAAAAAAGGCATCTAAATTGTAAAGGAAGAAGTAAAATTATCTGTTCACAGTTAATATGATCTTGTATGTAGAAAATCCTAAAGATTTTACATAGAATTGGTAAAACTAATAAGCGAATACAACAACGTAGTTGGATACAAGTTCAACACATAAAATTAGGTTGCAATAACAATATACAATCTCAAAAAGAAATTTTAAAAAATTCATATTCAATAGCATCAAAAAATACTTAGAGTTAACCAAGAAGGTGAAATACTTATAAAATAAAAGCTGTAAAACATTACTTAAAGAAATTTAAAAATATAAATAAATGGAAAGACATCCCACGTTAATGAACTGGAAGACTTAATATTGTATAATGTCAATAATCAATACCCAAAGTGAATCCACAGGTTTGATGCAATCCCAATCAAAATCCCAATGATGTTTTTGGCAGAAAATCCATTCTAAAAGTGATATGGAATCTCAAAGGACCCCAAATAGACAAAATAATTTTGAAAAGAAAAATAAAACTATTGGGATCATACTCCCCTTTGCAAAACTTACTAAACAGTTAAAGTAATCAAAACAGTGTCTTTCACTTCTCTAAAGAAGACATCCGGATGGCCAACAGGCACATGAAAAGATGTTCAACGTCGCTCCTTATCAGGGAAATACAAATCAAAACCACACTCAGATACCACCTCACGCCAGTCAGAGTGGCCAAAATGAAGAAACCAGGAGACTATAGATGCTGGAGAGGATGTGGAGAAACAGGAACCCTCTTGCACTGTTGGTGGGAATGCAAACTGGTGCAGCCACTCTGGAAAGCAGTGTGGAGGTTCCTCAGAAAATTAAAAATAGACCTACCCTATGACCCAGCAATAGCACTGCTAGGAATTTATCCAAGGGATACAGGAGTACTGATGCATAGGGGCACTTGTACCCCAATGTTTATAGCAGCGCTCTCAACAATAGCCAAATTATGGAAAGAGCCTAAATGTCCATCAACTGATGAATGGATAAAGAAATTGTGGTTTATATACACAATGGAATACTACGTGGCAATGAGAAAAAATTAAATATGGCCTTTCGTAGCAACGTGGATGGAACTGGAGAGTGTGATGCTAAGTGAAATAAGCCATACAGAGAAAGACAGATACCATATGGTTTCACTCTTATGTGGATCCTGAGAAACGTAACAGAAACCCATGGGGGAGGGGAAGGAAAAAAAAAAAAAAAGAGGTTAGAGTGGGAGAGAGCCAAAGCATAAGAGACTGTTAAAAACTGAGAACAAACTGAGGGTTGATGGGGGGTGGGAGGGAGGGGAGGGTGGGTGAAGGGTATTGAGGAGGGCACATTTTGGGATGAGCACTGGGTGTTGTATGGAAACCAATTTGACAATAAACTTCATATATTGGAAAAAAAAAAAAAACAGTGTCTTTCTGGCATAAAAGCTGAAATGTAAATCAATGGAATAGAATAAAAAGCCCAGAAATAAACCTTCACAAACGTGGCCAAATGATTTTCAACAAAGGGCCGAAATAATTCAATGGGGCAGGAACTTTTTTTCTTCTTCAATAAACAGTACTGGGAAAATTGGATATCTATTGTGAAAGAATGAAACTGGACCTTACTTAACACCTATACAAAAATTAACTCAAACTGGATCAAAGATCTAACAGTAGGGTCTAAATGTGTAAAACTCTAAGAAGAATACTTAGGTAAAAACTTCATGGCATTGGGTTTGGCAAATATTACTTGCATATGATACAAAATATGCAGGCAACAAAAGAAAAATAGACAAATTGGATTTCATGAAAATTTTTAAATATTACATCAGAAGATATTATCCATAGAGTAAAAAGGCAACCTATGGAAGGGAGCAATATTTGCAAATCGCATACGATTAGGATTAGGATGATAAGGAATTAGTAGCTCAAATATATAGAGAACTCCTAAAACTCAACAACAACAATAACAAATTTGATTTAAAAATGGCCAAAGGACTTGTATAGACATTACTCCAAAGAAGACAATGCCCAATAACTACATAAAAATGTGCTTAACACTACTTATGAGAAAAATGTAAATCAAAAACTACAATAAGATATCACTTCATACCCATTAGGATAATTACTATCAGAGAACAAAACAAAACAAAACAAAACAAACAAACAAACAAAAAATACCCAGAAAGTAATGTGTCTCTGAGAACATGGAAGAATTGGAATTTTTTGTTTATTGTCACTGGGAATGTAAAATGGTGCAGCTTCTACAGGGAATGGTATAGTGCTTTCTCAAAAATTTAAAATAAAAATAACCCACAATCCAGCAATTCCACTTCTGGGTATATGTCAAAAGAAGTGAAAATGGGGTCTCAAAGAGATTATTTATACACTCATGTACTTAGCAGCATTACTAACAAGAGCAAAAAAGTCACAGCAATCCACTTCTACTGGTAGAAGACTGGATGAGAAAAACATGGTGTATATACACATATATTAGAATATCATTCAGCGGGGCGCCTGGGTGGCTCAGTCGTTTGGGCCGCCGACTTCGCTTCAGGTCATGATGTCGCGGTCCGTGAGTTCGATCCCCGCGTCGGGCTCTGTGCTGACAGCTCAGAGCCTGGAGCCTGTTTCGGATTCTGTGTCTCCCTCTCTCTGACCCTCCCCCATTCATGCTTTGTCTCTCTCTGTCTCAAAAATAAATAAACGTTAAAAAAAAATTAAAGAATATCATTCAGCTTTAAAAAGGGAAAAAAAATCTGACACATGCTAAAACATGGACGAACCTCGAGGACATTATGCTAAGTGAAATAAGTTAATCACAACAAAACAAATATTGTATGATTCCACTTACATGAGGTACATGAGTACTCAAAATCGTAGAGACAGAAAGTAAAATGGTGGTTGCCACAGGCTGGGGAGTGGAGAAAACGAGTTTGTGTTTAACAGATAAATAGTTTCAGTTTTGCAAAATCGAAAGAGTTCTGGTGGCGGATGGTGGTGATGATTGTACAACAATATGAATGTACTTAATACCACTGAACTGTACACCTAAACATGTTTGAAATGGTAAATTTGATGTGCATTTTACCACAATAAAAACACACACACACACACACACACACACACACACACACACATTGAAAAAATGGCAAAGACGCATTGGAACCTAAGTTCCTGGCTCCTAGTAGGTAATTGGTTCTCTTTTGCCCACTTATGCTACTATATTGTAATGCCATATGTTGCAGGTTTCAGCCTCTCTTTCTCTGTCAGATTCTTCCTGTCACTCATAAGCATGTTTACATCTCTCTCATCCTCCAAAAGAAAATAACAAAAAGCCCTTTCTTACCCTGGTTATGCTATTCCTCCCTAATTTGCCTTCTTGATTCCTAGACAGGTAGCTTAAGCATCACTACATGCTGAACTGCCCACCTTACTCTCTGTGCTACTCTACTCTATGACCAGGTTCACACCTCTCTTGTGGTTCTGATATGTTGCTAAAATGGTTTGTTTTCATATCTGGTTCTGACACAACATGACCACCAACAGAGCAAGTGTTTCATGACATTTCTCTCTGTGCCTTCGGTCCATGTTCTGGTCCCCAAATCAACACTTTAAAAAATGAATAAAATATATATTAATACAAATATGATTTACATACAAAAATGTGATAATTTGGATTTAGTAATTTAGAATTTCTGTTAATCCATCGTAAGGGTTCTATAAGACCTATTTGCATTCTATACAAAACTTCTAGCTGTGGAAGGCAGCTTCTCTTCCACATTTGACCTCCTTTCCCATCTAGAATATTTCTCTCCTTCAAGTATTCACAGACTGGGAGAGAGCATGGTGATCAAAAGTGTATTGAAATCAATGGATTTATAATATGTAAAGACTCTATGGCAAAATAGAACATTCACCATATTCCAGATGGGTTGTGGTTTTCTCTTCTGAGTTGATATGTAAGCAATTCCCACAAGTTTAAGGGGAAATTATACATCAAAACCTATGTCTCTAGTGCTAATTTCTCCCTACCCCAAGCATTTTTAATAGGGGAAATATCACTGTTAATTTGTGAAAAAAAATTTTGAGAGGCAAAAATATCTTACAAACCTAAACACATACACAGTATAGTTGTGTTATTAAAATGTCAGGCAGAGGGATATTTGGGGGAAAAAATGTCTAGAAAGACCCATTAAAAGGCATTAATAAAAACAGGTTTACGAAACACTGTTATACTTTAAATTTCTGGTGACACCATTTTTTCTAGGCTGTGCAGATTTATCACTATCATCGGACAAGACTCTTTGTAATATAAAATCAGAAAATCAGAAAGTCATCAGATACAAACTCTATAATTGAGGGACTCACAGGTATGATCACTCCAAGTTGCACCCATATATTTAAAGTGTAAAACAACCCCTTCCAGATATCTTTGTTACAGTTTGTCTTTATTGCAAAGGAAAAAAAATTAAAAGATAAATACAGTTAAAAAATAAAAAAGATCCTGTCTTGCTTTTGCAGTCATATGCACCCCTCTTCCCCATCAGTCTCGGGTCCTCCCAAGGACAGTCATCTTTATACCTTTGGTAGAATAGCTATTTTCCCCTGTTGAATGTCAAGGTGCAAGTTCCTTGGCTTCCAGCCAGTGTTTATAGTGTCTTGGGCCACATCACACAATTATCTGGCCTGCTTTCCCTTGAACAGGAAAGCTGTTTGTGATTATCTCACATTGGAAGATAAGGAAAAGATAGCAAGTGTCTGTTTTATATGAACCCAAACTGCTTCACTTAATAACAACAACAACAAAAAGTTTAACATGTTGTATTAATCAGCAAGATGTTTTAATTTTTGCTATTACTAAAACTTTGCTTCCCTAGGCAAGATAAAACAGTGGAGCCAATCACAATAAGATTCCTACTTCTAATTCATGTGTCTGATGTGTAAATAAGTCACCAGCATGGAGTTTCTGCATTTGAGATACAACCCTGGGGGAAGAAGTTTTGAGGACCAGGACCTGCCTCTAAACCACTGGAGCAAAGAGCAAGCAGAGGGTACAAAGGGCACCATAGGGGACCAACACATTCCTAGTCCAGTTGGAACCGGTTTAAAGGCTTCCCTTAGACCCAGCCGGATTCTTTTGATTTTCTCCTGGCAAGAACCTTGGCAAAGCAATAAAGCGATTGGCCAATCAGTCTCATATGACTTTGCATCTCCTGTCTTCACTGTGTTGTTCCTGAAGGAATATACCTGGACTATGATCTTATTCTGCCTTAGCAAAAGGGATAGGAGCTTGAGCTGAATGGATTTCTGCCCATTATTCTTTTTGTTCACTGCATCTGATAAATATATTACTTTTTCTTTATTTCCATTCCTCACTGAAAGGCACATATAATCTTTTTTTTTTTTTAATGTGGGTCAAATAGAAATGTTCTTAATTCCTCTGGCTTACCCAGAGTCTCTCTATATAACACCTCTCCTTTTCTCTTTCCCTACCTGGGGAGTCTAAGAATTATAGAAATTTAGGGCTAACAGTGCATATAAGATCATCTGGATTCCCCAGGGCAAGAACTTTCCTTCCAATCCAAACTCTTCATTTTACAAATAAGCTTAGAAAGATTATTTTCTTAAAGATTCTACAGTTCATTTCTGACAGGTGCTAAATCAGAACCTAAGTCTACTGATTCTCTGCCCAGCACTTTGTCCACTATGAAGATCCTGCCTGCCACCCCCATTTATTAACTCTCGTCCACCTTCACTCCAATGTTCCATACCCGTTTCTTCCTTGACGTTGCCCCAAACTGGCCTTTTCTCCATTTTGTATATCAACATCATTATTCTCAAAAAGCACTGCAACACTGTTAAGTTATCCATCAGGCATCTCTGGCCCTGTCACTTAACTGAAGCTCCCCTCTTTTTTCCCTATCTCTCTATATGACGCTCTTAACAATATCACCCTTGCCCATACTTCCAAATTGTTCCTACACAAATATTAATGCATATGAATTGCAAATTCAGTGTTTCCTGAATAATCAGTTTCTTTATTGAACTTTGATTTGGATTTCTGACTGTCTTTAGATACCACTACCTGAAGGTCCTACGAGCATTCACAATCCACTGTCTAAAAATGAACTCATTATCGTAACTATTCTCTCTGGTCAATTGCCTTCTCCACTAGTGTTCTTTGTGTATTGTTAAGACAATAACATTTTCCAAGTCTCTTAGACAAGAAACTGAATATCTATTCAGTTATTAAATATCTTTGATTTTTCCCCTCTTCCTTTTCTTATATATCCTATATGCAAATGATCAGCAAGCCCTAGAAACTATACTTCTTAAATATCTCTCAAATGTGCCCCTTCTGGTCTAATTTCATTGTCCTTGACCAAGTTTAGGTCCTCATTGTCTTTCATCTGGACCCTGAAGATGGCATTCCAAAGTCTCCCATCAACCCTTTTTAATCCAGTGCTGCCAGAATTATTTTCCTAAATCATATGTTTAATTATATGAGCCCTAAATATTAAAAATTCCCTACATATGTATATGGAATACTACATGATTTTGTCCAATACTCCAATACTACATATTTTGTCCATTCAGTGGCCCCAATATGTATTCCTACATATTTTGTCTTCCTTTTATATCTTGATTTAAAGAAGGTTTAAGTTACCTCACAGAAACATGTAAAAATGAAACATTAAAAAATAATTTGAAGGGAAAGAAAACTAATATGAAGCCAGGAATGAAGATCAATCCTTTGAACCCTGTGTTTGCTACCGACAAATTTGGCTCTAAGTTTTGAACAGGTGAAACAAAGAGGAAGCTATGACTTTCAATAACTGTTTCTATAAATGTTTCCTTCTTCTGCTTAATTGTAAGTTCCTTGTGGGAAGTTATATATGCTTTTGTTCGTGTAATTTTTGTATTCACCAGCATTTAGAGTAGTGCTTTGTTGACATGGGCAGAAACACGGCCTCTCATTGAAATAAATAGTTCTGTCTTTTAATATCTTGAAACTCATATTACCATTTCTTTTTGGTGTTTCTAAAAACAAAACAAAATAGTAAGTGCTAAATATGCTATGTAAAAAACATACAAAGAGTTGATGTCCCTAATTTACTACCTACCCCTAAACACACACATACCACACACAACCACAGTTCAAAACATTGATAAGAAATCGTTTTTTCCCTTGACTTGCCTCACCCTGCTTTATACATTAACTGTTCTTTCTATAAATGATTTTACCAGGTAACACAATCTTTCCTTAGAGCTACATGATTTATTGAGAAACATGGTCAAGGTTTCTAATCAGGTAAGTACATCGTGGACATGAGGTAACTATATACGTTCTACACAGAGCTTATGCATGTATTCTTGTAACTATTGCTGTCCAATTAGCATATATATGTTTCAGAGTGAAATGGGAAGGATACATCTGATATTCATTTGGAAAATAAAGAGAAGCTGTTATTAGAGATTATAGTTTGTCTTCCTAAAATTTATAATCTTTCCGAACTGATTCTACTGGTAGGAGTAAAGTGGCATTTTTCCTGCTATTTTGAATAAAGGAGCTGTAAGCATCTTTGTTATGTTCTTCAATTTGTATAACTGTTGGTATCTGTTGTGAAAATTGATGTCGATAGCTAGGCAAGACGGCATTTCATGTGTTTTTGTTGATGGGTCTGGAAAGGGAAGAAACAAACTTTCTTGTGCTGACGAATTGATTGTAGCCATATGATTTTTTTTCAACATTAATGTGATCAACAGAGAAGAAACATCATTAGTTTTATAAAGAAGATATTCCGTTAAAAAAACACGAGAGCGGGTATCCGCTGCGTGTAGCATCAGGTACTAATCACAGACACATACTTCACAGGTTCTGGTGTTTTTGTTTGAAAAGTCTGCTGCCACAGCATCGTACAATCACCGCCTCGACGTATTGTTGACAAGAACTGCCAAGCACCTCGACTTCATTTCTCACACAAGACAGCAACAGAGAGTTGGAAATGATCTCCAGCATGACACCGCTTGTACTTGTTCAGCTGGAGCACAGATACTCTTCCATTTGTACCCTCTTAGCTAACTCACAGATTTTTTGCAACATTCCTCTAGTTCTAGGAAATGCAAATAAAATAAGAAATGTGTGACTGTGACACCATTTTAAACACATGTCATCCATTCCATACTAAAACATAACTTTGGTTAACGTTTGGGTATCTCTTTCTCTTTTAATATTTTAGTACATAAAATACGAGAGGATTTGCACAAACAAGACAAAAGATCATTTTGTGTGTTTTTCAGGTAGGCTTGATTTTGATGGTGAAAAAAGAAATGGGTTTTGCTAAATATGTACTATGTGATTTATTTATGAATCTATAACTCCAAATGATTTTCTAGTAGTGTTGGGCTTATTCAATTTATCCTGATCCTAAAGGGAAAGTGAGTCTTCTCCAGTCTCAAACCTTCTTTTTTATCTCCCAGAGCCAAGATTATTCTTTCTAGTAGAATTGTTCTTCCCTATGTAGTAAATAGCCTACGCACATTCTTGGAAGTGAGACAGCCAAGTATCCTCATTGGCAAGGAGACTTGAGGGCTATGTAACTCAGAGGTTTTTATCCCTAAAACCCAAGGCACTATAAGATATGCAATCTGTGCCATTTGTTCCCAAATATCAATTATTGATTTCATTTATTGACTACCTTTACATTTTAAACAGCCAATAATGAAATATTCCAATACAAACAGCTGTTGTGGTATATTTATAAGGGCTTTCCTGTTTTTGTCTTTAAATTGTATTTTTAATATTTATTTATTTTTGAGAAAGAGAGAGAGCGAGAGAAAGAGAGAGACAAAGCAAGAGCCAGGGAGGGACAGAGAGGGGAGATACAGAATCCATAGCAGGCTCCAGGCTCTGAGATGTCAGCACAGAGCCCGATGTGGGGCTCGAACTCACAGGCCACAGATCATAACCTAAACCGAAGTCAGACGTTCTAACTGCTATAACTGACTGAGTCACCCAGGCGCCCCAGTTTTTGACTTTTAAATGAGGCATAACATATATCATAGCCTTCTAGTCACAACTTCTTTCTGATATCAAGTAGTATGCAACTATTACGAACTATTTCAGATTAGATACATGCACTAAATAATTACCACCCAAATCTAAAAACTCAGTCCTAGTGAGTAGAAAGAAATATGCAAGCGCCAGGTCTCTAGATATGACCCATAATGTGGACCAAATTAAAAAGTTTCAGCCCAGGGGGTTGTTTCTCGTACTTCTTAAAAGTAAGAGGAAGGAAGTATAAGACTGGCCAAGTGGATGGGTATAAATAACATCAATTTCTGAAATTACCAGTGAACACTCATAATAATCTAAGCAGAGTTCAACAACACGATGCTATATAACAGGACTGGAAAACACAACTGATATCATTCTATTTTGTGTTCTTTTAATTTGTAGGAATGAGTGGGTTTTAAAAATGAATTTAGGAAGATAATTCATACAATTATGTATTTGAAACCAAGCTTGTCACACAAAGATTTTTTCCTCCTCCTCTATTAAAGGCCAATCACGGACCATGTCCCACATAGACAATGTTTTTCCAAATTAATGGCTTACATTTCCACATGATATAAAATGTGTACGTATGTATGTTTGTGAAAGAATGTTTCAGAAGTTGATGTTTTCTTTTGATGAATAGCTTTCTATACTGTACTTTCTTCCTGATATATCCTCGTTATTTTTAGCTTAGACTATAAAAATATTCTTCAAAAATTGATGTTCACAATATGCATTAGAGTCTTAGAATATTACTTCAATTTCCATCCTATGTTGGTTATACAAATATACGGATGAGCTGGGCTTGAAGCCGCCCACATCCTGGTACATACTAAACACAAATCAAGCCTATATTATGAAACAGGAATCAAATCCACATCCTCTGTGCCACACATTGAAATTCTTGCCTTTTTTAGCCAGTATATATGTCAGCTCTTTCTTTTTTTTTCCTTTTTGTGAACTTGCAGCCTCAGATGTTAGTTAAGTTTTAGTATTCTTCAAAAGCATTTATTTGAAAAACATGTGAATGGAAAATGAACATGCTAAACTAATTAGGATATGCAAATGTGGTTCAGCAGGACTGCTTTTTAAGTGAATCATACTCATTTGAATACACAAATAAAAGAAAATTTGTTTCAGTAACAATCTGGAAGTTAGTTCATGTGGAACAAATAAGGGCTTAAATTATAAGGATTAACTTTTCAGAATCTACTTTGCAGTTCACCTTTTTAATAGAAGGAAATGTAGACTCGAGCCAGAGGCCCCCATTGGCATTCAGGGAAGTTTGGTGAGCCACAGAATACTTACCAAGTTCTTGTCCTCATTTAAAGTGAATGAAGAAGCTGAGGAAAAGGACTTCTGGTGGTTTACTTATTTCTTTCAAGGCAATTTAAGGGCAAGCAGGTGCAAATCTAAAAAACTTTTCTTGTAAAAAAATATTTTCAATCATGGAATGGAAAATATTTGGCATGTTCTTTCTAATACTCTGTTCTTGATGCAGAAAGAACTATAAATGATATTAAAAGAGAGAAATAACATCAAAAGAATGGGGCGAATGACATTTAAAAAGATAAAAAAAGAACCTCAAGGTAAAATAACGTATGAAAGAAATGTATTTTGAGAATATTTGGACTAGGAATGTGTCCTCAAAAGGTCATATTTATATTTAATATTTATATTTAATATTTTGGATTCACTTTACATGGATAGGAAGGATAGGGATTTATTAAGTCATGGTTAAATCAAAGAATAAACCATAATGACTAAAAATGTTATTCTATCTCACTTTACTACTTAGGTGCCTTTTTTGTAAGGGTACTCTAGCTTTATGTGTGGTAACTTATAAACTTATTTAATTAAAACATTGCATTCTTCCTATGACATAATTCAATGCTTTATATTAGATCACCTACCCTTAGAATCCTTAATAATGTTTCATTTGTTCCTTAAACTACAAATATTTGTTCAGCTCAAACTACATGCCATTCACTATCAAGGTGCCTTGCGCTATACAAAGGTGACTATGACGTAGGCATGACCTACACTTAGCTGGCAATCTTGTAGAGGAGACCATGTATAAAATACTCATTCTCCAAGATAAACATGCCCAGCTATAACGTTCTAGGTGTCTATCTACAGGAGGTGATTTGCCTGAGGACTATTTTTTAACTGGAGGGGGAGTGAAAAAAAAAACAAAACCAAAAACAAAAGCAAAACCAAAACAAAACAAACAACAACAAAAACATCCATATCCAAATGTCTGGGGGACAGAGGAAAATAAAGCAAAAGAAGATAGCTTACATGTTGATTGATCACCTGTTAATAACCAGGGCTGATTTTAAGTCCCTGTGTAGATGAAGAATACAGGAAGGAATTAAAGGAAATATTTCCAGGAGAGACTTAGGAAGTTTGGGACAAAGTAATATTGCTTTAGAGCATAGACATAAATATGTGATGCAAAGTTAGGGAAAGTCAGTTTATTGTGATAATTTCCCTTTACCTTGGAATACTACATGATTTTGTCCATTCAGTGGCCCCACAGGGGATAGGCTACATATAGGGGGGATATCCTAGGCATGCCTTTTTCTGAGATTAGTTACAATAGACTGTTACCAAGCTGACACAGCAAATCTGCTGCAGAAACTTAGTGGCAAAACAGGATAACTTAAAGGTGTAAGTGTGCTACAGAGCACACAGAGGCCTTGCCATTATTTCTCAGAGATAACTGGAGACTGTGTGGGATGGGAGTGACTTGAAGCCCTAAAGTCATGCACTGGGGCTTTATGAGTCAATGAAATATAGGTATGGGTGTTGAAGTTAATTTCAAATTTAGTTCTCTAACTTGATCATAAACTATAATGCGATAAGGGCAGATTAGTGGTGTAAACTGTGAGTTGTCTAATCTCAACAAACTAGTGTTTCTAGAATGTAGGCTCATTTGCAGAATGAGGGCTTAAACTAGGTAGCTTTCAGTGGCTCTAAACTTAGTACATGAGAGAATAATTAATTACAAAATCATATTCACTGAGTGATATTTAGGTTCAATGAATTTTGACTTCTAGACAAAAGAGAAAGGTAATAGATGAAGAGAGACAGTTATGTTCAGGTAATAGCCAATAGTCTCATTTGTTGAATTTCAGAACATAGGCCACAATAAAGATAAGTTGGTGATGAAAAAGTAGGCTAAAATTAGATCAAATATTTGGTTGACTACCTTCCCAAGTACATAAAAATTGATACCGTAGTGGGGGATTTAAAAGGTCCTCAACTTGGCAAATGAAAAAAATACGTATTTTAGGGAGAATATCCTATTCTTAACGGAAGTTTGAAGTTTTCAGAAGGCATATTAGAGGCCAGAAAAAAATTAGGTATCTATTGCAATAATCCAGATATTGAACATTAAGGAAATGATCAAATTTCAGAAATGGAGTTTGTAGTACTTGCATAAGTGTGGGAGGTGGAGGAAGATTAGTAGGTGGGGATGACTATGAAGTCATCTGGGGGACTGGAATTCACTCTTATGAGTTTGTCAATTTGGTTAGTATGGAGAAAAGGAAGTAGCATTTTGGAGGAGGCCTAGCTAAAACACCATCTTGATTTTGTGATGTCAAGCGATCATCTACCTGATGAATATTGCTAGTATGAGAATTGTCAAATCTTTGAGTCTCTATAGACCAATTGGCATGATTTCCATCATATTCTCAAGTTTTTGGATGGAGGTAGACACAGACAAAAAAGCAAAGCCAGCTAAAGTTGCTGCTTATTACTGGATCAGGTTAGGCTCAAGCCCTCATGTGAAAAATTGCTATAGGAAATGCATGAACCAATGGGATTCTCTAGGTTTGTCTAGATTAATCAGAAGCCTAAACTGCTTGCATGATTATGCTTTTATTTGGAGTCATATTCAAGGGTCTCATACTGGGAACCTGTCCTGAGTGGGAATTATCCCTGATCTTGTCTCATCATAGTTTCACACATAGTTTCAAAGAGAGAATTAGAATAGAATATTAAAAAAAACAGTGAATAAAGGAGTGAATAAAGACACATTGATAAATGCCTGCAAGAGCTTTTTAACATTTCTTGTCTTATTAGAAACAAGTTCCAATACCAACACTGTGGCTTAATAGTTGCTTGATTTTCATCCTTCTTCAGATCAGTATTCCTTCTCTTTAGGTATCATGAGGGGTTTGCCTTTAAGAACCAATGATCTCAGTCAGATCCTGTACTAAGTTAGAAGTCCTGGTATCTGAGCTAAAACTATAATGTGCTGCCCTGCCCTCAGGCACCCATGAAGGGGAAAGCCAAAGGGACAAGTACATCCTATAGTCTTTGGAAAGTTTTGGATTTCAAGCTTCCAAGTTCAAGGTAATGAACCCAAGGAGTAGAGTGGGTCTCAAAAGAGAACACAAGCCAGAGAGCTGTAATTAAGTCAGAAGTGCAAAAAAACATAACAAAACAAACACACAAAAAACCCCAAAATCAAACCAAGCCACAAGAAACAAAAAACAAAAAACAAAACAAAACAAAACAACAAAAAGAAGAAGAAGAAGAAGAAGAAGAAGAAGAAGAAGAAGAAGAAGAAGAAGAAAGAGGAGGAGGAGAGGGGGAGGAGGAGGAGGAAGAGGAGGAGGAGGAGGAGGAGGAGGAGGAGAGGGGGAGGAGGAGGAGGAGAGGGGAGGAGGAGGAGGAAGTGGAGGAGGAGGAGGAGAGAGAGAAAGTGAGTGTCCAGGCAATGACTCTAAGAGAAGATACAGTGTTTGCAGCTCATTTTCATCAACACTCAGAGAAAGGACCTTGGTGCTAAATGAGCTTAAATGTAGAAAATTAAGGCAAAAACTTAGAAAATAGATAGATCATTGATCTCATGGTGGTGTTTTGGGAGATCACTCTACATTTGCTATCTTTCCATGGTATTCATGGAGAAATTCTAACACTGAAATACAAATATGCATAAGGAATAAAACAATAGAATTTAAACTAGAGATATAAATTTAGCAATTATTCAAATATAGATGATAAAGACACAGGAAAGAATGATGTTAAGTAGAAAGAGAAAAAACTATGATATTTTATTTGTCTCTAATAGGATATAGATTCCATATTATATTTTAATCATTTGAGTACGTCTTAAAAAATCCTTAATCCGTGGTTTAAGGATTAGCATAGAGATATAGCCTTTTGCACACTGACAATCCTATGGTGATGAATATATAATCCTAACCATAAAATCACACATGCTTAAGTAATAGGAATGGGGAAAGGATGCATGCCAAATCTTAAACCTTACTTATATATTTTGGTGCTAAGCAAGTCTTTAGAGTTTCTTTTAATATATCAATGCACATTCTATGATCAGAATAAAACAACACTCTACTTCTACTGTGTACCAGACCAATAGATGAACTCAAGATGTATTCCCGCGTGGTAAACTCATGGGATTTTCAAAGCACCGTAAAAGCTTTTTATTGTACACTCCAATGCTGTCATCCGCAGTTAGCTAACAAATATGATAGGTTTTTAATATAATCCACCCCGTCCTTGCCAGTGCTCCTTGTATGTTACGTCATCTTTCTGTGGGCCAAGAGTTTGTTTTCCCCAGATGGCCTTCATGAAGCTGCTGACAGCCCTTCTGACTGAGAAACTGTAGAACAGCAATCTTCCAATTCATTTAGTAGTACTGACAAAGAGAGAGCTGTTGATATCCCGATGCAAAAGCACTCTATCAGGCATTACATAGTGTCTGTGTTCTCAGCATGTTTGGGGCGTGATAAGTCATAGCACATGCTTTTTGACATCTTTCTGCATTTCACTGCCGTGTAGAGTTTCCTGCAGTTGAAATTAGGGTGACAGAATGTAAAAAGCCAAGTGTGACATCATCAGCAACTGGTAGCAGTCACTGTATCATAAATAATACTTTGCAGACGTGTAAAAAAAATTAAGTTGTGAAAAGTTCACTACAGTTCCTTTGAAGAAAATTTGAAATCAATGGTTTCACTAATTTCCACACACGGTTTTCTCCAAGTAATGACAACATACAGGAATATCTGCAATGTTTTGTATTGATAAGCCAGAGGTCTAGTCAGTGGAAGAACTGTAGTTTTTGTTTGTTTGTTTGTTGTTGTTTTGTTGTTGTTGTTGTTGTTTTTAGCAAATTGAGAAAAGTTTGTTGTTGTTGTTCTTTAATATATAGCTTTTCTCTTTAAAGGGAGATCATGTATCAGTGACTGTAGGTCCCACAAAGCAATGGGTGGCACTGCACAGGAGGTGGCTCTACTGTGGATGGAATGTCTCCTGATTATGATTACGCCTCGGTATTAATAAGGACGGCAGCTGCAGCAATCTGTTCGATTTTATGCAAATTAGCCCTGGCCCTCTGGCTTCTGGCCAGTGGCCAAGGCAGCCTTTGGCTGGGCCAAGTTTGGATGTATGCTGTATTCTACTGCTGCGAAGGTTTATTTAATTATCTGTATTTATTTAAAGCAGGCCAGCACAAAGCAATTCTGCATCTTGGTCAACTTTGTGATGGCTGAATTGTATGGGTTTTCCCACCCATCCACAAGCTAGTTTGAATCATCTACTCTGTGAATCCTTGAATACGTACGTCCCTGAAGAATAAGGAGTGACTTTTCGTTGCTTTCTTTGGTAATAAAGAGCTCAAAGTGGTGTTTCTCCACACTATACCACTGAAGACCTGTGGAATCAAATAACACAGGTATCTTTTAACTGATAGTGTAAATCTTCACTAACTGGAACTTAATGGGGGGAAATGATCTGAATTAGAGACTTTAATTTATATCTATAAAATTTTAAAAGAAATGGAAATTTTTAAAAGAAATGGGTGAAGCGGTCAAAGGTACAAATTCCCAGGTATAAGATAAACATATTTTAAGGATGCCATTTACAGAATGTATACTATAATTAATAATACTATAAAGCTGCTATGAGAGTAGTGCTTAAAAATTCTCATCACAAGAGGGGTACCTGGGTGGCTCAGTCAGTTGCGTGTGTCATGCAATCAAGCGGGTTATGATCCCAGGGTCATGTGATTGAGCCCCATGTCAGGCTCCACGCTCAACATGGAGACTGAGATTCTCTCTCCCTCTGTCCCTCCCCCACTGCTCTAAAAAATAATAATTCTCATCATAAGAAAAAAGTTTGGTAACTATGTACGGTGATGAATGTTAACTAGACTTGTGGTGCTCATTTCACAATATATACATATCATTCTGTTTACATTGAAACTAATATAGTGTTATGTCTCAACTACATCTCAATAAAAATATTTTAAAAGAAATGAATACCTATTATTTCCAAGTATATATACTTACCAACTGAAAATGATCTAGACTACTATGGTCAAACATATATTATATTATGCCTGTGTTCATGCATCCATATAATGATTTGTATTTATTATCTTTCTGTTATATCCCTTCTATATAAAATGTTAAAAATAATTTATTGCCATCTTGTGTGGATTAATTATTCCCTTTACAGACTCACTTACAGTAAAATTAATTGGCATAGCAAACTGATTTCTTAGCGAAGAGTATATGAGAGAACCTGAGCCCAGCTCATGTCTTAATCCTCAAACATCAGAATTAACGAGGTTATGGCAAAATTGAAAAATGCAGTTACTGACCACCTACAATTCACCAACTTCATATGCGGTGAAGTAATATGAGACATGGCTCAGCACCCATTTCTGAATTTGCTTTACACATTTTCTTGTCATTATACTTGTGACCCTATTCAGTTTTCATAAATACTATCAATTAAATATTTCATAGGGCACTTGGGTTACAAGAACCCTATATCCTATTTTATCAGCTAAGACATCTGCAATCTTATTAAAAACCACAAGAACTGTAGGGACAGCACCCACCATTTTCAGCTACTTGTACTAAGATTTCAGCATTAGATTGTCCCTTCTTCCTGTTAATCTGGGCTCTTATGGGCCTTCTTTTATTTTAAGCACAGATTCAGCTGACAGCCAGCACTTGTTCTGGTTTTGAATCAAACGCTGGCAGTGATCCCAGAATAGGAACCAGTTGTTTCTTTTACACACTCTCTCATTGTCCCCCACCATCGTGACTGCTTTCAAAGCAATGTGCCATAACCAAACTTACACTTGCTTTAATGAGAATTAAAGTGCGTGAATCAAAGCAATGCCTCCCATGAGGCCACTATCTCTGGGGTAAATTAAGACAGTTGATATGCAATGTGGTAAAAGAAAAGGCGAAAAAAAAGTGTACAAAGACATCTCCGTTTTCGAACTGAAGCATAGAAATTATGTCTTTCTAAACAAGTTTTCCTTGAATTATCCACCACCCCCTTACTTTAGCTATTAGAAGCCTCAACTAAGAATTGTCCTAATTTTTCTCACTGGAACTGGTAGCAGCTCATCTACTTTTGCCTTTAAACATCCTACTACTCCCATTTTTCTGATAATGACCAATCCCTTACTTTCAATTTCCCATCCTCTTTATTGCTAAAATGTATTTTCAGCACAACATTATCTCTATTATGATAAAGTGCACTATAATCTGGGTTTGTTTGGGGCCCCGTTTAATGAAACTGCTCTCTAAAGTTTTGAGAATATTGTCATTTATGTTCTTCCTCGGCAAGCATTCAGAGGACAATGTAACAGCGGGACCCTATGAACATCTGAATTATACCACGATGCTAAGATAGTAATCATTATTTTAAGCAAGAAGATTTTAAGTCTGAAAAAGTCTGATTTTAGAATATGTTTATTCATAAGACAAAAAAGTAAATAACATAAATGTGTGATAAAAGAAGATGGGCTAAATAACTTATGGCACATTTAATATATGGTCATATAGAAATAAAACTAGAGACATGGAAAAGCTAGTATTTTATAAATTGAAAATAGGTTATATCAGTTTCTATTTTACACACACGCACACACACACACACGACTGAGAGATACACATTTATGTAGCAGGATTGCCTATTTAAACTCTGCTGCACAGATGGAAAATAAATATAGCTTCTTTATTCTATTACTGATCTGATTTCTTCACTATTTCCCATGTGTCTGGTTTGGAAGGGATAGATAATAGATGGGGATAAACTAACTGGCAAGCAGCAGTCAGGTCCTTCCAGTTTAATAGTCCACTCAAAAGATCCAGTATCTTTTGGGGGAAATGCACAGTTTTGGGAATTTCCCTCTGTGCCTTCCCATGCCCATGTCCCCTGATTCCCTCTAGATGAAGCCAAGTGGATGGAAGATTTATATGACTTTCTGGCTATTGAGGGGAAATGTTCCCTTTCCCCACAATGGCCTTTTATCTGTGCAAATTTCTGCAGCTCATTCCTCCCTGCCCTTGTTCTGATGTTCATTAAGGACAGACTAATCCCATATACTCTCTTGAGATTTCATGCCAGTACCAACTATTTATGTTCTTGGCCTTGGCTCCTCACATCTAGTTTCAAAGTCCCTGATCACTATGGCTTCCTCTTTGTCTGTGCACTTTGCTTCTGCTGGTCCCTGGGCCAACCTTAGCATTATGTGTTCCTTCAAGAAAGCTCAATGGGATTTCTGGACCCCAGCTAGCCTTCCAAAGGCCATGGGGAAGCCATAAGTCCTGTGTCAGGCTCATCTCCCACTGTCAATGTCATGTTACTGGTCATGTACCTTGTTTGTCATGGTACCAAACTGGAGTTGGGCTTCTTCTAGCAGCTTGCATCACCCTAGGGAGGTGGACACTGGCTCAGATGTTCCCAAGATCACCCCATACCAATTTGGATGGTTCAGTGGCATCCACCTGTAAGGTTAGTCCAAATTGAGATGGGAATAAGATGCTAGCACCTGACTAAAAGCTCTTGACTCTTTATTTCTTCTTTCTGTATTACTTTAAGCCAGAAAAAGTGCGATTAACAGTTATCCTTTCTAAAAGGGGCATTTCCTCTTCCCTGGGGACCTCACACTCAGTTTTCCCTTAATGGTGGAAAGACCATATTTCCTATATAGATAGATGTTACTCTTATTATCAATGTAGTAAGACAATGAGGAACTACAGATTCCTAAAAACAAAAACATATAGCTTACATGATAAAAATCATTAACCATGTTACATAGAGGCATATTTACATGTGCATTTATATACATATGTATAGACATACATATATACATACAACATGGTATATTATGAAGTATACAGTGTAAATATTTATATTTTATATTTATATACATTTTATATTTTAGAACATACTGAACTGTTGTCATTATTCAATCTGAATGATAATTATAAGTGATTTTCATCTTCTTCCTCCTGCGTTTTAAAATGTATTTTAAATTTTCTAAAGTTAGTATATATTACTTTGTAATAGAAATAACTTACCAAACAAGAAAATGCATATTTGCAAAAACATCAGTACATCAGTCTGAGAATTGGGTCTCACTTGAGTAGCATTTTCCATAATATTTGAAATTGTTCTAGTAAAACATCAGTTGAAGAATCACCTTAAAAGTCTAATTTAAAAATTACCAAGGGTTTGAATATTTAAGCAATTCCTCAGAACTTACAGCAGCCCCCTCTTGTCTGCAGCTTAGCTTTCCACGGTTTCATGGTTTCACTTACCCAAGGTCAACTGCAGTGGGGAAGCAGGCGATCCTCCTCCTGACATATCATCAGAAGGTCAATAGTAGCCTAACGCTATGTTACAACGCCTGTCATTCACCTCACTTCATCATCATGTAGGCATTTTACCGTCTTACATCATCACAGGAAGAAGGGTGAGTGTAGTACAATAAGATATTTTGAGAAAGACCATATTCACATAAATTTTATTACAGTATATTAAGTATTCTATTGCATTATTAGCTATCACTGTTAATCTCTAATTTATAAATTAAAATGTATCATAGGTACATATGTTTGCATGGGGAAAACATATTATATGTAGGGTTTGGTTCTATTCGTGACTTCAGGCATCTACTAGTGGTCTTGGAATGTATCCCCATGGTAAATGGGGGACTACTCTATATGCTGAGAAGGTTATAATATTTTACATTTTGCATTTTACATTCAGCAGAGGTAGCCCTGGTTGTCCATGAGAGAACTGAAGTTCTGGAATAGTTACCTATAGATGATTCTAAGAGGTCCCTGTCTCAATTCCTTCTGGCAGTGGTTGTCTACAGGGATTATTAGAATCACATGGGCGTGGCCTTAATGGGCAATTGTCAGGAATGTTAAGTGGCGTCTAGCAAAGCTACCAACAGCTGATCTGCATATGGAGTCCTGGATGTGTTCATCTTCTCCAGTCTGAAAATCACAACACATCTTGTCATCTTCCTCCCCTGCACGTGCGCGTACGTACACACGCGCACGCGCACACACACGCCCCTAATTAGATCAAGACCTCTAAGCACTCCAGTCGTGAAACCAAATAGCCCCGATGTAAAAGATTTCCCATTTCTTCCTTTCAGATTGACAGCTACTTACGTAAATGATCTTGCAAACCACCGAAACCAAACTTAAGCTATGTATAAATTGTACATAAAAAATAATTATTTAACATCTCTCAGAATTTGAAACTATGCAGGTTAATATGCATATTAAAACTTAAGTTTGAGGGCGCCTGAGCAGCTCAGTCAATTAAGCATTGGACTCTTGTTTTTGGCTCACGTCATGATCTCATGGTTGTGAGACTGAGTATTGTGTCAGGCTTTGCACAGACAGTGTGGTGCCTGCTTGGGATCCTCTCTCTTTCTCTGCCCCTCCCTGGCTCACTTTCTTTCTCAAAATAAATAAATGAACATTAAAAAATATAAAACTTAAGTTTGGCTTGTTATATTTAATCATTATTTATTTTTAATAGAGCTGAAGCTAATTCCAAACTAACTTAAGAGCTTAGTCTTATGAAAGGTCTCTGAAGTCAGGCTGAAAGCTACGTTTATAAATATTAAATAACAGTATCAAGCTATGTTGAAAATAAAGAATATTTTTATTCTCTGATCTCAGTGAACATTAAAATATAGGGTGTTTGCCCTGTAGACATCAAGAAGAATATTACACTATTCGTTTTTTATTAAAAATTCTAGTTTTTAATAAACATTATTTTTAGCAACTATTTGAAAATTCACTTTACAGAATATTTGCAGAACCAGTGGAGGAGAACCACCTTTGTGAGATAGTATCAAGAGGGGTAAGCAAAAATTAATGTAGCTTGTAGAAAAGGAAAGCTTGATCTTAAAAAGTTTTCTCGTTTAGGTTAGTGTACATCAATGATTATCTGTCATTTGATGTCTGGTGTTAGGTAGACAGATATTAATCTGAATACAGTACCTAAACTATTATTTGGACGAGATTTTTGTTCTTTAGTAAGCAATCTCGAAAATAAGTCTATTATTCCTGGGTGGTCACTGTAGAGAAAGCTTCAAGCATACAAAATATAAAAAGCATGCATGAAATATGCCAGTATATTAAATTAACATCTTGCAAAAGCCCCTCTCCAAAATCCAGATGCTTATATTGCTTTTGACAGACTGTAGGCGGTAACGTTTTAACTTTAAAGAAGGGGCTTTCTGTTTCTGTTTTCAAGTTAAAAATAATGAAAGGAAAACACACTGAAATTCCCACATTATTAAATAAAACATTTAAGTGGCCAAGGGCCAATCATTGTCACGCCATGAACAAATGCCTTACGGTAATATGTTCCATAACTGTTTGCTAAAAACTACCAATTTTAACACATTTGCACATGATTAGACACCATAAAAAGTTGCTTATTGAAGCCAGTGTCATAACACTGTTACTCATGCCTAAGGGGAGGGAAGCTTCAATGCAAACCTGAACAAGAAAGGTGGTGTGAAATAAGTTCCACGTTGTGAAAACAGATCCTAAGTAGATTTGCCAAATAGCTGACTCCATTCAATGGTCAGAAGTTCATAACATCAGTATCACGAGACTGTGCAGGGCTAAGAAAATGTTAACTGAAGAGTTTCCTAAACAATTGAAGTATGCAAAGGTGGATGATTAAAATTAATTTTTTTTTGAAAAATCTCTTTGACCCTAGAAATCTTCTCATGCAGAAAATAAATGCTTTATGGAAAGGGAGAACTTGGGTTAGCTTTATTTGGGTAAGCTCTTCTAAAAATAAAAAATATTTAAAAAGCTAAAGAAATCCTCTATCATATCTAACAATTAGTTTGAGACAAAACAAAGCAGGTAGAATGTTTCAACTTTTAATATAATGAGAAGCTATGACTTCATGAAAGCCAATATAAAAATGGAAAAGTGAAAAACTAATCTAGACGTCCTCAGTGTTCCTTGGCTCTCAAACTGCATAACTTATGATCTCTGTCTTCATCATCATGTGGTGTTGTCCTACGTGCCTTTGTTTTCACGTGGCTTTTATAAGGACACTAGTCACATTGGAGTAGGGGTTTACCCTCTAGTATGACATCGTCCTAACTAACTACATCTGCAACATCCCTTTTTCCAAATATGGTCTGATTCCAAGGTATCGGGTTGAGGACTTCGACCTATTTTTTTCTAGGGAGACACAATTCAACGCATAACAGTATTAGTGGAGTCAAACATTTACGACAATTAATTATAAATACTAAAATGACAGAATGGTTCCTTTATAAAGGAGAAATACTCATTAAATTAATTTAGAACTTGTACTAATTCATAGGGTATTAACATTATAAAGTAATTGAGCATAAATTTGCAAAATTACATCCCTGACTGAGGAAAACACAACTTAGCTTTGGGTGGCAGATCTTTTAAAATCTTTATTATTTAATTTATATTCCTGAGAAGAATTTCTTTAAAAAAATGCTTATTTATTTATTTTGAGAGAGAGAGCAGGAGAGGCACAGACAGAAGGAGACAGAGCATCTCAAGCAGGCTCCACACTGGCAGCACCAAAGTGGGGCTCGAACCCACGAACCGTGAAATCATGACCTGACTAGAAACCAAGAGTCAGATGCTTAACAGACTGAGCCACCCAGGCACCCACCCCTACTGAGAAGAATTTCTAAATGTAACTGATCTCTTGAATTTCTCTAGCAGGTGATTTCCAGATATTTAAAGCAATAGATTTCTAAAAGATGGGTGTCTCACAAGATTGTGGCCATACAAGCTGTACATTTAAAAATAGCATTAACCTTAAAGTATAGTCCCCATTCTGGACTGATTAAGTAAATTATACAACTGCTACCTTGGTCTTTCTGCTTGTAAAATAGACTCTAAAACTGACTTCATTTAGTTAAGGTAAATCTGAAGTAAGATAATCTATACAAAAATACTATAAGTAGCATGACTGAATTTCATAAATTATTATTAGTACAATTCGGTTCACTTATCACAATAGCTTCAAGATGTATCCTATTAGCTGTGGGAAGAGGAAGACCCACAGGACTGCAATATGGTATTCACAGCTCCCATCTCATGGTCTTCTCACTCCTCTTAAATACTATGACAATGGTTTCAGCAATTGGAATCCTATTTAGAAAGAGTGAATGTTCTCTCTCTATCCTTCATTTTCTTTTCAGGTACAATCACCATAGGTTTAAAAGTAGACCTTTTAGGAAAAAAAAAAAAGAAATTAAGAGTTATTATAAAACACATTAGATCAGAAAGCCCCCATTGAGTGTTGGAGTAACTTCTTACTTATGGGCTTTTGCCTCTTTCAGAACTTGGGGTTTCGAGGCACTTTAGACTTGCTGTTTTTGCTTGCTGGGCACTGGGAAAGGAGACACAAAGGTAAGTCCACAAATAGGTGAAGCAGGATGCTGAGGCCAGAGCTATTTTTTTTTTCTTTTAGTGCATACGGGGTTATGGGTTGGCCAGGGAGACTCTGTTTTAGGCTGTGGATAACAGGGTGGTGTATATATATAGCTATATATATATATATATATGTATCAAGTATGATTTAATCCTAGCAAAATGCACATATATTAAGTATTTACTTCTTGGACTTTTCATAAATATATACATTCATAAAATTTTCATCACTCCACTTAGTACCATCCAGAGCTTTCTAGCTAATTCTCACACACTGATTAGATATCACTCAGATTTCTATCATCATCACTTAGTTATGCCTCTTCTAGAACTGCGTATGATGAAACTATGTGACACGATTTTTGTGTCTGGCTTCTTTTGCTTAACATGTGAGATTCGCTATATTTTTGCAGTAACCAATGGTATGTTCCTCCTTATTGTTGAGTGTATTGTATCATATGGACATGGCACAATTGGTTAATCCATTCTTTTATTTACAGGCATTTGTGTTTTCAGTTTTTAGTTTTCAGTTTTTAAAACTGATAACTGGGGCGCCTGGGTGGCTCAGTCTGTTAAGCGGCCGACTTCGGCTCAGGTCATGATCTCGCGGTCTGTGAGTTGGAGCCCCGCGACAGGCTCTGTGCTGACGGTCAGAGCCTGGAGCCTGTTTCAGATTCTGTGTCTCCCTCTCTCTGACCCTCCCCCATTCATGCTCTGTCTCTCTCTGTCTCAAAAATAAATAAACGTTAAAAAAAAATTTTTTTTTAAAAATAAAAAAAATAAAACTGATAACACTGTTGTTAACATTCATACAGAAGTGGTTTTTCTTTGTTGTTGTTTTTTTTTTTTTTTTTTACGAACCATAGTTCTTGTTTCTTTAGAGTAGCCACATAATAGCGAAATAGTCATTGGTATGTGGTTAGTTTTGTAAAGAACTGTCATATCTGTTTCTAAAGTGCTAGTACTATTTTACATTCCTTTCACAAAATTTTAGTATTCCAGTTTCTCCCCAACCTGATAAAGATCTGATGTTGTCGTCTTTGTAGTATACTCCTTCTCATTGTGATTTTAATTTACATTTTCTTATGTTTATTTATTCATTTTGACAGAGAAAGAGAGAGAGAGAGAGAGAGAGAGAGAGCAAGCCAGGGATGGGCAGAAAGAGAGGGAGAGAAATCCCAAGCAGGATCCATACCATCAGCAGATAGCCCAGGGCTTGAACTCACCAACTGTGAGATCATGACCTGAGCTGAAACCAAATGAGACACTTAATCAATTGAGCCACCCAGGCACCCTAATTTGCATTTTCTTGATGGTCACTCATGTGGAGGATGGTTTCATGTGCTTATTGGCCATTTCTTTACCTCTTGAGAATGCCTTTTACTAACATTAATTGGATTTTTAAACTTTTTTGAATTGTAGGAGCTCTCTATAAATTCTGGGTGGAAATATTTTGTTAAATATAAGTGTTGAGATCTTTTCCCCAAATCTTTTTTTTTTAATATGAAATTTGTTGTCAAATTGGTTTCCATACAACACCCAGTGTTCATCCCAACAGGTGCCCTCCTCAATGCCCATCACCCACTTTCCCCTCTCTCCCACCCACCCGCCATCAACTCTCAGTTTATTCCCAGTTTTTAAGAGTCTCTTATGGTTTGCCTACCTCCCTCTCTAACTTTTTTTTTTTCCTTCCCCTCCCCCATGGTCTTTTGTTAAGGTTCTCAGGATCCACATAAGAGTGAAAACATATGGTATCTGTCTTTCTCTGTAGGACTTATTTCACTTAGCATAACACTCTCCAATTCCATTCATGTTGCTACAAAAGGCCAGATTTCATTCTTTCTCATTGCCAAGTAGTATTCCATTGTATATATAAACCACAACTTCTTTATCCATTCATCAATTGATAGACATTTAGGCTCTTTCCATAATTGACTATTGTTGAAAATGCTGCTATAAACATTGGGGTACAAGTGCCCCTATGCATCAGCACTCCTGTATCCCTTGGGTAAATTCTTAGCAGTGCTATTGCTGGGTCACAGGGTAGATCTATTTTTAGTTTTTTTAGGAACCTCCACACTGTTTTCCAGAGTGGCTGCACCAGTTTGCATTCCCACCAACAGTGCAAGAGGGTTCCCGTTTCTTCACATCCTCTCCAGCATCTATAGTCTCCTGATTTGTTCATTTTAGGCACTCTGACTGGTGTGAGGTGATATCTCAGTGTGGTTTTGATTTGTATTTCCCTGATGAGGAGTGACGTTGAGCATCTTTAAATGTGCCTGTTGGCCATCCGGATGTCTTCTTTAGAGAAGTGTCTATTCATGCCTTCTGCCCATTTCTTCACTGGATTATTTGTTTTTCAGATGTCGAGTCTGGTAAGTTCTTTATAGATTTTGGTACTAGCCCTTTATCTGATATGCCATTTGTAAATATCTTTTCCCATTCTTTCAGTTGCCTTTTAATTTTGTTGATTGTTTCCTTTGCAGTGCAGAAGCTTTTTATCTTGATGAGGTCCCAATAGTTCATTTTTGCTTTTAATTCCCTTGCCTTTGGAGTTATGTCAAATAAGAAATTTCTGTGGCTGAGGTCAGAGAGGTTTCTTCCTGCTTTCTCCTCTAGGGTTTTAATGGTTTCCTATCTCACATTCAGGTCCTTTATCCATTTTGAGTTTATTTTTGTGAGTGGTGTAAGAAAGTGGTCTAGTTTCATTCTTCTGCATGTTGCTCTCCAGTTCTCCCAGCACCATTTGTTAAAGAGAGTATCTTTTTTCCATTGATATCCATTCCTGCTTTGTCAAAGGTTAATTAGTTGGCCATACTTTTGTGGGTCCAGTTCTGGGGTCTCTATTCTATTCCATTGGTCTATGTGTCTGTTTTTGTGCCAATACCATGCCCATACTGTCTTGATGATTACAGCTTTGTAGTAGAGGCTAAAGTCTGGGATTGTGATGCCTCCCGCTTTGGTCTTCATCTTCAATACTACTTTGGCTATTCGTCTTTTCCCAAATCTTTGGCTTACCATTTTATTTCTTTAGGTGAGCGTATGTTTAGAAAAGCATAGGTTTTTAATTTCAATAATTGTAATTTACACATTTGTTTTAATGATTAGTGCTTTTATGTATTAAGAAAATTAACTGTCCAAAATTTCATAAAATATTCTTCCCTGTTTGTTTTTCTGTAAGATTTAATAGTTTAGCTTTTATGTTTATGCTTGTGATCTATCTCAAAGTTTCTTTAATGAGGTGTGAGGCAATAATTGTGGTTCCTTTTTTTCCATAGGAATATTCAATGCTTTTAACACCATTTGTTGAAAAGAATATCTTTTCCCACTGGGATTATTTTGGGTAAAATTCAATTGACCATATGTATGTGGATCTATGTCTAGACTCTTTATTATGTTCCATGGATTTGTTTGTCTCTCCTTAGACCAATACCACACACTCTGGTTTATTGTGGCTTTAAAACCTTCTAAATAGTATAATTCTACAATTTTTGTTCTTTTTCAAAATTATTTGAAATATTTATGTTCTTTTGCATTTCCATATAAACCTTAACAAAATTATCATTTTTGGCCAGGAGGAAAAAAAAAACTGCTGCTATATTGATGGAAATAGTGTTAAATTCATAGCATTTTAGCAATATTGAGCATTGTGATTAATCAGCATGTTATTTTGATGTTTTTGCTTTCTCTCTAGGATTTTGTATTTTCAGTACAGAGGTCCTACACATTTGTCTTTGTTATATCCCTAAATATTTTATATTTTAATGCTGTTTTACATTTTTAAAAATTCCATTTTCCATTTTTTGTTGTTAGTATATGGAGATATTTCTACATTACTAGTTGGTAATATTTGAAATTCACATACATTTTGGACCCGTTTGCTTTAGGCCTCTTAAAGCATCAATCAGCTCTAGTAGGTTTCTCAGATACCTCTAGATACAGTGTTTTCTATATAATCAATCATGCTGTGTAAAAATAAAAACAGGTTTCTTCTTCCTTTTCTAATTTTTATATATTTTTTACATATGTAGCACTGGTTAGTATCTCTAATGTAATGTGGAATAGAAGTGGTAAGAGTAGATATCCTTTCTTTCTTCCTGATCAATATTATATCACAAGTATAATATTAGCTGTAGGTTTTTTGTAGATGATCTTTATTACATTGAAGAAGTTCCTTTCCATAGCTATCTCATTGAGCATTTTTAATATAAATGGACATTTAAATTTTTTCTAGGTGCTTTTCTGCATCTATTGGAATTATTCTATGATTTTCCTTCTTTATTAAGGTAATGGTCTACACTGGTTAATATCTGAATGTTGAACATTGCATTCCTGGAATAAGTCTAACTTGGTCGTGATGCATTCTTATTTCCATATGTTACTTCATTTTACTTGTTAGTATGTTTTTAGTATTTTTACATCTTCGTGTGTGAGTGGTACTGACATGTAATTTTCTTTTCTTTTATTGTCCTTGCAAATTTTGGGACCCATTTTTATGCTGTTTTCATAAAACGATTTAGGGATTGTTCCCTCCAATATTTTCTGAAAAACTTTGGAAATAGTGGTATTATTTCTTGCTTACGTGTCTGATGTAATTTGCTAATAAAGTTATCCAGGAATGGGGCTTTCTTAGTGGGAGTATTAGTTTTGTAGGGCTGTGGAAACAATGTACCACAACCTGGGAAGCTTAAAGCAACAGAAATATGTTGTCCCACACTTCTGGAAGTTAGAAGTCTAAGATCTAGATGTTGGCAGGGTCCGTTCCCTCTACAGCCCATAGGAGGGGATCCTTCCTTGTCTCTTTCAATTTCTTGTAGCCCCAGACATTGCTTGGCAGACATAACTCCAGTCTCTGCCTCCCTCTTTCCATGGCAGGCTTCTTAGATGTCCTTTTCTTCGTGTCCAAATCTTCCTTTTCTTATAAGAACACAAGTCATATTGGACTAAGGGCCCATCCTATTACAGTATGTCCTCATCTTAACTTAACTAGTTACATCTGTAATGACCTTATTTCTAAATGAGGTCACATTCTAGGGGTTAGGATCTCAATATATCTTTTTTGGGGGAAAGCAACTCAAGTCATAAGAGTGGATATTTTAAAAATTGTATCAACGGAATTTTTCTTTTCTATTTAGGTATAATTAATATACAGTTAAACACACAGGTCATAATTATTCAGTAAAATAAGTCTCAACAATTGTATACATTTGTACATTTATCATACAAAACAAGACAGTCCATTTCTATCACCCTAAAAAGTTACTTTGTGTTGCTATCTGTCCATCCTCTTCATCTCTATATGTTAGCATTTACCATTATTATATTTAATATAAATGGAAAAGCATAACATGTATTATTATGGTATGGCTTCTTTCAGTAAGAGTATTATTAGTATATGTTAATGATTACATTAGTAGTTCTTGTGTTGTTTTTAGTAGTTAAGTAATATTCCATTGCATAAACATACTACATTCTCCCCTCCCCCTATTATTCTGATAATAGAGGTTTGACTATTTGCAAGTTTGGATAATTATGACTAATGCTACCATAATGTTGTTAAATAATTTTTCTTTATTTTTGATATTAATTAATACTAGTTAATATTTTTATTCAAAATTTTTTTCTGCTTGTTCTAACAATCATTAAGACACAGAAATGAAAATCTCTTTTTTGTGTATTTCTTTAGTTCTTTTTTTTAAGTTTATTTGTTTAAGCAGTGTCTATACCCAACTTGGGGCTGGAACTCATGACTCTGAGAAAAAGAACCACATGCTCTACCAACTGAACCACCCTCGTGCCCCTATGTTGTCTTTAGTTCTTTTAACTTTTGTTTTATGTACTCTGAAGCATTGTGATTTGGTGTATGCACATTTAGGAACCTTAGTGAAGAACAGATTATTTAATAATTATAAAATCATCTTTTCTGATAACATATCTTTTTTTGAAGATTACTTTGTCTAATATAAATATAGGTAATTCATCTTTCATAAGTTTATTTATTTCCAGGGCATATCTTTTACATCATCTTACTTTATGTCTCAGTATCCATAAATTTAAAATCTCTCCTGAAGCCTATCTTTGCATTGGCTTTCTATTTGCCCTTTTCACTTTTTTTTTTTTTTTTTTTTTTTTGCTTTGTTCTTTCCTATGCTCTTTTGGATTGAGCAAGCATTATTTTATTATTCCATTTAAATTACTCTATTACCTTTATAACTATATCTCTGTAATATTTTTACTGATTTTTTTCTGTTAATTACACTTTGAATCCTAACTTATCACGGTGTTGTGATATAAAAATATTACAGCAACCAAATGTTTCATATAAGAAACTTACAACAGTGTGGTATTTTCCTATCACAGACTTTCATTCTTTATGTTGTTGTTGTAATTTATTTTGTTTCTCTACATGTTGTGTACTTCATATGCTTTGATATTCATTTACTTTATATAAGGCAATTGAGTTCTCAAAAGAAAACTAAGAAAGAAATATTAATTACTATTTGGTGATCTTCCTTTTTTATAAATTCAGTTTTCCATCTGGTGTCATTTTCTTCCATCTGAAGGACATCCTTTGGTATTTTGTTTTCTTTTTGTAATGTGCATATGCTGCTGGCAATTACCCTCAGCTTTCATTGATCCGAAATTATGTTTTATTTCACATTCATTTTTTGAAGGCTATTTTTTGTCATAGTAAATAATCTTATGCTGATAGGTTCTATTTTCTTCTGCATTTTAAATGTGTCATGCCATTTTCTTATGCTCTGCATTATTTCTGATGAGAGGCCCGCAATAGTTCTATTCTTGGTTTCCCTTGATTTTATTTGTCCCTTTCTTCTGTTGCTCTTATGATTTATTTCTTCATCTTTTACTTTTAGCAATTTGATCATAGTGCATGGAGCTGTGGTTTTCTTTATATTTGTTTTACTATGAATTGTTTAGCTCCTTAGTTCTTTGGGATGGTGTTTTTATTAAATGTGAAACATTTTGGCCAATACTTATTAAAATGTATTTCTTAGGTCATTATTTCTCTTCCCCCATTCTGGGACACTAATCATACAAATGTATAATTATACAATTATGTAAATATATATTACTTCACAAGTCATTGATTGAGACTCAGTTTCAATAATCTTTGTTTCTCTGTGTTTCCATTTGTATGATTTTTAAATATCTGTTCTCAAGTTTATTGATTCTTCTATTCTTTCCAATCTACTGTTAATCTCATACAATAACTTTTATTTCATATGTTGTGTTTTTCAGATTGGTAAGTCCCATTTGGTTCTTTTTTGTATTTTCCAAATGTAGCCTGACAACCCTCATATTTTTACCAATTTTACTCATTCTTTTCTCTAGGTTTTATGAAATATGTATCAGAAATATTTAAAAATTTTTATCTGTCAATTCCAACATTTAGAATGTTTGTGGGTCTGTTTCTAGTAACTGATTTTTTTTCTTGACTATGCTTCACATATTTCTGTTTCATTGCAAATCTAGCAATTTTTTAATAATATACAGGACCTCATGGGTGATACCTTGTAGAAATTCTGATTATGTTCTTGTTCTCTGAAGAATTTTGTTCTAAAGGCATTAAATTACTGGCACATAGCCTTGAACTTGTACATACTTGGTTTTATGCTTTATTAAATTGGGTCCTTGGTTTTGATCATCATCCAAGAGAAAATCCCCTACCCCTGGGATGTAGCTTTTACTTCTAGAGTATGGCCCTTCCAAGTTTTCAACAGAAAACACAGTGTGCTTACCAAACTTCTATAATTTGGCAGGATTCAGACTTCAAATTCTGTCGCATCTATAGTGGGCAGTTGTTAAAAAATTTGGTGAGTTCCTTTGGACTACTTGGATTATTGCCCAGGCATGCATAATTTAGGGGCAAATCATAGATTCCAGGGCACTTATACACACATTTTGGGGCTTTCTCCTCTGTAACTGCCTCATATCCAAAATTTCCTTCCTTAATTTCTAACTGCTTTTGCAGTTGCGAATATCTCCTCTCACTTCTATGGCCAATAAAACTGTGGTTTTCTGTTTCAGTTCTAGCTGTTTCAGCTACGTGTGTTGTGAAGTACACTCACAGGAAAATCCGTGTCTATCCTGTCTCATCTATTGTGGTTTTCTTCTTCTAAAAGTTAAACAGAATACAGTTTCTGTCAGGTTTTGATACCTTGAAAGAGTTGTTTACATGTTTTGGCCAGTTTATAATTATGATTTGTGGGTGGATTAGTCCAATTAAAGTATTTTCACCATTACCAGAAACAACCTCTGGGCCAGTGATTTAGAGATGAGCTCCTCTGAATCATAAAGATTCAAAGAGGATATGTCACTGGTAAGACAGTGTTCTGCCATCTCCATTTATATTCGTGTATATTTAATCCATTTTGCATATTGAGCTTTCTGTTAATATTTTATTTGAAGAAAATATTCTGCTATTTGGAAGTCATATTTTTAGTCTTAGGATCAGTTCCCAGTTTGGGAAACAAAACTATTTTTAAAAATCTGATTTTTCTAATTGAGTATATTTACAAAGATCTTATGATGACCAAGCCTGTGGGAATATTGCTGTACTCTTGGGTTATTCAGAAATATTGCTGATCCATGGTTGGTTCTAAATGCTTGAGCCTTTTTAGAACATCCTGGAGTTATCAAAGCCAATGTCAATGATGCATGATGGGTCACAATGTACTTCAGACCGTGGAAGGACTCCATGAGCCACTTTAAATTCGCAATATATGAACTCTAAAACATCAGATGTTTATATAAGAACTTTTTTAATTTTTATTTTCTGTAATGATGTTATTTGTAATTTTTCTTAATAATAATGGTCAATCTTTTTCTTTTGATTGAAAAATTCAGGGGTGCCTGGGTGGCTCAGTCGGTTTACTGTCCAACTTCGATTCAAGTCATGATCTCACAGTTCATGAGTTCAAGCCCCATGTTGGGCTCTGTGCTGACAGCTCAGAGCCTGGAGCCAGCTTCACATTCTGTGTCCCCCTCTCTCTGTCCCTCCCCTACTTGCGCTCTTTCTCTCTCTCTCTCTCTCTCTCTCTCTCTCAAAAATAAATAAACATAAAAAATTTAAATTCAATACTGGCTGTTGATTAACCATAACAAAATGCTTATCTGATCATATGAAAATTGACCTCTAACTAGAGCTACTTGTCACAAGTTTTTTTACAAATGAGACATAAAATGTAGAATATAAAAGAGCCAACTGATATGCATAGTGTATCAGGGCCACAACTCAGTTTTACCTATAGGCATACAGAAAAAACATACTGAAGGACTCCTTCATTTCCTACTAGTCCTAAAATAATATTGGACTTGGTCAGGAAAAATATAAATATAGAATGCAATGACAGTATTTGCTTATTCATTTACAACCATGACTATGAGCTGCATTGCATAACTTGTTTATATGTGCACAAGTACATGATATTTTGTGCAGTCATCTCATACCATCAGCAAAAGTCAGTGCAATGAAATAACATCCTATAATTGAGGTGGAGGCTGAGGGAAGAAGAAAACCCTCATGTAGAAATGCAGCGTCTTTTTTGTAATGTCTCTACTATAAAACTAACCAACTTTCTATTAATTTTGCATGCATTTCTAATATTTCTAATGTTTACGGTCATTCAACAAATATTGAGGCAATAAGTTCACTGACACTGTGGGGAAAAAAACAAACAAACAAAAAAAAAGAATAAAAAACAATTCTAAGCTTGTGGAGTTGACATTGTCTTAATGAGAGGTACCATAATAGAACCTGATGAATGCTATAATATGCTTATGCTTCATGTTATGGCAACATTAGGTCTGCATAGATAATATACTTTAAAATTCTTTTGTTGTGTATTATTTTCAACATAAAGAAAATTATGAAGAACTACATATTTCCAACACACTTTACTTATGGTTTTTCTATTAAAAATTCCTAATATTTTGAGTTAAATATTTTAACAAATCAAATCAAATGTTACAATAAACTTGAACTCCCTTTCGTACTCCCTTTTCTCCCTTTTCCTGAAGATAATTAGTATAAGAAAATTGTAGTAATTTTTTCCATGATTTTGAAAGTTTGACTACACATGTTTATATCTAGAAACAACATGTACCATTGCCCAGCATTTCAAAAAACTTCCACAACTTCTTTTATCACTCAACATTATTCTTGGGAGATTAATCTATTTGATACACAGACTCTACATCATTGATTTGCATTGCTGAAGAAGCATTCAGTTGTGTGAATATACCACTATTTATTAGTCAGGTTTCCAGTTGACAAATGTTTAGCTGCTTTCAGTTTTGTTTTGTTTTGTTTTTCAGTTTATTTATTTCTTTTGAGAGAGGGAGAGAGAGAAAGAGAGCTCACAAGAGGGGGAGGGGCAGAGAGAAAGAGAGACAGAATTCCAAGCAGGCGCCTCTGGGCCATCACCATCAGCGCACAGCCAGATGTGGGGCTCAAACTCATGAACTCATTTAAGGGATGCAAGATCTCAGCTTTCCCAGATATTGCAAAACTAGTCTCTACATTTGTTGTAACAGTTTTAACTCCCACTGAGTATGAAACTATGTTTTTTCCTACATTTTTAAAAAGTGTATTTATTTATTTTGAGAGAGTGAGTGAGGGGTAGAGAGAGAATCCCAAGCAGGCTCCACACTGTCAGTGCAGAGCCCAGTGTGGGATTTGAACCTACACACTGTGAGCTCATGACCTGCGCTGAAATCCAGAGTCAGATGTTTAACTGACTGAGCCACCCAGGCACTCATGTTTTTTTCTACTTTTTAACAGTATTTGGTATTGTTAGACTTTTAAATCTATTGGGATCCCACTGCTTAATCTGAATTTCCTATTTAGTAATGAGGTTGGTTGATATATTTATTAATCATTTAGGATTCTTCTGCTGTAAATTGCTGGTTTATATTCCTTGTCCATTTTCAAATAAATTATGTGTGCCTTTCTTTTTGATTTGTCTGACTAGGTTGTTTTCATACTTCTCTGAAGTCTCTCTCAATATCGGGAGTTAACAATTGATAGCACGTGTAGAGAAAATTGTGCTCAAAACATTTTACTGTGAAACAAGAGTAAGTTGTCAAAATCCCACCTATACTTCACCAATTTAAGGTGAAATTGCACACACACACACACACACACACACACCTGACCTCACATCTTAGAAAGTAGACATCACTATAGAAAGATGAAATTAGTGCATTTATACGAGCTATAATCCACAGCAGATCTGGAGAGGAAACAAATACATCTGGATTTTCCATGTGAAAGAAGCAGATTCATCTTGGACAATACCAGAGACAAGAGACTTCAGGTGATGGCTCTGTAGCCCGAGGGTACACAAACCCAGACAGGAATTTGAAATAGTCACTTTTGTCTTCATTGTCCCTCCATCTCTTTCTTCCTCTTCTGCAGTTTGAAGTCTTCTGGCACCTCATCTTTTCTGCTTTTCATAGGCTCAGCTTTTTGGGTTTTGTCCTAGTGCCCCATGCCAGTGATCACTAAGTTATAGTGTTATTAGATATATATCCAGGGGAAAAAATGTGATTCATACTAATGTGAGAATTACTGGTTACACTCCAAAACTGGTGATATTTTATAAAAGGATGCCAATGACTTATTGGTAAAAATTAAAAGAAAGACAGGATGTGTATTAAATAAAATAGTGGTAGGCACTAAGCTAGTGTGGTGTGTTTTAATTTTCAGTCCCCAGAGTACTTGTGAAAGAGATATAAATATACATAACCTTTCCACAACGTAGAAGTAAATGCAGGGCATACATGGTAGGAGATTGGCAGTAGGACTGTGCCTTCTGACCATCCATTATATAACTAGGATGGACTATGCAAAGACCTCTCTCTTACCCTAATGCATATTTGTGCCACACCAAAGTAAACTGGCCTAGTTTAGGGGTTTTAGAAAAGCCTTACTGGAAGTAAGGTCGGAGTCAAGATACAAATGTTGAGTAGAGATTAATAAATGGAGAGCACTTTAGGGAGATAGGAAGAAGGACATCTTTCCAGGGATGAAAAATAGCATGTGCAAAGGCCCTGAACCCATGGAATTTGGTATATTCAAGAAGCTGAATGAAGACCCATGTGTTACAGCCACCAGGAACAAAAGGAGATTTGGTAAAAAGTGCTATTGGAGGAATAGGCAGGGGCAAATCACCCAGGGTCCTGCAGGTTATATTAAGAATCTTGGCCTTTATCATAAGATCAAAAGGAAGACATTTAAAGGTTTTAATGAAAGAAGTAGCATAAAGTTAAACTTGGAAAAGATCGCGTCAACCACATTGGAGAGAATAAGTTTAAGAGATTTTGATGAACCGGGATTGTTCTAGGATTTGGATGAACAAGGATGAGCCAGGGTGAATCAGGACCGCTGTACCAAGGTGGAAAGAACAGCAATAGAGAGAAGGTCCAAAACTCAGGAGACATTCTAAGGGTAATATCAATAGCATTTGATGACAAACTTAGCATAGAAAATTATTTAAGAAAATATGAAGCTAACAAAAATAACCTTCAAATTTCCAGCTTATAAAACTGAATTGATGGAGGTGCTTCTAACTGTGAGGGAAATATTAGAAAATGACCAGGTTTAGAGGGGACACCTACAAATTGTATGAACATGTTGAATTTGACTTTACTTGGAAAACACTAACTTTTGTTCTGGAATTCAAAAGAGTCCTATTTAAAGATTTTAAATGTCTTATAGTTTTCCCTCCTTTACTCATCAAAATTTTATAGAGAAAAGGAAGGCATAAATAAAAATATCTATGGGGTATGCCCATTAAGTAATTCGTGTTAAATCTTGTGCTAATTAAATCTGGAAAAGCATAAAAGTTGAGTAACATAGATTTTTTAAATGCTATGCTTTGCCTATATTAAAAAAAATCCTAGTAAGTAAATGTGGTCTCCAAAAAGACTCCAAAGTGAATCTTCTAGCCAGTACCAGTCTGAACCAGCTGTCAAGTCAGAAACAAATGTGACCTGTTGTCATTATGTTATATGTTTCACCTAGAAATAATTTAAGAAGAGTAAATTTGCTGCCAGACCACACTTAATGCATTCCTAATGTGCAGCAAAACTATGCATCTTCAGCAGTGCTAAAATTCCTATTTAGCACAATCTGAAAGAACTTCTCAAATGTAGACAAGTATAAAAAATGAGCATATGGAGAAAAATAAGACAGTGCATGAGAATTCATCATTATAAGAGCTATTCAGTTTATTCTTTTAATAATATACAAGAGGCTAAATGCACTCTGTAACCAGAGTACTAAAACACTGTGTCAGAGCCAAGGGCCCCATCAGTGATATAAATTTTGATAAGGTAATCTGATTTGGAGAATTTAACCCATATCAATTAACAACAACAAAAATACACTCTTGCTATAAATATTCTTGTGCATATATTCCTAGAATACATGTATAAATACACATAGATCTACATGTACACACACATACATATATAGGAATATATGCACAAGAATGTTTATAGCAACATCGTAAGCACAAAAACTTGGCAGCAACATAAATTATCATCAGTAAGAAAGTGGTTGCATGAATTATGATCAAGCTAGGCAGGTAAGTATTTGCCACAATGAAGCATGTCTCTGTGTACTTACCTGGAGAGATGACCATAAAATAATGTAAATTAAGTGAAAGGAAAGTGGTTTATATAATACAAACTCATTTTGGTAAATAAACAACATATGTATATACTCATAAATGTTTAATATAAATGTAAAAGTGTTCAAAGATAGCTATTTTACTAAATGAGTTGGGCTTGGTAAGATTCAAGCATGAAAAAAATTGATTCTTTCTTGCCATTCCCTGTTGAAGTCATTATGCTGACATTTTCTTTCCCAGAACTCTGAGGAATTTCAAGCAAGCCTCATAGCTTTTACAATCCCTCTAATATAATTTTTAGAAGTCCTCTGTCAATGGACTACTCATAAGTCAAAGGGGAAAAAACAAAACCAACAGAAAAGCAATAGAAATGGCAAAGTTCTTTCTAAACATACACTCTACCAAAGAGTATATCAAAATAGTCAATAAATATATCTAGTGATATTGAACATATCTGTACCCCATGATCCAACTATTCTTAGGTTTATACCCATCTGAAATGTGTACATATGTTCACCTAAGGACATATACTCAAATGTTCATAGCAGCGCTCTCTGCTCTAGCCAAAAGTTGGAAACTACCCAAATACCCATCAACAGCAAAATCGGCTTTTTTTTTTAAGTTAACTGGAACATGGTTTATGAAGAGACAACTTTTGCAGACAAACCAGAGAGACTTTTTCAAATAAAGGTTGCGTTTATTTCCTTCTCTACCTTTATGACATTTGGTCATGTTGTTACTATCTCGTGCATCCCTCACTGTCGCTCCAGCCAGCCAGATACCTATATAAACTTTAAAACTAACTAGGGGCGCCTGGGTGGCTCAGTTAATTAAGCATCCTACTTTGGCTCAGGTCATAAGTTCAAGCACCACATCAAGCTCTATGCTGACAGCTTAGAGCCTACAGCCTGCTTCAGATTCTGTGTCTCTTGTCTCTCTGCTCCTCCCTCACTTGTGCTGTGTCTCTCTCTGTCTCAAAAATAAATAAGCACTAAGGAAAAAAAATTTAACCTAACTAAAATATTATCGACCCACTAAATATTTTCTGATGCAGCAAAAATCTTCTCATTACCTGAATTCCCATTATGTTTCAATGGTTCCAGTCTTTAGGAAATTGAGATTCAAAGGGGCCCAAAAATAGCACTCTTTGTTCCCTGTCTGAGTTACAAATCAATCCAAGGATAGAACAATAGCATAGTCATTGCTGATAAATGGCTAGAATGGAAAGTGAGTCCTTAGCAGTAATGGGCTTTCTAATACTGAACTCCAGAATTATATTTATTTACCAACTCAGTTACAGATAGTATTGAACAAAAGCAGGTCTCTGAAGAACATGTATTTTCTTCATGTTCCTTGGAGGCAACTGGTTTTAAGAAAAGGGAGAGACTGAGATTTCATGCCCAATTCCTTTCTTAAACTGACAAACTTAATAACGTATTCTTTCTCCCTGGAGAGGAGAACAGAGTGAAATAATAATTAGCAGGGTTGAGGGAAAATCCTATGTCCTAGAAATCAGAGTTGTGGGAAATAAACATTTTCCTAGCAGTAATTTATCATATTTTAAGTGTAGAACTATCAGCTATCTGCCTTAACTCTAGATTATAACTGTGGAGTAAGGAATGAGTCTACTTATGTTTTTGGTACTCTCAATATCATAGTAGGGCTTTGCTGTTAGTAGACAATAGCTAATATATTTAATTATATATAATTGTCTGTATTCTACATTGGGAATATGGAAATCACAATTGGGAAACAATCAAAATTTAAAGAAATTATTAATAAAAATTTGGAGCTGGTCACAAAGATTTTTACATTAAAAATGTTTACTGAAAGATTACCAAACTTAAAAACAAATTTGGGAGCAACCATGAATGATACATCTACCTTATCTAACATTTTTTAAAAATTATGAAAACATTGAAAAAAAGGTGGGAAAGGTGAACTGGAAGCCAGGGGTGTTAGAGGCGGTCAGCTGAAGTAATTCAGAGCAGTATCCAGTTTACAGCTTTTGAGGGGGAGGAGCTAAGATGGCGGAACAGCATGGAAGTATTTTTGTGTGTCTCATGTCCATGAAATACAGCCAGACCAACATTAAACCATCCTGCACACCTAGAAAACTGACCTGAGGATTAACACAACAGTCTGCACAACCTGAACTACAGAATTCAGCAGGTATGTGGTGTGGAGGGTGGCGGGGAGGAGAGTACAGAAAAAGCAACCCCCCCCCCAAAAGCAGCTGGAGAGAAAGTGGAAAATTGGAAACAGCCGCAGGGACTGAACTAAAAAGGGAGAAAGGAGAAAGGAGAGGGTTTAAATTCCATTAAGACTATAAATAGGAGGAGTGCAGAGTCTGAAACTCCACAGCTCGATACCTGGCAGTGCTCTGGTGGGAAAGGCAAATCCCCAGTAGCAGAGTGGTTCCGGGAGGTTCACAGGCCACACAGGGAGAAGCGGTTCCACTGTTGGAAGTATATTTGGTAGAGGCTATGAGGCCACCTTATCCCAGCAGCCCCTAGAGAACAGCCACATTTGCTGGTGCAACAACGTTGTTAAGGGTGAAGGTTGGTGCCAGATGTGTGTTGTGGTTTTCCATAATCCCTGAGGCACTGCTGCTACACTATCTCACCAACTTTTTCTGGGGCGGGCTGGCACCTGGACACAGTCTCTGGGCATCAGCAACAGCATGGTCCCACAAGCGTTCCTGGGTGCGACTGGCACCTGGCCATTGCTTGGTGAGACCCTCTGCAGAGGGGCAGAACTGATCAAAGCTGCAGTCCCTCAGAAGTAAGGGGTGGGGAAAAAAGAGCCACATCTGAGACAAAACTCTGGAAGCAGGTGCTGCCTGGGGCTTGGTCATGGACTATGTAAAAGCGGGGAGTGGACAGAAGCTGAAGACAAAGGACAGGTGTGCGATTGCTGATCTGGTTGAACAGAGTTCTGATACTAGACTGGATAGCTGGGTGATGCCATTTTCACCGCTCCAGTGCATGCGCATAAGCACCTACAAGCGCCACAACAATCCACCCCAGTAAGCTAAGCAGCACCATCTAGTGAAGAACGGAGCAGTTACACTAAGCCCCACCCAAATGGGCCAATCTGGCTCTTCAAGAACACAAGTCTCACCACCTGCTTAGCACTTCATAGTTTGACTTCAGTTGTATTTCAGCCTGTTAGCTGGTCCATCTATTCAATTTCTTTCTTTTTTTTTTATTTTTCCCTTTTTGTTTCTTTTCTTTTTCTTAAATACAGAAAGAGGATTAATTTTTATTTTCATTTTTATAAAAACATTTATCTTTAATTTATTCTACTATATTTTTTACTTTCGTGTAATTTTTTCAAATTCTATTTTACTTCCATCATTTCATTTTAGTCTATTTCAGTGTATTCATTTTTTCAAATTTTCAAACAATTTCCTTTTCCCCCCTTTTTCCCCTTTTTTCTCTAATCTATCAAGCTACTTTCAACACCCATACCAAAACACACCTAGGATCTAGCATCATTTATTCCATTTTGTGTGTGTGTGTGTTTGTTTTTAATTTTTAATTTTAATATTTTTTAATTTTAATATTTTTAATTTAATTTTTTCTGCCTCATTAATTTCCTTTCTCCCTTCAAAATGACAAAACGAAAGAATTCAAGGAAAGAGCAAGAATAAATGACAGACAGGGACGTAACCAACACAAATACAAGCAAGATGTCTGAACCAGAATTTAGAATCACAATAATAAGAATACTAGCTGGAGTCAAAAATAGATTAGAATCTCTTTATGCAGAGATAAAATAAGTAAAAGCTAGTCAGGATGAAATAAAAAATACTATCACTAAGCTACAATCTCGAATGGATGCTGCAGTGGCAAGGATGGATGAGGTAGAACAGAGAATCAGTGATATAGAGGATCTATTCTCTTGTGGAGAATAATGAAGCATAAAAAAAGAGGGAGATTAAGACAAAAGAGCATGATTTAGGAATTAGAGAAATCAGTGGCTCATTAAAAAGGAACAACATCAGAATCATAGGGGTCCCAGAAGAGGAAGAGAGAGAAATAGGGGTAGAAGTGATATGAGAGCAAATCATAGCGGAAAACTTTCCTAACCTGGGGAAAAACACAGACATCAAAATCCAGGAAGCACAGAGGACCGTCATTAGATTCAACAAAAACTGACCATCAACAAGGTAGATCATAGTCAAATTCACAAAATAGTCAGTCAAGGAGAGAATCATGAAAGCAGCAAGGGAAAAAAAGTCCTTAACTTACAAGGAAAGACAGATCAGGTTTGCAGCAGACCTATCCACAGAAACTTGGCAGGCCAGAAAGGAGTGGCAGGATATATTCAATGTGCTGAATCAGAAAAATATGCAGCCAAGAATTCTTTATCCAGCAAGGCAGCCATTCAAAATAGAAGGAGAGATAAAAAGTTTCCCAGACAAACAAAAATTAAAGGAGTTTGTGACCACTAAACCAGCCCTGCAAGAAATTTTAAGGGGGACTCTCTGAGGGGAGAAAATATGAATAAATAAATAAATAGGTAAATAAATAAATACCAAAGCAACAAAGACTAGAAAGGACCAAAGAACACCACCAGAAACTCCAACTCTACAAGCAACATAATGGCAATAAATTCATATCTTTCAGTATTCACTCTAATTGTCAATGGACTAAAAGCTCCAATCAAAAGACATAGGGTAACAGAATGGATGAGAAAACAAGATCCATCTATATGTTATTTACAAGAGACCCACTTTAGACCTAAACACCTTCAGATTGTAAATAAGGGGATGGAAAACCATCTATCATGTTAATGCTCGCCAAAAGAAAGCCAGAGTAGCCATACTTATAACAGACCATCTAAATTTTAAAATAAAGACAATAACAAGAGATGAAGAAGGGCATTATATCATAATTAAGGGGTTTATCCACCATGAAGACCTACCAATTGTAAACGTTTATGCTCCAAATGTGGTATACCCAAATCTATAAATAAATTAATCACTAACATAAACTCATTGATAATAATGCATTAATAGTAGAAGATTTCAACACCCCACTTATAGCAATGGACAAATCATCTAAGCAGAAAATCAACAAGGAAACAATGGCTTTGAATGACACACTGGACCTGATACAATTAACAGATATATACAGAACATTTCATCCTAAAGCAGTGGAATATACATTCTTCTCCAGTGCACATGGAACATTCTCCAGAATAGACCACATACTGGGACGCAAATCAGCCCTCAGCAAATATAAAAAGATCAAGATCATACTGTGCATATTTTTGGACCACAATGCTATGAAACTCAAAATCAACTACAAGAAAAAATTTGGAAAGGTAACAAATACTTGGAGACTAAGGAACATCCTACTAAAGAATGAATGGGCTAACCAAGAAGCTAAAGAGGAAATTAAAAAGTATTTGGAAGCCAATGAACATGATAACACCACAACCGAAAACATCCGGGGCACAGCAAAGGCGGTCATAAGAGGAAAATATATAGCAATCCAGGCCTTCCTAAAGAAGGAAGAAAGATCTCAGATACACAACTTAACCTTGTGCCTTAAAGAGCTGAAAAAAGAACAGCAAATAAAACCCCAAAACAGCAGAAGACAGGAAATAATAAAGATGAGAGCAGAAATTAATGCTATCAAAACAAAAAAAAAAGCAAAAACAAAACAAAACAAAACAAAAAACGTAGAACACATCAATGAAACCAGAAGTTGGTTCTTTGAAAGAATTAACAAAATTGATAAACCACTAGCCAGTTTTATCAAAAAGAAAAAGGAAAGGACCCAAATAAGTAAAATCAAGAATGAAAGAAAAGAGATCACAGCCAACACAGAAGAAATAAAAACAATAACGAACATTATGAGCAATTATATGCCAATAAAATGGGCAATCTGGAAGAAATGGACAAATTCCTAGAAACATATACATTACCAAAACTGAAACAGGAAGAAATAGAAAATTTGAACAGACCCATAACCAGTAAAGAAATTGAATTAGTAATCAAAAACCTTCCCTAAAACAAGAGTCCAGGGCCAGATGGCTTTCCAAGGGAATTCTACCAAACATTTAAGGAAGAATTAAAACCTATTCTCTTGAAGCTGTTCCAAAAAATAGAAATGGAAGGAAAACTTCCAAACTCTTTCTATGAGGCCAGAATTACCTAGATTCCAAAACCAGAGACCCCACTAAAAAGGAGAACTATAAAACAATTTCCCTGATGAACATGGACACAAAAATCCTCAAGATATTAGCCAACTGGCTCCAACAATACGTTAAAAAAAATTATTCACCATGACCAGGTGAAATTTATACCTGGGATGCAGGCCTGGTTCAATATCCATAAAACAATCAATGTTATTCATCACATCAATAAAAGAAAGTACAAGAACCATATGATCATCTCAATAGATGCAGAGAAAGCATTTGACAAAATACAGCATCGTTTCTTGATAAAAACCATTAAGAAAGTAGGGATAGAAGGAGCATATCTCGAGATCATAAAAGCCATATATGAATGACCCAGCGCTAATATCATCCTCAATGGGGAAAAACTGAGAGCTTTCCCCCTAAGGTCAGGAACAAGACAGGAATGTCCACTCTTGCCACTGTTATTCAACAGGGTATTGGAAGTCTTAGCCCCTGCAATCAGACAACACAAAGAAATAAAAGCATCCAAATCAGCCAGAAGGAGGTCACACTTTCACTCTTTGCAGATGACATGATACTCTAAATGGAAAACACAAAAGATTCCACCAAAAAACTGCTAGAACTGATTCATGAATTCAGCAAAGTTGCAGGATATAAAATCAATGCACAGAAATCTGTTGCATTCCTATACACCAACAATGAAGCGACAGAAAGGGAAATCAAGGAATCGATCCCATTTACAATTGCACCAAAACCCACAAAATACTTAGGAATAAATCTAACCAAAGAGGTGAAAAATCTGTACCCTGAAAACTATAGAAAGCTTATGAAAGAAATTGAAGAAAACCCAAAAATATGGAAAAAGATTCCATGTTCCTGGATAGGAAGAACAAATAATGTTAAAATGTCAATACTACCCAAAGCAATCTACATATTCAATGCAATCCCTATCAAAATAACACCAGCATTCTTCACAGAGTTAGAACAAATAATCCTAAAATTTGTATGGAACCAGAAAAGACCCCAAATAGCCAAAGCAATCTTGAAAAAGAAAACCGAAGTGGGAGGCATCACAATCCCGGACTTCAAGCTATACTACAAAGCTGTAATCATCAAGACAGTATAGCACTTGCATAAGAACAGACACTCAGATCAATGGAACAGAACAGAGAACCCAGAAATGCATCCACAAATGTACGGCCAACTAATCTTTGACAAAGCAGGAAAGAATATCCAATGGAATAAAGACCTCTTCAGCAAGTGGTGCTGGGAAAACTGGACAGCAACATGCAGAAGAATCAACCTGGACCACTTTATTACACCATACACAAAAATAAACTAAAAATGGATAAAAGGTCTAAATGTAAGACAGGAAGCAATCAAAATCCTTGAGGAGGAAGGAAGCAAAAACCTCTTTGATCTTGGCCACAGCAACTTCTTACTCAACACGTCTCCGGAGGCAAGGGAAACAAAAGCAAAAATGAACTGTTGGGACCTCATGAAAATAAAAAGCTTCTGCACAGTGAAGGAAACAGTCAGAAAAACTAAAGGCAACTGACAGAATGGGAGAAAATATTTGCAAATGACATATCAGATAAAGGGTTAGTATCCAAAATCTATAAAGAACTTATTAAACTCAGCACCTAAAAAACAAATAATCCAGTGAAGAAATAGGCAAAAGACATGAATAGACACTTCTCCAAAAAAAGACATCCAGATGGCTAACCGACACATGAAAAAATGCTCAACATCACTCATCATCAGGGAAATACAAATCAAAACCACAATGAGATAGGACGTCACACCTGTCAGAATGGCTAACATTAACAACTCAGGCAACAACAGATGTTGGTGAGGATGCAGAGAAAGAGGATCTCTTTTGCATTTTTTGGTGGGAATGCAAGCTGTTGCAGCCACTCTGGAAAACAGTATGGAGGTTCCTCAAAAAATTAAAAATAGAACTACCCTATGACCCAGCAATTGCACTACTAGGTATTTATCCAAGGGATACAGGTATGCTGTTTCGAAGGGATACACGCACCCAATGTTTATAGCAGCATTATCAACAATAGCCAAAGTATGGAAAGAGCCCAAATGTCCATCAATGGATGAATGGATAAAGAAGATGTGATATATATATATAATAGATTATAGATATATAATCTATTTAATAATATAATATAATGTATATAATATAATAATATTAATATTAACATATTAATATTAAATATATATTATATTATATTATATTATATATTATATTATATTATTATATTAATCTATATAATAATATAATATAATATATAATATAATATAATAATATTATATATTAACATATTAATATTAAATATATATTATATTATATTATATTATATTAATCTATATAATAATATAATATAATCTATATAATAATATAATCTATATATATAGATTATATTATATATACATATGATAATGTATATATAATGGAGTATTACTTGGCAATGAAAAAGAATGAAATCTTGCCATTTGCAACTATGTGAATGGAACTAGAGGATATTATGCTAAGTGAAAATAGTCAGAGAAAGACAAATATCATATGACTTCACTTCATGAGGACTTTAAGAGACAAAACAGATGAACATAAGGGAAGGGAAGCAAAAATAATATAAAAACAGGGAGGGGGACAAAACATAAGAGACTCTTAAATATGAAGAACAGAGGGTTACTGGAGGGGTTGTGGAAGGGGGATGGGCTAAATTGGTGAGGGGCATTAAGGAATCTGCTCCTGAAATCATTGCTGTACTATATGCTAACTAATTTGGATATAAATTAAAAAAATAAAATTAAAAAAATAAAATTTAAAAAAAAGGAGAGAGAAGGAAAAAATATGAAAACATCAAATACTTTGAAAAAATTAAGAAAGTAGAATTTTTCAACAATGGATTATTATTATTAACAACATGAATTCTATTTAAAATGGATTTATTCTGGAGCTTGTTAACATTTTATAAAAATGAGTCATCATGGTCTGCCTTTTAAAATTTTTATTATAGGGGCACCTGAGTGGCTCAGTTGGTTAAACATCAAACTTTGGCTCAGGTCATGATCTCACACTTCATGAGTTTGAGTCCTACATTGGGTTCTGTGCTGACAGCTTAGAGCCTGGATGCTTCTTATTCTGTGTCTCCCTCTCACCCTCCCTCCCTCACTTACTCTTTCTCTCTCTCTCAAAATAAATAAATAAACATTGGAAAAATAATTTTAATGTGAAATGTTTATTATATTTTTTAAATTTGTAATAATAGTTTCAAAATAATTGTAATAGCTACCAAAGGGGTTGCATCATAAGTTATTAAAACACTTTCCTATTGCTGAACTTTTAAATTATATTCAAACCTTATTTTAGGGAATACTTCAATCACAACATCTTTTAATTTTGGATAATTTTATCCTAAATATAATTTTTTATTAGTGGGTTTAGTTGGTCAAAAAGAGTGAAAAAGCATTCCTTTATCTTATTTGAGCCACTGGTAAATGTGGGGTCTGATGGAGTAGTCGATCAAATAACCTAGCAGGGACAATATTCTAATATCAACCAATCCACCAGGATTGTGAGTTAAGAGGGTTGAATCTTTCTTTATTCTGGCTCAGAATATCTGGATTTTAAGAGCAGAGAGCATTGCCCTCGCATTAAGTCATGAATACTGTCTCACTTCAGTAATTAGTTTATCTAGCCCAATATATCAATCAAAATTCTAAAACCAATTCAATATTAAATCTCCCCCCTTCCCCAACCCTAGGGCTGCTCCAATCTAGAAATTTGAAGTGGACCATGTTGGTGGTTGCAATTTCTTCTCTGTTCCCTGTTTTATTTTTCCTCCTTCCACATTGCTCTGTTAGTTGTTTCTGACCCCTCCAAGGTGAAAGTTTGGAAAGGAATTGTGCTAGGTAAAGAGATAAGCTGTTGATCAATCAGGTACTATTTCCATGGGCTTTGTTCTCTTTATAACATGGCCAACATTTACAGCTAACTCATTGTCTTGAGGTGTAATTTCCTGGGCCCGTGATAGGAAGTGTCACTGGATATTTCTCTCATGCAGATCTCTTGATTCTGAAAGGTGAATTTGTATTCCTTTTTATTTTTATTTTTTTTTAATGAATTAGTATTCCTAACGGTCACTTGTGACTCCTCCCTCAGATCTCAGTAAACTGGTCATTACATGGATCTTTCTGCTTCTGGGATTCTATTGTCCTTCTAGGGTCCACATCAGTTCCAAGAAAAACATTCACACAGCCTTTCCCTTGACAAAGCCTTAGAGAAGAGGGCACTCTTAATATAGCTCCCTATAGCCTATAAACACACTGGCTGTTTTATCTTTCTCTGGAGTAAGTCTGGTCCCAGACCCCCAGGCTTTCCAGTAGCAGAGAATACATCTCAACCTCTTTGAGTCTTCCCAAGGACGAGGCCCTCATTAGGCTTGAGGTGTTTCAGATGGGATACCCCACCTCTCCCCATTCTGAAACATTTATTTTAAAACCTTTATACTAGAAATTTGTCTTACTTTGATATCTGGTATCTTATTGCACCTCAGTCCAAACTGGGGGAGGAATAGTTCTGTACTATGTTATATTCTCTGTTAGAGTTTCCAAATTTATGAGGATTTTGGTGAGAGTGTGTATTTCATTGGCTATTATATACAATCACAGACATTCACACAGTAACTTCTGTGTGCCAAGAGCTATGTATGGGCAGTAACAAGGATACCAACATGATTAAAATTGGACCCCTATCTCATTGTTACATTTCATAATTAAGGCAAAACAAATATCAGAATAATAATTTAGCTTTGAAATCATGTTCCAGCACTATTTATCAGGAACTTTTTAAAATTTTAACATATTTAACAATAACTTCTATCAGGAAAACATAGCAAAGAAGCACCAGCATAATTTTGTTCTTTTTCTGCTTCATTGAATACCTACTATCATGTCCTGATCCTCATTTTCTAGGGTTAATGACCAAAGAAAATAAGCTTCCTTTATAAACTCTCTATTTATGAAATTCTCTTTTTACTTTCTATGAACTTGAACTCAGTATTGTTTTAAATACGGAAAAATTGGTTGGCATTTTTAAACATGTTTCAGAGGTTTCAAATAACCCAGCTTATACCATAAGATATCTTATCAGAATCCCCTGAGGACTTTCTGGAACATGGAACAACATGCTTCCAGAATATTCTATGGAGTCGCATAAAAAAATCAGGGATATTTGCATTATAGTAAAACTGACTAATTCTTTCAGTTCTGTGACTTTGGCTAGTTTACTAAATTTCCTCAATTTCAGCATTCTCATCCTTAAAAAGATGATGTTGCAGCCTGGTTTAGGAAACTGTTTAATGGATGCAGAGATAACACAGGCACGATGCTCAGCATCAAATAGTACTTCTTCTGATAGTGTTACTCTGTTAAAATATTCTTTTCCAAATAACTAAAGTTTGTTTCTCGTTGAAAAACCCTTGGAGTCTTAAAAATTGCTTTCGTTTTGTGATTGTATTTTAAAATACTAAGCAGTCAGTAGATACCTAACTGTTTCACAAGCGCTGGAATATTAAGGCCTGGTCCACCTGGCAGGAAGCAGATGGCACAGAGAGAACCGTTCTCTTCTTCAACACTTTAATGAATTTAGTGTAAATAATAAGAGCATCAGTTGGAGTTGACCATTTTATCAGGATCTGCACTATATCAGAAGAAATAAATGTATAACTTAAATTGGAAAAAGATTCACTCTCAAATGATTAAGAAAAGCACACCTCTTTTTTTTTTTTTCTTTTTGACAAGTTGATGGTCGGGGGTGGGGTGTAGGTGGAAAATGGCCCTACTTAAGAAAAGTAAGCAAAGTATTGGCAGGCAGTGACTTTAAATTGCACATTAAACTAATCCAGGGCTATGCCTTAATAAAGGCTAGGGCTGGGAATTCTTATGGATTTTCTAGCTCATTGCTGGGACAACATCGAAAGGCAATAAATGTTCTATTACTTACACAAGCTTCTAGTTTTCAGAAAATTAGTCACCAGTGACCTTTTACCCTTTGTCTTGCTCTCCTTCTCAGTAACTGTACCTGATCTGAATCAAATGCAGACCAATCTACAGAGAAGTTCCTTTGCTAACCTGCCACAAATCTGAATAATTGGGCTTTGGCATAAGCAATAAAATTGATCTGTTAAGAAAAATTATAATTCTATGCATTTATTTTTCTTGAAACAAAAAGCTACAATCCCAAATTATTTTTTTCAGTGAAATAAGTTAAGTCACATTTCAAACTAGTAAAATTCAGTCCAAATGAGTTGAATATGAAATTAAGCTAAAAGTTCTTGATTTTTATACACTTAGCCATTAATATAAAATTTTTGCAATTTTTTGTTAGCGTGTGCCTAGCAGGACTATGGGTATATGAGCAGTGGTGTGGGGGAATCGTGAGGTGTAGGAGGCTAGAGTCTCAGCGTTGATAATGGAGGGGGACAGAAAAGGAGAGAAGTTATATGATTTGGGGACACCAGTCCTTATATTGAATTATATTGATTAGTTTTCCAGTTAGCAGGGAGACCTCCTTCTGACCCTATTTTCAGGGTCACTAGATCATAATGCAATCTCACGAAGAGACTACTATCCCTCCCCATATTGCTTTCTGAGGAAAGTATGGACCTGAAAATCGCCCTTTTAAAGCTTTCTCTTTTTTCCTCCTTCTGCTGGACTCCACCTAATAAATGCATATATAAATTGCATATACAGTGTAATAACACATGGTGCAATGGACACAAGATAAGATATAAAAAATGGTTCCAACCTTTGGCAAAAAAGCTATTTTAGAAATTGAATTTTGTGAACAGCATTCCATCTGAATCAGGAAAATAAAATGATAATATCTGACAAACAGGTGGGTCTGCTATAAGATCTGGTCCCCTTATCAGAGAAACCATAAATTTAGGTTAAAGTATGATTGAAACAAACAGCAAACACTAACTGTTAAAGACATACAGGAGATATTTTTATTTATTCATGCACATTTACCAAAACATGAATGATTAAATCAAATGTGAATGATTAAACGGCAGACCGAATAATTTTATGTTTCTATGAATATTTATGAGCTTAAAAAGTGCCTGAGGTTTCTTTAAGATGATGGTGTAATTTCCAGACTTTCTATGTCTTATAACATTTTATTCACATGAAACAGCCTTGAAAGTTTGTAGTTTAACAAGCCACTTACTGTAATTCACAAGAAACTAACAAACAGACATTTTGACCTCATGTGGACCAAGTAAATTCACATCTTTCACATTATAACTAAATGTACTGACATTGGACTATCATATTAACAATCAGTAGTATGTCATTTGACATACAATTATAGCTATGAGGTAGGGCCTGTTAATGCTTGTGATATCTTCACATCTTATTTGACTAAAGGAAACTGTCCCATCTTTAACACTGACTTGTCCATAATGTGGTAACCCAACCTTCTGGCTCTGTGCTGAATTAGTGGCTAACTCTCAACGCCACTTTTTCTCCGTCAGTCTCTATATGCACACTTACTATTTTGTTGTTAATTTAATTTTCTCTTCCTTTGAGAAATCCTGGGCTACTAACATGACTCCATGAATTAATTCATCACTCCATGAATCAAACCTTCAGGTGACTCCTTAGACTTGACAGATCATATCATCTTGAAGATACAATGGAACAAACTTCTTTTTATTAATATAGGTTAGCCTATAATGTAGGAATATTAATAAAGTATACGAGGTGGAGATGTTATTGGAGGGATAAATAATGGTGTTGCTAGAACATTAAAAGCACAATATTACTAAATAATTCCCAGCAATGAATAAGCAAGATTTAGCCAATTATAACCAAGTCCTTAAAAAATATATCAGAGCATACCTATTTTCCATGCAAATGTTTGTTCCCATTGTCTCAATCTGCCAAAAACATCAAGGAACTGAGAGAATGATTTGTTTATTTTTTTAAATGTCTTTCATGTCACTTCTCCTGGTATTTTTACAACCAGAGTGCCCACATATTTCCATCAACACATTTTTTTGCCCATCAAACATGCTAATGGGCCTAGATTCCCTAGGTATGCAGATGAAAGTAGCCCATGGACTGTGACTTTTATCATTCATTTCTTGAGCATATCATGCTCAGTAGCGCAAATGTGAACCCCAACCCAGGGAACTGGTCTTACTGCTGTTGATAGTTACATGTCCACAAAAAATATGTTGAAACTAACCCAAGAGTTGGTTGGGATTTTTGTGGAGAATAAAAGGGAGAGTTATGGAGACAGAAATAAATCTTGGCAGAAGCCCCATTGAAACTCTAGAGTGTCTTATTTTATTTATATTACTTTGGTTATAGGTAAGTTATTAAAGAGATTGTAGCCCAGGTAGTGAATTTGCAGATATAATTTAAATCTGAGTTTGCTATTTATATTTTGGGCCATGTATAGACATTCGTTTGGGGGCAGAAAATTACGTGCCTGCCATCCATCCATGATATTATATTAATTATAACACGGTCCATGCAATCTGATAGGATTCATTTTCTGTTTTTACATATTTTATTTGTAATTTAATCATAATAGGAATAAACAGAAATAATCTTGGCTAACTGTCCCAAACTGGTTATTGTTTACTCTGCCTAATGGTGATTTATACTCTCCTTAATCAATAAATCAATAAATCAATAAACAATATCTCCTTACTTTGGATGAGTAAATTAAAAAATTGTCACCTATTAGATAATTTATTTTATTAATGAAGAAAAGTAAGGAGAAAAATTGCCCACATTTTTGATGTTTTGACCAATATTCTGATGAAATTAACTTATAATTATCATCAGATGCTTTTAGAGTTAACAGACAAGCATCTCAATATTGTCAGTCCTCTACTGAACTTTCATCCCCTACATAGTTTGACTGGAATGGCTGCTGTGGGTATGGCAGAAATCATTTTTGTTTAGTATATACATCACACCTTGAAATGAAAGAATTAACTAGTCAATTTTTTACACAGAGCACTAAGAAATTTTATAGATAATATCTATTAGCTTGAACATGAAAAATCCTGTACACTCTCACCTGTAATTAACTTTTACCAAACTAGAATATTAAAAAATAATAATAGAGGTGCCTGGGTGGCTCAGTCGGTTAAGCGTACAACTTTAGCTCAGGTCATGATCTCACATTTGGTGAGTTCAAGCCCCGTATTGGGCTCTGTGCTGACAGCACAGCTGTCTCCCTCTGTCTCCCTCTCTCTCTGCCCCTCCCCACTCATGTGAGCACTCTCCCTTTCTGTCTCAGAAATAAACTTTTAAAATAATAGTACAGTAAAACCTTGGTTTGCAAGCATAATTCATTCTGGCAACATGCTTGTAATCCAAAGCACTTGTACATCAAAACCAATTTCCCCCTAAGAAATAATGGAAACTCAGATGATTTATCCCATAACCCAAAAATATTTATATACAAATGATTATAATAATGAAATATGATACAAAATAATAAAGAGAATACAAAATGTAAAGAAAAATAAGGAAATTAATCTGCACTTACATTTGAAAACCTTCATGGCTGGTGTGAGGGAGACAAGAGAGAGGAGGGTCATTGTATAGGACGACTTTCACTATCACTAATGGATGTTGACTACAGTAGAATAGTAATAAACTCTTGTTATATACTGTATTTAATGGAACGGGCAATAAGGCAGCAGAGGAAATGGTCTATATCTGCAGGCAGACTGACCTAGAATGAAGCAAAGCATTCCTAAGCTTCCTCTTGTATGGAAAAGCAAAGGACTGTCCAGAAGTGTTTTAAAGTGACAAAAAATACACTAGTGCCAGTTGTGGGCACTTTCCAATGTTCTGAAAACACGGATTTCTGCCAAACGCCGTGGCCTGAGACCAAGCATCTGAACATGAGAGTCGATCACCCACAATCCTGCAGAGACAGATTGAGAGAGAGAGACAGAGAAGACGCATTGGCTTAGTTGTGATGATGCGACATTCAGCATCCCATACTACTCATATTGTAAGACATTGCTCATTTATCAAGTTAAAATTTATTAGAAATGTTTCCTCACCTTGCTCATCTTGCAACACTCATAGAACAAGTTACTCACAATCCAAGGTTTTGTTGGAATTATGATAAAATCTAGAAAAAACAATTTGAATAGATTGAAAAAAATTGGTATTTGATTTTATCTAATCGGCAGTTACTTCTTAAGCAGCTGTGTGTTTGATGCCATATAAAATGAGAACAGCAGAGGTGAAGGAGCAGAAAATGATATGCCTTCTTGACATATAAATAGACAAGAATGCATTATGTTTAGGAACAATTAAAATTTTCTGTGGAATGGTGAAAATTTCCTTCATTCTTATTTTCATAAAGCCAGGTTTCCCCCAAACATCTGTCCAGTTCTGCTGCCAGAAACAGACAATTCTAACTACTGGACGTGAAAAACAATGTAGCACAGGAAATGGGTGCTCCTACAATGCTAGAGGAGTAGAATTTTGACAGGGCCTCCACGAAAGACTCCTGGAACACCATCACCACGCTTGCCTGCCAGGGATCCACACCCTACACTCTTCAGGAGCGTGGGGGTGTGGGGAGGCTTCAAGGAACTACTGAGTCTCAGAGGGCTGTGTCCACAGCTGCTCTCCAAGGCTTAGGAAGTCCCTGATGGACCTGCTACCAATGCCTCTTTACACCCACAGAGCTAATGACTAGACACTCAAATGCTTGGGCACCTAATGTCTCCAAAACCACGCCTGTTCTCAGTACCAGGTGAAGTAATAAAAATAGAGTCTTTCGGGGCACCTGGGTGGCTCAAGTCAGTTAAGTGTCAGACTTCTGCCCAGGTCATGGTCTCACAGTCCGTGAGTTCGAGCCCCACATCGGGCTCTGTGCTGACAGTTTAGAGCCTGGAACCTGCTTTGGAATCTGTGTCTCCCTCTCTCCCTGCTCCCCGCCCCTGCTCATTCTCTGTCTCTCTCTCAAAAAAAAAAAAAAATATATATATATATATACATGTATATACGTGTGTGTGTGTGTGTGTGTGTGTGTGTGTATATATATATATATATATATATAGCCTTTCAATTCTGTCTTCAAAATCTCATGCAAGTTCCAGGTTCAACTTGGTAGGATCTAATTTGCATCCTGAGCTTTACCTTTAATTAAATCTCGTGAGTAAAATTTTCAGCCTTCCAGGCCTTGAAATCTAGAAAAAAAAGGCAAGGGATGGCTGCTGCATGCCAGCACACCACACCTGACACAAACTGTGCCAATACTAAAATTTTCTAAATTTTCTTCAAAATCTTTTAATTAAGATAGAAAAACACTCAATGTATGAGCATCCATGAGAAATAAATTTCTTTCAAACTTTGTGTTTCCTTCACAGGGAATTACCACCCTTGGACTTTCTTCTGGGCCGTATACACATTTACCTCTTCCTGAAGTACCTAACAACCACCAGGCTTTGTTTCTTGCAGGATACTATGGACACCCACTAGGGGACTTGTGCCCACCTACATCACAACACTTTACATTCTGAATAAATTGGCTTTTGACTTGCATATTTCCTTGACATGACTATAAGCTCATTGAGAGCACAAAATGAGCTTTGTATTCAGAGTGACTAATTTATTGCCTGCTATGTGTTGTGCATAAATGAATGAGTGAGTTCTTTTAAACATGACAATTTATTTTATTTTGTGTAAATATTTTTTTATTACTACACCATTCATGTATGTATTTATCCTGTAAGAACTGATTAACAATCTGCTATGTGTAATGCGTGGCATATTGTGTGTGGTCCTTGACATGCTCTAACTGTAAATTTAAGCCTATCTCTACCCCTGATTTTTAAATGGTATAAAAGACTATTTATTTCCCTGAACTTTATATATTTTAACTTTCCCAGGATGCTTGCTATATAACAAATTCTTTAAAAACAATCTCTTCATTTGTTTGCAATATTTCAGCCTTTGTGAGAGAAAAGGACCAGCAAAAGGTATTTCAATGAAAAAGTCTAACACGGAGAAAATATAAAACATGTTTGAGTTCTAGTCCTGTTATTGATTTGTTGTGTGACCTTCAACAAATCACTTTACATAACTATATCGCTACTTCTCCCTTTTCCAAGTAAGCCTGTTTTAGTCCCCACCACTTACCTAATATAAAACTCACACTCCTTGAAATCTTAATAGAAAGGATAAAGAGAATAATAGACAGAAATTTTCTCTGAACTCATTAGAGAAATTGGCTGTATAAATCTAAGAGAGCATTATAATTACACAGGACACAATATGGCGTAGTGTTTAAGGAAGCCTCTTCAGACAGACGGATATGGACTCAGGGTTCTGCTTTGCCACAGATTAACTAGAGACTTGAGTCCATGTGCTTGACCTCTCAGTACCTTAACTGTCTCATATTTAGAAGTACTACATACGGAAAACTAATTTCTATCCCTACATTATTTTAAGTTCTAAATATATAATTTTATGCTTCATTTTGGTTGACTGCAAAAGCTGCATAAGTGTATGCACAAATAATGCACAAAACAGACTCACAGTTGCCTCAGGTTGAAATGTTAACTCATCATAGTGTGTAGCATTTGGATTCATAGAATCATGTGGTATTTTATGAAATATTTATTTTAGGCAAAATTAATTGAAGGCTTGGATTCCCTCATCAGGATATTATCACATTTTTTGTTTTTCCTAAGAAAGCAGTATTGTTCTTTTGTCTAGATTCCCTTTAGTACTATGAAAGTTTTTCACACTTCATTCCTATAGCAACTTATAATGTCACAATAAGGTATGCATATGCCCTCCAAAAAACACGTGGCATGTAAGCACTATCTAAATGATAGACTCGGACTTAGATGCAGAGGCTTTAAATAAAACTAGTGAATTAAATTTTATCATGTATCACCAATGTATTTGAAAATAGCCAGGTGTAGTGGAACCTTACACAGAAAACCAGAAGTAGAAATACAAGGTAGTTTAAAGTTGACATTTTTGAAAGGAAAATGAAAATAATTTATCCTAAGATTGTTTCTCTATCATATGAGACATATTTATGAGTCTTGTTTTATGGACAATATTTGTCTTTGCTCATTTCTTTTAGAATATTTTACATGTGTAGGACTTGCATGATAAATTTAAGAACTCAAATTGGCATGATAGAGAAAGGTACTTGTCTATGATATAGTAGCCTTTAAAGTTGAGCCGGTTTTATGTCATACGTATGTGCGTGTGTGTGTGTGTGTGTATATATATATATATACATATATATATATATATATATATATATATATATATATGTTTGTGGAGTCAGAGCTGTATATTAATAAAAGGCAAACACAGACTTGCTTAAGAAAATAACTGTATGGATACATGTTTAATGGTTAAAACAGAGAAGAATGATCATAACTGCTTGTTTTTAGCCCCCAAAGAAATAAGTACAGAAATAACTACAAAAACTACAAAAACTTAGTAAATGCTTACAAACTTTCATGGCAATTAAACAGAGTAATTTTATGCCAATTAAATCTAATGATTAAAGATGTGACTTGTATTGTGTTCATTTTGAGTTTTCTTTTCTTTTTCTGTCAATTTTCTAGTAATGAACTTTGACAGATTGCATTTTACAACAGTAGGGTCTGCTATGTAATGGAATAAAAACATACAAACAAACAAACAAACATACATACATACATACATGCATGCGTGCATAAATGCCTGGCCCTTCCTTTCTAGACAGTGTGAAAACTGCTGCTCTAATTTATTCTTTTAAATGGTCCTATTACACACATAGAACAGATGCTACTATCTTCACTTACATATAGAAGATATATATCTCAGAGGGATTATGTAACGTCGTTAAGGTCACAGAGCAAGTAAGGGTTGAAATCAAACTCCAGGTTTTATTACTTTACATCTTAAGCTTTTTCCCTTCTATCCCACACTTTCAGAGAAAGTGGTACTTCATGCCAAAAATCTATTTACCTAGGTAGACTAATCTTGATAAATCAATTGCCAGAGTGAGGAGAAATATCAAGTAGTTAGAAGATAACATCATGTATCATCCATCTGTCTATCTATCATTATCATCTATCTGCTGACAGACCTCAATGTTAAAAGAACATTTAAAAATTGTCAAGTAGGGGCACCTGGGTGGCTCAGTCAGTTAATTGTCTGACTCTTGATCTCATAGTTGCTGAGTTCAAGTCCCACTTCAAGCCCCATGCCCAGCTCTATGCTGATAATTCAGAGTCTGCTTGGGATTCTCTCTTTATCTCTGTCTGGCCCTTCCCTGCTCATGTACATGCATGCACTCCCTCTCTCTCTCAAAAACAGCTCAAAAAAAAAAAAAAAAAAAACTTAAAAATCGTCTAAGTATAAGAGAGAAGGGAACAAAAGTCAAAGTCAAAACACTTTATGGGCACATAAGAAAAAAAAGAGGTGAAATATATATGTGTATATATAAGTGAAATATATAACACATAAAAACATATTATAGAATATATTATATATCTATGTTATATATTGATCATTATTATTATTAACATTAATTAATATATTATTATCGATATAATTAATATATAACGAGAGAGTACAAGAAGAAACATAAAATTGATATGTTCAAATGTTGCTCCTTTTTTAAATGGCCACCAACTGAAAGCTAGTATGAAAATGAAGTAAAAGCCAAGTTTTAAGCCTCCTGAATTGGGCTGCCCAGTCGAGGTCAATGTTTCAATCCTACCCCAGTAATATAACAGAATACCTAGTTGATAACCCGTTGTTGTGTGGAGTAGCCTTACATTTTTTTATTTGAGAAGAATTGTAAAGTTTAGGGACATTTTGGGGTAAAGCATTTCTTCTTAGGTGGTGTATCTCCTTTGGTCTGTCAGGTAACTTAGATGACCCTCCACTGAAGGCTTTATTGCCACCTATGTCACCTTGGGAACTTTGTCCATAGTCTAAGACAGACTTTTTCCACTGAGAAAACTGGACCAAACTATCAGGATCCAGAACATGGATATCATTGATTAATGTTTGCAAAATGCTTTCAATGCTGATACTGGGTAGGATTGTTGTGAAAAAAAAATAATAATAAAATTATTTTAAAAAACCACAAAAGAATAAAGTAGAAAGAAAAACAGAAACAATCTAATACTGGAAAAGGGTTTGAGCTTTAACCAGCCACTTCCTCATTCTCATTACAGAGATATTATAGGTAACTGAACATTGGACACTGCCATTCTGAAGGCACTTTGTACTAATTCTCAAAAATTTGGGGAGAAGTATGCATGATATTTGTTGTAGACAGTAATGGTGTTCTACTGAGTAAGTGATAAGTCCCATTTTGACAGACTTGGAAATAAATTTAAATTTAGTTTTCATTCCTCGCATGTCAAATTTCCTGTCCAGAGGAGGACTTCAGACCAACCCAGGACTACTCTGGGACTAAACAAGGCACTACAATTACCTAGTGAAAGCTACCTTAAATTTCTGACATGTGGTCCCTAGAATTTGAAATGATTTTCTAGCTGGTGTCTTTTCATTAGCCTGATTTTAACAACACTATTGTAGAGCATATACCAACTCAAACAGCTATTACATGTTTTTCATTTGACATCATCTGAAAACATACTAGTTTGACCTAATGAAATGACTAAATTAAAACTTTAATTGACCATGCGAAAAATTATTAATGCAGAATATGAAGTTTTTTTTATCATTTTCATTGAATTGCTTATTTTTTAAGAAAATGGAATTAATTATTCCTTAAAACAAGCACTATTAACTGTTAGGTATACAATTGCATCATTACCTTGCCTACAAGTGCTTAAAACTAAGAATCATTCAAATAATTATATTTCTTTAATTTGTAGGACATTTATGACTTAAACACAGTACTTAAAGATCGTGTTAATGCTGCCTTCACCCCAACGACCCTAGCCTATAGTAAATTCTGTCTTGATATTAGTTTCCGTAAGTCAAGAAACATTTTCCACATGTCATGAAGCATATCCAATGGAAGTTCAGAGCCATGGTATTCATACTTTATCATCGTTCTGGCTGAAACAAAAGCCTGTCTCAGTGATAACACCCATCTGAGAAATTATACAAAATTATACAAAATACAAAAGCATTTTTGGTACGCTATTGTTCTCTCCTTGGGTCATCTGCTTCCTTAGACTGAAATCATTTCCCAGGTTTTACTCAAATGAAAGAACAGCCCCCAAAATAAAACTGTCTGAATGACTCTTATTTAGTGTTATCAAAGAAAAATTATCTGTCCTAGAGCCGTATAGTGATATGTAGCATCCAAAATCAGTATCAGGAAGTAAGCAGAGGTATTAGAATTTGCTAAGGACCCCAGAAGTGCATTATTGCCAATAAACTTAAAAAGCAGCAGAGAAAGAAAAAAGGATGAAGAAATGTCAAAATTAGAAAATTGCTTCAAAATACAAGGAAAACACATTGTAAAAAGACTACATAAAAGCATAGCAATGAAGGGGCGCTTGGGTGGCTCAGTCGGTTAAGCCTCCGACTTCAGCTCAGGTCACGATCTCATTGTCTGTGACTTCGAGCCCCGTGTTGGGCTCTGGGTTGACGGCTGGGAGCCTGGAACCTGCTTCCGATTCTGTGTCTCCCTCTCTCTCTGCGTCTCCCTCTCTCTCTGCCCCTCCCCCGTTCATGCTCTGTCTCTCTCTGTCTCAAAAATAAATAAAACGTTAAAAAAAATTTAAAAAAAAAGCATAGCAATGAAGGCAAAAGTGAAATTAATTTATCTAAGGCTACAGTAATTGGAATAGAATGCAAATGTGTAATTATATACTTTAAACTGGCATTCATATATTCATAATTTGGAGGGGCAGATCCTTTTAATCATTCATTTTAAAGACTTATATCTTAATTATTGGCAAAGGGGACAGATTTACATTGTTAAAGAATTCAATAGACATGAATTTAGTGTCTGCCAAAAAAATACTCAACGATGGTATTCATGTTATTTTTTACAAACTTGAGCTCATTAGATCAGTTGAACACTGGAACTCAAAATAAGGTTAAAATAGTTAAAATAATTTAAGGTTAGGACTCAAAATGGGAAGAGTTAAAATAATTAATCAGATCATACAGTTTAATAAATGCTTTCCAAGGAAATAAAACCATATGACTAATCAGAGAATGCACAACTTATGGAAGAAATGCCTTCTGTTTAACAATGGCTAAAAACAATTACATTCAGGATATTTAAACTAAAATTGTAGGGTAATTTTTTTTTACAATGTGTGAATTCCAGGAGTAATATGCAGTATAATATGATGATTTCTTAAAGGGGGCCTCTTAAACATAACTCTTTATATCATAACGCATTAGCAAAAGAGCTTTTCCTTTTCTGCTCTTTACTGTTCCTGCTGTAGCTTAATCACGAACAAAATTCAGATAATGGAAATTGTTCTTGCCCATGGGGTTGTAAGCTAAGTAAAATAGATGGTAAGAAATTTATCCCTTGAGTCCTCTAGATTAGAAGTGCAAATTTGATTAGCAAAACATATACCTGACAATAAGTATGTTAGGCTACTCTGACTCAAACTAAATATTATCCTCAGGGACTAGCTGAGAGTTGGGCATTGGTTGAGGCTCAAAGATTATAAATTATAAATGGAAAGACTTGAATGAAACAGCTATTATATATATATATATATATATATATATATATATATATATGTATATATATAATCGTAACTAGTGAAGGTTTTTAAACAGCCTCTCAGCAACTGTTCTTAGGACATAGGACTCTGAATGTTGCCAAAATTTTTTTTAAAAACTATCTTATCTTTTTCAACAAAGGTCAAGACTTGGAATAAAAGAATAACAAAAAAATTTGAAAGTTCTCAAAAACATTTTTTAAAATTCAACAGACTAGTAAAAATGCTATTATGTAATTCATGAATTTTTACCTCTGATACATCTAAAGCATTAAAAACATTATTGTACTTCCCCAAATATATGACTTGTGATTTTTGGTGAGTAGCAAAACCAAGATATAAGGTATTTTCTAGGTTTTGGCTTAAAGGTGCAAAACATTTAACAAATTCAGCCAGCATTCAGAACAACATAAATTATATCTCAGATATTCATGAACTAATGCAAAATAAGTGTTTTGCCTACCACAACCAATACCTTAATTGGTCACTTGTCTTTCATCAGCACTAAGGTTTTAGTGTTTCATTGATGCCAATTATCAAGATTATCGGGCAGCTTTTAAGACACATAGTGACAGCCAGGGATTATTTAAGGTATTTAAAAAATGCATTCAAAATGAACATCTATGATGATTAATATCTTTTTGTCCTAACTTTCTAAATCCACAGGGCAGTGTCTCCCTAAGAAACCCACCTAAATACTTCAAAAATCAATTTAAAAAAAAACCCTCTGCAAAATTCAGCTTTCTACTAGTGAGAAAGTCCTTTAACACCACGTGTTTCATTTTTAGAATTTGTGCAAATGTGTACATGAAAACATATCTAAAACCACCTATGCTGAAGCATTTAACCCTAGATATGTAATGTTTCATTTCTAAATAAGTGATTTTGAAGAAGAGACAAATGTTCTTACATTTCATATTGGGAATGTTTTTCTACCTTGAATAGAGAAAATCTTATTCAAAAGAAATCACAAAATGAGGGGGAATTAAAACAAATCAAAGTTGATATTGATGGGAGGAACAAGATATAGAGAAGAGAGACAAAGAAAAACTCTGCATCCCTGAACCAACTTATGATTAACTATATGTGGATTGTCTCACACAGAAAGTAAAGCCAAACCTCTGGGAGAAGTAGGGAAGAGCATGGAAGGCATCTTAACAAGGGCAGGTAAGTGAATACTTATCACTGCCCCTGAGTTAAAAACATGCATTAAGGTGGTAGACAACCTAAGTGGCATAGCAACAGATATATGTTGACTGATATGGAACTGTGCTCTCTTTCTAAAATACTCTGTGTACATTACGGTGTAAACCCTGGTGAGTGTTATTAATCTCAGTGACCACTAATTACTTGGATTCCCTGCCAGAAGGGACATAGGAATAATCTCTAAGGACTATGAAGCAACGGAAAGAAATGTGAAGAGATTGGGAGTTCTGTGAAGAGCTTGAATGTTCTAAGTTGTTTTTCTAATGAAAATGTTATAAGTTTGTGCAGAGAGTCAGGGATAAGTAATAAAAACGACCAGTTACTTAATGGTATAAAGAACCGATTTGTTATTTAGTTATGCTTCATAATACTAGTATGTTGACCTTTTGATTGGAGGTGGAGTGCATCTCACAATGATTGTGATATGTGTGCCTGCTGTGTGGTTTATCCATTTATTGCCTCTCTGCCCCAAATTCATTTATTCATTTTGACTTCTTTGTGAGAATGGATCTGAGCCCTGAAAGTACTTTTTCTTTTGTCATCTGACACTGAACATTTGTCAATACAGCATGCTGGAGAGTCATTGCAGGAGGTGAATTGTTGCTTTCTAGTCAATTTGCTCTCTCTGCAGGGTCCATGCTTAGTTTCTTCAGTACCAATCTCATGCAGCAGTCCCACTTTCTCAGTGTCTGGATTCTGCTGTGCATGCTAACCAGCAGTGCCCAGCAGCTAGTAGCTACCCCTGGAATTCCCTCTTCACCCTGGATGGCTTTGTAGCTGAGGTATCATCTCTCCTGGAGAAAGTTAAAGTTATTTCTGCCTACTATCAAAGTGGTGAATCCTCTCACATCAATGTTGGCTTCCAGTGGTGTTATACGGTTGTATGGAGGCATCCACATACAACCTCTTGCGCTATTCTGGAGAAACCAGCCCCAAAGTAAAGTTCATGCTGCCTGCTATGCTGTGAGTAATAAAGTTCTTCGTCTCTGACCCACGGATCTTGTGTCTTCTGCCAGCATCTATGAAATAGCAATAGTCTAGCTTGTAAGCTTCTAAGTAAGGGAAAATCATACTCCCGGCATAGTTCTTCACATTATAATTTACTAGTCTGCTCTGTCTGACCTGCTTTAAACCCCGAATTTTAATCAAGGTAAACTCTTAGTTTTAATTCTAGATCTTATAGTTTTCAATTCAAGGATGTCTGGTCTATTATTGTGTTCACATACTTTGATTTCCTAATGAAAGTTTTCCTGCTTTCATATATTTTTTTTCTATATTTTCCCATATTTCATCTAACCTGAAGACCTAGGTCATGTGGGCCAACTTCTAGTATTCACTTGCTCTCTTTGATTATTGATCATATTGTCTTTCCACTTTGCATGTCTTCTTATTTTTGATCATGTTAGACATTTTGTATAAAAAATCTGGGCTTCAGATTATATTATTTTCCACCAAAAATAGGTGATCTTTTCAGTGAGAGAGGGTGTAAGTTTGATCACTGTAACATATTCAGGGGTTAAACTGGGTTGTGGCTAGGTTTAATTTCAGTAGAATTCAGTTTACTTCTGGTTATCCCCTATTCTTTAGGTCTGAACAACATGTGGTTTTAATTGGGAGCCTGGCATTGGTCTTTATTCTTAGCTCTGAAAAAGTCAAGAGAATTCTTTTTACATAGAATTTGACTTTATCTCTGTGCTTCCACAGCCAGTGGATGCTTTCAAAAAAGACAGTTTTTATAAATTATCTGTATTTCACTATTTTAGGTAGTGGGGCCACTAACCCACCACAACTATTCTGCATTCTTCTCAGAAGTGGAAGATTTCATGTATATTCTCAAAAACTTTAAGTAACTTAGCCCCATTCCAAACTATTCAATCAGAATCTCTGGGAGGAGGGTTCAAGTTTTAGAATTTGTCTAAACTCTATAGGTTTTTCTAATACACATGGAGAAATAAAAAACAGAGATATGGATCCTATGAATTAAATTATCTTTGTCTCAATGAAATTAGAACTCCTTAGAATACAACAATGTCAGTTTCTTGCTAAAATAAACTCTAAAATTAAACTTTGAATAAATGATTTGTACATGCCTTAAAAATGATGATTACTGAGATTTTATGTGAATTTGCTAGTGGAGAGAAAAATGTCAAACCAACAACAACCCTATGTTTGATAGTTTTACGAGATAGGTTTAGGAAAATATAAAAAAATGTATAATAATTTCAAAGAAGTTTTTGATAGAACCTCATGACATCCTTGTAGGTAACATGTAAAAATGCCCCTTTCCGGACCAGTATAGTACATAATTACGATTGGTAACACTGTTGAGTGTCTCGGTTCCCTGGTGTAAGAAGTGCTGTATCAAAGCAGAAGGATATTTCCATGGTGTTATCCTGTTTTAGTTTTCACTTTTATGAGGTATAAATGAAGGCAAGAAAAACATTTTGGTCATTTGTATAGACTTGTCAAGGTCAGTAGATAGTTTCATGAATTGTTGGACAACTCAATGAAGACTTGTTAAAAATGTGACATTCTATAATGATTAGCCAAAAAAAAAAAAAAAAAAAAAAAAAACAACCCTAGATGGTAATTTTTAAATTGTATAGAATATTTTTTTATTTAACTGCAAAGTATCTTAGTAGAATAGAAGAAAAGTGGCTTTGATATTTTTGTCAAATGATGTGGAGATAATAATGACCCTAAGTTTAGGATGACTTGACAGTTTGGAGAAGATATTCACACACACACGCACACACACACCAAAACAAAAACAAAAACAAAAACCTAAGACAATTACAGAGTAAATGGATAGAAGCGGAATATCCAGAACAAATCGCAGTAGAAATATTTTGCTTAGTTTAGGTATCTTGTTATACAAATTCTTTTTTTTTTTACAAGCACTTGTGTCGTTTTTTCCTCTTGTTTTTATTTAAATTCCAGTTAGTTAACATACAGGGTAATATTAGTTTCAGGTATAGAATTTAGTGATCCATCACTTACATACAACACTTAGTGTTCATCACAAGTGCCCTCCTTAATACTCATCACCTTTTTAGCTTAAGGCATGAAACCCCTATCATATTTGGTAGGTCTTTCTCCTATCCTATACTATACAACAGAAAAATACAAGTTGAAGAGTTGTTTTTTGGTGAAGACACTCACAATTATAGATGGAGCATCTTTAACTCTTAGTTCTGCTGTGTCACAGGTTCTAAACTGCCCCTGTGGGGTGCCTGGGTGACTCAGTCATTTAAGTCATTTAATCAACTCATCATTTCAGCTCGGGTCATGATCTCACAGTAGTGGGATCAAGCCTAGCATCAGGCTCTGCACTGATGGCGGGAAGCCTGCTTGAGGTTTTCTCTCTCTCTCTCTCTCTCTCTCTCTGCCCCTCCTTCACCCTCTCTTTCTCTCTCTCAAAATAAATTAATATTTAAAAAAAATAAACTGCCCCTGCATTTTTAGTTAGAACAGTAGAAGTCTCCAAGATATTTTTAGTCTACAGATAATAAAGTCCTCCTGGCCAGAAATAATGCCCAAAACTTGGAACACTTCAATGTATTAATTGATATAAATCTCAGTGAAATCTAAAATTCCCCCAAGGCTCTAGGTTCTACAAAATCTACCAGAACATTCTATTTTCACTCCAAGAAGGAAATTAATAGCTGTAAAAAAAACCTTGCTAACCAATGTGAAAAGAGAAAAACAGGTGAACAGGTCTTTTTTTTTCTTTTTTTTTGGAACGAGTGAAAAAAGGCTATTTATTTACTTATTTATCTCTAGTTGCTACACAATGTTTCATTAGTTTCAGGTGTACAACTAGTGATCCAACTATATGTTATGCTTACCACAAGTGTAGCTATCATCTATCACCATACAATGCTAATATAATAGCATTGACTATATCCTCTATTCTGTACCTTTTATTCCCATGATTAATTCATTCCATAACTGGAAGCCTGTATCTCCCACTTCTCATCACCCGTTTTGCTCATACCCCAAACTCTTCCCCTCAGGCAACCATCTGTTTGTTGAACAGGTACTCATTTAGAAAATTACTATTGGAGTATGATCTCCTCATGTATATACAGTTAAAATCAAGCTCCTCTAATAAAGAAAATAGTTTACACAATACTTTTTGAAAAGCTATTTGTATTCCTGTTGTGGTCTTCCCTGTTACTTCTCCACTCAGATAAATCTAGCTTAAGTGAATGCATGTTTCTTCACCCTGACAAGAATAGATGCATATGAGATAAATACAGGAGGGCCTCTTGTTATCTGTGTCTTTAAATGTATCCTTCAGAAGCCAATAGCCTATCATGATAGAAATGTTAATACATTTCCATTTGCTTTTTTTAAACTTTCTTTTCAGTCCAGAGTTGGAGCTACTGATCATATAAGGGGTTATGGAAAATGAGTAAATATTTCCTGACTACTAGGAATCGTGCTAGGCACCATATATGCATTATTTACAAAAACTTAGCTCAACATGCAGAATAGGTATCACTTGTATCACATTCTTATAGATGAATAAACTGAGACAGAAGGAAGTTAAGTGGCTGAACCAAATTCTAAACATCGATGTCTTTGTCCCTAAATCCATGCCAATTCCACACCATTATCCCACTTCCTGACTATTTTGACTCATGATTATGCTTGCTGAAAAAAAAAAAGAAAAGAAAAAAAAAGATGGTTAAAAGCTTATGGTATATGTCTTGTTATCATATTAAAGCTTTTGTGCTGAACTTGTCATTCTTTAGGGGTTCAGACACAGCAAATAGAATAGATGTCATCAAGCATAGAGTGTGTGATGTAAGTATAATTTTCCCCAGCCGTGGTATCATGTAAAGTCACTGAGTGGCCCTCCTCCGAGGCGGGAGCACATTCCAAGATGTATATCTTTTTGTTTTTTTGTAACCCTTTGGCAAGAACTTGGCTACACTTTCTCCATCTGAGCATATAATATGTGAGATTTTTTTTAGGGAGCAGAGGTGGGTATTTTGCTTCTTCTGATGGGTTATGCCCCCAAGCAATTGTCATTCTTTCCCCAATTCTCCTAATAGTGATTTTCAAAAACATAAAAAATATTAATTTTTAAGGCTGCCATTTGCTCCACATTGCCTTTGGCATAGAAGGCAATAGGGAATATACATAAAAAAGCACCTAAGTGCATGTCCAAGTTGGAAACACTTAATCCGGACCCATTAAGGAAAATTGAAGTGATTTAATGGAGCACAGATCAACACCTAAAGAACACACAACATGAGTGAAAGATTGAGGATTATATCATAAAAAATGGGAGAGGTAAACTAACAGTTTTCAGAAAAGGATCCTAGGGCAACCTTAAGAAGTGATCAAAGGCAAGCACTGCTAATGGCTTTAAAGCTTTGAGTAAATTAATGAGAATGACCTAGGTTAGCCCATAAATTAGTTAAGTCAACTATCAATGTTATTTATGGGAGCAACACATTGCCAGAAAAGAAAATTTAGGTATTGATGTATAGCCTCATTTCTGGGTGTTCACAATGGATATGAGTTTTAAATATCTTCTTGATACAGTTCACCTTTATAAACTGTTATACATTTTGTAATCACCCATTCTCTTTGAAAGGTTTTTTTTTTTTTTTTTTTACCACAATATTCTATTTCAGGCATCCTCCTATATAATGCACATTTAGTTTTCTTTTAAGCTATATACACGTTATGGCACGATCCAGATAGATGAATTATAGTAAACATTTCCAAAGTGTTATTAGTACTCTTTCTGATTAATTTCTGGACCTTTCTTATAAGGTAATTCCTAACTAGTTCCAATCCATTATAGAGCAAAGCACAACAAAATAAATATATATCTCAGTAAATTTATAAATAAAAATAAATTTATATTTGTCTTTCATTTTAGAGTGGTATTTTAGATATCACTTATTATGTAGTCTTCTTTAATATCAGTTGTCATTTGTGACTACAAATTAGGTTTTGGATAATTTGAGAAAACTAAGCAGTACTATCCTTTTTCAATAGTTCCAAGCATTCATTTCTCCAGAAATTCAAAGCATAAGTAAAGGCAATAAATTCATTCATTCACATGGTGTAAACCAATATTCCCAATGGAAGAATTAATTTAGGATATCTCTGCTGGACCTGCCGATAGTGATACGGCTCCAAAATATAATGTGCTGTCTCTGTTGATTTTCTTATATTATTAAAATCCACTTACTTTTTTATTATTTGTCCTATGGAAATACATTCTTTGTTTATATTACCACTACAATTAATAAGCAGTAGCTTAATGATACTTCCTTATACTTGAAACACCAAATTCCTTTAATTTCTATTTCTTCTTTATCTTTGGGTTCATACAGTAGTTCATGGATTTATTTAAAAAGACAACATTGAGTGCTGGGTGTAAAACAGGCATACTGTGAACACTTCCTATTACCAACCTTCTCAAGGTAACAAATGTGTATATACCCACATTATTTTATTTAGACTAACCAAATTAATTCAAGTTGATCAATGGAAGTCTATGAAGTATTGAAATGAGGCCAAAGGTAAATTCCTGATTAAACTTGCAAAAGGCAGGTTGCCTTAAAATACTGTAGAATTCAGGCATGCAGAAATTTAATTGAAACTTGGCAGAATTATAGCTATCCTCCAATTATGACACAAGTATTATCAGATTGAACACTAGCACGAAATTAAGTGTGGAGAATCTTGGTGAAAATATTCAGTGCAAATAAATATTTGGTGAACTAAAAAATACTCTATTTTTTTTATCTACAAATAATCTAAACCAGCACTTCTTTGGTTATATATTACACACCAGAAAGTCACCCAAAGCAAAAGAAATGAGAAGATAATGGAATAAAGGAACACGAATCCTTTCAAAAATACACTGATGTAAAGCAGCTATGTATGAAACTAACCTTTGAGTATCAATCATCTTCAGTGTGTGGCTTCAGGTTTCGGATTCCATTAATTTGAATGAGCATCAGTCGGCTGAACAGAGAAAGCATTTACAATGGAGGAAGGTGCTTTTTCAAAATCAGGATATAAACCCTCTTTTGACAATCTGAAGTGTAATTTTCTCAGAGATAATCCATTTCAAACCAACAGTGACTACTCATTTTAATTAGTTGCAGGCAGTTTTGTAAATTAAATTCCCGTTTCTAAAGTCAAATTCCAAAAAGAGAATGCTTTCATTTTGTTAATTGCTAAGTTGAGTTTTCAGGATAGGGTAAAATGAAGGAAGGGGTTCCTAATCAGCAGGCAGTTCTTAAATGGCATTACCCCTGTGTCTACTGAGCGGTCTCTTAGTAGGGCTAGAATGTTAGCATGTTGAATGTACATATTTGGGGTTGTCTTCCAAATAAACCATACTAGTAGAGCCACTTCAAATTAAAGCCAATCTTCCCCCCCCTTCAATCATATGCCTTCATGATTCTGACTTGAATTAGACATATGTGAAATTATTTGAATTAAACGTATGATCTAATACCCTAATACACGATTTGATGCTATGAAGTACAGCATGCTAATCCCTTTTGTGATATTCACTCCCTTAGTGGCCTAAGGCAAAGATCTTTGTCTAGGTTTCAAAGACGTATCAAAGTGCATGTAAACGTACAAATCACACGCACCCTCACAAGCCCCTCTATCTCAATCAAAGGAAAAAACTTTCTTGAGATTCATTTCACGTTTGAATGAAAACTTAGAACTGGTTTCTCTGTGCAAGTAAAATTCTTAAAGGCTTCTTCCTACCTGAGAGTCTGTGATCCTTCGAAGTGGCTTCAGGCGGTTCAAGGAAGGATTTTCAAGGAGAGACTGACCCCTGGAGGCAGAAGAAGCTCCCTTTTGGCCAGATCTTGCTTTTGTAATTCTCAGAAATATTAAGTACAAGAGTGACAAGAAGATATGGCATCTGTGGCAAATTCCATATAGGTATCTTGCCTGCCTCCCTAACATCTCTCTCCACACTCTCTAACTGATTTGTAGAGGAGCTAATAGAATCACAAACTGTAGAATATAAAGAGTTTGCACCATGCACCACTGGAACATAAACACCATGAGGGTAGAGCTTTGTTTTACTGTATTTACAGCCTCCTCTCTTAACAAACGCCTGATACATACTTAGCACTAAATAAAAGGTTGTAGAAAGATTAAATGAACAAACGAGTAAATCTAGAACAATGCCTTTATTTTACAAAGATTGAATTGCACAAGCTCCATACTCAGCAGAAGACACGAATGTCGGTTGAACATCCATCAGAAACCATGTGGGAGACCATTCAGCCTGAGATGAGCGTCAGAAGGAGCCCTGTGAGACAGATAGTTGTTACAGTCATTTTTATGCCAGCCCTGAACACTGACCCCTATGTGTCCATCTTGGGAATAACTTCGATAGTTCATTTCAGAAAGAATCCATAAACTTCACTAGCTTCATATGAACAAAGAAATGAAAAGGGTACAGGGAGAGCTGCTTGCTCCGTGTGACTCATAAGCTTTAGGCCAAAATACAAAGTCATGAGGAAAACACTTCAGTTTCTCCAAGATTCTTGCCCCCCACTCCTTCCAGATGATGCAAATTAATCTAAGACATTGAGCATTGCTAACTGACATTAGTCCTGGTGAGGTAGCCTTGAAACATTTGATCAGGTACTTAAATCTTAATGTTGGTAAATGAGTCATGTAAGCGAGACTTTGGTTGGGGGAAGAATATGAAGCTGTTGTAGTTTGAGGATTAAACGCTCATCAAGACACTAGCCAAGAGAAGGCCGGAATTTTTTTTTCCTAATGATTCAACGTATGATATTTCCAAAAGAATGTAGAATTGGAAAAATCGAATACTTGTTGAAAATGCTTACCTTACTTTATATTTTAATATCATTTTCAATTACGCTGAGGTTAAGGATCTGTATTTTTCTTTGCTGCTTAAGGTCTCTCATGGGCTTTTGGCCACTGAGTGCTCAAGTGTGCAGTGTATAGCATAAGAACAAAAAACAAAAGGAACCGGTGCAATAAGAAGACAGCATTCATAAACCCCATTATTTTATTAGGGTCAATTATGCTTTCTCTCCATTTAAACTGTGCTCCTGGGAGCAGCCTTTAAATTGAGAAAAACACAGCTGCAAATATAAGCTAACGTTCTCATCTTTCTTGCCCCACAAATATGGATATCTTTTTATATACTCCTAAATTCTTGCTTCAAACCCTTAAGTTCTTCTCAAATTTCCTCAACTCTTAGTTTCTCTGTCACATAATCTAGAATTAGTCTACACTGGCGGTCACATTTATTTCTTCTCTCTTTTGAAGAGCAGTTTATTTTCTGATTACAGAAGTAATTCTGTGCCTCTATGTATATAAAACAAAGACAATCATAAAGAAGAAAACAATTTATAATCCCACTACCAAACATAAGCCACTACTAACATTTTATTTCTTTTTGAGTTTAACAATTGAACCTATACCGTGTTCATTTTCATGTCTTGACTTTCTCATGTAATATAGTATTCTGATTAAAATTTTGTTTGAATATTTTCTTGTGATTATTTTTTACTTGTTTTGTTTTCCCAACTTTTTAAATCTTTAAAAAGTCTTTTAGTAGTTCTACTAGTGAGAGTTTAATTAAAAAAATATGTATTTAAAACTTAATATTTACCAAAATCAGGAATGAATATTATTATCTGAGAAAATATTAGCCTAATTTTAATCTTCCCCCTTTTGTCACCATCTCTACTCACCTTCCAGGCTTACTTACTATGAAGGTGATTAGGAATAAGGTCATTGTTATTAACGTTTTATTTTCCCTTACTCATTTTCTATTTTTAAGTATATATTTTTTTAAATTTCAAAAGCATTTAAGACTAAATTTCAAGTGAACATTTTGACTTAATTCCATACGACTAATTTAATTTCCACACTAAAACTTTTATTAAACATTTACTCCCCTTCAGCCATTAATTTTTAGTTCCTTAATGACTGAAAGTGCCTTTAAGTTTTTCTCCTGCCTCATCGCTGATAAGTTTGTGATTAAGATGGATTAATTTTGAGTTTAACCCATTCAACCTACAGAATTCAGTTGTAACTAAAGAAAGTTATCTTCAGTGAGGTAGGAGATACTTCTTGTTCCTGGTATTTTGTTGTATCTGTTTCCTCACCATCTTTCCTTAAAAAAAAAAAAAATACCTTATTGTGGTAAGAACACTTAACATTAGATGTACCCTCTTAATACATTTTAAGTGTACAATACGTTATTGTTGACTCTAGGTACAATGTATACAGCAGATCTCTAGGGCTTGTTCATCTTGATTAACTGACGCTTCCTGCCATTTGTTTAGTAACTCCCCATCCTCCCAAGCCCACCCCCAGCCTCCTGCAGCCGCCATTCCACTCTTCAATTTTATGACTTTGTTGTTGATTTTTTTTTTCTTCCCCAGGTATAAGTCAAATGCAATAGAGCAAAAATCAGTTTCCACTTATTTTTCTTTGAGGTCTTTACACCTCAGGAGAATACACACCCCACTAAGATTGGGCTAAGACTCTCAGTCAGTAGAAATTTTCATTTATATAGAACATAGAGATGTCCTCTTCCTCTTCTCATACTTGTCAAACTACTTCTTCCTCCATGATCCATTTTTTCAGTAGCTCAGCATTAAAAAAAAAAGACAAAATATTAGAAAAATATGATTTCAAGGATCAAAAGAAAGTCAGCCAAGCCTTGAAAAAGCAGAAAACTTGGTTTTTTAGTGCTTCCAATAATAATTTTATAGTGCTATTAAAATTTTAGTTTCCATGTATTTCTACTTAATTTCAGTAAATTTTTTGTATATCATCAATTTTTGTTTAAATCTTGCCAACTTTGTCTTTAGTTTTTTCTTTCCATTTCAAAGAACCATAGATTCTTGTTTTACATCAAGGATGACAAATTATTTTATAAAATATTCTACAATTCCTGTGTCATTTTATTTTGTGAGGTCTATTCCTCTTCTGAGTCTTATAACTGGTAATGTCTTATTCTTTTTTTTTTTTTTTTAGTGTTTTATTTATTTTGGGAGAGAGAGTGTGTGTGTGAGAGAGGGGGAGGGGCAGAGAGAGAGGGGACAGAGGATCTGAAGTGGCCTCTGTGCTGACAGCAGAAAGCTCAATGCAGGGCTCCAATTCAGGAACCAAATTCGGATGTTTAACTGACCTAGCCACCCAGGCACCCCAGTAATGTCTTATTCTAGTGATGGTATGTGTTTAAAATTTCTCTTTTTAAAATCAATTAATTAATTATTCTTTTATTTGAGAGAGAGAGAGAGAGAGAGAGAGCTCAAGTGGGGGAAAGGGGCAGAAGGAGAGAGAGAGAGAGATAGAGAATCCCAAGCAGGCTCCATGCCAGCACAGAGCCTAATGGGGTGGGGGGGGGGGGCTCGATCCCATGACCCTGGAACATGAGCTGAGCCAAAATCAGGAGTTGGCCACTGAACCAACTGAGCCACCCACGTGCCCCTAAATTTTTTTCTTTTTAATGTGGATCCCACATTATTTCTTTTTTCTTATTCTAACACCAGGAGAACTCTCATTAAAGAATAAGCTCAATCCTCAAAAAATGCCAAATCCAAATACACATAAGTGTGTCAGTCAATAGAGTGTGAGGATTTAATTGCATCCATTCTCTCTACACATGCTTAATCTTTTTAGATCTACAGGTGGAAGTGAAGTGGGACATATAACTCTTATTCTAAATCTGGCCTTGGTAGGCATGTACCTTATGAAGTTATGATGTCATGGAGGTGAGACATTCTCCCACCCTACTTCCTAGAAATTAGGTTAACAATAAATCCCCAGTATTCCAGCTTACTTTCTGCCTATAGAGCATTTACTCACAGAGAATACACTAACAAAGAGATGTGGGGTTGAAAAATAAGGGAAGGGAAGAATGGAGGCACCATGCAGTAGAAGATGCCTCTGAACTTCTCAAATTAATTCAGAACTTGTTTTCTGCAAATAGTAAATGAGTAGCAGGAAATAAACATTTCCATTCACTTTCAGGTAAGGAGGCTTGTTTTTATCTTGTAGTGCATGATGATTGGTATTTTTCAATCCAGCCCCGCTAATCTTGCTGCTAATGGAAATTCTTCCCAAATTCTGGTACTAGACTAAAATTCGGTACTAATTTTTACTGTTATTCTGAGATCACTACTCTTGGTGCTTCTTAAACACTATACTAGGAAATCGAAATTATTAAATAAGGGGCTACTGACCATCCCGTATTAGAATCTAATTAGTTTTTGTTAGGTATATCTTAAATCAATTGGATGTTTCTTTTTAATCTGCTGAATTGTGGTCATGAAAATGATCTCAATTCAATTTAATTCAATATTGTTTATTTGGTAATTACTGTATTTCTATTACTGGAGACAGAATCACAAACTGGCATAAGTGAAAAAGGAAACATATTCCTCGTATAACAGAAAAGTTTGTAAATAGAATGGTTTTCATGTTTGAATAGTTCATGTATATGTTCACTTGAGCTTTTTTTTAATTTCCCAATGTCTCATATCCACTTTTTAAAATTGATTCATTTAAAAAGCAAAGTTTGACTATGAGTGGTATCCACATTGTGTAAACTTAAGTTTTTTCAGTACTTCAACCACAGCAGAAAAAGTTTTTACATCTCATATTATTGGCTATTTTGGATCATGTGTCCATCTTTGAAACAATCCCTGTGGTCAAGATGATGTGGAAACTTAATTGACCAAGTCTGGTTCAATAAGGCATCTGGACTGGAGACTAAGCACTGAGCCCCTCCCAAAACACAGGGACTTTTAGGCATGGAGATAATTTTGGAAAGGAAAATGGAAGTAATATTTCTCAGCCAACACAATTTTCCAAATGCTTGTGGGCTTTTTCTAGCTTTGCATTAATCTAATCCCATAAATTAGTAACTAAAGACAGCGATCTTGCAGTATCATAATCTTTGAATGTAGATTTCAGAAGCATCAATTTCTGAGGGTCCAAGGCCCAAGTGCTTTCTACTTGCCGTAGACTGGAATGATGTACACCATAGCATGAGATGTGCTGGTACAAACTGCCCCTTTAAACCAGGCTGCATTTCAATTTATAACTCTTTACAATGGTCGTGATTGTTTCCTTTGGCTGGAAGGAGAAATAAATAGCAGAGAGAGCTTGGGAGACTTTCTCCAGGTTCCAGTATAATCCTACATTTGCACTCCCATATTTTTGCATTTGTTGAAACTAACATTAGCCTCAAACATATATTTCAATTTTTTTAAATCATCTAAGGATTAATATTATCAGACTGTAAGCCATATAGATTTACTTGTTCACAGATAGAAGGGGTCACTGAAATTTCTCAACCAGGTCCCGAAACTCTAACCTTGGTTGTCTTATTATCTGTGTTCTAAGATAAAGGGATTAACATTTAACAGATGTTTTGCTACCATGTAACCAGAACTATAGACTTCCCAGCCTAGAACAAAGAGATCATCATTGCCCTCCTACATATAACAACTTAGTCTCTTCCACACTACATACCTTGTCGTTTTATTATCCCATGAACTGAGAGTAAGGGAGAATTGGTTTCACCCAAAAAACTTGTAATACTGTTACTTGAAAATGATGACTATGTTCTGGACAGACAAAAATGATTAATTGGATTCCTCGTTGTTTCAAAAGTAGGTTTAGCAGACATAAAAGACTATTAACAATAGAGAACAAGCAGAGGGTTGTTGTGGGTGGGGGATGGGCTAGATGGGGGATGGGTCATAAGGAGGGAACTTGTGATGAGCACTGGATACTGTATCTAAGTGACGAGTCACTGAATTCTACTCCTGAAACCAATATTGCACTGTATGTTAACTAACTAGAATTTAAATAAAACTTTGAAAAAAAAAAGGAGTAAGTTTAGCAGAGAAAACAGGGTCAGGATTTCCAGGAAAAGAGATAGTTGCCTATTCTAAATCTACTAATAAAACATCTTTCTAACACTTCTGTGGACTCAGAATGAAAACAGATTACAAAGCCCAAGGAACAAAATGCAAAAGCCAGGGCAGAAGACAGAGAAAACATGTTATCTCAGACACTTAAAATGGCACATGCCAGCTTTGGAGGTGTGCAAGCAAACATGCATGACTTGAGAGAGGCAGGCTCAGAAAAGAAAATGAATATGTAAGTTTGGTTAAAACATGTAATATTGAGAGGTAGAAGAATTAGACATGCAGCTGGAAAAGTCGGTAGTCATCATACTGTGAGGGACTTTTGATTCTCCAGTGAGAATATTTTATTTGGTGAAAAAGTGAAAATCTTTGAAAATTTGTGAGCAGGAAACTTATGATCAGAATTGCACTTAGAAGATTCTAGTAATGGCGTGTGAAACAGATTGAAGCTGGAGGAAATGGAGGTTAAAAAACTCATAAACACACAATTATAATGTTTAAGTGACAAATAATGGGAAACATACTTATAGTGATGAGAAAAAAAGATAAAAGGAAAAATGCAGGATAGATTTGAATGCCTGGGTTTAGAGTACTTTCCCTGTTATCTAGTCTCCCCTCCCTACTTCCTTCCTTCCTTCCTTCCTTCCTTCCTTCCTTCCTTCTTGTGTCCTTTTTTCTACTCTGTATTTTAATTCTTTTAACTAAATTTAATTGATGAAAATTTCATGTTTTTAATGGTTATTTATTTTGAGGGAGAGAGCACAAACGGGGGTGAGGCAGAGAGAGAGAGGAGAGAGAGAATCCCAAGCAGACTCTGTGTTGTCAGCATGGAGTCTGACATGGGGCTCAATCTCATGAACTGTGAGACGGTGAACTGAGCTGAAATCAAGAGTTTAATGTTTAACCAACTGCGCCACCCAGGCACCCCCAAAATGTCACGTTAATCAAAGTAAATGAGGTTGGTGGGATTTGTTCAAAAGGTCTCCCAATTCTCAGAAACATTATTAAAGAATTCTCTAGGGCCACACCGAGTATTCAATATTGAGCAGGTGAGTTTAGTTCTTTCTTTGCCATAAAAAAAGGAAGCTGATATATGAGATCACCCTTCAACATTTTAGAACTTGAAAATGCTTTATGTACCTGAATAGCTTTTAGTATACAATAAGACTCTGGATCACTGGACAAAATACATCAAATTTATGTCTGCTGTCAGATATGTGTTCTTTAGGTTTACTTTTTATTTTGAATATTAATCATTTTATATGTTCCAGGAACTGTGTTAACTACTTAATTTCAATAATTTTTATGTAGAATTTAAAATATATGCAGTAGTAGACACAATGACAAAAAAGGAACCCCTATATACCCATCACCTGGCTTTAACAATATTATAGCAAATATATCTTTCTTTTCAAACAGAGCTAAATTCCTACCTTTTTTCACTTCCCTGATTTTTAAAAGATCAGATTTTTTTTTTGGTTTTTCCTTAAAGAAGATAAATAAAGATACATGTAACTTTCTCCTCTAGGTTATATTTGAAAACTTCCTCCAAGAGGGAACATTAAGATAGTAGTCTATCTTATTTAGCGGTAAAAACAAACTATTAGTTTCTTCTAAATATTTATAGGTATTTTTTATAGTTTTACTAGTGTAAAAGCAGACTGGAATTTCTCCTGGTATTCACCCGCTGTGATGTTAACTATTATAATACTTATGTGAATCAGGCAGTTTTGTCTTTTTAGAGAGTGGATAATTGTGTCATGAGCAAATTATTTGGACAAATGCCAAATGGAATTATCCAGTAAATTATAATCAATAGGTGCTTATTTAATAAATTATTTGTCCAGAGAGTAGAGCCCCATGTGAACCAATAGTCAAGGATTCTGTGTGACCTCCCTTTATGCCGTGACTTGCTTTGTGAATTGGAAAAATCAGTTAACCTCTCAGTGCTTCAGTTCACTCATCTATGAACTGAGAAGAGTAACACTTGCCATCTAACTCACCAGTATTTTGTGAAGGTTAATGAGCTTCAGAGTTTATAAAGTGCCTTTTCTTCTTGGCTTGAAAGCCTCTTGAAGAGTACTAAATATCACTGCTATTTTTTTTCTTATAGATCCAGTAAATTATCCTTTGAAAGACCCATTATATTACAAAATATGTGATAAGATATTTCTAGTAGCATTATCCCACATCTATCATGAGAGGTAAGAATAGTTTCAGCATCACTGCTGTTGAACGGGATTCACATAATTCATATTATTAGGGTCTGAAACATTTCTGGACCAATAACACATACCTGTTAGGCAGAGTTTTTCTAACTTCAACTTAAAATATTTTAGTTCTTAACAATTTTGTCAAAGGGTTATTATATCTTGATATAATTTTATGAATTGAATATCAAAAAGAAAAAAATGTATCCAGTGAACAAATGTACCCGTTGTTCATTGCCACAATGAACAAATAATATTAAGGTCATGACTGAAATCCACAAAAGTGAGATAATTTGCTATAAGTGGAAAATCTGTACTGTCACTGTGCATTTTACGAACAGTTTTGCCAAAGCTCTGTTTGAGATAAATAAGAATAACACAAATTTTTAGGATCCTGGACTCCAGATGCAATGCTGCAAATCTTATGTTTAGTGGATTTTAGTTAATTTTGTCCTATTTTATGTATTAAACATTTTAGTGAGAAAAAAACATAATTTTCATACTGTTAAAGAATTTATCTTGGAATTTTAGAAAAGATGGCAATGCTAAACTATCTTTTAACATTTCTTAAATTATAGGTCATCATTTGATTTGAAATATTAACTCCTATTGTACTTTATATTAGGGTAATATGTGTATGTAAAAAAATCTCATACATTTCTCTTACTTTATTTAAGAAGGATAATAAAGGAAAACTAAAAGGGAAAATACAAAATACATTTTGCTCTTTTTATTTCTCTTTCAGTAGGGGAAAGAAACCATACAAAAAGCCTAGAGGAATTCTTCAATTATAGCTGTATTTTTTCTTGAATATGGAAATCAGAGAAGCTACATATTACATTTTAAGTTCTAGATAAATATAAGTATAAATCAACATCATTTGAGAGTTTACAGAAAAAAAAAAATCCAAAATAATGTTAGAAGTTTTGGGACATCACCCATCTCAAGACTGTTGCTAGTGGGGAATTCATTTTTTTGGCCTCCGAAAATGATGTGATATATGAAGATAAAATTGAGAAATTTTAAAGATTATCATCAATATATTCAAAATGTCATTCTTTCCTCTTTCCCAGAAATACAAGCCATTTTCCTAGGTGGCAGTCAGCCTACAGACCCAAGTCTGCATGGACATATACACACTTAACCTGAGCAGCCATATACATTGTCTTGCTCCTGCAAGAAAAGGTGTGAGCAGTTGGTCCCCTAAAACATATTCAGGGGATGCCTGTGTGGCTCCGTTAAGCATCTAACTTTGGCTCAAGTCATGATCTCACAGTTCATGATCTCAAGCTCCACATAGGGCTCTGCACTGACAGCTCAGAGCCTGGAGCCTGCTTCGGATTCTGTCTCTCTCTCTCTCTCTCTCTCTGTCTCTACCCCTCCCCTGTTTGTACTCTCTCTCTTAAAAACAAATACATAAACTTAAAAAAAAACATATTCAGGTATTATAACTGTGACCAGATTGCCTGACAGCCAAATAGTTTATATAGTCATCCTTAATTTAGAGTAGTTCTTTTCAGAAATGCAGAATTAATGTTTAATATTCTTTCTCTTTTTAGAGAAATTTAATACAGTGCTTCCCATGTGCCAGTTCTCAGACAACCAGGGCTGGTTTTGAGCAAGTCCGTATAGTTCAGGACAAAATGAGAAACTGAAGGCAAGGTTTTTATGTATGTGAAGACAAAGTTATCAACAGTCCTATATTGTAAACATAAAACTTTAAGTCTAAGAATCCGCCCTTCTTAATTTTTTGTCATAAAGTGGCTCTCTTCTATCAAATAGCGGTAATGTAGGATAGGCTTTTTAAAAATAAGGTCCTTACGGGGTGCCTAGTTGGCTCAGTCAGTTAAACATCCGGCTTCAGCTCAGGTCATGATCTTGCAGTTTGTGAGTTCGAACCCCATGTCAGACTGTGTTGACAGCTCAGAGCCTGGAGCCTGCTTCGGATTCTGTGTCTCCCTCTCTTTCTCTGCCCCATCCCTTTTCTCTCTCTCTCTCTCTCTCAAAAATAAACATTAAAATAAAAAAATGTCCTTGGTAAAATAACAAGTTAGAAACATTGTTCCTGGTCCCCCCTTAGTCTCACTTTTTAGAAAACATACTGACTTCTGGAATCAAAAGTCTAAGACTTTTTAGTCTTATTTTTATTGTTTACTTATTATTTTGAGAGAGAGAGAGAGAATGAGCAGGAGAGGCAGAGAGAGAGAGAATTCCAAGCAGGCTCCACACTGAACCCAATGCAGGGCTCAAACTCACGAACCATGAGATCATGACCTGAGCCAAAATCAAGAGTCAGATGCTTAACCAACTGAGCTACCCAGGCACCCTTAAGACTTTTGTTTTCTTTTGTGTTTTGTTTTTAAGTTCATTTATTTATTTTAAGAGAGATAGAGATCGTGCAAGTGGGGGAGGGGCAGAGAGAGAGAGAGAGAAGAGAGAGAGAATCCCACGCAGGCTCCACACTGTCAGCACAGAGCCAGAAGCATGGCTCAAACTCCTGGAAAGGTGAGATCATGACCTGAGGGAAAACCAAGAGTGGGACCCTTAACTGACTCAGCCACCCTGGCACCCCAAGACATTTTTGGTTTTAAATGTCACTATAATTCTTTCAGACAACCAAAGAAAGCAATAACTTAGAAAAATGTTATCATTATCTAGAACATATTAATATCAAAAATATTAAAATTATATATATATGTACATATACATATGTAAATAATCTGTAATATTCCTAAGAAGATTTTAAAATGTGCAGATTTGTTAGGTGATATGTAAACTCGGTGCCTCTTTTGTTTTTAAATAAATTACAGTTGTTTTAAATAAATTACAATTGTTTTAAATAAATTACAATTGTTTTGTTTTAAATAAATTACAATTGTTAAATAAATACAATTACAATTGTAATTTAAATAAATTACAATTTGTTTTAAATAAATTACAATTGTTACAGAGATTGTTAGTAATCTATGATTGCTAAGACAAGATTTCTTTGAAAATATGTAATGTAAAAAAGATTCTTTGAAGAAAAACATGAATGCTATATTGTAAACTGATCAGAAGTTACTTCCAAGAAGGCAGACCAACTCAGACAGTCCATTCATGTCATCTGACCACTGTCACTGAGGAGCCCTAATCAAAGACCCTGGAATAGTTGACAAGAGTATTTGACAAATATCTAGATGCTCAATTTGGAATGAGTCATTTCAGAATGAAGCTTACCAGTTTTTATGACAACTCCATTTTGGTAAAGGAAGAGAAATTCTGGATTCTGGATACTTTCTACATGCTTAACAAAGACGTGCTGGAATTTGGACAACTCTAATTTTGTTGTGCATCCTGAATACAAGGTTGTTTTTTCTTTTTTTTTCCCAGATTTCTTTTAGTTAGGAAGTGCCCATGTATCACATGAAATGTGGTATAGCATTCTGGCTATTTTCCTATGAAAAATAACCCACTGCAAAGTCATCACAACTTTCTGGCTAGTTACTGTGTTGACCAACATCTGCCCAGAGGAATTGCTAATGTCCACCACAAAGTAAACAAAGCAGAATCCTTGCTGATCACTGATTGACAGTTCTATGAGGCCATATGTTTTGAAATTTGCATTAAGTTTATGGGTTTGTTTTCTCCCTATACATGAAAAAGCTTTGTTACATTGTGGAATCTTTGCTGGGACTAACTTTATCTGCATATTTTTGGTCTTTAGAGACCAAAAGTTAGCGCTGGAAAATTCCTGGACAGTGGTTTTAGAGGTACATGGCTATAAAAGAGAAGTATTTCCTTCTTTTTACTGCTTGACTTAGCAAAATAAACTGCTTTTAGTTTTAGAAAATGCAGGCAAGAATTCAATTCAATTATTTTTACTTTAAACAGTTTAATCTTTTGCCTTTTCATAACCTTTTACTATTATCTTTTAATAAAGAGAATAGGCTACATAATGGTACTTTTGGCATTGCAAAGAGGTTTTGAAAATATCATTTTCAACCCAATATATATTGCACGCTAAGTACATGGACAGGAAGTTTGGTTTGGAGAATAATTATATCAGGCTACCAATCAGAATATTTGGTCTTCATTCTTTTGCTGACTTCATTGTTTTTCCAAGTTTATTGTGCTACCCATGGTTTCTCACCTATGAAAAAGGGGATCTTAGAAATAAAACAGGGAGAGAGAGAAATGGAGACACTTTAGAATTTTATTTACGTAACAGTAGACTTCCCATTTTCCCTAGAATTTAATGATGTACAAATTCATTGGGAGGTCTGATCTCAAAATAATAATCAAATATGAGAGAAATCGCCATATTAAATAAATCTGTGCTTATGTAATATTTTTATGATAAAATTGAAAAAATACTAACCTATGAGAAAATATTTCTTTCATCTAGAGAGTTCACTGTATATTTTTCTTTTTGTCAGTTTAATTTTAACTTGCATATTTAGTGTTGGAGGAAAAATATTTTTTGGTGAGAAATAAATCAATTCCATCAAGGCGTTGGCATTACATACTTAACAGTCAAATGGTCTGATTTTCATAGGCAAAAGTACCATCATTTAGCTATCTTGTCTTCTAAAGTAATTCTGACTCAGATGACTCAGTTTCCTTGAAGGAGGGACTAATGCAGCCATATCTACCTTCTGTAGCCTATTTGACTCATTTAGCTTTGCCACTGCATTTTCGTGGGTATCTTTTTCTAGTTTGACTCTATTGACAAGGCAGCAAAGAAACATATTTCCAATGTTAAGTCTCAAGGAAGAGACTTTCTCTCTCTCTTCCCCCAAAAATACCAGTATGAAAAAAAAAAATCCCAACAGTATGATATTGCCCAAGGATATGTAAAATTCTACTCAGTGCAAGGCCTAGAATGTTCTGGAAGTTCCAGGAGTTATACTTTGTATGTCAGAGTCTCAAGTACACCTGAGGATACTCCATCACTCAGACACATGTTCAAGGAAAAGAAGCAATTTACAGGAGACTGGAAGGTTCTCAGAACATTTCATTCTTTGTTTTCTTTTGGAAATCTAAGGCTACAAAGTTGAAGTTTGATGATATGTATTGGTCTGTTCTTCCTAGTATATTACTTTGCTAGGGCTGCCACAACAAAGTACCCCAAACTGGGGGGCTTAAACAGAAATGTATCATCCCACACTTCTGGGGGAAGAAGTCTGAGCTCAAGGTGTCAGCAAGGTTGTTCGTTCTGGGGCTGTGAGGAAGGACCTGTTCCAGGCCTCTCTTCTAGCTTCTGGTGGTTGGCTGGCAATCTCTGGTGCTCCTTGGGTTGTAGAGGCATCACCCTGACCTCCGCTTTTATGCCTACATGGTATTCTCCTTGTGTGCATATCTGTGTCCAAATTTCTCCTTTCTATAAGGACACAGTCATATTGGATTAGACCGCACCCTAATGACTCATTTTAACTTGGTCAGTTGCAAAAACCCTATTTTGAAGATGATATTCACAAGAACTAGGGGTTATGACTTTAACATCCTTTGAGGGGATCACAATTCAACTCATAATATCGTGTCTCTCCAATTTGGCCTTTGCATTTCAATCCTATTAACTCTAAGAAGATGACACAGAATACAGTACTGGAAGTTTTCTATAAGGATTACATCATATAACAAAATAACAGAAGAGATAAAGGCTAGAGAAAGCATTGAAATAGAATCAACTTACCTGATTTTAAATATTTGGATATTTACCTTCTTTTATTTATTTACTTATTTTTTTAATGTTTGTTTATTTTTGAGAGAAGGAGAGAGAGAGAGAGAGAGAGAGAGAGAGACAGAGTGTGAGCAGGGGAGGGGCAGGGAGAGAGGGAGACAGAACAGCCTCCAGGCTCTGAGCTGTCAGCACAGAGCCTGATGCAGGACTTGAGCCCACGAACCGGGAGATCATGACCTGAGCTGAAGTCAGATGCTTAACCGACTGAGCCACCCAGACACCCCATACATTCTTTTAGATTAAATAAATACCTTCGGAATATGTCTCTACTATTATTATTCATTTATTACCCTTCTCACCTAACGAATCTTTCTATTAATGCACAATTCAAATTTTAAAAAGCTAAATTTTTGCAAAATTTTGGTGTTTTCTCAATCTGATCCGTATTAGTAATCAAAGACAGCTTATTCAACGGGTATTTTTTTCTCTACTAATCTTACGTGTACATTCACAACGACAAATGCAGAGTAGAGAAATATCTCAATTAAATAACACATCGGATATTTAGTTCATAAACAGGCCATGACTATACTGAATCCACTGGTTTTCTTTCCAATCACTCTTTGCCATATTAACCGATTTCTCCACTATTGATTGAATCAGCTGTGCAGACAATCCGATTTTGTTGTTAAGACAGCTGAAAACAGCAGATTGACTCCTTTTGATCTGTTTCATATAAACACAATTATTGTCAAAGTGTTCTCAAATCCTCCATCTGACTGCAGAACAGATGGATTTTTTTTTCAAATTTTACTAACAGCAAAAAATAAACTGGACTCTAGAATTGATTTGCCTAATAATAATAAAATTTTGACTTGGCAGTTTTAGGAATTAAATATAAGAGCCAGAAAAACCTCAAAATAGTCTAACTTGACTGTGTCTGGAACTAAATTGATCTAGGATTAATGAGATAAAGTTTAGGAGATAGTTTTTGTTTTTGTTTTAAGAAGCAGCAACATTGGCCTTGGCATAAAGCAATATTAGGGAAATTTAAATCTCTGACATTCCAATGAGCCATGTGTTCCTTCCAATTTTTAGTATACCAAAGTGGTGAACAGGGTGTTCTTGTTCTATTGTGTTTACATTTATTCGGTTAAAGTATATCTCTGAGTGAAGACCAATGATAGTACTGGGTACTTAGCACCTTTCTTTGCTCTCCAAGTGCCCTGCAAATATCATCTCATTACTCTTCAAAACTATCCAGGCAAGAAATCATACACCTTGTCTCAAAGACAACTCTTGAAAACAAGACTTTATATCCTCCAATAAGAGTGTTCACTATATATGTACTTAAAATTCTTCCTCCAGTTTTTATTTTGGAAATTTAGTCAGTGAATGGGCAATTAAAAAACAAACAAAAAAAAAACATCTAAACAAGCCAGAAAGCAACGGAATGCCAAGAAGGTATTTGTGGACTACTCTCCAACATGTTTGTTTTAGAAATTAACACTAAACCTTCAAATAACAATGGCACGGTGTGATTTTCCATGAAGCAACATAAAGCTTTAAGTGTTTAACCATACTAAGGATTCCTTTTCTATTTACATAATGATATATCATGTTTATCCTACTAGCCCTGTAAAAATTTTAGTAGCCATCCATAGAGCTCAGATAAAAGGATACTTCACCTCAGAATCACTAATCTATGTTAATACCTTTTTGGTCAAGTTCCTATAACAGCTCTTAGGATTTCAACCCCAATAGGTCAGAGAAAGAAGATGGGAAAATCCTTAATAAAATGTTGTTAGAAGCTACAGGTGGGAAATAAAGAAGCTCTTGTGACCTATAATCTTATTCTCTCATAAAGTCACCAAAAGAGCACAGCAGTTTCTGCAGTTGAAATTAGACAACACACTAGTGGCTTTTCAATCTCAACTTTTACAGTTCGATGTTATCATTTTCGGTGAAGAACAAATGAAGGATACGGCAGCTCTGCCCAAGATGTTCTCTCTGGGTTTAATCAGCCCACTCAACCACATGAGTGACTCTGCCTTAACAGTATTTTATTCCCATTTATAAACAGTGAGGGCGTTTTGCTGGTTTCTTCATGAACAAACATCAGATTCTCAACATGATCTATTTGAGTTTTATCACTTTTATGCCAAATTTACTGAAGAAAATTATTTCCTGTTAAATATTTAGTACGAAACCAGATCAATTTTATAATAGGAGTTGTCATGAGATCATAAAAACCTACCCTAGGCATCAGCCTAGGTAGAGTGCTGAGTTCTTCCAATAAGTAGTCCCACCATATTGGCACTCTGTAAAACAAAAGCAAAAGCAGAAAAAACAAAACAAGACAAACCCTCCTCCCCCCACACACAAAACACACACACACACACACACACACACACACACACACACCCAGCAAAGGGCTATAGGCAAGTGCGTGACCAAATGAGAGTAGTTTGATGATTATGCTCCTTCAGTGGGTGCCCCTTGCCAAAAGGGTAGCAGGCTTTGACTTTTTGCCCTGTCATTATCACCACTGGCAATGGTGGAAAACTCTTACATTTCTACCACATATAACTGGACCTTGAGAGATAACTGGCTTGTTACTTTATTTTGCTTAGAAGAGTATGTGACTTGCATTTTCCTTGGCCCCAAAGAGAAAAAGAATACTTCCTGAAAGATCACTATTGATATTTTTTCTTCCTTTCATAAAACTCATGTATTATGTGTTTTTCCTCTTTGATTTAGGAAGAATATTTAGCAAAATATAAAATACTAGGGTTGAAAAGAAAAGAAAAGAAAAAAAGTTCCTGAGGGAATATCTAAGAAAGAGTAGATAGCAATCGTCTATGTTTTGTTTTTCTCCCCATTTCTAAAAAGCATGTTATTACATCACATCAAAACTATTTTTTAAAGGATTTGTTAATACTAAAATGCCTTTTTAAAAAATTTATTCAAACTATCACCTCTAAAATTACTGTCATGAATGAGATACAATGAGTTACTTGTGTTCTGGATAACACAGGCTTTTTTTATACAGATTTACTATTTTTACCTAAAAGTTCATTATGCCGTGGAAAGAGAATATTGTTATTGGAAGAAGACAAAATTTTGTAGATTTAATTTGCTATCAATCATTTGCATAATACTAAGGTTTGGATTTAACATAGGCTCGAGATTTGTCATCTGCAATTTCCATGCATTTACCATGTATAGAACAACTTGTTTAACAATAGTTGACTCTGTGAGCAGTTTACGTGACAAATTATGGCAAATATTTGCTTTCTGGAATCTTGAGAATGAGTTGAGTATCATCGTACTTCCTGTTGGCGAAAAAAATAAAATAAAATAAATAAATAGGGGTCTAAGGAAGTGCTATCATTAATTTGTCAGAAAAGCAAGTTGTCATTTCTGAAAATTTAATGTCATTGAAGCTCTATTTCCAATAGCAAAGGAGCACTATTGCTAATAGACTTCAGAGCCTGAAATAAATAAATCTTTGGAATCCTGTTGCATCTCTTGGGGTGTGACATTTGACAGTCTTTTATAGCACAGAACGAAACAAGTTTGTGAGCTGGAATTCAATTGTGGCGTATTGATTCCTTGCATCAGTCATTATTCCCTGCTGATTGACAGCTGAAAATTGGTTACGTTAAGTATTTCATATGTTATATTGGCTGACATTTGCTTGCCTGCTCCTGTGTCAATATTGTTGTAAAGATCTCCAGCTTTATGAGATAGCAATAGACACTGACTGTGGCTTTTGTGTGATGTTCCAGTGTTTTTCCTGACATAATTTAAGACATATTAAAAACCAGCAGCATCTTCCCTCTTGAGAAGCTTAATGCCAATATTATTGTCTTCCAGGGGAAGATCATGTATGCTCATAATCGGGTGCTAATTTCCACCCGTACGCTCATGTTTAGGCATTAGGCACTATAACTGTAAAATTGAGCCTTCTTGATTGATTCATGTCAAGCCTCATCTCGGCTCCTGCAGGGGAAGTCATCCAGCTGACCCTTTTTACACTAAAAGAAGAGATTTGTGTTCCTTTCTTTCACCTGGAACCATCAAATTGACTGAATAATCTGTAATACATTAGTGCTGACATTTGTTAGGGGAGAATTAAACAAGACACAGTAATCATCCCCTAGAATAAAAAATTGTGTTTGATTTCCAGCAGAGTTCTATTAAAGCGATGACAGACTCAGTCTCTTCCAAGGTGGAAAATCGTGAATATTCTCTGCATTAATGAATCAAGTTAACACATTAATCGCTTATAAGCCCTTCTTCTCCGGTATGAGTGTTAAAGGATAGGAAGGCCCTGGTGTATGGTGAGTAGGTGTTTGTAATCAAAGTGAGATCCTGGTGGAAAAAAAAATTTTTTTTTAATTCTTATTGTCTTTTTCTTTTTGGTAGTCTGAGATGTAAAAAGTTGTATTGTTCTCTGAAACATACAAAATTCATCCCAAAATGGCCTATTATCTCCTCTTCAACTCACTTGAGAAATATCACAAAAAGATGGAGTGAGTTAAGTACCCAAGGACTAAACGTGATTCCTGGTTTTCCTTATGTTGCTTAAGTTTACAGTGTCTTCGAATTTAGATCAAGAAATGTCCTTCCATCTCACTCTTCCTGTTCTAAAGCGCATAGGAATCACTGTCACTGAGCTTCGTCTGAAGCTGTTCCTGAACAACTGGATTTCATATTCATTGGTCTTCATTCACAGCACCTGCTCATCAACCACGACTGTGAGCATGAAGCAGAATCATATTACACTCCTGAGAGCTCACATGTGTGTGCTCTGTAAAAACCAGTGTTTTATATCTAACTTGTGTAGGACTAATTTTCAAGATGATTCGTTCATAAGTGATTATGTGAGTGTGTTTTCCATTATGAGTTCACACTTCTCAGAAGTACCACTTAAAAACAGACCTTTTCCACTTTTGACTATATTTGTTGAAGCGGTTGTCAAGTTTGTTAATTGGGGTCATTTCAAAGTGCTAACACGCCTGTACTCCAGATACTCCATGCCACGTGTAGCAATTTTGGGAAGAGAACTGAGCAGCTTTCGCAAAGAAACAGCTCCTAGAAAACAGAATTCTCCTCTTCCTTCAATGATGGTAAAGGACTCTAGAAACTTGTTAAACTTAAATGGACAATCCATAAACTGGTAGGAATTTCTACAAAAAAATAAACTTAGTTTACAGGGATAAAAGAAATTGGTTTCACTTCATTTAATTTGGGAGATTTAGAAGTTTGTTATCTGGCAGATGGAATATATCTAAGAACCTTCAGGAACAAATATAAAATGTACAGCCTATGCCAAACACCTTGCTAGGCAACAAATCTACTAAGATAAAGACGTGAGGCTTGCTTTCATGGAGTCCACAGTCTTCTGGGGGAGAGAGAGAGAGAGAGATGCTCACAAAAATTGGTTAAGTGCTAAAAGAAAACTCTGTACAAAATGTTATTTTAATACATGGTTGATGACCTCACTAGTCTGAACTCCAATTTTGTAAATAAAAGCACATGCATTCGTATTTTAGTATCATTTTTGCACCTTACAGAGGAAAACTATGATGTAAAAGAGAATGATATATAATTTATGGAATCATAATCAAACATTTGACAGTTTATCCGGTGTGCATGAACCAATTTGTTGACAAAGGCTCCTGCTGGAAATGGAGAACACCCCCTCCACATTACAAGTTTCCATAAAGGAACTTTTGAGGGAAATATGGGCAGTTCCCCAGTCACCAATTATCCTTTCACCTTGCAAAACACGGTGAAGAGCTTCAAAGACCATACATGTTCATGTTTTCACAGAAACTACAAACTATATCATGATCAAGATAATCTATCCTCAGTCACTGAAGAACAACACAAAAGAACACTACACATGGGACAAGAAGCCAGATCCTTCTAACCTAAAATTCCTGACCCAGAAAAGAAGTTTGGACTACATAATTTCTGATAGGATTCCTAAGCTAAAATCCAATAATTTCATGTACCATGTTTAAAATGATAAAAATAAATCTAAATGGAAAAGAAAGGTATAATGTAGTTAAAAACATTTTGCAATAAGGAAATTTGTGATTTATTACTATATGAGTAATTAGAACATAGGTAACTGTAATCTGTCAAACACTGTCAAAAGTCTGAAACACAAAGGTAAGTAAGACCAAATCTCTGTCATGTGTGTTTGTATGAGCAACAGGCAGAGAGCAGGAAAAGAAACCAAATTACACAACCTGATAAAACCCTATTAAAAAAGCACATAGAAGGGCACCTGGGTGGCTCAATTGGTAAGCGTCCGACTCTTGATATCGGCTCAGGTTGTGATCTCACAGTTCGCGGGTTTGAGCCCCACATCGAGCTCTGTGCTGACAGCTTGAAGCCTGTTTGGGATTCTCTCTCTCCTTCTCTCTCTGCCCCTCCACTGCTTGCACTCTCTCTCTTTCTCAAAATAAATAAACATAAAAAGAACAAAAGCATGTACAGATTGCTATGGCAGCTCAGCAGGGGTAATAATCAACCCATGTGGTTTCTCCCCAAGAAAAGGGAGAGCCAGAGGTGACATTGTAGTTGGATGGAAATTAATGTGTGGGACTCCCAACGTGGCCAAAGTAGGAACGAGTGGGTATTCTAAGAAGATAGTTGTAATTGGCCAATATCCCTTTGTTGAGAAAATAGTCTTTCTAAATAATTTAAGTAAAAAGGAAGTTAAAATAGGGACTTATTTAACTTCTAAATTTATAGGACTGAAGAAAGACTGAACTGAGCTTTCAGCAATGACTTCTAGAATCATACCAGAGCCAGGCCACAAAGGAACTGCTATTTTTTTTTTCTATAGTCAGGAACTACTTGGTCAAGAATGCATTGTCACTGCCCCTATTAAGGAAAAAAATGCACAAGCTACCGGACCAGGAAACCACTGTTGGCATGTAAACTCCAAAAGGGCAGCGATATGGTGAGCCCTGCCCACTGTTATATCCCATGGGCCTGGAAGAGTGTCTGGCATGTGATAGGTGTTCAAGAAGTAAATGTTAAATGAATTGAGTAAGTAGACTTGCCATGCCTAATATGTTTCACTCCAGCCAGTGAACTTCCAGAAGCCTGCTTCTCAATACCCACCACTTGAAGAGACACTAGGAGATCACCAATGCTGAGAAGACAAAATGCCTTCCCACTACTGCTTGTTAGTCAAGACAGTTGATATTTCAGAAGCATGGCCCCTGCCTTACCTTGGCTTTCAATCTCAAGTGACTACATCGGATTGCCAGAACCTAGTCGCATCTAGGACCTCCCGTAAAAGCAGCCCGATGGCTTTTAGCTCTTTAGCTCTTCAACATAGAACAGCATGACAAGAGAGGTGAACAGTCCATCACCTGGGCTCCTCACATCCATGCTTATCATACATAAACTTAACAGCAATAAGGAGAATAACAGCATTCCCCCATCTATCATACACCCAAAATGAATAGAAACGTAAATGTTCCACTCCCTATTAGAAAGTGGACGAGAGACAGTAAAGTATCCCCTGGAATGATAAGTCACTCTGAGACCAAAAAATGAAGCAAACCACTCTATACTGTTTACACGGAGTTTCATTCAGGGTAATTTACTGATGGGTGGGAGAGGATCTGGCAGACAAATGATCCTGACGCTATGCAACTATTCTCAGCAGCTACTCCTCCCCCAGTCTGGACCTCAACTCACAGCTTTTATAGAGAAAGGGGCATTGTGGTAAGGTGGTTATCTAAAGTAGCACCATCTGTGTGCCAGTCATGTCTCCTAGTTACCTAAACAGGAGGCTTCTGTGTGCCACTTGAGGGAAGATGGAAGCAAACTCCTGAGGAAGGTCATTGCATGAGCATGAACAAAATAGAGGGTCAAAGATGGAGTCCATGCTGTAGCACTTCTACACCCCCTGTCCAAAGGTGGATACAGTTTTATCCATCACTGTATTTATCTCTGTTAATTTCATTTCTTTTTCTAGTTGAATTTGAATCCTGTCTTATATTGCAAACCAGGTACTAAATAAAGAATTTAACAACTGCAATCATTCACTATATAAAAGAGGGTGGGAAAAGAAGAGTAAGTGGGATTCAAAAACTCAGTCACTGTAAAAAATGGGCTCAGGTGAAAGTAATGAACTGACCCTAGTGAGCCTATACCACAAGTTGGCCAGGGGTCAAGCTGTGTAAACCGACTATACTCTGGCCCCACTCTGGTTAGGAACCACCTGGCAGTGGATGTCTACTCTGCCTTCACTATCAGTGGAGAGAATTTGTGTCCTGCCCCAACTGTTACTTTTGGGACTTCAGCAGTGGTTTCTGTCATCCTGATGTAGGGAAACAGGACCAGGGAAACACCAGGGATAGAGGGCCTCATCCCAACCCCAAGCTTCCTGAGATACGGCTGTTTGATGCTTCTTCACGAGGCCTCCCCTTTCTACCCCTTGTATCTCACCCTGCCACACACACACGGAAGAACTTCCACGCCATTTGAAGACAGGGCTGGGTGGAAAACGAAAGCCAAAAGTTCATGTCACTATATCTGAAATCCTCTTATCGCAGGTACATTTTTGACGCATACATTTCTTTTTCCGTATAAATGCAGACATCATGGATAATAACGATCGTCCTTCTTTCTACAAGTGACAATGAATTCAGAGTTGGAACATGGTAAGTTTCATCCTTCAATAGACACTGCATGTTCCCTTTGCTCCCAGCCATGACACACAGATGATTACTGTCACTTTATAAGGAAGAGTAACACAAACTTTAATGCCTGATGAATCCGCCTCCCTGGGTTGATATGTAGTATTCCCTGGGAAATGTTAACACAAGATGGTCTCCCAGAGGCCTTTGGAATGCAGACATTTTCTTCCTTGCCTGTGATGTGTAGCAATAATCTGATTAAGAATGTCCTCAGACTGTTCTTGCTACTAGTCTCCCACCTGACCATCTGGCCAAACTATTATCCAGTGAAGAGTCCCTTCTCTGGCCATTTCTCCTTTTAGAAATCTGTATCTAAAGGTTCTGCTGATGGGAAGATTTGCCCCCTTAAGATCCATTTCTGAATATGGCTATAATGCTAGAATCATCTATCTCTGGCTGGGGAAGCATATATTTCACAATGATCTATAAACCAGTAGACTGAGTTTATCGGAATCCTCTATGAGGCCATAGGTAAAAGTGGCGGAAAGGAAAAGTCAGCAAGAGTAGGTACAATGTGACTAAAAGACACCTTTTCAAGCAATGAATTTGTGATTTTAGAAAGTGCTCAAGTTTGATCTCATTTGAACAATGTCAACCGCGGCATACTTCCAACTCCATGGCTCTCCAGTGAATGAGAAGCAGCCAGGATACATGGTGTCACTTGGTGTCTCCTAGCCAGGTGTTCAATACGTTCCCGAGGCAGACCAGCAGAATAGTCATTATCACAGAAAGCTTTATTCCAAACTCTAAGAGGCCTGGTCTGTGATCTTGCTATTTGGCAACTCTTCACACATTTTTCTAATCTTTAAGCACCATTGTATCAGGTGGAAAAGTGCTTTCACCGCAGCCCAGACAAGCTCAAGAGTCTTCTCTTTCTCTGAGACCCACAAAAGTTGCCAGCATTAAGAGGTATTAAGTAAATGGGTTTTAAAAATACAAGTATGATTTAAATTGCCTCTAAATCTAAAGAAGCCCAATAGGTATTATGCTTTGTTTCTCTTTTTTATTTTTATTCATTTATTTTGAGAGAGCATGCAAGTGGGGGAGGGGCAGAGAGAGAGAGGGAGAAAGAAAATCTCAAGCAGGCTCCACACCCAGAATGGAGCCTGACGCAAGGCTTGATCCCACAACCGTGAGATCATGAGTCAGATGCTCAACCAACTGAGCCACCCAGGCATCCCCATTATGCCTCATTTCTTAATGTTAGTTGATGTAAAGTCTTACTAGTGTTCTTTAATGCTTGAGAAGACTACCTTACATGGTGCACACTCTTGGATCTTCACAAGCTTCACCAATTTTTATGGCATGCCATTCTCACCTCTTTGCACGCAAGTGTCTTACCTACACATTGATCATAATTATGTCCTGCCCACCAGCTTCTAGCAGCACACAGACCTCCATGAATTGGGAAAGCACGATACCCTATATGATGGGCAGATGATCAGGGTCCCTGTAGAATAAATTATGATGAAGAACCAGAATGTGACATACTCGAGTAATGCGGTTATACTATGGTCACTGAGAGATGAAAATAAATTGCTTCTGGAATTCTCTACCTCTTGGGATAGAGGAACTGCATTTTCCAGCTAAGCTGTTGCTGGCCTGGTGTTAGAAGTTGGGTTAATGTTCTTCAATAAAGAGACAACTTCCGGAGCAACTACCGATATTGGAGTTAACAGATGACTAAATTTGTAATAATCCACCAATTAGCAGAGGGAAGAAAATTATCTAATGACCTGATAGAATATGTAGGCCTGGGTAAGAACTAAAGAAACGGTGATATGTAGGAGTGGGAGAGGGACTTTGAGAGCTGACCCTCTGCTTCTGCCTCGCCCTTAAAATGTTCTATCGGGGCGCCTGGGTGGCTTGGTCGGTTAAGCGTCCGACTTCGGCTCAGGTCACGATCTCGCTTTCGGTGGGTTTGAGCCCCGCGTCGGGCTCTGTGCTGACAGCTCAGAGCCTGGAGCCTGTTTCAGATTCTGTGTCTCCCTCTCTCTGTGACCCTCCCCCGTTCATGCTCTGTCTCTCTCTGTCTCAAAAATAAATAAACGTTAAAAAAAAATTAAAAAAAAAATGTTCTATCACAGATGCAATCTCATCTAAATTAGAAACTGATATTGAAGGTCTGGAAAGAGATTTCTGAATAATTGGCATTTGTTATCGTGTGAGGTATTTATAAGGTATTCACACAAAGCATTTCCAGCACTGTAGCATGGGTTGCAGTATAAGATATTCGGGGTTATTTGAATCCCTGTAAAGTCCCTCTTCCAATTTGGGGGTCAAAGTATTTCCCAATAAATGCTCTAAAATTTACAAGGGTCTGGACAGGTTCAGGACATAACCTATGTTGTAATTCAGCAATTCAGAGTCAGACTGGATAATCTATTTAGGCTATTTTAACTAGAGGTGATAAGTAATTATTCTTTTAGGGCATCCAAGGGTGATCATGGTCTTCAGATGTCATCTCAGTCTGAGAATTTACAAGCCTGAAATTGAATTTCTTGTTTAAACCTACCTGAATGTTTAGAAGCAGCTAAATTTCTTGTTTATGCTTCCAAGATCACTGGTACCCTAAACCATTTTTGCATTCCCCATTTTTTTTCATAATGGTCCAATGAAGCAGTCATGTGGTGTGTCAACGCCTTACCTTCGTGTGTGCACGTTTTCCAATCTGTCTCAGAGGATAATCTTAGTAATCACTTTATCTCTGTATGACATAGATAACCAGACTCTCGTCTTTTAATTAATGAGATTCAAACTCAACCTGCCATTGTTTTCAGTGTTTTAAAATTTTTCTTTCATTGAAAACATGTGTCTATTTTCAGCCAAAGAACAAATACATTAAATAACTTTAGACATTGGTGGGGTTTTTTAGTTATTATTATCTTTTAGTTGATGACATATTTGTTTGCCAAAGGGAGTTTATATTTGTGGTCACGAGGTCTGATCAATTAAATTACACTCCTTACTGAGGGCCTTATAAAAAGATTTCCTCAACATTCAGTGAGATGAAGAAAAGGAGCACAATTGGCAAAGAGATAAATTACATCGTTAAGGCCTTACCTTCATGGATAGCTTCTCATTCTACTTTTGTAGAGATGCTACTCCTCAAAGTAATCTTAGATCCCATATTGTCTAAACCTTTCGTTTACAGCAAAAGAAGCTACGGCTGCACCCCATCCCAATTAAACACTTCATTACATACTGTCTTATTTTCTAATTGCCTCTTGCACGTATTCCATTTCTAACAAGACTGTAAGCTCTTTGATAGCAGAGATAATTATCTTCTGTGTTTTTTTATCTCCCTCACAGCTCTTAATACTTGTTGATTAAATGATTGATTTAATCAAGGATACTCTCTGTTTTATCCCTTATGCTTCCAAGATCACTGGTCGGGTCACAGATTGAAGCACTCATGGCAGAGGATATTGTTAGTATATAAAGAATTCTAGGTCCTCTGGATATAGCGTACTTGGTTAATAAGGTAACTAAATAATGGGAAATGACTTCAGTAATTAATGGAATAAAAATCAAGAGGAAGGATTACAAAAAGAATTTGTAAATTCGAACATGTATTAGTTTTCCAAGACAGTGATCATGATACAAATGGGCTTTAATTCACTATAAAATTGCTAGAAAGTTATAAAATCCACTGTCCGCTTATCTAAAGAGACAATGTATGTGTCTATGTACATGTATATACAGCAACATATATAAGAAGTCCAGACTGCTTTGCATTCTTTCTGCCAAGTACTGCAGATAGGAAAATCAATAGCTTAAGATTGGTCAAGGTACACATATATGCCTTAAGTATTTGACAAAAAGTTCATAGAAGTATAAAACGATAACCTCTTCCAAATTGTGAGATTTTGTATTTTACAAATGAAAACAGTGAAGCATAGTGTATCCAAATACTTTGATGCTTTGTCCAAGTACACACATTTATTAAGTAAATTTAGAATCAAACTAATTGGTCACTTTAATGCTTTTCCTATTCATTATGAAGGCCATGCAGCTGTCATGTGTTTGAAGATGTTTTTAATAAACACTGAACCAAATTTAAAATAGTCACTGTCTATTCAATTATTGTTAATTACATAAATGTTAATTTCATTTGTCACTTTGTGAGTTGCTTGAAGACAGAGATTCTGCCTTATTCTTTTTAACTTATTGTGATGGTTATAAAGAATTACACATAGCAATTGGCCATTAAAAATTTGTTAGAGAAAAAAATATCTGATGTGTTTATGTTAGCAGAATTTCATCCTCCTCACTATAAACTTGTGCCATATAGCCACTGTAGTACTTAATCAAGGCTCTAAGTAAATGGGACAGTTTTACACGTGTATCCTTTTCCCGGGGTAAAAGAAAAGGCAGAAATAGCGCACAATTTCTATACAATGTATTTTATAGACTCATTCTAATTTTTCTCAAAAAACTTTTCTAAATTTTTAGACAACATTACAGCCAACTAGACACTTACCTGCTATTTATTATTTTTGTATATTACTTTTGGGTCAATTTTTTGGGGGGAGTCAAATTTAAATGCTAGAGAATTAGATGTCTATGTGTAATAAATGTGTAATAAACTTTTAGAACAATGGGATCTTTTGTACAAGCAATATATATTATTTTTAAATACTTGTTTTTGAAAAACAGCACATAATTTTCCAATTTTCCAATTTTCCAATTTCCAATTCCCAATGTGTAGATTATGGGAAGATGGTGGAGGTGACAGCAGTATAGTTTTTGGATCTTTCTGACTCTCACATAAAAACAAATATTAAACACAGAGCAAAGACACTAATACTTGTACAACATTTACAAAAAAACTGGGTGATGAGGTCAATCCCTCAAAACACAAAATAGAAGGGAGAAGGAAAGAATCATCAATAGTTGCGAAGTCTGTTTGTTAGCAGCATCTGTGAAGGAGAAAGAAGGAAGCAAGAAGGTGTCTGGAAGACCTGGAACAAGAGAACCCCCAAATATCCAACAATTAATAAATGGAAATAAATGGAAAGCGTGGTGGACCAATGAAACTGAAACTGGGTGGGTTTTGCCTATTCTAGTTCATGTAATTGAAAGGGGTCCAGTCTGAAAGGAGCTGTAGGGGTTTGCCCTATAAACTTTTGAAACTAACCAAACCTCCCTTACAAGAGAGGACATCAGCATTTCAGAGAAAGTGCTGTGAGTGGAACCAAAATTGAGCAAAAAGGACAGTAAACGAAAAGGGAAAGAGAAGATAAGGAAAAAAAAAAGTAAAGTAAGGAAACAGACCTAGGATATCTCAAAAATAAACTGCCAAATATTTAAAACTGAGAGTATCAGAAGAGGGGGCTCAGCAGAGTTAGAAAAGCCTTGTGAGCCTGTCAGGAAAACTAAATGTGAAAAGGAAAAACAGGAGAGTATTGAAGTCAAATCCTACACAAAGACATTATTTTTTAAATGATGAGAATAAGGAGCAGAGTAACAGTCCAACAGTAAATGTAAGTGAACCATAGAGATGTTCATTTTTAAGAAGGTCAGAATTGAAATGTACTATTTCAAAGGAAGGTGAAAGACATTGTTTTGGCTATCTATTGTTGGGTAACAAACGATCTCAAAACAGGGGCTTAAAACAATCACTTTACCTTGCCCATAATTTCATGGATCAGGAACTTGACCAAAGCTAGTGAGGACAGTTCGTATCTTATCCATGTAGCATCGGCTATAGCAACTGGGGTTGGAGGATGAAATTTCAAAGTAGCTTCTTCATGCATATGCACGTGTGGTGTCACTGTAGACATGCTGTATTGGTCAAAGCAGTCAGCTGCCAGCCCAGAGTAAAGGGGAGGAAAAATCGACCCTACAATCATTCTTAGCATCAATGGGAAAGTGTCAAAAGTTACAGTGTAGTCATCTTTAATGCATCACAGACATTAAGAATATAATACAAACTAATAAAAGTAAAAGAAAATCCAACATAAAAATCAGTGGAGTCCCTGCAAAAGAACAACACAAAAAGCAAGAAAACAGAAAATATATTAAAAGAAATTATAATTCAAGAAAAATGTGCTAAAATTATATTTTAAATGGGACTGCTATTGAAAAAGCATACCTTTTGCCTAAGAATATAGACACAGACAGAATGGTCAACAAGTCATATTCTAGGAAACTTACTGGACATTAAAGGGAAAAAATATTAGGTATGAGGACAAAAAGAACATATGGTTAAAAAGGAAAGAATTAAAATATCATCAGACTTTTTTTTTAACAAAGATTATTTTCTTAGAGCAGTTTTAACTTCACAGCAAAATTGAGAGAAAGATGCAGAGATTTCCCATATACTTCCTGCACCCCCACATGCATAGCCTCCCACATTGTCAATGCCCTTCACCAAAGTGATACATTGATTACACTTGATGAACCTACATTAAAACATCATAATCTTCCAAGTCCATAGTTTATCTTAGGGTTCATTCTTGGTGCTGTATGTTCTATGGGTTTGAACAAATATATAATGACACGTATCCATCATTATAGTATCATATAGAATAGTTTCACTGCCCTAAAAACCCAAGGTACTCCACTTATTCATCACAATCCCCTCAAAAATCCTTGGCAGCCATTGGCTTTTTTACTGTCTCCATAGTTTTATCTTTTTCAGAATGTTATTTAGTTGGAATCATATAGTATATAACCCTTCCGGATTGACTTCTTATACTTAATAATATGTATGCTTCTTATACTTAATAATATGATTTTCCTCTGTCTTTTCATAACTTTATAGTTCATTTGGTTTTAGTGCTAAATAATATTTCATTGTCTTGGATGTACCATAGTTTATCCATTCACCTAATGAAGGGCATCTTGGTTTCTTCCAAGTTTGGGCAATTGTTAATAAAGCTGTTATAATCATCTGTGTGCATGTTTTTGTGTGAACATAAGTTTTAAATTCCTCTGGATGTAAACCAAGTAATGTGATTTCTGGATTATATATATATATATATATATATATATATATGGTAAGGGTATGTTAATTTTGTAAAAAATTTCTAAATAGTATTCCAAAATGGCAGTACTATTTTGCATTCCCACCAGCAATGAATAGAATTCCTTTTGTGCCATATCCTATCAGTATTTGATATTGTCAGTGTTCTATATTTTGGTCATTCTAATAAATATGCAGTGGTATGTCATTGTCGTCTTAACTTGCATTTCCCTAATGGCATACAATGTAGAGCATTATCACACATTTTTAATAACAATGCTTTATGCCTGAAGAAAATAGAGTAATATATTAAAGATGCTCAAGGAAAGATAACGTGAGTCAAATATTTTATAGCCACCAAAAATGTCCTTCGGTTCAGAAGGTGTAGATAAACTACTATTAATATGTAAGAATTCATAGAATGATGTTCCCATGAGGTCTCATTCAGGAATCTACTAAACACAGCGGTGCAGACAACCAAAATGTCCAGATAGACATAGAGCTAAGTACTGATAGTGAGCCTTGATTTGTGTTAACGAACACTACACAAGAAGTAAAAGGCAGGAAATAATACAATATAATGGGTATAATCTAATGCAATTGCAAACAAACATAAAAAATAATGAGGTAGAATATTTCATACCACTCCCTTTTGCCTGCCAAGTGGCTGTGGAGAGATCTGCAGCTAACCTTAACTACAGAGAACAAACTGAGGGTTGCTGGAGGGGAAGTGGGAGGAGGGTAGGCTAAATGGAGAGCACTTGTGATGAGCACTGGGTGTGGTATGTACGAGATAAATCACTAAATCCTATAGGTGAAACTAATATTACACTGTATGTTAACTAACTGGAAATTAAATAAAAACTTGAGACAAACAAATAAATAAATAGGTAGAAAAGGAATAGCATATGTCAAATTTTAACTGTTAATGGTAGTCATAACTTGTGCTGGTATTGATATCATTATTCTGAAATTATTGTATGTGAATAATTATAGGATATTCTAATAATAGAAATCAGGACAGTAGCAGCTTTTGGAGGAAGAGAAGAGGCTACAATTGGAATGGGGCTCAGCTAGGGCAATCTTTAATAATTCATATTCTTTTCTACAACTTTATCCTAAGAAACACTTTAAGATGATCATCAGATAAGTGTACAAAGATATTCACTATATCACTAGTCACCATATCAATAATTATAAACAGCGAAAATTGTTATTAATTGTTAGTTGGTTTACTAAGTGATAATTCATCAATACAATAAAATGTTATAACATTAATTATAAGCAAAAGGTCCATAGTATATTATTATTTTTTTAAGTTACAGATTTTTGTTTGATATCTTTAGACATGAATAAATACAACATCATGTATTTTCTTTGAGTGATAAAACATAAAAATTCTACATTTTTGGGTGCCTAGGTGGTTCAGTAGATTGAGTATCCATTTCTTGAGTTCAGCTCAGGTCATGATCCCAGGGTTTGTGAGATCAAGCCCATGTTGGGCTTTGTGATGACAGCATGAGCCCACTTGGAATTCTCTCTCTCTCTCCCCCTTTCTCCACCCCTCCTGCACTCTGCTCTCTGTCTCTTTCTCTCAAAATAAATACATAAACATTTTTTTAAATCTACATTTTCAAAGGAAATTCTAAACTTGTGTATTATTCTGAATTATATTTTCTTACCACTTTATTCCATGTCATTTCATTCCATAAGAATTTTGAGTGGTTATTACACTAAAAGCTAGACTAATACCATGCTAAAAAATATAACAAGAGATATGACCTGTTTTAATAGATTGAATTTAAACAATTCTAGCCAAATTATCAAATACTATGACCAAATATAAACAAGCTGCTAAAGGAGAACAAAAGGGAGATATTTGGGATATGTGAGCCTTGATAAAATTTTATTGCACGAAGATTACTTCACATGGGACTTGAAAGATGAAAGAAATTTGAAAAGATGGATGAAGGGTATAAGGGAAATCTAATAAACAAAAAGCTGCCTGGGCAGAGGCGTAGAAACATTGGACCATCTGGGAGGTTTAGCAGAGCAGATGGATCTCCAGTATGACTGGAGATTTAGAAGGAAGATGGAAGAATGCAGGGTTGGACCAGAATGTTGTGATCAAGAACACTATGTTGCAAGTTTTGTCTTCTAAAAATATGTGATGAAATAAACATAACATAAAATTTACTACTTAACCATTTTTAAGTGTCCAGTTCAGTGACATTAAGTACATCCACATTGTTTTGCAACCATTACTGCCATCCATCTCCAGAACTTCTTCTTTCTTCTAAACTGAAACTCTGCACCCATGAAACAGTAACTCTCCAATCTTCCTCTAATCCCTGACAGCCAGAATTCTACTTTCTGTCTAATTTGGCTACTCTACGTACTTCATATAAAAATAATCATATAATATTTGTCTTTTGTGACTGGCTTGTTTTAATTAATATAAGGTCTTCAAGGCTTTTCCATGTCATAGTGTTTGTCAGAACTTCCTCCCTTTTTTTAGGGTGGAGTGATAGTCCATGGTGTGTGTATACATTTTGCTAATCGATTTCATCTGTGTATGGACACTTGAGTTGCTTTTACCTTTTGTCTCTAGTGAGTAATGCTGCTAGGGGCATGGTTGTACAAATAGTGTTTGAGTCCCTAATTTCAATTTTTTGAGGATACACCCAGAACTAGAATTGCTGGGTCTTCTGGTCATTCTGTGTTGAAGATGTTGAAGGTTTGGTCTTTCTTTTGGAAGGATATCTAGATGGCAAATACTTCTGAATAAAAAATTGGAATGGTTGTGTCTGTTCTAGAAAGATTACTGCAACTGCATGAAGGAGTGAGATAGAGGATGGTTGGAGGCAGACAACCTTCTAGAAGATCTCTGAATAAGAGAGGCTGAAAGCAAGAGAAGCAAAGACCCAGAAGTCCCTGAAGAGATTAAAAACAAAAAAAATCAACATATCTTGATGATCAACTGGATGTGGGGTTAAAGATGAGAGAGGAGTTGACAGGCTGCTAAGATCTCTCCTTCCCAAAGTCAGGAGGATGAAGTCAAATTCTAACAGACAGTATTGTTACTTAAGTCATTGTATAATTATTCAAAAATTTAATTCGACAAATTAGACAGGTTCTGAAAATGTTTTCAATTCATTGGTAATGCTGTTTTCCCCATATTTAAAATGAGGTTGTTTTGCCAACGTTCTACTTAGCGAATACTGATCTGAATTGGTTTTACTATTACTGTTGGCAATTCCATTGAAAGTAGAATGCTTCAGGATAATGAAACATCTGCTTTTAAAATATCTAAATTTTAATCTCAGTATCTGTACACCATAGGATGAAGAGAAAACTCAATTTCTTATTATTTCTATGGGCACAAATTTCTTGATATTGAATATTGCTCATTTATAAATATAGAATCCGTAATTTTGGACACAAGAACCTAGGACAATGACTGAAAATGCCTATCTAGTGATGCCTGGGTGTCTCAGTCAGTTAAGCATCCTACTTTGGCTCAGGTCATGATCTCACAGTTCATGAGTTCAAGCCCCGCGTCAGGCTCTGTGCTAACAGCTCAGAGCCTGGAGCCTGCTTTGGATGCTGTGTCTCCCTCTTTCTTTGCTCCTCCCTTCCTTGTACTCTGTCTCTCTCTCGGTCTCAAAAATAAATAAACATTAAAAAAAAAGAAAATGCATATCTAGTAATAAACATTGTCTGACATATGGAACTCTTACATAAGCCAAAATGTGGGTAATCTAAAATAAAAGTTAATAAAAATTTGACTATATATTGACATTTAAGTGTAAATCTCACAGATATTTGTGGAATTGTTAACATACTGAAAAGAGAACAGGTAAGTTCAATATGAAACTAAATTAGAGTTCAACTAGAAACATGTTCAAATTTCCATCCCAACCCCTTGCTAAGTATCATACACCACTCTCCAAAAAGTTTATGCACTATGGTGTTACAGTCTATTAACAGGCCATTGTTGCTGCCATGATTCTCTTATCTCTTTTTTCCTTTTTATTTTTCTTCTACTATAAAATAGGTTGCTATCTATAATAATGAAATTTCAAAAAGTTTGAAAGCATATAGTTCCAAATTCTCAATAAAATCAAATATCAAAAATAGTAAAATTGTTAATTTAACTATTTAATTAAAATGTTAGTTTATAATTAATATTTTTTAAATTTTATTTGTTTTTGAGAGAGAGAGACAGAGCATGAGCAGGGGAGGGGCAGAGACAGAGACAGACACAGAAACTGAAGCAGGCTCCAGACTCTGAGCTGTCAGCACAGAGCCCAATGTGGGGCTCAAACTCACGAACCATGAGATCACGACCTAAGCTGAAGTCAAACACTTAACTGAGTGAGCCACCCAGGCACTCCTATAATTGTTTTTGAACAATGCCATTCATGTCTCCTATCCTTACTATAATTGGTTTAGAAGCATATCTGAAGATTAGCATTTATTGCTCCAATTTCCAAAGAGAGGGGATAATTTAACATTAATAATCAGCAAAGATCTACAATAGATGAGAAAACAATGGGTTTATAAGATCTTAGAGAAATAAGCAATGATCCCTGAGAACCAGTATTGGTTCACTAAAGCAGGGTATACCAAACTAATATTATGTCGTTTCCTGGAAGAGATATAAGACAAGAAGATCAGAGGATGACATAGATAAGTATATCTTAATTTCAACAAAAAATTGAATAGGGCCATTCACAATACACATGTAAACAGGGTACCAAATGTATGCAAGGATAGTGATGCTTATAGATGAGTTCATCTGTGGCAAATATTCAAATTTATGCAGTGTTTATTCAGGTCAATCTGAGATGGTGTCTGAGAACAGAATTGTTTTTTCCCTTCTGTGCTATTCAGTTTTTCTATTTCCATTAATATTCTCTATCAACACATAGAAGTTGTTTTCAAATTTTCAGAAAGCACAATTGAGAGGTTAATATTTATGACTCAAAATATGCAACAAGCAAAAATCATGAGGCAAAATAATAGAGATGAAATTTAATCCAGGTAAACTCAATTGTCTCCTTTTTGCCATATTACCTTAGACACACTCAAGTTTCACAGTTGATGAACTAAAAAAGAAGAAGGCACCTTTGACCTTACAGTTCTTTGTATTCAGCAGTGACTTATTTGGAAAAGACCTGGAAGGTTTTATAATGGCAAGTTGAATAGTTCAATGTAAGTCAATAGTGTAATGTGGCTGCCAAAAATACAAATTTAATCTTAAATTGAATTAACAGAAGTAGAGAGAGCTGAGCAATAAATTGAAACTAATTCCCCTGTATCTTGCACTGGTCAGACCACATGTGGAGTCCAAGGCTATGGGGAAGAACATTTTGAGACATTGAAAAAAAAGAAACTTACCAAATTATCAATATCTGAAAGGATTTTATACCAAAAATTATGGAAGAAAAGTAAACTGTTTATTTTGTAGAACAATTAAGGAAAACATGATAATTGTTTTCAAATATGTGAGAGTCTAACATGGATGAGAAATTAGAGCTGCTTTAAGTAATTCCAAGGTCAGAGCCAAAATCAATGGATTGAATTGCAGAAAGACTGGCTATCTGATCCTCGGCAAATTGGTCTCTGACACCCTCATGGCCTTTATTTTCATAGTTATAAAACATGTAGTTGATCTCAATGTGTATGAATAGCACAGTAGAAAAATGTGCAGTCTACAGACTGTTTGAATCTCTATGACTCTATGACTATAAGTATTTTCTACCCATTAAAACTGCATGTTATCTTGTGAGGTGGTAAGTTCCTTGACATTGGAAATATTAGCCCAGTAATCATTATAGGGAGCTTGTATTTGGTGGATGTTCAGACCAGACTGCCTCTGAGATATTCTCTGGGTCTAAACTATGAGAGTGAAAAAGGTTTCTGCTTCTATGAAATGATGAGGTGCCTGGGAAGGTGCTCATGAATATGTGCCACACTGACATGATGTGTGCTGAGCATGCTCCGAACCAAAGGAAGATAGCATTGGTATCCCTGAGACTCCATTGTGCTTACAACAGGTGTCCAATTTGTGTTAGGAAAGTCATAAAAAATCATTACCTGCTTTTGAAAGAAATTAATGGCAGAAGTTGGAAGAAGAGAAGGTGCCAATCAGTGTTTTGGTTTTGTTCTGTTTTTGGACCTATGTTTTTACAGAACTAAGAAGTTAATGAGTAGCTTCCAGGATGGATAATATGTTTTCAGGCCATTTGTACATGTGCTGAAGACCAATCCAGAACAGAGATTTCCGATTATGTTACTGAATAGAAAGGCAGTTTAGGGTAATGGTAAAAGGGGGGTTGCTGGAGCCAGGATTTCAAATTATGGCTTTATAAGTTATGAACTGAGTGAATATGGTTTTACCTCAATTTCTTCCTGGAAAATGTGGATAACATTAGTACCTACATCATATAGGCTGTTAAGAAGATAACATTAGCTAGTACATTAAAAGCACCTAGAATAGTGACAAATAGATAATAAGAGGTCAAAATCAATTAATATTAATATTATTGGGAATAACTGTATCCATTATAATTTTATAACATATACTATAATTTTAAGAACTTGATTTTTGTTAAAATTTTTAAGTTAGAATTTTAAGTTGTGTTCATATTTACTGATGCAAATAATTAGCTTCTCTGAGCCTTGGTTTTTCTCTTCTGCAAAATAAGAAATAATGATATCAGGTTCAAATTGCAAGAGTATAAAACTTATAATGAATATAAAGTTCCCAGCACCATATCTTACGTGCCCAAGACACATAGCTGTCTACTAAATTATCTGTAGTGTGAAATTGTCTCCGGGAGGCAGCTATCAGCCAGGGACTTTAATTTAGAGATGCCTTGCATCCAGTGAGATCTTGGCACTAGATCTTGCAACAGAATCAGAACGGAATAATGTGAGCTTTTAAGACTAGTGTCCTTCCTCACACTCTCTCTCCCCTTTCCCTGACTAGATGCCAAGCACGAGGAGATCCTCGCCTAGAATATTATTGAAGCTATAAGTTATTAGGAATTTGAAAGCCTGGATAACTGCAAGTAAAAAAGCCACTCACTAAGCAGGTACATCGGCATTGAACTGTAATGTAGGAAAAAAATAACTTCCTATCATGTTATGCCCCTGAAATCTTGAACTTCATTTGTTATAGCAGCAGAAAGTACTCTTGTTAATACTCCTCAATGATAGTAAGTGTTCAACACATTATAACATTTATTTTAATCAGTATGTCTGATAGAATGAAGATATTAGGTTTTTAGTGAGTAGTAGACTTTATTTTTTTAGCTCATGTCAGTGAAAGGATGACAGAGAAATAATAATGAGAAGATGTGATTTATGATCTACATTCTGTTCTAATATTAAAGCTAATAATATTAAAATGTACTTGTTTTTACTATTTATATTTTAACTTTGTTGAAAAACTAATAATAAATCGATTCACATCTCTACTTTGTTTAATGTCTTCTAGATGTACTTTGCAAAGTCAAGGCGTAGTAACTTCTCAAATGATCAATTTCCTTTCTTTATTTCATACAATATCCTATATAATACATATCCTATATAATACAAATGTAGGGCAAATAAATGAGTGTTTTGGTTTAAGTACCTAATTTTTCTTTATGATTAAAACCATTAAAATAATGCATAAAATATATTTATAAACTACAATTGGAAGAGGGGGAATTCTTTGTAACTGAGTGACATAAACTTAAAGCTCATAAAAAGAAAACTACGTATATGTAAACTGTATAAAACTAACAGTTCTAGAAAGCAACACAGGAAGAAAATACAAATGAATTCAGATTGTTTGTAGAAAGGCTTGAATGAAGGAATCACATCAGAGTCTAGAATATGCATCAAACTGAAATTTTAAGCTAGGCAATAGGCCATACCTTGTGCCCCCCAAATGCATTTTTGAGAGACATGTTTCTTAATCAGAAAACCAGTATATTCACCGTAAATGTGACCACATATGTCAAAGCCTATCTTCTGTGACTGAAGTTATTCACAGTAATGCTGAGGCTAATTCATCTTAATTAAGCAAAGTAACATATCTTAGAATATAAGATTTTAATGGATTAAAATATTAGTAAATTCAGTTAATCAGATATTTATTACATTTATTTAACAAGTTAATAATCAGTTAAAGAAGTCATGAACTAGGGGATATACACTGAATTCCTAATTGTGTAAACATGTCTCATTAAATACTGAATTATATGACCCAAATCTAAATCATTTAATTGCCATTGGATGACTAACATATTACAGGTTTCTACACATTTTCACAACTAATTAAGGGTCATATAAGATACATTAACATGTTAGCCATGATTAACAACCCATGATTGGGTTGTTTTGATGTCTCCCTTCCTTTTTTGAATTTTTAAAATTTGTTTTCATGAAATTTGCAGATAAAACACTGAGCAAGGTCAAGCAACAACTTGATCTATTGGAAGACAATTGGCCCTCCCTTTTGTTAGTCACAATATGTAGACTAAGAATGAATTATTAATATGATTCTGGTAACTAAAAAAAAACCATAGTGTGAAGATACTAACCTTGCATAGAAATATATTATAAAATTAATGCTTTGAATCCATGTTAAAAATAATAATAGTAGTATCTCTGTTAATCCTTTTTAAAAACCACTTACTCTTTCACATACTACTTATATTTGTCACCATATATTATACACTGCAGCAAATTTTTGAAATTAGCATTATTGTATGTGTCTGTTGATGAACATCCAGTCTTTTATCACCAAAGACTGGACTCAAAATTATAACTTAACCTCTTCACTGAGAATTGGTATTTGACAAAGCATTTTCCTTTTGTACCTTACAAGAAAACTTTTCCTGGAAACCTGAAATAAAAAGAAACATGCACTCTTGCATAAAGTTGCATGTATCCTAGAGACAATTTGTTATCTTATTAAAGAGCACAAATATACATTTTTTGGCCTTAATTTCAAAATACTTTTGCTATAAGATCTAGCTTTTTAAATAATTCATTTTAGCCAAGCAACTTAGAAATCCCTTCCTGATGTGTTGGTACTATTTGATAATGACAAAAGACATTCTATTTATATGCAATGTGATTCGTAAGCATAGAATGCTGAGAATTGATATTGATCAGAGATGATGAAGAAATAGAGCAGACTCAGGTCTTACCCTTTCAGATTTAAATTTTTACCAAGTTAACCTGTGTAGTAAGTAGATGTAAAAGAGAAAGCTCTCCTAATATCAGAGTGGAAGAAAGGCTCTTCCGTGTAATAGGTGTACATTTGTTGAGTGAATAAATCCATCAGCTAGGAAGCACAATTGTTCAGAAAGTAACCCAGTAAGCAACGCTCCAAGAAAAATAAGAAAGAATGATGATAAAATTGACAAAGTGGACTTTTCTAGGTAACTTTTATTAATCTTTATTGAAATCTTAACATGTAAAAGGTGGATGCATTTATTCCTTAATTTCTCTTTTGTTTTTGTGGTTTGACACAGAGGGCTTGGAACCATTCATATAATTTCAACAAATGAATCTACAGCGTGGTATTTTCTTCATCAGCTCACAAAGCAAAGCATGTCATTTGAGGTTTCATTCTTACTCCTGAGAAAAGCCCAGAAAATTGACACAACTGCGGGGTGCTGATCACACTTTGTTCTTACAAGAAGAGAAATATGCTATTTGTTTTTACGTTTTCTCAGTTGTCTTGGGAGCAAAACTGCCTCCAGCTACATATGGGCTTAGTCTCCGACGTCCATCTTATGGGTGTCACCTGCTAAGGTGAGGAGTCTGGAATAGCCCAGACACATTATGTATGGGTGGCCTTTTGTTTACGGCAGACAAAGCCAAAATCCTCGGGATTACTTGAAGATATCATATAACACACAAGATGGAGTTACTATTATTCTCCTCTAAGACATATAGTGTTTCCCCTGGGCAGAGAAAAGAACGCACAGCCAATCATATGAAGACAGAACCCATTAAAGATTTATGCAAGCCTGAATTACTTGGCTTTAAACTATTTTCTTCTCCCCTACTTTTTTTTCCCTCTTTTTCTCTTTAATAAGAGGGACATTTCTTCCCGAACAGCAAAGCTGATGTAGATAGTATCACTGGTAATCCTTGGCTTAAGCACAGAGCTTCTAAATGGCTTGAATTAGGCTGGAAGATAGGGCTGTTTGATTTCCCTTCCTTTTTGTTTCTGTTTTCAAGGCTCTGTCACCAAATGTCCCACTAAACTAGCATTTATGTGGGCTTGGGGCCTCTGTGTGGAAGTTTCCTTTTAAGCATAGTCAATGAAACAGCTTTGAAGCTGTTGAACTGTGTAAATGTTATATTAACATTTTCTCTCACAATTATAGACATTTACATGGTCTTGTTGAAATAGCGCTTTCAGAGGGAGGAAAAAAATACCAGAAGTGAAGGTACACAATGAAATGAAAAAGCAGCAGTGTGCTCTATTTATTTAGTTTCTGAAATAAATCATTTCGACTTTTAATTTACACTTCTCTAAGATGGTGGTTAAGAATAGACAAACAAAGGATACTGTGAGAAATAATTTCATTTTGTTCCTTTGTTACATTAGATCATTTAATTTCCACTTGGTTTGCATATGGAGATTTGGCCAATGCACCCTGTTCTTTAAATTTGCTAACTAATAACAAGGACTCAGGAAGCTCATTCTAAAGACCTAAGACTCATGGGTGATGATTCGAAAATTATGAGACTACAAGTAGTTGTCCAGTTATAAGAAGAAAGGCAAATAGAGTAAATTAGACATTAATCCGAAGCATTCCCAACTATCCATGTCCCTATTTAACAGAAACCATAATGTGCTTTCAAATTGAAAAGATTTGAATCATTCCAATAACTACCACATCTGTGATCTTTTCACTGCACGCAGTCTGATGCACAGGTTAGAGAAAGGAAGACATAATCACTTAGACTCTAAGGAAATATTTTAATAGTCTAATTTTGGTACCTTTGTGCATACAGAGCAATCATTTACGGATGCACAGTATCAGGAAAATTCAAAGTAAAATTATCTCTTTTCACATTGATTCTATATTTCACATTGATTCTAAATTCATTTTCTATGAAGATCAATAATTTTAATATCAACATGATATCACAGGTTTCTTTTCTATTGATAGACTTGTTTTAGTGTGTGTGTGTGTGTGTGTGTGTGTGTGTGTATATATATATATATATATATATATATATATATTTCTTGTCTTTGTGACAAATCAAAGCAAAGAGCATGTCCGAGATGGAACCGTTGCTCAGCAACTGAGCTCTCCACTGGTCTGACCGTTGCTTTCCCTCCAGCAGGGCAGATACGCAAGATGGACAGATGCACTGATCCTCGACACAGTATCAGATTGTGTTATACGTATTTCAGATTGTGATAGCAATAATCTTGTAGCAGTCTCTGTCTACACATCATTGAACTTTTATAGTCAAACTTTAAAAAGTACACCGTTTCATAAGGGTTTTCCATAGTTTAGTTATCTAATTGATTTTCAGTTTTTAAAATTATGTTCTAGAGAATCTAAATTGATTGGTCTTTATGTGATCTCTAAATACAGATATGATTATGTTAAAATCTACATGAAAATATTGCTTTCATCGTACATTTTTCACATTGGCCTACTTGAGAATCCATGTGCTAGTTTCTACCAGGGTAACATGCCTCCTCTCCACCAAGAAATGATTTTAATTGGATTAAAAACTCGGTGTTCAGAGATTATATGAAAAAAATTGAATCACAATTTTAGGGCAAAAGATATTCTTGAAATCTAATTCATTTAATATCAGATAAAAAAATGAGGGAGTGTAAATGAATGCTTGTAAAAAGAAGAGTCAAACTGGAATCATATATGTTAAAGATATTGAACATATAAAAATTCTTTTTGATGTGCATCTTAAAAGAAAATTTCAGGCTAAGCACATTTTTTATTTAAACTTATTTTATAAAAGAGTAATATAAATTCCACTAATTGCTGAATTATAATTTGATGTCTTACATCAACATATTTTTTAAAATGTTCATATTCTTTTAAAAAGGAAGAATTGAGTGACTCAACTTCTTTTAATCTAATAAATTCATTTAATTCAGTTCTGATTTTCTCAGAATTTCCCTCTAGTTGACAGTTGACAACTTCCCAGGAAAAGCATTGCTTTGACCCCCAAAATAATTAATCTGTCTGAAGGTACATTTTTTCTTTTCCTTTTTTTTTTTTTTTCCATCGATACCTTCTTTTAAAATAAAAAGTCAAGAGACATTAGCAGGACCCAAATTCTTATTTATTTGCAAGAGTGGTTCCAAAGTTTCAGATTATTTTTTCTTTTAAAGGTATTGTGCCACTTAATATAAACTTAGATACCTTTCAAATACCTGAAATCGCCTAAAAAAGCAAACTCAAGAAACTAAAGGAAAAGTTGAGAGTATAAAACATGCTTCGGACATGGAATGGTGTTTTACTGAGGGACAATTCATAAAGTGAAAAAGATGAGAACTGCAGTGAAAATGTTTTCCAAGTTGCTGAACCATGAATAATTTGAGAAAAGACCAAAATTTAAGGATCAGTTTCCTTTGATCAATACAACTAATCTGAGAACACTGATCAGCTGAACATAAACAAACAACAGAAAGCAAAAACTTCTGCCAAGAATCCAAAAGAAATTCACAAATGCATCTGAATATAAAATCATTTTTATGCATGTGAGACCCTCCTATGTTTCCCTTCAGAGTTCATTGATTGACATTTTATATTCAATCATAATAAGCTTTGTGATATCAGTTGCAAGAAACAAAAAGAGTAAAGAAGCTGCCCCTCGTTATTATCCATACTAAACATCAACCAATAGCTTAATACCAGAAGATACAAAAAATTAAATAATAATTGATAAATAAATAACTAAATTAATTAATTAATCAAAGTCAGTATACTAATTGATTAAACCAGACTGGTAACTATAAAGATAGTGAAGAGTAGTTGGATTCTGGATATTTAGAAAGTTGAGCCTTTGGGATTTCTTGACAAATTGGATCTGTGGCATGAGGGAAAAATAGAATCAGGCATGACTTCCCCACTTCTTTTTCATGACCCTGGAAGGATAAAGTTAGAACCAACTAACATCAGGAGGGAAAAATTGTATGAGGTCACCAAAGAGAGATTTTGATAGAAGAGAGAGAGGGTCAAATTACAGGAGTCCCAAATTACAAAATATTCATTTGTTCTTAAAACCATGATTTTGTCTGGATCATCAAGTATTAAGTAATATTTTGTTATATTTGGTTTTTCATGATGTATGCCCTTACATGAATGTAACTAGTTTTGGGAGAGGGATAAAGATATACAGTGTTAAATAAGCTTATATCCAAGAATAAAGGCTGTGCAAAACAGACACACTTGCCCTTCCCTCAGTCAGTTATATCTGTCCTGTGTCTCTTCCAGTATGAGTGTATCATGATATGCTTTTGAGGTTTTGTTTTGTTTTTGTTTTTGTTTTGTTTTGTATAACATGAACCTTAAATATTGCCCAAGTACCCAAAAGCCACTTCAAATTGACTGACATTATAAAGGGATAATAAATTACTCTCCTGTAGGAATTCGTATTTGGCCGTGTATACTGTACTTTATCTTCAATTTAATGGGCTTTCAAGAATAATTTCGATTGTATTAATTTTTGCCTTATAAAAATTTACCTTAAAAACGGGTCCAATGTAAAATAAGACCCCGTGATACACATTGATAAAAGCAAGGAAATATGTTCACATTTAAAATTTTTTAAGATATTTATTTATTTTTGAAGGATAGTGAGACAGAGTGTGAGCGGAGGAGGGGCAGAGAGAGGGAGACACGGAATCCGAACAGGCTCCAGGCTCTGAGCTGTCAGCACAGAGCCTGCCACCAGGCTCGAACCCACAAATCGTGAGATCATGACCCGAGCCGAGGTCAGAGGCTTAACTGACTGAGCCACCCAGGTGCCCCTAAATAAAATTATATAAATAAAATAAAATCAACATTTTGGTATTACAATGAGAAAAACCTCAGCTGTTCTGAATTTAAATGAGTTAATTCCTGAATTTCAAATTACATAGTTTTACCTACATGTTTGTCATTATGATAAAAATGTATAAGTTTTGTAACCTTTAGAATATGAGTCATAAGTAGGTAGGATGATGCTATCAGAATTCTATTTTTCATTCATCAATATTTATTCAATATTGCGGTTTCTTTTTCCTAAAGTTTTATTTTTTTAATGTTTATTTATATATTTTTTTGAGAAGGGGGAGGGGCAGAGAGAGAAAGAGAGAGGCAGAGAGAGAATCTCAAGCAGGCTCTACACTCTGCATAGAGCCCAATGCAGGGCTCAAACTCATGAACAGTGAGATTAAGACCTGAGTTCAAATCAAGAGTCAGATGCTTAACTGACTGAGCCACCCAGGCACTCCCCTAAAGTCTTATTTTCTGATTTCTCCTGTGGCTACAAATTTGTGGAAGTGTTTTCTGCCATTTCTTTTTCTTTCTTACTCTATTGACCTGTTTTTTAAATTTAATTCCAGAGTAATTAACATACAGTTATATTCATTTCAGGTGTACCATATAGTGATTCAACAGTTCTATACATTACTCAGCGCTCATCAAGAGAAGTGCACTCCTTAATCCCCATCACCTATTTTACTTCATGGCCCTACCCACCTCCCCTCTGGCAACCATCAGTTTGTCCTCTATAGTTAAGAGTCTGTTTTTTGGTTTGTCCCCCTCTCTCTGTTTCTTTTGTTTGTTTTTTTCTTAAATTGCGCATATGAATAAAATCATGGTATTTTTCTCTGATAGGCTTATTTTACTTAGCATTGTACTCTTTAGATCCATTCATATTGTTGCAAATGGCAAGATTTCATTCTTTTTTATGTCTGAATAATATTCCATTATTTTTTAATGTTTTTTAAATTTTATTTTTGAGAAAGACACAGAGTGTTAGTGGGGGAAGGGCAGAGAGAGAGGGAGACACAGAATCTGAAGTGGGCTCCAGGCTCTGAACTGTCAGCACAGAACCTGATGTGAGGCTCAAACCAACGAACCATGAGATCATGATTTGAGCTGAAGTCAGACACTTAACCATCTGAGCCACCCAGAGGCCCCTAATATTCCATTATATGTCTATATAATATTATATATAATATATACACACAAATATATACACATACATGTTTATATATATATATATATATATTTTATATGTATATATCATATCTTCTTTATTCATATCTTCTTTATTCATCTATCATGGACACTTAAGTTGCTTCCATAATTTGGCTATTATACATAATGCTGTAATAAACATAGAGGTAAATGTATCCCTTTGAATTAGTATTTTTGTCTTCTTTGAGTAAATATCCAGTAGGAAATTACCAGATTGTAAGGTAATTCTATTTTTAATTTTTTGAAGAATCTCCATACTATCTTCCACAGTAGGTGCACCAGTTTACATTCCCTTCTCACCAACAGTGCATGAGGGTTCCTATTTCTTCACATCCTTGCCAACACTTGTTGTTTCTTGTGATTTTTAATTTAGCCACTCTGACAGGTGTGAGGTGATATTGTATTGTAGCTTTTATTTGTATTTCCCTGATGATGAGTTGAGCATCCTTTCATGTTTCTATTGGCTATCTGGATGTCTTTGAGAAATGTCCATTCATGTCTTCTGCCCATTTTTTAATTAGATTCTTATTTTTTTGGTGTTGAGTTTTATCAGTTCTTTATATATTTTGGATATTTTATATACAGATATATTTTGAATATATATATATATATATATATATATATATATATATATATTGGATATGTCATCTGCGAATATCTCTCCCATTCAGTAGGTTGTCTTTTAGCTTTGTTTGTTGTTTGCTATGCAGAAGCTTTTTCATATAGTCTCAATAGTTTATGTTTGCTTTTGTTTCCCTATGTCTGTCCCACAAGAGACATATCTAAAAAGATGCTGTTGTGGCAAATATCAGAGAAATTACTGCCTGTGCTCTCTTCTAGGAATTTTTGGTCTCAGTTCTCACATTTAGGTCCTTAATCCGTTTTGATTTTATTTTTGTGTATGGTGTAAGAAAGTGGTCCAGTGGTCCAGTTGCCCAACACCATTTATTGAAGAGACTGTCTTTTTCCCATTGCATATCTTGCTTCCTTTGCCAAAGATTAATTGACCATGTAATTGTGAGTTTATTTCTGAGCTTTTTATTCTGTTCCATTGATCTATGTGTCTATTTTTGTGATGGTACCATACTGTTTTGATTATTTATTTACAGCTTTGTAATATAACTTGTAGTCTGGAATTGTAATATTTCCAGGTTCGTTTGTTCTTTTTCAAGATTGCTTTGACTATTCAGGGTCTTTTGTGATTCCATACAAAATTTAGGATTGCTTGTTTTAGTTCTGTGCAAAATGCTGTTAGTATTTTGATAGAAAGTGCATTAAATCTGTAGATTGCTTTGGGTAGTATAGACATTTTAACAATATTTGTTCTTCCAATCCATGAGCATGGACTGTCTTTCCATTTCTTTGTGTTTTCTAATCTATCATTATTTTTGTCAGTCATCCTTCTCTTTAGTCCAATATTGTGTGATCTCAAGTTTTCTTAAAGTATTTTAAAAATTAAGTAGACAGTTATATACAGATAAGAAAAAGAAGGAAAAATAGAGATATATTATTACTATAATGTGGAAGTTGGGCTAATATAACATCAGCCTCATAATGACAATTTATTTCATAAAATTTTTGAAGGATATAATTCCATGTAAACCAATTCAAACAAAATTTATTGAGAACAGATTATGGCCAAGGAAATTACTAGCTTCTGCAAAAAGACACACAAAAAATTTGAAAAAGACATTTATCTTGTCCTCTTAAGGTTCAAGAGCCAAGACAGAAATGTATGAGACATGACTGAATTACAAGGCAAAGAAAAACTAAACAAGAAAAATACTAAGAAAGGGATTGAAGATAATGAAGGCATTAGTCTGTGAATATGTATGTGGTATGCTATGTTTACAAATAACAGATGCAGGCAGTAACATATAATGGTTTTCCAAAAGCCAAACAGAGAAAGAAAACATTTGCAGACTATCTTTAAGTAACTAAAATACTTTCCTTTATGCTTTTTTTCTACAATGAAATCTATAGTGGGGAAGTTAAGATAAGTACTCCAATGTGTACTGAGAAAGGAGGTGCTTCTAATAAACAGTCCTCCTACCCTCTGCCACCAATTCATAATCTTTTCTGGAAACACTTTCAACTACTATTGTTCCCCCAAATTACACAATTTCATATTTCCATGATTTTTGTATGCTGATTTATTTGCCTAGAATGTTCTTCCCATCTTCCTCCACAGTAATCTGCTTTCCTTTTTTGTTTTTACCCTGTCCAGCATCCATTCCTGTTTAAAAAGAAACTTTCATTTCCTTTGGGAAAAATGCCTCCCTCTTTCATCCATGTGGCTTAGCTGTGGTTAATCTAGTCCTCCAAATATGCCCCACTCAAATGCTAAGTGTGAGTGTGTGCTCCAAGCTTTATATCCCTTTCCCCTGGTGAGTGGGTGAGAAATGGATATTCATTGAATTCATATCAACAAGCAAGCCCAGGGATTTTGTTCAATGGATCAGAAGAAAACAGTCTTCTCTCTGAGGTTGGTGATCAGCTAGAATGGGAGGCTGGGCTGCTGGTGTCCCTCTTGTTCCACAGGAGAGAGCTGGCCTAAAAATTAAGCCAATAAGAAAGAAAGAAAGAAAGAAAGAAAGAAAGAAAGAAAGAAAGAAACAAGAAAGAAGGAAGAAAAGAAAAAAAGGGAAAACTAAGGGAAAGAAGACAAATGTACGGGAAAGGACAGGTTCTTGATATATTATTTAGATGAGAGTGAGTTTTACCCTTGGATTTATCATTCGTGCAAGCCAACATGGTCCACTTCTTACTTAACCAGGTTTGCTTTGAGTTTCTGCCACTTGTAACCAATTCATCGGTCTGTTCAGACTTTAAATCTCATCATTTACTCCTCAGTTAGGGTTTACTCCTCAATTTAGTTTAGTTTAGGAGCCTGTACCCATACAGAACCCTCAGGTAGCTTTATTCTTTTGCTTATCAAATGATTCTGCCATTATCACAGATGTAATTCTTTGTCTTGCCAGCTATGTTGTAAGCTCCATGAGGGTAGGGAAGTAGTCTTATTGGACTGTGTTTTCTTTATCCTAGAATACATCTTAGGAAATCTATAAATATTGATTGTGAGGTGCCTGGGTGGCTCAGTCAGTTGGGCGTCCCTTCGGCTCAGGTCATGATCTCAGAGTCTGTGAGTTCAAGGCCCATGTCAGGCTCTGCGCTGACAGCTCAGAGCCTGGAGCCTACTTCAGATTCTGTCTCCCTCTCTCTCTACCCCTCCCCCACGCACTCTGTCTTCTCTCTCAAAATAAAATAAAATAAAATAAAAAACATTAATTTTTTTTTTAAAAAAAATTTAAAATATTGGTTGAGTAAATGAATAAAATGGAGTAATGGAAAGAGATATCAAAAATATTTTGGGTATGAGGTATTTAAGCAGAAATCCAACATGTGATCTTGAGAAGTATGTGGAGTTTTACTAAGTTGGCGGAATGTGTAGTATAATAGCTAAGAAAGATAGTTAAGCCTGTAGAGTTCATTATCAGGGATAGTTTCATGGAGGCTATTGAGTAAGAAGTTAAAACTGTTCAGCTAGGGGACTCAGTTGGTTAAGTGTCCCAATGTGACTCAGCTCATGATCTCATGGTTTATGGGTTCAAACCCCATGTGGGGCTCTGCTCTGACAGCTCGGAGCTTGGAGCCTGCTTCAGATTCTATGTGTCTCTCTCTCTTCCCCTTCCCCACTTGTGCTCTCTCTCTCTCCCTGCAAAATAAATAATTCTTAAAAAAAAATGGTCAGCTAAAAGAATATCAGCATTTAGAGAATACAAAGAAATAGTGTAATTTTTAAAAGACTACAAGTATTAATGAAAAAATCATGCATATAACAGTTTTGTAACTCCTCAACTTACAAATTTAAACTTTTATTTATAATCACTTTGTAATTGATACTCAGATTGGGGGGGTGGGGTCTTGTGGCCACATGAACTCTTCTTTTCCCTTTTTGCTATTTCAATGACTCAGGATTGCTTTCCTTCATTCTTCCTTAATTTCTCATTTCTCCTGAAATAGTACTTAAGGGCCTCCAGTCCCAAGTTCATACCTGTCTGGGTTGATTTCTTCTGTGGCAGAATTTGTGATCAAACAAACAAGCAAAACAAAAAATCAACTCTCAGGCAATTTCTCTCTCCATTTTCATCCTCAGTGTCCTGACATTAATGAATGAGCATGTGCTCAACTGTTCATGAGCTACTCATATTTTCTTTCCTGTAAAACCCTCAATCACTTATTTTGCCTCTTTTTCTAATTGTTTATATTTGATATTCTAATCGATTTACAACATTCTTTAAGTTTGCAAGATACTAATCCTGATTGGATTTGAGTGTTGCAAATATCTTCTCTCAATTTGTGATTTGTAGATCAGCCCCCTCCTCTGACCACCACCACTGCTCTCTTTATGTATCTTTTACTGAAGAGAAGTTCTTAAATTTCATAAAGTTGAATTTATCATTCTTTTATGGTTTATTATTTTTTGTGTCTTGTTTAAAAAGTCCTCTATTCTCAGGGTGCCTGGGTGGCTCAGTCAGTTGGGCGACCGACTTCGGCTCAGGTCATGATCTCTCAGTCTGTGAGTTCAAGCCTCACATCGGGCTCTGTGCTGACAGCTCAGAGCCTGGAGCCTGTTTCAGATTCTGTGTCTCCCTCTCTCTCTGACCCTCCCTGGTTCATGCTCTGTCTCAAAAATAAATAAACGTAAAAAAAAAAAATTTAAAAAGTCCTCTATTCTCAAGATCACAAAAATATTTTCCTCTGTTTTTTTTTTTTTAAGTTATATGGCTTAGTTTTTCATCTGGCATTGATCTATGTATACGGTGTTGAGTACAGTCCATTTTTTCATAAAAGTAAAGGCTATGTATGGCTAATCAACTGTTCCATCATTATCTATTTAAATGTCTTCCTTTCTCCAGTATTTTACAATGCCAGTCCTAGTATTTATCATGTAGTAAGTTTTCTATCTAATTCTCTTTATATATTTGTTTTTCCAGGCACCAATATTCTATTCCTTTGTTACTGGAGCTTTACAAAAATTTTTGATATTCGCTAAGGCAGTTTCCATCCCACCCAAACTTATTCTCCAGCAGCACCTTGTCTATTATTCTTCCTCTATTTTTCCATGTAAATAAAGGACTTGACTTGCCAATTCTATAAACAAATATAGAAATAATTAAATAAACCTACTGAGGTTGTTATACTTATTGAACTTATGCTGTAACTTAGGAAAGACCTGATAATTGCAACACTGAAACTGACAGTTTAAGAACATGGAATCTCTACTCATTCACTTAGATGTCATGACTTTCAATAAGCTTTTATGACTTTTTCCAAAAGGTTTCCAGGGGCACCTGGGTGGCTCAGTTGGTTAAGTGTCCAATTCTTGATTTCAGCTCAGGTCATGATCTCAAGGTCAATCATGAGATTGAGCCCTCTTCAGGCTCTGTGCTCACAGCATGGGGGCTCCTTAAGATTCTCTCTCTCTCTCTCTCTCTCTCTCTGCCCCCTCCCCGATCATGTGCGTGAATGCTATCTCTCTCAAAATAAATAGACTTTTTTGTAAAGGCTTCCGTATTTTATTAGATTTTTTCTTAAGTATTCTATTCTTTTTGGTGTCATTATCAACAGTATTTTAATATTTTATAATCCCTTGTGGTTTCTTCATTAAGATGGCTTTTTGTATATTGCTTTTTAATTGATATTCTTTGAGTTTTTAATATAGACAGTTTTGTTTTTGCCTATACAGTTTTTAAATCTTTTTTTTTGCCTTCTTAAACTTAGACATTTATTAAAATACTGAATTGAAGGACCAATAGCACTCATACTTGTCTTGTTGCCCTATTAAGAGGAAAATATTCCACCTTTGTAATTGATCTTTCTGCTTGTTACAGATTTTCTTTTGTAGATCCTATTTCTGAGGGTCAGGACATTTCCTTGTGTTGCTTGTTGCTAAGTTTCTTTTTTTAATAATAGATGTTTGGGGTGCCTAGGTGGCTCACTCGATTAAGCATTTGACTTGATTTTGGCTCAGGTCATGATCTCATGATCGTGAGATTGAGCCCTGGGTAAAGCCCCATGTTGGGCTCATACTGGGTGTGAAGCCTGCTTAAGATTCTCTCCCTCTCTCCCGCTCTGTCCCTTCCCCACTCTCTTTCTCTCTCTCAAAAAAAAATACAAACCCCAAAAAACAAAAAAACTGTTTAATCATAGATGTTCAGTTTTATTAAACCACTGATCTTCATTGAGAAAATGAGATTTTTTTTATTTTAAACTGTTGTCATGGTGCATTATGTTAGGAAACTTTTCTGTTGTTAAACTACACTTGTATTCCTAGGGTAACTCCACCTTGGTTATGGTGTATTATAATTTTTGTACAATGCTTGACTCTGGATTTTTATTTGGAATTTTTTTCATCTATTTCCAAGTGACTATAGTCTCTAATTTTTCTTGTTTGTAACCCTTGTAGTGTCAGGGTTAGGCTAAATTTATAAAAAGATTAAGGGGTGTTTCCATGATTTCTTTAATCTGTAATATTTTGTGTGAAAATAATTGTATTTGATTATTGACTATTTGGTAGATTTTATTGGTGAATTCATCTGGATTTGTGTGTTTTTTATGGGAATGTTTTTACTATTGATGATTTTAATCAGCGGTTATTGGATTACACAGGTTTTCTATTTCTTCTTAAGTGAGTTTTGATAAATTATATTTTTTCTAGAAATTTAATGATTTTATTTTACATTTTATTTTCACAAAGCTATTCTCATCATCATCATCATCTCAGATTATATGTAATAAAATAATACAATGCTTATACAACATTTACTAAATACTGTGTTGTTGTTTACCATATATTTCCTGTTTAATCCAGATGCCATTCATTGAGATAAATCTTATTATTGTCCCTTCTTGCTACTGGCAATGAAACTGAAAAAATTAGTTAACTTGACTATGATCACACATGCATAAGTTGTGGAGCTTGTAAATAAACATACCCAATCTGGTTATGAAATTTGGATTTGTAACCATATAAACTACATTGGCTTTTACTCTCTACATCCACAGATATGGTCACGTCCTCTTTTCCTTTCCTAACATAATTTATTTGTACATTTATCCTTTATGTCTTGATCAATCTTACCAGAAATTTGTCCATATTATTAGGTTTTTTTTAGCTTCTATATTTGCTTTTCTGCATCCTTTTCATTGTATATTAGCTTCAATTAATTTGCTTCACTTGTTTTATCTTTATAATTTCTTTCTTTCTCTTCCAATTGATATAGATTTTACATTTTTAATTCAGGAATTTGACAGTGGAAGGGGATGAAGAGTCTTTCCATCTAATTTCAAAAATACAAGCTCACTATAGATATGGAAAGTCCAATTGGTCTTAATCTTGCTCTACTCCACGGTTTCTTAATCCTGGCACTATTGACATTTTGCCTCAGATAATTGTTGAGGAATGTCTCTGCAGTGCAGGATGTTCAGCAACATTTCTAGTCTCTGCTCACTAGATGCTACTCCCCAAGTTGTGACAGTGTCTCCAAACATTGCCGAATGTGAAGATGGAGGGGTGCAGCAAAATTGCCCTTAGTTGAGAACTGTTGCACAGAAAAAATATAAAAATTACCGATTTTGTAAATTAGAGTGGAATATCTACTCAATGTGAACATGTAGAATCTTCCCTAAACACAAGATCTTTTGGTTTAAAGTAGCAATTCTTAACTAGGCATTTCAGAGAAAAATAAGGAATGGTCGTATCAAATAAAGAGTGAGTGCTTATTTTAAACAAAAAGTACCAAAAATATTTTAAATGACTTCTAAATTTAAAAAGTTACTGATGTTGTCATTAAACTTTATACCTAAATGTTTTAAGGCTGATCTAGAAAACAGGAAATAAGGTATAGCAAGGCAGTTACACCTTTTTTTTTCCTGGTATGCTTCTGTCACTACAAAAACTATAGTAGTTCATGGGATTTTTGTATACAAATAGTTAAATATTCTTCTTTCCATTTTAGAGTACTCTAATACTGGCACAGAAAGGTGATTTTGAGAATATGCATCACGCATTTATCAACCACACAGAACAGTAAAGTGGAAAAGATATTCAGCAACTTGTTTCTGAAAACTGTTCCATTAATTTCACAAGTTGAGCAGGAAAGAAACTAGTGCACTCCAGCAAAGGGAGCTGCTAAAGAAAATATAGTTTATTGGATTGTATATCCTCCTCTGAATCACAATTTTAGTTCTCATATAGAATGCTAGGACATACGTCCTAGTGTTTCATGACCCATTCTTTTTTTCTAATAAATATAAGACTAAAGTCTTGCCTCCCTAAAAAACATTGGGTGATTTTATGGCATTTTTCTCAACTCTGAGTGTTTTACACCTTAGTAAATGTTACCTTCACTTTAAGAAGACCATGAAATAACAGTAACATGCACTAGCAAGAAGAGGTTCAGCATAAATAATGGCTACTGTGAATCACGGTGAATTCCTTAGACAAATGCAGTGATTTACTCTGAAAAACCGTTAACTGGATATGAGCTAATAAATTGGCTACTTCCCATTGGCTTTGAGAGATGAAGGGCTAAAAATGGTGTCTAAATGACATATTCTTCATAAATGAATAGTTGGTATTTCTGAAACCCTTAAAATGCTTAAAGAAAATACCTTCTCTTACAAAACTTACACATTTCTCTAAAATCTTAGACTCAAACCAATTTGGAAGAATTTATACACACAAGCACACACACACAAGATGCCATCTTACAAACAAAGGAACTAAAGTCCTTTATTGAGCAGTAGAAATTATATTAGAACATATGTTCTTATGTTCTCACTACTTGTCTACCTCACCATGTCTTTCTTTGCAGTATTCATTCGCTTAGCAAAAGTTTTGCAGAAATACAAGAAAAGTATACATTTCATTATCATTTCTCTCCATGTTATCTTACATTCCTTTTTAGCAATGACTGAAATTAAAATATAGTTTATCATATTATATGCCCAGATTTGTAAAGGCAAACCGAAAATATATTCAGTATAAGCCACACGTTTACTGCGATTAATAAGTAATCAATGAATAGCCCACAGTTTTCTAAAAGATTGAGCCCCCTAAATCTGTTTAAAAATTTGACAACTTCTCACATGTAAGGGTTTTTTATTTCCAACCAGCTTTTAAGTTCACTAATATATATCTCCAATGTACCTTCTGAATCTTCCCTCTTAATGTTCACTTGAGACACCCTCGTAGAAGCAAAGAGCTCTCTACTTCTGGTATAGTCCCCTTCCCTTTGTTTAGCCATTTCTGCCAACTGAGATGTATTTTCCCTATGTCTGAATTTCTAACTTCTACTCATCATTCAAGGCTAAACTCAAATACTATCTCAGTCTTAATGCTTTTCCTAATCCTTCTACATAGAAAAAAATCCCTTTGCTCATCTGAACTCTGATAATATTTTATATGCCATCTCATTTTGCATAGTTATTTACAGATGTTTTTCCTCACTTGCAAGATTGTGAAGTGTTGAAGGATAGGGGCTATGTTTAATTAAATTTTCTATCATCTGAAGGGCTACTGGTAAGTCTATAATAAATACTCATTTTTGATGGAATAAGAACAGAGAGATAGATACATAAACAGTTTACCTTAATGATAACGTGACACAAAACAAAAGTCCAAGAGAGATGCAAAAGAGCTACTAACCCCACAGTTTATTGCAACAGGAATTTTTCAGATTCTTAGCAGCAATAATTCCACATTCAGTAATTTGCAAGACACGTGAATTTGCAATCATAGCTGTTGACTGAAGCTCACAAACAAAATTATGAGTTTTGCGGTTAGGAGATACTCTTTTTTTATTTTTTCCCAACAGTGAGTGCACTCTCACCAGCTGTTCCGCCTGATCCTGCCACCATTTCTGCCAAAAACAACATCTTCCACTAGTCCTCTGCCTCTCAGCTGCGCCACTCCAAAACAATGTTTGCTCCTCATTAAAAATCTGCAAAACCAACTGAGAGTCAACCCACCACACAGGCAGCCCAACCCAAACTGGGGAGGAGAGACGGGAAATCTGATCTGGGTTCCTCACACCACTGAGAGGGTATGCTACTATATTCCACACAAGCTGCTAGCAATGGAGAAGCCCTGCGGGGAGCCCTTTGGGGAGGCCCTGATGGCAATCGAACCCTGTTGTCGTGAGGGCACGTGCTGCTGTTACAAGGTCGCTGCAAAGCAAATAAACCACAAAATTAATCAGTTGCAGCTTGTGGAGACCATGCTACTGGAGAGGCACTTGTGCCACCTCGCCCATGTAAATTGGACCCATGGTTCTGGTCCATCTCCAAGAAATAAGAAAGATTTTTATAACCAGATGGGGCTCTAAACAAAGAAACTGGCCATGGATGCTGGGTTATTGGCCTTCATGGTGGTCTGCTGTGACATGGAAAGACCCAGGACATGAAGTTAAAGCAATTCAGATTGTCTGAGAAGCGAAGATGTTTTCATGTTATTAGAACCCTGGGCAAACCCACCAAATTTTGTGATTCTGTATCTCTTCCACCTATACCCTGGGGATCTGGTTATTACTGAGGTCCTTGCACACTCTGAGCTAGCTGCTATTGAAAAAGAGAGGTATCAGCAATTTCAAGGTGCCTTGTGATTCTAAAACTTCTCTGCCTAAAGGATACATTTCCCTAACAATATATATTTCTTTAACCATATCACTCACCATATGATTCACCATATGATATGTCTCGTCACCATATCATTCGGGCAACGCTCAAAAATTACCAGGCCCTTCAAGGTTCAAACACTGCAGGTGTAATTACTTCTTGGCATGAACACGATGGATCTGACCTTCTTCATTAAAAATACAAGAGAATAAATCAGACATTTTCTTTTCTACAAAATCTTTTGACTATGGGAAATTTACACACATTTGCAAAAACCTTCCCTGCGGTAAAATGGCAAAGATGAGAAATTCAACTGCAGACGTTTATTTTTTGAGATTAGGAGTTACACTGAAGGAAACAAAAGCCTGACTAAGGCAGAGAAAAAATGAAATCTTTTGTTATAACAGCCATCTAAACATTTGTATTATATGTCAGATTGGAAATGTATCTTGGCCTCATACACCTGAGTCTGGTTCATGCACAATGTTCTCAGGGACAATTAAGAGCCATCCAAAGGATGCTCAGACCGTTAAGCATCAGGATCATTTTATCTGGCTGATCAACAGGCTCTACATGTGCCATTAACCAGCAGGGTAGGAATAAAATGGGAAATAAGGACACACTATACACATCTGGTCATTCTGGACCGTTAGCTCCCAGGACATGCTCAAGACTGCTAAACTGTCATTTTAGGACAACACCTTCCTTCTGCACTATAATGAGTCTGGAAAGAACACTACTTACCGGAGTAAAAAGTAAGAAAATAGAAGTTGTAGGTTTCAAATGAATATATCTCCAGAAATACAGAAGAGAAACAGGGCAAATATAAGTGGAAGGAAATATAACTCATATATGACATATTCTCGCAGGAGCTGAAAGTAATGTCATCTGATGGTAACTTTATTTTAAGAACATGCAGAGCATGGAAAGCTTTAATATACATAAAAATAAGTTGAAACCAGCAGGTATCTAACCATTTGATTAAAAATACTGAAAATGGAGACTTAAGGAAGCTAAAAGGGTTTTATTCATTTGTATACCTTACCTATTTATAATTTTAAAAACATATCTTCAGATGGTAATTTCTGAGATGAGTAACTTGCAAATACTATTAGCTTATTTCTGTGGCTATATGTCTATAGTATTATTAAATCATATTTACTATATAAGTAATATTTTTAAAATATAAGTAAAATGTGTATTTTTCCTTCATAATATAGCTACAACTGTAGACGATTATGATTTCCCTTCATGAGACTTGTCTTTTACCTTTGAATACTACACACATACATGCACAATATAAAATACATATGAACAGAATGATTTAAATTACACAATATTAATTGTCATATTAGAGAAAATAATTTGAATTTGAATTACTTATACTTGCGTTAAAGTATGAATTTTATATACAGCATATATTAACATTTTAAGTAAAATATTGTCACATATGTTATATAATAACTTATATAACAATCATAACCATCAATGTACTTATGCTATCCTGACAAAATAGAACAATGCAAATATTCCCTAGTAATCATGCTAACTTGGTTAAAAAGAACTGTTCTCAGATGTTGTTTTTAGAGAAATCGCAAGGTTTTTCCACCAATGACCAACTGTTTTAACAAGATTTAGAAAAAACTTTCAAGTGTTTTCTTTCACAAAGAGATTCTGTATTCTAGAAGATAAACTAAATAATAACATAGTCATTAATATGAATAATTAATATTTTGGTTCAGTATTTTGCAACAACGCAAAATGAAACATTATTTTGTAATGAAGGGAAAATAAAAAAAAAACATTAGGAGTACAATCTGTATTTACAACGATATTATAGTCATGTCACTGTTAAACATGATAACATAATTTTAAATTCAATGGAGTTAAATTTTCTTATTAATTAAAAAGGCCTTAAGAATCTTTTAAAACCAATGAGAAAAAAGGGAGTCACTGCCTCTCTCAAATGAAAATGAATTATGTAAACATAGATTACATAGTGTGGGGGGAAATATAGGAAGGCCATCTCTGCCTTTTCTCAGCTTGCCAGGTCTGCATCTTCTCTATCATCAGCTATATACACAAAGCACCTTACAAATCATAATAAGATAACAGAAAAAATGTCATTTATAATTCATAGTTAGGTGTTTCACTTTTTATCTGATATCAACCTTTCTCAGACATATATATGTATACACATGCATATATACAAGCATATACACTGCAAATATGTATTATGTGTATACATAACATGTGACAGAAAGCTATTTGTATTTCACCAAGCTAATATTAATGCACATTGCTATATGTGTACATATGCACATTGTACATTGTGCATATTCCCAATATGCGTGTGTGTGTGTATGTGTCAGTGCGCATGTGTGTGTGTGCATGCCTGTGGGGAGAGTAGCAGGTGAGAGCATAGCTTTTGATTTGATCTGCATAGTGAAAGGCTTTTGTTGGAAAATTTTTGCATGTAAAATCACACCTAGCATCTTAGTCTGATGCTAGGTGTCATGAATAACAAAAATAAGATTTTTGGCTAGCTGTTTAAATCCTATATTCACATACACATGCACACACACATACATACATACATACACACACACACACATTTGCTAATTTAAGGAAGAAAGAAGTTAAATGAGTCTGAACTAGTTCCACCATCTGCAAGTCACTAGTGAGGAACAGAATGTTTTCATCAGTCATTATGGGTCAGATCTCAATGATTAAAAACCCCAGAGCTTCTCAAGGGTATAATTTCCTCGTTCTCCACCTGCACACTTCCCAGTAGACCTCATCACCCTTGACTCTAACCAAATTCTGGAAAGGCAAGTTAATTCCAATTGAGAAGTAGAGTTCAACAACACAAACAGTACAATACAAAAAGGAAATTAGTTATGTTGATAACCATATAAAATTAGTACAAGGTTTTGATAAAAATATTAGCAGAGAATGTTTTCTTGACTTTGTCTTATATCATCTATTATTACCTGACGGCAAAAAAAATTAATGTTACAGTAAAAGAAATAGAAATGTGTTCTTGAGGTTTTACATCAAATATCATCAGTAGACCAATGGCCACATTCCAGTGGCCTGAAATCTCAGTTTGACTTTTGAATACTTTGGAGTCCATAAACCCCCAAATGATTTGGACAAATCACACATCCCTAGTTATTTAAACCCTTGTGCATTTCAAAGGAAGTTTAATCTATATGATCTGATTCATTTACACTTTACTTATCAAAATGGTGTCTGTAGAAGCCATTTGATATTACAAAAGACTTTTTTACAAAAATACTTGAATCTGTACTTTTCAGAAAGAATGCCATTTCAAGATTAAGCAGCTCCCCTACATCTCTAAATTTTTACAGTTAGTTAAAAATTAGAATCTTTCTAGTTTCTAAAGGCACTGAATTTTCATTGAAGCATTCTATCTTTCTCAATCACAGCCGATCCCAGAGCTTTCTTCCTCAGTGCTTGCAATTCCAAGATGCCTCCATAATTACAAACAGTTCACTGCAGTTGTTCTGAGATAAAACAGCCCTCTCTGATTAAGGAACTTACAAAACAATGGGTTGAAACAATCTTCTTGGACTTGATTTCCTCTTCAGTAAATGGTGCTAACATTAGAAATAAATGGAATAAAATGCAGTCATGCTGGAAATTTTCAAAACAAATATGGAAAAAGAACTACAACTTTTGCTGAAAACCAGTCCAGAAACAGACACCAGCAATGGATTTCTATTCAAGATTCTATTGTAGGGCTTTATTTTGTTGGCATAGTTTAATTAGAATTTGGTATTATTGTCTACTTTATGTACATTCATAACATGAAATGATAAACATAAATCTGTAGTTTTTTATATATTTAAATTTTTTTAATGTTTATTTATTTTTGAGAGAAACGGAGACAGAGCATGAATGGGGGAAGGGCAGAGAAAGAGGGAGGACACAGAATCTGCAGCAGTGTCCAGGCTCTGAGATTGTCAGCACAGAGCCCCACTCAGGGCTTGAGTTCACAGACCATGAGATCATGACCTGGGCCGAAGTTGGACGACCAACCGACTGAGCCACCCAGGCGCCCCTGTGGTTTTTTTTGAAAACCTTAATTTAGAACAGGATCTGGGCTCCTGGGTGGCTCAATCCTTTGAGAATCTTACTTCTGCTCAGGTCATGATCTCACTCTTTGTGAATTCAAGCCCCATATCAGGTGATGCAGAGCCCGCGTGAGATTCTCTCTCTCTCTCTCTGCACCTTCCCCACTAGCACTCTCTCACTCTTTCAAAGTAAATAAATAACCTTAAAAAATAAGAAAAAAATGAAGTTTTTTTTAAAAGGAACAGGATCTGATTGCAAAATAATATTTATTTTATTTAAAAAAATTTTAATTATTTATTTTTGAGAGACAGAGACAGAGCACAAGTGGGGCGAAGGGCAGGGAGAGAGGGAGACACAGAATCTGAAGCAGGCTCCAGGCTCTGAGCTGTCAGCACAGAGCCTGATGCAGGGCTTGAACTCGGGTACAGCGAGATCATGACCTGAGCTAAAGTCGATCGCCTGACTGACTGAGCCACCCAGGCGCCCCCAAGATAATATTTATTTGATAATCATTTGGGAGTGCTGCTTTTTACATAAATGAAGTTATATAATATTCTGGAATAAATAAGTCATTGTAGGGACCATTTGTGGCATAAAACGAATGGAATTGAGAAGAGAAATATTCTGGAGTTTTTGTTACAATTAGACAAGATTCTAAATCTTGGCTAGTTGAGAACTTAATGATTAGTCTTTCTATGTCTTGATACAACTAAGGTAACATTAATATGTAAGAAATGACATAAAATTTCACAGCTAACAATCATTGTGCCAGAAAAAGTATAGTGGGGATAGTAAGACAGTAAAATGGTGCCAGACTACTTGGGTTTGAATCCTAGCTCTGCCATTTAATTTGGTGGATGACTTTGAGCAAGCCATTTAAAGTCTTTGAGCATCTGTTTCCATATCTATAAAAATAAAGATAACAATATTTATGTCTTAGGACTGTTGTGAGAACTGCATGAGTCTGTGAAGTACTTAGAACTCCAGCAATATAAATGTTAGCTCTTTTAATATTTACTAAAAAGATTACTTTGACATTTGAGAATTTTCTTTCCCTATGCCTTCTTTTTTTTCCCCCTTCTGTGCATTCTTGTGTGCATATCCCAAAACAATATAGTAATATGGAATGGATTTTTTTTCCTTCAAAAAATATACTGTTTGCTTACTTCTCGTTAATAATTTGAGTTTTATCATCTAAAATTGAATATAAAAAAATAACAAATAAATAAAGCCAGTTTTATGGCATCATCTATCTAAGTCTTGTTAAATTGGCTGTGGAATCTCTAATTCCATCACTTGCCACATATCTCCACTTTAAATCGTGATTTCCATTTTTTTTTCTTTTGAGGTGTTCAGCAGGTACCTCCAGGATTGCATAATCCCAGAACACCTCATTTTCATCTTTTCCGGTTTTGATCCACCACACAGTCATCAGAGTTCTCTTCATGTTGACGTGACTCTTTTCGTCCTTCGGGCTTCTTGATTTTTTCCCTTTGTTTCTTCCAAAATATCTTTGTATTTCTCTTATTCCTCTGTGGTCTAGACATTCTCTTTTCCTGGATTAAATAAATATCCTCTTAATTCTCTCCCTGCCATCCAATTCTCTCTTTCAAATTACTCTGCCTACCACAACCAGGTTCACCTCCTTCTAACACCTTCTTCCTTATGCTACCACAACTCTCTCTTGGCTGCAATATCAGGCCCAAAATCTTTTGACTGATTTTTCGGTCTGCATCTTCCGACTCCAATGGACTCAGTCTCTTTCTGCCTTTTGCATTTAAGGAGGATTCTTCTAACAGTGGAACCCATCCTGACCATTCCTTATACCTATTTCTGTTTGATCTTCTCCTATCATGAATCCTTCTCCTCTTCTTCCACACATTTGTATCTTAAATATTTGTTAAGGTCATAATATCAAGTTATACTCTCTCCAGAGATCGTTTTTGTCTATTCTTTTTTTGAAATTTTTTTAAATGTTTATTTATTTCTGAGACAGAGACAGAGCATGAGCGGGGGAGGAGCAGAGAGAGGGGGAGACACAGAATCAGAAGCAGGCTCCAGGCTCTGAGCTGTCAGCACAGAGCCTGACGCAGGGCTCGAACTCACAAACCGTGAGATCATGACCTGAGCCAAAGTCGGTCGCTCAACCGACTGAGCCACCCAGGCGCCCCTGTTTTTGTCTATTCTGACAGCACTGATCATTCCCTTATAGGAGTTATGATGGTACATAGCATAAGTACCTAAGAATTCAACATTCCGCTTTGTGTTATTATTTCATCCACAAATGCCAAGCTGATTACATACCTGTTGACATCTGAGACAATCTATATATATTGTCCATTAAAGGTCTAGGCAGGTTAATACACGAGCAAAAAGGCTTTATTATAGAATTGATTAGTAATTAAAATGTTGCAGAATTTTAGAAATAACTTTATAAATTCTACCTCTTAAATTTCACACGTGTGAACTAAAATCAGTAAACTACCCTCTACAGGTCCTTCACTCAGTCTTATTAAGTCCCTCTCATCTACCCATGACTGTTTTCTATTTCTTTTTAAGTTTTTCTTTATTTCTTTATTTATTTTGAGACACAGAGACACAGAGACAGAGAGACAGAGAGACAGAGAGACAGAGAGTGAGTGCAAGTGGGGAAGGGGCAGAGAGAGAGAAAAATCCCAAGCAGGCTCTGCACTGTCAAAGCAGAGCCCGATGCAGGGCTCAACCCCACGAACTGTGAGATCATCATCTGAACTGAGGTCGGACACACAGGCACCCCTGAAACATTTTTAATCTTGTTATCTGAAAAGAGCGATAGAGTGGGTATAGTGGAAAATTTTTGCAGAACATTTTTATAATTAGCCTATGTTTTATTATTTGTGTACTTACATCAACTCCTTCAATTCTCCACTCTAACCTACATCCGTACTCTTTGCTCCTTGGCTTTTCAGATTCTCCCCCTGATGGACAGAATATATTTTCCTGTTTCTTGGCTTCAGGTTGGGCTTCGAGACTTGCTTGCTTTGGCCAATAGTATAAGACAGAGTTGAACACATGCCAGCTGTTTAAGCAGGCCTTGAGAGTCCTCACATGCTTCATGTCTCTTTCTGAGACCCCTGCCATCAACTTACAAAGAATATGCCGGGGCCAGTTTGATGGTTCCAGAAGTAGCATGAGAAACACATGGAGCCTATCCAAACTGTTCACAGCAAGACCAGTCTAGACCATCTGAGCTCCAGCTGACCCCCAGAGCACTTGAGAAAGGCCAGCTGAGATTATCAGAAACACCTAGCTGGGCCAGGTTTAGGTCAGCTGACTGCCAACTGTCTGGATAAGCACCTCAATAAGGGTTGAATATTGTAGATAGCTGAGATTTTGTGATGTTTGCTGCACAGCATTATATGGTCAATAATACTGTTTTGTTGGAAATTACAAGCGGAGTATGGATGTAGACCACACTTTTTCATTGGTTAGAGCTATGTGAAATCACAATCTGATGCTTTAGGATGGTATATCAGATTGGTCACCAGTGTAAAACTGGAAACTTTTTCTGAATCTGTTTGTGTGTATGTTTTATTTTGTTTATGCTTGTTTTATTTGGAGGAGAAAAAGATAAATTAGATAAGACTGCATTGAGATAAGGATGGATGGATGTGACAGGCATTATTTTGAGTGTCATCTGTCTTCCTATGTAGCCTTTAGCTTCTCGTCTTTACTTGTCTAAACTACTATGTCTGTGAGGAAAGGGAACACATTTTCACTGTTTACTATTGCATCTCCAACACTATGTACAGTTCTGGTCACATACACAGCTACCAATAAGCATTTTTTAATATGAAGTAACATTGATTTTTACTTTAAAAATGCTTACTCTCATTTGCCCTTTGCTAATAAATATTCCCTGATTTTAAATATTTTAATTTCAGGTTATGACAAAAATCGCTTTTTTTGTTTCTAAAGTGGTTGTCTTGTATGATTATTATAAGTGTAAATAGACTGAGGGTAAGAAAGTTCCAAAATCTAGACAATTAGACAACGAAAATGTAAAAGCCTCTCTTATACTTTTAGACTTTTCCCTAGACAAAACCATGTTCAATCATTTCTATTTTTTTCTACTTTGATGGTTATTTAAGTAACTCCAAAAGTATGCTATACTTTAATTTCAAAAAATATCAATTTAAATATTTACAAGTTTCACCTTCATAGAAAAATGAATTTTAATTACTTAACCACTGCATCCCTTCTCCTAAAAAATGTAGAAAGATAATTTCTATTTTTAAATTTTTTTAGTATTTATTACCTTAAATAATGTATTCAAACCTCTATTTTGTAATTTATCTTCTCAAATAATATTTATCGACTCTCTAGTATGTAAGATGTAAATGTTAGGTTGCAGCAGGTCTAGAAAGTAAAAGTTTCATTGATATTAAAGCAGAAAATCAGAGATTCTGAAATAAAGGCCCTCAAAAGAAAGTGGATTTCAATTAGCAACTGGTGTAATTAAGGAGTTGTGTGTTCACAATGATAAGGTATAGCTAAGTGCTGCCAGTTACAAACAAGATAAGAGAATAACAATTAAAATTACCAAGGGCAAAAAACTGTATAATAACATCAAGGGCCAAATGTAAGCTGAACTAAGATGTCATATGACTTAGCAATCAATTATTACAGTTTCTATTTAATAAGCCTATTCAAATAAACTTAGTTTGACATAAATAACATTTTTGTACTATTATATTTTAAACTCTTTATTTTTAATTACCAGAACCACAGATATTTTTTGTTTTTAGTGAAATTCCAGTTAACTTACTGTGTAATATTAGTTTCAGGTGTGCAATGTAGCGATTCGAAACTTCCCTACAACACCAGGTGCTCATCACAAGTGTACCCCTTGATCCCTATCACCTATTTCACCCATCCTCACACCCGTACTTCCCGTCTGGTAACTGTCAGTTTGTTCTCTATATTTAAGAGTCTAGGGGCACCTGGGTGGCTCAGTAGGTTAAGTGTCCGACTTCCGCTAGGGTCATGATCTCGCAGTATGCGGGTTCGAGCCCCGCGTTATGCTCTGTGTTGTCCGTTCAGAGCCTGGAGCCTGCTTCGGATTCTGTGTCTCCCTCTCTCTCTCTGTCCCTCCCCCACTCATGCTCTGTCTCTCAAAAAATGAATAAACGTTAAAAAAATTGTAGTTAAGAGTCTGTTTCTTACAGAATCAAAGATTTTTGAGGTAACAAAAGTGACTCTAGTTTCAACAAAAGATATAATTACAATAAAAGATAATGCTATGACAGAAAGAGAAGGAAGTAAAAAGGAAAGGTACAGGAAGGCCTATGATAAAAATAATTATTTTAGTAAAGAGAAGTTCTAGAAGAGGGTATTAAAATAAAATTAATGTAATAACTATGCTGTAACACTTCTGAATAAAATTTCATCAAACATTATTTAATTTGATTAGCAACAGTTGACTTCCAAGTTTTGAAATTATTTCCAATTATGAAAATTATGAACATTGCATATCCAGAAGAATTTTCATAGTTTTATGCTATTGTGAAGCAAATGAATTTTTCCAGGGAAATGGGATTCCTTATGTTACTTTAGGAATTCCAACTTAAGGAGACCCTACATGTCACAAAACCAATACTACTGGTATTATTCATATATCCATTCTATATTTATTCAAATATATGTGTGCACTTATTCAAGTATATGTGTAAATATTACCACATAGTCTCAATTCAACAAAATATGGCAGAGAAAAAACAACTACAATTTGAAACAAATTGAGGTATTTCCACTCAACCATTATTTTAAAAATAAATTAGCTAAGATCTCATTTTCAACTGTATAATTAGAAAATTTTAATAATTTCCAATAACTGATATTTGGTAACTGGTATTACAAATGAGATGAGTGTAAATAATCAAAGATTTCATAAAACTATCATCGTGCACTGATGTTCACATTTGTCCTGAGTATCATGAGATTGGACGGCTGGGACCACCCAACTACATATTACATGCATGCAATTTGTGAGACAGGAACAGGTGCCTGCAGACCTGATACGGTTTCAGTGTATTCCAAACTTTGTAAACTTTTTTTTTGTAAAAACTGAATTTTTTAGTAGTACCATTTTCAAGAGCATACATTCCTTTCGTGAAGATTGAAGTTTGGAAATTAATACATGTCATGAGTCAATCCATAAAAATTAGTTCTAAATTTGTATCTTAAACAGCACAGTATACTGGAGAGTATAATAGCTGATGTGAGAGCCCTAGATTTCTGCACTTTATGATTTGTAGACTTCAGTAATCTTATCTCCAAAACAAACCATCGATTAGTCTCTAAGATCTCTTGAAAAATCAAACACCGCATTGTTTTTAAAGAATGGGAAGGCAGATCAAGGGTGTCATCTGGTCTTACTTCTCTTTGAAAGTCCAAGGAAGATAATTCCTTCCTTAATATTTTCTTTATTCCCTTTGACCTTAAAGGAATTAAAAAGTAACTTCTCTCAAAAAAAAATCTGAACACCTTAATATTAAATGAATTTCAAACATTATTTCAAAAAATAAATCATATGGAGTAATAACAGTTAAGAAACTATAATTTTAGGAAATTATTCCCTAAGATACAGATTTTATACATTCTACTTTGCTTTGTAGCAATCATTCACAAATTTATAGTTTCTTTTTGTTTTTAAGGGTCCTGTTGACTTTAATATTGGCTTGATCATATTTATGAGTATTTATCGTCATTCTTTTAGGCAAGTATCTCTCAAGCAATGTAAATTCAAATAGAGAACTGATAAAAATCAAATAATGCTTTATGAAAAAAAATCTTCCCTTGTTGTAATTTAAAGAACCAAATCTCAAAAGATGAAATGATTTTCAGGCACACAGCATGTAGCTAGAATTGTTTTCTTCAGATCCTAACATTAGTACATGTAATGCTAGAAGACCCATTGCATTGAAATTCCATGGTCCGAGAAACTGTTTTCAGGAATCCTTCAATAATCTTTTCCTTTTCATGCTGGAAAACAAATGACATATGTCTTTAAAAAGCCCAAACTTGGGGTGCCTGGGTGGCTCCGTCAGTTAAGCATCTGACTTCGGCTCAGGTCACGATCTCACTGTCTGTGAGTTCGAGCCCCACGTCGGGCTCTGTGCTGACTGCTCAGAGCCTGGAGCCTGTTTCAGATTCTGTGTCTCCCTCTCTCTCTGACCCTCCCCCGTTCATGCTCTGTCTCTCTCTGTCTCAAAAATAAATCAAAAAAACGTCAAAAAAAATTTTAAAAAGCCCAAACTTTTAGAGCTCCAATGCAGTAGAAATTTTTGTAGAATTTTTTTTCAGTTGTAAATATTCTATCTTATATGTATTGACTACTGCAATAAGAATAGATTTGAAATACGAAGAAAGTCCATTGGATTTTTTTTTAATGAAAGCTTCATTGGGAGATATAATTCATACACCATAAAATTCACTGTTTTAAAGTATACAATTTGGTGGTCTGACTGGATTTTAACAGTTTCTGATAAACTACAATATTGCACCCAGACTTTAAAATGCTGCAAGTATAAACAAAAACAAAAGGGAAAATAGAAGTCTGGATGATAAATATGTGCAGTAAGGAGATTCTTAGATATTGATAAATTATATATTCTTCAGAAAGTGGGCTGCTTGAGATAAAGGAGTTAAATATCTCAACGCAATAAAGAAAATGAAGATATTCATGACATAATAGTAGAGACAAAGAAAAATCCCAATTTTATAAATTGTTTTTAAAAATCTGAAACACGTTTTTAATAACAAGATTTATTTCTAAGCTCTAAAAATATACATTGTTTTATATTTTTCTTTCTTCTTCCTAAATTTTCTATATTAATCTAGTTTGTTTTAGTAATGAAGAAAAAACATTTAAAATGCGCACAGATATTTTCACTTTCATAAGAGAACAAAACAAAGCAAACAAAATAGTTGCTTGGCTTTCTTTTTTCCTTCTCCTCTTGAGAGCTAAATTTTTCCAAAAAGGAGTTACATCTCACAATAAGATTTTGTTTTGCTCTGAAAGGTACCGTGGCTACTGTTGCTTTTGTTAAGAAATCCAGGGGTGCCTGGGTGGCTCCGTTGGTCAAGCGTCCGACTTCAGCTCAGGTCACAGTCTCACAGTTCATGAGTTCCATCCCCGCATTGAGCTTTGTGCTGACATATCAAAGCCTGGAGCCTACTTTGGATTCTGTGTCCCCCCTCTCTCTCTGCCCCTCTCCCACTTGTGCTCTGTCTCTCTCAAAAATAAATAAATGTTAAAAAAAATGTTTTTAGAAAGAAATCCAAAGGACACAGACTTCACAATCCAAGGACACTTTCTGTTAGCACATTTATCTCCCAATTGTTCTTCCAGTGACTCAGCTCTTGGTTCTAATCATTTTATGATCATCCTCTGAACAAGCCAAATAAATTCCTTAATGTAAATGCTTGTTCAGGAAGCCCTCCCAACTACCCTCTCCAAACAATTTATTCAGGTTCTATCCTCACTTTAGCCTCAATGTCAAATCTCATCTCTTCCCTCCCTCTCTGAGTACACCCATATAACATCCTTTCTTTTCTGAACCTCCGTAGCATTTATTTCTGTAATTCTTATGTTGACACTAAATTGTGTATAACTTTGCATTTTTGTAGTCTCTGTGTTTAGTGTGTATGTTATTTCTTCCACTAGACAATTACAAGGTTTGAACTCATCTTTTTAATTACTAAAAGGTGTATGCCAATATAGAAATATCTAATAAGGACTTGTTGATTTAACTAGTGAATACACGAAAGCATGAATTGATAACTTTTAGAAGTATCATAATTGGTATTCAGGGAGACAAGAGAAAGTCATACTAGGAAAGGAAAGAACCAAGGGGCCAGAAGGCTTGTTTCAAGAGACTAGTCGAGCCTTGGACAATCAAATGGTTCCATTGGACAAACAACCAAACACAAACTAACAATAACACATATCTGACCGTGAGAAGTAGATGTAAGAAAAACATTGTCAGTGAGAGTCCAAGGTCTGAATTTCAAATCTATTTTTTCCTTGAAATGGGTAGGAGTTGGGGGGACCAGGAGAGGGGACAGGGACGGTTAGTACTATTAACCAGAGTTGAAGCAGAGCTTAGCTCCAGGCTGTCCTTCAAGCAAAAGTAAGATAATCAATTAGCAAACATCATTTAAACCATTAATAAAGGTGCTACAAGAAGGCTGTGACAGTGAAGGAGGTTTGATAGCAATGGTCAGGTCCCTAGTCACTGGGAGATATGGGGCCAGAGTGGAAGACTCTACCATGGAGAATGCAGATATGCTACAGAAATCCAATTATGGGGACTGTCGCAGCAAGTCGAAACTACCGAGCAAGAAAGCCAATGGTCTCCCAAACTAGAGATCAGATTTATTCTAAAGGTCAGGTTGAAGATCAACCTGCAGTTGGGGAATAAGTAGAGCTGGTTGCCAGAACAGGAATACACAAGTATGAAACCTATTCGAGGAACCTTCCATCTGCCAAATTTTAAATGGACAAATCTATCTTGTTTCTGAATTCTGCAGTGAATATTTCTCTCTCTTTTGCTCTCTCTTGTCTTGCTCCCTGATATCTGAATCTTGATTAGAATGATGCAGTGACAGAAACAGTTGGAATGGAGAGACGTATAATGAAAGATTTTACTATCTAGTCTTTCCCTAGATCCTCGTTTTTTTCCACATACCTGTTCTTCCTAAGATAGACTATTTGTTATCGCTGATTCTGTAAGCTATTCACATCCTTTTTGTATGTGTGAGCTGAGAGCATCTCATTTTATTTTATTATTACTTTTGAATTTCTATTTTTATTTTGGCTATGACTGACATAAAATGTTACATTAGTTTCATGTGTACAGCATAGTGGCTCAACAATTCTACATGTTACAGGACAGTCACCCCAAGTGTACCTACCCTCTGTAACCATGCAACACTATTACAATATCATTGACTATATTCCTTATGTTGTGGCTTTTATTCTCATGACTTATTCCACAATTGGAAGTCCATATCTCCCACTGCCCTTCACCCATTTTGCCCATCCTCCCACCCTCCCTTCCCTCTGGCAACCATCATTTTGTTCCCTGTTATTTATAGGTCTGACTCAGCTTTTTGTTGTTTATTCATTTTTTTTTTTAGATTCCACGTCTAAAATGTGAAATCATATGGCATTTGTCTTTCTCAGTCCAACTTATTTCACTTAACATAGTACCCTCTAGATCCATCCATATTGTCACAAAATTTGGCAAAATTTCACTCTTTTTTCTATGGCTGCATAATATTCTGGTGTGTGTGTGTGCGTGTGACATCTTATTTGTCCATTCATCTATTCATATCCTTTTAATGTATTCCTTTTTGTGAAAGTAACTAGAATTGGATAGATTGAACCACTATCACTAACTCCTGTGCGGTCTTTTAAAATTTTTTTTAATTTTATTTTTTGAGAGAGAGGAAGAAAGAGAGAGCACGAGCGGGGGCGGGGGGGGGGCGGGCAGAGAGAGAGGAAGACACAGGATCTGAAGCAGGCTCCAGGCTCTGAGCTGTCAGCACAGAGCCCAATGCGGGGCTCGAACCCATGAGCTGTGAGACCATGACCTGAGCCAAAGTTGGACACTTAACCAACTGAGCCACCCAGACGCCCCAACTCTTGTGCAGCCTTAATACACAATGTCAAATAATGCCCATTAATATCAGTGTTTGGACTTGTGTGCACGAAAGTATGTATGTCTAAAAAACATCATTAATTTTGTCAAATACAATTTATGATTATGTATACAAGGAAAGCAGCAAACACTGACTTTATGTACCAGTTATTCTTTTTTTAAAAATGTTTATTTATTTATGTTGAGAGAGAGAGAGAGACAGAGAGAGTGCAAGCAGGGAGAGGGGCAAAAGGAGAGAAAAAGAAAATCCCAAGCATGCTCCAGACCCTGACATGGGGCTTGAATACACAAACTATAAGATCATGACCTGACCCAAAACCAAGAGCCAGTCACTAAACCTAGTGAGCCACCCAGGCGCCCTTGTGTAGCAGTTATTCTTTAAACAACACTATATTTTTTCATCCTTTTTTTATGTCTGAAAAAAAGTACTTGCTACATAGTGAGACTTTGATAAATGTTTATTCAATGAGTATGTTTCTTCAGGAATACTTCAGTTTTCCACTGAATCCAATAATGATTTATATCTCTGAGAATGTGAGTAACACAGATGGCTTTTACTTTAAAAAGCACCACCCATCCACTGAAGTGTTAAGGATATTATAATCAAAGCAAATGTTAACAATTTTTAAAAATTCTTTTTAATAATGCATATTTTTGTATAGAGATACAGCCTTCCAGTTATGGAATGACTAAGTCATAAGAATGAAATGTAATGCATAGGGAACATAGTAACGGTTAACCATTTTTTCCAAAGGAAATTTATAAGTGCTGAAAATAATTTAAACACTAGTTATTAAAAAGATTAGATCGCCAATTAGAAAGGTTAACCCCAATGTGTGTGTGTGTGTGTGTGTGTGTGTGTGTGTGTGTACATCCACATAAGTTGTATATATATGCCAGAAGCGTGCACCCCAGTGTGTAAGATCCATGTCACTTGTGTATATATATGTATGCTCACCTGAAAAGTGCTAGAAAGTATCAGCGATATGGGTCTTACACCCTGGGGAGCACACTTCCTGCAAACACACTCCTGCCTTCAGTTCCTCAGTTTCAGAACGGGGAACCGCTATTGGCGCCACTCTGATGATATTAATTGCCATGCCCAGGGAAAAAGGCAATTTAGCAGATAACTGGGTCCCAAGCCATACAGGGCCTTAGAGATTAAAATGATCACCTTGAATTGCACTCAGAAGCTAAAAGGCAATCAGCACAGATGGCAGAGCACAGGTGTAACATGCTTCATGTAACCAATCTAGTTAAGCAAGCAGACCACAGCATTTTCAGGGTCTGAAGCTTCCGAGTGGTCTCTTAAGTGGTGTTCCACACAAAGCTTGGAGCTTGAATTGAATACAAATTTTTCACGTGTTTGAGGATTTCTCCTGGAAGAAATGATTTTTAAAGAGAAAACAAATGAAAAGCCCTATGAAATAGGCTCCAGAGAATTTGCTAAAATCAAAGGGTACCAATAAAATAAAATGTGCTATTAAAATGGTAAGAGAGAGTTTTAAAATGTTATGTCCAACACATCTGTAAGTTCTTATAACGTTCACACTCCCTTCCCAAACTGGAAAACCACTGGAGACATTAAGCGTGCTGGCTATGTCCACCTGGAGTTCATCCCCATGTTTTAATGTAGGAAATACTATTTACTATCACAATTGAAGTCAGAGCTAAACAAACTCATTTAATAATGGAAGCATGTGGAAAGGCTTCCACAGGGCATAGGGTCCTTCTAATATCCAGGGGTCAGTGTAAGAAGCACATTGGATAAACACAAGAGAATGGCTCGTGGTTTAAGTATCAGGTTCGACATTTTGAGACTCCTTTGGACATTTGGTTTAAATCCCCTTGTGGTTAACACAGTCTTTCAGTAGTAGATAAACTCAATTTGTGCAAGGAACTGTGCTTTTCCTCTTATGATCTGCTGTTATCTGCCTCTCTGTTCTGCTTTGGTGGTACAAGAAGGTCCCATACGTATCTGTATCTGCAGGTTAATAACAGCAGTAGGAAGAGAAGCCAGGGTCCTTACCCATCTACCTTCAATTTGAAACTCTTAAAAAAGAGAAAGTGTGCCACGGGGCAGTTCTATCTCTAGAAGATAGAAGTAAAACGTTTTATCTTAAATGCTCAAAACCATCAACACAAGTGATCTTAGTGAACTATGACAAATTTCACAAGTGTTGCTTAATTTTAAAGGCATATAGATGTTAAAGAGAAACTCCTGAACATTTCTATAAAATTGAAACCACAATTTAATATAGAATTAATGAAAGCAAGGGCAGGCAATAGCAAAGTATCTAGTATTAAAAGGAACTTCATACAGTCATTAGTTGATGAAAAGGCTCATCAAAAGTTGCAAAATACAGGAGAAAGATACAAAACAAACAGGCTAACAAAGTGCTAGAAGCGAGTATGTAAATCTTTGCCAAGAAAAGTGTTTAAAGGGGCACCCGGGTGGCTCAGTGAATTGAGCGTTCGACTTCGGCTCAGGTCATGATCTCATGGTTTGTGAGTTCAAGTCCAGCATCAGGCTCTGTGCTTACAGCTCAGAGCCTGGAGCCTGCTTCAGATTCTGTGTCTCCCTCTCTCTCTGCCCCTCCCCTGCTCACATTCTGTCTCTCTCTCAAAAATAAATAAACATGAAAAAATTTTAAAGAAAGTGTTTAAAGTAGTTATTAACACTCCTGAAAGAAGTTGTCATGAAACATTAGATATACAGTCACAAAGGTGAGCCAAATTATCATCACACTAGATAATTTCCAAGTTATTTAGAAATAACTAAGGAAGGGTAATTTTTTTGCATCACCTTTCTCAGCATTGTTCTTCATTGTTCTCAACTTTTACAACTTGATTAATTGAACCTAATTATTAGAATCTTGAAGTATAGTTTAAATCAAAACAATGTCATCTAATGCTTGTTCACTTTCTTTCATTGCACTATTAAATTGGTCTTTGATTTCTTCCCAGCTTTAGAGCCAAATGTACTCTTTCCTTAACTTATATTTATCTAGAAGATTTATGTATTTGTCCAGAAGACTTGAACTATTTTTTAATGCTTTCTCAACAAATGCTTGAAGTTAGAAAATAAATTCACATAGGCTTTGTCTCATTAATAAAAGCCAGTGGAAATAAATGAAAACATTACAGTCTCTCACTGTTTCAATAATCTTTAGTGAGGAAAAAATCTTATATACACTAAGAAACTACATTTTTAGTGGGATACATAGTTTTATAGTATTTGTAGCTACTCAGTCACTTGATGTCAATTTTTATTAATGTAATCCTATATGGGTTTAATACACTAAAGTTGATAAGAGTGTAAGTATTCTAACACACTGATTCTCAGTATATTAACTTCTTAAAACTTCCTAGTCACACTTTTGTTCTATTTTTCTTGAGAGTTTCAGGAAGATCAAGCCCATTCACCTCTTCCTTATCTTCCCATATCTAGGATAAATAGGTGCTATAAGAAAGCCTAGAGCAGTGCTGTCCAATAGTACTTGATGAAATGCCAAAAACATTCTATAATTTGTGCCATTCAAAATGGCAGCCATAAGTCACGTGTGGCTATCGAGCACTTGAAATACAGCTAGTGGGACTGAGGAACTGAGTTTTATCTAATTTCAGTTTGTTTCAATTTGTAAAGTCTCATCTGACTCACAGCTTGTTTATGTAAATAACTTTTTATTAAAACACATGTATTCTCCCTTGTTTACATACCGGCTGCATTTTTGCAGTGTATTTAGCTGTGCCAAACCACAGAGTTAAAAAAATTTCTACAGAAATTGTATGACCCATAAAATAAAATATATATATATATATATATATATATATATATATATATATTAGCTAGACCTTTACAGAAAAAGTTTTCAGATATTGCTCTAGAGGATTCCTCTTGGTTTTGGACTTGACAGAGGTTTCTTGATACCTGATTGAGTTTTACAAGCTTTCTGAAATGGTGGAGAGCCTCTAGCACAATCTTACCTGACTTCATAGTTTAATTACCATTGCCGAGATTTCTTGATGTCCCATAGATTCTGTAGAAATATGTTCCAGGCCTATTTTATTCTTATAACCTTGATTCACAACAACCCTGAGGTTTCCCGGAGGGAAAGGTAAAGACTTGGGTAATTAGAGAGCACTGACTTAGAAAATAATAGACATCTATTCATTTATGCATCTCTATTGAGCACATACGAGGTGATATATAACTATTTGCTGAATGAATAAATAAATGAATGAATGAATGAATGAATGAATAAATGATGTACATGGATGAATCAAAGAAATGAATCTCCGTACACTCAAAAATATTAGCAGGTCTACACTTATGGTTTATTCTACTGCTAAAATATTTTAGTAGTTATATTTACTACTGAGAGGAAAGAAATCATGACAAGGCTTATGTGTAACCACTGAGTTGTCAAAACTAGATTCAAATTATTTTCTTCTTTAAAATAATTTGTAATCAGGTGCCTGGGTGGCTCAGTCAGTTAAGAGTCTAAGTCTTGGTTTGAGCTCAGGTCATGATCTCACTATTTCATGGGTTTGAGCCCCCCATTGGATTCTGTGCTGACAGCATGGAGCCTGCTTGAGATTTTCTCCCTCCCACTGACCCTCCCCCACTCATGCTGTCTCTATCTCTCTCAAAATGGATAAATAAACTTTAAAATAATAATAATTTGTAATCAGAAAATTTAAAACTCTAGGGGTGCCTAGCTGGCTCAGTCAGCTGAAAATCTGACTCGATTTACGATCGGGTCATGATCTCATGGTCCTTGAGTTTGAGCCCCACATCAGGCTCTGCAATGATAGCACAGAGCCTGCTTGGGATTCTCTCTCTCTCTCTCTCTCTCTCTCTCTCTCTCTCAATAAATAAATAAACTTTAAAAAAAAGTATTAAAAAAAAGAGAATGTAAAACTCTTGAAAAAGTTTATAGAGCTAACATCTATAATCAATGTTCTACATGAAGTAATTATTTTCCTGGTTAAACACATTTGGGCAATAGGTGCCCAAAAGTTTTCTTTTTCTCTGTTGAATTTTGATTGGTTTATCCTCCCCTGATTCATACACAACCATTTCATACAATTTACCATCTTTGTTCCTTCCAGAAGTTAGTAAATAATATACTTGAAATATGATTTTAAATCATATACAGGATTTTCTTTTTTAAATGACACCTAATTAAAAAAAAAAGAGGCACTGACAACTTTGGTAATAATCAATTTTCTTCCTATATATGCATTTTCAAATCCCAACTGTAGGATTCATTGGTTAAAAATGCAAACCAAATGTTCTACTTGGCAAAAAGTTTCTGTCAGTCAAGCTTTTGGTCATCATCACCTGATAACCAGAAAATATATTTTAGATGGGCCTTTACTCTTGTTTCCCTGCACAATAACTGTTCTGTGCTTTTGAGACTTGACTTATTCTCTCAACGTATTGACAAGACTCCCCCTTTCTTCACCCGGGAAAATTTTAAGCATCCCTTAAAATTGAAGTAGGCATCGTTTTCTTTAAGAAATCTGAGACCAGACTGCACCTTCTAGGTCCATCCACGGCACCCAGCACATCTGTCAATCACTAAACTTCTTTACTGCATTGAAATCTCTTCCTGTGTCTCTCTCCAACTAGATTTCAAGCTTCTCAGAAGGTCCTCAAAAGCAAAGATTTAATTCTAGTGGGTACATATTCAATATTAAACAGCGTCTGTTCAACAGAGAGGCAAAAATTTGTTAAAAATCACTGATGATGTAAATCGGTTTTCAGTAGGCAGATCTCCAAACTTGTCTTCGTGATAACTGGAACTCATGTGAATGATAATAGACAGGCAGGTGTGATATATTTCTGAAACTGAAATTTTTAGTTAATTTTTGAAAAGAGGCCCTAAAGTCATGATCTAATGTTTTAAACCACATGTTTTCTGCCTCCTTGTACTTCTTAAGATGTATTACTTAGAAAACTTTGGAAACTGAGTTTGCTAACTTGATAAATTAGACTGCAAACTTACTTGACATAGTTTGGGTATATTTAAATTTTATTCCCAATTTTCGAACTTTATGCAACATTTGTCTAATGACTATTTCTTCTTCTATTTTTGCCTTTCTCTTTATTTTTGCCACTCTCTTTTTGCACTTATCTTCTCTAAAACATTTTTTCATCCTTTTCAATTAATTCTGTCCTTAGACATGTTTTCTGATAGCTCTGTAAATTTCCTAAAAATATAACGTTCTATGTAGTTTCTCAAGTTCAGTCCCAATCACATTTATAATTGTTTCCAAGGCATCTCCACTGGGCTCTCCCGCCAATATCTAAAAAGCAGCGTCTACCTCCCCCCAGCCATACTCTAAAGTGCCTCTGTTCCTAAATTCCATTTTTATGTTAATTGTACAACTTAAGTTTGAGATTTTAAATATTCACTGGCGTGTGTTTTCTCTCTCTCTCTCTCTCTCTCTCTCTGTCTCTCTCTCTCTCTCACTCATAGAACACACACATGACTAAACTTACTGAGCATTTAATATGCATTAGGCAACGTGTTAATAGGTTTTCATGTATGGTTTTAAGTATTACAACAGTCCCATATAATAAGTAATCATACTGTCTTCATCTTACACATAAGATAATTAAGGTTCGCCAAGGTCACACCGCAGAGAAACTACCCAGTATTTTGTACTTCCAACATTTATAGGTCATATCCCTGACTATTCAGAGGTGGTGAGAGAGGACCCCACTTCTCTTACACTCATCAACTCACGACAGAATGGTGAGGGGGTGAATGGTAACACAGGAAGGAGCAATGCAATTATAAGCTATAGGGTGTTAACTTTCTAGTGGGGGGCAAGGCGGGACCTAGAAAAAGCTAAGCATTCAGGAGGATGGCTGGTTACTTTTCTTTGGTGCAAGCCTTGGAGAGAAGCTGAGAAAGCCAGAATGCTAGGGCAGCTTGTGTCTTGACTGCTTCCTTTAGGTGGTGAGGCCTTTTGGCTCATCCTCTGGTAGAGAAAACCAGAGACATCCCTCAGCCCTCTCAGGCCACCAGGGCTCCATTATCAGGGCCCAGGTGCGTTCTGGTAGGTCTTCCTTTACGTCATGGAAATACTGATAAGCTGCCTTGTCTTCATCAATGCGGGGGGCCATAGAATGACCACCATTCCAATCATCCCCTCAAGTGACTGTTTTTTATTCAGCTGACTGGCATTCCATCCTTCTTTTTAAATTTTTTTTTATTTCATTGTATTTTGTTTTTAATTTTGTGTGTGTGTGTTTTTATTTTTGAAAGACAGAGAGTCAGATCGTGAGCGGGGGAGGGGCAGAGAGAGAAGGGGACACAGAATCCTAAGTGGGCTCCAGCCTCAGCACAGAGCCCAATGTGGAGCTCCAACCCACGAACCGTGATATCACGACCTGAGCAGAAGTTGGACGCTTAACCGACTGAATTCTGCAGGTGCCCTTCCATCCTTCCTTTTATGGTGGAAGGCAGTTGCTGCATTTTACTTTCTTTTTCCTTACACAGACTTAGACACATTGTAAGGCGAAAGGCACACAAGCGTCATGTCCGGCTGACAATTTTTTTGCTGGGATATAAGCAAAAGAAAGAAAGACCTATGACAGAGGCTCTTGAGAGATAGCTCTACCAGGCATGCACATCGCTTTGATTTAACTCCATACTTCCAGTTGCTAATCATCAAATATGCTCAAGTGAGAATCTATCTCCAGACATCATCTCATAATTTCCATGTGTAAAATACCTTTCCTACCCACATATATCTAGACAAATTCTATTATTTAAGATTCATTTCAAAAATCATGTCTTTTTATGAACCTTACTCTACTTTTTTTTGACAGCATTTGTGTAGCTGTTGCATAACTCAGTTTTTTCTGTCTTTATTTACAGCTTTTTTTGTATTCATGTCTAGTCTTCCCTAATGAGTCACATGTCCCCTGAGGAAATTTCATATTGTGCAAAAGTTCTAAGGAAAAACCCCCAATTAAATTCCATGAAATCACAGCGTTGAAGTAATACACAACTGTTACCTTTCTGAAGTAGAATACTACAGTGCCATAGTTTGCATTTGATTAAAGTAGCACTTTGGATGTTCTGTGGAAGGAATTTTCCCATTCTGGAAATATTTTTTTTTTCTTTTTACTATTTCATCCTTGCTTTCTTTCCCATACACTGTTCTTACCTGTTTCCCATTGCCCATCCCCTTTTTCTCAAACCCAGGACCTATGGTATAGAATTTAAAGATTAGAGATAAATTGCAATATGGTTTTTGGAGGCACACACTATAGAACCAGAAAGATAAACTTATTAGCCATTCCATCATCCAAACAAGAAAATGAAATGCTTTTGCTTCAATCTAAACATTCAGTCCAGTCACCACGAATAGAAAGGTAAAATAGTGAAAGACAAAAGTCATCCCCTACTTTCAGAGTTCTTATGGATTCCCTTTGGAAATATGTATTGAGTGCCTCAAACGTATCTTAGATGAATTTAAAGCTAGAGCAGTCTTGCACAGGTCTGATGGCAAGGATAACAGATTCTACTGAATGTGTTGTCAACCAGCTTTTCTATATAATATAGGAGGACACATCACAATTGTCAAGTAACTTTGAAATTTGCCTCTTATGGCCTGTCATCTATAAGGAATAGCCTTGGGAATTTATTTTGAAAAATAATTCTAATAAAAAATAATTGAAATTTTCTAACAGAAGAATTCCAGGCTGGTTGGGAACTCTAGGCACATTGACAGTATAAATAAACCACAGTGGTAACATAAGAAAAATGGAAATTCATATTCAACTACGATACAGACATTTGTAATTTGAATTTTAAATTTGTATTTTCTTTATGCATATTAGATACAAGAGTTGGATTCAGACAGTCATGGGTTTAAATTCTGACTCAGCCAATTCTTTGTCATACAATGTTAGACAATTTGTTTGAATTCCTAAGCTTCAATTTCCTTCTCTGGAAAATAAAGATAATAGCCAATATTAGAAAGGAATATGATAACGTACATAAAATGCTTAGTGCAGTATTTGCTACTAACCATTCCCTCATAAATAGAGATATTAATCACCTTTTCCCTCTTGTCCAATTTTTTTTAATACTGCAAATCATTTAGTTGCAAAGTCTCTTGGAATATTTGTGGTCTATATTACTTTTGTGAAGTAATTTGTAATCCTTTAAAATAGAATTTACCATATAATTTCAAAGGGTTATTATTCCACTGCTTTGCAAAATATTAAACCCAATTCAGATATGGTCAGCTTTCTGATTGCCTAGTGAATACAGTTATTGCTAGGATAGTATGATAGCAATTTTATCGGAAGGTAAATAAAATAATATTAGCTTAAATAACGTATCTTGTTAGAAAAGACAAGAGCTTAGTCTTTCTAGTTAGAAAGTTAAAACATAGAATATATGCAAAAAAGCAAAACAATTAAACTTAAAATCGATCTGGCTAAAGGGATACATGGACAGGCACACTGAGACAAATTTAAGTAAAGTTTTCTGTTAGGAATAAGTTTCATGTGAAATTTTGATAATTAATTGGAAAGAACAGGGGAGAAAATGAAAATGAGTAAAAAGACCACGTGGGATATATTGTCAAGATTTTTTCCAGAGAAGAATGTCAACATTTGTTGACAGCCTGAGCTAAGAGCAAACTTATCCCTCCTGGTAAGTACTTTTATTTTTGGAATTTGTGTTAAACAATGTGGATCAAATCAGAATTTAAGAATTTCAAAGAGAAGATGTTCCTGATATTCATGTTTTTCCAGCTTTTCATGATGGTACACTTCTACAAAGGTGTGATGAAAACAAACCAAAGGGGTAAATGCATGAATCAGATATTCATAAATTTTAGCAAGTAGCCTAGTATGACAAAAATACCATACAGGACTTCATGCTTTTATCAAAAAAATTGTAGATTAGTTCAAGAGAGAGGAGGAAGGAAAGAAAGGAGGGAGAGGAGGAGGAAAAGAGAGAGAATAGCTGATAAATGACTAGATGGAGAGTGTTTGCTATCATCCATAAATTAAATACCTAAACTTTATACAAGCATTTTAGTTGTATTTCTGAAAGAAATAAGTTTACATAAGACTTATGTGAAAAACTTTTGATTGCTTTTCTAATAGAAGAGCATATCTTGGGCCATTATTTACATAAAAATGTATTGCTAAGTTGAATAAAAAATGTCAGGGATTTTTATATAAAATGTTAACAAAGAGAGTGTATTTCAAGCAGAAACAACTTTTGTTAAATTCTGTGTTGGTCCAAGAAATAAGCAAACAAAAATTATTGGGACTAAAGACATTAAAGGAAACATTTTCCTTTCCTTTTACATTATGAGAAAAAAAGCAAAAATAATTTGTGTGAAAGTGAACAGATAATTCATTCAGTGAAAATATGGGAATAAAGGCAACATGTATGTAAACTAACCAGATGTTTATGATTAGTTCCTAGTTAACATCACCCAGCTGGCTAAGGATGATTTTTATGGAGGAGGAGCATTGTAGAATGCCACATGTTTATATAAATCATGAGTACAGCAGTCATGATCCTGGGGCAAAAGAGCTACACATCCCATTTTGGGTAACCTCTTCAAATCACACCATATAACATAAGAACAGCCATTACTCCCCGACACAGTATCTGTTTCTAGTTTCCTCCAACATTTTGATGGGTGTCATTAGGTGTCAGCCTGCACTCTGTTTTCTTATATTGTAACACATTGTATGGGTTTTGTACCAGGTGAAGTCCATTATAGCATTTATATCACTAGGTTGGGAAAACATATATGACATTATATTAAATATTTTCTTTGGAAATAGGTTGTTGACTTATTATTTATATATGTGTACCAATGTTTATATTTCAATTTTAATTAAAAAGTCAATCTTAACTAAATGTGATTTAATTAGAGCTTTGTTTTTTATTCCATTCAAAAGTTAAATATGTATATTAGCACACCAAATATATAAATTTAAATATATATGAAAGAAAGAAGAAGAAAGAAAGAAAGAAAGAAAGAGAAGGAAATGAAAGAAAGAAAGAAAGAAAGAAAGAAAGAAAGAAAGAAAAGGAAAGAGAGAAAAAGAAAAAGAGGGAAAGAAAAAGAAGGAGGAAGGAAGGAAGGAAGGAAGGAAGGAAGGGAGGGAGGTAAAGGGGGAGGAAGGAGGAAGAGAGGAGGAAAACAAGAAACAAAGGAAAAACATGACCATTTTTTATAGAAAAACAATAAAGGTCCATTCAAATTACGGTTTAACTAATGGCAATCATCCTAAATTTTCCCTCAATATTTTATCCCAAATCTTTCACTATGTTGCTGAAAATTCTTTAAAATCACTTTAATGACTGTAAAATACTTCATTTCATAAACTAGAAAAAACTAAAAAAATCTGAATAAAATATACATTTTAGTTACTGGTGTACTAATTGTGACAAAGGTACCACGGTAATGTAAGATATTAGCATGAAGGAAAACAGTGCAGATTATACTGGGTTGCTGTACTATTTTTGTAACTTTTCAAAGATAAATTTCCAACTAAAACAATTCTAAAGTAAAAAATTTCATCAAAAAATTACTTAGCAATTCTCAAAAGTAAATCAATCAATCAATCAATAAAATGAAACTTACTTCACAGTTTTTTTTTTTAATTTTAATTCCAGTGTAATTAACACATAGTGTTATATAAGTTTCAGGTATACAATATAGTGATTCATCAATTCTGTATATTACTCAATTCTTAAAATTAGACATTTCATATTTTTTCTAAATCATCATTATGAACATAAAACACATTTTAGTAGTTATTATCATTTCCTATTGAACTGTTTCTTGATGTGTAGTTACTATCTCAAGGTATGAATATTATGAGTGTATGCACAGATTTTTGAAGAAAAGTTGCATGTATTTACATTCTAACCAACAGCGTATAAGAATTCCTTTCATACTGTATTTTCCCCCAGCCATTTATTAAGAAATTTATGAACATATAACGAAGTTAAAAGAATTTTACAGTGAACACCAGGTAGCCACCACCTAGATTCTGCCATTTTACTTTATGTGTTATAGCTATCCCTCCACCAATCTATTAATCCATTTTATTTGAATGCATTTCAAATAAATTACAGACTTCTGTTCATTTGCCAAAAAATACTTCCGCATGCACATCTTTACTCAGAGTTTAATGTTGCTTAAAATATTTTCATGTGAAATTTACAATGAAATCCACAAAACTTACTTATATACACTTGACAAATGTATATACTTGGGCAACTAAATCCCCTCTCAAGATATATATTGTTATCACTCTCAAAATTCCCTTGTCTCTTCCCAGTCAATCCTCACTCTTAGTTCAAGCTTCACTCTAAGGCAACTACTATTCTAATTTTTATACCATAGATGAGCTTTACTTGTTCTAGATCTTAATATAAATGAATTAACACAATATGTTCTCTTTTGTGTAAGACTTCTTACACTCTGCACAATATTTTGGAGCTGCATAATATTTAGAGCTTGATCTGTGACATCAGTTTGTTTCTTTTTAATGGTAAGTAATATTTCATCACATGAATATACCACAGTGTATTTTTCCATTTTCTCACTGAACAATTAGGCTATTTCCATTTTGGACCATTACAAATAATTTTTCCAGTTTAAACTATTTAAATTATTTAAAACTATTTTGTGAATATAGATTTATAATTATTTTGTGCATATAGGCTTTATCTCTTGGGGTGAAATTTCTGGGTCATAAGATAGATGTAAATTTAGATTTACAACTGATAACTACAGCTTTATCTAATATGGTTGTATCATTTTACATTCACACCAACAGTACATACAACTTTTAGTTGTTCTTCATTTTCACAAATAATACTTACTATCAGATTTTGAAATATATAGCCATTCTGGTTGGACATGCAATCATATCTCATTGTGGTACTGTTTTGCATTTTCCTGATGACTAAAAACATCAAACATATTTTTATATCCTTTGTGACTATTGATGAATCTATTTTGTAAATGCCTCTTCAGATATTTTGTCCATGCCCATTCACATGTTTTGTCTATGTTTAATTGGGTTATTTGACATTTTTATTTTTGAATATGAGGAGCTCCTTATGTCTTGGATACCAGTCCTTTGTCAGATATATATATATATATATATATATATATAGAGAGAGAGAGAGAGAGAGAGAGAGAGAATATTTTCTCTCCTTCTGAAGCTAGTCTATTCACTTTCTTAATGGTAACTATTGATGAGCAAAGTGCTCAATTTTAGTGAAGACTAAATGATCATTTTTTTAAATATTTATCACTTTCTTGACCTCAGAAAACTTTACCTAACAACAGGTAACCATAATATTCTCCTGTATTTTCCTCCAAAATTTCACACTTTGAGCTTTTACATTTAGAACTATAATCATTCACAAATTTATCTTTGAGTATGTTATAAAGTAAGGATTGAGAGAGTTTTTCTATATAGATATACTTCTACCCTCTTTATTTTCTTTTGCTATTCTTTTTCTATCTACTACAGGCCATTTATACTTTTTTAATTTACTAATAAACAAATGTAGAGCATTATGTTTTCCTTTTAGTACTATTTTGCTGTACAAATTTTGATATGTTGAATTTTTATTATTATTCACTTTATAGTATTTTTGAACTTTACTTGTGATTTTTTTTTTTGATCCTTGGATGATTTGGAAGTTTTTTGTTTGATTTCCAAATATTTAGTGTTTTCTAGATATATTATTATTGATTTGTAATCTTATTCCACTCTGGTTAGATATTATACCTTTTATGATTTTATTATAAAATTTTTTTTGAGATTAGCTTTATGGCCCAATGTATGCTCTACCTTGCTAAATATTTCAAATACAATTTAAAAGAGTATGTATTCTAAATACAGTGATCTATAAATATAAATAGGTCTAGGTGATTGAGATTTTTCTTATCTTCCATGTCTTTGCTGAATTACTTCTTACTGGTCTCAATTTCTCAGAGAAAAGTGTTTAAAAAAATCTACAACTCTGATTGTAGAATTGTCTATTTCTCCTTTGTTTCTGTTGATTTTTCATTCACATATTTTAAGGCTCTATTATTTGGTGCACATATATTTGTAATTATTGTGTCTAACTAATGAATTAAAATTATTATTATGAAATATCCCTATTTAGCTCTGGCAATTCTTTTATTTTGAAGTCTATTTTATCTTATATTGATATAGCCTCTCCAGCCTTCGTAGTTTACTATTTGTATATCTTTTTCTATCAATTTTATTCAGGTATATTTGTGTTTTTAGATTTGAAATTCATCTCTGTAGACAGTCTAGAGTTAGGGCTTGTTTTTTTTGAAATTGTGGCTATTGTTGTTGTTTTAATCCACTCTAACAAACAATCTTTGTATTTTATTGGATTACTTATTCCATTAATATTTAGTATAATTATTGACATAATGGAATTTAGGGTTACCATTGTTTTGGATTTTTTTTCTTTTTTTTTTTTCTGTTTATTATCTCTGGGTGGGTTTTTGTTCTTTTGTTTCTCCTTTCAACCTTTTATTATTTTTTTGAGTACTTAAATATATTTCAGATTTTTATCCTAATTTATCTTTGGGCTTTTAAACTACCTGTTTGCATTAATTTTGTTGTAGTCTTATTATTGTTGATCCAGGGGTCTTAATGTGCATTCTTAATTTTTCATACTCTACTTAAAATGGATATTATACTGTTTATGTAAAATGTAGAAAACTGCAATCATTTAAACCCATTTACCTACCATTATTTTTTGTTATATTTCTCATATATGTATATATGCGGAGATTATAAATCCCACAAATTAGTTATATTTTTTGTTTCAAATAGTCCCTTGGATTTTAATAAAATTAAGAGGAAAATAGTATTTTATATATTCCTAGATATTTACCATATTTGATATATTTTGTTTCCTCTTGAAGATCTATAATTTTATAGGAATTTTAAAGTTTTAGATTTTATTATACTGTATTCATCTTGGCATACAAAAATAAAAAAATCATCTCTAAATACTAATAATTTTTTTCTTCCTTTGAAAATTTTTATTTCTCATATCTGTTTTACCTTTATTGAGATGACTGGAATTTCAAGTAAAAATAGTATTATCAGTCATGTTTGTTTAGTTTTTTATACTGTTTCAGTTAACCTATTGTTATATAACAAATTATCTCCAAGATGTGTTAGCTTGAAATAACGATATATAAATTTTCACAATTCTTGGATTCAACTGGGCAACTTTCCCTTGGAGTCTGCTGGGGTTCGGGATGGCCACAATCTCAAAAATTACCTCAGTCAGATGGCTGACAGATGCTTAAGAAATCAGCTATTGGCTGAAGGTCTTAGTTCTTGATTTTACTTCCTTCACATGACTCCTTGGTCTTTCTCAAAACACGGTAGCTTGGAATCAAGCTGAAACTGATTCTGAGACAGAAAACTTCCAGTCTTCTTAAATTCTGGGCTCAGAAATCCCATATTATCACTGATTGCAGCCAATGCCAACCACAAAATTAGCTGAACCTCAAGGGAAAGAGAATTGAGCTTTGACTTTTGTGAAGACTACCTTGTATGTCAGTAATGGGGAAGGAATTTGGAGACCACCTGCCACACCCTCTTAATCTTATGCCACTAATCAAGATGCTGATATAGAAGAGCCTTTTATTCCCAGTGCTTTAAAGAAGTACTCTATGAATTTTATCACGTATTGTTATAAAATCAATTTCCAATTATACATCCTGGTAGATTTCATAGTATTAAAACAGCTTTGGATTGCTTAAGGGTGAGTCATAACAAATATTCAAGGGGCTTATAAATTGTTACAAAAAAAGTAACAGGACAAATTTTACCCAATACTTGTAAAATCATAATGTTAATTTAGGATATCTTGTTTTATATGGTTGAAATGCCCTATTATTAAAACAAAAACCAAATAATTAAACACAAAAATTAAGGCGAAAGGTCTGATCAATTTGATTAGAACCAATTAAGATTTCTCCTCAAAAAGAAACGACAAAAAACTGACATACAAATAACAGGTTGGGGGAGAAACAATGTGCAATATTCAATACCAACAAAAAACTCTTACCTAAAATTCACAAGTTAACAGGAATAACATAGTAGTCCTATTGGTAAAATGGAAAGGAAGTAAATGGTTAATCTCCAGAAAAAACGAAAAGTCTGAAAGCCCTGACAAAAATACAAGTAGTAATGTAGTTTGGTGCCATAATTCTGAAGTGCAATGTAGATGGTAGAGCTTAGCCAAGTTTAATAATTCAAAGATACATAATCCAAATCCTGCTCCTGGGATAATTTCCTAAAGAAATTATCACACAAGTTGGTAACGGAGATATTCGTGAAGGTGTTTCTGATAGCAAGATTACTGTAGCAGGGAGATGGACGCAAGGTACATGTCCATGTGGAGGTATGTATAAACATAATTTGGTGAATCACTGTGTTTTGTAGCAATTAGATACAGTGGATGAATTATATATTAAGCAACATCAAAAGATCTATGGTGCATATCATTTATGCACCTTAAGGTGTATGCAAGAAAATAATAGTGTATTAATAAAAACACTCTTCAAATGTAATAGAATGTTGCTGGGAGAAGAGTAAAGAATAAGGATAATGGGGAATAAAAAAATATAAGTAAAAGGAGAAAGAAACTTTCACAAAAATGAAATTATTATGTGCCGTATATTGCAGAGTGTAACTTGTTCCTTACTTTCCCTTTTCATTCTATGGATTAAAACAAACAAAAACAAACAAACAAACAAACAACAAACACGAGGATACAGTTAGAAATTTACATGCATTAATTCCCAAAAGAGAAAAAAAGTAAAATTTAGCACATGTTTGACAGATTAGTATTTGTTTGCTGCATAAATAATGTCAATTATTTAAATCTTGCTCTTTTGTAATGATTTCGCTTAAGCAAAAAGTAGTCAAATTATCCTCTTCCTTAAAAAGCACACTTAGTAGGGATACTAAAACAATACAAAATGTCAAATCATGTTGTTATACTGTCATATCACAAAGCATATGCAGATTGCTAGCAAACTAAAGTGAATTCAGGCATAGTTAGACTTACTCATTATCATTATTCTCTTTATTGAAAAGGACACTGAGGAAAAATTTAGAAATATTATTTTCCAAATATGCTCTTATTTTCTACTCAAGGATTTTGTAACTCTAAAAGGAAGGGTTATATAAAATGTTCTTAAATTATCTGGAAAGAATACTCTATGAAAGAGCAAAATAGTGTAAGTGTTAGTATATCATTTCTTCTCTATCTGAATCTCAATCATTTTGGATTGTTCTTGTTTTGACATAACTTACTGGGAGTTTACACTTACAATATTACTGAGTAGGGCATTTCCAATCAACATATGTAAATTTCAAAGATATTCGCACAGCTTAGCTTTTCTTGTCTTTCACTAGTATAAGAACATAGTTCTGAAATTAGTAGTCTCTTATAATTATGACTCTGAAGTACATAGTCTAGTTGAATCATTAACAATGTCTATTTCCTTTGTGTAAGAACACTAATTTTCCCAAAAGTTACAACAAAGGAGGAATTACCAAGCATATTCATATTCTGAGAACTAACATCTTTTGTGTTTCTCAGGTCTTAAGGAGAGGAAATACTACTATGAGCACTAATCTTAAAGAAATAAAATTTTGAATCACAAAATACTCAAATTTTATTCTTTAAAAAAATCATCATCTTTTATTAGATTTCTAATCTTTCACAGTTGGCATAGGATTTTCATGGTGCATGTTAGTTATTTATCCTGACAAAACAGAACATATATATAAAAATATGTCAGCAAACATTTCCTTCTAGTTTGTCAATTTGAATTATATAAGCATTTTCCCAGAATATAAGCAATGTTTGTATTTGGTGGGGGACAGAGGGTGATCTTCTAGAGGGGATTTAAAAACATGTTTTTTTTTTCAGTGTCAGGGTTACATATCTGTTCTGGGAGAGTATTACTTAGAGGTTTTGAGTATTAAATGGTGAAATGTCATCCTGTTCTCTGCCTTATATAAGGAATGAACTTGGTAATGGTGACAGCAGTAGACAGAAAAACCAGATAGAAGAATAATTGGTTTGGATTTCTTTTTTGAGAAATAACCCTAAACTTCTGATGCAAAGAAAGTAGCTGAATTCTCAGTAATGGCCTAAAAGAATTGATTGATTTATACATGGAGCTTCCCAAAAGCAGGTCTAAATAGTAATCTCATGACTATACCAGTACATATGTAATGGTTACAAATACTCTCTTTGGAGAAATGTGTTGAGGGGATGGGGCCAAGAACTTTTAAATACATATGATAATTTGGGGACTTTGAGACAGAGAAAGCACAAAATGGCTTTTCAAGAGTCATTATAAAGGGAATGTAGCAAGAATATGCAGAAAAATATAATGTGAGAATAGCATGAGAAAGAAAATGAGACAGAACGTCTCGTCACTGGCATCCAGATCAGTGTTGTGAAATGCAAGGGAAGCCTAATTCCTAATTGGAGCAGTTTCACATATTTTTCCCAGGAAGGAAACCTAACATCCCTATATGGAGTAACTAAGATTTGAAATGTCTCATTATGTTTCTTTTTAGCGGTCTCCAGCATTTGAAAGAAGGAAAGAAGGAAAGAAGGAAACAGTTAAGCAAAATCAGAGATGTGGTTCTCCCACTAAAAATGAGCTCTTGGAAAATATCAGTAACTCATGAGATAAGTGCCAATGCACTAGTTTAAATTAATTTTTGCCAACGCGCTCTGCCATTACTGTTGTCTCACTTCCTTTTCTACTGTATCAGCCCCATTCTCATTCCATTGCATAACCTCAGATGCATCCTTAAAACCTAATTATATAGTGTAATCCAAACCAGACCCCAGGAATCAATAATGACCACTTGTCACTTTTCTAAAGAAAGAACCAAAGGGCTAATTTTACATTAAGTACTGCCCTGTTTTTCCCCCTTGAATTTCAGAAAAGAGAATTCTCTCTACTGGGAGAGTAGCAAAATTATACCTACAGCCTTAACTTAAAATTGAAGCCTTTTCTATCAAACTCTAATTTTCTAAGTGTGCGTACATTTTCTATATTGTGATAAATTAAAGGGATTGTGTTGGTTAAAAAATATGCTTTGACACTTTCAGAATTAGAATATAAATTGTCAAAATCTATTACCTTGCAATCATTCCTCATATTAACAAAAATATTAATCTCTTGAGGTATAAACCTATTCCTGATTATCATACAAATAGCAGATAAATATAATTTACTTCTATCAAAAAGTGGCAAGGTAGCTAGGTAGTGATTATAAGCACAATAAAAATACCACCCTTACTTTGTATGGTTCCAAAATGCATGGATTTCAGTTACCATGGTTTAGTTAACTAACACCAGTTCTGCTACAACACAGTTCAAATTTCAATTACCACAGTGTATTAACTGTAACTGTAAAAAGCATAAATTTCACTGCTAGCTCTTTAGTTCACAAGTTACTATGGAATAACAGATGCCCATCATGATCAGTGACCAAGCATGTCACTCCTTTTAATGTCTTCCAGGGTTTGGCCACTGTGTGTCTGTTAATCAGTTCATACTCAGACAGCAAATTGTGTGGCTATGTTGCCTCCTTGTCTTAAGGAGAAACTCAGGTGCCATTTTACAAAAAAAAAAAAAAAAAAAAAAAAAATTAAAAGAGGGAATTGGTTAATTAAGATGGAAATAGCAAAGAAACAAAAAATGATAAAGCTGGAAGTGAAATTTGAATTAAATATAAACTGAGTTATAGAAGAAATAGCGGGAGTGTGGCTGTTAGCATTGCTGCCATTTAGGAGCCCCTAGATGTGCAGCCAGCAGAATGTAGTGAAGGCAAATGTATTAGCATAAACCAGAAAAGTGGTTGTGGGAATGTAAACTGGTGCAGCCATTGTGTGAAACAGTATGGAGCCTCCTTTAAAAATTAAAAATAGAGGGAAGCCTGGGTGGTACAGTCAGTTAAGCATCTGACTTTGGCTCAGGTCATGATCTCGCAGTTCATGGGTTTGAGGCCTGCATTGGGCTCTGTGCTGATAACTCAGAGCCTGGAGCCTGCTTCACATTCTCTCTCTCTCTCTCTCTCTCTCTCTCTCTCTCTTCCTCTCTCTCTCTCTTCCTCTCTCTCTCTCTTTCTCTCTCTCTCTCTCTGCCTCTCCCTTGCCCAAGCTCTGTCTCTCTTTCTCAAAAATAAATAAACATAAAAAATTATAACTAGAATTACCATATGATCCAGGAATGCCACTACTAGGTATTTATTCAAAGAGTACAAAAACACTAATTTGAAAATATATATGCACACCTATGTTTATTGCAACATTACTTACAATAGTCAAGATATGGAAGTATCCATCGATAAATGAATAAAGATGATAGAATGAGTATTACTCAGCCACAAAAAAGAAGGAAATCTTGCCATCTGCAACAACACAGATGGATCTAGAGGGTATAATGTTAAGTTTAATAACTCAGTCAGAGGCAAATACTATTTGATTTCACTCATATATGGAATTTAAGAAACAAAATAAAAAAAATAGAAACGAACAAAAAACAGACTCTTATTTATAGAGAACAAACTGGTGGTTACCAGTCAGGAAGTGGGTGGGGGGATGGTAAAAATAGATGAAGGGATTAATAGTACACTTACCAGGATGGGCACTGGGTAATGCATAGAATTGTTCAATCACTATAGGGGTACCTGGGTGTCTCAGTCGGTTAAGCATCCGACTTCAGCTCAGGTCATGATCTCATGGTTTGTGAGTTCGAGTCCAGCGTCAGGCTCTGTGCTGACAGCTCAGAGCCTGGAGCCTGTTTCAGATTCTGTGTCTCCCTCTCTCTGACCCTCCCCCATTCATGCTCTGTCTCTCTCTCTCTCTGTCTCAAGAAAATAAATGTTAAAAAAATTTTTTTTTAAATAAACAACAAAAAAAAGAATTGTTGAATCACTATATTGTATACCTGAAACTAATATAATACTTTATGTGAATTATACTAGAATTTAAAAGAAAAAAATAAAAAAGGAAGGGGGAGAGAGGGGAAGAGAAAAAAAGATTAAGAAAAGAAAAGAAAGCAAAGGTGAGAAAAGAGAAGAAAAGATGAGAAAAGAGAAGAGAAGGGAAGCAAAAGAAAGGGGTTGTGATGAAAAGAATAACAACCTCCCTGAGGAAGTGTTGCTGGCAAACAATATTCATATTAATGGAGCTCTCAGAGATATTCTATGGCACTAAAAGTATGAAGGATAAAATGTTGGAGGCTGATCCAAACTTAGAAAGAAATATAACAGTTTACCAAGGTATAGAACATGATTGTAATGTGAGAGCCAAATATTGCTTTTCTACGTAACATCTCAGTTTTAGAGAGCAGCCACATGCTTTGATCCTCATTATCAGAAGTATTATGTATGCTGAACATTATACCTGGGTAAGAGAACGGTTTAAAACAAAGAAAACATTTTAACTGATTATGCAGTAAAAAACATTATCAGGATCAGAATCTCTTATTTTTTGTATGTGATTCTGTACTTTTTATTTCATTATGTCAGATTTATAATTATCATATTTTTGATATAAAAGAACTCTTTTATATCAAACATTTGTCTAAAAGGAGTTCATTTTATTTGTCATACACTTATTTATAAATTCCTATTATGTTTCAATCACTCTAACAGATTCTGAAAACCCAAAAGTTGAATAAAGTTCCTGTCATATGAATATAATCAACAAGATAAATCTCATCATAGAAATTTATACAAATTCCCATGAAAGTAGACAGGAGGAAAGTTCTCACTGAGTTGAGGAGAGTTCTGAAAGTTCTTTTTGTGATTATGTAAATTTTGTTTAGATAAGCAAAGTAAATTTACCCATATATTGGAGATTATTCTGTGAAGAGCACTGTAGCAATTTTCCTTCTAAAAAAGTAGAAACATAGGAGCACCTGGGTGGCTCAGTGGGCTAAGCGTCTGACTCGGTTTTGGCTTGAGTCAAGATCTCCTGGGTCATGAGTTCCAGCCCCACATCAGTCTCTGCGCTAACAGTGCAGAGCCTGATTAGGATTCTCTCTCTCTCTCTCTCTCTCTCTCTGCCCCTCCTCTGCTCACTCTTTCTCTCTCTCTCTCAAAAGAAATGAATAAACTTTATGAATGAATCACTAAATAAAAATAAAACAAAAAAGTAGAAGGATGGAAAGCTTAGTGAGAAAGTTTGATGGAACATGAGAAGTGAATGAAGATACTACAGATCACATCTTGCTTTGAGAAAAATTTCCTCCTACGAATAAACCCCCAAAACAAAAATAGAGAATCAGACTTCCCATTGGTCACCGGTCTGTACATTATAGAATTTTCATCATTGCAGAAGATTGCACCAAGTCTGTGCTGGGGTCATTGGAGGATGGCAATTGGGTTAGGCATTTATATTTGCAACTTTTGTAGCAGTGTTTGTGTGTGTGTGTTTATCTCTAATTTTAGACAGGATTAATTGACTGCTTTTAATGGTAGTTAACGTTTCAAAAGTTTTACTCTATCATACTTCTTTTCCCTTTTTTTTTTTCTATTTTGCCAGTATGCTTATTTCATAATTTTGGTTTCAATTTTGAAATATTACTATTGTCTACTTCTAAGCCAAGTAACATGCCATGAATTATATTTTCTTTCTCCCACAATTATTTTTGTTTATTTTTTCTTCATTCACTTGGTTTTCTAGTACAGATACCCACTTTCCCCATATATTTCAAAAACCCATCATATTCCTTGCAATAATTTCTCCAACACTCAGTTGCTTCAGGTAATGCACCAATTTGTTTGTTTTTAACCTCGAGATCCCCACCCCAACCACTCTTCCTGCTCCTGTCTAGATGGTTTTCTCTCCAGGTCCACCGTGGCTTCTGTGAGTGATCCCTCAACCATCCTCCTGATTCCAGGATTTTTTGGCCTCCTTTTTCTTCACTCTGTCCTTCTTTACCAGAGCTTCTGTTACTTAGATGTGGTACCCATATGGATTGACCCTCAGAATTAGCTTTAACAGCTTGTTCCCTAATTTTTAATCTCTGTATCATTGTGTTCTACTTTCTGGGACATTTCCTCGCCTTGTCTTCAGGACATGCTATTTACTTCTTCTTAATTTCAATTCTCATATTTTTAATTTCTATGACTTCTTTTTTGGAGGGAGGTAAGCTTAATTTTCTTTTCTTATAGTTTCGTGGGGTTTTTTTTTCTTACCATTAGTACAATTTCCTCTCTTATCTGATTGATTATTTAACAATTTACTTTCTTTTATATTATCCTTGATCTAATGTCTCTGTTTCAGTTTCTCTCCATTTGGTTTGGTCTCTTTGTTTTGAAGATTTCCCTTAAGTATCTCAAGATTTTGGCTCTCCGTTTACAACTGAGTGAAGACCACTGAACTTCTTTATAGGGGAACTAAGGAAGTTGTTGTTCCATACCCTTTTCTGTGTAATGTTAGTGGTTACATTGGACTTTGCCTAATGTCTCTGAGGCACCCCTTTGCTTTAGAGAAGGATATTCTAATTTCCTATCTCATGAAATACACATTCCTGAATGCTGTTCTGGGAACAAGGCAGGGAGAAATCAGAATGGAGATTCTGATCAGTCAGCATTCAGGTTTTCATCTAATCCCCTGGTGTCAGCTCTGTGCCTCACCCTTGCTTTCAGTTATACCTGTGTCCCCAATGTTTCAGAGAATGGCTTGTGTGTGCGTGTGTGTGAGTAGGTCAATATGGATGGGTAGCAGCTTGCCTGAGCAGGGTGGAGAATGGGAACTTGAAGGCCAAGTATGCTGTCTATGGACTTTAACATGATTGTCTATTTGTAGTTACAGACTTTAGCTTTCTACAGACATAAGGGAACTGCCTTTGTTCTTGTGAGTCAATTGCAACTCTTGAATCATCTTTGCATGTTCCTAATATTTCTTCAAATATAGGCTATATTCTATTGTTCTGTTGTTCTTGATGGATAATACATTTTTTTTTTCTAATTTGCTGGGTTTTGGTGGTGTTTTAGAAGGGAGAAAAGATAAATACATATGTTCAATCCACTATGATTATGGAGAAATATCCTTCAATATATTTGGTAGGGGAGAAATCAAGAAGACACATTCCAACAGAGTAAAAATATCTCCATCCTCAGGCCTGAGATGAGTTGAGAAAATTAGGTCTAAGAATTAAATATGGGAACATTATGTTACAAATTGGTCAGTACAAAATCTGGGGCTCCGTATTCACCCTTGACTTCGTTTCTCCTGTAATTTTGACTATGGACTGAATTGGCCTTACATTAAATTCAGGAAAAGTGAGAATGTCTTGAACACTAGCTTATTTCAGAGAAGAAAACGGGGCACCTGGGTGGTTCACTGGTTAAGTGTCTGACTTTGGCTCAGGTCATGATCTTGAGGTTGACAGGTTCAAACCCTGCATCAGACTCTCTGCTCCTCCCCCACTTGTTTGTGCTCTCTCTGTCAAAAATTAATAAACATTTAAAAATATATGTTTATATAATTATATATGTTATTGTGTTATAATATATAATATATATAATTTATATATAACATATATATAGTTTTATATAATTATATATTTATATAATTATAATCATATATAATTGATATATAATTATGTATTTTAACATTTTATGTATATGCATGAAAAAATAGACTTTTATTTAATACAATGTTATATCTGTACATTGATAGTTATTTTCAAAATTGTAATTGAAGTATTTTGCTATTCAGATTTTAGAACCCAGATGAATCTCTGTAAGTTTCAAGAGTTGATAAATCTTAATTTTTAGAATTAATAAAAGTCAGTTTCATATGCTTTGATGCTTCTGAATGACATAAGCAATTTGCCATTTATACCAAATAATAAATCTGAATATATTGGTCATAATTATAGGAATCGTGTGGATCTGTCAGAGACATAAGGATGACACCAGGCATAAGTAGAAGATTTATTTTTATTGAAGTAAAATAGTATTTTATGCCCATTTTACAGCTGAGGTAACTGATACTCATGATATAGTTTCTGTCATTACCAATGCAGGAACCTGTCTCCTGCTCCCCTAAACCAGCGCTCTTAAGTTTCCAAGGGAAACCCTATTATCGGTAGAACTAGAAGTACTCGCAACTAAAATGAGTGCACGTTAGACAGGTTTGTCAGAATCCCTTAGGACAAAAAAGCCTGGACCACTGATTGCTCAGTGACTGAATCAGCCTTTGGACATTCCCTGCCCAGGTTAAAACTTCTCCCAGTTAATTACTCCTCCCGTACATCTCTGCACACTGCCTCCCAAGAGCCCAGCCGGCGAGAGAACTGTCTTCCCTTTCTTTTCTAACGTGTAACTCATACAGTCATAGTCAATGTGTGATATTTCAATTGCTAGTTTTCAAAGATGTGGGCAAATATCAACTGGTTTGGAATTGAGATACCATGATCATTTCATCTTTGATTTAAACCACACTTTAACCTCAGGTGCCCTGAGGCAAAAGGTTAATGCATCGACCTGCTGCTGCGTGTAGCCCCCTTGCCATAACGGTCTTGTTTTTTGCCCCAGCTTGGTACCTATTTCAATATACTTTGCAGCTAGTAGGTAAATATGACATTCAGGTTTTATTCTCAAGAGCACTGAAAGCTACTGAGATAGTACTATCTCAAATAATAGATGTTAGGAATATTCTCCTGTTAGAGGCTTATCTTTTAAAAATTCTTATGTTTTTTCCTTCTGTGATAAAATCAGAGAATGTTGCTTTTGGTATAGCTAGGTAGGTACAAACAAATTATCTACCAATTATGTTTAAACTTCCCTTTTATAAAATTACTTAAATATTTACATCCCTTGGAAAACTTCATGTTATAATAGGAATAAGTAAGTGTGCATCTGGGGATGGTAGGAAAATAACAGAAATAAAATAACTGCAGGATGGAAATGATACAGGTAGCCTTTCCGTAATTTTAGCATACGATTGTGTAACGTGCTTTCACATGTCCATTTAACATAATTACATATTGTTCATCTTAATTGCCTTGTGCTTTTGTTCTCATACATTTTATTTGTTGTATTTTTCTTATTCATAGGCCTGTCCTTAATATATTAACTCGGAAATATAAGCCTTGTTATAATCGGGAATATTCCCATCCCTGGAAACCAAAATAGGAAGAAAATACTAATTAACACAAGACCAATGGAATTTCTGGTGAAATGACATGAAACAAAAGCAAATAGTGTGACTTCATTTGCTAATTGACTACTAAATCCATACTCCTGGGAGGGGTTCACCAAAGTGTGTAGTTAAAATGGCAGGTGATATTGCTGACACAATAACACCAGTGCCATCATTCTTTCAGGTTGATGGGAAAACTAGGGGCTATGTTTCCTTCCCAGGGTGTGGCAAACTGTGAAGCTTTAAGCTGATTAAAAAAGAAAAAAGCATCTCTCTTAAATCCTGGGATCTTGTCTTCAACAATCACGAGGCTAATATTTCTCCCCAGTGAGACAAACTCAGAGTGAGAAATAAGTGATTTTTAACACTGTGTTTGCCTTCTGACTTTATATTGTGTCTGCTATTGATTGTTGCTCTTTATTGTTAGACTTGAAAATTCCACATCGTCTTCGTTTTCCTTTTTTATTCTTTTTAAAATCGGTACATAGGTAGTGAATGATCCAAACCTTATAGCTGTTCACTCATTCTTTTTCCTTTTAGTTTCAGCATCGAGAGGACATTGAGAGCCCAGAACATCTTACACTCCAAATGTTCCTTGAGCATGATGCAGATTCATGCTTTAGTATTCTCAGAATGAGGCTAGCTACCTGCAACAATATTCACTGTGGTACATGATGCTTAAGTTGTAAATTGCCCACTTAAGTGTCTGTAAACTTTTAAAAATATTGAAATGTCATCTAGCTATGTGCCAAAAACAAAGGAAAAATAAAAGAGAACAATTCAGAAGGAAAAAGAAAATTACTTTCATGTGGTATGAATTTTGATGACACAAATAGATGAAAGTAAGGGGTACAAATGGAGAGAGAGAGAGGTGGGAGGAATCTACGGTTATACAAGGTGAAAATATTTATTCATATCACCATTTATGCATGTCCCACCTTGTTTCCCAAATCACTGCAGATAGATATACTCAAATATGGATATGAAAAAGTTTATCCCCAAACAGGTTTTGTTTTATTTTTCCTTATCACTGCATGGGATCAGCCATAAGTCACCAGCCAATATGTTCAATATCAATGGCAGGATATGTTTCACAAATGTCCTAAATCTCGCACCAAACACCATTACTGAACAGGAAATGAATGCTTTGGTTGAGCAGGTCCAGAGGAAAATAGTATAAATTATACACTTGCACATCAATTAAGAGCAGTTAGAGGTTATTTGTGTAAATGACTTCCATACCGAGAGGTTCTGAATGATGGGGGTTGTTTGGATTTATCAATGATTCTCAATCACCTGCCCCTTAATTACAGACTGCTCTCCAAACCTATAGTTAGGAGTATTAAAGTGAACATTCCTGTCATTTGAATCATTGCATGGAATTGTATGGGTCACCAGGTTAAAAGAGAATTCATTATGCAGACTTCAGGGACTAATGTCAGTGATCACTTTCTCTATTTACTACTATTGTATTGAGGAAGTTAAAATATACCTGCATAACACTCTATTGAATGGCTGAAGTTCATTTAAAATAAGTACTCCTAAAATGGGTGATGGGCATTAAGGAAGGCACTTGTTGAAATAAGCACCGGGTATTGTATGTAAATGATGAATCGTGGGAATCTACCCCCAAAACCAAGAGCATACTGTACACGCTGTATGTTAGCTAACTTGACAATTGTATTTGAAAAATAAAAAAATTAAAAATTAAAAAATTAATAAAATAAAATAAAATAAAATAAAATAAAATAAAATAAAATGAAATAGTACTCCTCTATAATGGTAAAAAGTGAAACTGACCTGATTACTCCTTGCCTTTCCTGGATCACCTTACTGCAATAATACTGTAGTGTATAATCACATGGGCATCACATCTGGAATAAAACTACGGTATTTATTGTGTTAACTTTTTTTTTTTAATTTTTTTTTCAACGTTTTTTTATTTATTTTTGGGACAGAGAGAGACAGAGCATGAACGGGGGAGGGGCAGAGAGAGAGAGGGAGACACAGAATCGGAAACAGGCTCCAGGCTCCGAGCCATCAGCCCAGAGCCTGACGCGGGGCTCGAACTCACGGACCGCGAGATCGTGACCTGGCTGAAGTCGGACGCTTAACCGACTGCGCCACCCAGGCGCCCCCCTATTGTGTTAACTTTTGAAAAATTTTATTAATCCAAGGACATAGACATAAAACAGTTCTTACTTTTCAAGAGTTCGAAACATAAAATGTATCACACTGCTTAGAAAAACTTTTGTCCAGGATTTCCAGGATTTATCATGAGAGCTATAGCAAGAGAAAATATGTAATAGTGAATTCATATAGGAATGTGAAACGATTTGAAAAACTTGTCTTGATTTGTAGGAAAATCCAGATAGTGTATAGAATGCAAACCAAAACATCCCCACCTTCTTCTCCATCCTGTACCTATCTCCACCCAAAAGACATTGAAAACTGTGCATCTTGCTTTTGAAAAAAAATAAAAATTAGCCAAATCACACTTTTATATATATATAAAATTATATATATATATATATATATATATATATATATATATATATAAAATACTTGCAACTTGGTTATGTTGCATCTTTAACTTAATATTCATATTTTTTTCATTCTTAGGATTCTGTCTCTTATGCTAATGAAATCAGAGTGTGCTATAAATAAACCACTCATCAACAAAATTTAAAGACAGTGAATAAATGTATCCAGGCTCACGTCTTTCTCTGCCTTACCACTACCACAAATGCTTTAGATTTCTATTCACAAACACAAGGAGATTAAAATCACAGTATGTCACACATATACTTTATGAAAATACCAAAATTGATTCTATTCAACAGTTATGTAATTCTATGGATATACTGTGGATAATCATTGTTTTAAAATTTGTTTCCAATTACCAAGAAATCTCATAGAACTTGTGCTCCAGAGGACATACCAGGAGCATGATACAGGACAGTACTGAGAGAGAAGATTTCATGATAAGAAGTAAAGAAAACTCTATGTGGAAAAAGCAGACGTTGTCCCTGGTAGGAGGGGAAAAACAAGATAACACTGCCACTGCATTCAGCTAAGCTCATCTCAAGGAAATCTTTTAGGAGTTTATTATATCTTAATTTCAAATTCTATTTCTGAAAATTTAGAACCACTAACTGCAATGGGATGGCTAATTGACTCCTAAAGTTTTGTTTACTTCCTTTCTTCATGGCTTATTTGGAAAGAAGAGAAACTTAGATAAGATCTAGGCTTTCTAAAAACCATGCCAAGGAAAACAACTATTCGAGTAAAATATACCATTAGGAAGGACAAAGAAAAATGGTAGTTCCTGGATATTTTGTAAAGTTTTTTCTTACGTTTTAACAGAAAGGGAGAAAATACGTCATGAAACCTTAATAAATATTGTACATCATATATTTTTTCCCTTCAAGATTGAAAATCTACTAGATTTCCTCCATTAAATATTTTCACCCACCTGACATATTTATACATCCAATTCAACAGTATATTTTTGAGCACAGGAGAAATTTCCTATTGGACACTTTGGTGATAGAAAAGTGAACAGTTTTCAAAAAGATTATCTCTTGGGTGTTCCCAATTCTTAGTGAACTAGCTTCTTGAACTTCTTTTATAGTTACATGGCTTTTAAGTTATAAACATTATAAAGCATACTTCCAAATATGTAATAACTTCAGCACCAGCATGCAATAATATGTATGATAAGTAAAATACACTTTTTATAATTTATTATTTACCTTTTTTAGAGATGTATCTAGTAAGTATAGTTAGTGTCTATTAATATCTTATTCCTAGATTCATAGATTCATAGATTCTTAGGTCCAGCTTCAAACTTTTTGAAATTTTCTTCAGATATAAAATACCCTTAGATATGGTTCAAACTTACGCCCAAGTTGGTTTACAATTTGTAATTAAATATTGGTTTTATCAGACATGCATATTTTATGTATGGAAACCATAAACCTTTTTTATGAATGCTGAATATAGTCACAATGTAGAATTACAAATGTAGTACTCAGAACAGGTATATACAGGGGTGCCTGGTGGCTCAGTTGGGTGGGGGTCCAACTTCAGCTCAGGTCATTATCTCACACTGAGAGTTCGAACTCTGCATTGGGTTCTGTGCAGACCACTCAGAACCTGAAGCCTGCTTCAGATTCTGTGTTTCTTCTCTCTCTGCCCCTCCCTGACTCATGGTCTGTCTCTCTCTGTCTCTCAAAAATGAATGAACATTTAAAAAAAAAAGGTATACACAGTATTTTGATGTCAATTTGGATCTATAATCAAAGAAAGATAAATTTTAAGTTTTCTATTCTATATTATAAAAATTTCAATTTAAAACTATACGTGTTTTTCTATGTAAATAAACTCTTACAGAAAATATTCAATATTGCTAGATTTCAAACTAAAATATAAACTTTTATGAGTAAAAAACTATCCATTTCAAATTAGCTACTGAACTATAAGGTTATATTCAGGAAAATATGAGCAAGAATATTTCTACCTCTTTTGGTTATAGCTAAATGTTTTCAAAATGCCTCTCAGTCTTGAGTTAAAACATTATGCCAAGTGAGAGCATAATTTTTTTAATTTAAATTTAACTCTTAAAATTAAACAAACCGGGAATCTTTGGGAAGACGTATTTAATATCTTGAAGGCACATTGTTTTTAAATAAACAGGATAAAAGGTATATTCTCTAAAAGTTTTTTACTATTGTACTAATTCTGTTCACTTGGGGGTTGGAATTCTCCTCTGACTCTACATTGACTCCACCCATCTGTAAAACTGGATCCAATTTCTAAACCATAACTCTCAACTGTTTTTTACTGTTGATCTTGGCACCCCAGCAATTCCACCACACCACTCTTAACATCCATTCCTTCTGCCATCATAAATACTCGTAGATTTTTTTCCCCCTATGATGGAGATCAAAATAATAGGATTCAATTTAATGTCCTATGGCATTAAGATATTTTAAATATTTATCGTGGAAAGTAGCACTGTATATCCTCTTTTGAATTAGAAACATTGGATCCAGCATAGAGTGTGGTATTAAGAGAGAGAGACAGAGAGAGACTGAGACATATTGATATGATAATAAGTATTAACTATAGTTTGTGACATCCTGATTTATCTGGAGTCTTGCAAGTATATCTCTGTGGTTGCCAAGGAGAGTTCAGGTGAAAACACAGACAGCTTGAGTCCACAATCCATTTTAAGGATTATAGGACTTATTAGTACATTTAATAAAGGAGAGAAGTATTAGGCATGTATGAACACATAAAAATTGATTAAAGTATCTCCAATCACCAGTTTAAGCCAAAAAAAAAAAAAAAAAAGAAGATGAAGAAAATGAAGAACTTTACAAAGAAACTCTGACTTCAATGTTGAACTATAAATATTTTGGTTTAGTCTCTGTTGTAAGTGAAGAGAACTAACCAAAAAGCAAACTCTCTTTTATAATCATGTATGCAAAACCTGCCAGTAGAGAAATAAGTTTTCCAGAGCCTTAATATTAAAGAGAAATGACCTCAAAGTTTTTTAATTACAGAAGTTCAAAATTTCTCCAAATGATCAACATAAAAATAGGGCAAAATTAAGAAAGGCTATTTCTCTACAGTATAGTTCATTAATGTTATTAGTATCTGTTCTATCTCAATTAATGATGTGCTTGTTTGAAAAAAATAAGAGGGAAAACATGCTTCTTATTCTCAGGAATTTAATATTCATTTGGGTAATTCATGTGCCTATAAAGAAACTTAAGATTCAACTAAAAGAAATATAAATATGTAGAATATTTATGCAGAATATTTACATAGAATAAATATGTTCTTCCTATCTAGTGAAGAACAAATTTGTAAATTATCTTAAGATTTCCATACTAGTTTGAGACTGACTTTTCTCAATAGGTATGTTTTTAAAATACCTGTATAAATTCAATTTATCTAAACTGAATAACATTTTAAAAGCAGGAAATGAGATTAGCATTTAAAAATATTCAGTTCAGGGGCACCTGGGTGGCTCAGTAGGTTAAGAATTCGACTTAAGCTTAGGTCATGGTCTTGTGGTTTGTGGGTGATCTCACGGTTTGTGGTTTTGAGCCCCACATCAGGCTTTGTTCTGACAGCTCAGAGCCTGGAGCCTGCTTCAGAATCTGTGTCTCCTTCTCTCTCTGCCCCTCCCCCACTCATGGTCTGTCTCTCTCTGTCTCTCAAAAAACATAAATAAAAAATCTTTAAAAAATTAAAGAAAAATTTGTTCACAGTTCATTCTTTCTAAAATGTGAAAATTCCTTTACAAAGGAAATTATCTGATTCTTAAATGTGGATGTTTTATCTGAATTATCTGATTCTTAAATGTGGATGTTTAATCAGTGTATTAATACATATTTAATTAAAAGTAAAGAGCTTAGGGGCACCTGGGTGGCTCAGTCGGTTAAGCATCCGACTTCGGCTCAGGTCAGGTCATGATCTCCAGGTCCGTGAGTTCAAGCCCCGCATCGGGCTCTGTGCTGACACCTCAGAGCCTGGAGCTTGTTTCGGATTCTGTGTCTCCCTCTTTCTCTGACCCTCCCCCGTTCATGCTCTGTCTCTCTTTGTCTAAAAATAAATAAACGTTTTTTAAAAAAAGTAAAGAGCTTATATATTTAATCAAGATGTGCTTGAAAAATAAAACAATTTTATCACAATTTTAAAGTAGGATTATATTTTTTTCATTTGATCTATAAAGAATATGTAATAAATTGTTAAAAAGGAAATCATCAATTCAATAACATGACTTTGACTTTGAACGCTTCAAAGGCCTGGGGTGCCTGGGTAGGTCAGTCGGTTAAGCTTCTGATTTGGCTCAGTTCATGATTTCTTGGTTTGTGGGTTTGAGTCCCGCATCAGGCTCTGTCTGACAGCCCAGAGCCCGGAGCCTCCTTTGGATTCTGTGTCTCACCCTCCTTCTGTCCCTCCCCAGCTCACACTCGGTTTCTCTCTCTCTCTCTCTCTCTCTCTCTCTCTCTCTCTCTCTCTCAAAAATAAGCATTAAAAAAATGTTTTTAAAGGCCTTATAATGTTTTCTTTAATCTATATCTTTAGTTTTGTTACAAAACATAGGCCAAGCAGTTTTCATTTGTAAATATAATTATCACCATTACATGCTCCTAAATAATAATAAATAATTATAATAATTTATAATAATTATAATATTTATTGTGATATCTAATTGTTGTGGATTGTGGACTATTTATTAAATAATATAGTACTTACAATTGTTCTAATGCCTACTCTGGGTTATTGGCCATAAAATTTATTACATTTCAAATTCACCAATGATTCAAAGTTTTTTGTCACAAAGATAAATGGAAACATGAAGCCTAATCAAGGCCCAATAGATTAACTCTAGAATATCTGTTTTTACTGTTGGCAAGTTTGAACCAAATGAGAGGGAACATATAATACTTCATTTTCCTATCTAGATAATGCCAGCTTCCCTACATACATTCCGACTGGTTTCCAGAATTGATTTGGTAATTACATCCATAGTTCTCCATCCTCTACTACTAACATATATTGGTACAGATGGGTGAAAATCCAAACCTAAACTTCCCTGGGGGAAGGATATGACTTAGCTCTATAAGTCCAGTTTGGGGGTGGGAGATCATCTAAAACAGCAATTCTCAAAATTTAATATGCATGTTAATTATCTGGATAACTTGCAGAAATGCAAATTCTGATTTATTAGCTCTAACATGGGACTTGAGATTTTGCACTCTTAATAAGCTCACAGGAACACAGATGCTAAATATTCTATTGATGGGTTGTATGCATAATCATTTTATATTATAAATGAGAAAAACTGAGAAAATTAAGTCCTGAATCAGCTGTTTCAGAGATGGGCTTGGTACTTAGCTGAATAGAAGTCCAACGTAACCAAAAAATTATGCCCTGTAGTTATTCTTACTGGAAGATCTTAAAGAACAGTAATCATGTGTTGAACATAATTTCATCAGCCATAGTACCTACTTCAGGGTTTTATCTATAGTGAGGTTTATCAAACAAATATTCCCTGAAGGAATTAAACATCAGAAACTTTGCGTTTGTTTTCATCTCACTAAGTAGCTACAATCCAGCTTTAATCCTTGCCCAAGCAGCTTCTCTTCCAGTGTTCTTCATATCAGTAACAACACCTTATCCACACAGCTGCACATGACAGAAACTTGGAAGTCATCCATGACATGGCCCTGTCCCCAGACATCGAATATGTGGAAAATACTTATTGATTCCAGAAGAGATATCTTAAATTTTTTCACATCTGTCCATTGTCATTGCCACCCTGACAATCCAAGACTTTACCCTCTGTCTACTAAACAATCAAAGCCTTCTTCATTGTTCTTCAAACTATCAAACTTTCCTTCATTTTTTCCTTAAAACTGAAAAAAACCAACTGTTTGCTCAATTCGGTTTTTGATTTCTCCCCATCAATCCTCCTCATATCACCTAAATAGATGTTCTTAAGATACCAACTAGATCTTGTTAAAACCCTTGCTTAAAGCTTTTCAAAACCATTCCATTGGACCTAAGCTAAAGTCCAAAACACTAATGGGGCCCAGAATCCTATCAATTATCTAGCATCTGCACACCTCTTTAGCCCCATGCTGTGCTACTCTCTCCTAACTCAACACGCTGACTCAGGTCTTTTTTGGAACCTCAGTGTTACATGCCCTTCCCTCTGTCTGGAAAACACATTCACCTATTTTTCACAATGCAACTGGTACTTGTCCTTCAGTTTAAATGTGACATGCTCAAAAAGGCCTTCTCTGTTACCCCATCTTGCAGAGGTCATCTGTTCTAATAATCCCACATGCTTTTTATCACTCATTATAGGCAATGTATTATATATGTATTTGTGTGATTATTGGCTTAATTTCTGTACCTCCTACTAAGCTTCAGTATCCATAAGGACAAGAAATGCGTTTTGGCCACCCTTTATTCTCAGTCTTCTATTCTAGTTCATGAAAAATGCTCAATATATATACTAAGCAAGTGAAATGACCTATCCAAGTCAGGCAGCTTAGAACTGTCCAGAACCATTGGAGAGGAAGATCTCCCACCCTTTAATCTTTTAATGATTATGTGAATGGCCAATCAGAAGATGAGGAAAGTCAAAGGTGAAGAAGAAGAGGAAGGAAAGAGGTTTCTTTATTACCTCATTCTACATAGCCAGGCACACATGGACACACACCACCATCACGACCAGCAACAACAACAACCTTCACTGTAGTCATAAGTCTGGGTGCTCTATCTAAAGAAAAGCATCTAACTCTCTGGGATTCATTTTCCTCATCCATCAAATAAGGATTGTATGAATTTATACTCTAACATTTGAAGATTTCTAAGACTATAGGTTGACCAAGTACGCAACTCTTTTCCAAATTCAACATTGATTTTACTTCTAGGACAGCATTTTGTCTTAAGTCTTAAAATGGTTCCACTCGTCAGAACCACACGTTTAAGTGGAAATAACTATGAAGTACCATGGCCATCAGCAGCAAACATTTCGTGAATTTTTTAAGTGACATCAGAGATAAGAAAGTGTTGTACACAAGCATAGGCCTAGAGATAAATGTCCTCTTCTGACTTGTCTGCTTCTTGGCAGTTTGAGCTATGTCCTTCTTGGAACTCTCTCCTTCCTTGGCCACCATGTCTCTGCTGGTTCTTCTATTTATGCAACCACTACTTCCTGAAGTTATTTTATGCCAATTAATAAAGGTACAATGTTGCTTTTAGAAATCATGAGTAGTATATGGAATGCATTATATTCATAAATAGTTATCAATAAATTAGCTTATTAACTACTAAATTAAGTTCTGCTTAGCAGGAAAAGAATTTGGCTCATCTTAAATGTGGAATGGTCATCTGAAATTTTTGCGTAATTGCTGCATCACCTAATTTGAGTCCTTAAATGACGTGTTACCTTTTATGTACATGTGAAAAGTGAATAATTACATATACTATGTCCTTGCCTAGAGATCTGGTATCTACACACACCTGATTATGCTATCATTAGGCCTTTGAGTCAGATTTAGAGAGAGGGGAATGTCACTGAATTCAAACCTGAGAGAGGCAAAAGGTGGAGTTTTTTTTTTTTTAATTTTTTTTAACGTTTATTTATTTTTGAGACAGAGAGAGACAGAGCATGAACGGGGGAGGGTCAGAGAGAGAGGGAGACACAGAATCTGAAACAGGCTCCAGGCTCTGAGCATTCAGCACAGAGCCCGACGCGGGACTCGAACTCACAGACCGCAAGATCATGACCTGAGCCGAAGTCGGACCCTTAACCGACTGAGCCACCCAGGCACCCCAAAAGGTGGAGTTTTAAATACAATCAAGAATGGTCTAGTGAGGGAACAAATACTGCATATAGCATCAACTTCTCAGTTTCATTCTTGTCAATCTCTCAGAAGACCTGCACTATCTTAAAAGAAATGTGTCCTTGTCCAAATATGTGTCTGAAAGTATTCCATGGTATTGAGATTATGGCACCTTAATAGCTTCTTTTCAAGGTCAATTAAAATTATCCAGTTAATCTCCTTGCAATATGTCTCATGAAACCAGCTAGTGGGTGGCATTTTCACTGTCCTGTGCTCACATTTAGTGGCTGTGTGACTCTATTTTCTGAATGTACGTTAATAGAACATAACATCTTCCTTGCGTATGGAAATTATTGTGACTCAATGTCACTATATGACTGGAATTTTGGAGCTTAGCTGGCTGGCTACATACTCTAAAATTAGACTACCAAAGTTCATATTTTAGATTTATTTCTTATTGATCAAATAAACTTGGGTAAGTTTCTTAACCTTTCTGAATATCTACATAGGGTTATTATAATAATTTTTTATTACTTATTCTCAAGTTAGCTAACATATAGTGTAGTCTTGGCTTCAGGAGTAGATTCCCATGATTCATCACTTACATACGACACCCAGTGCTCATCCAAACAAGTGCCCTCCTCAATGTTTCAATGGCACTTTCCCTGCCTCCCAATCCCCCACCCCCATCAACCCTCAGTTCTCTGTATTTAAGAGTCTCTTATGGTTTGCCTCTCTATTTTTAACTTATTTTTCCTTCCCTTTCCTTACAGTCATATGTTAAGTTTCTCAAATTCTGCATATGAATGAAATCATATGATATCTATTTTTCTCTGACTGACTTATTTTGCTTAACATTATACCCTCCAGTTCCACCACATTGCTGCAAATGACAAGATTTCATTCTTTTTTATCACCGAGTAGTATTCTATTGTATATATATACCACTTCTTCTTTATCCATTCATCAGGGGATGCACATTTGGGCTCTTTCTATAATTTGACTATTGTTGATAGTACTGCTGTAAACACTGGGGTGCATATGCCCCTTCAAATCATCACTCCTGTATCCTTTGGATAAATTCCTAGTAGTGCAACTGCTGGGTTATAGGAAAATTTTATTTTTAATTTGTTTGAGGAACCTGAACACTATTTTCCAGAGTGGCTATACCAGTTTGCATTCCCACGAACAATGCAAGAGGGTTCCCCTTTCTCCATATCATCGCCAACATCTGTTGTTAATTTTAGCCACTCTGACTGGTGTGAGGTCGTATCCCAATGTGGTTTTGATTTGTATTTCCCTGATGATGAGTGATGTTGAGCATCTTTTCATGTGCCATTGAAGAAGACACAAAACATGGAAAAACATTCCATGCTCATGGATTGGAAGAACAATACTGTTAAAGTTCCGATGATACGCAAAGCAGTCTACATATTCAATGCAATTCCAATCAAAATAGCACCAGTATTCTTCAAGAAGCTAGAACAATCTTAAAATTTTTATGGAACCACAAAAGACCCCGGATAGCCAAAATAATGTTGAAAAAGAAAACCAAAGCTGGAGGCATCATAACCCCGGACTTCAGCCTGTATCACAAAGCTGTAATCATCAAGATAGTATGGGACTGGCACAAAAACAGACACATAGACCAATGGAATAGAATAGAGAACCCAGAATTGGATCCACAAATATATGGCCAACTAATCGTTGACAAAGCAGGAAAGAGTATCCAATGGGAAAAAGACAGTCTCTTTAGCAAATGGTGCTGGGAGAACTGGACAGCAGCATGCAGAAGAATGGAACTGAACCACTTTCTTACACCATCCACAAAAATAAATTCAAAATGGATGAAAGACCTAAATGTTAGACAGGAAACCATCAAAATCCTACAGGAGAAAATAGGCAATAACCTCTTTGACCTCGGCTGCAACAACTTCTTACTTAACTTATCTCCAAAAGCAAGGGAAATAAAAGCAAAAATGAACTATTGGGACCTTATCAAGATGAAAAGCTTCTGCACAGCAAAGGAAACAATCAACAAAGCTAAAAGGCACCTGATGGAATGGGAGAAGACATTTGCAAATCACATATCAGATAAAGAGTTAGTATCAAAAAGCTATAAAGAACTTACTAACTCAACACCTGAAAAACAAATAATCCAGTGAAGAAATGGGCAGAAAACATGAATAGACACTTTTCCAAAGAAGACATCCAGATACTGTAATAACTTATAAACTGAATACAAACAAAGCACATTGGTTGAAAATATGGTGTGTGTTCAATAAAAATTATTATTCCCTTTTAAAAATACCTATATACTGTATATTTATATACTGTATCTCTTACAATTTTCAGAAACTGCAATAAAATGTTCTGTGTCATGACCTCACACTCTATAATTTTAGAAGTTCACATGTGTAAAGATTGAAATTAGGTGTCTAATGTTTATAAATTGATCAAATCACCTTAAAATTTCACAAGAAATATTTCACAGATGGTTGCAAACAACACTTCCCTTTGAAAAAATGAAATATTTTCTGTCTTTTTTTCTAGATATACAGAATGATGGATGTAGGTCCAAAGTGATGTGACATTATTTTTCAAGTCACAACCTGGGTTCAAAATCTGCTTTCCCTCTTCGGAGTAGCAGAGAAGAGAAGCACACAAAATAAAAATGATATTTGAATACAGAAATAAGGAAAACATATGGCAGGACAGACATCAATAATTTAATATTACTTTAAATTTTAACTATTTTAACATATCCATAAACCTTAAATCAGATTTGATCTGTTACAGATTTGAGTGCGAAATTACTTGAGAAATTTTAAAAAAGTGCTAGCACTTAAGATACCAAGAATAAGAAGTAAGTAAATCCTTATAGAAAAGTATCAGGACTATTAATAATTTTATTATTCTTAAAATGGAAAACCTAATTAATTGCTGTCCTGTGTTCCTCGTTGTACTTTTTCTGCAGAACGGGCCCTTTTTAGCTGACCTTTCAAATGGGCACACTGAGATTTCTTGAACTAAATAACTAGAACACCAGCATTGGCACTTAACATTTCAGGAACATCTCCTTTGAAAGATTTCTTTTACTTATTAGGTCCTTTCACTATTTATTTTTGGTAATAAAAGTTAGATAATACCATCATATAGAGTAAATATTGGCTATTTTTCCTGTCACATTATAAGGCTAGATATATCATACCTTTTTGATTCATGCTGCAGGGATCCAAGAGGTCTTTGCCATTTAAGAAAACATCCAAGCAATTTATAAGTAAAAGCAATTATCTTTACAAGTACAGGGCACTTGAATCACAAGCAAAAGCTATTGTTCTTAGTACTTGAGAGATAAATATTAAATTCTATAATTCCATACTATATATTTTGTATCCAAAGGAGCAAGGTATAATGATAAAAATAACAGCAAATAATTTGTTGAACATTCACTACATATTAGGCACGGTATTCATATAATGCTCATGTGCACACCATGAGGTAATACAATTATCTCCATTATACATTGACAGGTAATTAGCCCAACATGCCAGCTAGTGAATGCAGGAGCAAGATAAACCCAGATTGTAACATTCTTAAGCATTAGGAGTTAATTTACACTATGTCAGAAGCAATTATTGCATCTGTGATAGTACTCTGTAATCTACAGCCCCATGATTGGTTGGTTACACACTCTACTGGGGTTGGAGGTGAAAAAGAAGCTCCAGAGTAGAATAGGTCTGAGGTGGGCCATATATAAGTGAGTAGTATCTCCTGTGTCTTTATTCTCTTTCCCTCCCTTTATTCTTTTTTGAATAATTTCCTCTTTTAATACTACCCTGAGACTCATGCAATAAAAGGAACTCATACTGCCTTCCTCTTGAAAAAAGACCAGGACACATTTCTTTCTCCCTCATTCTCCACCACTGCTGTTTGTATTGAATTTGGAAGTTTAGGTAAACTCTGCTCCAGAATTTAGATTAGTTTTCTTTCTTTCACTTGTTGCTTTCTCTTCCTTGTCCTTCTTGAACCCAATCAAAACTAATGGCATTAATCCCTTTAATGCCAAAATTAGACAGGTTGGGGAAATGTGACAAGCTGGCATTGTTGTCTAGAACTTGAGCTAAAGTGACAAGCGTGAGCTTATAACTCACAGGTGGTCTAGTAAACTTTACCTGGAAATTGCACAGAAGCTGGTATCAACACCCATTCATAAGTTAAGAGTTTTTTGTCTGATTTGCTCTACACACACACATCCCCTAAAGATCATTTTGGAAGTGGTTAAACAGGGCAGAATGTGGGTGAAGATCTCATGGGTAGGCTTGGGCTATTCAGTGTCTGCCTCTCCTTTTAACCATGTAGTCACCATAAATGGCAATAATGCCTATATATAATATTTTCTTGGAATAGCTTAATGTATGATTCCACTTTGATATTTTCTGACCACAGCTATAGATTGAAGTAGCAGAATACCACAATTTGTTTTATTGCTTAAATGTCTCAAGACTCGGGGTGCCTGGGTGGCACAGTCGGTTGAGCATCTGACTTCAGCTCAGGTCATGATCTCACGGTCTGTGACTTCGAGCCCCGCGTCGGGCTCTGTGCTGACCGCTCAGAGCCTGGAGCCTGCTTCGGATTCTGTGTCCCTCTCTCGCTCTGCTCCTCCCCTGCTCATGCTTTGTCTCTCTCTCTCTCTCAAGAATGAATAAAACATTTACAAAATTTTTAAAAAAATAAAAATAAATGTCTCAAGACTCAAATATGGATTCTATTCTCAATTACTCTATGTCCATGTATGCCACAATTATTTTCAGGGTTTTTTTTCTGCTCTAGAATGCAAGGTCTACAAAGACAACTTCTATGTTCAATCACACTCTGAAAGGCAGCTACTGGGTGTTTGAAAATGTATATTATTTTCATTAAGTTTATAATTTTAACAGTAAAGCAAAATATATATACATTATTTAAAATGTTAAATAGCACAATACTAGCTATCAATACAAAAAATATTTATATTAGTAGACAATGAGCAATCAAATGCATGCTGAGAACCTAGAGTCTGCCAGAGAACACACTGCCATGGAAACTTATAGATGACACTTGGTCTTGGCTTGGGATGAATAGGAAGATTTAATGACAGTCACTGAGAAATAAAAGACATGCTAATTAAGAACATAGGCATAATCATCCATTGTTAATTCTAGAATACTAAAAGTCAATTGTTCGTAATTTGGTTTACTTTGTAAACATTCAAGTTCTAACATGCCTCAGGACCTTTGCAATTATTCTGACAGCAATCCTCTTACTTCATATTTTCCCAGGTTGATTCCTTCTCAGTCTTTCTGCCTTAGCTTATTATTTATTCCTCCCAGCTGTCACTCTCTATCAAATGAATATATTTTTTTCATGGCGTATATGAATGTCTAAAATGCATATTTGTTTTCTTTTTTGTCTTTCACTCCTACTGGGAGCTTTGATTTCTTGTTGTATCCCCAGGGACTTGATCAAGTAATAAATACAGATGATCTGTGACTTACGATTATTTGACTTATGATTTTCTGACTTCACAATGGTGTAAAAACAGTATGCATTCAGTAGAAATTGTACTTCAAATTTTGAAATTCCATTCTTTCCCAGGCTAGTGATACATGTTCTAACACTCTTCTGTGATGCTGGGCAGTGGCAGTGAGCCACAGCTCCCAGTCAACCACACAAAACAGGGTAAAAACTGATACACTTGCAAGCATTCTGCACCCATACAATCATCCTGTTTTCCCTTTTAGTAGAATGTTCAATAAATTACATGAGATAGTCAACATTTTATTACAAAACAGGATTTGTCTTAGATGATCTTGCCCAACTGCAGGCTAACGAAAGTGTTCTAAGCACATTTAAGGTAGGCTAGGCTAAGCTATGGCATTCTACCAATAAGGTGTATTAAATGTAGTTTTACTTACAATATTTTCAATTTAAGATGGGTGTATCCGCCCCCAGTCCCTGTGTCGATTGATTGAGGAAAATATGTGCTCAGGATTTATGAGATGAACGAATGAGTCACAATGGCTGTTACATTACATCCCATGTTGGGAAGGAAGAAGTGTTCAAAGGGGAGGTAGGAAGTGAGCAACCCTTGCAGAACTAGCAAAGTATTTGACTCACTAGATATTCACAGACTGTCAATCTAACTGGTACTCAGTAAATGTTTGCTGAACCCAGCTGAATTAAAGAAATTTCAGATGATTCTGGATAGAACAGAGAACTCTACTAGAGGAATAATGCAGAAAAACAGAAGCTGGAATCAAATTCAAAGCAATCTTAAATATCAAGCAAAGAAGTTTGTAATAAACCAATGATAATCGGGAATAATAAAAGGTTTTGTATCAGCAAGTAATTAAGGAAAAAGTAATTTTAAGAATTAAAGAACGTTGGAAATTTGAGTCATGTGGTATGGCCCAGCATGAAGAGAAAAAAAGCCAAGGTCAGTAAGGGACCTATTGCAATAAACCAAACATATCATGACAGATTCCTGCTCTAGAACGATATGAGGGAATCAGAGCCTACAGAAGAATTGTCAGGACTTTTTACCTTGTTCACTGTGGGAAACAGAGAAGACTACGAAATGGCACAGGGTTTGAGCTTGGATAATAGAGAAACTGGATTTACACAATACAGAAAATCAAATAAGGTTTTGAGAGAAAACAATGATATGAAGGTAGAAATTAACTATTGGGCAAGTAGAGATTCAGAACTGAAAATATGAGCTCTGAGGTTACAGTCAGAGACACAGAATAGCATTTTCCAAAATATGTTCCATGGGATGTTATAAGGTATTAAATAAGATATAAAAATAAAAGAAAAAGCAGTCATGGCTAAATAAGTATAAATTTGAGAAGCATTGAATCAAAATAATCCTTTACTGCAGAACATCTGAGTCTTTGATATCCTATGTGCCTTACAAATCTCAATACAGTGGTTTTATATCCATAAAGTTCTCCAAATTTGTTCAAGCACCATTTGTTTATTATGAAACATCTACCAGGATTTCTAATCCATAGGAAAATAAAAGTGAAGAAGACATAGATCATTGTTTAGTTTGCTAGGTAGGGCTGCCATAACAAAATACCACAGACTGGGTGACTGGCTTAAACAGAAATTTATTTTTTCACAGTTCTTAAGACCGGAAGTTCATGATCAATGTGTCAGCATATTTGGTGTCTTTTGGTGCCTCTTTCTTTGGCTTGCTAATAAGGATGCAGATGAGCCTTGCAGAGGGCTGCCTTCACTATGTGCCCTCATGTGGTCTCTTCTCTGTATGTGTACATCCCCTGTGTCATTTTGTGAGTCCACATTTCTTCTTTTTTATGGATACCAGATTGGATTAGGGCTATCCTAAGGACCTCATCTTAACTTCATCACCTCTTTGAAAGCCCTATCTCCAATCAGTCACATTCTGAGGTACTGGTGCTTAGAGCTTCAACATATGAATTTTAGAGGACACAGAGTAGCACATAACAATCATCAATACAATGAGCATGGTGGAAGACTCAAAAAAAAAAAAGATTAAAGCCATAAGAAAGCAGGTCCACAGACTGACATGGGGAAGACTCACAATAAAAATAGAGCAAAAGGAGTCATGGAGATGCTAAAGAAGAAAGGACAGAAAGGTAGATGGACTGTCAGAATATTAAAGCATCAGAGTGATTAGGGGCTCTTTGGTGGCTCAGTTGGGTGAGCATCTGACTTCAGCTCAGGTGATGATCTCACAGTTCATGGGTTTGAGCCCCACCTTGAGTTTTGTGTTGACAATGAAGAACCTGCTTCAGAATATCTGTCTCCCCACCCCTACCCCTACTCTGCTCTTGCTATCTCTCTCTCTCAAAAGTAAATAAACATGGGGGGGGGGCAGTTTAAAGCATTCAGAGTGCTTAAGTTTCTCGAGAAATGCTAATGTATCCAAAAGTTGCAGAGAGCAAAGAGAAAGAGTATTTACAAGAGGTAACTTAATTAGGCAATGCAGGAGTGTTGGTGGCCTTTGGGATCCAGATGAAGTAGTTTGAGATACAAGAGATTATAATGACAATGATAACAAATGATAATATATTTAATTGCGAGAAACTAAATGCCATGCTTGAGAAATCTAACATTGAAGAAATAGCTTATAGGATGGAATTATTACTTTTAGATTGAATCATAAAATTGTCATTTTTGTAGGTCAAAAGACAGTTAATTATCAGTAATTTCATATGATCCAACCTAAAATATTATGTTTATTTTTAAGGAAAATCTGACATAAGTAAAACAAGAGTAAGAAATATTGGAAAAAGTGATACTGGAAAAGCTAGGAGTAAACAATTGAAAAGCTTGAGGAGAAACCAGGAAAATATTGGCTGAAAAATACTGAAGAAGAATCTTTTATAAAGAAAAAATTTTTTAAGAAGAAAGTTTGAAAAATGGTGATGGACAAAGCATGAGCAGACAGGTTCAATTTTTGAACTGCCAATAGGAAATTTAAAATGAAGTCCCAATGTCTACACATTTCATAAGTGTTTGATAAATCTCTGCAAATGTTTTAGATTCTAATTATTATCTAATATTTTATCATTTTGAAAGGCGCTATTTAATTTAATGGCATCATCTAGTAGAATATGACCTATAGTTTAAGATTAAAGTTATAAGATTTCAACTCTATCACTTTTTCTTATAAAGGCAGTGATGATATTATAATAATACAAATACAAGGCATTGTTCAACATCCCACATAATGCAAAGCTCATGCAATTAGCCAATGAACATTTTCCTATCTGCTTGTACATCTCAGCAGGATCCCACAGTTCTTACAGTAATTGTGAGCTCAACTAGTATACAGAAAAAAAATCTGAAAAAAAGGCTGCTCCAATCGATATAATAGAAAGATAAAACAAATAACTGGGTTATTATCTAAATTACTGCTATCAGTCACTGCATAGACATAAAACCACTGACACAGCAAATAAATAGTAGCTGCACACAGTTTGAAGTGAAAAATCATAGATTTTTACCATCTTCTCCACAATAGGGAGAGGAAACACTGATATTTATAATGCATTTTCACTATTTTTTTTTTATCAGTCAAACTGGGTGAGTAATACAAAGCATGGTCACAGGAATAAAAATAGTTTGTCCTGGGGCGCCTGGGTGGCTCAGTCGGTTAAGTGGCCGACTTCGGCTCAGGTCATGATCTCGCAGTCCGTGGGTTTGAGCCCCGCGTCGGGCTCTGTGCTGACAGCACAGAGCCTGGAGCCTATTTCAGATTCTGTGTCCCCCTCTCTCTAACCCTGCCCTGTTCATGCTCTGTCTCTCCCTGTCTCAAAAATAAATAAAACGTTAAAAAAATTTTAAAAAAAAAGTTTGTCCTTGGGGAGTCTAGGTGGCTCAGTCAGTTGAGCGTCCGACTTAGGCTCTGGTCATGATCTCACAATCATGAGTTTGAGCCCCATGTTGGACTCTGCGCTGATAGCTCAGAGCCTGGAGCCTGCTTCAGATTCTGTGTCTCCCTCTCTGCCCTTCCCCCACTCTCTGTCTCTCTGTCTCTCTGTCTCTCTGTCTCTCTCTCTCTCTCCAAATAAATAATAATTTTCAAAAAATTAATTATATATCCTTGAGCATAATGTAATTGGATAGTTTTGGAAGGAGAATAATATTTTAAGTTAAAGGTAAAAAATATATTATTGACTCTAATAGAAAATGTATATAAACTAATGATAAAAACTTTAAAATATTTATATGCACCCAATTGCATCTGGCTGTGCCTCCAGAACCCACCTCTATAGAGAATAGGACAGATTTTTCACATATTTGTTCTCTGTCAGTGAGCTTGCTTTCTTGGAACAATTTGAGAACTGACAAGTGAAAAAAATAGAAGAGTTATTGCCTATCTAAACATTCAACTTACTGCCAAGGAGCGATACTGGCATTAAATGAAAGGCTGCTCTTCATGTACAAGAGAAGTATGCCATTTAAAAAGGTTGTTCATATGAACGGATTACTTTGGTTGCTTTACCTAACACAAAACTTGTATAGCCAGACATGCATGGGCATGGGTTTCATAGAATGAGCATTAGTATTTGCAAAAGGAGCTTCTCAACAAGATACATAATTGATAAAATACAGTTTTCCAGAAAAAAATTAATTATAATACTTGACATTAAAGTTTACAATTAGTTAAAGCTGGAGAACAAAATTTATAAGTAGGTAAAATGGCAGGCAGGCTAGCCATCTAGATAACTCCGTCTAGAGTTTATGGAGCAGAACCAATAATTTAAACTTGTCAGGGAAAAATAACAAATTTTGTTTTCTTAATCTCCCCCCTTAACAAATGTTTTGTCCTTTTACATTTCCATGCTGACTTTCCTCCAAGATATTAACAGAATATCCTAAATGTAAATTATTTTAACATTTTTCAAAAAGGCCATGCAAGTAGAAGGGTACCAGGAACCCCCTCAGTTTAAAGATGGAGAAATAACACTCAGATGATTAAAAATTAAAATTAAATTCCTCTTTCCCAAGTAAATTAAATTCCCATAAATTAGAAACTGAACTATGTTCTCCTATGTATTTACCTGATGAGTACATTTTGGAAAGAAAATATGTTAGAAACTTCTGATTAAGTAGAAGATAGAATAGATGTGTCCAGCAGCATAAGCTGGATGCTCCACAAACTTGTTTCCCTTTCTTCACAGGGGCACAGCCAGACTACATTTTTGAAGCTCTCTTAAGCTTAGTCATAGCCATGTGTACAAATGCGACATGTAACTCCTTAGTCCGCAGTTATCTCCACCCTAGATGTAGGAAAGAACATAGACTCTTTTCTCCTAACGTGCAGAGGATCCAGTAGGCTGTCAAGGCCCTGGTTGGTGGTAGAGCATCAAACTGAAAGGGAGCTGGATTCCCAAATGACCCCATGGTGAAAAGTACCCCATTGCACTGGACCACCCAGTGCACCCAATGGTCCACCCAATGGACCACCCATTAGACTGTGACGAATTTCCTTGTGTGAAAGGTAGGAATGAATTGCATTTTAAGCCTGTGAGAATTGAAGTTCATTTATTATTATATTCAGACCGCTCCACAGAACAAAATGTGTTTGCCTACCACTGCCTCCATAAAACACATTGAGGTAATAGTAAATGAAAAAGAAAAGATGCAAACCAAAAGAACAGAGAAAACAAGAGAGGTGATTGATTATAAGCAGATAATTGCTCAACTCATTTTGAAGCTGGAAAATGGAGGAAGGAGAGATAACTTACATGACAGAAGAGATGGAACGGAAAGTTAAATGGATGGGAATAATAAAGAGAAGTTGAGCCCATCTGCCTTGAACTCATAAAATCTTACTTCTTGCCAGAACTAAATAACATAAAAGGAAAGGGTTAGGCTTGGATTCAAAAGACAGGTTGGTTGAAAGTTTTAATTGGGAGGGGTTAGATCACAGATCTCTTTCTCCCACCATTATTAATACTTCCAAATCTTGTGAAATTCCACAACTTCACTTGATAAAAAACAAAAACAGAAACAAAAACGGAACTAGAGACATACCAGGGACAGTGGAAGAGGGAAGTCAGGTGCCAGAATAAAAACAAGGATTAAATAAAATCTGCACATGAGTAGTGAGGCCTCTCAGTCACCTTACTGCATGCTGCTCCCAGAGCACTGATATCTAGGTATATACTTCTACTACAAGAGAGTGGTGGGGGTTCTTCATTAGAGAAACTAAATGAGAAAAGACCTACATAGGGATTAATATTTGTCATCTTTTTGTGAAAATGCTAGAAATTTCCTCTAGAATGCCTCTAGAATTCTATTACCACCACCGCACAAATGCACAAATTGTTTTCATGATTTTTTTTTAGGTCACATTCTTGAAGGTAAAGGATTACCAAGGCTTTGAGAAAAATCTTCAAACAGAGAGACTAAAACAAATAAAAAAGGAAATAATTTAGATGAAATAAAGATAACTCAGGTAACATACAAAATTTATCATCATCATTATTAATACCATCAAATAAAAAAGAAAAGATACTTAATCTATGATCCAGAAGTAGAATGCTATGAACAAAATTAATCAGAGAACAAAATGAGCTCCTACATATTAAAAATATAATTTTTAAATGATAAGGTGAATCTGAAAAAATCTAGGAAGTGAAAATAACAAAAAGATGGATAACTAAAGTGGAAACATACAAGAATTAGATCAGGTTAAAAAAGCAGTATACAACCAATATAAATTTCAGAAACTAAAAAAAGAGAAAATCTGGGGCACGTGGGTGACTTAGCTGGTTAAGCATCTGACTTAAGTCCAGGTCATGATCTCATGGTTCATGATTTCAAACCCAGCATTGGGTTCTCTGCTGTCAGCACAGAGCCCACTTAGAATCCTCTGTTCCCCTCTCTCTCTCTCTGCCTCTACCCAGCTTGCACATGTACACACATTCTCTCAAAAATAAGCTTAAAAAAAAAAAAAAGAACAATGAAATGCAAAATTTTCTAAACAAATCCAAAAGAAAAGAGATAAAACTGAAAATCACTGGTTTCCAGATTAGATATTCCTATCGAGTGTTTCAAATTCCAAAGGGAAAAATATGATTTTTTAAACCTAGAATTTTATACTGATTGTGTTGGTTAGGCACATCAGTCCATCAGCTGAACCCAATCTAGTACCAGCTCTGTGAATGAGGAAACTCCTAATGATTGTAGCTCAGCCATTTGACTGTTTCATGGCCCCTTAAGCCTTTGCAGCTCAGATATGAGACATTGTGGAGCTAAGATATGCCATCCTCACTGTGCCTGCCTAGATTCCTGATCCACAAAATTAGTGAACATAAAAAAATAGTTGTTACATTATGCCACTAAAGTTCAGTGTAATGTCTTATATAGCAAATACATAACTAGAATATCAGCTAGACCCTCAACTGAATCCCAAAATTTTCAGACATGCAACAATTCAGAATATGTATCTCCCAAAAATCATTTCTCAGGGAACTAGTATATGGAATACTTTAGCAATATGATGGGTCAACCAAAAGAAAAGAAACATCCAATCCAGAAAACAGGGAATCAAGCACTGGAAAGAGGGAAGGGAGTCTGGGGATTATAAACTCTGCAGCAGAACTCCAGAGAAAACTATCAAGTTTAGCAAGAGATGGAGGGCGTTGGAAGGAGAGTTCCTTTGTGGGGGGGGGGGGGGTGCAGAATACTGATTTTAAAAAGAATTTGAGCACTTTGAATAATTATTATTAAGTAGTATTTGCAAGATCCATTGGAGCTTTTGGAAACAAATGGTTGGTTAGCACATATGAAACTGAACAAATTAAGTGCTCCTGGGTGGCTCAGTCAGTTAAACATCTGACTCTTGATTTTGGCCTACATTATTATCTCAGTCATGAGGTCTAGCCCTGCTTCAAGCTCTGTGCTGAGCATGGAGCCTGCTTGGGATTCTCTCTCTCCCTCTCCTTCAGCCCCTCCCCTACCTGTGCACATGCACTCTCTCTCTCTCTCAAATAAAAAAAATAAATTAAGTAAACAAGATACTGCTTAGCCTCCAGAGCAATAAAAATGTTAGAGAAAGGTGGAAAATATAAAAAGGGCTAAGTCTTCAGGCTCCCAGGTGGCTCAGTTAGTTAAGCGTCCGACTTTGGCTGAGGTCACGATCTCACGGTTTGTGAGTTCAAGCCCCACATCAGGCTCTGTGCTGACAGCTCAGAGTCTGCTTCAGATTCTGTGTCTCCCTCTCTCTCTGCCCCTCCCCTGCTTGCACTCTGTTTCTCTCTCTCTCTCCTTCAAAAATAAAATAAAACATTAAAAAAAATTAAAAAGAGCTAAGTTTTCAACTATTAAAACGTAAAATAAATACTTAACATCTAAAATTGATTTAATAATTAACAGATAATAATATTATATAGACAACTGGATACAAGAGCAAGAATAAGTAAATTTGAGAATTTAGAATATTTGGCTATGGGAGAAGAAGAAGAAGACAGAAGGTATGGAGCAAGAGTTTGTTCTATTTGTAATAAAATCTTCTTGTACTCTTTTCAGCTCTTCTTGGATAAGGATAATGATTACTTTCCAAAGGTGTAGAATATGGACAGAAATCCTTATCAAGCCAAATGAGTATGGTAAATAGAGAGTTTTCCTATCAAGCAGACATGATTTGCATTCACTTCTACTTACCAAATTAGGTAAATTATTTATTTAGCCTTCTTTAGCCTCAGTTTCCATGTGGGAAAAATGAAGATAAGTTTTTTATCATCAAGTGCTGTTGTCAGAAATGTTTAAAAAAACTATAACAACACAAAATTTAGCAGAGCAAATTTTAAAGATCCTACTGTCTTTATTGAATGATTCATGAATCAAGCATCATCTCATCTAGCAGATAAAAAGAAGCTCCAAGGACCTATATGAAATGAAAGACTTTTATGGGTAGAAGGGAACAGAAACGAGGAAGCTATATTAGGCAAACAGTAGGTTGTTTGCAGCAAGGTCACTTCCTTGTGGGGAATGGCAGGAGTCTATCAGTCAGATTACATCACTAGTACTGACCAGGAGATTCCTGATTGACTGGTTTAAGATTCCATTTCTGGGAGAGGCCAAAACTGTAATTAAGTTCAGTCTGTTTAGTGACATGGGGCTTAGCGTAAGCGACTCCATTTTGGGCCTGTTGTCTGTCTTATTTTTAATGGAAATAAATGATACAATTGTAAAGTAACTAAAGCATAGCAGAATTTTAATATTTGTGAGCTCACATCCTTCCTTTTGTATTCGCAGTTATCTGAATAAATACATAAATATCTTGTACTCTTTAAGAATGCTCATCAAAATTAACTTCAATGTACAATATAAATACCTGAGATCCACAGGCCAAAGTTAAAATGTATGCAATTCAACAATCTGGTATTATATTCATCTAGTGAAGGTGAAGGTCTAATACTTTAGGTGAGACCTTGACATTCACTAAATCTAGTGCATTGTATGGAGTGGTGGGAAATGAAAGATTTTACTTTTTGGTCTCAAAACTTCCACTGAACAAGTGGTCCAAATCACTTAATTTTCTCAGGATTCAGATGTTCTCCCCATATTGAATGAAAAAGGAAAGATGCCTCTGGTTATCTAGTTGGAGACGTAAAAATGAATTGTTATCTGTGTAACACACATTGGCTTCTTGGCAGAGATTGTTGCAATACAAACAAAAAAAAATTCTAATTTAATGGAAGACATTGTGTTCTATGCACTGTATACATAGACCAACCCAGCTCTTCCTTCCCCGAGGAGACCTTTTACCTCTCCTTTTGTGAGCATTAATGTGGTCTGGGATTAAATAAGCACTAGAAAAATGACTTTTTCTTCTCAAATACACTAGTTTTATCATAAACTGGAGTGCAAGTTATTATAGTTTGTTCCTCTCTAAGAAACTATCCCTGGATAACTAATGTGTGGCAACACAATAATTAGATTCCAGGATCCCTCAATTTAGAGTATCAGTATTTCTTAAACTTTAAAGTGCACAGGAATCACCTGGGGGAATCTTGTCACCAGCAGATTCTGGCTATGTTGGCCTGGGATATGGCCTGAAAGTTTGAATACCTAACCAGCTTCCAGGAGATGTCAATTTGGTTGGTCCTCAAACCACATTTTCAGTAGCAAGGATTAAAAGACAGTGCCACCATGCGAATGTGGTGTGGGCCATACAAATAAATATTACTCATTATGCTAAACATTAACCACTTTTCAATTTCTATGCTGAGATTTACAACCATGGACCCCTGATATGAAGAAAGCTAGTGCTTTCTGGACTAAAGTAACAGATTGAAAATGCATCATCTGCTCTGGTTATTCAATGCCTTGCTGAGTTCAATCAGGATTTCTTCATCCTCCATTACCCCCATTAGTCCTGTTGGGTTAGTGCTCAATCTTGATCTGTATCTTAGTCAAGACAATTGTTGCTGATTAACTATAATTACTAGTAATGGGTCCAGCTTTCTTTCAGAGACTAATGCCCTCAGTTCATCCCTGCATTGTTCTGCCATAAAAGGTCCCAATCTGCTAGTCATTTACTTACTTATTCTTTAAACCAACAACAAGTTGCTTCATGTGTGGGCTTTTAAATACTGTCCACTAGGTCTAAATACCATGAGTATACCTTTTACTTTACCTTTTCTTTTCTCCTTCCCCCACCATTTTCTTTTTTACATTTTAGAAGAGGAGAATGACAAGTCCTAAAAAAAAAAAAAAAAAAAAAAGAGTAGACATGCTTACAAAAAAATTCTAGAAGCAACAAAAACAAAAATTTAAAGGTACATTAAAACATTACTTAATATTCAGAAAGATTGCAAAGTTTTGCACATCGTTAAAAATGGTAAACATAAGTAAATTAGAACAATTTGCTAATTTTACTAATTTGATGACCTGCAGATTTGATTCTTATTTTTTAATTTTTTTGATGTTTGCTTATGTAATAAATTTAAGCATAAACCCCTACATTTACAGTGTATTTTATTACTTTTTGTAAGAAATTTTAAATAATAAGCAGACGTGTGTCTAAAATCCTCTAGTTTTAATCACTTTCTGACGGTACCTTTTATTGAAACACTAGGCATGGATAAGTCATTAAGTCAGTTAAGTCTCCAACTCTTGATTTCAGCTCAGGTCATGATCTCATGGTTCGGTTTGTGAGATCAAACCCTGCACTGAGCTCTGTGCTGACTGTGTGAAGAGTGCTCAGGATTCTCTCTCCCCCTCTCTCTCTGCCCCTCCCCTTCCCTCACGTGCATGTGCATGTTGGCTCTCTCTCTGAAAAATAAATAAACTTAAAAAAAGAGCTTATAGAAGAATATGTGGCATACAGTACTCAATAAATGTCTGCCGAATAATCAATTCATATAAGCATACACTATTTTTTTCTTAAAATTACCAGAGACTGTTATGTATAAAGAACTAAATACTCACCATTTCCTTCCTAAGTACTAATGGCATATTTCTTACATTTCTACACTACCAAGATATCACCTTACCTTACTGGCATGCCTTTCTCTTCCACCACCCATTTAATGCAATATATGAGTAAATATTATTTCTGATATTATGTGCATCAGCAAACGTTATGAGTAACTAATATAAAGGTTTGTGCAAAGTGTTTACCGATATGTGGTATCAGGAACCAGTCAAATTATAGAATTTTGTTATTTCTATTTGTTATGCTCTGGATTCTCCTTGGCAGAGTAGTAATAATTCTGGCTTAGGAGTTAGAAGACCTGATTTGCAGTCTCTACAGCTTAGTAAGTGTGAGACCTTGTGAGGAACTTATCCTCTCTCTGCATCAGTTTATCTATAAAACTGTCCTTCCTAACATTACAAAGAATTTGCATGGACTAGTGTCATGTCTTCTTAATCTCTTTACATCATGCCAAGAATACAGCAGAACCCCAAGGAATATGTTTACTGAAAGGATAAATGAAAAACTTGAAGATTCGTAAAGTATGACTATTTGCAGCAGTGTTGGGGAGACATGACAAGGGGTTGAGATGATAGAGGAGAGAGACATGTACATCAATAATAAGAAGAGCAAATAATTAATTCGAATAATAGAAAAACATACAAAGCCACATGAAATAGAGCATGGAATGCCTTAAGGACTATAGACACATGTGGTTAGTTGAAATGTCTGATCTGAAAGAGGCAGGTTGGTTTCAGATTTTTAAAGACCTTGAATAATACACTACAGTGCTTGGGATTCGCCCTGTATGTTGATGGAAAGTCAGTAATAGAATTCAAGCAGAACAGCATGTACAAATATGAGCTTTAAGGGGATTTGTACATTGGGGAGAATATAGGAGAAAACAGAAGCTAGGAAAAAAAGGGGAAGAATGAAAATTTCTTAGTGGTTTATTATGAGTGTACTATCTCATTTGAAAATTACTAAACTATTTTAATATAATTAGAATTATATGAGGAAATATATATATATATATATATATATATATATATATATATATATATATATACATGAAGCCTATACTCAGTAAATGTCTGCTGAATAATTAATTCATATATATATATATACACACACACACATGCACATATATATTTTATTTGACAAGGCATCACAGCCATTGAGAGGCAGAACTGGGCATTGAACACAGTCAGCTGACTCCAGGGTCACCACTTGCCCACACAGCTTATCACCTACCTCCAGCTATCAGGTATTTGCATTAATCTCTAGATTAAATAAAAATGAAATGGTTGAACTGAGGCAGTGGCCACAGAAATAGACAGGAAAAAGAGATTCAGGGAGCATATAGGAAGTAAACTAATTGGACTTGGTGACTAGTTAGACATGGCGGTTAGAGAAAGGAGAAATTGAGGGTGTTTTTCTCTCAAATTTGGGATGATTTGAAAATGCCCCAAAAGGATATCGCTGGAAATTTTGAAAAACAATACTAGAGAAAGAAAATAAAACCTTTTTCCAGGCATTCATATATAGAACACTATTGTAGTTTTTTTTTTTTTTTCTATCCACTGAATAACAAAATAAGGGGGAGTGTGGGTGGCTCAATCGGTTGTGTCCAACTCTAGATTTCAGGTCGGGTCATGATCTCATGGTTCATGAGTTTGAGCCCCACTCTGGGCTCTGTATTGGCAGTGTGAAGCCTGGTTAAGATTCTCTCTCTCTTCCTTTCTCTGCCTTTCCCCCACTTGCTCTTTCAAAAAGTAAATAAAAATAAACTTAGAAAAAAAAGGTTGGTACTTCCACAATTGATTTGTGGTATACATGAGAGCAAGATCAAATGTCCACTATATGTGTTTAATGATTACATTAATAATTGCTATGGACTGAATGTTTGTGTCTCCCCAAAATTCATATGTTGAAGTCCTAATCCCCAATGTGACTGTATTTGGAGATGGGGGTCTGTGAGGAAGTAATTAAGGTTAAATAGGTTCACAGAGTGGAGCCCTGATCCAAGAGAGCTAGTGCTCTTATACAAGGAGGAAGAAACACCAGAACTCTTCCTCGCCCGCTCTCTGCCACCTGAGGACACAGTGAGAAGGCAGCTGTTTGCACACCAGGAAGAGAGACCCCATGAGAAACCAGCTATGTTGGCACCTTGCTCTCAGACTTCCAGCCTCCGGAAGTGTGAGAAAATAAATTTCTGTTATTTAAGCACCCCCCCCCTAGTCCATGGCATCTTGTTTTATCAGCCTCAGTTGATGTTTTATTAATTAATTTGACTGATATTTATTGAGTTCCTTCTATGTGAAGAGCAGTATGATAGATGTTGTGAAGTTGAATGAGATATTATCTCTGCCTTTAAGAAATTTACAAAGTAGCAGAGGAAATTAGAAACGTTAGAAAGACCCTCAGCTCCCAAATCTAGAAAATAGGAATCGTAAACAAATGTCAGTGATGTCATTAACTGGTCAAATGTTCTGGGAGGCATTCTGGACCTTGTGCAAATTTTTGTCATCAAGCAATCACTGTATTGCAATCCTACGTTTGAGCACTTGTTCCATATTTAAGGAATTTCAAAAGCTAGGCAATAAATTCCATTTTTGCCTTTGAAGTTTAAAAGAAACAGTTATGGCAAATGTATACATAGGTCATGGTATATCAATGGATTTATACAAATGATATTTACACAAAGGTGAACTTGCAGAATTAAGAAGTTACTTTGGATAGCAAACAAGGAGTTCTGAAGGAGACATCTTTTGAATTGGGTCTTGAATGAATAATTTAGTAGTAAGTTACCCAGTATGGTAACTTCATATAAAAGGTTATTTTAAAAAAAGATATACTAAGCCACCAAATATAAAAGAAAAGATGATTCTGAAACATTTCACCATTAGCGGAAATGGATATGATACAGAGAAAAGAAAAGAATTTAGGAGATTGCATTTCTGAGGTTGTTTAAAGTTACCTACCAGTTGACAACTAAGTTAAAACTCAAAATATTTTCCCACTGGAATTTGGCCAACTAACAATTCAGAGAAGCCAACAATTTGTTTTAGTATTGGTTTGAAACTACAAGAAAATATGAATAATAGTCATCATATCAGCCTATCAAACACACAGCAGATTTTATTCTAATCACTTGCTTCATTGTCTATAAGCCTTTTAGACCTCGCTGATAAGCTCTAAGCAAAAGGGCTTTGTTTTCCTTGTTTACCAATGCATAGTATATAATCAGGAATGAATACAATTAGGAATGAACATATTTTAGTTGAACAAATAAATTAATAAATCTAAACTTATTTCACTCTAAAATGCAAGGTCAGAATTTAATAATAGAAATTAATTGGCCTTGCCACTTTCCCTAAGGATATAATCATATTTCAACATGAATTAATATAAAAATTACCTAACATTATTAACCATTAAAACTGTTCACATGTACTTGATTTGGTATGATGTAAGTGTACCTGCAATTACTTAAATTCCTTTTATAGAGTTGCAAATAACACAGAGAATCATTAAGGACAAGAAACCACATTTCATGACATGGTAATGAAGGGCTAGTCAAATGCTGCAATGATGGAAAGGGCATTCAGTAGTAGTTCAAAGGTATATAAAATATAGAGTAGATGGGTGCCTGGGTGGCTTAACAAAGTTAAGTGACCAACTTTTGATTTTGGCTCAGGTTATGATCAGGAGATCAAGCCCCGCTTCGGGCTCTGTACTGACAGCAAAGAACTTGCTTGGGATTCTCTCTGTCCTCTCTCTCTGCCTCTCCTCCTGCTCTCTCTCTCTCTCTCTCTCTCTCTCTCTCTCTCTCTCTCTCAAAATAAATAAATACACACACACACACACACACACATATGTGTGTGTGTGTGTGTGTGTGTGTGTGTGTGAGAGAGAGAGAAAGGCAGTGAACATAGTTTTATTTAATAAATTCTACAGGAATATTTAGGATAGTATAATATGTAGGGATTGTAGTAATGATAGTTTGCTTAATTTTCAAGGATGTACAAATTATTAAAGTAATATTTAAATATTGCTGACATTTGCTTAGGGAGGTAGAAGTCACTCTACTAGACACGAAGCATTTTTATATCATTTTTATTTTTTAATGAGTAGGACAACAAAAGATATTATCAGTCAAGTCAATCAGCTTGATGTTGAGATCTGAAAAGATACTGGAACAAGCTAACCAAATTAAAAGCTATGTCTAAAGGATGATAAATATATATGATAAAGTGACAATACACACAACCAGTTATGTTAGCTCAATTTATATCTGTGTAGGAGTACAGGGTATAAAGTTATAGAGCAACAGTATTTGTAATACCATTCAAGTCAGCATTGGAAATATTTCTGACTTTACCCTGAATGTCTCTTGCTATTTATTTTAAAACAAACTAACAAAAATTGCTGTAATGTCATTTTCAAACAGTAGTCATCAGTTTCTAGTTGCCAATATAAGAGTAAAAAGGGACAATGCAGGAAAATATTACATAGATCTGAGATTATGTCTAGAAGTAGTCTCTTGGTATTTTAGTAAGATGACTGGGAAATGGAGTCTAAGCCTGAATATTTTTGCTCATGATACAACAGTGAAGTGTGGCTGGTTTTATAGAAAACATGTAAGAAATTTAAGCAATCCTTATCTGTCTTTTACATAGTCAGAGTGGGGAGGAAAACAGTCCAGTCATCAGAAATATATACAAAGAAAGTTGCTGAGCAAATTATCTGCATGTGTATCTATGATACCAAAGTGAAGACATAAAAGTACCTGAGGTATATTGAAACACTGTCAGAGGAGGGGGCACTCTTCATGCTTGTTAAATTTCCTAAAGAAAAAAAAATCCCATGGTCTATTAGAGAATTGGAATCTGTAAGGATCTGGTCCAGACAACTGAAGACAGCTCTGCTATTCACCTAGAGGATGCAGGTAGGACTGATTCAAAAGGAAAGTAATATGTTTTAATATGTCAATTATGTAAGTTGCCTGCTGGCAAATACACCCAGCTGGCATTTGGGAATATGACTCTAGCTTCAGTGGGTGAAGTCAGAATGAGATATATGCATTTGGGAGTCATACAAATATAAATGGATGGAAGTTGAAACCACAGTCAGGGATAAGCATATCTAAGTAGGACAGGTAGATGAGAAATGAAACAGTAGACCAAACCCTAGATAATTCTAACATTTAATGGGCAGTCAGAAGATGAGGGTAATATTGCTCCCCACCTATGTCTTAGTCCTATACTTACTAAACCATGATATAGTGAGAAATCCTTCTCATTTCCTCCATTTAAGCCATTGATGTGCCATCTCTAATTTTTGTGTTCTTCCCTCTGTATAACCCCCTGGTCAAATCCTATTAACCTCTGTTTAGAAATATTTAGGCTCAACCTTTCTTTTATATTTCAACACAATATCCAAGGCCAAGGACTTCATTACTGCACAAACTCTTATCTAATAATGTCAATAAAGATCCAGTAGCTTTGTCCAGTTCAGCCTGGACAACAGACTTACTATTTCAAATCCCTTTCTACCAGACTTCAGTGTGCAGCAATGAAAGTTCCTTTTAACATTGATTTCTGATGTTCATATCCTCAGCCAGAGGTACCTGAAGCCTGAATCTCCCTAATACAGATATATCATCCTCTCTAATATCTGAACACCTGCAAAAATTATTATAATTAAATTTTCTTCTGGTGTAGGTTTCAAAGTTCCATAATTCTTATGCGTAACACTGTGACTTCTTCCACTAAGTTTCTCAAGATTAGGGACTATGCCTAATGCTTTCTTGTTTTCAACAGTACAGAGTACAGTTAGATAAACTGCAAACTAAATATGTACTTCTTTAAGCTGCAAAAGCAAGCAGAAACCTAGTCCTCATTGTCTACTTCTTTGCTTTCAATAAAATGACAACAAAATAAGTGATACATATTATGTAAAGAATTGAAGATTGTTAAAGAGAGCCTATAAGAATTTTAGTACCAGTACAGAAAAAATGAGCCCCTGATTAGTCTGCCCCAATTGATGACCTAAGAGAAGACAACTCATTAAATGAATGAGGATAGGAAAGAAGGCACAGAGGCATGATCAAGAATGAATAATTAGAACCTAAGAAGTCCTAGGGCACCTATCCGGCTTCAGTCAGTGAAGTGCGAGACTCTTGATCTTGGGGTTATTGGTTTGAGCCCCATGTTGGGTGTAGAGATTACTTAAAAATAAAAAAATCTTTAAAAAAAGAACTTAAGAAATATTGCCCTCACAAACACAATTTATAAATTGTGCACTAGTCCTTATTCAATAAGCTATTAATCTTATATAAAATAAGACACCAGGCATAACACTTCATTGAAATATTTCCTCCAATAAAAGAAGTCAAAAGTTTCATGAACAGAAATAAAGGAGGTAATTTAACAAGCAAAATTAAAATATTAAATATGCACACAAAATAAATGTATTAAATGTATATCAATAAGATTAATCATAACAGTTGTTTCTATGGGTTTGTACCAGACATAATTCCCTACTTCTCCTCCATCTGGTATTGGAGGTTTCATGGTAGGAATGGGATTTTAAGAACTTATTGCCCTACTCATTCTGCTTGTATATCATCTTCTCTGTTGCTTCAATTTCATCCATAACCACAGTTTGTGTATCGTTCCTCTCCTGCTCAACATTCATTTTGGTTTCTTCCACATTTAGAATTAAATTAAAAGTATTGGGGGGGGGTCCCAAGTGATCTGGCTTCTAGTTACTTCTCCATTTATCTCCACCATTTTCCCTTCACCCAATGCACTTCAGCCAAGTTGGCCTCCTTGTTCTTCCTTAAACAGTCAAGTGTGCTACTGCCTTAGATACTTTATACTTATTTTACCTCTGTGTGAAATGCTCTTCATGGCTTCTATATGTCTCCATTTAATATTGTAACTCAACATTCTGTACTAGCAGCCCTACCTTTCCTAATGATCCTGTTCAATTACTCTGCCAGAATAGTGACTTCTTTCCTTGTCTGCTCATTTCTTGGTACCAGATGTCTAAAGTTACTGGTGATAGCTATAAAACTATGGTCTAAGTTAAATGAGACCCTTACTGTATCCCCAGGTGGAAAACTCCCCTCTCTGAGAATCAAGAGCTCTAGGCCTGCAAACTCTAAACTTTCAGAACAGAGACTATAAATTCATCAAGTACATGCCTATTGTCTTAGTCCCTGGACCCACACATTTATCCAGCGGGGACACAGTACTATATAAATGCTACGGATCTAGAGTGTATACCATATCCTATAGGATGGTGTCCCAATCTGGCAATTCAGCTGTGCTTTAGGAAGCCATCCCACCTCTCTATAAAGCCAACAGCATTTGAATATGACTCAAACTCACATGTCCCAAACTCACATTTCCATCATCTTTATTGAAATTTGTTTTTTATCATCTAAGGTGGTAATATATCAAGTCTTAAGTTAGAAGGTCAAACAATATATACATCTCTCACTAATACTGCTGGCCAAAACTTTATCATCATGAGAAACCGTCATATAACAAGAACTGTGTCAGTTTCGGTCAAGTTGAGTTATTACCCCTTCCAAAGCAAAAGAGGCCCAATGTCCGTCCACTTGCCACAAGTGGCGGGTTGGCTTTTTTTGTGTGGGGGGGTGGGGTGCAGGAGATAATACCATATCATAGCCACAGTATTAATATCTACTGTTGACAGGTTAGATATTGGCATTAGAAATAGCTGGATCTGTCTTAGTGCCAGCCCATAATGTAGTGTGCATATATCGTCTCCCTCCTTGCCACCATTAGTACCTCATTCATGTACCCATATTTCAACACTTGGGAGAAATTCACTAATAAAAACTTGCAGGATCATTCTTTCTACTTGGTTGTTTAGTGTCTTTTTTATGGTGGTAACCTCTGGTGGGTAATACAGAAACCTTCAGATAGATAGATAGATAGATGATTCCATAGACCCTTGAACAGAATATTTTAGTCTTTTCTCTTCCAGACTTACCAGTCAGCCAGGCTACTTACTACTGCCTATAAGTCCATGTATATTTTTACCTCAGGGTCATTTCCCTATCAAATAGATCCCCAAAATTCCAATGACTGGAAAAAGCTCCTCTCACTGCACTCCCTTTGACAAATGCCTCTGAGTGGGCTTGCGTTGCACCATTAACTCATGGACATATGAAGTCTAGTCAATTGTGAAGTATGCTCAGCTATTTTCCACTGTCATTTGCGATGATCCCCGTTGATAAAGTGGTAACAAATTGATAAATTAGAGATATCACAGAGATCGCCATCCTGTTTAAGTTTGATATTCTTTAATTTCTGAGGTAATTAACTTCCCGTACCCACAGTATGTAGTATTGTTTTCATTTATGGCCTTGGATGAGTAGTTTTGTTTTCCACTTGGCTTTCACCTCTACAACACCTCTTGCTGGGCCCATATTTATAAGAAGCTTTCCTTCAGTCAGTGGGTTCTGGGTCAAGGAGAGAAACCTATCAAGGGACTTTTTGTTGAGGTGACTGCCATCAGACTTTTGATCAGCCTCCATTCTCTATTTCTTTTGAGTGAATAAATTAAGCCAATCCATATTTTGGCTGTCCATGTATCTTGCCTCTAGTAACACTGTGTTCTATTAACCATTTCTCTGGCTACCACACCAGTCTTACTATTCATTGACATAGTAGCACTCATCCTTTTTCTGACGATTAAGTACCACCACCTCATCCACTGTCATGGATTCCAAGATTTCAGGACATCATTATTCCCATTACCATCAAGACACTCAATTCCATAATAGTATCTCCTATCATCCCTGGCTACAGAATACAGAAATTACTGAGTTTATCATTGCGGTTGGTGCTGCTCTTATCAGTATATTCCTTATCACTTATGGAAGAAACTGCTTTCTGGGCTATTTTGTGCAACATATCCAACCAGCTAGTGGAGAGTTCCAGCCTTACATGGTAGACCCACTCTACCATACTCACTCTATGAGTCCATTGATCCTTCATCACCTGCTAAAGTTGTACCAACATTTATGCTTCAATTTGTTTGTCCCCAACTCCCAAGTTTCCAAGAGCCATCTTAGCTACTTGTTGACACCATACTCAAGGTTCATGCCTAGGTGCTAAATTCTGTTCCATAGGAAAGTATTTGCATATTGATCAGCTCTCCCCTATTCAACTTTATACCTCTGCCGCCTTGATTCAACACCCTCAGTATCAAGTCTCATGCATACTCCCTAGATTCCTACTAATACATGTTAGGCATACATTGAACTCCCTTGGCAACTGTCTCACTCCTCCCTTAATAGGTTCAACAGCACAGCCCCTGCTGAGGTAAGCTGGGGTTGGATTCCTGTTGTTTCCTTGGTTGCCAGGAAGGGAAGGCCAAGTATTGTCTTATAAGGACCTGTCTCATTTGAGGCCTCTTCACTGGTCTTCAAACAAGGGTTCCTTACAGAAGGGCCACTTTTGCAAGGCCCAGCAGAGTTAGGGGGGATTTCCCCACATCTGCCCAGAATCCCTTGTTCAGTCTCAGGATTCCAATTTCTCCTTCTTAGGGCCCTGCCCTTGGTATAGTAGACATGCTGGGACTAAGCATCTGAAGGTCTATTACCCATACAAACTAAATCCTGAGCCTGGTCCTTCATTCTCTGTGCTTTTAGCTACAAGAGATAAAAATTTCCTTCAATACTGTCAAGGAGGTCCTCTGGCTTTCACAAATTGGTGATTAATCAGCCCAAGCCTGTCATTATCCCCTCAGTGCTCTGCAACGATGTTGTAGTTCCATATTCTTAACAGTAATTATCATTTGTCTCATACCTCACCAGCTAGTGCAATATCCTCCTCAGTATTTCATCTTGGTTCACTACCAATGGGGAAATAAAGTACAAAATGCTGTAAACAATGGAAATTTCAAGCAATCCTGCAACCCTTAGAACTGGGGTGCACCTTCAGAGTTATCACAACTTGAAGCAAGCAGACTTTTTCAACCTCATATCAGACTATGAGGGCACAGTCTGAACCATGGGAGGGGTATAACTTTGTGAGAGGTGCTACCCTGTGACCTTTGGCAGTCCCTGGCAAGGGGGTAAACTCAGTGACGGTCAGCAGTAGGTATTCCCACTAGCAGAGGGGATTTGGGCAGAGCACAAATATACTATTAGTATAGCTGAAAACAAATTAATTTAATCGAAAATAAAAAAACCAGAAATGACCATATTTTGTAAGAGCTGGAGATGAAAAAGTGATTTGAAAATGGTGATTATTCAATTTCTTGTTTATTACAATGTAGAAGTAAAACAATTCATATCCAATACTGTATAGTGTTACTGAGTATTATACAAAAACATATTATTTAAATTACGTATTTATTAAGTGATAAATAATTTTGGTAACTGGTCTATTAAATATTTTATATTATGTAGAATACTGATATATAAGGAGTTGAGTATTCCAGGCTTTTAGTGCCTTGATATTTCCCACTTGAAACATGACATATAGGTTCCCACTTTTCTCAACACACTTCAGGGTTTGTGTATCTGTATTCTCCAAAAAGAGAAATTCTATTAGTTATTAATACATGATAACAGTTCATAAAATTAGAACTCATTATCAACAAATGAAAATTGTGGGGCACCTGGGTGGTTCAGTCAGTTGAGCATCCAACTTGGGCTCAGGTCATGATCTCACGGTTTGTGGGTTTGAGCCTCCATTGGTCTTGCTGCTGTCAGAGCAGAGCCCACTTCTGATCCTCTGTCCCTACCCCACTCATGAGCTCTCTCTCGAAAAAAAAAAAATTATTAAAAAAAAATGAGAGTTCTGACTGTAGAATAAATAAATAAATAAATAAGAATAGATAACTTCTAAAGCATGAAACATTTCAAGGGAGAGAAATTTCAACTTTTAGTTAATTTTGAAACATCAGTGAAAGACTACTATATAACCAATTTTGTGCTATATTCTAAGTATACAAGAATAAATAAGCCAGAAGCTCCATCCTCAAGGACCTTTCCATCCAATATGTGCGGGAGAACACAGTAAGGTAAACAAATAATTGTAATTTAATTTGTGAGATAAAATAATAGCAGACCTATTAATAACTGTGGTGCAAATTAGAAAATAATCAACTATGGTTGATGGGAGAGAAGGAAATCCCTATTTGGGGACTGGAGGTTTGAGATGAGTTTGCAATGTATGTGTGTGGGAAGCCAGGGGGTCTGTGCATATGAAAAAGAGAATTCTAATAAAAATGAGACCCATTTAAAGTTACCAGATGAGTAATAACAAAAAATAAATATCTTGGAGAATAGTGCAAGGAGAGATTGAATAGGTGAATAATATGGGCATGGAATGAATTAGACCTAATTAGGAGTTTTTACTCTATACTCTCAAGTATCCAGTGACTACATTTATTAAAGCAATTACAAACTTCTACAGCAATTTTCTTGCATTAGACTATATTTTTGAGGCTAGGTGTTGTGTCTTGGTCGCCTCTGTATCTTCCAACACTGTGCCTGATTCTTACTTGAGTGGATATTTTGAATTTCACATAGACAAAATTCAATGAATGAATGAATGAATGAGTGACAAAATGAATGAATAATGATAATAGTAATAATAATAGCAGTTAACATTTGGAAGCATTTAGTACCATACATGGGTAAATCTTATTTAATTTTCACAACAATTCTATTACTTAGATACTAGTATTACCCATGGTTTATTTACAGAGGAGGAAATAGAGATCCAGAGAAAGGTAATAATATATCCAAGGTCACAGTTGCCCCTTCACAGAAGCCAGAAAATATGTGGGCATGTGAAAAGGTAGGAGAGATGGCATAGGGTGTAGAAGGATTCAGAAAATAATGTATTTGAGGCTGAAGAGGAACTTTGGCAGTATTCCCTAAGTGGCAAGAACTGTGGCTGGGTGGCTAGCCTGCTCTCTCTCCTGTGGCTTCTACAGGTTATCAGGCTTCTGGCTGGAATGCCAAGTTGTTAGAAGTTTGCCAATGTCACCCTGTCCTGATCTCCCCATTCTCTTCTGTTTCACCCACCCAGATCAGTCAAAATCTTTCCCACCTTTCCTTTTTCACTCCTACTAGAAAAAAAAAGATGGAGAGAAAAGAAAGGGAGTCAGGAGAAAAGGATAATAGAAAGAATAGAAGAAAGAAGCATTTGACCTCAGACTGCTGCTGTTGGGGGACTAAGACACCTCATTCTTCCACATGGACCCTCTGCTGATGTGCTCCCACCTCTCTCACCATCTTTACTTTGGTGACCTTACTCATGAGAACTTCTATATTCGATTTCTGTAAATTCTAAGCATTTTCTGGAATTTTTTACTGCACTACTTCTGCATGGTTTCCTCACTTGTTTAGTCTAGAAAACTGTATCTATGTCTATTGATACATTGCCCCATTTCAGAAGATTTTATGAATCCATCACTCCTATTCCTAGTCCTACTAGGAATGAACATGTACTGTCTCAGAGTCTAGACTGTCATTTCAATTTCTGTGTTTCCATCCTTAGCCAAAGGAGGGAAAGTTTGAGAGTGAGAATGGGTTACAGCAAAATTGGAATGATGATCTGCTTGATCATGAGTCTCTATCTGATAAAAGCCAGAATTTGAGGGAAAAGGGATGATTCATGTTAATGATGATTCCTTTAGTTCACCAGTTTCCTTTCTTCTTGACCTTCCCTCAGGAACCTATGTAGTGCCTACAAATTCCTCCCTTGATGTCAGCCCAATAAGAACAGGGATAAAACAGCCTTTATCTGGCAAGCAGAAAACGTCTCCCACATTTTCCTGGCAATAATCCAACACAAATCCAAGCCTCAAAGTTGTCCAGACTATACTAAACGGTCTTTGGGGAACAGCATCAGAAGGTTTGGGATTTCTTTCCATTTTCTCTTTTGTGTTGCAGAACGAAAGCTATTAAGTGGCAAACAGGTGATATTTTCAATAACCATTACTTAATGCCCTAGAATACTCCAGCACAGGAGTGAAAGACCAGAATGCTTAACAATAAAACTCAAGGTCACCTCAGGTCTCATTCTTCAAGTCGCAGCTTAAATGTCAATTATTTAGGGAAACATTTCCTGACTCTTCAGTCTTTGTACACTCTCACAGTGCCCTGTGCTTTGCCCCATAATAGTTACCATAACTGTAATTATTATTTCTACAATTATGTTAATGCTTTCCCCACTAATTCCTGAACTAATAAAGCTGACCTGACAATATTTGATACCATAGGCTGCATTCTTATGTCCATAGTCCCAATGCCCCTCACCATGCTCTATCTTCCTTTTTTTCTCTTAGCTCTTATCACCTAATATCATTTTATATAATTTACTTATTAATCCTGTTTATTACTTATTGTTTGTCTTCCACAATTAGAATGAATACTCTACAAAGTCAGTAACCTTTTGTGTTTTGTTCATTGTTATATCCTAAGTTCCTAGAAGACTGTATATGTAGAATGAGTGATAAATATTTATTGAGTGGATAAATGGGGAGGGGAAAGATTTCTCTGGTATACTTCATGTCCTTAATACCTGGTTGATTGTCTTCCCAGGATTTCACACTCAATGCCTACTAACTTGAACATTAATGAAGACAGGGGATGAGCATGAATGAATAAATAAAGGATGCAAATAGTTTTGAAATGTTATTTTAACTACCTATAACTAAATCCTTCAAACTAGTTATCTTCCCATAAAACAGTTAGTTTTACTGTTTATTCCATAAAAACAGTTAGTTTTTACTGTTTATTCCATACTGGTGAAAATAGTTCACCATACAAGATATCAAAATTATGCAGGCTCTACCTAATCCACGGAATTCTCTTCTAGTTTGTGTGAATATGTATGTTTCTGTATGCATGTGTGTACTTCAAGTAGTGACATTTTTCCTGTGCCACAGACAAGTTGGACAACTAGGGAACACAAAAAACATAGATAATATAAGATATATATTAATATAAATATATAATATCTATAGATAATATAGATATATGAGAATAATTTTGTTTGCCTTATTTCCATCCTTGCTTTTATTTCACCCCTTCATTTAGATGAAAATTTCTGAAGATGCATGTCATGTAAAAAAGGACATCACATGAAATTTATTCCAATATCATATATGTATAGACATGAGTATATATTTTGGGGACAGCATATATTTATATGGACATATAATTCCACACAGAAATATTAAATACTTTCAATATTGAAATATTTAATGATTTGAATTTTTCTCAGTTGAGAAGTAATAATTTCCCATGAGAAAATTCCTAAAATACGTTTTCTTTAATAATATATTTTGGAAGATCTTATCCAATATGTAATAATATTCACTTTAGTTGAATCCTTCTATTTCTCTTTTGCTTTTATTTAATTTCATAGCCAAAATGTGTACTTTTAAAAAACTTATTGAGAAATAATTGACAAATATATATATTTAAAGTGTACAACGTGGTGAATATATATAAATATATATATGTATATATTTAATGTAATGATTACCACAATGAAAGTAACACATCCATCCCCTTAGTTAACATAATTAACTCTTGTGTGTGCGTTTGTGTGTGTGTGTGTGTGTGTGTGTGTGTGTGGTAAGAATGCTTAAGATCTGTTCTTACAACTTTCAAACCATATTATTAGCTATTATTATCGTGCTATACATGAGATACTCAGAATTTATTCTTCCTATAAATGAAAATTTGTACCCTTTGACCTACATTATCCAATTCTTCCCCCCCCAACACCTGACAAATACCATTCTATTATGTTTTTATGAAACTGGCATATTTTTTTAGATTTCACACATAAATTATAGCATGCAGCATTTGTCCTTCTCTTCCACCCTATTTCACTAGCACAGTGCCCTGCAAATGTCAAGGTTTCCTTCAGTTTTATGGATAAATAATATTCCGGTGTGTGTGTGTGTGTGTGTGTGTGTGTGTTTATGTGTGTGTCTGTGGTGTGTGTGTGTGTGTGTAGTTGGTGAAAATGATACAGCCACTATGGAAAACAGTATGGTGGTTCTTCCAAAAAAAAAAAAAAAAGAAAAATTTAAATTGAACTACCATATGATACAGCAATCCCACTCCAGGTATATATCTGAAGGAACTGAAATTAGTAGATTTCAATGGATACTTTTTTTAAGAAATAAGAATTAATATTTTGGCAGATAGTTTTAGAATAAAGTTGTAGTCCTAGATATCACATGTTAGAGGATGGCCTCTAACATCCTCTGAGGCCACCAGGACATTTCATGTTGCATAATATTACCAAATGGCTGTGAAATCCAATAGGCAGCTTCTGAGATATGTCTAAGGTCAACAACGGATTGCAAACATAAAATCATCTCTTAAAATCATCTATTACTAATAAAGAGAATTAAGAACACAGATTATGTCTTCATTGGTCATGTGCATTTCCAGAACAAGTCTTTGTGTTTGTGTTTCTAGGTTTCAACTGAGACAGGATCTATAAGCAGTTGAACAAATGGGTGGTTGACTGGACCCCTTGTTAAATGATCTTATAACTAGCAATTTATAAATTGTAACTTCAGTTACAAGTAACTGAAGAAGCAATACCATCAGGCTGATTTTGTATTTGTCAAATAACAGTGTAAAGCCCAGATTATGATTATGATAGTTACATCCATTTTTAGTCAGATCTTTCCACCTTTAATTTTTTTAATTTGGTATATAAATGTTTTTACTTAGTTACTTCACTAGCATAATATCCTTTGGTCCAACCATGTTGTCACAAATGTTAAAATTTTCTTCTTTCTCATGGCTGAATAATATTCCATTGTATATATACCACATCTTTATCCATTCATTTAGCGACTGATTATTTAACTACTGTGAATAATGGTGCAGTGAACAGGGAGTATATGTATCCCCTTGAGATAACGGCTTCATTTCTTCTGTACATATACCCAGAAGTGAGATTGCCTGATAACATGGTAGTTCTATTTTTAATTTTTTGAGGAACCTCCATACTGTTTTCTATGATGACTGAATCAATTTACTATCCCACCTACAGTGCACAAGAGTTCCATTTTCTTCACATCCTTGCCAACAATTGCTGTCTATTGTCTCTGACAGGTGTAAAGTGGTACCTTGTGGTTTTAATTTTCATTTCCCTCATGATTACTAACGTTGAACATTTCTTCATGTTCCTGTTAGCCATGTGTACGTCTATGCCCTCTGCTCATTGTTACATATTTTTTAAAAAAATTTTAACCATACTTACAGCTAATTTTTTTTCAAATTTTTATTTAAATTCTAGTTAGTTAACATATAGTATAATATTGCTTTCAGGAGTAGAATTTAGTGATTCACCACTCACATACAGCACCTGGTGCTCAACACAAGATACCTATCACACATTTAGCCCATTCCCCCCACTGACCTCCCCTCCAGCAATCCTCAGTTTGTTCTCTATCATAGAGTCTCTTATGGTTTCTTTCCCTCTCAGTCCCTCTTTTTCCCCCTTCCCATATGTTCATCTGTTTTGTTTCTTAAATTCCATGTATGAGTAAAACTATATGGTACTTGTCTTTCTCCACCTGATGTATTTCACTTACAATAATACATAATACATTCAAGCTCCATCCATGTAGTTGCAAATGGCAAGATTTCATTCCTTTTGATGGCTAATATTCCATTTTTTAATATAAACCACATCTTCTTTATCCATTCATCAGTCGATGGACATTTGGGCTCTTTCCATACATGTACCCTTTTGAATCTGTATTTCTATATCCTTTGGGTAAATACCTAGTAATGCAATTGCTGAATCGTAGGGTAGTTCTATTTTTAACTCTTTGAGGAAACTCCATACTGTTTTCTAGAGTGGCTGAACTAGTTTGGAGTCCCACCAACAGTGCAAGATAGTTCCCCTTTCTCTGCATCCTTGCCAATAGTTGTTTCTTGCTTATTTTAGCCATTCTGACTAAATGTCAGGTGTGAGGTGTGAGGTGTGAGGTTACATCTCATAGTAGTTTTGATTTTTATTCCCTGATGATGAGTGATGTTGAGCATCTTTTCATGTGTCTGTTAGCCACATAAGTATCTTCTTTGGAAAAATGACTGTTCATGTCTTCTGCTCATTTCTTAACTGGATTATTTGGGGGTTTTTTTTGTTGAATTTGTTTACAGTTTATAGATTTTGGATAGGAACTCTTTATCAGATATGTCATTTGCAATTATCTTCTCCCATTCAGTAGGCTGCCTTTTGGGTTTCATTGGTTGTTTCCTTCACTGTGCAGAAGTTTTTATGTTGAGAAGTCCCAATAGTATATTTTTGTTTTTGTTTCCCTTGCTTCCAGTGAAGTGTCTAGACAGAAGTTGCTATGGCCTAGGTCAAAGAGGTTGCTACCTATGTTCTCCTGTAGGATTTTGATGGTTTTCTGTCTCACATTTAGGTCTTTCATCTATTTTGAATTTATTTTTGTGTGTGGTATAAGAAAATGGTCCAGTTTCATTCTCCTGCATTTTGCTTTGCAGTTTTCCCAGAAACATTTGTTAAAAAAGACTGTCTTGTTTCCACTGGATATTTTTTCCTGCTTTGTTGAAGATTAGTTGACCATATATTTGTGGGTCAGTTTCCGGGTTTTCTATTTTGTTGCATTGATCTATGTGTCTGTTTCTGTGTCAGTACCATACTGTCTTGATGACTACAACTGCTCATTTTTAAATCAGATTATTTTTCTTTCATGTTTTGTTTTGTATTTTGTGTAAGTTTCTTATATATTTTTGATATTAATGCTTGATCAGATATGTGATTTACAAATATTTGGTTTCATTCCATAGGTTGCCTTTTCATTTTGTTGATTATTTCTTTTGCTATGCAGAAGCTTTGTTATAATCCATTTGTTTATGTTTGCTTTTGATGTAATCCCACATGTCTATTTTTCCCTTAAATTTGTTAGTATGTTTCATATATTTAGGTGTTGGGTATGTGTGTGTGTGTGTGTGTGTGTGTGTATAATATTATAATTGTATAAAAATATAAATATATATTATATATTATTTACAATTGTATCTTCTTGATGAATTGACTGCTTTATCATTTTACAATGATCTTCTCTGTCTCTTGTTACAGTGTTTAGCTTAAAGTCTATTTTGTCTGATATAAGTATAGCTACAACTGCTCTCTTTTAGTCTCCACTTGCATAGAATGCCTTTTTCCATTCTTTTTCTTTAAGCCTATGAGTGTTTTAAAAGCAGACTTAAGCTTCTTTAAGGCAGCATAAAGTTGGAGCCTGTTTTTACATCCATCCAGCCAATCTGTCTTTTGATTAGAGAATTTAATCCATTTACATTTAAAGTAATTATTGATAGGTATGACTTTACTAATGCCATCTTACTGTTTTCTAGCTGTTTTGTGACTCCTTTTCTTCCTTTCTTACCACTTTACTTTAAACATTGATGATTTTCCATAGTGTTATGCTTTGATTCCCTTCTTTTTTTTCTTTCATGAACATACTGTAGGCTTTTGCATTGTGGTTACCATGAGACTTACATGAAACATAGATATTACAGTCTATTTTACGTTGATAAAATCTTAGCTTCAATTGCATACAAAACGTCACTTTTTTATTCTCCCTTTTTCATGTTTTTGATGTCAAAATTTATCCTTTTGATATTCTGTATTTATCTACCAATTATTGTAGCTATGGTTATTTAAAATTTTTTTTACATTTATTTATTTTTGAGAGACAGCAAAACAGAGCACATGTGGGGAGGAGCAGAGAGAGAAGGAGATAGAATCCAAAGCAGCCTCCAGGCTCTGAGCTGTCAGCACAGAGTCCCATGCGGGGCTTGAATCCACAAACTGTGAGATCACAACCTGAGCCGAAGTCTGACGCTTAACCAACTGAGCCACCCAGGTGCCCAAGCTATGGTTATTTTTAATACTCTCATCCTTTAACCTTCCTTCTAGAGTTCTGTGATTGACACACCACCATATTATAGTATTAGAACATTCTGAATTTTGTATATTGTCATATGTTTTTATGATAGATAGCATCTTTTCATTTCAGCTTGAAGAACTATTGGCAATTTCTTATAAGGCAGATCTTTTGTTTCTCTGGGCATCTTTATTTCTCCTTCATTTTGATGGATAACTTTGCTGGATAGAATATTTGTGGTGGTAGTTTTTGTTAGTTTGTTGTTTGTTTTTTGTTTTCTTTCGGCACTTTGAACATATCATCTCACTTTCTTCCAGCCTATGAAGTTTCTGCTGACAAATCTGCTGATAACCTCTGCTTATAAATTACAAACTTTTTTTTTTCTTTTTCTGTTTTTCAGATTCTCTCTTTGTCTTTAATATATGACAGTTTTATTGTAATGTGTTTTGGAGAGGATCTCTTTTTTTTTTTTTTTATACTTTAGATTCTTTTTTTTTTTCATGAAATTTATTGTCAAATTGGTTTCCATACAACACCCAGTGCTCATCCCAAAAGGTGCCCTCCTCAATACCCATCACCCACCCTCCCCTCCCTCCCACCCCCCATCAACCCTGGAGAGGATCTCTTTAAGAAGAGTTTGTTTGGTTATCTATGAACTTCATGAAGTTGGATATTCAAAACACTCTCGAGACCTAGGTATTTCTAAGCTATTATTTTTTAAAATAATTTTTCTGCCCTCGTCTCTCTCTCTTCTCCTTCTGAACTCCAATAATTTGCAAACAGTTTCTTTTGTGGTTATCATATAGATCACATAGGCATTCTTCACTCTTTTTCACTCTTTTTCTTTGTTCTCTTCTGACTGGATAATTTCAAAATCCCTGTCTTCTAACTAAGACATTTTTTTCTTCTGCTTGATCCATTCTACTAGTGATGCTTTCTATTGCATTTTCTATTTCACTCATTGTATTCTTCATATCCAGCATTTCTGCTTGATTATTTTTTTTAATTTGCATTTCTTTGTTAAACCTCTTATTTTGTTTGTGTATTATTTCCCTGATTTTTATTGAATTGGCTTTTTGTATTCTCTGTTTTTAATCTTTTTTTTTTAATTTTAGCTTTACTGAGGTACAATTGACATATAAAATTATAAGTTATTTTTAAGTCTAATTGTAATTGTGGTGATTTAATATACATTGTGACTGGGTGGCTCAGTCAGTTAAGCATCTGATTCTTGATTTCATCTCAGGTCATGATCTCAGGTGTATGGGACTGAGCCCCATGATGGGCTCTGCACTGAGCATGGAACCTGATTAAGATTCTCTCTCTCTCTCTTTCTCTCTCTCTCTCTCACTCCTCTCACTCTCACTTTCCCTCTCTAAATATATATACACACACTTTGTGAATGGATTCCCCCATCTATTTAATTATCACATCCATCACCTTACATATTTATCTCTTTTTTTAATGATATTTTGGTATTTTCTTGTAGCTCATTGAGTGTCTATGTAATGCTATTTTGAATTTCCTTAACAGGTAAATCACAGGTCTCCATGTCTTTGGGATTGGTTACTGAAAAATTATTGTGATCTTTTGGTAGTGTTATGTTTCCTTGATTTTTTCATGTTCTTTGAAGTTTTGTGTTGCTGTCTTTGTATTTGAAATAGTATTCACTTCCTCTAGTCATCACTAACTGTTCTCTCCAACACATCCAAACTCATTTTTTTTTTTTAATTTGCTTTAACAGTGCACTGGAACTTCTCTGGTGGAAATATGGATTTCCACAAAGGCTCTCTCATCCATGGGTAATTACCTAAGACAGTCTTTTCTAGTGGCTTCTGGACCACAGCCCAGAGAAGCTGAATCCAGTTCAGGGGCTACTGTAGGGCCCACAAATGGGACCAAGGTCTGCATGCTTTTTATCCAATAAACAGGTAACAGTATGCCACCAGGTTGTTTGGTATATGCTGCTGGACCCCACAGCTCCAAAAAGGAACTTTTGTCTATAAATAAATGCCAAATTGTTATTGTTGAGAAAGGGAACAGAAAGAAGGAACATCTTATTCAGCCATGATCCTGCCTATTTTATTTATATATATAATGGTTGCTTAACAATATTGCATTTTGTTATGAATAGCCAAGGGCAAGTTGGCCTTGAAGAACTATATGCTATGCAGTTTCTTTATGCCATGGTAAATAATTTTGAACATTTTCATAATTTTCTAGTTGATTAGGAAATATCTATAGTCTTCTATGCTAAAATCTTACCATATTTTTAAAGGCTTTGATGATTATAATTTAGATGTTTTTTTGAGGAAAAAAAAATCTTATGAGTCTTCATTTTCTCCTGTTTGAAAGTTTCATGCCTTTGAAGTTTCTGCTTCTCAGGAGAAATTTATTTTTCCAGTACAGAATTTTCAAAGTTATGTTTTTCAATATTGTTATATCATGAATAAATCAAAGCTTATAAACAGACAGATAAAAGAAACATAGGTTTTCTCAACCGCCCTCTTCTTCTCTTTCTCTAAACATAGCCTTTCTCTTTTCAAGCAAGGTTTATCTACATGGAGAAAATGTGACTAAAACCCCCAGCCCTCCTGCTATGATCACTATACATCTGCTTTAACCCCGGCTTAAATGAAGCAAATACTCTAATGACTTTAATATGCTTGGCGACAGTGGTAAGAATATATTAAATACCATATACTTACAGGAACTAAATTTAGCTTCTGCCTATATATTTAAAAGGAGAAATTCAACTAAATTTACTAACCTCCTCTTACAAATAGCCATTTTAGATAATTCAGAAAAGGAAGAACAGAAATAAATATTTTTCTGTCACTGGATCTATGCTAGCAAAAAATATAATACAGACAAATTGAGCCAAAATAGTAAGCATTATTTTTCAAAATATGTTTCTGTTCTAATTATTTAGATATTTCTAGTAATAACACGTTAAGGTTGAAGTATCCATATAACCCCTTTGACTCTTCCTGTGTGGACACAAAGAAAACCAATCAAAATCCTGAAACACTACAATCAAAATTATAATATTGAACAGGAAATCAGAGATTAATTATTCAAAATAGTTGAAATAGACTTTCTACATATCGATGAAAATGAATACAATTCCTTTCCATTAATTGTGTAAAACTTAATCCAATTCATCTGTTATTAAACACACTAATTTTATGTGGTATTTTTTAGATGTTAGCCATACTTAGCCTTTCAGACCTCTGTGACAAATAACTTTCTGATCCCTTGCTTCCTCTAGCTTCGTTGCTAAATTTTATGCAGTTATATCTGATTACCTGATTTTCAAAATATTTTTATTGACAATGTTTATTTCTAAATCTCCAATTTACATATATCTTATCCATGTTGGCTAACATTTGCAAAAATAAAGGTTAGTTTCTTTATCAATTGGAGCTGTTTGTAAAGAATAAATTTTTAAAAAGTAGTATTTTCAGATTTGCCTTGCTTTCTACAATGCTGCTTATATGGCTACTACCTTGAAATATGGGCTGTTCTGCATGCTCTAAGTACAGAACGTTTGGGGGGAAACACACAGTTTGGACACCTAATTATGTATTTTTGTCTTTAGTTATTTTACTTTGAATTAATGCTTCATTTCAGGGATATATACAGGTTTTTACAGTGAAACATCTCTATCTAACTACCGCCTACAATTACTGTGCATTACTTCAGCACTGTCAAATGAGAGCCAATAATTAGATCTGCCAAAACAAACCAAGGTTTTATAGGCACTGGGAAATTAATTACTACATAAAGAAATGAAACTAATCACATTCCCAGATTATTCCAAAATGGTCATTTTATAATACTGCCTTCTAGGTGATCATTTTGATTAAGAACACCACTTCACCTAAAATTTCTGCCTCCTGAAAACCGAAAGACATTAGTATAAAACTAATTTAATTCTACTTTAGACCATTCCTATTATCTCTACCCCTTGCACCATTTTTTCAGCTGTAATACTAGGAAGTCCTTTTCTTAATTTTCCTACCTCTTTTTAGCCAGGAATCAGTCCCTACCCAGTTAGCCAGAGCAAAGATGACTGGCCATTTAATAAGGAATTACTGCCATCTTGTGGCCATTACAATTGAAGGCAAATAATCCTAACGAACCCCTGAGCAAGAAAAAAAAAGACTCGGGTGATAGAATGCTCTTTGTCTTTTATCCATTTACTTCCAATGTACATCATTAAAGAGGCACCATAATGCACATTGTTTTTCAGTGAAAATATGTACACTAGTATTATAACATTCAAAAAGATCTCTTTTCCACACTTGGTCAAATGTAAATGTGAAGTGATCTAAAATAAAATCTTGAGTCTGCACAGAATAGAAAATTATGTAGGCAACTAAACAGAGGCATTAATAATTTCTATTATCTACTGCCTACGTCAGTAATTTATCTTCATTGTTTTTAATGTTAAGAATTTGTAAAAGGTCATAATTCAGTAGGTTCAAATATTCCTAACTCTGAAGTGACGTGTTTGCCACACATCTCAATAGCCCATGTCAGCACCGGAAATTGGCCAAAACCTACTAATAACCAGAAACAGATTTGAAATGAATGCTTCTCTCAGATCTGTATGGCACATGTTGTCTTCAGTATTCTGTCTCTTGACATGTGACAAATTTGCAAATTCTGCATTTTTAAGATTCACATGATACAGCCAGTAAAACACTAGCAGTGAGATAGAATGAGCACATCTAAGAACACTTTGTTCTGAAACTATAAAGCAAAAATTCGACCCTGTCTCTCTATCAAGATATGTGACATGCCATATAAAGTTAGATTTTGGGGCAGAAATCCCAAGGAGTATTTATCTGCATGTATTTGATTGCGGGAAACACCTTACTAAAAACTTGTTTTTCAACTAAGTAGAGGTTCAAAAGTATCATTTTCTCCCCCATTAGATTTGTATTGATTCTAAAGTGTAAAACCTTAAATACTTGGTAGAAAACACTCCACCTGGTGGTAGAAGAAAAAGGGTAGCCACTTTTTGCAAAAGACCCTCAGAAAAAGAGATGGAATCAATCAACAGAATACACATCTAGTTAGAAACTGTGTAAGATACTCCACTACAGTTGGTGAGCATCTTAAAAGCAAAATCCAGACAGACTCTGTCTCTCTATAAATCTTTCCACCCCTTTCCATTACTAGTTAGGTATTGTTGGCTCTAAGCCATCTGATTTTACTATGATTTATTAACTGCTATGCATTATATATGAGATTCAGGTTTGCTGAAGAGTTACCCTTATGGTCATTGTTGCATACAAATCAGCTACTGTTAGAGAGGTTTATTGCATGATTTTATGCCGCCAGCATTTTTGTTAGTCAGTAGTATAATATGTAACTGGAAAAGAGAACCCTTCCTTTTATATTTTTCCATATATGTTTCTAGCGCATGCAGTGCATGTTAAGAACAATAGTCCTTTGTTCTAGTCTGTTTATAAACAGAAGAAAAAGCATCCAGAACAATAGATGAGAAGAAATAAAAACCTGTTGTCTAAATCAGAGGGATTGGTATTCTCCAAATCATTGTTACAGCATTGAGTCATTTTCTCTGGTAAGACCAACTGAAACGTGAGAAAGAGCAATAATGTGAGCAAAACCAATTTACTCTTGGTAGGAAATTGGAAAAACGGTAGCAGAGGTCTAAGCAGATCTGTCTCTTAAATGAGCTACCACAAAACAGTGCTTCCACACTCTTTTTACATCTAGACATTTGATTAACTAAGTAATTCAACTCAAATTTCTAGTCCAGCTCTCAGCACAGTGACTTGAAAGCTTGCCTTTAGCACCTTTCTTACACGTTTGCTCCCAGCTGGCATAAACAATCGAGACAAAAGCAGCACATTACCCAAATGGCCTTGGTTTACCTACAACAATCACACAAAAAAGAGAGAGAGAGAGAGAGAGAGAGAGAGAGAGAGAGAATGGATATTGTCTTAATATCCAACAGAAAGGGAAGAGGTGTGACTGATCATATATTTTTTTTTTAAAGTGGACGAGAGAGAGAGATGCTTTCCTTCCTATCTGAAATCCTGCCATGTTTCTTTAACCGCAAGCATCGCGGTCCACTTCAGTGTGGCATATGTTATGAAGTGTTTCTGAAGAAAGGTGTCATTGTTCAGTAACAGCACTATGTCCAAGAAGAATAAGGCAAATATTCTGCAGCTTTAGCTTTGGCATGACTGACTGCTCCAGGTATACTAGAATCATATCCACTGAGACATATGTAAAAAGGTTTTAGAATCTCATGTATGTGGATTATTAAAGGTATATATGCTTTTTAATTCTTGTTTAAGCCATCTGTGAGTGCATTTTCTAGTTTTTTAAATAGCCTGATTTCCTGTTAATTAATTGAGTAATAATAATTATAAGATAGGTTCAACTGGAGTCACGTTTAAGAAAATCTGGATGAAAAAGTTTAGTTCAATAAAAAAGCTTAGTTTTATTGGATGCCCACTATGTGTCTACTGATAACTTTTAAGCATAACAGTGATAAATGGATAGTTAGTTGATATTAGAGATTCTTGATCTTTACAAGCCTTTGATTTTTATAGACATTTTAAAAATATTTATTTATTTATTTATTTATTTATTTATTTATTTAGGGGAGAACGCAAGTTGGGGAGGGGCACAGAAACACAGGCAGACAGAGGATCCAAAGCAGGCTCTGCACTGACAGTCTGACACAGTGAACCTGGTGTGGGGCTCGAACTCACAAGCCAGGAGATCATGACCTGAGCTGAAGTCGGATGCTCAACAGACTGAGCCACCCAGATGCCCCAATGTTATAGACATTTTTAATGTATATTGAGTATTTTCTCACAAAAACTGCCAAAGAGGTGTCTAAAAGGAAGATGAGGCATTTGAGGAAGACAGGTAAAACGATCCAAGAGAATGAGCTGCGCTCATAAATGGAGAAATTTGGTAAGTGTCAATTATGGGTTCTACTAACCATACAGATCCCTAGTCTATGAATTCATAAATGGCCTTTAAACTCTCAAGACTATTCCAGTTTCTAGGATCAGTGGTTTGAGAAATGCCCTAAATACATGATCAGAATTTTATGTCGTAATCCCACCCTCAATTTTCTTTTAATTTTCCTCCTCAAAGGGTATATGATTCAGAAACATGGAAAATTCAACTCGTGAAAGGAAACTATTAACTTGTAAATAATACAGTTATTAAATGCTTTGTTTTCCTTTGGGGATGGGAGTGGGGGTGGGAATACTGAAACCACAAAATTTTCTGTCTCTTAAAGATCTTCAAAGTGGATAACCGAACCATCTCAAAACCTAGCCCCAAACTACTCTCACATGCACTTGGAATATATTTTTTACTCTTTTCTAAGATCAGCGTACACTCTGCCTATTTTCCAGGTGACTAACATGAATTTTAATGAACTACACAACCACAGAGTGAAGATAAATGGGTCTGCAATGTTTATTTCAGCTTCTTTCTTCCAATAACACTGTTTAAACTGATAAACATCATTTGGCCTTGGCAATCTAGACCCTCAGGTCTGCAGACAAACCCTAATTAAGCTAAGTGGTACCTTTTCCGAGGACATCTGCTCCCAAAAGTTTCAAATATCCATAACAAAGCATGATTTTTCAGCCTCCAGAAACATTATGATTAATATAGAAGTATTCTTTTTCCAAAAGGGTAGAGTTACGAATTGAGATAGTGCTTTCATTTTCTTAGAACTGCAAAACCTTGACTTACTCCACTTTTTGTGTTTGTTTCTTTCTTTGGGTATTGGGACTCTCTCACCAGTTTCACAAATTTAATAATTAAGACAATGTAAACAAACAGCAAAGCATTACAATGCAGTAGAGGTGGGAAGAAAATCTAAGATGGTTTTTTGTTGTTCTTCCTCTCAGTCTTTGCAGATTTATAAAGTAGTTTCTTTAAGAGGGTGTCTCTATGAGGCAAAGTAAAATTAACACTATTCCAGTTCATGTGAATGAGTAAGTGGTATAAAATGACACACAGGTAAAAAAAAAAAAAACACTGACACACAAGTAACAATTTTTACATTGCTTAAAATTATAAATTTTTATAAGTTTTTATAAGTTTTATAAGTTTGCTGAGTTTGTGTGATGAGTTGGACCAAGATAATAATTAATGTAAGTATTTCTTATGTTTCTAGACATACAAAAAGTTTTTGATTTATTTTATGTTTTATATTTTTGGTAATGAGAAATAAATAAATGAACGGTTGTTTAATTCTGTTAAATATATACAAATACAAACCTCTTTACTTTCTGGTAATCAGGGACTTGGGGGGACAAACTTTTTTGAAATACTCATTTGGGTAGGAGTGAATTTTTGGTTGTGTGCAAGTTAAAGGGTGTCTCGCTCAGCAACGCTGAACTGGCACAAAAGCTGAATATTTATTTGGTTCAACCAATGTTCAATTGTGAGTTTTAGTGATTACAGTGCTTGAATGGTATACAACAGGAGAACAGGTACTCCCAATTGGGGAGGTGGGCGAGTGCTGCACAAGTCTTAGAAGATTCGTGACAGAATTTGATCTTTGTTTTCAAAAACTGATTGGATTTAGGTTACACAGATCTGCCCCCTCATCCCTTGAGCTACCAGTAAGAATAAGGAACTGCATCCCGCACGCTATATAGCATAATTCGATTTAATGCATTTCATATATGTCATGCCACATTATAATGCAGCTTACACATATTCAAAACAATTGCTATGCATACTCTTTAAGCTCCAGCTTTTGTCACATTGTGCATTATTTACAATCACTTGTAAATCCGGCAAAACACCCAGGCAGGAAAATCAGAGCAGGAGGTAGAGCTTGTTTTAATGTGATTATATTGGCATCTGATATGATGGTGCTTTGGACCATATTGACATGAGTGAGGATTCTATGTAGCAACTGTTCAATACCATCCGTTGGACTTCTCTGATAGACCACTTAACTATCTCAGCTTTTCCAGTGATCATCTCATTTATCTAGGATTATTGCACTGAATTTACTGTTTGGTTTTCTTCCAGAACTGAAATGTCAAGTCCAGTGTCATGTATGCAGTAGCTTTGTGCTGTGAGAGCTTCACAGATCCCCCAAAAGCTGCTAGCAGTTGATCTTTGGATAGAGCTAGAAATAAATAAATCCTCTTTAGCAGATCAATATTCATCCCATTTAATGCTTGATGTGAAACTTGTGGATTTGTGGTGGTAATGCTGATGTACAGCTAATCGTTGAAAATGGGCATTAGGGCTTTTATAGCATGGCAACATATTGTCAGGCAGGAAGGGAAAGAAGTGGTGAGCGCAGCCTGGAAAAAACATGGTGAGTGTGTATAAATTTGCTGTACACTTGGAATTCACTTGCAGTGTTTTACTATGTAATACTAGAAACCAATAATATGGACAACAAATGTATCTGCTCTGTAAAAACACCACCACCAACAACAAATTCCTAGGACCTTCCCTTGGTTTGTCACTCTTTATGGTACCATCTATAAAAATGAAGTAGCTAAACTTGTTTAGAGACTCTGGGGCTAAAGAAATTGATATTGAAATATTTTCCCGGTGGTGATTGAGATAATTATCATTAATTATAATGTGCAAAACAGTTTAGCCTAAAAGCCAGACACATTGAAGAGCTGTGGCGTTTTGGTGCTAGAAATTCATACTAAAACTGGAGACCCTCAAAGAAAGGAGTATAGTGTCCTGAACAATTAAATCCGACTGAGGAAAAAGAGAGCAAGATCTGAAACATGGTTAATGTCAATAGTTAAGGTATTTTTTCTAGTCAATGGTGTGAAAGTCATGTATCAGAACTTTCTTAGACTGCAAGGGTTAAATTGATCCCTTTTGATTTAACAGTCTTAGTTTTTGCTGTAAATAGATGATAATTCATACTGTCATGGTGTTCGGAAAAGCAAGGTGGTGCCGGGCATTCTTCGCATGCAATAGCTTGCAGCCCAACCGCATAATCTGTAATATAGACATTTGTGGTTGCCGATGGTATATATATTTTCAACCATATTTCTCCATTATTAATTTAATATAACGCAAGCAAAATGTGCACATGATCTCTGTGTGAAAACCTTGACTTGTCAATGTTCTTACAGACTCAGCCTGCCCCGTTGAATTTTAGCAAGCATCTAAACTTATTTGTACAAAGGGATGCCTTTGTGAATAAAGCATGAGAAATATGCGCTTACTGTAAGTATTGAAACTAGAGAACTGGTATTGATTTGTTTTCCCAGGAGAAATGATATTCTTTCTCAAATAGTAAGTTTTCATTTAGGTTTACTGAGAAATGAAACATTATAATCTTTACATGGTGGGAGAGGTCATTAAGCTTAAAACATGCAGAGTAACATCTGCTGGCTCCAGATAGTCACTGGAGTATTCAAAAGTGTCAGTTTCTCTTGTGCAAGTCCCAAACTTTACCACCGATAAATGATTTTCCCCCTGCCCACCGATAAGGATCTCGGGCACTCATACTTCCTTTGGTTGGCAAAGGAAGACAGGATAAGGGCAGGTCATGGTCACAGGATTGTGTTTATCTGGTGAAGAGTAAATCAGTAAACAGGGGAGGAAAGGTATGTTTATGCTTGAGGCCATGAAGATTGGGAAATAGTAATGTGCAAGGCCAAAGATGACAATTGAGAAAGTATGTAGGTGTACCTTCGATAGCATATGCTTGTGAATTCATGCACATACATGCAGAAATATGTTCAGTTAACCTGGTCATACAAAGAGGCATACTAATATATGAATAAATCAACACCTGTAGACACATTCCATCTACATTGTGTTATGTGTGTATGTGAGTATCGTATGTGTGCATGTACTACCTATGCATGCATTGGAATATCATAATCATATCCTAGAGCTTGAAATGGCTAATGTATTTGAAAATAACTTTCCTGAAAATGAAAATTTTAAAGCTGATATGAATTCACAGATAACGGAGTAACAAAAGGTTAGTCACAGAAACTAAGCTGTCTTTTCTCTCTCTCTAAATGTTGAGGTTGATATCAAGGAAGATAAATAGCCCTTTGCTCTGCAGAGCAAACCTTTCACTGCAAGAATGCTGGACTAGTAGATTACTATGACAATTCTTTCATTGATTTAAACTGACATGAAGTCAGGGATTTTCTGTGTCTGTTTTTTTTTTTCTATCCAGAAAAATATTTTTCCAGGTTCTCAATGCTTAATTTTAAGAAGTTATTATTAAGGACTTTACAGCTGGCATATTATTTGACAAACAGGGCCATTAGAAAATTGATAAGAAATGATAGGGTTTTTCTTTTTTCCATTTCCCGTAATAGTTACATTCTTTCATTTGAATTCAGGACAGTACAATCTATGCAGCTTTTTAAGAATGAAAAGAGAATGTACCCCCATGTACAAAGTGGAACAGCTCACTTCATATTCTCTCCCTCAGTTACCATCCTTCTTATTTAGAGAGAAAAAAACTTTGAAAAATAAAGGTCTGATTTTATGAGATTTACCATTGTGTGTGTCGGGGGTGGGGGGTTGGTGGGTGGGTGCTGACTACTCCGAAACACAGAACCTGAGAGACAAACTATGCATTTTTGCCTCTTAATTTTGTCTTTACATCTATCATTTCTCTATCCATTCATTTCTTCAACAAATAATGATTGATCACATTTTGTGTGTTAAGCCAAGATGCAGCCATTTGTCTCCAAGATGTTACACTCTTCTTTTCTTTTTTTTTTTCTCCTTAGTCCCTGAAACATCAGTATCTATTCATATATACTTTTTCGATGTCCATACTTGTCATCAACTATACCAAATTATTTATAAAGCAAGGTCAAATATAAATAATACAAAGATGATTGGGTTGGTGTCTGGATGGACCATAACTGAAAGGCATTCTAAAAACATGTTTATAGATAGATAGCTAGCCAGTGGATAGTATGAGGAATCCTATGTGATTATGTGTTCCTGGCTGTACTCATAAAACACAGAGCTATGCTATTCTCATAGAACAGAGTCTATCAGTTGAGCAACAGATTACATTCTTCTATGGGAAACAAAACCACCCAGGCCAAACTGTTCACCAAAAGAATTCCTACACAACAGGCTCAGCTTTCTAAGATAGGAAAAGTAAGACTTAAATTTCCACTAGAAAAGATTTAGGTACCACCTAAATTTAGCTAAAGTGGAAAATTCAAGGAAAAACTCAATGACTCACAAACTTGTGTCAGAGACGGGTCATCTTACAAGGAGACAAACATATGTAGAACATTTCTTTCATGCAAAATACTTGTGTTTAATACAGAAATGAAAACTATGCTATAGTAAGGAGGTAAGTTCTACATTCTATCTCTCTGGGATGATAGTCTTCAAGGGCAACATATGGTCCTAAAGAATGTATGGGCTGATGATATCTTCCAGAGGATTTAAAATTATAAATGGTGGAGTTACATAATCCTTAAATGTTTTTAGCCTAACTTTAAAAAAATTCTTATGCCAGTAGTGAGATCATGGTGGTTTACGTGAAAATTAGGAATATTAACAGTTAGACTAGATGGGCCCATTGTCTAGAAGGTTTTCCTATTGTGAAATGTCTTCCATGGACTAATGTTCACAAGAGAAACCTGGACTTGTGAGTCACTGCCAGACTGATGCTCTATCAGTGCATTCCATCTGTGCAAATATAGTCTGTGATATTTTAACTAAAATTTGCTGGAAAAACTATTTAAATGTGGAAGCTTATCACTTTACCTCCCTTCCACTAATCCCTGTTAAAATATTATAAATAACACAGAGCTTAGAGTTGCAAAACAGAGACCCAACAAGACTTAATCCAAAATCTTTTTGTAAAAGATTCAAATAAAACCTTACGTGAGATAAACTAAACCAACCCACTTTGATCCATATGAATTATCTGTAGTCCTAATTCCTCCAATCTTAGAAGAGAGAGAGAGAAAGAGAGAAGAACCCTCATAGTTGAAGCAGAGTATTTTATAGACTTTCCTAAAATAAAATCCTTTAAGATTTCTTAATATTTTTGTAGGTAATTCTTCTTAGAAGAAGAAAGTGTCTGATTTGCTCTACTGTTACTGTTACAAACCTTCAGTGCCTTCTTATTGCTGGAATACACAGGGGTTCCTTGAAACACTCCCTGAAAAGACCTGGAACTTCCTTTTTCTTTTTCCCCCCCAAGACAATGAATGAATAGGATTTCACGCAGAGACAATGTTAGAGAGACAGGGACACACTTTGAAGTTAACTAATTTGACAAGAAGTTTGGGGATTCTTAAAAAATAATGAAAAGGATCTTTGCTGAATTTTTATTTTGTTTCTGTTCTGCCTTTAGTTCACACAGGCGGGTTCAGGCAGGAAGCACAGCCTGAACAGCTCAGCCAGATCTGGAGGGATTAGTTACAGCAAAGAAGGCTGTTGTGTGAATCTGAGTCATTTTTTTTTATGGTAGCAATTCTAAAGAAAAAAAAAAAATCATGCATACGTAAGCGTGCCAAATCCCACCTTTATAAAAAGTATATCTGGTCAAACATTTTAATATAAAAATCTCCTAAAAATCACCTAATTGGAATGATTTTTTTCTATGATACTGTTTTATTGGACTCTACTAAAGACATGTTTTCTTATTTCTGAATATAATGTGACTTTAGTCATAATTTTCAATATTTGGTTTGGCCTGGGCTTTGTGCTTCCTCAAAGCGGCATCGTCAATTGCTTTTAGAGACAAGTAATTGGTAAGGCCAGAAGATAGAGTCAAACAAGCAGAATGAGAAAGACTTCCAGTCAACTTTAAGAACAATAAGGGGGATGTTAAAGGTGAGATGGTGATCCAAATTTTCCACAATGCTTTAGGACTAAAACTACAGGTGAATAAAAAAATAATTTTCTATTTCCAGAAATATAATTTCCTAGATAAATGTATGCCAAATCGGAAGAATAAAATCCACTCCTTGAAATATATCACAAGCAAAGATCTACTGTAAAATATTATTAAGGATTTGTTTCTGCTACACCTAAAATTGCATCACTCATTAAAGTTTAGATTTCACCTTCTGTTCTCCAACCAATGCCCCAGACCTGGAACAATCATGAGACAAATGGGCTAACTTAACTAAAATATTAACTCCTCAAATTGTAAGCTGTACCTCCTGTTGCATTGTGTTCTCATACGGTTTGTTTGGAAACCTTCTCTGACTATGGGGTAATAGATTTACAGGCTTGTAAAATTAAAACAAAAAATATTTTAATGATAATGGTTTTGCAATTTTCCCCAAATTTTGGTTCCAGAACCACTGGATGAATAGAGTAGCGCCAGTGGTGCAAGGAATGCCTCTACTCAAGATGACAACTTTATGTAGCCAGACAGCATTACACATGTTATTCCAAATCCCACAAGAGAAATTTTGAAAAAACTCCATTGGCTTTCTCCCACAAGAACCCTACTGTTGGTAACGTTTGGAATAGCCCACCAGACCTGACAGATCTGTTTCTTATTATATTGTGTAAGATCATTTCTCTTTTCTGCCTCATCATTTATCCATTTAACTAATGTATCGTAGATAACGATTATTTATTGTTAACAATCAGAAAACACACTTGGCCAATTAGTAGAAAGAGGTCCATTATTATTGCGACATTGAGGCATGAATATTCCATTTATTGAGATTCATTATTAAAAAGGAGCTAATGGATTTTGACATTCCAAGAGTTTCCATAATTTTGTTGGCTTATGTTTAGCTTGAGGTATAAAAGGCAAACACAATTTCATTTATCAATACATAAAACTGAGATAAATCCTGGTAGAAAAGTAAAGAATTAGAATACTTATTTGAAATTAAAATCTATGTTACTCCACTAATTTGTTAATGGCTTTTATACAAAAATTAAACAGCATTCAGTATGTAGCAAGATATATTACCAGCTAAGAAAGACTTCTTTGGCAATTACCCCACTGTTTAGTTTCTAAATTTATTTTGAAATAAACAATTATCAACACAATTACCTCAATATGTATCCTTTCTGCATTTGCAGAAACACATAATCTCATTTGTTTTAATTGTATTAGATAAGTGGACAAACTAAAAGTTTGCCAAAACCTATTTTCTGGCTTTATTTAAAATGAAAAAAGGAAAATACAAATCAAAAAAACAATAATGAAAAATAACTTGGGTCAAAAGTAGTTGTAAAGTCAAGTAGGTAGTGTCTCTTTCCTCTCTACCTCTATTCCCCACCCAGCACACACACACACACACACACACACACACACACACACACACATTTATTCACTCGCAGAGACATTAATCCAGGTATTTTGATTCTCTGATTCATCACAAGTAAAATTCAATATCTATGTGCCATTCTCTCCTCCTACTGTATAATATGCAGGTACCATTAGAATTTATTTGCCTACCTAGCCACCTTAGAAGAAATAACATTTTCAGCATTTATTTACAGAGGTATTTAACTAAGCCTTACTCAACTTGCTTGCTATTTTTTCTTGTAATCCTGTAGATAGTGAAGTTCAATAGCTCTGCAACTACAACATTTTGCAATAATGTTTAAAATATAATTGCACAAAATTTGTGAGGTTGTGGGTCAATGAATTGACATCTTTCTGTTCTCTGGTCTGAAAGGACAGCAGAGGGAGCCCCTGCATGATTTAAGGAGACTAAAGGCAGGCAGGAAAAGAAAGAAGTTGGAAGTTACCTGCGGTGCCCTCTGCTGGAGTCACTGGTAAAAGTTCAGATTTCAAAAAGAATTTGCAAGCACTGAATTCCAAACTTGATGTTAGCATGCATTACCAGTCATCACACAGGGTGTAGCAGGATTTCCAAAATATAATCTAATTTTAATTCATTTCAATTAAAAAATTAAATACATGCTTTATATTTTTTCCGTGAATTTTGAAGTCAATAAGTCAAATTTTGGTGGAAAATCTCACTACTCTGAAATTTGTATCATCACTGAAGTGTTACGATAGTTTCTCCATAACTATACGACTCCTACATATTCCAGAATCTTAATATGAAATATATAAAACTATTATATTCATATTCCTATAACGCAGGAATATCATTTTAATGTAAAATAGTTTTCTAGTAGGTGAAAGAGTCTGTTTAAAGGGGTTTGGGATCAGAGCTTGTACCAACTGAATGATGTGGCTTTCCTTGTGATAGTTTATCAATAATTCCAGTTACTGAAAACTATTTCAATGTGCTTGCTTTTCAATTCCTTTGAAGAACCCTTCAGAAAAAGATATCTTTTAATTCAGATTAATTGGTAATACAATTACTTTCAATTTTATGGGAAATAAGTGTTAATTATAAATAAAATATTATTCATTATAATTTCTCCTGAGAAACAATAAATCTCTAGAAATTCCTAGAGGTATTTTTGTTAGAGGTAAATAAGGTTGGAAAATATTTCCTCCATTAATATTTTGCCACTGTTTTATGACTGTTGAAAAGGTCCATCTATAGTAAATAAAGCAGATATTTGACAGCAAAGAGTTTGATTGTTTTTGCTTCCAGTTTAGACTGGATACACTAGTCATTTTTTAGTCTATATTTAAGACATTACTTTTAAATTATCCCTAAAAGATACTTTGATTAGTGAGGTGCAATGGTGAAATATAAATGTTCTATGTGTGCACTTAGTACTAACTTGCAAAAATTTTACTTTTTATTCAGGGAAAAGGAGGATATTAATGTTTTCCACGTCAAAAAGAAAAAAATGATTATTAAACATAAGTGAAAATAAGCAACTTTTTGCCTGTTCTGTAACATGAACTTCCACTTGCCCAAGCCCAGCATGAATGATACAACATAAAAGGAAAGTACCTTGAGTTGTTTCCTTGCATTTGGGCTTATATAGACCATTAAAAATACTGAGCATTAACCTAACTTTGAAAATTAGGCCTATATGTCAGTGTTGGGAGATGAGAGTTGGGGAGAGAAGAGGTAAGCATGGGCTGAAGATGAACAAGTGTTATTAGTTATTATATGTTCACATTGTCCTTCTTTTGGTGTCCAATTTCATATATATATTTACTTATTTTGAATCCAGTGAAATTTTAAAGAATAAAGGCAACTAAAGGATGGCAGCTAGGAACTGCCCAATTTTACCTTGAAACCTAGATCTACATTGTTTTTAAAAGCTTTCAATAATCCAAGCAGAGTAAGACTGAAACTCTAAATGTTCAGAAAAGTTTAATTTTATAAATATTTATACACACTTCTAGAATGCAGAATAGGAATTAAACTATATGTACTTTCGATTCAGATTAAACATTCATCTGTTCATCAGACAAAAATATTCAATGGCTCTCATGAGTTAGACCCAGTCCCAGGTCCTGGTGAGGAAGCAACACGCTGCCCTCATTAAACTGACATTTTCATTTCACAATAGATAACACTGTTATGTCATTTATCATATTCTACAAATATTCATAGAGCTAAAGCACAGTTAATCTATCCAAGGCAGAAAAAGAGTTTATGGAAAGTGTTGAAATCGTTTGTTGTGAATAATACACTGTTAAAAGTTTATAGGTTTTTAATCTCACCCTTTTATTTTTCTTACTGTCAAAGATTTCTGAAGATTTCCTGCATTTTTCTTTTTAGCTTCTCAGTTTGGGACTGATGCATTGATCATGTTTTCAAAAAACAACGTTCTTGCTCATTTTTAGAGTCATATAAGGGAGGGCTTACTAACTTCAAATACTAAAGGGACCATGATTGTAACAAATATTAGATAATATAAGTGAACGCTAGGAAGTTCAAACTCAATCTGAAGGAGTTCAGTATTCTTTCAATTCCCATCACAATCTCTATCTCTATCCAAAAATGGTGCCTGGCAAAAATATAACACGTTTTTTCACTGAATTAAGCCAATAGGGATTTTGCCAACGATTTCAGGCTTTTCCATCACCCTCTACTTTCCCAGCCCTATTTCCCCATAATCTCCTCCATGCTGTCTACATGGGGGACATTTTAACAACATTGTTTCTTGTGTATTACTGATTCTCAACTTTTCTCCTAATTTTGTCTGTAAATTGTTTTCTGGCAAAAATTATCTTTCCTCAATTTTGTTGTGAACTTGAATCTTCAAGAACTAATTGAAATGGCATTTCTTTTTTGAAGCAACCTCTGATTTCCTTCACAACTAGAAGCTTCCGTGTGTTTTCTCTAAACTCGTATAATACTTTTTCTAAACTTCTTTCTGAGCTTAGTATACTTAGCATATTTAATTTTTTTCCAGTACAAATCTTAGGTATTCTAATACTAAACTCTGAGAATCAGTGAATCTCTGGGTGTGATAAATATGAGTGCTGAACATAATGAAGTTTTTTGAAAACACACATATATATACAAATAATTATAATTCATAACCGATTATTTTTATTCAAAGCACTTCTTAGTGAAATTATCCCCTGAGGTCTAATGTGCCTTTAAGAAACAAATGGTATCCCATGCTTCAGGTTATTTTGGCCTCCAAGATGCTGTACAAAGTTAGTTTATCAAATGATGAATTATGATATTTAGACAACATTGGAATTAAAATTGGAAAGTATTTTTATTGCAAATCATTTTTTTTAAGGAGTGACAATTTTCAAGACTATGTTTTGCATTGAAAAGATGTGTCTTAGGGAATTTGAAGAAATGTGTTATACTATTGTTTAAATTATGTAAAAAAGATATATTTTCATATCCAATAAAGCTTTCTCAACTGAAAAACAATAGATAAAAATGAAGATAGATCGATCTTAGAAGAGTAAAATATAAGGAAATTTTGCTAATAAAAGTTTTTCTGTAAGTAATTTTTATGTACTAAAGCCTTGTTGGCCAGGTGTTTATGTCCTACATACACTTAAAAAGAAGACTCAGAGAGTGTGTGATTATTTGTCACACTTTTTGAATTAACATTACACAGAGATGCAATTATGATATTCATTAAAATATAATATTCATTATCCATTTCTTTTTTTAAATTTTTTAACGTTTATTAATTTTTGAGACAGAGAGAGATAGAGCATGAATGGGGGAGGGTCAGAGAGAGAGAGAGGGACACACAGAATCTGAAACAGGCTCCAGGCTCTGAGCTGTCAGCACAGAGCCCAACGCGGGGCTCGAACTCACAGACCGCAAGATCATGACCTGAGCTGAAGTCGGCCGCTTAACCGACTGAGCCACCCAGGCGCCCCTGTTATCCATTTCTAAATGTCATTATGGACATTTAGACATAATGACATTTAGAAATATCTCTTTGGCAGAGACAAATACAGCCCTTTTGCTTTTTTCTAGCTAGACCACATTTCCAAGGCTTCTTTTCATGTTTGGTGGGACATGACCAAGCTTTGACTAATGGCCAGTGAAGCCTCACGCAAGCAATTTTTCATGTTCTGTTTTCTTGGAGATGACTCCAGGGCCTTCGGGGTTAGTAGAGCCACACTATGGTAAGAGCCTTGATCCCTGTATCATCACCTGGAGGAGAGCCACAAAACAACAACAACAACAAAACAAACAAAAACAACTTCCTGATTGAGAACATTCATGATGGACTGTTATAGGAGAGAAAAGTATGTTTTATTATCTGAAGCCACTAAAATGTTGGCATTGTATGTTAGAGCAAATGGCCAACTCTAACACAGACACATCAGCAAGTCAGACTAGCTTTCTTGTGACCTGCAGACATAGTCCACATAGAAGTGTGCATAAAAGGGTCACATTTCTAAATTTAGATTAGGCCAACCAAAAGGCAGTAAACCTTAGAGCATGATGAACTCATTATTTTGCATGAGATCCAGTTCAGTAAGAATAGAAATGTTTACAACTAGATTTTTTTCACACAAACAAAATTGTATTCGCTGAATTGTGTGTGGGAGGAAGGTTTTTATCTTTAAAAGCTACCTTACATTTATTGGAAAAATGTCACTGACAAAACAGAAACTTAAACCTAAAGTCTTAGTGTCTGGAATTATTGGAGTAATAACAGTGTGGAAATAGCTCTTACCTTTCATTTTAATATCTGTTAGCAAGTTAGAGTTTGCAAAGAGAATTCACATGTATTATCTCATTTTATCAACGGAGAAAAATTTCAAGGTAGAAACTATTGTTAGCTCCATTTTGCCATGGGGAAACCAAAAGGTAAAATGATACTGGCAGATTGATACAGCCAGCAGTGCCGGTAGCACTGCTACCGGTAGCCACAGAGCTAGGCGAAAATTAACCCGTTCCAAACAATGCTACAATTTCTGACTACTTTGTGTCAGAAACTCTCCTAGTGCCAGGCATTACTGTGCAAATACAAAGATGAATAAGAGGTAGTCCCACCTGAACTACCCTGTCCCAAGAATATGCCATCTCTTCTTTATTTGAGCTAGGCAAGGTAAAGCACGTGGCATAGCTAAGTAGAATCCTTTATACCATTTTCCAGGAAGGGCCCTTTCTCTTTTCAGAAACTTTGGGAGAGTCCCAGTAACCAGAGTCTCTAGATTAGGGAAATTCTCAATACCCTTTTCCTCACATGCCCTCATCTGCTGGTCTCCCCAGGGAGTAAGTTCTATCCCATCCGTCTCCCGATCACCAGCTTTCTGGCAGAAACCCTTGCTCTAGCTTACCTCCTTGGAGAGCACTAAATCTGAAAAGGTTTTTTGCTGCGCCTGAAGTGATTATCCGAAAGCCTGCTCCACTTGTTCTTTCTACAGTGTTTGAGCTGAAAAAGACCTTGGGGAAATTGAGGACTACACTGGCTATCGATGGATGGCCCTAGTTCTTTGAGTTGTTTTTAGTGCCTTATGGAAGCATACCTCAGACCAGCCTGATCCAACTGGGTGAACCACATATTACACAGAATATCCTGTTTGTGTTTTACACACAAGGATTATTTAGTAGGCAAAGATTCAAATCATTATAATCCTAAGGAATTTGGTAGGCTTAATAACTAGTATGTTAGTCATGTGTTACATGCTCTTAAGTGTGTTATCTCATGTAGTCCTCACAACAAGACAATGAGATGAATACTATGAGTAATCCTGAAAATTTAGGCTTAGAGAAGTAGGAAAACTGACCAAGGTCACATAGCTGGTCAGTGAAAGGAGGGACACTGGAAGACTCTTCTTTTCTGATGCCAAAGCCCTTTCTTTTAACTGGTCTTGACTTGTTATATGTCTCTTCTTTGAAACAAAGGCACTCCATCAAAAGAAATCTTAAGGTTGAATTTAGGGAAAAAAATGAGTGGAAGGCTATAAAAGAGTCCCTTACATTTAATACAATCCTTGCATTATGCACAGCCATCTGTCTGCATGTCTTCCTGAGAGCAAATGGTATGATCTCGTATTTGTAATCCACCATTATTTTATACTATTTGATGCAAACTATTTACATTTTTCTTATTCAGGAAGGTAAGAATACAGAGAGACACATCTGTGCCTATTTGGGCACTTAGGCCTGTGCTTTTTGAAATTTATATGAAAAATGAAGATTATGTTACAATATTTTTCAAACTTCATGGTTCATACTCTTTTAAAAATTGTAGGGCAGGAATTTAGTCTTACTGTTACACCCTTCTTATTACTTTTAGCTCTTTCTAGTATTTGAGATACTAATTGATTAAGGATTAATACAAAAATCTAAGAAATTATATAATAATTATCCTTATAATCAACTTTAATTGAGGATTTATATTTCTTGCAGATATATAAAGTAGGTGCAGATTAGACTCAGTCATTCTGACACTAGGCCTTGCCTTGTAAGCCTCCCACATCTAAACATCACTATTGAAAGGAACAAGAAAAAAATTTGTTTGATAGAAATGCCCATTAAAGTTCCCCTGTTAGAAAATACTCAATTCGGTGTCTAGAATTTATTATTATAGAAAAAGTTCTATCCTTTGAAAGGAGTATTGCTTTGTGCAACAAAAAGAACCATCTCATGAATGAATCTGCTATTAAGCATAGCGAAGTGGCATCAAGGTCACATGTGTATAACAAAATATAACAGGTATTAGACAAGTTAATGGGAAAAACTAAACAGAGTCACCATAGGGGCGCCTGGGTGGCTCAGTCAGTTAAGCATCTGACTTCGGCTCTGGTCATGATCTCACAGGTCGTGAGTTCGAGCCCTGCATCGGGCTGTGTGCTGACAGCTTAGAGCCTGGATCCCACTTCAGATTCTGTGTTTCCCTCTCTCTCTGCTCCTCCCCTGCTCATGCTCTGTCTCTCTCTCTCCTTCAAAAATAAATAAAAACATTAAAAAAATTAATTAAAAAAGTCACCGTAAATTAAGCAAAAAAAAAAAAAAAAAGAGAGAGAGAGAGAGAGAGAGAGAGAGGGAGAGAGGGAGGGAGGTAGTTGCTGAGTTGAAGTATTTATCTTCATCCAATCTAACATCATCCAAAGGAAATTGAAGTGGACTTTTAAGAGCTGACTTGATTGAATTACTTCCTTAGTGCTGAGCACTGTTTTGAATGCTTTACTTGTATTAATTTGTAATTCCAAACCATGCTAAAGGTTATTATCCCCCTTTTCCAAATAATACAACTGAGATACAAAAGTTTTTAATAAAATGTCCAAGTTCCATAGCCTAAACCAGGATTAAAGCCCAGGTTTGATGCCAGAGTACCCATTCTTCTCATTATGATTTTGTTACCATAATTACTACTCAGAAGTGTTTATTATTGAAGTTTTCTATCTTAAAAGTTCTGCTAAATTTTAAAACGCAGTAATATATTTGAAAAGTTAAATTATGATGTAGCATTCCACATATATTATGTCTCTGAAAAGCATCCGTACTGACTCTACTGCGGTTGTAAGTCAAATGACTTTCTATCTGACAACATCATAAACTCCATCTGGAATCTGAAAATAAAGCTGCTCTTTGCCTCTTGCATCGTCATTAGTCATATAGATTTTTTGGTTGGAACTTGGCAGTAGGACAAGGTAGAAAACTCCATGGTCTACTTGGGAGAGACATCCCTTTAGGGGAAAGACCTGGATGACCGTACTCATGTTAACTCTTCCCAAAAATATTTTTAATTTTAGGTAACATTTCTGCTTTGAGATCTTTCCTCCAGGCTAGTGCCAAGTGGAAGGACCACTAATATCTATGCAAATGACCTCTCCCATACCATGCACTTCTCCTTCCGGCTCACTTCTTCAGGTTCCATCTGGTTTCTGACTATTCAGATTTGAATCCTGACTACCCCCCTTACTGGCTCTGTGAACATAAAGCAAAGTAGTTAATCTTTCTCAATAACAAACTCCTCATCTATAAAATAAAGGTATCAATAGTACATACATGATAGCGTTATTATAATGGTCAAGTGAGGTAAGGCATGTAAGATGCTTAGAACAGTTTCCAGAATTTAGCAAGTACTCAATAAATATTAAATACATGCTTTTTGAAATTAAAAGAGCCAAGATTTGAAGTTGAATAATAAACCCCTGTAGACTAATACTAAGTTGTTCAAAGCACTTTTCAAATATCTGGAATATGTTCTTGTTCTACGCGTTAGTGAAGAAAGTAAGATTCAGAGCAATAAATTGTCAGGACATTGTCCTTTAGGCACTATGAATATAGATTCCCATAAACTACTAAGGACTGGTACAGACCAACTGTGGGTTGTTTCCAAAGTATGATTTTTTTCTTCCTTTTATAAAAGATAAATGTCATATCACAAGTTGTCCATGCCTGGAAGACAATTTGATTGTTCTCCTCACTCAGGTAATATTATTTTCTGTAGAGATGGTTCCTCCTCTTTAGTGGAAGGGAGGAAAATTGGATTTGGATCTACAAAAATAAGTCCTAGTCAGGAGTATCATTTATCTGTAGGAAAAAAATATTTATAGAAGCTTGGGCTTCACTCTTAAGAGAGAAACTGCTCCTAGTTACAGTCAGGGAACAGATGAATGCAGTATCTGTCTTTGGCTAACCAAAAGCATAGTCTTCTCAGATTCTTCAATGTAAATTGTGTTATAGGTTCAAATAATCTGGTGGCAATGCAAAGAACATTGCCTATGGAGCCCTACAGCTAGAAGTTCACATCTTGAATCCACCACTTACTAGGTAGCTATGTATCTTTGGGCAAATTATTTAACTTCCTTGAACTGTTAATTTGTTTTTCAATAACCCATACCTGATAGGAAGATTAAATGTGAGCATGTTTCTAAAGCACTTATTACACAGCTCAGCAGATAGTAGCTATTGGAATCTGAGTTGATTTGAGCATTAAATAGCAGGTTGAAGCAGGGGCCTTTAAACAGCCCAAATATGAGATTCTTTAAGTCTATGAATCTTCAAATCCTGACATACAGCTTTTTCTCTAAACACAAAATGTATGCCTACCTTGTGTAATTCAAGGGATCAAAATCCCTCCCCTTCACATGATAAATAGAATCATCCAGCTGTGGTCAGTAAATTATGAAAAATCACTTAGTATTTTCTGCTGAAAGAGGTAAAGAGGTTATCCCAGATTTCATATCTGCCAAATATTATGTTCATCACCTTATTAAATCTATTCCTTCTAATACATTCATGCAAGTGAAACACTGAAGCCTATTTCATTACCAGAGTAAAATTCAGCAGCATAGCAACAAAACAACACTCTTTATGGAAATACATTTTCTAACATAATGAAATTAATCCAAGGACTTTTGTATATCATGGAAAATATACATACATGGGTTAATACAGCCTCCCTGGTTAATAAATGTAATGAACCAGAATAGGAAGGAGGCGAAGAGGAAGGAAAGATACTCTGTCAGGATGAAGAGAAAATTTCCTGAGATTCTTCTTATAATTCTTAAATACCTAACAGCTAGTGGTGTTATATCTTTGATTCAAAATCCTTTATGAAGTGTAATTAGACATAAAAAGCCATAGAGCATTCTATAGTTTATGAGAATGAAATGTAGACATTTTCTCCTTACTTTGTTTACTCTGGAGCTTGAAAAATCATTTCAAACCCATAGAGCAAAACAGGAAGATGGGATTTGCTATCCAGGACAACTATTCACCACTTATCCACTTCTTCTTCAATTGTTTCCTAATAATAGTTAATGCTTAATGTACTACTGCTGACATTGTGGAACATTATATATAATTTTCCCGATGCCTTTGTTGACAAGATTAGCAATAAGTTAATAGCAATTTGATGCTCCTCACATGAGCTTTAAAATATTATTAATTCTCAATAGACATAATAATTTTAAACTTTCCATTTTGATCAGCGTCGCATCATAAGCATTATGAAAAAGAAAGAGGAAATGAAGAGGGGAAGGGGTGAGAAGGGATATAAACAGAAGAGAAAGGAAAGAGAAAGAAAACATCAATATAGATCTGAAGAAACTTATTTATTAAAAGTATATTAGAAAATATTTCATTATAAATTTTCTTATATTATTTTGTTTCTCTTATCTTAAAATATTTATTTTGACTCATTATTAACACCAGTTCATTTCCACTTTCAAAAACCATTTTATTCATTGTAAGGCTAATATATAAGGATGCATTGCCCCTCTTCTTCTGTTCCTTACTTTTATTAATCCTTCCTTTTCTTTCACTTTGTTCTCCCTTAAAGTAGTCATAAGAGTACCTATGTATCTACAGACAAAAAAAACAAAAAACAAAAAAAAACCCCAAAAACTAGTATTCAAGACATGGATTCTGGTTGTGTGAATGGAGGGAGCCCTTGTAAACAACATTTTCCTTCTTTGCAAATAATGGCTTCCAGAAACAGTTACGTCTTGGCCACAAGAAAAGATTCTCAGAAGTTGATTGATCTAAAATTCCTTTTAAGAACATAAAGGACTTTATAAATTCAAGAAGTGTATTACAAAAATATCCCAGCAAAAACAATTCACCAATGACATAAGCGAATATCTTGACTTCCCTGATTTTCATTTAGGTTCCTAATGTTTGAGTCCATTGAGGCTATATTACAAAGCCTACTCTTCTGGAAGATATCACAGGGTTTTAAAAATATGGCTACAAAGAGCAAAAGAAGATTTGAGTCTCTAGAGAGAAGATCTCCAGATTGAATGCTGTATAGAAAACAATTTATTCACCTTATGAAGATGAAAGGAGGAAAAGACTGAAGGGTCATAAAACTTGTCCATTTTGGAGGGCCTCAAGAGGCTGTCTTATTGGGCTTGGTAGTTGGAAAAGTATCTGTAATCTCAAAGAAAACCCTAAATAGTGTCCACGGAAAATGTTTAAATGGATTTTTAAAACTCTACTGGTTTTTATTATATCTCTATTCCTTTACTTGCAAATAATCAATTCAGAATTATGCTGTTACTATTTTTATCAATTTATTCTGTGTTAAAATAACCCCAAAATCCTAATAATTAATTAAAATATAATCACAATGTACTCTAAATTCCTATACCATTTTGTAAAACAAGATGTCTTTTGTATTCGAGATATCTGAGCTTAATTAATTTTGAACCCCTACAGTTCTTTTTTAGAAAACCTCTCTCAGTGAGTAGGGCTAATAAACTAATAAGCAACTCTTTGGCCATCAGGTATATATAAGTTGTGAGATCATGAAATGGAACTATATCATAAAGATTTAAATGCAAAAGAGAATGACACGGCAACTATAAGGGCGAAAAAAACAAGAAGAGTAAAAGACAGTGATCAAAGACGAGAAATGGGGAAATAGTTGATAAAGACCTGAGGAAAAAAAAAAAGCAGAGACTGACCAAGAAATAACCCAGGTGAGTGATTGTCTCTGCCCACAGGTATATGTCCTCACAGAATTGAAGCTTTCCTGCAATGAGCAATTTTGACCTCCCTGCATGTAACTGAACACTCTCCTTGCTGAAATCTACTTCACCTGAGAAAAGGGTGACTGGGACATGATCTGAGAACCCCTGTATACTTTTGACCATTCCCAGGTCTCAAGGTCAACATATGTGGGACGGATGAAGGCACTACACTTTCTAAATAGAAACCAGGGTATAGCAGTATACTGAGGGGAAACTTTTGACACCCAGAAAACTTTGTCGTAAATGGGAATATTGACTCCTACTAAAGAGCTAGCACTGGTCAAATTTTGTGACTTTTGGGAACTTAACACTTAAAAAAACAAGTTGTACACTGTATGGCTTTGGAGGGTTATCCATAGCCCACTGGGCAAAGACCATGCCCATTTAGCAACTGTAAAAGATATATATTTACATAAATCTGTATATGGTAATGTTTCATTGATATTCAGAATTATAATCAGAACCAGTGTAACTCTTGCCAGTCAACTTCAGAAGCTATGGGATAGGAATGCAATAGGGAGGGTGTTAGGGGTGGGGTGGTAGACACTAAACATTATTTTCCAAAGTATATCTTGTGGAACACAAAACTAAATAGATAGACACTCTCTCTCCTTGCAAAATATTTCTTTGATCGAATAAGTTTAGGAAACACTTTATATACATATATATGTATATACATATGTATACAAATATATACATATATATAAAACACTTGTTTCATATATATGTGTATATATTTGTATATATATGTGTGTATATATGTATATATATATATGTGTGTATATATGTATATATATGTGTGTATATATATACACATATATATATGTAACTTAATTGGAGTTAAGTTGGAGATTAAAAATATCATTGGAGATTAAAAATTTATGTTAGTATAAGTTAGTAAGTATATACACACCAATATACATAGTAAAGTCTCTGAAAACTCCCCCAAAGCATAACATTTCCCAAGTATTTCTATCCACTGATTTCATTGGCATATTTGGAAACACTGCTGTTAAACAATGCAGTGTGATGCATGGGAGCCATCTAGACTTTATGTAAACAAAATGCAAGAAAGGGTACAAACTTTCAGCTATAAGATGAATGATGTCTGAGATCTAATGTAAAACATGTTGACTGTAGTTGATAAGACTGTAATGTATGATTGAAATTTTCTAAGAAAATAGAATTGATGTTTTCTCTCTCTCTCTCTCTCTCTCTCTCTCACACACACACACACACACACACACACACACAAGATAAATATGTGAGGTGATGGATGTGTTAACTAGTTAAGTGGAAGATTCTTTCACAACATATGTCAAATCACCACCATGTACATTTTAAATATCTTATGATTTTATTGTCTAATTATACCTCAATAAAGCTGGGGGTAAATGCAGGACAAAATGGAGTACATAGGTAAGAAAACACCTTACCAGAGGATAGCTTTTCATATATTTCAGCCCTAATAACATAGATATAAAAAACGCCTGAAAAATTGTGCACACACACTACAAATTTTTGCCTTGCCTTCTGTGTCTCCTGAGTGGTCCTAGATCCTAGCTGTGCATTAGAATTGCCTGATGATCTTTTTGTACACAGAGTGTGACTTAATTGATTTGGGCTGAAACCTGAGCATAAGCATTTATGGAAATTTCTCATGTGACTCCAGTGCTGTCAGGGTGAGAGTCACAAATGTAAAAAAATAAATAAATTAAAAAAAAAATGTGGAATCCATTTTGAGACCAAAGAAAATGTTTAGCTTGTAACTAGAGACTTTTGATCAGCCCAGCAGGCTGTGGCATGGCCTTGTGTAAGAGACATTTGTAATTGATGCTGGCCTGGAAATCCTCTCATTCAATGCTAGCTCACCATCAGCTTTATTCTCTTCCCTCCAATTCTCTTTTGTTTTGGCTTAATAAGTTAGCCCTCTCAGTATGCTCTCTCCTTCAGTTTCTTCCCCCACTACTGCCCTCTCCTGTCCTATATATAGAAGGGAGTTTTAATGTTGCCCTCCTCTCCAGGCTCTGAGGAATAACTCATAGATGAAAACAGCTTTGGTGGCCATGCAGCTGTCAATAATTGGATTTGGTATCCGTAACCATCTAAATGCATACAGGCCAATGTAAGCCACTTCTTTCTTAGCTAAGGTAGGAGGCCAAGAATAGGAGCAATTATCATATAGAAAATCTATATGCACCAGGAACAAGTGGCCCCTCCCTCTATCAGAGCATGTACTACCTTTTATGGGCAATTTCCTTTCCTCCTAATTGAACATTCAGGCGATGCACAATAGCACAGTCTTCTGTCTTTATGTACACACGTTATTTGTCTTACATATACATATAAAGTTTGCATCAGCATCCAGCTTTTTTTTTTCCATTATCGTTGTCAAAGGGTAGCTTACGTTTTCTCCATGCAACAATTGTATTTAATGAAATTGTGGATTGGAGGTCAACTCCCAACAACGGGAAATGTGAAACTGGTGTTTATCTCTTTTTGTTTCTTGGAGGACAGGGACAGGGTGGGGATACTAGGATACTAGCTGGGCAGGGAGTGTGTACTACTCGTATGGGAAGGAATCTTTAGAAGATAGTTTTTTACTTCACCCAAATAGTTCTGTAAACATGAAACCCCCAGAATTAAAAACAAAAAAAGCCAATATCTTTTAAATGTATATGTGAGAAAGAGGAACCAAAGGGAAATGAAGAAGGGGAGACAGAAGGGAGGGTGGAGTCTGAAAGAGGAAAAGGGAGCTCCAGAGAAGGACAGCACTTAAAATGCTGATGGCCCATTGTCTTTACCCAAAATTCTGTTAGTAACTTCACAAGTGCTCCTTTCTTATTCTTCAAGCCTAGACACTAACAATTTTGCTCAAATCCCCATGAAGTGATTTATTTAAAAGTGCATCTTTCCAGAAAATCCACAAAATGGAGTCAAATGGTCTCGTCCCTACTCCCACCATCAATTTTGTTATCTATACCAGCAAGGGAGTGATGTTTATGCTTTTCTTTTTTTTTCTTTCTGTCTCAACTATGTAAAGAAGAAATCTGTTTTCTATCAAACGCTCATTGAATTTTTTGAAAATATCATAGTATAAAACATCAAAATATATAAACTGAGATAGCTTTTTTAAATGAGAAAATCATCTCCATCTAGGAAATTAATCATTTGCCCAGACTGAACTATACCCCTAAATCTAAAAAGTTGAAAGTATGTACAGGCATACCTTGGAGATATTGGGAGTACAGTTCCAAACCACAGCAATAAAGTGACTATCTCAATAAAGGAGGTCAAATGAATTTTTTGGTTTCCCAGTGCATGCATATAAAAATTATGTGTACACTATACTGTATTTGATAAAGTGTGCAATAGCATTATGTCTAAAAAAATGTGTACACCTTAATTTAAAAATTCTTTATTGCTAAAAAATGTGGACCATTACTAAGCATTCAGTGAGTTTTAATCACTGATCACAGACAACCAGGACAAATATAATAGTGATGAAAATTTTGAAATACTGTGAGAATTACCAAAATTTGACACAAAGACACAAAGTGAGAAAATCTGTTATTAAAATGGCACCAGGTTGCTACAAACCTTTAATCTGTAAACAACAAACAAACAGACACAGTATCTACAAAGTGCAACAAAGCAAAGCACAATGAAATGAGGTATGCCCATTTTTTACATCTAAGAAGAACTAACAGAACTAACATATTTCAGAGAAGGATCTCTGAGTCTCTCAAATTTCTGTATAAACAAAAAGACTTCATAATGGTCATCTACACCACTTTCATGTGTTGAAAGAACACTTTCCCGTTCCATAAATTTACACCATGTTGCTGCATACCATGTATTTGATCATTCTTCTATCATTTGGTACTGTGTTAAATTAGCATACAAAAACACTTTCTACACCTAAGGAAATTCTACGGAACATCCTACCATGACAAACCAAATGAGAAGGGGTTCCATAACCAAGCCTCTCTTGTTCCTGGGAGACTTGGAGAGGAAACAATCCTCGGTGAGAGAGATCCTGGGAAAAGCTGAGGAAGGTAACCAACTCCTTAGGAAGCACTCCCAACCTCAGCAAAGGACATGAATTAGTTGTTTTTGCTCCATCTGAGACTTGGACAATTTAAGTACCTATTTTGCTGAACTGCTGAAATGTAGTAAGCTAACACAAGGGAATGATTATAATGCCTTTTGGAGCAGAAAATGGCCTTTGAAAGAACACCACAGGAGACCACGCCCAAATGGAGACCTGGCCATTATTTTCTTTCTCACCATATCCTCACCTAGAACTCCTCTGTGTGTCAAACAGACCCTATCTTCTTATACTTTCTCAAAAGAAATAATAAGCATAATATATCCTCCTTTTGTTTTCTTCCCTTCCTTGTAACTGGCCTTAACCAGGCTGTAAGGAATTCTGTAACTCAGTAGCCTCTCATCCATCACTTCTGCTCCATTTGAAAAGCATGGCTATGAGGGAAATGGAATAAACCACATTCCATTTCCCTATTTTTCATTGCTCAGAAACAATGATGACAGCATATCAAATGAAACTCGTAGGACACAATCTCTTACTTGAATCAAGTCCAGGTGTCCAGGTATCACCACATCAGCCCGTCACCAGCCTGGTTCCTGTTGATAGTTCATTCTCCATCACCAGAGAGGGCAATGGACCTGCTGACAACATAGCATCCTCCGAAATATGGAGGCTGAAGTCATGCTTACTGGCCAGACCACATGAGGCTAACTTATGGAGGCTCAAAACTAGAAACATCAGGAAATATTAACCCATTAAAGACTCTTCGACAGGGAAGTTGCGGGATGGAACTTGATTTTGACTGAATAACCTGGGAGTCATATGTAAATTATGACAATACAGAGATTGGTATAAGAGACAAGGAAAAAGGAATTTGTAGTATTGTAGGCATAAATGAAAATATACAATGGAGAAAGGAGAAGAAAGGGTGAATTAGGATGACCTTTATGAGACATGTACTTTGAAAAATTAGGATCTGACTGGATCTAAATAATAAAAGACGTAAATACTCCTAAATTGACAGTAAGAAAGAAAACCTTCAGTATTGGGATAATTTTGTTGCTAGAAAGAGAGATGTTTGAAAGGATAGTCAGGTTAGCTAGAAGCTAGCTATAAAGGATAGCAAGAAGGTAACTTTGGTTTTAGACATGCTGTTAAAAGTAAGGGCAAGATATACAAGAAAATAAATACAACAGGTGCCTGGTGATTCTGAAATGACAATTTGGTGGGAAGACAGAACTAGAGCTGGGCATGGAGAAGACAAAATGTAGAGGTGATACATGAAGCTGAGAGTGGGTGAGATGTCCCAAGAGTAAGTGTGGAGGGAGTCTCAAAAGGTAGGGATGAGGAAGAGGCAGGTGGGACTTTGGATGCAATGAAAGATGACAGTACAGAATTTGGCATATCAGAAGAGAGACTAACAGGAAAAGTAGCATGGGGTGTGGGAAGAGCAGCAGCGTCATAGTTACAGAACAAAGATTTTGGTTCTGGGTCTGCTATTACTAATTTTTACAAACCTTTTCTTAAATTTTTCTTTTTTTTTAACGTTTATTTATTTTTAGGACAGAGAGAGACAGAGCATGAATGGGGGAGGGGCAGAGAGAGAGGGAGACACAGAATCGGAAACAGGCTCCAGGCTCTGAGCCATCAGCCCAGAGCCTGACGCGGGGCTCGAACTCACAGACCGCGAGATCGTGACCTGAGCTGAAGTCGGATGCTTAACCGACTGAGCCACCCAGGCGCCCCATACAAACCTTTTCTGAATAGAATTCTTTGTATGCAAAATAAGGGATTAAGATAAGATCAGCATTTCTTACAAGTTGTTCCACATAAGATTTTTAAGTCCTAAACAAAGCAAACAGTGTCCAGTGTTCAAATACACCTGGGAAATGTTTATTTAAAACACTGTTAAACAGATTTTATTTTTTGCAGGATTTATCATAATTTTTATAATATTGATGTGTATCATGAATCTCCAAGAGAGGAGATACAGTTCGCAATGTGTCCTAAGTTATATGACAAAAGAATTTGGGGTGTGCGTGTGCGTGTGTGTGTGTGTGTGTGGCATCTCAAAAGATAGCGTCCCACAGAACTGTGGAAAATAGTACTCTGGAAGTTTTCTAATGACCCTCCCAGCTCCAGAATTTTATGAATCTATCAGATACATAATCTGATTCTTGAAAAATGTACCCATTTTAATAAAGACACAGAAATGTCATCATTAAATGTGCTTAACTTAAAGTTAAGAAATGTGTGTTTATTATTTCAAACTCTGTTTCTGATCCATATTTATCACTAGTATTCTGCACTGTCAAACATGACACATTAATACAGTTCTCCAAGAAAATTATGTTCTTATAAATGGATAGCTTATTTCTGTCAAATACAAGGTTTTTATTATGTGAAATAAAAGATGTGTTAACCAAACTTAGAGTGGCAGGTATTTTATGATGTATATGTATACCCATTCATCATGTTGTATACATGGTGCTATGTGTCAATTATATCTCAGTAGACCCGAGGAAGAAAAAAATTTTGTGCATGGATAAAGAATCTACTGGATTCAATGGAATCTACTGGAATCTACTGGAAATCAAAAGATTTCCCTTCAAAACTAAAGGATCCTAAGAACTATTAGTTATAGAGTAATTAAAATTAAGAGAAAAAACCCAATATATACAGAGTTCATGATTTATCTCTGATAATATTGAAGAAACAAACCCACTCACCAGAACGTATAGTTCTTTCACCTCTCCTGCTGCTGTTTTTACTGATTCCTGACCAATGTTCAATGATGCTGTCACTCATGGATGGAACTGAAGATCTTCTTGATTTTACCCTGGCCTCTCTGCAGATAACCCCAACTCTCTGACAACTTGGCCTATGTGATAGTGTCATTGAACTGTTCTCTTCCAACCTTCATTCAGAGATTTATTCACTTGGTGATTTATTTTTATTTTATTTTATTTTATTTTATTTTATTTTATTTTATTTGAGAGAGAGAAAGAGTCTTAAGCAGGCTCCACACCCAGTGTGGAGCCCAACACAAGGCTCAATCCCACAATTTTGGGATCATGACCCAAGCTGAAGTCAAGAGTCGAACACTCAACTGACTGAGCCACCCAGATGCCCCTCCCTTGATGATTTTTAAAACAAATTTTATGTGCCTTGCAAAATGATAAAAAAAAAATATTAGATCAAATGTTAACCATAAAACTATTGATATTTCCTATTTGTACCACTTATTCTATTATGAACATGCATTTATTTTATAATCAGAAATCTTTTAAAGTTTTGTTACGTGGCTTTCTAGTACTCACAAGATTACTACAAACAGTTGAAGGTTTGAAGGTAGGAAGAGAAATTTAGAGGCAGTCACTGGGCTGTTACAATGAAGTGACAGTTGACAGGCTAACACCAAGAAAGGTGACAGAAAAAGGCACACATGGGGATCTGTTACCACATGGGAATGGATGTTCTTTCAAAATGATTAACACTGGTAGTCAAGAAATGGTTAAATATAGTCTTATAACTTTTATGCTAGTTAGTATGGAAATGCATAATATATTTTATAAAAATTTAATCCAGAATGATAGAAATGGTATGGCATACAAAAGGGTAAGCTTCGGTGACTAACACAACGTCAGTTCATAAAACTTCTCTTCCTTTGCTGTTGGGTAAAGAGATGTAAATGTAGTTTCACATATATATGTACTAAACCTCATTACAAATGGTAAGATATTTTCTACTGTTTAGTTTGTATCAAAGTGTCATTGTTAAAGTTTGTTAACTTTAATTTGCTTAAGTGAAAATCAGCAAAGACACTTTTAATTATTTGACTGCACAAATTCCAAACAGTGAAAATGGCACCCTTGGCCATCATGGTACAGAGGTCATGACAGCAAGGTAGACTACCTGGCTAAGGATGCCTCCCTGTCTGAGGCATCCCCTTCTTGTAATATTTCCCAAGCTTTTCTAACAAAGACATAGAAAATAGTAGATGTATTTTATGGAAAATCTTATTTTTCTTAATTTTAAACTTAGAATATTTTTATCACTTTGAACTTCAAATGAGACCCTGGCTTTTCAAAAGATTATAATGATTTGCAGCTTTTCTCATTTGTATTATAAAACCTGAATCAATTGTCAGTTTAAAATTAGCTCTATAAATTTTATTTCAGTAAATAACCCATATACCAGTTTTTCCTGACCAATACAACACGTATTTTCCCTTCCACAATGAGCACATGACAGAAAACATTGTCAATTTCTGCTTTGGCCCTTTTAAAAGACAGCTTATTTGAGGGCAGTGTATTTTTGAATTAGGTAGACCAGTATCATCAACTAATGTGACTCTATGCTCAATTACTCCATCTCTGGAAATATGAACCAGAAATATTAAATCCCATGCACATTTTCATTCCCTGTGTAGTCACAGTATCTGTGGATATCTTTAGTCTCAGTATAGTAGCTGTATCATCCATACAAATGCTGGTGTAGAAGTACCCTCATTTCAACACTTCAGAAACTAAAGCAAAATTGGAGACAGAGTTTTAAACAAAACTCGAACTATCCTTCTCTCCAGTTTAATTCATCCTCAGAACACAAAATGCTCCTACCAGCTTTTCCCCTAATAGGAAAAAGTTTACGATAGATAAAGTGATAAATGACAATTGTTACTTATAGATTTCTTGGTAGGTGGTCATGCCTCTCCCTAATTTCTCTAAGATAACATGATTCTCATTCTAAGTGTGTTTGCTTAGTTGGCAAAATGCCAACTTGAACCACATTTGTCTCTTTGTCTTTTTTGGATAGGAGGTATATGCTAAACAATGAAAACCTTCATATATAAACTATTTACCTCTGCAAGAAAGCCAAGCAAACACGCCTTACAACAAGACCACATAATCATTAGCAGTGTTTTTGTTAGAAGAGAAAAAAAGAAAAACTTGAAAGTTGGTCAAGAGGGTTTATAACTTGAAGTTACACCTGGCATCCTTGGAGTTACAAACGAGAGATAGCAAAATGTTATTTAAGAAAAGTACACTAAAAGATCTCAAGGTTCATGTAATGCTTAAAATCCAAAAGTAATTACCTCATATCTAAACCAAGAAACAAAAACACTATGCGTGTAGAAGCTTTTAATGCAGCAGCATCTTCCCAGTTTTCTGAAATTTGTGACAAGCTTTGTCTTCCATTTTCTTCCTACAAACATTTTAAAGCCATCACAATCTTTCTTTTGCCCTGTCATCCTCCATGAGCTGTGCTCTTAGTGCTTAAATAAGTATTCCACTTTGCTATCTAGAAATGGGCTTTTGAGCATGAATGACCTACTCTACTGGTAGATTAAGTTCAACATCTCATTTAGAGGAAAATTACACAGCAATCAAGAATTTAACTCAGTGGAAATTGCTTTTAATGTGCACTCTCTTTTTCAAAATGGCACATATAATCCTCATAGTAAATAGATTACATAAAAAGAAAAATATTGTTTCTGAAATCTTTTTCTTTGGACACAGCAAGGAAATGTTTGTACATTCCCATGGTATGCTCAACTTTCTTCTAATGTTTGATATTCTGAAATTTAATTTTTGTTAGAGAAAGAAGAATATCCTATCACTAAAATCAAAAGTTATTTTATATTTATTTAACTACACTTTACTTAAAGTAAAGAAAGGGACCAAATATCTGTCTTCCCAAAGCAAAGCACAAAAAGCACATATTTCCTATAGATTAAAGTCATCATGCATGGTTGTCTACCCAGTGGACCACGATTAAGTCATACAGGTCTATGACAGTAAATGACTTCATTGATTCATATCATCTTCACAAGGCACATGAGGAAACTTTCCATTGAGGTGGTTGAGTAGGGCTTATATAGGTCATCTGAATAGTTTTCTTGCTCTTTGACCTACCCGTTCTATTGCCCCAAATCATTCTTGATTATTATACCCTTATCCCATTATCCCTTCAAATCCCACCATCAGTCACATATTCCAATATTTAAATTTAATCTCTCTTTGAGCTGCATTTTCAGTCCTGCAATATACCCAGTCTCAGCTCTCCAGTATTTTCCCGTATAATGCAATCAATTGGTACATAGAAAGTGGTAGAACTAAGCCAGAAACAGAGATGATGCTAATGTAATATGGTGGTGCAGAGTTTTAATTCAAGTCAGACTACCCAGTTTTGCACTTCAGTTTCATTACTTGCTATCTCTGAGTCCCTGGAAATAGCACCTATTTCATGACATTAATCTGTGGATAAAATGAACAATCCATGAAAAAATGCTTAACATTGTGCCTGACAGAGCCCAATAATGCTGTAATTACAAATAAAAGGAAAGTTGTCATGTGATAGTAAGGACGGAGCTAATAATAATTCCAAATTTCTACTGGGTGAATATTTTTATTTCCTATATCCTGAAGAAGATATCTGAGCTGGTTCTTCTATGGGTTTCTTTTAATTCAGTTCAACAATAATATAATTGAGCACTTACTGTTTGCATAGTGATAGGTGCTAGTTAATAAAAGGAGAGGGAGAAAGGGGAAAAAGATAAGAACTAATATATATTAAATGTTAAATAGGTGTCAGGCATTATACTCAGTATTTTCTTTTATCTTTTTTTCAAGTTTTTATTCAAATTTTAGCTAACATAGTGTAATATTAGTTTCAGGTGTAGAATTTAGTGATTCATCACTTACATATAACATCCAGTGCTCACCCCTAGTGCTCTCCTTAATACCCATCTTCCCATCCCCCTCCCCTCCAGCAACACTCAGTATTTTAAACATTATGTCTTCGCCAGGTAGATTCAAAAGTCACCAGACTTGCCAAGTGGTAAAGCTCAGATTTGAATTCAAGTTCTTCAGACTTCGGCCTGTGTTTTTTAGTGAGAAAAGCAAAGAAGCAACTAGCCATAAGGCAATATAGAGTTTATGAAGTAGTATGGGAGATTAAGGAGAGAGTGATGAATTTCAACTTGGCAGAACCCAATTAGGCCAAATAGAAGAGGTGGCACTGAATTTATTAAAATATAAATAAAAATAGCAGTCATTCATAATAAAATATTCAGATGTATTAAATAATTACTCTGTGCACCATTCTAATGTTTTATCTGTATAACCGATCGATAAAAATGAGAGAATATATTTTGGCAGAAAGATCAAACTCTACCCAGAGTTGAGATAGGAGATAGAAGGAGCTTCATGGTCCTGCATATCCAGTGATTTTGTACACAGGGAAATGAAGGTGATAAAACTAGAAATGCAGGTTCTGAAGAACTCTCTGGCCATCATACTAAGAAATTTAGACTTTATCCTATAGTACAAAAAGAGAATCAGGATAGAGTCAGCAAAGGAGTTATATAATCAGATCTGAATTATCAGAAAAATAATTGTTAGAAAGGTAACAAATGGATTGGAGTTGGTGGATCCTGGATAAATAGAAATAAAAATAAATTAAACACAATACAGTGATAGTACTCCAATAGTTCAAATAAGAAAGGGAAGAAGTTTGAACTGCCAAATTGAGGAGTATGAATGGATACAGGTGTGGTGGGTAGAAGAGGTGAAGTAGGTAGAAGAGGTAGGAATGGAATTGACAGAATTTGGTGGATAAATGGATTATCAGTAGTAATGATAAGAGAGAGGTCATCAAAATATTCAGGTCACACTGCCAGTAAATATTTAGAAATGTATCTGTAGTTCCAGAGGAGAAACAGAGCCAGAAACAATGATAGATGATAGAGAGATGATAGATCATTGACAGATGGCTAGAGTTCATAATACTTCCATCATATATTTACGATGTCTGTTGTAAGAGGAAAGTACTCTACATTTCTCCTATACGAAAATAGGCGAAAGTTCAAGCCACAAGAATAAATGATGGAAAAAATATCCCTCATGGGGATGGAATATGAAGTAACAAGAGAAAGTTCAAAATGAACTCTGGGAAGTTGGTCCCACATAAGAGAAAAACACAAGAAAAAGAAGTACTACAGGAGATAAGGATATTAAAACAGAGGAGTCAAGAACAGGGGAGGAGACACAGCAAGAAAGAAAGTCACAGGGTCCCCCAAGGAGAGTGACTTCAAGAAAGCAAACATCCGTCAATGCCAAACGCTTGCAGAGATTAATCGGGATAATGATCAAGAAGAGCCCATTGATCAGACAGTTAGAAAATCTCTGCTGCTTTACTAGCCTTTTGGACACAATGGGGTGAGGATAAATGGTAGGTGAAATAGTGCAAGCAAAAATTTTAAACTTTTATGAGAAAGTTGGCAGTGAAGAAGAATATTGGATTACTTGGAGCAAAAGAGGATTTTTATTTTTTCAAAGATGATAGATTTTTTTTTAATTTATAAGAGAAAAGAAGCAAATGGAAGAGAAATATATTTTAAGGTATCCTAGATAGGGAATGACAGATAGAGAAAGATTGGGGAGGAAATGAAAAGGGTCTTGATCAGGAGCTCTGGAAGAGAAATAAATGCTCCTTTACTTGAGGCAGAAGAGAAAGAAGGGCAAGCACAGAGTTTTGTTTTGTTTTGTTTTCTGTTGCCATTGTTGCTTTTTTTTAAAGTTTATTACTTATTTTTTAAAAATTATTTTTAACGTTTTATTTATTTTTGAGACAGGGAGAGACAGAGCATGAACAGGGGAGGGTCAGAGAGAGGGAGACACAGAATCTGAAACAGGCTCCAGGCTCTGAGCTGTCAGCACAGAGCCCGACGCAGGGCTGGAACTCACGGACCTCGAGATCATGACCTGAGCCAAAGTCAGAGGCTTAACCGACTGAGCCACCCAGGCGCCCCATAAGTTTATTACTTATTTTGAGAGAGACAGAGACAGCATGAGTGGGGTAGGGGCAGAGAGAGGGAGACAGAGAAGCCAAAGCAGGCTTCACACCGTCAGCGCGGAGCCCGACATGGGGCTGGAATACACGAAACCCTGAGATCTTGATCTGAGTTGAAACCAAGAGTCAGAAGCTTAACAGACTGAGCCACTCCGTTTTTGTGTGTGTGTGTGGGTGGGGGGGGGGGGTTCTTTCCTTTTCTTTTCTTTTTTCTTTCTTTTTTTTTTTTTTAAGCAATAGGAGATCGAAGTTGAGGGGTTTTAACAAGGGGTGTGTGTGTGTGTGTGTGTGTGTGTGTGTGTGTGTTTAGTAGAAGTTTAATCATTTTGCTTTTATGGCAAAGACTGAGATGAGGTCATTTGCTAAAGAGAGAAGGAAAATCAAGTTGTGGCAGAGGTTTAAAGAAGGGAATAAGATTTGAAATTTCTCCTTTGAGAGACAGAGAAATGAGTTGACTAGAGATAAGTGAGAGGATTGCTGAACAGTCCTAAGGCTCAATTTTAAATTCTGGCATTCCAACCAGCAGAAGTGAATATTTTTCTCCGTCAATACCCTCTAACACTGGAGGAAGAGGAGGATTCAACTGACTCAGCGCTGGCCATTGCTTCACCCCTAGGGTGGAACGGCAAAAGGACAAAATAATTAAGAATGGTTTTTAAGACAGTTCTTAAAATAGTTGAGCCTGGAATCTAAGTTGAGGATACAAGTCAGAGACCAGAAAGAGACAAGGTGGACAACAGTGATGGTGGTGGTGGTGATGGCAAATACTGTGCTGCTCTGTGTGCGTGACACTAGTCTACATACGTTACGTATATTAACCTTTTTAATCTACGCGAGGTCATGTCATGCATGCAAAAAATAGGTTTATTTCCTAACCAGCTGTACACCCAACCTCACACTCCCACTTTTAATGTGTTTTATTTGTAAATGCATTTGTATATAACACATCATTTCCAGGACACATGGGCAATTTGTTTCCACTTTTCTAATTCACATTCTAGATGGCTTTGGATCAACACTGGAATATTTAGCTCATTTTCCAAACATCACATTAATGCATGATTTAGGAAGTAAACAAGAGTTGAAAACAAAATCCTCTTGGATATTCTGTTGTTTTAAAATCTGAAGGGTTCAGTAATCCTTTAAATCTGTAATCACTAAAAAGACAGCCATTGTCACTAAATCACATGTAACTCTACAGAAACCACATAATGCAAAGTTCTCCAAAGAATAATTATCATTAAATGCGACTATGAAACAATAATAGTATGTTACAAGGCCACTTACACACGCATGCTATTTTATTTGACATTATTGAAGTCTTTATTCTCTTGCATAGAGTTGAGGTTATAGCAAATCCAATCATGGTAATAAAATTACCAGAGGTGAAAAATCAGTTCTCTAGCATTTGGAAAAAAAATGCGAATATTCAGCAAGAGGCATAAACAAGGAGAATATTTGAATTAAAGTTGGCCTACTAGGCCACATCTATCATGAAAAATGTTAAACCCTGAAATAATCTCTAATAAATATCTCAACATATGACTTATTAGAATCACATAACTATATGTAATGTCTATATGTTAGATTATATCATTAACATTAAAAAATGTAGTACATTTTTTCAAACTTTTATACCTCATTATAATCATCACAAAGAAATTTTACTTAGAACAGTATATTGAGGAAAATTTATAAAATTTGATTATCTACAATAATTCTTTTATAGTGATCTTTTCTTCTTTCTTTAAGCATTACATTTTTTAAAATTTAAATTCTAGGAAATGTTCCTGCTTTTATTATTATTTTAAGATATCCCCCTCCCCCATTAGTAGCATTTCCTATTCCATCTCTCCTTTTGAGACTTTTTAAATCTTGATTCTATCTGTAGCATCTTAAGCTTCTTCTATTTTTGTAAGTGAAGATATTTAGAAGACCAATCTTTTAATTTTCGATAACTGAGTTTTTTGGGTAAGGTTAAATGCATACTCTTCCTTGTGATGACATCTGATCTTTAAGGAATAATGTTACAGAGAGTTTCCAATGTATTAGGTTGCTAACTATTAATTGCACTCTAATTTTTGCGGAATTGCTCTCTCCTCTTTAAAAACTGGGAAACTAGAATGAGCACAGGAGATTAAATGACATTCAGGGTCACAAAGTAGAAGGTTGAGTACTGGGACCAAGATCTCCCAATATCAGAATCTTACCCCAGAGTAAAGCACAGAGAGAAGTCTGTACCCCAAGCCTCCTATCTTCATCCCCCCAAGCCTTCAGTCTCCTGATGGTTAATTTTTTAATCGATAGAGGAAGGCATTTGTAAATTGTCAGGAGCTTGAATAGTTGAATAGTCGCTGTACAAAAAAAAAAAAAAATCTGTGTGTAAACATCTCTGAAACAGGCAAATGATAAATAACCCAATGGGCGTTTTTTTTTTAATCTTCCCAGCTTCAGCCTTCTGCTAGCTTATAAATTTTTAGAGGAGAGCTATAATGGTATTGAATTGATGACAGCAACAGACAAGAATTTAGAGACAGGAAGATTCCTTCAGACAGACATTCCCCAGACAAACTGATAGCACTTAAGAGTTTAAGTGACACCTCTTTTCTAAAATCCCTAGAACAAAAACGAAAAAGAGCCATCGGATCTCATGGCATCAGGTGTGAACTGAAACACAATTCATCCGTTGGATTACATCATATCACCCTATAAGCCTCTATGTTAACAAATCATATAGAATATGGTTCCACTTCTTTTCCTCAAAAAAGTAATTAGGCAAAATCTTCTCTTTTCATTTACCTTTGGTTGAAAAACAGCTGGCAGCCAAAAGGAATTTCCTGTTGCATGTTCAACATAAGAGTCTGTATTTTCATGTCTGTTAAAATATGTTTTTTCTTTTGAAGATAACTTGGACAGATATATACATATTTAATTAAAATGTTAATAAATCAGTATCATTACAGGAAAAGTCATATAAAATTACAGGTGTCTTTGTATGTTCTTTTTTAATGTTTATTTATTTGTTATTTGAGAGAGAGAGGGAGAGAGAGAGAGAGAGAGAGAGAGAGAGAGAATGACGGGGGGAGGGGCAGAGAGAAGGAGAGACAGAATCCCAAGCAGATTCCATGCTGTCAGTGCAGAGCCTGATTTGGGGCTCAAGTTCATGAACTGTGAGATCATGACCTTATCCGATATCAGGAGTCAGACACTTAACCAACAGAACCACCCAAGCACCCATCTTTGTATGTAGTAGTAGTTTTCTAATCTATACTATATTGGTTTTTAAGGAATGAAGATGCAACTGTATGCTATGTCAAAAAGCATCCATGACCAGAAAACATGTGGCCTGAGTTTGAATTCCAGATCTGTCATAAACCATGTTTAAGAACTTGCTCAAGTTGTTTTTGCGCTTACAGCCATGGTTTCCTCATTTTTAACATTGACAAAAAAAGGTAGGTGATGGTTTTTTAGGTTCTTTCGAATCCTGTATCGTATGCACAGAGATAACATAGTTCTAAATACTAATATATTAGTACTTTAGCTATGGAAGGGGGAATTGCCTCAGCAGTCAGCTGGCCTCGTAGATTGCCGGACTTTCTACTAAGGCACCTTTGGCCAAATGGGAGTTTTATCTAAAACCGATACGGTCTTCTTCCTCATTCAAAAGATTCACAGGACTTCTGGAACCTCTTCAAAACAAGTCTTACCAAACCCATTTTGATGAGTTATGTCTACACCAATCAGAAACATACGGAGTGAATCTTCCTAAGTTTTAAAAATTGAATGAAAATAACCCAATAAAATGAATTTTGAGTTTCTCCAAAGCTAAAAAATTAAATTATGTATGACACTGTGGACAAGAGGACACTGAGATCTTCCCACTTTAATGCTGTATTCCTGTTCGTTCAGATGACTTCTTTACTACCAATTACATGATTATATGTTATTTCTTCTTCTCAAAGTATGATTAGGAGATTAAGGATTCATCAATTAGGGTCTTTCTTTCTTTCTTTCTTTCTTTCTTTCTTCCTTTTCTTTCTTTCTATCGGTTGGTGTTCAAGGAAAATCAGACTCAAACTATGAGCTCCACATGCCTAGAGAGAACAGTTATAATCTGCATTCCTTAAGTCCAATGACCTCCCTAACATTTGTCAGTAGCCTTGTAAATATGCACCCATATCCAAAGAAGGGCAGGCTCAAGGAGTATGGATGAATGAGATCTATCACTATCAAAAAATGAATGACTCCAAGTATCCCTTCCCAAAAGAGACTAGGATCTGAAGGATGGTGGGATACAGTGATGCAGTGTTAAATACCGAATCATTCAATATGGTAGCTGCCAGCCACATACAGTTATGTAATTTTAATTTAAATTAAATTTAATTTAAAAATCAATTAAACAGTTGCAAGAACCACATCTCAAGTGCTCAATAGCCACATCTGTCAAATGACTACTGTACTGAACAGTGCAGACATGAAACTTTTCCATCATCACGGAAAGCTTCATTGGCTAATGCTGGCCCAGTATAATTCCTAGCATATAATAGGCACCCAATGAAATTAAAGAAAAAACTTATAGGGGCACCTGGGTGGCTAATTTGGTTAAGCATCAGATTCTTGTTTTCAGCTTAGGTCATGATCTCACAGTTCGTAAGATTGAGCCCCACATAAAGCTCTTTGCTGACAACATGGAGCCTGCTTTGGATTCTCTCTCTCCCTCTCTCTCTGTCCCTCTCCCACTCGTCCTCTCTCTTTTAAAATAAATAAATAAACTTAAAAAATAATTAAGAAAAAGAAAAAAGATAAACGAATAAAGACATTTGAGTAGCTAAGATTAATTGTGTAAAGTCTGCTTTCAAAGGACATACATTTCTTTTTTTTGCTTTTTTACATGTTCAAGGCTTTTCCTCCATCATTCCTCAACCTTTTGGGATATCTTAATGTATATAATATGCCGGAAAGATCACTACACTGATCAGGTAATATAATTGAGGTGGTTTCTAGTGTTAATAATAAAACATCAATTCAGCTACAGTTTCTCTCAATTACCATTAATATTACCATGTATTTGCATAAACTTAATTACATGGAACCATTTAGCACACAAACACTTGCATTTTTATTTCAGATTCACAGAATTCTGAGAACTAAAGATTTTCATCTCTTTTTACAGATAGGGAAACATGTTGATAGCATCAAATGGTTTTTTAAGATTATACAGCTATATTAAAATTTAGAGGAAGTGATTGCTTGCAGTTACACAACGAATAGCAGAATATGTCAGAGCTAAAGCCTCTTTCTTCTGATTTAAAGTTCAGAGCCCTTGACACTAAACTATGCAACTTCTCAGCAGATCAATCCAAATACAGTGTATGTCGTTAGATGAATAAATATCTTTACGGTTTCTATATCATATATTAGTATAAACAAAGACATGAATAATGAACTCATTAGAAAAAATATAGATGCCTACATGCTGATCTTGTAGTTTCATCTAAAATTCAGGTTTGAACAATGGAGTACTACGTGGCAATGAGAAAGAATGAAATATGGCCCTTTGTAGCAACATGGATGGAACTGGAGAGTGTTATGCTAAGTGAAATGAGCCATACAGAGAAAGACAGATACCATATGGTTTCACTCTTATGTGGATCCTGAGAAACTTAACAGAAACCCATGGGGGAGGGGAAGGAAAAAAAAAAAAAAGAGGTTAGAGTGGAAGAGAGCCAAAGCATAAGAGACTCTTAAAAACTGAGAACAAACTGAGGGTTGATGGGGGGTGGGAGGGAGGGGAGGGTGGGGGATGGGTATTGAGGAGGGCACCTTTTGGGATGAGCACTGGGTGTTGTATGGAAACCAATTTGACAATAAACTTCATATATTGAAAACAAAAATAAAAATAAAATAGAATTCAGGTTTGAAGTAATGGTCTGTAAATCTGACACTACCCGTTAGTCACATGGCCCGATGCTGGGGAGCATATTCAAATTGTGGTCCATCTGGACAGCTGCACACTTCACATCTCCAGCAGATTTCACTCACATCAACTACAGAGTGCATTGATTTCTGAAGTAGGGCAACATCATATATAGCCCTTCAACTTGAGCAAGCCCAACCTTGACATTTGGTATCACATCCTTTGCATACCAAATGGAACTAAATCTATTGAGCTACGTTGAAGTATTTTAGGAACAGTGGTACAAATACACAGGGATACCACATCATTTTCAATGATTTTTCACACTTTATTATTTAGCAGACACTTTTTGGGTGCATACAGGTAGAGAGAGAGAGCTAGGTTTGAAATTTTGTACTTTTACAAGAGGAGCAATACAATACTGTACTCACTAGCACAGGTTCTGAGGTAAAACTGTGTGGGTTTAAATTACAAGCTATGTAATCTTGAACAAGTTACTTAATTTCTCTGGGCCTCAGTTTTCTCATCTGTAAAATTGGGATAATAATATCACTTTTCTCTAGATTTAAACACATTAACACAATTAAGAATAATGCCTAGCACTTAAAAGGGCCTGATAAATGTGTTTTGTTGTTGCTGCTGTAGTTGTGATGTTGATAAGAATAATGATTTGATATCACCTACTGTGATAGTTTCCAAAAACAGCCCCCAAAGATCAACAAGCCTCCAATATTTATGCCTTTGTGTAATCTGCTTCCACATTGAATACTGGGCTGACCTTGTGGCTGGCTTCAACCAACAGAATGTGGTAGAAGTGACACTATTCTAGTTTTGGAACTAAGCCTTAAAAATACTGAATAGCTTCTTCTAACACACTTTTGCGACCTATTGAGCCACTGTGTAAGAAGTTCAGCTAACCTGATAGAGACAGACCATGTAGAAAAACCCTGAAGAAAGGCCACAAAGAGGAGCAAAGCCTCAGAGAATACATAAAGAAGTAAAGCAGTCTTAGAGGCACCTGGGCGGCTCAGTTGGTTGAGTGACTCCTGAAATCCAACTCTCGACTTTGGCTCAGGTCATGATCTCAGAGTCATGTGGGAAGCCCCATATGGGATTCTCTCTCTCTCTGTCTGTCTCTCTCTCCCTCTGCTCCTTACCCCCACTGTTGCTCTCTCTCTCTCAAAAGAAAAAGAAAAAAGAAACAGAAAGGCATCTATTCATCATACCATCCCAGCTGAACCCAACTTTCCAGTCATCCCACCCAAGGCACTAATCCTGGCCACCATTTGACCACAGCCACGAGAGTTACCTCAAGTGAGACCAGTGGAAGAATCATGCAGCTGAGCCTTATTTAATCAACAGAAACCTAATAAATAATTAAATGTTGCTATTTTGAGCCACATGGTGGTGAGGTAGTTTGTTATATATCAACAAATAAGGGCGCTTGGGTGGCTCAGTTGGTTGAGCGGTCCACTCTTGATTTCAGCTCAGGTCATGATCTCAGAGTTGTAAAACTGAGCCCCTGTGTCAGGCTCCCCTCTGGGCATGGAGCCTGCAGATCCTCTCTCTCCCTCTCCCCCTCTCACTCTGAAAAAATAAATTAATTAATAAAATCTTTATAAAAAAACAAATAAGTAATAACCAAACACCTAGTATTAGTTATAAAGCTACATATTAATTTTCAAAATTATTGTAATCATGGATGCTATGTAAGGCTCTCTATTCATTGCCTTCTACTTGTGATAGCAAGTTTTTGTTTTTGTTTTATCTATCACATTTACCTCATATCTAATTTCTCCTAACACAGCCTCTTTACTATGCCTAAGCCAATCTACTTGGCCTATCTTTCATATAACCTCTTTCTTCCATTTTTGCATCTTGTATCTGGAGCATTTTTCACCACCTGTGATATCCCTCTCTTTCTTAGAGGCCAATCTATTTTCATTTTCTGTTTCCTGGAAGCCTTCCTTAATTCTACTTCTATTCTTCATTGGCTCACAAATTCACATTATGTACCATATAAATGCACTGATACCAATTTATAGCATATGGTTTATTTAGGACAAAGTCTCATGTGTGCTTCAATCTGATTTCCTCCTTGAAGAACAGCAGTCCATTTGTTTTCTACCCTTGTGCAGTGTTTAGTTTATTACCCTGCTCCACATATAGTTGTCTCCCCAAGACAGACTAATATTACCAAGTTCTAGAAAGAGCTAACTATAATACTGATGTTAGTTCATTAATTTATGATAAGAATAGTAATTTCCAAGGTGACCACACACTAGAAAATGGTTTCCTCACATTATAATATTTTTAACCTATTGGTAATTGACATGAGAATCTAAAGCTTTCTTGATGAGGATGGAATGTTACTTCTATTTGAACACGTAATGGGGCCTATCTAAGAGAGTCTTATGTATCCGAATGTACAATAAGGTTATACCTATGTTTAACTGAGCAAATCCTCAGATCAGAAATACTTTCATCTAGACTGTATTGAATAAACACTCCTGAACTGAATTTTCATTCATTCAAAAATATTTACTAAGCATCAACCATATGTCAGCCATTAGGGATAAAGCAATGCCTAAAGAAACAAAAATCGTCATCCTACTGCAAGTGACATTCTAGGAGAAGTTTCTGGCTTACTTCTAAACCCCTTAAACTAAATTCTTAAAAAAAAAAAACAACAATGTTTATATATATATATATATATATATATATATATACACATTATACATATATATATATGTATATATATATATTTTTTCTCTACATTAGAAAATATACATTTTACCTGGAATTTTGAACTGTAATATCATCAAAAGAAACAAATACCCTGTTGAGTTTGAGACCAAGAACTGCAGTTTGTCAAATGTGTGAACAGTTAAACCACACCCCCAGTGTATGACTTGTAAAGCATTAAATCCTGTATGAACATAAAAATCATTGTAGCCCTCAAAAATGTTTAGATTTTTTAAACAAATCCAAAGCAAGTGTCTCCTGCAGTCTGTGTTCTCTGATATACGTTTTAAACTAATGATTATTTCTTTAAAAATTGCCAAAAGATCTAGAAAGTGAAGGGAAATTTTTATCTGGTACAATCTAATGCTATCCCACATCTTGTCAGTATCTGCTGCATCATCCCTAACAGGAAACAAACATGCTTTGCATTTTACTAACCTCATGAGGTATCCAAGGAATCATTTATATGGTAGGATTTCAAAACTATTTAAGTGGGTTTGATAGAACTCCTTCCCTCTCCACTTCCTATTCTTCAAAAGCATAAGTAATTCAGCCTTCAGTAATACACCCTGAATGGCCTAAAAATGTCTATAAACACATTTTCTTTGCTTATCTAGAGTTCCCCTCTGTTGGTTGGGATCAATGTTTAGATTATTTCCAGAGAGGGGACAGCACCTTGTCAATGCCTGTAAAATGTCAAGGGGTCATCTGAGCTCCGAATCCACCATTGGAGCCTGGCAGGAATGCATTTACGTTTAACAGGCTGCAGTTTTAGCCGGTGAAAAATTAGCATGTCAACGGATAGCCATTTAAGGAAGGTTAGTGTAAAGTTACTGCACCATTAGGCCTATTGGAGTGGAACTATCAGCACTTCAAGGAAGCTCCTGAGCGAGCATTAATGGAAAAAAGAAATGATGACAACAAGGCACACAGTAAAAACACAACCCGTGGTAATAGCTATGCTAATAATAAAATAGAGCTTATAGAAGTCAAAGGTCTACAAACTTGAATTACTAGATGCGATTCCTAAGAAGATTCCTTGTTATAACTTTATACTGTTTTTCCCTCATAAAAGTACCTCTGTAATAGAGGCACTTTATCGGCACGTTTTTATTAGCATCTCACGTTTTCTATTTTGTAAAAGTATGAGACACACTGCAGCCATTTTTATTGTTGTCTCATTTAGATTCTTTCTGCTTATCAATGCAAACAGGCGACACAAATTTCTTTCCCGAAAGTTTTTACTACAAGTGTTAACTATGGAAGAATCCGAGCATTTTTGATCAAATTCACCAGCCCAATCAAAGGGAAGGTTTTGTGTGACTCAGTAATATAGTAGAAAGAGCATAAAGTCAGGCATTTACTAGCTGTTTCTCATTGGATAGGCACTTAACTTCTGTTTCCTCATTTACTAAAGTAAGTGTAATAATACCAGTTCAAAAGGTTGTTATCAGATGGTATGAGTGTGAAATGCCTCTAATGCTGCCAAATCCATAAAGATTGGTTACATATTCATTAGAACTAAGGAAAGAACAAGTCATACGAGAAAGAGTGAAGCTGAAGAAACTCCTAAGCATCCAAAATACTTATTAGCAATCATTCCCATCACACAACTCAACCAAGTTTCCTCAGAGAACTAAAAGGGTCATCATTCCACACTGTATCTTTTTAGGTAAGCGCATTAGTTTCAGGGGGCTAAAAATAGCTTAATTTAGCAACTCAAAAGCAAAGGAACAAGGATTTTCATAAGGTAATATGTAAATATGGACTTAAGCCAGGAGCTCCCTAGGCCCTCAGGGCTGGCTGGCTCTTGCTCTCTCAAATGAGCCATCCTGGGACAGCCAGTAGCTGTGGAATATGACAGTACAGTTTGGGATTGAGCCTTGTGTGGAAGTTCCTGATCATCAGGTTTGCACAGCCGAAGCAGTGTTGACAGAGTTTGTGAACTGTAAAGAAACTGTAAGACAAGGCTAACACGCCCTCTGGTTTGGCTTGAGAGCAGTTCTTTGCACAATCAAGGCTGTGGGTTAAATGGTTTTCAAAGGGCAGAAAGCTGAATGAATTTTATGTTCCTTTCTTTTCTATTATCTTCCTAATATATCATCTAAATCCCTACTGTTATAGTTCCTTCCTCATCACTTCGATGGAAAAAGAACAATTCAGAATCAGGTGAATTATTCCTCAGAAAGCCTGACCTATGCAAAATCTAGTAGGAGGATTAGCACGGGCTTCTTGCCTGCTAAACTTTTATTTATGCACAGTTCATAAAGGCACACGGCTGATTCCCATTTAGCTTGTTATCCACTCTAATGCCATTATTTTTCTGCTACTGTTGCTTCACTCTGAAAGGTTCAGTCTGTGTTCTTAGGATAGTTTTCTCTTCACAGGTGAATTGTTCTTTATTGTCTCTATCAGACATCATTCAACTTTCAATGGCATTTTGAAATTCAATGCTCTTTTCCAGGATCTTACTTTCTAGATGCGGTCAAGATGCCTGTGAATATCTAAATAATTGACAAAATTGTCATCAATATATACTGAACAAATATTATAAAATGATTACAATATTGTACAGATCACAGTGGATAATATAAAAAAGCATAATGCATTGTCCCCGTTCAAAGAGATCTGAACTGCCTGGGAAGGCCTGACATCCGGAAAAAACAACCAGAAGTGCAAAGCAGTGCATGGACTTCAGGAGAAGAGAGCACAGTGAGAAGCAGAGGCCAGGTGGTTAACAAACAGCCCTGATGAAAGGTTAGGATGTTGGTGAACAAAAAGGGGGATTCCAATGACACGACATGGGACACATTTTAGCAAAGGAATAGAGGTTTTCTGGAGCCCATTTGGATCATGAGAGCACCAGCATGTCTCAAGTCAAGACTTCACCCAGAAGCTTAGAAAGAGAAAACCTAGGGAGATGGACTTATACCAAATTATAGAGAGCACCCCACATTAGGTCAGACTGTCAAAATTATTCAACAGGGTAGCATATGGTATGGTGGTTAAAGTAAAATCTGAAAAGCAGAGTCCAAATACAGGCTTCGCTACTAACTGGCTGTGCGTCCTTGGGGAGGTTACTTCTATTTATTTCTCCAGGTGCACAGCGAGGATCCTAGTAGTTCCCACTTCCAAAGTATGTGTGGGTACATAAGTTGATACATGTAAAGTGATTGCTAATACAGACATGGTCCAGGCACCGTGGTGGCACTGGGGATATAGGTGAGCAAAACATACTTGATCCTTGTCATCAGGAGTTTATGGTAAGAAAAGTAGATTGATTGGGTTGGATGAAAGGCAATAATTTTTTTGTTCTTCCTTTTAAAGAGACATATCATGATGAAAACTAACTTAGGGGTAAGTAGTCCAGTAAACTTGTAGTGGAAGATTTACACAGGGTAACAACAGCTACAGATAGAAGCCAGTTATTATCTTTATAGGAAAAACAGAATACCTTTCTAGTTAAAAGTTATGAAAGATCAAAACCGTGGGTTAAAAGGTATGCCATTCATTTGCATGTTTGGCTGAGCTCTGAAGTGGCAAAATAGAAACATCATAGTTATAAGGGCACATGTTCCTTTTGCAGAATTTACTGTAGATTGCACAATTATTAGTTATAGTCACTAAAGAAATGAGAAAGCAATTACTGACTCATGCCTTAGTCCTGAGATTTAACAAGAGATTATAACTACTGGGCAACAAACTAGCTTTCTTAAGACCAAGGAAGGGGCACCTGGGTGGCTCAGTCAGTTGAGCTTCCAACTTCAGCTCAGGTCACAAACTTGCAGTCTGGTCCGTGAGTTAGAGCCCTGCGTCGGGCTCTGTGCGGCAGCTCAGAGCCTGGAGCCTGCTTCAGATTCTGTGTCTCCTTCTCTCTCTGCCCTTCCGCTGCTTGTGCTCTGTGTCTCTCTGTCTCTCTCTGTCACTAAAAAATAATAAACATTAAAAAAAAAAACAACCCAAGGAAAACCCAGGTAACTCAAGATCATCTCTATGAGCTAATAATTAAGAAACAAGACCAAACTAATGGGAAGAACACTGAGCTGAAGCCCAGTAGATGCAGTTTGAGTCTTATCGTTGCCATTGTAACCTTGAAAAAAATGATCTTTTCTGAGTTTCAGACTCTTCAACACAAAGATATGAAACCAGAATCCTCCTAGCTCCCAAATTCTAGGATTTTATGACATAGTTCAGAGTTGGTAATTCCAAACAATCCATTCTTGTAGATTACACTGTTGTGTAATTAGTGTAATTTTCAGTCTTTTAATTAGGGAAGGCTTGAACTTAATAACATAGAAGATATATATGTTACACACAGTATTTTTTTTCCAGTGAAGTGTGGAAGCCAGCTATTGCTGGCCAATTGTCAAATTTTTAGGAATATTAAAAGCCACTTGACAACAGGTTGTTAGGTTGGGATTAATCACGACTGGGGACATTTATACCTTGGAAATTTGTGAATAATGCAAATATGTTTTTTTTTTCTAGAAAGGCAGTTATTAAACACTTACGGGCACGTTAAGTGAGATAACTAAACCAATATTGTTAAACAACAAATGTCTTCTGTTTTTGTAGTTTTTGAATTAGGATTGGCTCCATGCTAAAAATGGTAGGAATTGTTTCAAAAAGTAATTCAGAACAAATTAAGTACATTAAAAACAAAGTGCAGCGAGATGTTACAAATAATAAGAGAAAACTACTCTGCCATTTCATCTTTTTTCTATTATCTCAAGATAATTTTGATTTGTATAAATGAAAGCTACTGAGAAGATATGGACCTTAATTCTATATCCCACTTGGAAATTAGAATCAAGACTGCTAACTATTAATAGAATGACTTGCTCTCAGCAGGATGTCCCGGGAAGTGGATTAGCTTTGCATTAAACATCACCAGGGATAAACAAGAAAAACTCACCCTAGAAACACTGCCAGTGGCTTAACATCAACCCACAGAAAGAGCTCAAGGCAAGCATTACTCCTAATAAATATCCTGATATTGAATCTAAGGGACTCTAAATTTGGTTTGCAAGATTGCCAACACATGTTACAATGCTTCCTGGGGCCCAGCACCACCACAGAATCATTGTAAAGAGAGCCAACAGTAGTGGGTGAGAGAAAAGCTTTAAATCTGGATTTAATTTCTCAGAAATGAAATAAATGTGTCTTTTTAAGTCTTTCCGCGTGCCTATTGACAAAAAAAGAAACACTGCAGATTTACAGGGCTAGAAGACTAAAGTTCCAGGAGTCTTTGTTTAAGCAGAGGGAAATGTTCGAAGTCAATTCATAATAAAATCCTGCCAGAACACTCCAGATGATAATTAGAATTTGCATTAAAAAGAGCGACCAAGGATAATAATCTTAGGAAGATCTTACCTCTGGATTCTTTTATTTTTCTCACCACTTTTTATCAAAATGTATTGTGCACAACAGTGAGAATAACAACAAAAATAACTGACATGATTACTGTTCGGCATCTTGTCTGATGTTAGGAAGTGCAAGCGATCTTAGATTGTGAGCCTATATCCAGATGTGAGTGCAAGTTTTAGAGAAAGTTTTTAAAGGAAAAATCGCTTAAGGACCTAGATAGAAATCAAGGCATATATCCTAAAACTTCATTCTACTAGGATGTGAGCTTTATATTCTCCAATCGTATTCAACACAGGACTCGGTTTTAATTTCCTTTCTAGGGGTAAGACCCATAAAATGAGCTGATCATTTCTTTATGGGCTCTATCAAATGAACAACTATTAGTACTATTCATAATAACAAAACATTTTGAAGTGTATGGTTTGGAAGTCATGAGCATTTACCAACTAGTCTTGTAAGTGTTCTTAGGAAACAAAAGGATAAAAAGATTTTTCCTCAATGGACAAGAATAAAAAAGAATTAGTGAACTCTTTAGCTTGAAAAGTAATATCAATGTCATATGCCTCAGCCATAAATCTGCTTTCTGCTTCTAATACCTATGTGTGTTGAACCCAGAAGTAAACATTTACTGAGATAAGTTGATGAAAAGGACAGAAAATAGTCTTAAAAACAAAGAAGTCACCATACTAAGTTTTCTAAGTGTAACCTTATCCATTTGTTCGTGTTGACTTTATTATTAATAATATTATTAAAACAATGCAGTGATGTACCTTCAATAGAAAAATGAGCGAAGTTTCTCTCATACTGATGCAAAATTACCAAAAAAACGTGAAATCCCCTCTAACTCTCATGAAATAAGAATTACTCGTTGTATGTAGTGATTTTCATTTGTGTTAGAGTAGTTGTATCTGTTAGTTGGGGTCAAAAAAAAAAAAAAGAAAGAACCATATTGTAAAGGAAAAATGTTCACTTTGAAATTTCCATGCAAATTCGGCAATGAAAAAAAAAACCCTGTAAACAATTTATGTCTAATGTAGAGGATTCCTGCTGTGCTACAAAACAAAAAGTAACCACACCAAATACATTATAGACATCACCCTAACCAAGCCTGACAGTGCTCGGATCAGGAATCAGACATAATCTTATTATTTGGCTGTAGTTTGGACAGCTTCTAGGCACGACTTTAAAAACAGAATTCAAAAGATTACTTTCTAAAATGGCATTTTCCCATTCAAGCTTCTGTTTCCAATTTGTATTCTCTCTCACACTCCATTCCTCTCCTCGCTCCCCTTCTTTGCTCATCCTCTTCTTCGTACCTTGGTCACCTCTTTGCCTTCCGTCCTGGCTTCTTGGCCAGCTATTTGTGAAGGGGCAACACACTTCCTTGGGATTTCCTGTTTGCAGATTATGAACTAAATACAAACTGTCTCAACATTAGGTTAACTATGAAAGGCTAGGTTAGCAAATGATTCTCACGTGTGAAGGCATTGTGTAGGGAAATGCTGGTGTGGGGCCAGGTTTTTCTTAAATGAATTTACCAAAGGCCATTATCAAGGAACTACATCTTTGGAAACACTTATACAAAACATGGTGATAGTGGGAACCAGATGCTTTAGTTTCTATTACAACACTTTTGAGAGGTGGGTCTTTATTTTTTTTTTTTCCTGGTATAAAGAGCAAGTTTCCACACTTTATCATAGATATATTGCAGTAAACTGTATCAAAGTTTGCCTGCACTAATCTGTGGCTGTTATTAATATCAATGAGAAGAGTTATAAATTCCACCCTGACATGGTTTCATTGGTGTGAACCCCCAGATCTACTCTAATCCCAAGATTAGATACTGAAGTGCTGCTTCAGTTGTACAATATTATCACATCCTATCACTTGGCCCCATTTCAAACTGGAGCATTTATTGACAATACTTTCCAAGCTGTTGCTAAGTTGTAAGCACTCCACCTTATCTGTGGCTTCTTTTACAGCCTTAACAAGCAAGCCTCTCTCAGAGGAAGTGTCCTGCTAATTATATCACCAGATACAAACAGCTTATTTTCATTCCCTTTAATACAATAGGTCCTTGATAGTCACAAACATTTCTTTATTCCCTGTTACTTTTTAGAGTGGAAGGATCAGTCTCTTTTGATTTATTTCCGGCGGGGGGGGGGGGTAGGGATTGGGGGAACGGATACTAATTTCATATTCTTGTCTTTCTCATCAGATTTCTTATTGACCTGAAAACCATGTGAGGATATGAGGAAATACTGGCTAATACTCACATGTTTCTTTTTTCTGTAAAAGATTACTTATGTGCATCTTTTAATATGAATGGGGAACTAAGTACCTTCGGTAATTAAATAGAAGCCAGTGTCCTTACTATAGCAGACATTGAAGGCAGCAGAAACACCTAGATATATCTGATGGGGAAACATATCCTGTCAGCTGAAACAGGACTTTCCAAGCTTTCTGGATCATCTGCATTTATAAATATGCAATTACATACATACACATCACTGGGTAATGTTTAATCTGCTTGGCATATCCATATCTCTCCACTTGGATTTCTAAGTGGAGAGAAAGCATGAAGCATCTCAAACTCAAAAGGAGCAAAAGTGAACTGCTGATCATCCCAGCAAATCCACTCTTTTGGCAATATTCCCCAGAATAGTTTCCAACAACTCCATCGTTCTTGTTGTTCAGGGCACAATTCCAGCATCTTCGCTGATTATTTTAAATTTTATATATTATTTTTTGAGAGAGTGCAAGTGAGCACGGGGGAGGCAGAGAGAGAGGGAGAAAGAAGATCCCAAGCAGGCTCCACACTGTTGGTGCAGAGCCCAATGTGGGGCTCAGACTCACAAACCATGAGATCATAACCTGAGCCAGAATCAAGAGCCAGGCACTTAACTGACTGAACCATGCAGGCACCCCATCATTGATTTTTTTTAACACTATATCCAATCTTGAACAGATCCAGTGGGCTTTACAATCAAACTCAACCACTCCTCACCTCTGTGTCTGTGGTATAAGACTACACAGTCTACCTGTATATGTTCTGATGTGAATTTTTGCAGTAGTGTCTTAATTTGTCTTTTGCCTTTCATTCTCTTCACAACCCTTTTAAATCTTTTCTTAACAGAGCAGGTATAAAAATTCTTTTTAAAAACACTTCAGGTTACAGAAATCTTATTATACTCAAAAAACTTTCCAATGGTGTTTTTTTCCCAGCAAAGAAAAAAATGGAATTTTAATGGTTAACAAGGGTCTACAAAAGCTGGCCATCATCTCCTACTACTCTCCATATTTCCCACTTCACTTCAGTGACAGATCACTTTGCTCTTTCTCCAACACAATGGCCAGGATCCCCTTCAAGTCATGTACACTCCTGCTTCCTGGTATCTGAATGTCTACATGGGGCACCCCTTTGCCTCTTTTAGGTCTCTATGCAAATGTTACCTCCTGGGTGATGGCTTCTCTGTCTGCCCACTTAATTTGCTAAGCCCTACATCCCTTTTTCCCCACTTTAATTTTCGTTCTTAGAACACTTCACAATTTATTATACATTTTATTGTATACCACTGCCCATCTACCCTCACTAGAAGGTGAGTTCCACGACGGTAGGCATCTAAGTCTGTTTTATTTGTTGATTTATTCTTAGTTCTTAGAAAGTTCCTGGGAACATAAAGGCACCCAATACATATTTGTGGAAAATTTACACGTCTCTGTATCTATCACATGACATTGAGGGTGTCATCTGTTCATTTTTGTTGGCATGCATAATAAATAAATTGGAAAAATAATATAATGAGCTAAAAAGCTAACTCTGAATCAATTCATCTTTATAATGGTAAGTAGTAAGAGAAGTTACTACTTTAGTAGTCATTAATAAAAATAGTAGTTAGTTTCTACTTTGTCCAGAAAGGATTTTATGCAACTTGAAAATACTAAAACCTATTTATATTTATATTTAAATACTATACTACAAATAAAAGTAAATGAGAAAGTGTGCACAAAGAAGAAATATTGTAAAGATAACTAAGATTTTAAAAAAATAACTAAGATGAAGCCAGGAGTAAGATTAGTATATGCAGGAATACCTCACTTTATTAAGTTTCCTTCACCTTACAGAATTAAGCAGATATTGCATTTTCTACAAACTGAAGATTTGTGACAACCCTTTGTTGAGCAAGGCTAGAGTCACCATTCCTCCAACAGCATTTTTGCTCACATTGTGTCTCTGTTCACGTTTTGGCAATTTTTGCAATACTTTAAGCTTTTTCATTATTATTATATTTGTTCTGGTGAACTTTGATCAGTGATTAAAACTCACTGAAAGCTCAAATGATGGTCAACATTTTTAGCAATAAAATATTGTGTTGATGTTTATTTTATTTTTGAGAGAGAGAGAATGCAAGCAGGGGAGGGGCAGAAGGGGTGGGGGACAGAGGATCCAGAGTAGGCTCCGTACTGACAGCAGAGAACCCAATGCAGGGCTCGAACTCAAGAACTAGGAGATCATGACCTGAGCCAGTCAGATGCTTAACCAACTGAGCCACCCAGGTGCTCCTGAAAATAAAACATTTTTAATTAAGGTATGTACACTGTTCTTTTTGGCATAAAGCTGTTGCATACTTAATAGACTATGGTGTAGTGTAAACCTAACTTTTATGTGCATTGAAAAGCAAAAGAATGCATTTGACTTGCTTTATTGTGAAATTCACTTCATTGCAGTGGTCTGGATCTGAACCTGCAATAACTCCCAAGTTATGCCTGTAAAATGCCTAGTGGGGAATAACCAACAAACTTAGCACTGGGTTTGTCAATAGTCATTTCAAAGTGGAATCTTAATCAATTCCATGATTCAGTTGCCATAAAGTTAAAAAAAGGGATGTTTGTCAGAAACCCAACTCTCAAAAGTATAGAGATTTGAATATATAGATTTGAATATATATATATTTATATATATATACATTTATATATAAATATAAATATATATCCTACATCTTCATTAAAAAGACACTGTGTAATGAAGTAAGCCAAGTTCTCGAAAACATCCTTAGAAGAAATAAAACCATGAGTGTAAAATAACAGGCCAAAGGCATAAAAGATAAGGGCATTTTAATGAAACTAATTTTTACCACCTAACTAGCATATGGAATGCCAAGGAATGTTCAACATTAGTTGAATACAGTTTTCAAAAGTCAAATGAGTTCTTACCTCTCCATTAGTTCTATGGTAGTATAATCACTGTGTGGTCTTCTATGGTCAAGTCAACACAGCATCAATTTATTCTAAAATAGAATGCATTAAAACTATATTCCTCAATTAATTGCATAATTTGGGTCTGAATTATCTGATATTTGAAGAATATAACCTTATACCAACTAAATATAAATTGAAAGAAGAAAAACCATTATAATATAAATGAAAAAACTGATTCTACTTTGATAAAATACAGTATAGCAATGAAAGGCATTATTTTCATTTGGTTTTGTATCTTCATCCAAATGTGTATGTTTGGATTCCTTCCTGAAGGTGTATGAAGACATTTGCTACATTTTATGAAGGACCAAATGAAAGAGGACAAATAAATATAAGTGTGCAGCATCTAAGGGTTTCTGAATGAGGCTAATTTAATGATTTAAATGTAAATATGTACTTATATCCTCCTTAAAAGGCATATTTACTGAAAAGAAACAATGAGCTTCACTACTTATAGTTTATGATATAATGTCCTCTCTGTTTTAGCCATGTCTAAATCTGTAATTTCATTAAAGCCATGTTAGTCTAATATTATGTTCTTCCATAAAATACATAGAATTAAGAACTTTAGAATGGACTAATATGAAAATAGGATCAATGGTCAGAAGCTTAGTTTTATAATACTGTCTATAACTTTGTGTTGGGTTTTCTGCCTCACACAATGCAAATATGAAGCAGGTGACTGAGAAAGAATGTAAAAATTATTCTAAAGCTAAGTTGGCATGCCTTTACCACACTTGCTTCCAAGACTCCTTAACAATAGTAGCAACACAGAACCCAAAGGAATAACCAACACTGTCAGTCTGTTGTCACAGTTGTTTGCTACTAATAACCTGGCCTAACTCCTTGTCTCATTTTTCCACTGTCGTATGTGTTTTAAATATTTTGAATATGAACCCTAAATCAAATTTATGGTCAGCAGATATGAGATAAGATATTAACACATGTCTGTAAAATGAAAAGTATTTGAAATTGTGTTGAAGGACAAAACGGACTAGAGGAAACTTTAGCCCATACCACTTGAACCAGGGTCTTGCACTGGAAGTATGTTATTCTTTCAAAAAGGATCTTGGAAAGGCTCAGAACTCCATCTTGGCAATAAAAAAAAATTAAAGAAAAAAAAGAAACATGTGTATGGACTAGGGTAGACCCTGGGGCCTAAATGAAGGTGCATTTATGAAATGATTGTATCAGTTGCTTTCTTTGTACCCACTCCTGCCCATGCAATTTTTATGGTCAGACAAAAACTAGGGGTCTTCTCAGATGAAAAACTGAACCCTCAGCCTGAGGGTACCAAAGTGTGGATGTTGGTGCCTCAAGAAAATCTGGATAATTCTGCTTTTTTATAGGATCCTCAGTCAACTATTCTGCTCTCCTTCCCTATACCACAAAGTAGTTTGTCAGCAAGCCAATTCCACCCATGTACCCAGAATTCCCAGTTAAACCTCTCATTTTTGAGACAGTCCACTGGGAACATACCTACCTGGACAAAAGAGAGAAAGCACACAATCTGTCTAAAATAAACACCTCTTCTTTCATTTTCAAACATGAGTGGGCAACCAAGAACCTCAAGATAGCTGGGCAAAATCTATTTGAAAATCTATAGTTGATAGAAGACTGTACAGACTCCTGCCTTAAACTAAGCCATTGAGCTCCTTTCCTGGGTATGGGGCCAAGAAAGTTGACTTGGTCTATCTACAGTAATTTAAGACTGAGAGTTGCAAAATCCATAGCTTTTGTATCTATATTCTTTTGCTACATGATGAAAACAAATCTATGGTAAGAAGGAAGAATATGGGCACCCAAAGAAAAGAAGAAAGACAAAAAATTTTATTAGCAACCAGATTATATTGTTATAGTTATTTCAAAAGCTCAAATAATATCCATGCTTGACCAGAAGTTTGGCACTCTCATGTAATTCTACTAAGTTCTTTTTTACTTTAAAGTTAATTTGAAGTGATTCCTAACAAATATGTTGTCTTTATACATTATCAAAGAAGACATTATAATATTTTTGTAATAATGCACTAATTCTTCTGGGCATCAGGCATAAACATTAGATGGGACAAGTCATAAAACCAACCTGAATTTATTCTTTAATTTGTATTTTCCCCTTCACACTATTAAGATAGTATATCCACATCCCAAAAGCACTGCTGATGTCAAAGATGCCTTTGGGATTGAGATTTGAGACTGTCTTTTCAACATTTTTTTCTATGTCCTTTACAAGTTGCAGATTCAGTTTTGGTTTTTGTTTTTCCTGTATTTCAGATTCATGTACATAATATCAAACTTCTTCTGATACATTTATGGGTTTTCGACTTCATCTTGCTCACCTTTATCTATATTCCATGTATATTACTTTCTCTTTAGTTTCCTTAAGATTTTGGTTTTACTCATCCTTCATATGTTGGTTACCTCAAACTTTTAATTCATGTAATTAACTTTTGAATCACACATAGTTTGGTCATTCTGTGTCTAATATATTATTAATTCTGCAGTAAAGTTGCTTTGTCCTCAGTTTGTTTTCTCAATATTAAGTAGCCCTTTCTACCCTTTCTCTTTGCCTTTGCCCCATTCATGCCCACTCTCTCAAAATAAATGTAAACTTAAAAAAAATACCCCTTTCTAGACTATCTGGATATTAACATCTCAACTCTGATCTCTTTTTATTTTTTATTTTTTTAATTTTTTTTTTCAACGTTTATTTTATTTTTGGGACAGAGAGAGACAGAGCATGAACGGGGGAGGGACAGAGAGAGAGGGACACACAGAATCGGAAACAGGCTCCAGGCTCCGAGCCATCAGCCCAGAGCCCGACGGGGGGCTCGAACTCACGGACCGTGAGATCGTGACCTGGCTGAAGTCGGACGCTTAACCGACTGCGCCACCCAGGCGCCCCTCTGATCTCTTTTTTAAGTCATGTTCATACTGTGTGTTTTATGCTATAAAAGTCTTAGTTTATTTGGGATTGTTGTCACAGCATACTCTATCTAATTTAAACAAATATGAACTCTTTGTTACTTTATAGTTATATTTAAATAAAGGTGTAATATGGATTCAAAAGAAATAATTATGTTATGACTAAAGACAAAAATAATTTATAAGATAATTGTCAAAATAATCATTGTTATTGTGCTACTCCTAGCCAATGACAAAGGATTTTAGGGGAATTAAAGCAGGCATGTTCCTGTGAAATTCAGGATGCTTGAACATCTTTGGCTCAAGGATTCATTGGCCTGGCCAATTTAAGACTCTTCCTACCCAATCAGTCTCCCTTTCCTCTCTCCAATCACAGGTATCAGACTTGTATCTCTCACTTTGGATGGGCAGTGGGGGAAGGATGAGACGGAAACCCTGAAAACTTGAGTATTTATGAAAATAACAACAACACTTATCCAAAAACTATTTCCTACTGAGTCTTTATGCTGGAAGATAACGTACCTGGCATAGTTAATTTTTTCCCTACCATGCCATTTTATAGGTTTGAATATTTTATGAGAATATGGGCAAATTGCATGAACTTTCACCTGTGGCTAAAAGTAAAATAAGAATAGATAATATTAAACATAAATGATATATAATTTTAAGTACTTTATCTATATTGATTTATTTAAAATTGAGAAAGCTTTGACATATTAAAACCACTTTCCCTACTTTATATATGAAAAGAATGAGGCACAGAAAAGTGAAGGAATTTTTTTTTCAAGGCCACACAGCTAGGAAGCAACAGAGCTGGAATTTAAACTCAGATATCCTAGCTCCCCAGATAAGTTGTCATTATGGCCTACTGTGTCTTCATATACCTAATGACCTAGAGAGATCTGCAATCTCCTTGTTGATGTACAACTAAGTACAGGCTATTTTCCCTTGCATTTAAGCCTCAACAAATTGTTCCAGAACTACTATTCCTGCTTTATTTCTTATTACTCTACTTCATGAGCTTTAATTGAAATCAAGGGAAATTGGATATTCTCTGTTTCTGATACCTAAATCTCTTTTCCCATATATTCATGATATCATCTGTGTTCTGGCTTTCCCCAAGAAGTACCCAAAGCACATGTATAAGCATTTTATCACACAATAGTTGTTTATTGAACACCTATTATATTCCAAGTACTTGGTAGAGGCAAGTTCTTCATCCTCAGTGGAGCTTATATTCTAGTGTCAAAGACTACATGGTTATATAAGATAAATACAGATCTCAGACAATGGCAAGAATATAAATATAGAAGAGTAAGAGAGAGTAACTGGAAAAGAGACTTGTCTGGCCAGATGGTATCTTTGCTGAAATCTCAAGGATGGGAAGAGACCATCCGTGCAAACGGCCCAGGTGAGGGCATTCTAAGAGAAAGACCATTAAAAGGTCTTAAGCGGGACAATGATTGGTTGAGCTCTGGAAATGGGATGATGTTAGTATGGATGGGTGGTGGCCATGATGACGAGAACTATAGAAACTCAGTCAGTGATTAGACGGGTGATGCTGGCACAGAGGGTGGAGGAAAACAAAGGATAAAAAGGGTATCTCCTAAATTTGGGACTTGAGCAATTACAAAAATGCTGGTCCTACTTATCATGATGTGAAAAGCTGAATACATGGAAGAAAACTCCAAGACTTCCATCTTAGACATAAATAAAAAATTCCTGACCAACATCTATTTGAAAATATAGGTGAGATATAGAAGTAGGTAAGATATAGACATATGGAGACATAATCGAGCCCACAAAGTGTTTCTGAGTCCTTCCACCATCAACAAGATGTGGTATTTGGATTCTCTGAGCTCCCACCAACTTTGGCTTCTCTTTTGCCATTTATCACATGAAAGCTTCTGAAAAATATTCTGGCATGCATGGGAATTTCTGTTTGATTATGTTTAAAATATGCAGACAAAAATACTGAAGCTTTTCCTGCCTAAATCTCACAAGTTAACTTCCATCTATAAGCACTCAGGAGATGTGAGTTGTCCTTAGTCATTTATTTGTTATATCCTCCTACTAGATAAATCTCATTGTTTTCCATATTTATATTTCTTGAAGCTCCAAAGACAATGATTTATTTGTACAGAAATTTTGCTTAATAATATCATTATTGATGTAAATGAATATCTGCCAAATTTTTTAAAAATAGTTTTGCTTATTTTTTCTTATAGGGTACTTATCTTTAGATAAACATCAATCATTAATGTTACTCCAGGGAAAAATGACTGACTAATAAGTTCTGAAGAGATAATGTACTGTGGGAAGAAAAACTTAATGCCATCCCTGCTGAAGAATAAACAGAACCAAAACCTCTTTGTGAAATCATTTGATAATTTATAAGCATCTGTAAGGACATCAAAACAAGGAGCAAATATTATCAGAAAATTTTGCAAATTCATAAGTAAGCTTAAATTACTGTATGATAGAAATCACTTGATAGTTTAAAAACATTTTGTATTTTTGCAGACATATCTTGGGAAATTTCCCATATTAAATCCATATATTTCATCTCAGCTAAATAGTAACATTCACTGAAATATTTTATCATCCTATTTATAATTATGTAAATAAATAAAACCATTGTTTTCCTTTCTCTGTTGTTGCTTTTCATTTCTTTGCTATGTTTTCTTCCTTTCTCTCTTTCTGTTCCTTTTATTTTTATTTCTTTTAATGTTTATTTATTTTTGAGAGAGAGAGGGAGAGACAGATTGCGAGCAGGAGAGGGGCAGAGAGAGAGGGAGACACAGAATATGAAGCAGGCTCCAGGTTCTGAGATGTCAGCACAGAGCCCTACATGGGGCTCAAACTCCCAAACTGAGATCATGACCTGAGCCGAAGTTGGATGCCTAACCAGTTGAGCCACCCAGGCACCCCTCTATTGCTTTTTGAAGTGAAATTTTGTTCGAAGTCATTTTAGAAATTGTGCTGTTTTTAGGATTAATTATATAATACAGTGCTGATATTAAACTTCATTTTAAAAAACTCTGCCAAAGTGTCTCTCTGTATTTTAAATTATCACCCAAGCTCAAGGTTGAGAGATTGGAAGGGTGATAGAAGTAATCTACTTACCCTTTAAGTTTATTACTTTAAAAACGACTAGGGTTTGACTTCACGTGATGTTATATTATTATAACATATGACTCCTAAGAAAGATTACAGTTTTGACATACTACGGAGGGCTGCTTAAGCACAATGCAGTACTACTGCTTTCTATCAGTACTATCGAGCATATATACGATCAGTACCTATGGTGTGCCAAACAGCTGTACTTGGTCTCATTGGAATATTTTGTTGAACAGTTGTTATGGAACTATTAGGGCTAAAGATAATTTTCAATGTGAATTGATAAAATAGAAACATATTTGTGGTCATTATGACCTCTCCAGAAAGAATACCTTTACTTATATGAACGCATATCCCTCTTTCCAATTTAATCCCTTAAATCAAGAGTCTAAATTTCAGCATCTATCAGTACTATTTCTTCACCCAGCTAGGTGCACTAATATATGTGAGGTGCTCCTTTGAATATAATAATGTTATCTGCCCATTGTGTTCTCAGTCCGTTACACAGGGTCCAGCCGGATATTTCCTCTCACAATTACTTAAATTCACTCCTCTTGGGAGACGTGAGAAGTCTAAATCGAGTTATCACTCAGTTCTTGAGAATAACATTGATGATGCCTTTCATCTATTACTGAGTAAAAATCACAATACTACATATATAAGATAATACACATGTATTCTCAACCATTCTGTAAATTAGACACTATTATATCTGTTTTTGAAGTGAGAGTACTGAAGTTCATCTGGGCCAAAGCTGCCTCCCTCAAGTCAAGCAACTGAGAAGTGGTAAAGCCAAGAATCCTACCCAGGGTTTTAACAGCACATATTGTCAACATGAAATACCCTAACGTTCAGTCCAAGCTCAGTTTATAATGTTGACCAAGAGAGTCAGAAGATGCATATCAAAAATTTAAAACTTAGCGGTTTCAGGGATTTGCATGATTAATGACATTTCAAGTGCCTTAACAGAAGTACCAAAAGTTTGGGGTTTTTTTTGTAAGTTTGCAAAAAGATAAAGTGAATTTTGGAGTATGAGAAGTATCTTAAAGGAATCAAAGAGTGCTCTGAAATAATATTTCCAGTGTTTCAAACTCAAAACATTTTTTTCACTGCACCTAACAACAAGAACAAAATATTTCAGGAATTTGCATTTTGAAAAAGGACTCATATACTTATGGATACTTTCATGGAAGTACAAATATAGCACAGATCACGTGATAAAAACTAACCTCACAGGCTAGGGCCAAAGCTTCCCGAAGTAATAAAGTTTTCATTTATGGAGGAGGACTGATTTTCTTCCCAACCGTATCACACTACTTTCTCAGTACAAATAGTGCCCAAGTCATGTTGTACTCACTCCTACTTACTTTTCATAACATCCCTTGAAAGTCTCAGGAATGTGCAAGAACAGATACCTTATTTAGAAAAGGCAAAACCATAAGAACTGGTGATTTTCTCTCAGTATGTGTGCAGTTTTCTTAGTTACTCAGTTCTTTATTACCAGCATAGGTTTCTTCCCTTTATGTATTTTATATACATTTTTAGTGTATCTCAGAAAGCAAATAAAAATATGAGATTGGAGCGGCAAAAGTTGTAGAAACTATTTGCAGAGTTAAAGACACATAATATTAAAGATAAGAGGAAGTTAATTCACAAAAATCCCTTCTCATTTCAATTAGTACTTTCTACTGTGAACAGTGCTGTGAGCATTAAAGGAAAAGAGAAGAATGTGGGACTGAGTCTGCTTCGGTAACATCTTTGATGATAACTAAACATCAATCCAGTGTGACTAAGCAGACTGACAGTCTTGAGTTTGTAAATAGAAGATAAAACTTAAAAATATGTCTCTTAGTTGGAATCTGATTCAGGAAGAATCAATGCAGCATGAGGATTTAAAAGATAAGATGTAAGAACAAACTCTTTTTCTTGTAAAAGATGAATTCAGCAATTTTAGGAATGTGCTGGCCTCCAAAAGTGTTAAAGTGCTGAGGTTGCCTGAGCTGGGACTTGGTCAGCCAAATATGTTATAAACGTTAGGCATTTCCTGAATATTTATACATAATATGGTCATACATGCATGCATACTTTATATATCCATGCATATATGAGTATTGAAATAATAACAATGCTTGTTTCAAGTTAAGGTACCAATACTTGCTGCATATTCATATAAAAATATGTAAAAAAACATTATATCCTAATATATATTATATATATGTATTCTATATTAAATATATTCTATATTCTATATATTCTATCCTGATACTTACATATGTGTATGTGTACATAAATGCATGTATGTATATATGTATGTGCACATATATATGTATATATGAATACGTATATATATGTGTATGCACAACACACAGTGAGAATGATGTATTTACCATAACCCTTTATGTAACTCAAGTTCTTATGTATATGACAACTCCTTGTGACACACACATTGTGTCACCAGTCAGCATTCTCAGAATGAATGTCATTTGGAGATTCTTCCATAACTCTCTTTTTTCCTATGCTTATATAGTTTTTCATATAATTATGAGTTTGGTTTTAAACTTTATCATAGTCATATAGTCCATCTCTCTGGGAAAATAATTCTTTCACAAAGGTGGCTAACCCATTAATTTTAAGAATATATTTTGAGAATATTCACATGGTGGGGCTCCTGAGTGGGTCAGTTAGACGTCCAACTTCAGCTCAGGTCATGATCTCGTGGTTTGTGGGTTTGAGCCCCGTGTTGGGCTATGTGCTGACAGCTCAGAGCCTGGAGCCTGCTTCAGATTCTGTGTCTCCCTCTCTTTCTGCCCCCTCCTGCTTTTACTCTCTCTCTCTCTCTCTCTCAAAAATAAATAAACGTTTTTTAAAAAATTTTAAAAAGAATATTCATGGGGCACCTGGGTGGCTCAGTCAGTTAGGCATCGACTTCAGCTCAGGTCATGATCTCACAGTTTGTGAGTTCAAGCCTCGTCTCAGGCTCTGTGCTGACAGCTCAGAGCCTGAAGCCCGTTTCAGATTCTGTGTCTCCCTCTCTCTCTGCCCCTCCCCTGCTCGTGCTCTGTCTCTGTCTCTCTGTCTCTCTCTCTCTCTCAAAAATAAATAGACATTAAAAACAAAAAAGAATATTCATGCAGCAATGACTGAATTGGAAAAAAAAAGTGGCTTATAGAAATAAGATAACTATTGAGCTATATCTTCTCAATTTTCTTGTATCTCAAACCCTTCTGGATTTACATGGGCATCAGACTAGCCATTGTGAAGTGTGATTTCATTTATAGTCATATCACAGAATAAGATTAGTTTCGTTGACTGTGAGATTAGAGCCTTCCCCATAAATGTGTATTTTATAGCTACTGTTAGGTGTAAGCAATCATAGCTTAAAACTGGAAGCAAACACACAGAAATCATCCAGTTGATTCAGGCTAGAGGCTCTTAGGTAAGTCACTCTTCATTTGCCCAAGTCAAGATAAGCAGTGTTAACATTCTCATTATTCATCAATAAAACAAGAAGGATGAAAAGAATGGGAGAGCACTAAATGTGATAAATGCCAAATAAAATGTTTGGAAAAAGTGAATGTAGAAGTCAGGTGGAGATTAAAATACAACATATCTTTGGGTCACTCAGTTAAAAGGGTGAGTACATTCATCAGAGAATTGTATAGTGTTTGGCCAACATGTTAATTATAGACCTAAGGGAATCCTGACACAGGTAATATAAACACGCAGTTCTTATCATATATCATCACTAAGTATTATAAACTATCCCCAGGAAAACCATGGGTTTTTATTTCCAGCATAAAAAAATGGGTGAAATTTGGGGTCATGGTACCAGCCTGATGCGGAGAATTTTTAACCTAGTGATACTCATGTCAAGCTCAACTTACAGTAAATATTGAGATGAAAAGCTAAATCAAGAAAATATATCTTTATCCTTATGCTGCACTACCTAGGGAAAAAATACTGTTGGTATCTCTTCTACACAACAAAGCAGGACATTATATCAAGAATATGATGTTAGTTATTTTGGAATATAGCTAACAAAATATATTGCATTGTTTTAGATGAAGGAAAACATGAATATAGTGGGGACATGTATGGATGTGCAACATGTGACACATTTAACTTGGTGAATATCAATAAAAAACATAACGGTTTCAATACTACAGACTCAACAACAAAAATCTGTACTATAGGTGGGCCATCCACCATTTTTGCTTGCGCACTGCAAAATAATCCAACCTCAGAAGAACTGAGAAGAAGAAGGAAAACAACCAGAAGGTTCTTTCTTGGCATACTTGACAAGGCAAGAAGAAAGAAGTTACTAAAACTTTAATTAAGTTAAAGTAGCACAGCATGGACATTAACTATCAGAAAGTATTAGTAACCAACAATTCATTCCATGCATAGCAAACTGTGAGTATCATGTAGACCATGATAAAACAAAACAGAACTCTACACATATATAAAAAACAGAAAGAATGGCCACCCAGTTGAATATTACAAATGAAATTTGGATTTAAATATAATCTCAGTCATAAGTCTAATTTTACATTTTTATCTAACAATGAAGAGTCAAGCGTTTCAATTTTAGATCTAAAATCTGTATCTTTAAAATGATAGCACTGCATAGAGGCAGGTTTGCTGCAAAGTACTTGAAACTTTAGCATCCCTCAATTTTATAAGTTCCTTCCAGGACCACGAAGATTATGTGGTTTTGCAAAATATTCTAGGGTTGAATATTTCAGCCAAAATTTGCTCAGAAATCTGTCTCCTTCTACTCCAACTTTCTCCCCATTTCCATCCGATCACCTTGGGTGACAATAGAGTAGCCAAGGATATTTTTGAGATCCAGCTAAGGGGAAATTTATCTGGAAAAAACATTTAATTTAGATTTACTGGAGTATAGTTTGGGGATTTTCAGTGATTTCTATGTATAGTTAACTTATTGCTAGCCATAAATGGCTCCCACAAGTCTTACTACCAACCATTGAAAGAGCCAGAGGTGGTAGTATGATATGAACACATCTTTTAACACCTAGGACTGGAAGTATGTGGGTAGCAGAACAGGGAGAGAAGGAAAGAGAAAGAAAGAAAGAAAGAAAGAAAGAAAGAAAGAAAGAAAGAAAGAAAGAAAGAAAGAAAGAAAGAAGAAAGAAGAAAGAAACAGAGGAAGGAAGGAAGGAAGGGGGGAGGGAGGGAGGGAGGGAGGGAGGGAGGAAGGAAGGAAAGGAATGAAGGAAACAGAAAGAAATGAATGAATGAATGAATGACTGGAGCCAGAAACTAACCTTTGGATATTTTCCCAGTCACCAAACATGTAAAGTTATAAGTGAAGAATTTGCTTCTCATCAATGCCTAGACAAAATATCAGTTCTCCCTTATCAGGAAAGAAATACATTGAATAATACAGTATATAAACCATAAATGCAACAGATATTTTATTTATTTATGGGAATTGCATTAGGATTTTATAAAAAAAAAAATCCTGTGTTTGTAGAACACAAGCCCAGAAGTGTTGCTCCAACTAATATGTTTGTGAGTGAAATCACTCACTTTCATGCCAACATATTGGGTCATGTCTAAGTGTATCTGACTCATCATGGCCAATGAAGTCTGAAGGTTACAGATGAAAAAGCATCCAAAATTGCTACATATGCAACAAGCCAATATGAAGAAACAAGTGTTCAGTGGCAAAATTCCTCATATATTCATCAATCAAGCAATGCACATATCAGTGTTGGGTTATATTATATGTAGCTCGAGACTCATGATTTTGACACAATCGAAGGGTAATTTTTTTAGTCATCCTTAAATTTATTTATGAAAACAACCATGAAAATTCTGATTAAAATTAGTAGAATATGAACCAAAATGATAAAATTAGCAAAGGAAGCAATAGAATTTATTCTGACATTGAGAAGTAAATTATGACAAAATTTAGGCCACACTAAAAGCAGTTATTCATTGAAAGGAAGACACAGATTTTGAAAAGAAGTAATGACTATAGTCTTAGATTATTTGAAAATCCAATTAATAAAGTAGACTAATTCTTATAAATACATTGGTAAAGACAATTTTTGCTAATTTGACACAAAATATTGACATATACAAAATAACACAAAACTCACAATAATTCTTTACTACAAGGACATAGTAGAGAAAAAAACTGGTTAATGCAGAGTATTTAAGATTACTTATTGCATAAGTAATCTTTAAATACCATGAAATATTATAGTCCATACATGAAAGACAGTGGATACTTTTCCCAAATTTGAGAATAAGCCTAAAAATCTACTTGACATTGCTAAATTGATCTGTGAAGCTAAGTTTTCAGATCCAGCAATAAAAAATGATCCCAGAAATTTCCATCAACTTTCCAGAAGATGGATTGAATTATTGTTCTATGTAAAGAAATTAAAGAATTGTTGTCATATGAAGAGGCAAAGAGTATGTGGTGTACTTCCTGCAACAAAATTAAGGATAAAAATATCATAGAAATATATCAGATAGCTAACTGTAAGGATTTTCAAATATTACATTTGCTTGCTTTTTACATTGTTTACTTCTATTTCTTTCCTTAATTATTCACACCTGAATCTGTTTGTATTTTTAATGCTGCATTATTTTTCAACAGGAGGGCCCCTGAAATTGCATAATTTAGATTTCATATGTCATAAAACCTAGATTCATACCCAGAGTTCCTGGATTTGATATTATAAGAGATGGATTCAGTTCTCAATTCACTAATTTCCAGGAGAGGTGATACTAAGCTACTACTTAGGATAAGAATATTGTTATTACAGACTGCTATAAAAACTAAATATATATTATCATGCACTATTTATATATCTATCTATCTATCTATATCTATCTATCTATATCTATCTATCTATATATATCTATCTATATCTATATCTATATCTATATCTATATCTATATCTATATCTATATCTATTCTATATAATCATGTACTGTAATATATAAAGCTCCATAAGGTAAAGATGTTACTTTTACTATCATGCAACTGAATTCCCTTTTACAATGATGATTGTTCTTGTTTGCATAGGACATGAAACTTCACCTATATGAAGGGACAATCCAGAAAAGTTCACCAAAACCACATGATTTAACTTAAGTACACGGAAGACTTTCTCAACAGTGAAAATTTTTAAATGTGGTCATGAGCTACTATGGGAAATTACACAATCTCTTGAAATTAAATCTCTTTGAAGACCCAAAGTAAATGGTTCAAATCTTCATGATCTAAAAGAGCCTGAAATTTCCCTTAAAAAGAAGAGAATTTATTTTAAGAACCTTTGTGTATTTTTTTCTTACTATTTTACTTACTACAAAATACAAGGCTATTTGGAGAAATTATAGAATAATAGAAGACAAAATCACTATCATTTATAATCTGGTGATTTAAACTTATAAGAAGTTATATAATACACATATATAGTAATAACTTATATTAAGACACATACACATTAATAACTCTTCAAATGTAAGTCAAAAATCAAGTCATGATCGGACCATGAAAAATCCCACTCTTACATACTTTCTCATTACACCCAGTGCCCTGTGTCATATCTGTATCTCAATTTCTCATTTTTTGCCTAATTCATGCTTCATTGTTGTCTAATTCTATTCCTTTATCCTACTATCTTAATTTAATCTCCATTGTCAACATATTTTAGTTTTTGCCTTTAGGTCATATGTTATGAAACTCTCTCCTTATGTGTATTTCCTAAGTTGTGGAAGATCCGATAGCCTCCACCAATATGTGATCATTTATTTTATATTTATACCTGTCATATAAGCTGTCAATTATTTTATTTCATCTTAAATATGCATATTCATTTTCCAGCTAGACCATAAGCTTACTTCAGATAAAGGGTATATAAAACAATATTGGATTCAACTTCAATAAATACTAAAATCTAAATTCACAATGGCCATAACAAGAAGTTTGTTCCTCACACATATGCATTCTGGGGGATTTGGGGACTGGTATAATGACTCTACCCCACAAAGTCCTCAGGGACCCAGCTTCTGAAGCTGCTACATTACCCAGTTACAAGGGGTACAATTCATAGGGGCTACAATGTGCATTGGAGCCGATTAGAGTTGTGCAACAATGTAACCCTCTGGGGTTTCTCCAGTCACTGCTCTAACACTCTTCAAGTGGCTTCGTGCTTATGATCCAAGATGACCTATACCCATGCTTCAGGGCAGCAAAATGAGAGAAGAGAGGAAGACGACTATGTTCATATATCAAAAAGATGCCCCCAAATCCACCATAGAAGATTTTAGCTTGCAGGTCATTGGCTAGAGTGTATGATCTCCACATGCCCACACCGATCTGGAAGGGGAGCTAGGAACTACATCCTACATTCTGGAAAGCACTGGCCACTACAGGGAGAGAGAAATGGGAGCAAATAGAAAATAAAAATAAGGTGAAGCTGTCATTGTGAGGAAGAAAACAAAGGAAAAGAGATTTCAAAACTGGGAAAGTTTTGTCTTATTTTGCTTAGATTATACATCAGTATAAAGGCTTATTGGAAACTAAAGTCTTATGTGAGATATATAAGTACACATGTACTCGTATATCTCTTCATAAGGGTAAAAAACATTTAAAGTCATTCCTAATTGTTTGATAATGTAAAATTGCATTTGCAAAGTAGACTATGAAGATTCTGAGGGAAAACGCACTTTTTTTTTTTAAGTTTCCACTATGTCAATAATAGTCTGTTGTGGCCTAAGTACTCAGTACATGCCAGGTAATATTTGTAAACCAAAGACTTCTGAATATATCATGATGAATGTGTTTCTACATTATGTAAACTGTGCAAATTTCTCTTGGAAGGTGCTGGTAAGAAAGATAAGAAACAGTAAAGATTGAAAGATGAGACTATAAATCGTTTTCATTGAAAGAGATGATTCCAAAAAGTGCTAGAGTATCTCAGACGTTATATCTTCCAGCTGGTGTGCAAAGCCCTCTCCTCAAGGTCTTCACTAGAACTGGCATAAACATTACCTTACTGGAATGACATACACAACAAGACATAAAACAAGGTGTGTCCAAAGACGTTTTGAAGTTAACCTTGAACCAGAGTATAAAATAGTCTATGCAAGTTTAAATAATTCAGGGGAAAGAAGAAAGAAAAAATATGAATAAAACTTTCATTGACATAAAGCATTCTATCCTTTCTACTCTGTTGGTCTCTTCACTTCTCTAAGAAGGAGGCTAAATCTGAAATTAGAGTTGGAAAGGAATTTCAGTGACCCTTTGCCAGCAAGTGGCCCAATGTGCACCTGTGAGACACCTTTACTGGGGTTGCAGACCCAAGTGGGACATGTTCACTGCAGTTTAGAACAGATGGAGCCAGTACAGCAAAGAGTAACTTCTTTTATAAGCTCAATGAATCTAAACCTGTCTGATGTTTTCCAAGGGTAATTTGGAATAGATTCAGATAGTTCCAAACCACAGTATTTGGGCTTTAGCATGATCTTGTCTGGTAATGATTTAAATTTGATAACAAGCCAGAGTTCCAACTTTTTATCCCCTCTTCCCCCAAATTGATGTAGCAAACTATGAATTTATCATGCACCAAAATCATTTTTATATTGGTGTCCTACCATTCTACAGATAGATCATATTTTCAATAAAAAGAAAAACTAATTTCATGTTCATATTTTCCATTTGTAGAACCCATAACAAATATTTAACTTTCTGATGGTTAACTTTCTACAAGCTTGTTTCAGTTAGTAGAAAGAAATGTGACTCTATCTGTGGCTCACAAAAGCCCCATGCATGGCACAACACAATTTTGAAAAGATACAGATGGAAAGAGTTTATTCTCAGTGTGAAAAGCTATAATTTATTCTTGGGTAAATAAATAAATTAAAGACGATTCACATTTGGATTTGACCAGAAACAAATGTGAAGGGACTCCTCCAGTATACAATAGTAGCATTAGCATCCTTTTATATAAACAAGACACGAGCCAGCCATAGGCATTGGTATTTGGTGAATAATAAACAGTGGAGGGGCCTGATCACTACTATCAGCCATTGGGAGTCTGTGACAATCTAGTAAATGTACCAGAGCCATGTGCGTGGCTCTGGTAAAATAGTTAATATGACATTCACATTGATAGAAATAGAGAATGACAGACTTCTTACTTTAAATGTCATCATGTTATGTGAAAAAGGGAAGAAAGGATTGGTGAATATAAGTCTTTCCAACTTCATTATGAACAATCCTATTTCTCCAATCCTTTCACCAAATTTTCACATAACATGGCTTCAAATCCCCTCAAAGTCTTGGTCATTTCTGCAAAAATGCCAGTCTATGTCTCCCTTAAAGTATAATGCCCCAAACTGAGTATTACAAGTTGAGCATAATCTGACCATTGCACAATAGTTGACCTAATACCAGCCTTTTTGGAGATTTTACTTTTTTATCAATGCAGCTACTTCAGTAGCTCTTTGCAAAACACTAACAATAGCTATAACAATAACAATAGTAACGATGATAACAATAAATAAAAGAAAGAAAAACACACAACCACGCAAACTTACCAGACCATGAGCTCTGCCTGAGATAGTAACGACCAATTCCACTACTTCCCCAGCATCCACATTCTGCCTGGCAGATAGTCAGTGCTTAATAAACATTGGCTATTGAACCCTACTAAAGGATAATGAATTTGGACCAAACGCATCAGAACTATCCAGATAAAAGCATAAGAAAATCAGAATTAGAAGTGATCTGTAGAGAAATAGGCTTTCCAAGATAGTGGAAAGCTGAAGGCTGAGAAATTATTCAAAATACCTGTGCATAGAATCTTACATCTTCTCAAAGGGTCTTGTGGCCTTGCTAACACAAGGTTCCAAACCACAGTATTTGGGCTTTAGCATGAGCCTGGTGCAAGATCCAGGAAAATCCAATGTTTGTAAACATTCTCTGAAATAGACACACTTGGTTTGTTAGTGTAAGGCACTCCTAAAGGTGAGTATAAAGAGATGAGAACTGAGTACCTCAGATCTGGCATTTATAAGTCCCTGTCATTATGCTATGAATCAAGGGAAGCTCAGGTAAGATTTATCCCATGAATTCCCACTCTGTGTAAACTTATTATTCCCAATAAGAATTTGCATCTTTATCTGATTAAGTCAAGAGCTTCATCTACCCTTATACCCTGTGTGCATGTGTGTGCACACGTGTGCATGTCAATAGTCTCTTCATAAACACCTGACACCACCAAAACTCTTGTGGCTATAGATTTAAAACCAATTATATTAATAGGCATAAACATCTCCTGTGAATACACTGAAGAGTCAATATAATTCAAAAATAAAAGTTATAATATTTTGTCTTCAAAGACCATTTAATGAGATATGGATAGAAAAAATGCTTAAATGTAAATAATGAAGAATTAACTGTTCATCTGAGGCAAGAATAAGGTTTGTAGTTGTGCTAACAAAATGCCATCAAAGACCAAAATGTCTTTTGATATCTATAAAAACCAAATTCTAACAATTGTCAAGATAGATAGATGGATAGATATGTAATAGATAGATAAATAGATGGCAGATAGGTGATAGATAGATAGATAGATAGATAGATAGATAGATAGATAGAGGCACATAAGCATTCCAAACTACATAAAGTTAAGTACACAGGGTTTAGGACCCCGTATACAAGTAGAGACAGGTTTTCATGAGTAAGAATGAAATCCAACACTGCAGATCTTGTGCAAGAAGCCAGACCTTAGAAGCCAGAGTATATACACATATACCAGAACTAAAAGGAGCTGTCTCATCCAAGAAAAGAGAACTAGAGTTGGTGAACTTGAAAAAACAAATCTGCACATTGGACTGGAAATGCAACACAGGTGTAGGCCACAGACTCTGAGCCATGTGTTGACAAAGAATATCCACCCCTTCCCAAATTGTGGAACTCAGATTCACACATATTTTTAAGGTACAGAAGCCTGTATTAAGAAGCAAATAAGAGAACTGGTCAAGAACCAATTAATCCTGTTGAGCTATGACAGAAGTAATCTTGGAAGGGGGTGGAAAGAGGTTGCTGCCTCCACAATCTAGGTCATACACAGGACTTTCACAGGTTGACAATTTTCACTACAGAATATAAAATTTTATTTTTCAAGTTTGTTCTTAAAAGTAATTCATATTTATTTTTATTATATTTTTATTTCAGTATAGTCAGCAGAAAAAAAAGAGTTTACAACTAAAATGTTTAAATAACAAGAAGGGAAAACATATCATGAAGGAGTCAATAGATTAAAAGAGAAGAAATCTCATATTCAAAATAGTAGGGCAATCTGAAAACGACTTTTATATAAATATTATTAAAATGCTTAAGTGAATAAACAAAGTAATAAAATCTGTGGGAAAATTGAGATGTTGATTAAATTTAGACATTGTTCAGTTAAATGTATAAGTAGATAAAGAATATATAGATAGAGGCTGTTTAAGGTTCAAAATCATTAATAGGGTGGAGGAGATCAATTTACAAAAAGAAAGAGAGGTAAAAACAAACAAATAAAAAAAACAGCAATCAATAAAAATCCAGGGAAAATCATAGTCCAAGATGACGAAATTATAATCAGCCTCATTAGCCATTACAATCAATGAAACTAAATTAAGCTTACTCGTTGAAGTAGAGATTCTGAGATTGGATTACCTGCAATATCACTATATTTACCAAAGACAAGATTAAAACATAATAACACACTCAGGAAACAATAGATGTTGGTAAGGTTGAGGATAAAGGGGAACATTTTTGCACTTTGGTGGGAAGGCAAACTGGTGCAGCCACTCTGGAAAACAGTACAGAGGTTCCTCAAAAAATTAATAGAGCTACCTGCAACCTAGCAATCACATGACCAGGTATCTTTCCAAAGGATACAAATATGCTGATTGGATGGGGCACATGCACCCCAATGTTTATAGCAGCGCTATCAACAAGAGCCAAATCACAGAAGGAGCCCAAATGTCAACTGACTCATGAATGGATAAAGAAGATGTGAGATATATGTGTGTATATATATATATATATATATATATATATATATATATACATACACACACACATACATACACATATATATATGTATATATATATATGTGTATATATATAATAGAATATTATTTGGCAATCAAAAAGAATGAAATCTTGCCATTTGCAACAACGTGGATGGAACTAGAATGTATTATGCTAAGCAAAATAAGTCTATCAGAGAAAGATAAATATCATATTATTTCACTCGTGTGGAATTTAAGAAACAAAACAGATGAACACAGGGGAAGGGAAAAGAAAAGATAAAAACAGAGAGGGAGGCAAACCATATAAGGCTCTTAATACAGAGCCTTAATACAGAGGCTCTTAAATACAGAGAACAAACTGAGGGATGCTGGAGGGCAGATGCTGGATGGGCTAAATGGGTGATGGGCATTAAGGAGGGCACTTGTTGGGATGAGCACTAGGTGTTATATGCAAGTGATGAATCACTAAATTAACTCCTGAAACCATTATTACACTATATGCTAACTAAATTGTATTTAAAAAATAATAATAATAAAGTTCATATCATGGTTAAAAAAATAATAAAAATAAATAAATGCTAAAAAACCACAGTAACACAGAAATGTTAACATAAAATGATGGGAGGAAACACAGGAAAATATTAATCAAAATAATGCTTTGATGAGGTATTAATAAAAGATTAATAGAGAGAAAATGTGACCTTATTAATTAATAAAAGAAAAAATGGTCTAAGAGGATGTAACAACCATCAATATAAATGTATCTAAAAATATAGCTCTGAAATTAATAGACAAAACACATAGAATATTAGTAAGGATGCAGATGTAAACAATACAATCAACAATCTTGATCTAATATACATGAAGAACCATGCACCCAGCAGTTAGAGAATACACATTCTTTTAAGCATATGAGTTATTTCAGAAACTGATCATGTAGCAGCCAAAAAAAGGAAGCCTCAATTAATTCTAAATATTAATAGAAAAATTCTATCGATTAAAATGCTTGCAGTCCTTTTAAGGGAGGCTATTGAGGGTTTTTAGCGAGGAGTGATTTGATCTTTCTTAAGTTTTAAGGATCCTTGTGGTTGCTGTATTGAAAATAAATTATAGGATCAAAGAAGGTTTAAGACAAAAGTAAAGAAACCAGATTTCTTGATGAATGGAAGGTTAAAGAAACCAGAAGCAAAATTAGTGCAAAAAAAGAAGTGCAAAATCATAAATGAAATATTTACTTCATGGAAATTACATAGAAATATCCATCACATAGAAATACAAGATCTACGTAGAAGAAAATGATAGTCCTGCTATAGAGTTAATGTGTGAGTCACAATGCAATATAGACTGGTTTTCTAAAAAATTTTTAGCCTTAAAAATAACACATTTAGGGGCACCTGGGTGGCTCAGTTGGTTAAGCGTACGACTTCAGCTCAGGTCATGATCTCACAGTTCGTGAGTTCGAGCCCTGCGTCAGGCTCTGTGCTGACAGCTCAGAGCCTGGAGCCTGCTTCAGATTCTGCATATGCCTTTCTCTGTGCCCCTTCCCCGCTCATGCTCTGTCTCTCTCTGTCTCAAAAATAAATAAAAACATTTAAAAAAATTTTTTTTAAATAACACATTTAAGAGAGTTGGAATAAAGTCAAAGAACCACACCACTGTGGCAGTCCTGATGGGTCAAACTGTCTGGTAGTTTCTCTCACCGTCTTTGAAATTGATTACTATATGATACTGGCTCCTTGGGGTCTTGGATATCACAATGGCTTCAAAAGAAAAAAAAAATGACTCACTGTTTACTTACCAACATGAGTTAATTTATCAAAAAGAACATCACTTAACAGGGTAATTTATCATCTTTTACCACACATAATGCTCATATTCCAAGTTCTGCAAAGAAAACACTAAAATCTACCATTTTTGAGATAAACAATTAAATAAATAAGGAAGTGGCCAAAGGAGATTCAGCAAAAGAAAAAAAAAAAAATCTTTGCTTGACTACCGGCTTCATATGAAAGACTGGAACAAGATTTTCTTAAAGTTGGCTACTTGAAGAGCCTGCACCTATTTTACTGCATTTTTCAAATTCTGAAATTTCTCATCTTACTTTTTTTCCTTGTGAGAAGCTTAGTGTTGGCTGAGCTCAATGTCACTTAGACTAAATTTATGGCACATTTTTTTATTGTAAATCAGTTAAGACCCTTTCTTAATCACCTTTATTATTTGCTTCTCCTTTTTCCATAAGAGCACGTACGCACCCATTCACACAATACAATTTTTTTTAATATTCTGATTTTAAAAGTACTTTTTCCCCTACTATCTACATAAAGTTTCTCTGTTACTCAATAAGGCTTCTATGCTTACTCTTTTAATATTTCACAGTTTCCTTATGGAACCTCACGAAGGAAAACACAGCTACTTCATTATATGGTCATTTCATATACTTTGGGATTGTGTTCATCTTTCTCTCAACTATCCTATGCCATAGCATCATGATGATTAAAATACCACCATCAAACTAAGAATTATATATGCTCTTTAAACTATCTCATGTTATCAACTGGAAAATACACTGTAGGAAAAAATGTGACCATTAAAACTGTTTGTTGAATAACATGACTATAAAAAGAAAAGGATTAAGTTTGAAGCTGATAGTTACAGAGAGTGAAAGAAATGTTTGGATGTTGTTCGGGATTATTCATTTCAACAAAGTCTGTCATGCTCAATAAGTTCCAAATGATAGTGTGGGAACATGTGAAATTGAAATTAGACTGTTGGAGAAATCTGAGAGCAGATACAGAAAATCAAAACATGCCATGCACAGCACCCAGCTATGCCTTAGACTATCATTTTCACTATCAGCCACTTAATAGCTTCTTCTCAGATTATGTACTCCTAATATGTGTTTTTTCCTAGAAATTACTAAGCTATCTAATAAACTTAATCAATTATTTTAAGTCAATGTGTTTAGAACTTAAGTATTTATATAAAGCATTACATTTATGGGGTGCCTAGGTGGCTCAGTCAATTAAGTGTCTGACTTAATTTCAGCTCAAGTCATAATCTCATGATTCCTGACATCCAGCCCTGAGTCAGGCTACACACTGTTCTCCCTCCCTCTATGCCCCTCTCCCACTTGTTCTCTCTCTCTCTCTCTCTCTCTCTCTCTCTCTCTCAAAATAAATAAATAAACATTTTTTAAAAAGCATTAGATTTATGAAAAAGATATCTAAAGCTTCAAAATATCTTAAATAACAATATGTCATTGTCAGTTGAATTTCACATAGAGAAAAGAGTTTTTATTTATTTATCTATCTATCTATATATTTATTTATTTTATATGAAATTTATTGTCAAATTGGTTTCCATACAACACCCAGTGCTCATCCCAACAGGTGCCCTCCTCAATGCCCATCACCTATTTTCCCCTCCCCACCACCCCCATCAACCTTCAGTTTATTCTCAGTATTTATGAGTGAGAAGAGAATTTTTAAAAGGAATAATGATTAAATGTGATTAACATTTTATCATTCATTTATATGTTTATATACAAAAAGGAATACCTAAATTATATTTAAATAGATGTATATGTATTCATATATTCAACAATCATTTATTAAGGCTTTATCAAGTACAAAGTACTAGGGATTCTGTAGCAATAGTAAGATAAATAAATTGCCATCTCTTCCCTCAAAAACTGTACAACCAATAAGAGAGCTGTATATACAAGTAAAACTTGTAACATGAAGGCTGTTAAATCTGCCACAGGTGAGACTGACACTGTGTTATTAGGGTTAATTTTTTCATTCAGTTTTTCAAGAAGCAATAAAGGGATTCCTCATAAGTACCTGACACTCTTCTGGGGATAGTGGATAGAGAGAACAAGACCAACAATAAGAAATTAGTAACTTCACATGATTATCATAAATGCATGCAATCAATAATTGAAAAGAGGATTCTAGTAAGAGATAGGACTAGAAGATAGCTTGGTGTCCTATGATGGAGAGCCATGGAACTATTGAGGATCCATCACCTGCTTTGAGAAGAAAAATTGTTTTGGTTTACATTTCATAGGGACTAGCCATTCAAAGCCTTTTCCCTCTGTGAAATCCCATCTGCTGCATTGTTATCATACAGACTGTAATGCTTCTCTTACCATACATCATGCAATTATTTTACACCAAGGACTATAGCTATAGCTATATATGATCCTTTCTAGTTTCATCTTTTTCTGATCCCTCATAAAATACTGCTGTTTAAATATGTCCAAATATCAAGATTCCACAACTTCTGATATTATGGAAAAAGTCCATTTTTCTCTGACCAGAGCATGTGTGTGTGCCATGTTCACATTTATTTCACTTAAAACAAATAACCTTAAAAAATAGAGTACTGTTCAGCTGGAACATTCCCAGGTAGATGGCTAACTACTAGCTTCTCTGGCAGTAGTTCTGTCCTGAGGCAGACATATCTATAAGGTTCTCACAAAGAATCTTGCCTCCCAGGACTCATGAAAAGGCAACGAAAATCATGGCTGTTATTTTTGTACAAATAACTCACATAAAGGAAATGCCAGGGCACCCTCTATTATTAGAATAACTCCACATTCCAAAAAAGTTGCATTTACTGCAGTTTTAACTCTCTCAGTGCAATATATGCCTCGCTACTGCAATTCCAGACACAGCCCCCATATCTATATGGCATTTAAAGCTTTGCTCAATTATTCTTCCCCACTAGTTAATAAAGGAAATAATGGTAATTATTATCTCCATTTTCTCCAAAAGAGTAAACCAAAACTTAGGCAGGATAACATAAAGAATTGCAGATGAAGAACTCTAAACTAGGTCTTTGATTCTTAGTCCAATGTTCCTTCCATAATAACATAAAGCCTTTATAGTGATAAACTTGAAATCCTGGAAGGATAATTCCTTGCACTTGAATGCAAACTATAGATGTGCTGAGAAATGAGGCAATTTTTCCATACAGATCAAAATGGTAAAATATAGAGCCAAAGATTTATGAACTGTGATGTTAATGCCAAATCCTCTAATGCATACTCCTAAACACTCGGTGTTTATTTTACATGTAAAAGGAAAATCAGGATGACATTCAACACTATTTCCTTCATTGATAACATTTCACAAACCCAATTCTTTATTTTTTAAGATTTTACAATATTGATTAATAGTCTTAAATTAAAACCTGTTGTTATATATCACATAGCATTTGTATTGTTTATCTCATTTGATCTATACAAAAACTCTGAGTATTAGAAAATATGGCATAGGAAGATGAAGTGAAAGGTCACTAGACCAGCATTATTTTCACTACACTTTGCACTGTATGGGGTTTTCTGGTAGTGTTGAGACCAGGACTTTATCACAACTAATGCAGACAATTTGATCTACTTTGAAAAAGGCAAGGTCAAAGAGTAACTATTGGTAGAGTGAAGTAATACCAAGAGATTCTGAAAGTAAAATAAATGTCCTTGATTTTTGAAACTCCTTGATTTGGTTATGCTCCCATATCAAATGCTTCAATAATATCTAAATCCATTTCTGTCACTAAAGTACTGGTCGTGAGGAAGGCACTAGTTTTGATTCACCTGTGTATTTCTAGGACCAGCTTAAAGTCTGGAAATTATAGGTACTCCATAAATTCTTGGTAGATGAGTGAACAAATTAACTGTATAATGTTTTTATTTTTAAAATTTTTAAATAATGAGGGACACCTGGGTGGCTCAGTCAGTTAAGCATCTGACCCTTTCAGGTCATGATCTCATGGTTTGTGAGCTTGGGTCCCACACCAGACTCTCGGCTGTCAGTGCAGAGCCCACTTCCAATCCTCTGTCCCCCTCTTTCTCTGTCCCTCTCCCACTCGTGTGCTTGCTCTTTCTCTCTCTCTCTCTTTCAAAAGTAAATAAAATTTTTTTAAAAAATTAATAATGAAAAATTTTCATTTGGAGACATTAATCAACCTGAACAAAATAATCATGAGACTAAATTTAGCTGCCTAAAATAGACATACTACATCTTACCCATTCTTAACCTTCATGTTTTCAAAATAATCTAAATAAAGATTATTTTTACAGTGTTTATAGTGATTTTTAGATATGCTTTTTATTGTAAGTCATTAAAAGATCCCTGAATTCCTGCATGCCATTGAGACCATACTGATTCCTTAAGGAAAAGAAATTAGGATTTACTTGATTGTATAAGAGAAAAATAAATGAAAAATGACAGATTTTTAGTTGGAGTGGAAGAATAAAGAGCATATGACCATAGCTTTTTAATTTACTCTTTACTCTTACACTGTTAGTGAAAATGCAAACTGGTGTAGCCACTCTCGAAAACAGTAGTGAGGTTGCTTAAAAAGTTAAAAATAGAACTACTCTATGATCCAGAAATTACTCTACTAGGTATTTACCCAAAGTTTACAAAAATACTGATTTGAAGGGATACATGCATCTCGATGTTTATAGCAGCATTATCAACAATAGCCAAATTAAAGAAAGAGCCCAAATGTCCACTAACTAATGAATGAATAAAGAAGATGTGGTGTATATATACAATGGAATATTACTCAGCAAACGAAAAGAATGAAATGTTGTCATTTGCAATGCCATGGATGGAGCTAAAGAGTATAATGCTTAGTGAAATAAGTCAGAGAAAGACAAGTACCATATGATTTCACTCATCTGTGGAATTTAAGAAATGAAACAGGGGTGCCTGGTTGGCTCAGTCAGTTGAGTGTCTGACCCTTGATTTTGGCTCAGGTCATGATTCCAGGGTCGTGGGATCAAGGCCCACATTAGGCTCTACGCTGACTGTGGAGCCTGGTTAAGATTCTCTCTCTCTCTCTCTCTCTCTCTCTCTCTCTCTCTCTCTCCCTCTGCCACTTTTCCCTGCTTGTGTGCTCTCTCTCACTTGCTCTCTTAAAAAAGATAATAATTAAGAAAAGTAAAAAAAAACTAAACAAAACAGATAAACATAAATATAAGGGGAAAAAAGAGAGAGGCAAACCCTGGAATAGACTCTTAAATATAGAGAACAAACTGAGAGTTACTGAAGGGGAAGTGGGCCAGGGAAATGGGCTGAATGGGTGATAGGTATTAAGGAGGGCACTTGTTGGGATGAGCACTGGATGTTATATGTAAGTGATGAATCACTAAATTCTACTCCTGAAACTAAAATTACACCATAAGTTAACTAACTAGAATTTAAATAAAAACTTGAAACTAAAAAAAAAAAAAAAATACTCTTCCCTTGCATAAACTGCCAGACCTCCTTTCCCTCACAATTACTAAGTGACTTTTCAACTTCAAACACCATTAAGATAGCCAGTGAGGAGATCTAGATCTACTCATTTTACTCTAAAAATAGCTTCACGGGATGAATGTGAAAGAAAAAGAAATTCGATATGTAACTGATACTATTTGGCTTTAAGTTAAGTTACATTATGTGTTAAAACTCACTTTTAAAGCTCAAAGAATGAATGAACCTGTGCTTTGCCTCCCAGGGCTTTCTTCCTAATTCATCACTGACAGTGGAGCCAGTGTAAGAACAATGTGACCGTAACAGTTACCAATGACTGAACTAGGTTTTGAACAATTGCTGGAAGTCTAGGGCAAGATTCTCTCCGAATAACAATCGCATTAAAATATCTGCACCAACTTTCCCAATCTTCTGCCCAAACTCCTTCAGTTCCTGAGAGAAGATCTGTACAGTTCTTTGAAGGACCTAGGAAGAGTTGCACATCAGCTTGTGGATAGTCTAGTCACGCAGGCAGTGCTACAACCAGGACATTTTTAGCACACTAGCAAAACCCAATGCACATCCATCACCACATCTGAGTGGGATTGGCAAGGACAGCACCATTCTACTTGGGCAGCTGAATAGTTTTATGGAATCCGTATGGTAGGGAGTGTGATCTTTAGAGAGAATACATACACATGTGATTTTGCTAAAAACCAGGATAATATTAGTCACATAAGCTCCGTCACTGGTTTTCTACAGAATCCAAAGACTTAAAGAAAAGATTTAAAGAATAATGATGCTACCACTGACCTTTAGTTGCTGAATGTTTTATACTGTTTCTAATGATAATAATTGAATGTGAAGTGTATTTTTTATACATTTTTCATAGAAAAATATCTTCCAAGTTAAAAGTTGAAAGAAAAAGATGTGAATCTCTGTGAGAGGTATTAATTCCACTGATAATTAGATGAAGAAAGAAGGCAGGCCAGAGCAAATGTTTTGAATAATTTAACACATCAAAGAAAATAATAATCTAAATTACCTAATTCTGAAATTGTTTCTTTTAGTATATGTGAGAGTAATAATCAAGAAGATTATAAAAATGATTTAGGAAAAGAAACAGTTTTCAAAGTTTAAGACAAAATTCTAATTATGTCAGTTATCTTGACATACAAATTTATAGGTGAGTTAGTAGGACACAGTGTATATCATGAGTGAGATATGACATCACAATCACCTACTGTGATTTACATCATATTAAGAGTTTAACATTTCAATGAAACCATGGTCAAAAAAACATAGATGCTAAGAGAGGTAGGCATTCAAATATAGCCAATAACCATCAAATATAACCAATAGAGAATCAACCAGCAAGCCATCAATATATTTGACTAACTGCCTGCTTCTCTCTTCAAATGCTAATCTACTTGAGAACCACCCTTTTCCTCAGATGCTGGAAAGCCAGTTAATGTATAGCTGTAATTTAGCATTTCCACATGTTCCCAAGGTCTCGTGTTTCCTCTTCTGAATAGAAACACAGATAGACAGACTGGCAGACTGGCAGTCACACCCTTTCCACAGTTTTGGAAAGAAATTTAGAACAGTGGTTACCAAATGAAACTCAGTAAGTTCCTTCAGTGTTTAATGAAATGAGAAAAAAGAAAAGAAAAAAAGGACAACATAGTGAATTTTAAATAAAATGTAATCTCTGTTTTGGCAATTTGTGCTTTTTCTTTGTTAAAATGCCCTTTGAATAATCAAGAGATGTTATAAAGAATGATAGCTGCTTAATTTTTTTCCTTTATCTTGATAAAATAAAAATCTTAAAACTATTCTGCCTGATCCCCCAGCTTTACCTTATTCTTACTAGTTTCTCTAAGCGAAAGTATTGAAACAACTGGTTCAGCATTTCACATGGAAATAAATGTGTTACTCATTGAAAAATGTGGTTAATTCATATCATTATTCTAGTACACATAGCCTTTTCTGTACATAATCCATATACTCTTCTAGTACTGTAAAAGCCCTAAATTGTGTTTTTGTGAAATGGTTTCTGACTGTGTATCCACGTGTGTTTTTGCCTGTCTCTTTCTATTTCCCTTTTTCTTCTATTTCCTCTCTCCTGCATCTGACTTCTCCAAGCATCTGCCATGTTTTCATAGACTATTATTAAACAATTGTCCAAACTTCTGAATCTGAGCTTTTCTTGCTTAGAACAGCTAAACGTCCTGATGAGAAAAGAAGGCACACATATTTTAAATCAAATGCACTCTAAATAAAGTTCTGGATCCCTTATTAGTAATTAGAGCTGGGGTCTGAGTTTGAATTGAGACAATGAAGTACATGCAGCAAAAGTGAAAGGGAGTTACCACCTCCATAAATCAGTGTTTCCAAAGATTTGAGACCACCATTCATAGTGAGAAATTCATTTCATATGAGGACCCAGAAAGCACATTAACATAGACATAACTAAACATCCACAATTGAAGTTAAAGTCTCATGAAACAAAACTTATCCTCCTTTAGTGCAGTGCACTCATGTTTTTTATTCTATCATTTTTTTAAGCTGACCACAATGCCACATTGATTTCATGACCCACTAACATGTCATGGCTCATAGTTTGAAAATTATTGCCACAAAGCACACATCATAAGGTTGCTATTAAATTTCATAGGAATATAAAGTTTAAAACAATTAATTTCCTTTAAATCAATATAAAACTAGCAACCTAGCTGTACCAAATAATTTTCAAGTGTGCGGCCTTTGAATCTGAAGGAAAGAAACATATTTTTATCTCACCTGTCTCAATTTCCATTTCATCCACTCTGATTGGCTCTATCTCAACAATCCTTGGTTCTTCTCCAAATATTTTTTTTTAATTAGCAGAAGCAGAGGGGAGGAAAGATAAATAAAAATGTTTTATTTTTAAAAGTAAACTTTGAGGATCCCATTTTTAGCATTGTTAAGCAATATATTGGCTTAAGATTCTGAATTATATGTATAAAGCTCTGAACACATGTCCTTTAAGAAATTACTAAAGAAATGGAAGTTATTTTAGGTTTCCTATTTCAACTTTATACCATAAATTCTCTGCAGGTTTTCTGATTCCTTTTCAAATAAATAAAGGTAGGTAATATTCTAAGTCGTTATGTATACATGGATGTATAGGTGTGCATGTATTCATGGACACTCAGACCCTTACTAAGGCAAAGAGACCAGTCTTTGGAATCTAAAGATACGTAGTACTTCAAGTTCTGCTTCCAACTTTTCCACCACTGTGTAATTTTTAGAATTTCTTCTAAAATTTCCTCCTCTGCAAATGGAGTAATAATCACACCTGCCTCACAAGCTATTGTCAGGAACAAATTACATAAAGTAAGCAAAAAGCAAAGTGCTATTAAATTTTTCATTTTATAATAAATTTAGGTAATAATCTGTTTGGTTGATTCCATGCTTGGAGGGGAAAACAAACTAGAATTAGCTTCATAGACTATTTGAATTGATTTCTATGCATGATTCTAATCTGATAATTCATTTAATGCATGTAAGTAGAGAAAAAGAACCCCTTTAAGACAAGGAAATTAGAGAAAAGATTAATAATACAGTTGAGTTTAGAAGAATATCAAGTTCTGTACTTACTTCCTAAAATATTTAGACATTTGAACCTGACCATCAAGTGACTGTTACCAAGCGAGGCACCCACATTCTGAAAAACTTCAAATTAGTTTCTCTTGAAAAAAGAGACAAACCAGAAAACACAGTCAACTATAGAGAACAAACTGATGGCTACCATAGGGGAAATAGGTGAAGGGGATTAACAGGATACTTATCATGATGAGCACTGAGTAATGCATAGAATTGTTGAATCATTATATTGTACACCTGAAACTAATATAACACTGTACGTTAACTGCACTGGAGTTAATTTTTTTAAGTCTTTTTTATTTGTTTTGACAGATAAAATGTGTATGAAAGTGAGGGGGGGCAGAAAGAGAGGAAGAGAGAAAATCCCAAGCAGGCTACACACTGTCAGCATAGAGCCCTGATGCAGAGCACGATCTCATGAACAATGAGATTATGACCTGAGCCAAAATCAAGGGTCTCAGGCTTAACTGACTGAGCCACAGAGCCCTTAAAATTTAATTTTTTTTTTATTAGTCTCTCTTGGCTGCTTTAAATTAACAATGAAATTAATAATCAGGTAGAAAACTCCAACCTGTGGACTATGTTCTCTAGGCCACACCAGACATCAGCAAGCTATGGCCCAAAGGTCAAATCCAATCCACCGCCTGTTCATTTATGGCTGTGAGCTAAGAATGGTTTTACATTTATAAATGATTGGAGAAGAGGATTAAAAGAAAAAAATATTTTTTGTGACAATGAAAATTATATGAAATTCAAATTTCAGTGCCCATAAATAAAATTTAATTTGAACACAGTATAGGTCATTTGTTAATGTATTGTCTCTGGCTAATATCATTCTACAACAACAGAGCTTAATAGCTGCAATAGAGACCATATGGCCTCTAAAGCCTCAAATAAATATTTATTATTTGGTTTCTTACACTTTGCCAATCCTGAACTATACAGTAACAAAATAAATGCAGACACAAAATGTGAATGATACTTATTAGCTCCATAATTAATCCAACATAGTTATTTTAAAATATAGAAAAGATCATTCTTAACCATAATAAATATTTTATGTTTTATATAAAGAGTTTGCATATTTGAAAATGAACTACATAACCTGTTTCTGAATAGTGATGTGGTGTTTTGTTTCAAAACCTAGTTTTATATATATATATATATATATATATATATATATATATATAGTTTTTATTCACCAACAGTTTATAGTATACACCCAGGCAATGAGATTAAATTGTATTACTATATTGAAATAGATGGCAGTTTATGATAAAGCCCCAAACACTGTCTTCAATAGGACTTAAATCTATCATCATAAATGAAAATTCAGCATTCCCCAAAATCAAACTAACTCTTATTAAGTGGCATTTCATTAAATTTCCAGGAATATAAAAACCACTGATTTCAACAGAAGGTAAGCACTAGCATTGGAAAAGGTGAGAGAATTCTATATACAGTCAACAGTGCCAATTAAATTGAGACTAACAGATAACGACTTCTTATTTATTATTGGCTGGCAAGTATTTAAACAAAACAGTTAAAACACCAGCCAGACCAAGGAATTCCAGAGGACCTATGATTCAAAAAACAATGTTGAACAGGAACATTCAGAATTTGCTTCTTCTAAATCTCAAGTATTTTACAATATTTATCAAAGAATGATTCCTCACTAAATACTGATTTAATTTTCAAAACTGACAAGAAGAAATATTCAGGTAAAAGTGTAAAGTATTACATAAATTATAATATGCAATATTTGACCTTCATAGTATATATCAGTATTTTCTGCAATAGAGGGTAACCCATCCCTCTCCCCCACCCACAATACAACACATTGGAGTGTGAAAAGAAAATATTATAAAAGTCCTACTTCCAGGGCACCTGAGTGGCTCAGTCACTTAAGCATCTGACTTCAGCTGATGTCATGATATCATAGTTCATGGGTTTGAGCCCTGCATCGGGCTTTATGCTGATAGTTTGGAGCCTGGAGCTTTGGATTCTATGTCTCACTCTATCTCTGTCCCTCCCCTTCTTGTGCTCTGTCTCTCTCTCTCAAAAATAAATAAACACTTAAAAAATTTAAATGAAGAAAGTCTATTTCCACTTTTGGCTAACTTTTTATGACATACATTAATATAATAATACTTGTATGTAGTTCAAAAATGAGTAAATGTACCTATAATGATGGTGTATCATGAGAATGTTTTACTTACAGGTACACATCACCAAAATTAACTGGAAACTATTGAACTAACTTACTCTGCCAATATCTCTGATGAACACAGATGCAAAAATCTTCAACAAAATATTACCAAACCAAATTCAACAATACATTTAAAAAAAATCACACAACATGATCAGGTGGGATTTATTGAAGGGTTGCAAGGCTGGCTCAACACCCACAAACCAGTCAGTATGGTATGTCACATTAACCAAATGAAGGGTAGAGAGAGGAGCCAAGATGGTGCAACAGCATGGAAGTTTTTTTTTTGCATCTCTCATCCCTGTGATACAGTCAGATCAACACTAAACCATCCTGCACACCTAGAAAACTGATTTCAGTATTAACACAACAATCTACACAACCTGAACCAGCAGGTATGTGGTGCAGAGAGGTGAACTGGGGGAGAGAGAAGCCACAGAGGGCAGGGAGCTGTTTTTGCTTGTGGAGAGAGGATGGAGATGGGGGGCGAGGGGGGGGGTTGGAGAGTACAAAAGCAGCTGGAGAGAAAAGAAAGAGTATGCAAGGGACTGAACAAAAAAAGGATAAAGAAGAAAGGAGAGGGTTTAAATTCCATTAAGACTCTATAAACAGGAGGAGTGCACAATTGGAAACTCCACAGCTTGATACCTGGAGGTGCTCTGGTGGGAAGGGTGAATTCCCAGTAGCAGAGAGTGAGGTCAGAGGGGTCCTTGGGCCACAGGGAGCCAGGCAGTTCCCCTGGAGGGAGGACATTTGGTAGAGGCTGTGCAGCCACCCCATGGACAAAGGTCCCAGCAGACCCTGGAAAAAAACCACATTCACTGGTGTTGGAACAAGGACGTTAAGGGGAAAGCCTGGTACTAGATGTTTGCTGTGATTTTCCATAATCCCTGAAATGCTGCTGCTACATGATTGCATGAACTTTTTCTGGGGCAGGCTGGCACCCAGCCACAGGCTCTGGGCATTGGCAGCAGCATGGTCCCATGAATGTTCCTGGGTGCTGCTGGCACCTGGCCATTGCTAGGTAGGACGCTCCCCTAGAAGATCTGAGCAGGTCAAAGCTGCAGTCCCTCAGAAGTGAGGGGATGGGAAACAGCCCCATCTGAGATATAAGTAAGGAGGGAGGTGCCGCCTGGCAACTTGATGGCTTGATCATGGACAGTGTAAAAGTCAGGAGTTGATAGGAGCCAGAGATAAAGGAGGGGTGTCCAATAGCTGGTCAGGGAAAGCAGAGTTCTGATACTAGAGATTGTGTAGCTGGGTGAAGCCATTTTCACTCCTCCCATGCATACACATACACACCTATGTGTACCACTACAATCCACCCCAGTAAGCTAAGCAGTGCCATCTAGAGGAGAATGGAGCCATTACACTAAGCCCCACCCAACCAGGCCAACCTTGCTCCTCAGGAATACCACCAGTCTCTCTGCCTGCTTAGGTTACAGACTATAAAGCGCTTCATAGTTTGATTTCCAGGGGAAACTGATGTAATTTCCATTGTATTTCAGTCTGTTTGCTGGTCCATCTATTCAATGTTTTTTAATTTTCTTTTCTTATTCTTGAATACAGAAAGAAAAAAATGTTTATTTTCCATTTTTATCAAAAATATTTTTCTCTAATTTTGATCTACTATATTTTTTACATTTTTTGTAAATTTTTCAACTTCTATTTTACTTCCACCATTTCATTTTATTCTATTTCATTGAATTCAGCTTTTCAAACTTTCAAACATTTTCCTTTTTTTTAATTCTTTTCCTATCTTTCCCTTTTTACTCTAATATATCAAGCTCCTTTCAACAACCAGACCAAAACACACCTAGGATCTAACATCCTTTATTTGATTTTTTGTGTGTTGTTTTTAATGTTTTAATTTTAATTTTTTTTGACCTTATTAATTCCTTTTCTTCCTTCAAAATGATGAAATTAAGGAATTCACCCCAAAAGAAACAACAGGAAGAAATGACAGCCAGAGACTTAATCAACACAGATACAAGCAAGATGTCTGAACCAGAATTTAGATTCATGATATTAAGAATACTAGCTGGGGCTGAAAACAGATTATAATCACTTTCTGTGGAGACAAAAGCTAGTCAGGATGAAATAAAAAATGTTGTAACAGCTGCAATCTCAAGTGGATGCCACAGCATCAAGAATGGATGACACAGAGCAGTGAATCAGCCATATAGAGGACAAACTTATGGAGAACAATGAAGCAGAAAAAAAAAGAAGGAGAGTAAGGCAAAAGAGCATGATTGAAGAATTAGAGAAATCAGTGACTCATTAAAAAGGAACAACATCAGAATCATAAGGGTCCCAGAAGATGAAGAGCAAGAGAAAGGGATATAAGGGTTATGTGAGCAAATCATAATGGAAAACTTTCCTAACGTGGGGAAAGACAAAGACATCAAATCCAGGAAGCACAGAGAATTCCCATTAGTGTCAACAAAAACTGACTATCAACAAGGCATATCATAGTCAAATTCACAAAATCTTTAGGTAAGGAAAGAATCATGAAAGCAGCGAGGGAAAAAAAAGTCCTTCACCTACAAGGGAAGACAGATCAGGTTTGCAGCAGACCTATCCACAGAAACTTGGCAGGCCAGAAAGGAGTGGCAGGATATATTCAGTGTGCTGAATCTGAAAAATATGCAGCCAAGAATTCTTTATCCAGGAAGGCTATCATTCAAAATAGATATATTAAAAGTTTCCCAGACAAACAAAAACTAAAGGAGTTCATGACCACTAAACCATCCCTGCAAGAAATTTTAAGGGGGACTTTCTGAGGGGAGAAAATATGAAAAAAAAATACCAAAAGCAACAAAGACTAGAAAGGACCAGATAACACCACCAGAAACTCCAACTCTACAAGAAACATAATGGCAATAAATTCATATCTTTCAGTACTCACTCTAAATGTCAATGGACTAAATGCTCCAATCAAAAGACATAGAGTAACAGAATGGATAAGAAACAAGATCCATCTATATGCTGTTCACAAGAGACCCACTTTAGACCCAAAGACACCTTCAGATTGAAAGTAAGGGGATGGAAAACCATCTATCATGCTAATGGTCAACAAAAGAAAGCCAGAGTAGCCATACAATATAGACTTTAAAATAAAGACTGTAACAAGAGATGACGAAGGGAATTATGTCATAATTAAGGGGTCTATCCACCAAGATCTAGCAATTGTAAACATTTATGCTCCAAATGTGAGAGCACCCAAATATATAAATGAATTAATCACAAACAAAGAAATTCATTGATAATAATACCACTATAGTAGGGGACTTCAACACCCCACTTACAACAATGGACAGATCATCTAAACAGAAAATCAACAAGGAAACAATGGCTTTGAATGACACATTAAACCGGATGGTCTTAACAGATATATTCAGAACATTTCATCCTAAAGTAGCAGAATACATATTATTCTCCAGTGCACATGGAATGTTCTCCAGGATAGATAACATACTGGGACATAAATCAGCCCTCAACAAGTACAAAAAGATCGAGATCATACCATGCATATTTTCAGACCACAACGCTATGAAACTCAAAATCAACCACAAGAAAAAATTTGGAAATAGAACAGATACTTGGAGACCAGAGACCATCCTACTAAAGAATGAATGGGCTAGCCAAGAGGTTAAAGAGGAAATTAAAAAGTACATAAAAGCCAATGAAAGTGATAACACCACAGCCCAAAACCTGTGGGACACAACGAAGGTAGTCATAAGAGGGAAGTATATAGCAATCCAGGACTTCCTAAAGAAGGAAGAAAAGTCTCAGATACACAATCTAACCTTACACCTTAAGGAGCTGGAAAAAGAACAGCAAATAAAACCCAAAACCAGCAGAACACAGGAAATAAAGATTAGAAAAGAAATCAATGCTATTGAAACCAAAAACACAATAGAACAGATCAATGAAACCAGAAGCTGTCAATTCTTTGAAAGAATTGACAAAATTGATAAACCCCTAGCCAATTCGATCAAAAATAAAAGACATAAATAAATAAAATCAAGGATGAAAGAAGAAAGATCACAAAAAATACAGCAGAAATACAAACAATAAGAAGAGACTATTACAAGCAATTATACGCCAATAAAATGGGCAAACTGGAAGAAATGCACAAATTCCTAGAAACATATAAACTACAAAAATTGAAACAGGAAGAAATAGAAAATATGAACAGACCCATAACCCATAAAGAAATTTAATTAGTAATCAACAATCTCCCAAAAAACAAGAGTCCAGGGCCAGATGGCTTTCCAGGGGAATACTACCAAACATTTAAAGAACAGTTAACACCCATTCTCTTGAAGTTGTCCCCCAAAAATAGAAATGGAATGTCCCAAAAAAATAGAAGCCTCCAAACTCTTTCTATAAAGCCAGCATTACCTTGATTCCAAAACCAAAGACCCCACTAAAAAGGAGAACTATAAACCAATTTCCCTGATGAACATGGATGCAAAAATCCTCAACAAGATACTAGCCAACTGGATCCAACAATACATTAAAAAAATTATTCACCACGACCAAGTGGGATTTATACCTGGGATGCAGGGCTGGTTCAATATCTGCAAAACAATCAATGTGATCCATCACATCAGTAAAAGAAAGGACAATAACCACATGATCCTCTCAATAGATGCAGAGAAAGCATTTGACAAAATACAGCATCCTTTCTTGATAAAAACCCTTAAGAAAGTAGGGATAGAAAGATTATATCTCGAGATCAAAAAGCCATATATGAAAGACCCACTGCTAATATCATCCTCAATGGAGAAAAACTGAGAGCTTTTCCCCTAAAGTCAGGAACAAGACAGGGATGTCCACTCTTGTCACTGTTGTTCAACACAGTATTGGAAGCCTTAGCCTCAGCAATCAGAGTACACAAAAAAATAAAAGGCATCCAAACTGGCCAGGAGGAGGTTAAAATTTCACTCTTTGCAGATGACATGATAGTCTATATGGAAAACCCAAAAGATTCCACCAATAAACTGCTAGAACTGATCCACGCATTCAGAAAAGTTGTAGGATATAAAATCAGTGCACAGAAATCAGTTGCATTCCTATACACCAAAAGTGAAGCAACAGAAAGAGAAATCACGGAATCTATTGATTCCAATTATAATTGCACCAAAACCCATAAAACACCTAGGAATAAAACTAACCAAAGAGGTGAAAAATTTATACACTGAAAACTATAGAAAGCTTATGAAAGAAATTGAAGAAGACACAAAAAAATGGAAAAATATTCCATGCTCCTGGATAGGAAGAACAAATATTGTTAAAATGTCAACACTACCCAAAGCAATCTGCATATTCAATGCAATACCCATCCCAGCATTCTTCACAGAGCTAGAACAAATAATCCTAAAATTTGTATGGAACCAGAAAGGACCCCGAATAGCCATAGCAATCTTGGAAAAGAAAACTAACGGGGGAGGCATCACAATCCCAGACTTCGAGCTGTATTACAAAGCTGTAATCATCAAGACAGTATGGTACTGGCACAAGAACAGACACTCAGATCAATGGAACAGAATAAAGAATCCACAAATGGACTCACAAACGTATGGGCAACTAATCTTTGACAAAGCAGGAAAGAATATCCAGTGGAATAAAGACAGTCTTTTCAGCAAGTGGTGCTGGGAAAACTGGACAGCAACATGCAGAAGAAAGAAACTGGACCACTTTCTTACACCATACACAAAAATAAACCCAAAATGCATGACAGACCTAAATGTAAAACAGGAAGCCATCAAAATCCTTGAGTAGAAAGCAGGCGAACTCTTTGACCTCAGCCACAGCAACTTCTTACTCAACACGTCTCCAGAGGCAAGGAAAACCCAAGCAAAAATGAACTATTGGGACCTCATCAAAATAAAAACCTTCTGCAGAGTGAAAGAAACAATTAGCAAAACTAAAAGGCTACTGATAGAATGGGGGAAGATATTTGCAAATGACATATCAGATAAAGGGTTAGTATCCAAAATCTATAGAGAAATTATCAAACTCAACACCCAAAAATACAATCTAGTGAAGACATGGGCAAAAGAGAGGAATAGACACTTCTCTAAAGAAGACATCCAGATGGCCAAATGATACAGGAAAAAATGCTCAACATCACTCATCATGAGGGAAATACAAATCAAAACCACAATGAGATACAACCTCACACCTGTCAGAATGGCTAACATTAACACCTCAGGCAACAACAGATGTTGGTGAGGATGCAGAGAAAGAGGATCTCTTTTGCATTTTTGGTGGGAATGCAAACTGGTGCAGCTACTCTGGAAGGAGGTTCCTCAAGAAATTAAAAATAGAACTACTCTATGACACAGCAATTGCTATATCCAAGGGATATAGGTATGCTCTTTGAAGGGGCACCTGCACCCCAATGTTTATAGCAGCACGATCAACAATAGCTAAAATATGAAAAGAGTCTAAATGTCCATTGACAGATGAATGGATAAAGAAGATGTGATACACACACACACACACACACACACACACACACATATATATATATATATATATATATATATATATATACACATAATGGAGTATTACTCAGCAATCAAAAAGAATGAAATCTTGCTACTTGCAACTACATGGATGGAGCTAGAGGGTCTTATGTTAAGCGGAATTAGTCAGTCTGAAAAAGACAAATATCATATGACTTCACCCATATGAGGACTTTAAGATACAACACAGATGGGACATAAGGGAAAGGAAGCAAAAGTAATATAAAAACAGGGATGGGGATGAAACATAAGAGACTTTTAAATATAAAGGACAAACAGAGGGTTGCTGGAGGGGTTGTGGGAGGGGGGATGTGTTAAATGAGTAAGGGGCATTAAGGAATCTACTCCTGAAATCATTGTTGCACCATATGCTAACTAACTTGGATGTAAATTTAAAATATAAATAAATTATTAGTAATAAAAAATGGATAAAAATCATTTGACCATCTTAAAAATGCATAAAAAGCATTTGCCAAGGAGGGCTTGGGTAGCTCAGTCAGTTGAAAGTCAGAATCTTGATTTTGGCTCAGTCATAATCTCATTGTTATGGAATCAAGCCCCATGTCAGACTCTGCAATAAACATGGAGCCTGCTTGGGGCTCTCTCTACCTCTGTTTCTGCCCCTCCCCTGCTCATGCTCTCTTTGTCTCTCTGTCTCTCAAAAGCAAATATATATATTTTTAAAAGCATTTGACAAAGTTTAACATCCAATTATGATTTAAAAAAAACTCTCCACAAAGTGGGTAGGAAGAGAATGTACCTTAACATAATAAATGCCATATATGAAAAGGCCACAACTAATATCACACTCAATAGTGAAAAAGTGTTTCTTCCAAGACCAAGATAAAAACTAGGATGCTCACTCTCACCACTTTTAGTCAACATAATTAAAAGTTGAAGGATACAAAATCAATACACACAAAAATAACAAACTATCATAGAAGTTAAGAAGAAAAATCTCATTAACAATTGAATCAAAAAGAATAAATCACCTAAGAATGAATTTAACCAAGGAGGTAAAAGACCTGCATACTGAAAGCTATAAAGCATTAAGGAAAAAAAATTGAATGGAATAGAATAGAAAGCCCAGAAATAGGCCCACAAATATTTAGTCAATAAATATACAACAAAGAAGTCAAGAATATGCAATAGGGAAAGGACAGTCTCTTCAATAAATCATGATGAAAAAACTGGTAAGCCTTATGCAAAAGAGTGTAACTGGACCACTATCTAATAGTATTTACAAAAATTAACAGGTTAAAAAATGAATTAAAGACTTGAACACAAAACCTGAAACCATAAAACTCCTAGAAGAAAACATAGGTGGTAAGCAACTTGACATAGGTCTTGGTGATGAATTTTTTAAATCTGATGCCAAAAGTAAAGGCAACCAAAGTTCAAATAAATATGAGAGGCTACATCAAACTAAAATCTGCACAGAAAATGAAGCCATTAATAAAATTAAAACCATTAATAAAAAGCCATGTTGCACATGAAAAGATGTTCAACATCTTTAACCATCAGAAAATGCAAATCATGTGTGAGATATCTCCTCACACATGTTATAATGGCTATCATCAAAGTCAGGAAATAATAAGTGTTAGCAAGGATGTAAAGAAAAGGGAACTCTTGTGCATGGCTGATGGGAATGAAAATTGGGCAGCCACTATGGAAAACAGTGAAGACTTTTCTGCAAAAAATTAAAAGTAGGTCTTACCACATGATCCAGCAATTCCAATTCTGGGTATTTATCAGAAGGAAATTAAAACACTAACTCAAAAAATGTATGTAACTGCATGTTTATAGCAGCATTATTTCCAATAGTCAAAATATGGAAACAACCTGCATGTCTATCAATGAATGGATAAAGAAATTGTGGTACACACACACACACACACACACACACACACACACACACACACACAGAGGGATATTATTCAGCAGTAAAAAATAATGAAATATTACCATTTGCAATAACATGGATAGACCTCAAGGGCATTGTGCTAAGTGAAATAAGTCAGACAGAGAAAGAAAAATACTGTATGATCTCTCTCACATATGGAATTTGAGGTGGGAGGGAAACAAGATCATAGATATAGAGAACAGACTGGTGGTTGCCATAGGTGAGGATTGGGAGGTGGGAGAAATGGGTGAAGGAGGTCAAAGGTAAAAAAAAAAAAAACAATAAAAATTAAAGATAAAAAATACAAATAAAAATAAATTACTCTGGTTTGGTACTTAAGTATAATTATAATAATTTAAAGATTTCAGATAATAAGCTATGCTAAATATCTTACAGAAAATGTTTGGTTTCTCCAACATTCAACTGTGGCATCTAAAAATTGTTGCCCCCTATAAGTAAGCCAGGCTCCTTAAGAAGTGGCTGGGTAGCAAGTATACAGGATGAGTCTTGTACACAAGTAAGAAAGCTGTCAGAACCCATTGAGGGTATGTCCAAAAGACTCAGAATCCAAGAGAGATTTCTTGGGACAGTAAAACAGGCTTGGGACAATACAGGTATCCATGTGGATAATAACTGTAACAGACTGCCTGTTTAAATTCACATGTATTGGTCACTTTTTGAGGATGCTAGGAAACTGACTCATTTTGAAACCTGCTAAATTAAAAAAAAATGATGTATTTATCCTATCTTTCATTTAAAAAAGTACATAAAGCATTTGTAGGTGAAATAAAAGATAGGTGACGTTGTGGACTTGAAGTAAAAAACAGCAGCTTTTCCTAACCAATGTCATAACTTCTAATCTTGTCCTCAGTATAGAAATACTCAGCTGAAAGAAATATAGCATTATTTTTCCCAAGGAGTTTAGATTTTGATGCCCTGACTGGTTGATTTTGTAAAGACGAATGATTCTGCTACCTAATTTAAAACCTCTTGGAATCTATAGCTCAAATCAATCCTTTATAGATTGTTAAAGTGAAGAAGTTTTAATAAAATTGTCTTTCTTTTCAATGGTTAATCCTTAAGACCTGAAAAATCCTGTTGAGCTGATACTGTGTCTTTCTTTCTTCTTCTTTTTTTTTTCTGCCAGTAGAAATGAAGCCAAATAAAATACCCTATTCCACAGTTCCCTTCAAGGATATGAATGAGGCTGAAAGTGTCCTGGCTTTGCCTTCTAAGCTGGATAAAATCCCTATAGCCATTTGCTTATCTCAGAGGGATGGGAGAGCTCCTTTAAATTATATTTTATGTGGTATGCCCCATATTTTAAGAACTCTCTGGGCAACAGTAAAAAATCTCATTCCTTAAAGTGGTGCATGGAAAATACTTGCCCATTTCCCCTTTTGTGTGCTTTTCCATACACTCAACATGTATTTCTCCTGCCACTGTCTGTGAGCCCTTAGAGATGAAGACACGATGTTTTAGTCACAGGACAACAGAATCAGGGAAATGAGTTATAAATGATAACACCATATTGATTTTTTTTAAAAAAATCACTCTTTCCTTTTTCATTTTCCATACTGCTCACTCTATATACCACTTAAGAGAAAAATAATCTCAGTCACTTAAAATTGGGTGCACTAATTTCATATTTTAATTCTTCTATTTAGCAGTTACTTCTGTTTATGACTTAAAACCTCTGAGGCTCAATTGTCTTATCTGTTCACAGGGAATCATCATCACCATCATCACCTGTATCAAACTGCAAAACTGAAACTGGGAAACGTAAATATAAATTTGCTTGTACAACAAATATGGAGTATGAACTGTCAGCAGAATCATCATGAAAGCTCATATGAGGAATAAAAAAGTACGAGCTCTTATATATTCCACAATATTTATGTGCCACAATATTTATCCACTTAAGCACCTTACATATATTACCATATTGGATTGTCACCAAAACAGTGAGATATGTGTTGGTATCCTCACTTTACTAATCAGGAAACTGAGGCAGAGAAACTAAGTAACTTGAAAGGCATATATGGAATGAGTCGCCCAGGATTCAATGTGAATCTAGATCTACCTCACTCCACAATCAGACTCTCAACTCTTACATTATACTGCACTTCTATACAACCAGGAGGTGGGGGGATGAGAGAGAGAGAGAGAGAGAGAGAGAGAGAGAGAGAGCAAAAAATAAATTAAAAATAGCAAATGACATTTTTTTTAAATTGTAAGCAACAGATATGCTGAAACAAATGGTACATCAATACATGAAAAAATTATATACATAAAGCTTTCTTCATAAAGTATTGCTTAATTTTGCTAAGCAGATAATTTTGTAATAAATTGAACTGTATCCATCATGTGTGATTCCTTAATAATATCTTTTACTCGATTAAAGTAAAGATACTATTTTCTTGCCTGCTCTGCAGGGATTATTTCAAGTGCCTTAAAATCCCTATATCCCTGAAAGCCTTTTTGATACAGACACAGTTAATCCTCTTATAGTCAACCTAACCTGAATTTAGAAAAAACGATTTTCAGAGTTTCTCCAAAAATACCATAGGAAGCTTATAATCCTCCATCAGCATCATCAAAGCGCAGAGATATTGGCTGCACACGCACACAATGGAAGGGCCAGGCTTTGCCCTTCCAGCTCTCTGCTTCCCTGTCCACTTTGATCTTCCACTGCCCTTTCTCCTATGTTTTTTTTTTAATTTGGACACTTCCCCCAACAACAATCATCGAATTATTTGTGAAGCTCATCTCATATTTGGACTTTTAGCTCAACTCCTCTATTTCTGCTCCTGGCAAAACAAATTTTTAACAGGGCACAGTTATCTAAATATCACTTCACTGTTAAACACATGATCCATTTCAAGTATACTCTTGACAAAGTGGAGAATTGAGATATCATCCTGTGAGTTTAATAATCCTAAGGCTTGCTTGACATACCTGAAACATAAGTTAATGTTTCTTATGTTAGTTCCTTTCTTCTTCTCCAGTACTTCAGAGCACTGTCCTCCAAGAGGGAAGAAGAGGAAAACATTGCTTTCTTTGGAATGGTAGCTTGATGCCAGGGATATGCACCTACAATACTCCATCCAAATTCCAGAGGCAGGCCAGTTCGTGCTCCGTGTTGTTAGGAAACTCTCCTAGCCTACGTTTCTCTGGCATGATAGGCTTATCCCCAGGTGACTGTTGGAGAGCATTCACCTGAAACTGACTGAGCCCACAGTGTAAACGGATTCACTTCATCTGAGGATTAGTAAAAATAAGTCCATTTTTCCAGATCCAGCTGAAATCCCATCTATAAAGCTTTCTTTAATCACTAAAATCCACAGCAATCCTATGGAACTTATTGTCTGTATAATTCATAAAGAACCCAAAAATGTTTTTAGAATTGGTATTTAACACTTTCTTGGTTATAGAGCAGTTTCCTCTTGTTGGCATTTAGTAAAGAATTGAGTAAAGCAAAACACCTTAATATCTACAAATGTATAATGAGTCAATAAAAATTAATGTCTGTTAAAATAAGCCTGGTCACCAAGACAAGGTGGTCTTTATCTTAAAAATGAAGAAAAGAGTAAGGTGTATTTTCAAAGGATTTCCATAGAAATAAATAAAGCATTTTAAAATTAGAGATCTTAACAAATTGCAGGTAACTGACACTCTCTGATGATGATAGAGATGTTGTAGCAAATAACAATAGCAGGGAACATACATAAGGTGTTTTCCTCTTGCCAGGCAGGGGGTTAAGTGCTTTATACTCAGCCTTTCCCAAAACACAAAAATAAATACACTAGTGTAATTTACATATTATGGATGTGAAAACTAGTAAATTTCTAAAAATTTCAAGTAAGTGTTGGAGTCAGGATTTGGAACCCAGGTAGTTTGACAACAGAACCTATGATCTTGCATCTGTAGCTAAAAGTAACAACGCTGGCTTCATAGCAATTATATTATTGAGTGGACAATAGAACTACAGAATTTCATAAGAAATAATGCAATCTGTCCTACTGACAGATTAGTGTATTCCAAAGTAACCCTACATTTATTTTTTAATGTTTATTTATTTGTTTTGATTGAGAAAGAGAGTGCTAGTGTGGGACAGGGGCAGAGAGAGAGGGGGAAAGAATCCCAAGCAGGCTCCATGCTCAGTACAGAGCCCAATGTGGCGCTTGATCCTCCAAATGTGACATCATGACCTGAGCTGAAATCAAGAGTCAGATGCTTTACCGACTGAGCCACCAGGCATCCCCAAAAGTAAACCTACATTTAAAACATTGCCTTATAAAGACATGTAAAAACATGTAGGTAAAAATGTGTAGGTAAAATGGGTTTCAGATTAGTAGTAACTATGTTATTTTTCCTGAAGAAGTATAAATAATAGATAAATGTAAAGAGATCCTAATGAATTATCTTATTACAATTAAAAAATAATAAACGTGTTCATGAAAGCTGAGAAAACAAGCCTGAACACCATTGAGTACATTCTCTGTGGCACGTAAATTCCCAAGAACTGAAAGAATGAGTGGAAGGAGCAGTTATGGGAACCTGGAGACAGAGATGGGTCTGGCAAAGTCCACCTGAAAAGGTCATGCAGTCAGCGCACCATGATCCCGTGCGGAGGAAGTAAAGAGGATAAATAATCTGACTCACTCTCCTCTTGCCATCTGGTCTCTTGCTATGACTGCCTTAGTCTAATCCAACCAAAACCCAGAGGCAAGGGAAACCATTAATGCAGCCCATTCCAGGCCCACTATGTAGGTTGAGAGCAGAGTGAAGGCCCAAAGTGCACCTGAGAAGTCAGCAGAAGGAAGGTAGCCAGCAGAAGCATCATCTATGAGTGTCTTCTTTTCTTCTAGAGCCTTCTTCTTCATAGAGTTAAAAATATGTAATTATATCTGTACCATTCTAGAATATCCTCCTTCATATTAAAAGCATACTAAATCTAAAGCAAAGTCATTAAAACATGCATAATAAAAAGCTTTTGCCTTAAGAAACAATTTCATCTTTGCTTCTTTTATCCATTATTTCTTCATACCTTTATTGAGCAATTCCTGTCTGCCAGGTATGGTGCTGGGCATCAGAGATGACAAGAGAAGTAAGTAATACATGGTCTTTGGAGAAAATAGCTACTAAATTACTCTGGGGACTTGTTAAGTGGGTTCAGTAGTAGTATTGGAGGCCCATTGCCTGATTCACTGAACTCCTGAAGAAAACTTCTCTGTTTACCCTTGTTAGTTTTGAATCTTATAAACAATGAACACAATGCTTAGATAGTGGCATTTGTAGTAAATAACAAAGGCCTAGCCTGTGGTTTTCTCACTATTTTGACACTTTTCTTTATCAAGATGATTTTGCAGGAGGGTTTCATTGTCCCTGCCTTCAGTTTGTATTTCTAGAGCTCCCAACAGGGTTTCCTGATCTTTGTAAATTCTTTGACTGAATGCAGCATAGGAAATGTACAATGGTTATATAAGAGGAACATGGCTCTTTTACAATACAGAATGATTAGTCTCGGGAATTGAGCTCCTGAGACTTACTGGCTTAATGCATCTCTGTTTTTCTGGACCAGAAGTAAATGTACAAACTTACAAAAGAATGAGCTTAATCAAAAGCAACAAACAAATCCTCATCTACCTGCCTTAGGGGAGAAGGAATACAGAGAGACAGAGTCTCCTTAGGTTGCCTGAAATCATCTTAGGCATTATTAAGGATTTCTAGAAAAGAATCTCCTATTCATGCGGCTAGTGATACTTTACAATTCAGCAGTGCCCTATGTATAATAAAGCTAAATCAAGCCAAGGTCAGAAAGTTGTCGGGTAAAATGACTCAGCAGGGCATTCAGAAGAAATATGGAAACAATTTTTCTTTCCAGTGAAAATGAAATGGAAAGAACAGTTATCTTGAGATCAGACCAACCTGTATTCTAATTCAAGCTCTTCTACTTTGTTCTTTAGGCAAGTTTGTTAAGTTATGTCAGCTTCAGACCCCTTCTTTATAAAGGAGAGATGGGTTCTAATGAGACTTGAGTAAAAATTATGTTTGTAAAGAATGCATTATGTGCCTTACATGAGGGAGCTTCTCTGTATTGTTATGATTGTTTTTATTCCATGGTGCCCTAAAGAAAAAAGATGCTGCATTAGCAATAAAGGCATCTACAGTAAGATAACTGCAATGCAGCCCAGCGTGCTGAGAGGGAGAGAAGCAAATAGTACATGTAACTTTTGTACAATTCATAAGAAGTCAGATTGTGATTTATTTTCATTCCTCTCATGTATAAAATGTAAATGCTCATCAGAATAGAGCCTGAGGAATAATAAGTGACTAGTGGCCTACAGAGCTCTTAGGGATACTCTACAATCTCATTGTAGAAACTTCTCATTTACAGATGAAAAAGCTGAGGCCAAAGAGAGTCAGACCCTGCTTCCCATAACTACAGTGTCCCAGCCCTATTCCATCCTACAAACATACGTGATCATACACTCACCTCACATGGGGCCAAAGGGCTTTCTCTGGAGTAGGCTCCAGACTTTTCATATTTTTATTTCCAGTCAGTGAAAAACATTTGGGCAGGCACCACTAACACGAGTGCATTTGTTTATTTTTAAAGTATCCTCCTTGAAAATGGAGCCCTCATGTACTGCTGGTGGGAATGCAAAATGGTTTAGTCACTATGGAAAATAATTTGGCCATTCCTCAAAAAGTTCGACACAGTTACCATATGATCCCCCAGTTCTACTCCTAGATATATGCCCCCAAAGAATTAAAAACAGAGCAGTGCTGGGGAACCTGGGTGGCTCAGTCAGTTAAGTGTCCAACCCTATTTTGGCTTGGATCATGATCTCACAGTCTGTGAGTTTGAGTCCTGTGTTGGGCTCTGCGCTGATGGTTTGAAACCTGCTTGGGATTCTTTCTCTCCCCCTCCTTCCCTCTCCCTCCCCCACTTGTGTGCACACATGTTCTCTCTCTCTCTCTCTCTCTCTCTCTCTCTCTCAAAATAAATAAACTTGAAAAACAAACAAACAAAATACTTTCTCCAAAACCACAAGCTTATTTTAAGTGGATTTAATCTTTTAAACACTGTTTAAACCATTTAAACTTCATCTTGTATATTATTTATGTAATACCTATTAGGTAGCATGGTATCATCATCCACTTGGTATCACACACCAAAAAAAAAAAAAAAAAAAATCAGGAAAACTGGAATGCTTTTCAATTTTTTTAAAAAAAGTGTATAACTCATCTTTGGCAATTCATGAGATAGCCAAAGAATTTCTGTGTGGTAAAAAGATTTTCTCGGTCATTCCACACAATACTAAAGATGCTGGCATTTAAAAGTCTTGGTTTTATCGTTACAAAATCAATGACACCTTGTAACACCACAATGCTTCACCATAAGCTGAACATGAACAAATATGCAAGCATGCTATTGTCAAAACACCTACACTTCCTTAACTTCGAGAAGCATTATCTGAAGATCAGACACAGGGAGAGTGGAAGGGTCAGGTCAGAAAACATACTAAATATTATCAACTTTCATTCTTTTCCCATTTAGATGAACATCAACATAAGTGGAATTTATAATCTTGCCCTCTCCCACCTGGTGGATCATGGTTCACAATCACAGAGGATGCAAACCCACTTGAGAGAATAGTCTTCTACTGGACTAGTCGGGTGAAGAGAAATCTGTGCTTTTACCTACCACACAGTTGTAAGAGTGAACTGGCTCTACCAAACAACTGATTTTGATAAAAATAATTATATTCTAAATAAAATGTATACCCTATAGCTATGGCCCAGAAGACAAAAATACTTGACAAAAATGTTGTTTCAATTAAGTGGTTTTAGGAATCATTTTTATGTTAAACAATTTTTTTCCATTCATAATAGAAATGTTTCTTATTTTAAAGCGTACAGTGATGACAGGTATCATGAAATAGGATTTACTTTCGTAGGCAAATAGCTTACAAAATCACACAATAAAAGACAAAACAGTCCAGCTTTCTAAGCATCTAACAGAACATTTTTTTCTAAAAGTGCATTATTCTAATGTGACATTTTGTGATTTCTGAAATTTTATTCAAATATATTAAGATGTTAATAATAAAACAAAATCATGTGTAGTTATAGATATCATGTTCTATGAAAAAAATTAAGTTATTTTTTAAAAACTCAACATGAAATAGTCCTTGTCCTGTACCAGCTCATGTGTGTTTATGTTGCCCCTCAACCATCTAAGAGCTCTTGGGCAGAACAACAACTGAGGGGAGAACTTAGACCTTCGTGAAACTTCATGTCACTGAGAATGTCACAAATCATGCCCATGTTGATGTCCAACATCTGGTCAAACACTTATTATGAGGCCCTGCTCCTTATTAATTCTCTTATTGTTCTCTCCTTTAATTACTTACATATTTTGTTATGAGGAACAAGATGGAGAACAGAAATTGTGTATTCCATTCCTCAAATAAATACCAACTTCTAAAATATTCTTGCTATAGAAATTTTTCAAATATTCTATCCTTCCATTAAATTGGCTCTATGTCTACCCCCAAATAAGATCTCATCTTATCTTTAAAATCTAGTCTTTCTCTCTGTTCTTTTTTACCTGAAATATCTCCATTAGATAAAGTATTTTACCATGTATGCCTGTATATGATGATATATTCATATTCTATAGATTTCTATTATTCTGGTAGTGATACCTTCCAAAAGGAAACAATAAATCAATCTCTTCAAATTGACAGTGATCACAGGAAATCTTTTGTCACCAGAAAGATGGAGTCAGTCCTAAGTAGATACAAACATTAACTAAATTATTTCTAACTTTTACTAACTTTGCTTTCTTTTTCCCCAGGTTTCTCCTGACTGATGACTCTACAAATTAATCTCACTCCCTCTTGGTGTCACTTAAAGTGCTTTCTCCGGATAGTAACATTTTAGTCCTTCACATAAGAACTAATGGAGTAATAAATTTATAAATATCTCCTCTACAAGAAAATGAATGGTTTTAATGCACTGTAGCTCAGTTGATCTAGACACAACCATATCTGACAGTGTTAGTGACATAATAACTGTGAAATCACACAATCCCATGCCCCAAAGGCAAATGGCTCTTCATGTCCTCTGATCCTGATGTTTCCTTAGTCACATATCTTATCATGGAATGTGTGAAGACATAGAAGCAAAAAATAGCATGACCACGTGTGAGCTTAGAATTTCAAGATTTCTGCCCTCCACCTCCATACATCTGAAAAAGTCATTCCTCATTTCACTTATCTGTACTTTAGTATTCTCTATAGCACTTATCACCACCTGGCATGACTGTTATTTATTATTTATATTCATTAATATTTATTTATTCATATAAACTTCAAGAGAGTGGAGACTTTGTCTATATTGTTTGCAATTCTATCTCCAATTCCGAAAATAGTTCCTGGCATATAGACAACATTCAATTAATAATCATTGCCTGAATTTATTAATAGTTTAACACTGGAAATTAAATTATTCTCTTCTCTCTATTTAATACAACATAGAAAAGTTTTTTTTTATATTAGTGAACTTATTCTTCCAGCAGTATTTTTCTAATTAAATTATTTCCCTTTCATTTTTTTATTGAAAGTCAACTCACACAAAAGATTTTATAAATTGCTACATTTGTACTTCTTTCACATAAGTTAGTTCTCTATTATTTTTTAACCATAATATAATTTATAATGCTTTTAGAGAGGAGACTAAAATTCAAAGTAACTCAGGTTTCCTCCTTACTATGCCATACATATGGCGCTTATCAATAACACCTTTACGGAGACATATTAAGTACTGCACTTTACAGTCCAGCCCAATCTCATAAAAAATGATTTTCAGACTCATTCTGTCTTTTAGATTTCTGGAGATTTAGCTTAATAGAGATAAGTGCTAGGAAATTTTATTTTTATTCTAGATCTATCAGTCAATTGTCAATATCTCCAAAGCTTATTTCTGATACAAAAATAAATAAACAAATTAAGATTTCATTTTTCTAATACATTCTATCTTTTTCAGATGAGTTGCATAAGGTACGGGCCCATGACCCTGACTTTTCTAAACTATAGCTTCTCCTTAAACTTTAATCAAGGTAAGAGAATAAACTGGTAAACAGTTGGGCTTTGAAATTATATTATGATATTTTGAATCTTGACTCCTTTGCTTACTACAATGGCAACCTTGGGGAAGTTATTTAATTCTCCAACAGTCAGTTTCCTCCCTTATAAAATGGCAATATGGTTGTACCTATCTCATGAAAACATTGTCAAAAGTAAATGAGATAGCCCCTGTGAAGTATTTAACATAATGCTTAGCCAAAAGAATTGCTTAAAACATGTTAGATGTTCATATCAACATCATTCCAAATGTATGGAAGTTTCTTCTTGAATGCCTAATGTAATTTTTGAATGTGTATCTCAATATATTTCCACATCTATCAACTATTGAAATTCTCTGTGTATTTCTGTTTTTCCTGTATTACCATCACATGTCCATCTTGGGGCACCTGGTGGCTCAATCTGACTCTTGGTTAAGCATCTGACTCTTGGTTTTGGCTCAGATCTCACAGTTCGTGGGGTTGAGCTCCATATTGGGTTCCACGCTGGTATTGTGGAGCCTGCTTGTAATTGTAATTCTCACTCCTTCTCTCTCTGTCTCTCCCCCACTCATTCTCTCTCTCTCTCTCTCTCTCTCTCTCTCAAAATAACTAAATAAACTTTAAAAAAAAAGAAATGTCCATCTTTATCTTCTCCGAAGTACCTAGAATCGTGTCTTGAACATGGCAGGAATTTAATATTTTTAAATTGAATTAAACTAAAGCACTACACGTCTCATCATATGTCTACATTAGATTCCTTTAAAATGAAAAGTAATTTTATTTGCCTTTTGCAAATAAATCAAATTACATGAAAACTTTTTAAATATAGTTTTCATAAAACATGAATGGCAAATGAATTCAACAATTATTGATTGCTTTTATATTCATCATTTCAAAAGTAGGTGTTATCATGTGTTTATTTTGTTTTCAAATGTGTTGCGTCTGAGCTCCATGGAAGAGTGATCTAGAATCAGAGATTCTGTGCTTACCCATGGAATTGCAAATCTAATACTCAATATTTCAGAACACAAAAATTTTCCAGTAGATTGAAACAGTAGAACCAAGACCTTTTTGAATCATTACAACTTCCTATTATTCTCTCTTTTTCAAGATCTACTTTCTGCATTGATCTAATAGGTAATAACAATTTTTATTTCACAGGAACAACTGGGACCCAAAGAAAATAACAAATATGTTTAGGATTATTCAAAACGCAGGAAAAAAAAACTGGTTTTCAATCTATCTACTTCGGAGTACCTCCTAATAATTATAACTGAACTAGCAACAAAAGATGTAGCTAAATGGATTTTTAAATATGTATTTATTATAAAATTTAATTATTATAATAATTTTGATACAGATTTTTTCCCAAAATTTCCTATTCAATAGACAAAAGGGCATCCTAGCCAGTACTGAATTTTTTAAATTTTTTTTAATGTTTATTGTTTAATGTTTATTGTTTTTAATGTTTAATGTTTAATGTTTATTCACTTTTGAAAGACAGAGACAGCACAAGCAGGGGTAGAGCAGAGAGAGAGAGATGGAGCATAGAATCTGAAGCAGGCTCCAGGCTCTGAGCTATCAGCACAGAGCCTGACACGGGGCTCGAACCCAGGGGCAAGATCATGACCTGACTCAAAGTCAGAGGCTTAACCGACTGAGCCACCCAGGCACCCTATAGCCAGTACAGAAATTTTAAGTGTTATCATGGCTAATAGTAATAATGATGCTACAGTTATAGGCAGGGCTGACTGGACAGAAAATATTGATATTTTCCTAATCACAATTACAAAGTTGACACATAAGCATGATGTACATATGATTGATTGAAAATATAAACCTCTGGCTGTCACCTGGAAGTCTTGTCCTGCTAATAGCAGAGCATCTGATAAAACCCTGCCTTGTCTTTCCTTGCTTTGACTTGCTGATAATTTCATTTTTAAGAAGCTAAGGAAGCAAGAGTGGAGAAATGGTATTTTGAACTTAATTTAATAAATCCTACCACCTAGGGTGATATTTACACTATTTCATAAGCAGCACTGAATAGGTACCAACCAGTCAGGTCCCATTGGCCCCCATGCTTCAGCAGTTACTCCGTGAGCTGGACAGTGGATGCCCTGGATCCGAAGAGAGATCTGAGCATCCAGTGAACTGGTGGGACACTTGTGTGTCTCAGGGAAGTGGTATTTATCACTCAGGATTGCAACATTCTAACATTATACCCATGTTGTTATATATCCGCTGCATATCAGCTTTGTTGATAACTCTCTCTCTTATCCCTTGAAACTCTTGAATTCATCTCTACTCTGTAACCCATAAACATATCTCTGTTTCTGAGCCTCATTGCCAGCTAACTTAAACCACAAGTCTCACCCTTTCTATCCCCTCAAAAAGCATTCCAACTATTTTCCAGGCTCCAGAATCCCTATTTTCTAACTTATCTTGGCTTCTGCTGGCAGATTAAACTTCCAATTGTGATACTCTCCAGGTCAAAATCTTCAATGTTTCTCCATTAGCAACACAAACCCCCCAAAATTCTTAGTTTAAACTCTAGGACATCACATTCATCTGATTCTAACACATATCTTTGCAAACTGTTTTCTTCTTTCCAATTACCCTACAATCCAGCCCAAATGACAACTTGTTTTTCTCTAAATAGAGGACACATTTTCATACTCCTATTATTTTCTTTTGCTATTACTTTGAACTAGAATGCAGTTTCTTTCTTCTTTGTCCAACCTCTTCAAAGCTCACCTCAAACATGATGTTCATCATAGTCTTCAGTGATCTCTCTGCTGATCACAAGTTTTATAATGCTTTATATGTGCTGCTAATGAAAGCAACCATCATGTTGTGCAATTTATCAGATTTATTTTTGCATATACCTAATCTCTTTTTGTAGGCTATGAGGTTTTTTTTTAGTATGATATGCATAGTTGATTCATTTTTGTATCCTCATAGCTCTTAGCACATACCATACCCACAGTAGCCACCCAATAGATATGTGATATTTGAAGAAATAATTATAATAAAGAACAAGAAAATAAAGTGAAACTGGCAATAGTGTTTGCAAAGAGGGATTCTCATCTCAGAACTTGCCTAACTCAAAAAAATAAATACTAGCTATAGTAAATAATGTGCCCTGGTCTGTAACATGACATATTCTTACATAAACTGAAAGGCAGATAAAACTAGAAATTCTAAAACAGTAATTGATCAAGGGGGATGGAAATCCATAAAAATTATGTATGGGATAAAAGTAAACTTTACACCAGAGACAGCTGAAGAAACTGATCTGCATTCACAGGAGTTATTGTGAACAGAAGATGGAAGGGGACTATTCTGAATAAAAAGCCTTGAATATCAAAGAAGAAAACAGCTAGAACACACACAGAACTGAGTCTTCTGGAAAATATCCAGGACAACAAAATAACTGTGGAATGGGGAGTAGGGAGTTCTATGTTTGTTTGTTGTTAGGTTGCTTTTGTGTGGTTTGGTTAATCGATTGGGTATAATTTGCTGCATTTCAACTAAGAAAAGAAAAAGCATATAGGTAGGAAGAAAGGGGCCTACTGCATAGGGAAGGTAGTGAGATAGATAGATAGATAGATAGATAGATAGATAGATGATAGATATCAAGTTGCTAAGAAAATACAAAATGTTTAGATTAAAATAGAATAAAATCCCAGTGAAATCATGAAAAAAACATCAGACAAACTCACACTGAAAGACATTCTACAAAATATCTGACCAGTCAGTACTCTTCAGGTATATGAGGATCATGAAAAATAAGAATGAGAAGCTGCCCCAGATGAGAGGAGACTAAGGAGACATAAGGACTAAATGCAGTGTGGTATTCTGGAGTGGATCCTAGAACAGAAAAGAGGAAAATGGAAAACTAGTTGAAACTCAAATAAAGTGGTCTAGTGTCTGTCAGCTCTCCATTAAATTTCTATGCCTCACTGGCTATGTGGGAATTTTCCTACTATTCTTGAGCCAGGGGAAATGGAAGAAAGTTAAGACATTTGGCCTCCTCCATGCCACGATTAAGTGAAATGGAATGAACACAGAAACACAACAAACTCCTTTGGACTTTTCTGGCTAACATCTGTCTGGGTTTGCTATCTTTCAAGTGAATTTAATATCACTGGAAACGGGAGCAAACACACCTTCAGGGTTTCATAGGCACATCTATTTTCTAGGTCTGGCTCCTCCTGCCTTTAACATTATTTTGAGTTTCCATTCCCATATTCAAATACTAATGACATTACAGTTTTCATGTACCTGACCATTTATTCACTTATTTAACAAGTTTTTATTTTTTCAATTCATTTATTTACTTTGAAAGAGCGAGAGAGCATGCAGGGGAGGGGCAGAAAGAGAGAGTGAGAGAGAGAATCCCAAGCAAGCTTTGCACACAGGGCTCAAACTAATGACCTGTGAGATCGTGACCTGAGCCAAAATCGAGTTGGACCCTTAACAGACTGAACCATCCAAGTGCCCCTTATTTAATAAGTTTTTATTGAGTGTTTACTATGTGCCAATGTACCAGCACTTTTCTGAAAGCTGGGGATGCAAAAAGACCAATAAAGCTTCCTTACTTTCATGCAGTTGATATGCAATGTTTACTGAATGCCTGCTTTGTGCCAAGGTGTATAATATATACTTTATTAGATTGTGTAACTATACAATTAAAGCTAAGACTATTAATTTATGTATTGATATGAACTTGGAGGGAAGATTTTATATAAGATTCCAATAGGTTGAAACATTTGGACCATACTACTGAGATTAATTTTAAAGTCCTAAGGGCACCCGGGAGGCTCAGTCGGTTAAGCATCCTACTTCAGCTGAGGTCATGATCTCACGGTTGAGCCCCATGTTGGGCTCTGTACTGACAGCTCAGAGCCTGGTGCCTGCTTCAGATTCTGTGTCTCCCTCTCTTTCTCCCCCTACCCCGCTCATGCTCTGTCTCTCTCTCTCTCAAAAATAAGTAATTAAAAAATAAATAAATAAATAAATAAGTAAACAGCACCAGATCTTAATATATGTTTAAAAGAAAAAAATCTTAAGCCTTCTTTGACAATTCTATACTTGACTATATATGAGTCAACTAAGAAATGTACAATTTAGAGTTCATTAGATAAAGTATTTATTGCAAGAGTAATAAACTATATTATTCTATAAATGCTAAAAAACATACAAAAATGTTTAGATTACAATAGATTGACTCTGAATGCCACAGAGGAATGATTGAATAAAATAGGAATTTTCTGAAATTTGAAGACATCCTTAGAGAAACAGTGATGGGTCTTGAAGAATTGCCTTGTCAAAGAAGAACAATACATTGTTTGGACAATACCATGACACCAACCTAGAACAATCAGGCCACAGTTATATAGCCACAGATGTCAAATCAATACTAGTTAAAAGTGGATAAGAATAAAGCTTTTTAGAAAATCAAAGACCTTCCCCAAGTGATAATGAGACTGTCATGATGAAAATGCCAGAGATTTGTAATAGAATTGTTGTGGGTCAGATCATAAGACCTTTATAGTCTCTCTAAATTTCAGAATTCTATAGTACTAAGAAAATACAGATGTATCTGTATTAATGTGCCGTGAGTTTTCATCTTTTGCTGCTTCTTATATTTACCCCAAATAAGCTCCCCATTATTGATTTGTCTATCTGATTTGTTGCCTTTGGCAATAATTCGAGTGAAATCGCTTAACTATATTCCTACACCTGCTCCAAGAACCAACAGCAGATGACCTCCAACTACATTTAAGAAAACAAATGATATTAAATCTGGGTTTCAGTGAATTTTGGACCCCTGGCCTATCTCCTTTAAGTCTTGACGGGATATTTGACAATCACGATTTGTAAATCTTCTAAAGAAAGGTGAAAATCAGAGAAGCAAAAATTCCTAAAGTTCTGATGTTTCACAGATTAGTAGCCTGCCATTAGGAAAGTGTGGGGCATTGGGTGAGTGAGCTGGAGCCATAAACATTATCAGGTAAAAGTGAGGTTTCCTGGGGCTGCAGAAAGAAATGAGCTCGTTACTACTTCTGGTATTAATCATAATAAGTGTTTTATCTAAGCCTGTCATGTTTGGTTTCTCCATGTAATTTACCTCTCAGGCACACTGTTCACAATATCAGTTGCTCTTATCTTTTAACTTATAGTCTTCAAGTACCTAAATGTATTTCCCCCAAAGTTCCCACAGTTAACATGACAAAAGTCAACATCAGTGCTATTTTAGGACAACGCTACTCCTGTGTTGTAAAAGACAGTTGCTCACGCCGGGTTCCTCCTATCATCTGTTGAAAAGTACAACAGGAGCACTGATTCTTTGCCTAATTGCAGTTTTACTGTGGGATTTGCAAGAGTTTAAGCAGGGATCCCAAGCGCTTTACAATTTTTATTTATTTTTATTTTTGCCAGAGAAATAAAATAGAGATGTGCTTATCCAATATCATCCTCATTTTTTTATGAACCAACACTTGTTAACTGATACATTAAGTTCACAACAAGAGGCTTTGGAGGGATCACATTATGAAGCTCACCTCCTAAGGATCATAGAACTCTCCGAGGAGCAATCCAACCAACCAAATGATCAGACAACAAAAAATCCAAACCAACAACCGGGAGAAGTCAGACTTTTTGCTAAAAATGTTGGGGCAAAAACCTGGTAGATAGAACTTATAAACCCAGTCCACAGTTCACACTGAGGAAAGATGTCAACCTCAGAGAAAGATATGACTTGAAGATTAGACAGCTAATAATATTCCACTCTGCACGACCCTATTTCATTGTAGTCCTCTTATGATCTGCTAATAATCCTTTATAATTAAGCTTCCAGCATAATATTAAAATGTAATCCACATGAACACCAATCGCAGTGTATTTCAAAGGCTGAAGTGGTTACGGCTTCCAGCCATGCATGACAATTACTGTGCAGCTTTAATTTCATAATTTTTAAATGCTTTGCCCCAAGATTTAAAGAAAAAATTATGATTCATTTCTATCCATAAGTGCAGTGAAATAGCTCTCATTTAGACTCAAATCGTTAAAAGTATGTCCAAGGTATAGGCCTTAAGAATTTGCATTCTTCTCATTAGAACTAAAACCCCTGTTACATCCCCACAGAAGCAAGGTCATCTTGTGAGGAGTATCTGATGAGATGTTTACAGTAACTGAAGCTGGCAGCAACAGAAACTGCAAAAGGGTGTCATGGAACAACACACACGTTCTACATTATATGCATGGAGATTGGAGTAAATGGTACCGCCCATAGTCAACTCTAGCACATGTAACATTTTCTATTTCTTCTAGTTCAGTGCATTGTCTTCATTCATCTTGAAAAACTCCCCTTTTGTCCAATAGCTACTTAATAATTTGAGCCAAATAATAACTATTTGAAGTAACATATCCAAAACACATTTAGTTTAACTGAGGTAGTTTTATATTCCAGTACAGCTGGATCATAAACATAATCTACTTGGTAAATCCACTTCAGAACAGAATTATTCTTAAGATGTTGTAAATGTTGATCCTAGGGATAAAATTTTCTTCTAAAAAATGATTAAAAAATTCTTTTGAATCTGACAGATTCAACAAATCTTTTCTGATTCCGACCCTCATAAAAACAAGGAGGTTGAAATGATGTTAACAACTTTCAAATTTAAAATGTTGGTTTTGACTGTAATAAAGAACAAAATGTGAAAATTATTGCCTGAACTTTTAAAAGATTTGACTAGATTTGTAATTTACAGATAACAAAATGGTATCAGCGTAGGTTTGTTCTGAGTTGAGTGTTACTGCAGATTAGGAAAATAACATGCTGTCCGATAGGAAATAATGACTTGCAATCATTATAAATATATCTAGACTCATAAAGTGCTCTGAAAAAAAATACTGCTCCTCAAATAGCTGTTTGGTGAGATTACTATTAGACATCTGACTAAATTTATTTTTTATTCATTTTTTTCACTTTGATTCTTTTATGGAATATTATATCATAAACTTTATACATAATGTTCACAATTATTTTAATAACTTGTTAAGAATTCCATCAATGTCAAAATGATTATCTGAGCACCTACTACATTTCAAAAAAAATTCATTGAAATGACAATACCAATCCTGAAAAGGATAAGATATGGAATCGAAGCCCCATAGTACTAACACAGGACAATGCAAAGAGAAGATAATTGTGCAGCCTGCCTTATTAGAAATGGGTAAAATTAGTGAGAATGCTATGTAAAGAGACATTTGACCAAATTTAAACATTTCTCCTGAGGGGGGAATGTTTTCCTTAATTTGTTTATGTATTTTTAAACAAAAGCAAGGCCTAAGGGAATGATTTACAAGGGTCATCTAAGCCATTTTAAAATACTTTATCCTCAAGGTCAATGATACTAAAGCCCTTTCAAAAATTTCCTGGAGACATTTCATTAGAGCACTCCAATTGTTATAGAAGTTTTATATAATCCTAAGAATTGAGAAAAGTAGGCCAAGAGATTTTAAAAGTCCTCTTTTATTTAATGCCAGCTGTATAGCAGACACTGCAGCATATGGTGATGGAAGTAAAAAGACAATAAAACATAGGGTCTGACTTCACAGAGCTTTTAATCTAGGAGTGAGGTTTGGGGAGGGGAGTAGGAGAGGAATGGGAAGCACACTAGGCAGAGGTGAACTAAAATACACAAGCCACAGAACTCAGCTACAAAAGCCTTTGAGAAGACAGGCAGGAAATACAAATTCAGAAGCTACCTAAGAGACATGAGGGAGTGGTAAGAACTCTAACTAACTGTAGAGTGCATCCCCATACAGAGGCATGCAAAGTAAATTATTTTTATTTATTTTTTAAATGCGTATTTATTTGAGAGAGAGACAGAGTGTGAGCAGGGGAGGGGCAGAAAGAGAGGGAGACAGAGAATCCCAAGCAGGTTTCACACCGTCAGGGCTGAGCCTGCTGTGGGGCTCAAACCCACGAACCACGAGATCATGACCTGAGCCAAAATCAAGAGTCGGGTGCTTCACCAACTGAGACACCCAGGGCGCCCCTAAACTATTTTTAAAACCTTGTGCTAACAAATCAAAATAGTCTATCAGTCCAATTCCGTCTGCAATTTACAATCCTTGTTTTAACTATAAAACAGACTAAACTGTGGTGTGACACACGGTACAAGTAAAATTTACTGAGAGCCTAAAGAGCATAGTGAGTAAATTCAGGTAAGGAATTGGAAAAGTCTTCAGAAAGACGGTAAGATTTAACCAAGTCTTGACAAGTAAGGGAAATTCAACACATGGTACATGGTGGAGGCAGTATGATGCAGTCACTAAGAACCTGGGATTTGGTGCTATGCTGCCCGGCCTCAAAGGTTAGCTCTGCCACTCACCAGTTCTGTGATCCTGGCTGGTGACTTAACCACTATCAGACTCAAGTTTCTTCTTATGTAACATGGGCACTCACCTCAGCGGATGGTTTTAAAGATGAAATAAGACGCAAGTAAATTATTAGTTTAGCTATTACATTTACATACATAGCTATGCATATTAGCCCTTTTCATTGATCATTTCTAAAATTTAGCAAATCTTCCTGTGAAAATCGATCCCAGATTTCACCATTTCTCACCATTTTGTGGTGCAGCTGTCATGAGCATGTTGAACTCTTAGAATTGGAGGCAGAATAATCAATGAAAGGGAGCACTGTAATCAACAAAATAGTAAACGCAAAGAAGTGTTACTCCATATTTCACACCTCTTGAGAATGGCTATTTTGGAAATTGCAAGACAGATCTTATCTGGTTCGATGCTGGAATCATTAGCTGAAAATCCAGTGAATCAAAAATAAATGGTGCGGTGCTGACCGGCACAAAACAATCACGCCAAGCGCTTGCTCATTTCCTCTCATTTGGCTTTAATGATGATTTAACTTTGTGAGTCTATTCCATCTTTCACACTCAGAACAAGGGGTCACAAAGACATTTTTATGGAAAGGAAGTTTTGGTTTTTCCTCTCTGGAGATTTATATTGAAAGGACAAAATACTGAATAAGCAAATAGAAAAACATTAAAAAACAAAAATAAAACACTTCTCTGTGTTTATTTCATGCCTAATTTCCCACAACACCCTCTAAATGGTTTCACACACTCCTCAGTGCACACTTTTGAGAATGATTCTCAAGGCCTTTCTTAATCTGACCTCTCAGCAATTCTCAACAGCACACTTTGCTCCCGGCAGGCCAATAGGATCCCTCTGCCTTGCAAATGTCTTCAATAGCTCCAGGCCAGTTCACAGTCAACCTCCTGCCACTTACCCTGTTCTAAACAAATTCTTTCCTTCTCTGATGCACCAATTCTGTTCTTGATTTGCTTTCCTCAACTGTTACACTTCAAAATAGACTATCCTTCTGTCAAATTCTTATTTAATTATAGTCTATTCGGTTAAAAAAATTTTTTTGTAATGTTTATTTTTGAGGGGGGCGGGGCAAAGAGAGAAGGAGACACAGCATCTGAAGCAGGCTCCAGGCACCGAGCTGTCAGCACAGACCCCGACTTGGGGCTCAAACACACCAGCCATGAGATTATGACCTGAGCCCAAGTCAGATGCTTAACCAACTGAGCCACCCAGGCACCCCTATTTATAGTCTATTTGTTTATATCAGTCCTATTTGTTTCACCTATAGTCATTCAAATCTATGATGATTGCAGTTACTTCTAAAATTTGCCAGTCCTATGCTTACTCTTTTTCCTCAAAATAAAAGTTTGAGAGTTATTACATTCCATTTATTTCTAGGTGTTTCTATATTTTTAAAGTATTCGATTTGGCATGACTTTTTTATGTTAACTGGCTTAGACCACTTTTTTTTTTCTAAATGGCCAGTTAATACTATTTATCAAATAAACCTTCCCTTCACAATTCTGTTCTGTTTTCTTGAACCCAGTCAGCTAATTTCAAGGAATTCTAGTGCATTGCCCTGCCTATTCTCAACACCACTACTGAAATGTTTAAATTATTCATCTGTGTTTTATCATCACAATTTTTTTCTGAATATACATTCATATGATTATTATTCTAGGTAAGTTTTCAAACTATTTTGTTTCACAAAACAAACCATAGGTTTTCATAAGAATTACCCTTAATATACCTATTCATTTGGCCACAAGCATATTACAATTATATTTGGTATGGAACATCACATTTAGAAGCGTGTTAATCTTTTCATTCATACACATTTAACATTATTTTCTAAACTCCCCTACATTATCTTTAAGGTATGAACAAACTGAATTACTCCCCATTCTCTGAACAGACCTGATACATGTCTACTTTTCCAAATCTACCCACTTTCTTCTTCCCATTATACATGTTCTCAATATATCTCTTATGATTGCAGGGCACTTTCCAAAGAAACCCATCTCAAATGCCACTGTCTCCACAGATCGTACAGAGTGGGAAAAAATCTTTTGGTTTTCTAAACTCCTTTGAAAGGGGGGGTAGGGGTGGTGGTAATTTTGTGGATATGTTTTGCCACATCAGAAATGTTGATCTGCTATTACCCTAAAGACAGCTTTCCCCCTTTTTCTTTGGTCTCCAATATGTATGTAGCCATTTCTGGTTTCACTTGGCACCAGCTTGTATGCAAGACTCTACACTTCTTAACATTTCCCAAAAAGTCCACTTGAGAAATTAATTGATGAGAAACAAAGATTTTTTTTTTTACATAAAATTTTATAACTTGTAGGACAGGTGTTTTACATTACAGATTCTCAGAAAACAATGTAAGAATCACTTTAAATCCCTGTTAACTATATCCTGTCTTCCCCAAGTCTCTGTCTCCACTGGTCTGACCTAGGAATTCTTATCTTCTAACACTCAGCCATCCAGAGTGGTCACTGTATTGGCCAAATGTCCCTCCACTAGGCAGAGAGCTGCTTCCTCTTTATGAAGTCTGGACCCCAGCTGATAGTAGTACTTTGGAATCTCAGCCTCTGTCCAGATGTGAGTTCATCAAATTATTATCAAAAACATCATTGGGAGGCATGGGTGGCAGGAGTCCCCTCATAATTTGAAGTTTTATACCAGCTGCTAAGAAAACAAAAATTTCTCCCTATTTGTAAAACCTTGGATTGCAAGTAACTTGTTCTGTGAGTGTTCCACAAGACAAGCAAACATTTCTAATAACTTTTAACTTAATAAACAAACGATGTCTTGCAATACGAGTAGTACATTATGCCAAATATCACATGATCACCACTGAGCCAGTGGTTCTTCTCTTGCTGTGGGATTGTGTGTGACTGTCTCCCAGTCTCGGATGCTCAGTCTCAGACCTCAGTGTTTGGCAGAAATCAGTGATTTTTCTGAACGTTGGAAGGTGCCCACAACTGGCACTAGTGTATTTTTTTGTCACTTCAAAGCACCTATGGACAGTCCTTTGCTTTTCCATACAAGAGGAAGCTTAGGAATGCTTTGCTTCATTCTAGGTCAGGCTGCATGCAGGTATAGACCCTTTCCTCTGCTGCCTTATTGCCAGTTACATTAAATACAGTAGATGACAAGATTTTATCAATACTGTACCATAGTCAACATCCATGCAAGTAACAGCAAGAGGTTATGGAAGACATCTCATCCACAGTGGAAGAGAAGAAAATGGCGGAAGAATCCCTCACTTCAAGTGAGATTGGGGAGATGTGCAAAATGTGGGAAACTGCAAAATTTTGTAGAAAAACACCACCCGAATAAGGCTGTAGCAGTGCAAGCAATTAATCTGTTTAATGCCGCTATGTCACGTTTTGGTGAAATCCTCAAAAGGAGGCAAGCAAGTGTCACTGAGTAGGCTCCTGTTAAAGTGGTAGGAAAAGAAAAAGATGCACCACGCCAATAAATAGCAGTGATTTTCTGAGTGATGGTGAAAGCTGTCCTACACAATCACCCTCCTCTCTCTCATCTCCTTCACACCAGCCATGAAGGTTTTCAAAGGTAAGCACAGGTTAATTTGTTTCTTTTTCTTCATATTTTGTAGTTTCTTTATTATTTTATATTATATTACAGTATTGTAATCATTTTTATATGAATATTTTTAGGTTGTAGCACGAATCATCTAAGTTTCCATTATTTCTTATGGGAAAATTCACTTTGATATACAAGTGCTTTGGATTGCAAGCATGTTTCTGGAATAAATTATGCTCGGAAACCAAGGTTTTACTGTATTTACCTAATTATGACCATGTATTGTCTGTCTACTATAGACAAATTCTGTAAGTGCAAAATCATTGTCCTATCAATCTTTAAATACTCCCAAAGTACTAGGTGTGTGACCCACAATACATTGTTTTTTGCAGATGAATGCTTTTGGAAGAACGAATAAGTTGTTTGATAAGCTATATTCATTAAAATGAGGAGACTAATTTTCACCATTACATAAACTTGTTTCCTTCCCACTTTCCTGCCTAGGTTCACAATATTTCATTCTGTTAGTGGAAAGTTATTTTGTTTCTTAAAAACAAACAAGTTTCAAGTTGCTTTTTTTTGTTTCTTTGTTTTACTTTTTCTCTCATTTACTCTGAAGCATCGTCTCTCAAATTCCCATAGGATATTAAAAAAAGGCAAACAGAAAATATAAAATTTGTACTACCACCTAAATCTAATACAATAGGACATCGAGTGAGATTTTTTGATTGTCTTAGAATTTGCAGTTGAGACATAAAGATGAACTTTACCTTAATAACATGAAGCAAACTTACTGTTCTGAGATAAGGTAAGAAAAGTATTATAAATCATTATTTTGGGAAACTTTATTATATCTTTTTAAATATGTGACAAAGCAAATACACAAATAATATATAAGGGCAGGGAAAATTAAGATACTATTATAAGGTTATATTATAACTGTGTAAACTATAGAGGCCCAAAATTAATTTATCTTCAAGTATTCATTGGATATTTTCAAAATATTATAATACACACACACACACACACACACATATATATATACATACATGCATATCTATAGATATAGATATATATACATATATATAAATTAAGCCATAAGAAAATCTCAATAAATCCCTAACTTCAGAAATTGCATAAGTCCCATCCATATCTGTGTCTGACAATACTACAAAAATGGAATATACAAATTTTAAGTGAAAAAGTACCCTATTGGAATTTCATAAAGCTTATTTAAATCATTATTGAGTTAAATAATGAATTTTAAAAGCCATACTAAACAATTTAGGAAATGATAAAACTGAGAACACTACATTTCAATACTTGGAAGACACAGCCAAATCTTAATGAAGATAAATGTATAGCCTTACAGGTAATCATTAAAAATAAAAATAAATGAAGCAAGCACTTAAATTAAAACATTATAATTATTGGGGTGCCTAGGTAGTTCAGTCAGTTAAGCATCTGACCCTTGATTTTGGCTCAGGTTATGATCTCATGGTTCGTAAGATGAAGTCACATGTCAGGTTCTGTCCTGACAGTGCAGAACCTTCTTGGGATTCTCTCTTTCCCTATTTCTTTGTTCTCCCCGCCCCCACTTCTCTCTCTCTCTCAAAATAAATAAACATTTTTAAAAATTGTAATTATTATATAAGCATTAATAATATCAATAGAAGCTTCTGTTTTAAGCAACCACCTGCTAGTATAGTCTATTAAACACTTTGGAATAGTTTTTTACTTTTAACTTTCACTTTATGAGGTAGATAACCATTGTTTGAATTTTGCACACGGGAAACTGAGGCTCAGAGAGTTTAAGACACTTGTGCAAAATCATACGGCTAACAAGTGCCAAATTTAGACTCATAGTAGAATGCATGAGATCCTAACCAGGAGGAATAAAATATTAAAAATAACAGATTAGTGAATTTCAAGCCAAAGTGGGATTAGCAATACACTAATTAAGACTTATATATTAACAATAAAACAGACAGACTTATGGTAAATAAAATGAAGAAAAAGACTGTATCAAAACAACCACATATGAGAATGAGAAAGATGCCGAACGAAGAAATGAGATTTAAAAGATTTTTAGGCAATATTCTGTATACTCTAGTACTAATCAATTTGAAATTTTATATCACTTTAAAATATATATACACTTCAAAAGTACATTTTTAAAATACAGAACCTGAAGAGAGAAATAAAATGGAAAAAATTGAAAGTAGATTACAGTCTATGTCCTCGAACAGTTTCAGACCAAAATAACTACTGAGGAATTACTTTGATCTCATAAGAATGAGATAATGCCAATGTTATGTAGTATTATCTAACATAGAAAAAAAATAGTTTCAAATGCTCTTTTTGATGTTACTCTAATCCTCACACCAAAACCTGACCAAGGGAGCTATCTACAAACCGCTAAAACTCTGACTTACTTAAAGAGATATATGCAGAAATACTAAGCAAATAAAAGGGCATCCCTAGATAAATGGCATGGGAGAGTGAAAATAAAAAGGATTTTCAAAGATCTAGCAAATAATACTAACAACAATAATTTAAGGAAGAAGATTATGTTTGTCTAAGAGGGTCATTTTAAGATGAAAGTAATGCAATCCTTCCTAAATAAAAACATAAACTTCCAATAATTAATAACAATTTCAAGATATATAATTCAAACATTCCAAGTCTTTTGGAAATTTTTAGATATATAATTGTACTGGAAGAATTTAATTTACTACTCAATCTCTGTCACATTAAATAAATGAAGAGGGAAGAAGATATAGAACATCTGAATAATGTAAGATTAATATATTGGATTCAATCTATAATAGAGAACATAGCTTATTTTCTAAGTATTCATGAAATATTTGTTAAAAACAATTGTATATTATGTCACAAAGAAAACTGCAAGAGAATCCAAAAAAGCAAAATTTTGACAGGTCATATTCTCTGATCATAATACAATAAAATTAGGAATCAAAAACATGCAACAACTGAAACATAAATTGGGGAAATACTTGAACTATATAGTGAAACTATATTAACTATCTAAATATATATTATATATTTATTTTATGTATAAGTGAAGTGGAAAATATTTATTATAAAAAGTTCTCACAAATAAATAAACAAAATTCACAACTCAATGGAAACATATGCAATAGCAAATAAATAGAGAAGTCAAAAAGTTGTTCACTGTGTTAGCCAAACAAGTGCAAATTAAATAATAAGATATAGGGGCACCTGGGTGGCTCAGTCGGTTAAGCATCTGACTCTTGATTTCAGCTCAGGTCATGATCTCACGGTTCATGGGCTCTAGCCCCATGCTGACAGTGCAGACCCTGCCTGGGATTCTCTCTCTCCCTCTCTCTCTGTTCTTCCTCTATTCTAAATAAATAAATAAATAAATAAACATTAAAAAATAATAACATATATCTCTTTTTTGTCTGCCAGATTAAAAAGCAATAAAAAATGAAAATAGTGCAATGGAATATGAATGCTAATAATCATACGCAAAGGATGTTCAAGTATAAATCAATACATTCTTCTTAGAAGGTCATATGCACTACTTATAATGACATTTAAAAAAAAAAAAAAAACAGGTACAATGTAACCTATTCATTTCAACCCTAGGAATTTATCCTAAGGAAATGTGTGAAACAGTGTAAATATATTACACATATGAATGATCCATATAGTGAAAACTTGGAAACAATCTCATCTTTCAAAAGGGATATGCCTAAATATCTATTGGAACATTTATATTAAAGAATCACTCCTAGGTAACAAAAGTAATAATAGTAGGATAAATTTTGAAAGTGTTATATGTGTAAGCACTGTATCATCTCATTAAAAAAAAAAAAAAAAAGCCAAACTAAATATATATCAAACTGCTAGGGGCTGGTGAAGGATGTATAAATCTGTTCATTAAAAGTTCCCATTAGTTTCATTGGTTCTGCTTAATTTAGATTTTTTCTTTCTTCTGTTTTTAATTTATGATTCTTTTTATAATTTTTAATATAAACTTAGAATTCATTTGGTAAACAGATTTATGTGTGGTCACTGAATACTGTGTGCTCCAAGTATTAGACAAATTTTTGTTCTAAAAGCCCCAAACCACAAAAACTTCAATTAAGTTTTTGAGGTATTTTCTCGCAAATTAAAATCAGTCATGTGTTATTCAGACCATTCTAGGGTCATCCTATTATCCTTTAGCTGAAATAGGAGTCAAAATTCTGGCAGAGGCTGGTCTCCTTATATTGGTTCTTATAAGTGAGTATAGTTCCTGTTTTCTAAAAAAAATAAAATAAAATAACTGACTTAAAAATACAAAGCTCAAATTTTATTTTCATCCATCGATTGGAACATTCTTTTTATTCAGGTGAATTGTACAGTCTAATTTACTTTTGGGGCTATGATCATTTCCAATTTTAGCAGATAGTAAGACTGAGTTAAAGACTTGTTTAAGTGTGATCAGTCTTCTTGTTTTACTGCCATTTAGACCCAGATTTCAAAGGTCAGTGAATTAGGCCAGTATTGTTTAGTTTATGTTCCAACTACAAACATACCATAATGTGCAGAGCTGATAAGAAGCATGATCAATAACCAGATAGCGTCTTACAACTGGTACTTTAGAAAATAAAGATGGTTAAAAATGACATAACATTTTTAGCATTTGTTTACAATATATTGATCAATTGTATAGCAGTCAATGTACTCTAAACAGCATGACTGCTCAAGCTGAAGTTGCCTTTTTTCATACAAATCAGATAGAAACCCATGAAGCTGCTATGAAACTGTTTTTCAGTGTGCCTACTGATTTTTTTATATTTCTATTTAATATATATACTATTTATCTATAATAATTTAATATATATGGCTTTAATGATGCATCCTGGCACTTCTCTTTACTATCCTGAAAATAGTGTGTTCTTCACCGAGTAAATAAGTCAAATACAAACAAAAAGTAGGTCAACTTAAGCTCTGAAAAATCTCGGGTCAAAGTAGTATATGAGGGTTTTTAAATCAATTTACTCAGTATCCCAAAGGATCAGAGCTCTTGTCTAAAGCTCTAAGCTCTGGGAAAAAAAGTCTGATACAGAGATTCTAAATATTCCATCTAATATGAACCTTAAACAACTCAATATTTTCATTAACAAAATATGGACCTGTGATTACTGACTACAGAATTCTAACACCGAAAGTTTAAATGAGGTTTGAGTGCATTTGTACTCAGGAATAATTGCTAAACCGCCTCAAGCTCATTTTGTATGTCAGTCTCCATCTTAAGCACTACAGATATTTTATTTCAAGTAATCTGAACAGCAGCATTACAGAATGGCTATTCCCCATTTCAGAGAAGAGAATGAAGCCTGGAGAATAAATACGTCCCTGCCTACTGGGTTAGAGGCTGATGCAACTGAGTCTCAACCCTTAGCCAGTCCAGCTCTATCATTCATGATCTTACACTCTGAACCTGGGTATAACTATACAGAGATTATTGTATCTTGCATGTATATGTTAAAGTATGTGTCTTTAAAATTTCTATGGACACATATTGTTAAATGTCTTAAATGTGGCAGAAGGATCCTGTTACTGAGTAATGCCCTTTTCCAAAAGTTCTGTGATTGTTTCAGTCCATAAAGGGGAATATCCATGTAAAGGAATTGCCACAGATGTCTTTCTTTTCTCTCTCTCTCTTTTATTCTCTACTTCCCCTTCTCTTCTCAACTCATTTATGTATGTTCCTGAAGCTCTTCTCTCAAAAAGTTCACTCCTCCTGTCTCGTATGCCACTTTTTCCTCCCCTCAGAGCTGCATCCCAGATCTACTGGCTTTCCTAATCCCACCCTGTCACTGAAGTCCTTATTTCTGGCCTTTGGCTCCTAGCAAGTGACTCAATTATCATCCTTTGATAATCCTAACATTATCACCCTAGTGTGTCTTATCACAGAACTTAGAGTCAGTGCTGTAATAAACTTGTCTTTTAAGAACATTTTTAATGGTGACCAATATAATCTTCTGGAAGACTTTGAAGATTTTTCACTCCAGTAACCAATGTTTTTTAATTTCGTCTTGTATTTCTGATTTCAGATTTTATATTTCCAAATGTCAGTTGAATAACTGCCTAGTCTCAATAAGAACAAAAAAAGAATAGGTCTGCTTTAAAAAAAGCTTTATCTTACAGGATGTGTTTAACAATTAATCCCTGTTCTCACCTTAACTATGAAAGTCAGCTGCTTTGTGATAAATTACTGTCTGACACCCTAGCAAACTTTATCACCAATAAAACAAATAGGAATTTAAAGGTGTAAAAGAAAAGTAAGAATATGGACCATGGAAAAAGAGAGGTGAAAAAAATGCTAACAAAAACAAATCAAAAAAGTTTGAAGAAAATTAAAATTCCATTTTCAAATAAATACAAGGATTTGTATTTGTATTTATCTTTCTGTTGAACAGAAAAAAAGAAAAGATAGGTTTTTAAAAAGCAATGGCGTATTCAAAAAACGAAATGCGTGTTTTCTTTCTTACTGCATAGTTTTAACATATAATTGTTATCACGAAAATACATCCATCATCGTGAGGATTAAATAGGAATAAAATATTAGTTTCAAAACTGGTTAGGTCAGAAATCAACAAGTGAGTGGTGTATGTGTGTGTGTATATGTGTACAAGTGCACTCAATTCATTGAACCATATCTGGGTGTTTTGCATAACGAAACTTCCTCATCTGTCATCTTCTGTTCTGTGGGAGGGAGTAGATGGGAATGGGGCAAACCTTGTCCTTCTTGCTCTTAAAGAAAAGCCTGTGATTAAATAGAGGAAAACTAAAGATTCTCATTAGAATCACAGTGATTCCCACCTCTTTGTGGTAGAGTTCTGCTGCTCTTCCCAGGGACTGGGCTATGCTTTCCTCTTCCCTGTTAACCCGGATATCTTGCCTTCCCAATACTGAAAGAGCTGAGTGAAGTTTCATTATATTTCTCAGAAGGCTAAACTTAGTGGAACTTGAAAGCGTGCCTTGGAGCGCCATGTTCATGGAAGTTGGGTTTTTGTTTGTTCGTTTGTTTTTTCTGCTGTGGATTGTTGTTGATGCTGCAGGAGCAGATGAACTGATGTGCCTTGAATTCAAACAAGGAGAAGGTGGTGTGTTCTTTTTGAATAAAGAGTGAGTATTTTCAAAAGGCTTTTTACTTCAATGTGTTCCATTTTTATTCTCGATCAATTCGATGTGGGTCATTTAAATGTCATGCAACATTAATTTGTATTTACTCATTTGAAAACTTTGTCTGGTTATTTGCTCATATTGGAATCATTTGAGACCGATCTGTAAACAACATTCAAATTCACTGTCATGCAACAAGAATTAACGTGTATGCATATACATGTATTGGGGGAGTCGGGGGATAAAGAGAAGGTAAATTATGGCAAACATTTTAGAAATTAGCAAAGCGTGAGTCTTTATGATTACCAAATTGGGTGGGTTGTTTTTTTTTTTTCTTCCTCTTCTTTTTGACCCCTCAATCAATTTTGACCTTATCCTGACAATTAGGAAGTATTTATAAGCAATGATGTGGTTTAGGGAAGTGATGTATATATTTCACAGACTACTTCAGAAGATTAAGACCTTCCAGGGTATCTGATACATCTGCTTCCTCAGGGCTCACACTTTGGAGGAACTGCCATATGATTTTACGTAAGGGATGCTCATAACCCGAGTTCTTAAAGCTGTGTATGAAACAGATTTTAAAGGATCCAGGACTGATTAAAACAGTTAGCCTGTCCGCATCCTCCCTATTTACTGTGGATTACAGGAAGGGAAGTTGGGGTTAAATCAGCAGGTCTTCCTGCTTCCCCAGAGGTTAACCTGGCAGCCGGTTTGGCACCCACAGGAGGGCTGACAGGTAGCAGGATTTGTCTAAGCAGGCTGCCTGAGAGCCAACAAGGAAAACTGAATGCTCTGGATTAGTTCTGGATTATGTTGTCAGAGTGAAGGCTGATGGACAAACTGCAGAGGAATAAAATGCAATCTGTTTGGGGAAAGAGGCAGCGTGCATAGCTTTCATTTTTCAAGAAATGACAAGAAAAATCATTAATAATTTGTAAATCCATGTCCATTAACTTTTCTCTTTGTTATCCCAAGACAGCCTTTTTAACATGAGTTTGCCACTGTCCTATATCTCTTCTGTCTAGTGACAGATGGCAAGATAGATATGAAATTGGATTCATAAAATAATACCCCCACCTCCAAGAAAGACAGAGCCTTCATTCTCCTAACACTGCTTTGTCTCTCCACCCTACACTCCTCCACCAGGCTCCCAGGATGAAAGGAAACTTGGACATTGACAGCCAAATGACATGGGTTTGCTTTCTTCCCTCTGCAACAAATTTTTAAGACAATGGTATTACTTAATGAAATTTAAAGCCAAAAGGAAGTAAATAATCATGATCGTATTAACACATTTGTTATGATGATAAAATACAGTATAAGAGGTTTTTTTTTTTTTTTTCACAAATGGACTTGAGCATCAGTTCCAGAACCATCTGAGAGAGTTAAAAGATATAAATATTTGTACTTATATCAAATGAAACTTTGGTCTCTATAAAAGGGGTTTACATTTTTCCCATATAGGAGTTACCAGAATTCTTAAAGAATACTTGTGAAATAGTTGTAATGATACAATTTCCACTTACAAACAAATCTAGCATTCTAAAATAACTTAGGCTTTGTTTTTTTCTTACAAGTTTCATTATCCACTTTGGGATTCTTAAAGTGAATTTCTTAAAGTGAAAATTATCATATCAGAAAACAATCTTTCTGCTTAGACTCAGTTAAAACTAAGAAATATTTTTAGCTGTTTCCAAAATACCAAAAATTAGGATGTTCAGATATTTGGGTTTATAGATGAATTATCATTGTGGCCTCATTATCATTTCAAAAATAGTTATGTCATCTACAGGAGCTAACACCCCTAGACCTCATAGTAACACGGCAGGACTCATTGATGCTTTCCTCTTTGATTTCAAGAACACACTCTTTCTTTTCCTAAGGAGAAGAGATTGTTTTCTTCTCTACGGGAAACAGTATAAATAAAATCCCAGTTCCTCAGGATAAACTCAGTCTGTGTACTTTTGCATATATTATTACCAAAAGAAGGAATATACAGCTCTAAATTAACACTATTATCTGAGGAGAATTCCATCTGGAGTTTCCATTGCTCTGACATCTTGCTGCATCTGGCCAACAACAGGCAGTCAATAAATATTTGATGAATACATAAATAAGCCAATAAAAATGTATTTAATGCAAAAATTATTGAATTCACTTTGGCCCACAAGAAGTGAAAACTACCTGTTAGAAATTTTATTTTGCATAATATTGTTCTAGCAAATAATATTAATACATGAAGCATAAAATAAAAATGAATAAAAAACATAGACTTGAACTAGGTATTTCACATGATAATAACTAAAAGCTCTTTGTTGGCCTGCAACCATGATTTTTTAAAATTAGAATCAATTAAACCAGATTTTATGTATAAACACACTTTCAGACTTGTGTTTACTTATCAGTCAGTTCAACCGCAGGCCATCATTATGCAATGTATTACTCCAAAAAAAAAAAAATCACTGATAAAATTATTCTCACTTTAAAAATGAACATCAAACTACTAACACATCTAGTATTTTATTATCAGTTATTAACCATCAGAAACAATTTTGGTTTCTTGATTTTTAATGAAAAATCCTCTTTATTCACTATTCTGTAGGAATATAAACATCTGCATAAATAAATATCAGGATTTTCTTTTTCCCCACAACTGTCCTCAAGATAAGTTTGGTTTTACTGTAAAATAGTGCTGCCTGATTATTTTCATAATGTAGCCTACAAAAGAAATGATAATATTTCTTTGGGCCCTGGTTTAACAGAGAAAGCTCCCTTTGGTTAAGAGTCCACCCTGCTTCCTCAATGTCTCCCTGAAGACATCAATCTGTCTTCACACCTTTAAACCATGGGCCAATAGGCCTCTGTGCCACAGCACCTTGGGTAGAAAGTCCCAAAGTACTGGATTTTTTACAATCTCACGACAAGTATGTCATGAATTTAGTTATGAAAGTAGAGAGACCTTGGTCTTCCTGTTTCTGAAGAAATATAAAAAATAAGCAATAATAGAAGCTAAAACATATTTCTTCATTTTAAATAGCAAAATAGTAATAAAAATAACTCCATGAATAATATAACTGCTTGGAAAACATTTTGAAATATAAAAGAAGCTTATGAAAAACATCATCCTCAAAGGATGTTTATAGAATAAGAGAACTTTATTTAACTGCCATTCATATTATGTACATAGACGAGTCAGTGTAAAAACAAACAAATGGGCTATGATTTGGAGTTATATAAAAACTCCAAATATTTACAATTTTAAATATGTTAAAAGATTGGCAGAGGAAGAAGTTTTACAGCTTTATGTGGGTGGCAGTTATTAAGTCATTCCTATGAAGCCACCTACAACATAGAATGAAGCCCAGCTCTCTAGGCTTCCCCATTTTGTCAAAGGTGAGAAGGCCTCCAAATATTTCAGGTCAATGAATAGTTGTCTTATCCATGACTATGGTAACCTATATGATATCAGCTTGGGTGAATGATAAGAATTCAATGGAAAAAGATGAAACAGTGGGAAGAGGAACTAAAACCATGACACATTTAAAGAGTCTCTGGGGGCACCTGGGTGGCTCAGTAGGGTAAGCATCTGACTTCGGCTCAGGACATGATCTCATGATCTTGCGGTTTGTGAGTTCCAGCCCCGGGTCAGGCTCTGTGCTGACAGCTCAGAGACTGGAGCCTGCTTTGGACTCTGTCTCTCTCTCTCTCTCTCTTCCTCTCCCCCACTCACAATCTGTCTCTCTCTCTCTCTCTCTCTCTCAAAAATAAATAAACATTAAAAAATTTTTACATAAAATAAAATAAAAATGAAGAGTCTTTGAACTCCTTAAGCCAGATCACCATTTCCTAGTGGAGCAAAGACTTTGTATTATGTCATTGCTCTTTTTTTTTTTTTTTAAAGATAGTCACTTCCCTAAAATCCTATAAAACTCATGTTATGGTATTTTTCCTCAGCTGATTAGTTTTATACTTTTTGTTGTAGATGATCCTACTGCTTTGTATCTTTGCAAACCTTGTTGTTTTATATCCTTTCAAACCTAAATAAGAATATCAAATTATAGACATGTTTAAGTGGTTGTGAATTTTCTAGCATAAAATAAAATCTCACTACAAATCAAAACAATCTAACAATCACATCATATATGTCTTTTTTACGTCCAGTGTCCACCCCAGTAATATAAAGATGAAAAATAATTATTGGGTTCAGAAATTTTAAGTGTATAGATGTTACCTTAATAAAAGAAGTTTCAGGGCACCTGGGTGGCTCAGTGGGTTAAGCATCAGACTTGACTTTAGTTCAGGTCGTGATCTCACGGTTCATGAGCTAGAGCCTCAAGTCAGGCTATGTGCTGACAGCACGGAGTCTGCTTGGGATTCTCTCTCTCTCTCTCTCTCTCTCTCAATCTGCCCTTCCCCCACTTGTGGGCACACATGAGCTCCCTCTGTCTCTCTCTCTCTCTCAAAATAAATATATAAACTTTAAAAAAAAAAGAAGTGTCAGTATGTGGTTAAAAATAAAATCACAGGGGCACCTGGGTGGCTCAGTTGGTTAAGCATCCAACTCTTGATTTCATCTCAGGTCATGATCTGAAGTTTCCTGAGGTCAAGTCCCATGTTGGTCTCTGTGCAGACAGTGGAGCCTACTTGGGATTCTCTCTCCCCCTCTCTCTGCCCCTCTCCTGCTCACATGCTTCCATGCATGCAGGCTCTCTCTCTCACTCTCCCAAAATAAACATTTAAAAACTAAAATTAAAAATAAAATCACATTTCAGAGAACTGAAAAATTAAATAAAGTGAAAACTACTCTTTTGTAAAGTTTAGATGAGAAAGGGAGATGAAAAAATGGATAATAACTGTAGAGACTCAGTATTAAAAGATATTTATTAGAATGAGAGAGATTTGAGCATTCCTATAGGCTTATGAGAAGGATCCTTTAGACAGAGTGAGTTTGAAGTTGGGTTTAGCCCTATAAAAATGCAATAAAATCCAGCAAAATGGGGGCATAACGGAATCAAAGGATAGAATGGATAGATACATCTATGAGTTTAGGAAAAAGACTTTTTAAGTTTGTCTAGACATAAGCAGCTTATAGGTAGAAGGACAAGTTATCATGAGAGTTTGCAACATAGTTGTGATAAGCACAATTTTCTAGTAAATGAAGAGGTCATTGCTGACAGGAGGAAATGGTTAAACATGTCACATGAGAAACATGACGAAAGATTTAATCATCAAAGAGACTGGGTGAAGTGCTAAAACAGGGGGCATGTTACAACTGGTCAAATTAGGGACTATAGTTTTATAATGGTTCATGTTCAAGAGAGACTCAGGGACTGGACATAAGCCAGATGGATCAAGAAAATGGGTACCATTAACACAAATAATAGGAATTTTTAAAATTTAGGTAGCATGTGAGATGGCCGAAAGGGTTGGAAGGCTAAGGACAAAATATTGGGGAATGTTGGCAATGAAGGAATAGATAAGTACAGTTTTTGTTCTAATTGGTGGCATCCAAGAAAATATTTTAAACTTTCAAAGTAGTTATAAAATGAAGTCTAAATGAATGTATCCAGAAATACCTTTCAAATGTTTGCAATAGAGATTTTAAAACAATTACATAGAAGAATCTGAGTGACCTCAAAATCATTTTCTGTCCAATTCTACAATTAAACTTAGGCAGTCCCTCAGTAAACTTTTAAGGGAATATGACTGCATGAAAAAGTTGCCATCAGGACATAGGTGAAATTTTCTTTGACCAGAAGGTGTTTTCAGAACTTTCATGGGAACTTCACCAAAAATAAAATGTAAACACCCAACATCTAAATTCACCCTTACACTCACCTTTGAAAAAACCTCATGATTCTATCAAGGAAGAATAAGATGACTCTGAAAATCTCCAGAAAGTATGGGCACCAGAGGCACACTCAAGTGTAGGCAACAGCTCTGTTCATTGACAGTAGTAAATGAGCAGGAAGTCAGCAGGCTTTCCATACAACATTTCTTTTAGCTTCTCAAACTCTATAACCTGGCACACCCCAAAAGTATTGCCTCATATAATTATAACAATTCCAAAGGAAGAAAAATATTACTAAGTTCTCCTTTTTTAAGTTTACTTATTTATTTTTAGAGAAAGAGAGAAAATTAGAGAGAGAGGGAGAGAGAGAGAGAGAGAGAGAAAGAGAATCCCAAGCAGGCTCCACACTATAAGCCCAGAGCCGGACGTGGGGCTCAAACTAACAAACCATGAGATTGTGGCCTGAGCTGAAGATGGATACACTCAACTAAGCCAACCAGGTGCCCCAGATCTTTCAACAATAATAACACAACCATGAAATTCTGACCATCTCTAATATGCAAAACTAAACCTGCAAATCATGGATGCAGTTCAATTTGAGACATATTTACTGAGAAAACACACTCTGCTTTAGACACTGAAGAAAGTGGTGGGAGGTATACAAAGTTAAAAAAAAAAGAATGTATACTCTAACCACAATAAACCCAGGTGCTAATGTACAACAAAAGGCAATAGCAATAAATATCTCAGAGAGAGAATCATACAAGAAGAGGACCTACTCAGAAAAAGATACGCATACACTGTGAGGAAATGCTATTTTCCTTCTTGTGAATATTGCCAAAAGAGACTTGTCAGAGCAATACAGTAACAGGTGTAGGAAGTTGGAGTAATGCAATGCCTACATACGAACTGGTAGGTGAATTTTACCACCCTTGCAAAGTCATGTTATCAAAGCTATATTTTCAAAGACCCAAGTAAAGAACTGTGTGTATGTGTGCTTGTGCTTGTGTGTGTGTGTGTGCGCACGTGTGAGTGTGTGTGTGTGAAAGAGAGAGAGAGAGAGGGACCCCTTAGTAATGTAGCTCTCAATGGACTTTAGGGATGAGCACCATCATCACTGGAAACCATTGCAGCAATAGGTAGTACAGAGACCAGTTAAACAATCATTATTTTTCCCACCTCTTTCTCTATCAACATCCCATCTTAACACAAATACATGTGCAAATATGTGCACTCTATCAACTTATTCTGCTTTACCTTTCTTCATAGCACTTGTTAGTACCTGAAATTACCCATTAGGTAAGAGATCTTATCTGTCTCACTTACTACTGGACCCTCAGAACCGAAAACAGGAGTGGCACATCGAATTGGGTGGATGAATGAATGAAAACATCTAGGTCAGTTCTCCACGGACACGATATACAAATATTGTGAACTTCAATTACTAAACTGCTGCCCTTGATTTTCTTTTGTTCATAACTTTGTTTTCTTTTTGTTCCCACTTCTGCTTACAAACAGGTTTTAGAACTTACATAAGCAGAAGGAAACAAATGACAAATCATAATTCAGCCCTGGAGACATAACTTGACAGTCACATGCAGACACGTGACAAGTAGCTGTTTATGTGGGTTTTTACAACTTTTAAATGTTTATTTATTTTTGAGAGGGGGGAGGGGGGAGGGGCAGAGAGAGAGGGAGATACAGAATCCGAATTGCATACACTCACATTGCTGTGCAACCATCACCATTACCTATCTCCAGAATTATTTATCATCCTAAACTGAATCTCTGGACTCATTACATAATAACTCCCCAACTTCCCCTTCTCCTAGACCTTAGTAACCACTCTTTCAAATTCACTATGAATTTGACAGTTTTAGGTATCATATAAATGGAATCACACAATATGTGTTCTTTGTGTCTGGTTTATTACACTTAGCATAACGTGTTTGAGGTGTATTCATGTTGTAGCATATATCAGAATTTCATTCCTTTTTAAGGCTAAATAATAGCCTATTGTTTATATGTACTACATTTTGTTTGTGTGATGATGGGCATTTGGCTTGATCCCACCCTTTGACTATTGTGAATAATGCCACTAAGAACATTTGTATACAAGTATCTGCTTGAGTTCTTGCTTCCAATTCTTTTGGGTATACACTTAGAAGTGGATTAAAGAGTGTATACCTGTAAATGGTCTTGTTTTTTATGCAAATGAACTGGTAAAACACTGAAGGTCTTTGAGGGGAGAGAAATAACCTGGCTTATGTTTTACCATTATTATCCTCATTACAATTTTCAGCCCTTAGAGAATTTATAAATCGAATGAAAAAATAATTTAAATAATGGTGAATAACTTGTAAGTGTATAAAGCAACATATCCCCTAGTGAGAAATCATAAGGCAGCAGGGAGTCTGTAAATGCAGAAATAATGCAATGAATGATGAGATCTTTGTAGATGATGGTAAATTGATGAGAACACTCTGGAACCCACTTTTAAGGCCCCTGGAGCTGTGGTAGTGAGCAGATGTTTGAACCATACTTTGACTCAAAGGGAGGACAAAAAAAAGTGGAACTGACAAAATCTGCTGAAAAAGATCTAAGACCTGAAGTACCAGTGTAAGCCATTCAAAATTGGCATACAAAGGTCATCATTACTTTCAATATTAAAAGCAATAACTATCACTTGAAAATAATTCAAATTAGAGATTAAATTCAATTAGAGATTAGAAAAAGGCCCCCATAACCCCACTCCTCAAAAATAACCAAGGTTAATTATGATTCTGTTGATAAATCATAGAATTGATAGTTGAAGTCAAGAGAATCAAAAGGCTAACCAAAAGAGAGATGAAAATAAATCTAAAACAGAATAAGCAGGGAAATTTTTTTTTAATAAAAAAGGATACAGGGAAGGAAAGGAAAGGAAGTAGAAAGAATCATCCAAATATGAAAAGAATTGGGATAATGACACACCAAGAAACTGAAGAAAAAGATTTTTGAGGAAATACAAGTTTAGAATCTCAAATTCACAAGCAGGTCAAGGAGAATGTGGACACAAAAAGTCAATTTGCTTTAGCACATATATGATATATATGTACACATATGTGTAGCACATATGTGCTATATATGTATACACATATACATATATGTATAGCATATATGTATATATACATACATGTGCATATATACATATATACATACATACATATATGTAGCACATATATGTGTGTATATGTATACATATATACATATATATGTATATGTATAACCAGTACAAATGTCCTGAAACATTTATCCAATCACTTCTGCTACACTGAATAGTATTAATAGTACATAGAAACAAGTTCTATCAGAAAAAACAGAAATGTTCTGTTCTTTTCCTTGGCACACTCTAGCAATTTCATGCTTTGTACAAAAGTAGAACTTTTTGTACAAGCACAAATTACAACTTGGTGCTTGCCTACCCTTTATTTACTATAAGCACTAATCATTTTGTGGAAATGATTACACACAACTGGCTGAAAGATTACAATCTCTTTTACCCATTAATTTTTGTTTTTTGGCCTGCTGAAAGGCCAGAATAGCTAAAAGTCTTTTTATCTACAAAAACATCTGAAGTATAAGCTGCCATATATGCCACATTCAATGGGTTGAAACAAAATAGCAATTTCTTCTGTTATTTTTTCTTTTCATTTTGAGTTTCTATATTTGAAATACAATGAGGACTGGTTCAATGTGCTGAATAGTTACAGAGATAAAATGGCAGAGACTCCAAAAAGGTTTTGAGTTACTCATGAATAAAAACACTACACAACAAGGAAAGGAAATGAGTAATGATGCAGAAAGAATAGCCAGCAAGAAATTGCTGAAAGAGTAGTCTCTGTAGCCCTCCATTCACAGGAAATCAGAACCCCTGGTGACAATATTTTTGAAGTATTTTTATGTACATATAGACACATATGTTGAACTAATATAAGCCATTAAATACTGCCTAATATAGATCGGCCTAACTGATGATAGGAATTTTCCACTTTTAAAAAACAGTAAAGAATGAGTGCATGAGTTGGCTCATATATCTTATTGCTTTTCATGGCCCAAATTCACATATTGCTTTCCGCAGAAAACTCATCAAATGCATCAAGATATGTATTTTTTGAAGTTTATTTCTTTATTTTGAGAAGGTGGTGGGCAGAGAGAGAGGGTGGGGGGCAGAGAGAGGGAGGCAGTGCAGAGCCCAGTGTGGGGCTTGAACTCACAAACTATGGATCATGACCTGACCCAAAGTTGGACGCTTAACCAACTGAGCCACCCCGGTGCCCCAGGATATGTTTTTCCTTTTAAATTTTACTTCTTCTAAGAAATATTGACAATGGATTTCTTAGCTTGGTCAAAATTCTCCTCTGGAAGTCACTTCTGTATGCAGAATCCACAGTGTGTTACAGAATTTGGAAAAAATAATAATGCATGTGTGCTCCACATGAAGATTTTTGATTACTGAAGGAAGTTCCAATGGTAGAAAGATTAGAGACTGGTTCACAATGTGTATCATAAAACCTTGACTTAAAACCCTTCAAAGCCCTTGGGGTGCCTGGGTGACTCAGTCGTTTAAGCATCCGACTTCGGCCCAGGTCATGATCTCACAGTTCATGGGTTTGAGCCCTGTGCTGGGTTCTGTGCTGACAGCTCAGAGCCTGGAGCCTGCTTCGGATTCTGTGTCTCCCTCTCTCTCTCTGCTCCTCCCCCACTTGTGCTCTGTCTCTCTCTCTCTCAAAAATAAATAAACATAAAAAAAAAGACCTTCAAAGCCCCTTGTGAGCATCATTATCATAATATCTCCACATAAGGCTGGCCCCGCCTGAGATAGTCTTCTTTCACATACTTACACATATGGAGTTTTTATCAATTTATAAGTGCAAAGAATCGTGTTTTTTCTATCCCTCTCCCATGCAAATACTTGCTGTACTTTACAGATAAGGAAAATCAGGATCTACATAACTAGAAACTCTATTAAAGGAAGATATGATCCATTCAAGAATGTAAGGCTCAGTAGCCAGTTTTTATTTTATTCCACTTGATAATTACAGGTTACACTAGCACTGCTTCTCTTTCTCTCACAATTGATTGTTTATTAAAAAAATCATTTTAATCATCTACATATTTCATTTGTTATGCAACCTCATCCGTTACTGCCAAGAGTAACTGAGGGTTAACTATAGATTGGAATTTTACGTATCATACAGTAAGCCCAATCAGAAAAAGGAGTCAGGCACAATTATCTCTAGCCACTCTAACATATCAATAAGAATTCTTTATTAATTATCAGAAAACTATAACCAAAATCACAAAGAAAGAGAATTAAACAATAGGGAAATTTTTTCTACCTTCAAGTCTTTACATTTAAAAGCAAAATGTCTGACACTTGCAAGCAATTATACAATGTTTATACATGGCATTTTTTGTGCTTAAAATAAAAATCTTGTAAGTAACTCCAGACAACCCGTTTTGCTAGTAAATTAAAACATTTATTTGACAAGCAGAAGCTGACACTTCTAGAATATCTCTTGAATATGTTTTCCCATTGCACCGTTCTGAAACAGGGAGGCAGCTCAGCTAGCTGAGAAAACAGCATCATGGGGCCTTTTGTGCACCAACCATTATAGGTCATCTAAACACTGCTCAAGTAGCAGTTCAGAAATGCCCCAACTGAAGAGGCCTTGGGAGGTTAATTCTGTCATTACCGCGTTGACATGAGGCATGTTGCAGCCTTCAGCGCAAAATGTTACTCGTAATCTTTTAATCCCAAATTAGGTCAATATTTTATCAAGTTAATCTAGCATGAAGATTAATTGCATTAGTTACACACACATATACGCATGCAGGTTATTTGTTTTAGAGATACTTTTAATCAAAGAGCAAACCCTTGGTTACAATAGGCGATTTTCAAAAATCATCCTTTCTCCAACAGTATTTATCTTTATAAAAGAGACATTTATTCCTTTTATTGATCTTTAGTCAAGACTGATTTAAGAGAAAAGATAATGGTCTTATAATTACTAAAACAATGACCACTTAGAAAAGCTGTTTATGAAGAAATAATGACTTCTGATTGAAATGTTTTTAATAAAGTATCTCATTATTAGCCTCTTATTTCAATGTAATTCTAGTTGCTTTCTTAAAATGTGTGATTAGTCCTACAAGGAAAGTCAATAGTTTTCTTTGTGTTTGCACCTTTGTATCTCTAGGCATGTCAAAAAATATAACAAAGAATATGAACTAGAGTGGTTTACTAGAAAATTATTATCATACATTGTTGTTTTGTTGTTGTTGTTTTAGTTATGAAAATTGGGATCAAGCATATCTTTTCTTTTCTCTTCTTTTGTTTCCTTTCTTTTTTCTTTTCATCCAAGGAGTGGAGTTTTAGGGGGTAGGTAGGAAGATAGAAACATATTGATCTAAGTGACATAAATCTGCTAACAGAAGTCAGTAGAGTAGACAAATGCCTTTCTCCCTGAGTTTCTCAGATAAGAACTATCTCGTAGTTTAAAATTCCCAGGCGTCATTCTGGGTAGTATTACAGGCCCCTTGGATGGCAGGAGAAGAGTTCATGCCCTGTTTCATCAAATATCCAATGACATTTTCCAAGGGTCATGCTAATTATAGAAATTTCACAGCCAATATTTGAGAATATTGCATCTCAAAAATGTAAGCGTTTGTCCTCAAATATTGCTTTTCTGGTATTCTTTGTTAGTGAAGCATGATAGGTAAAAGGATCCAGAAATATTTTCATATGACTAGACTTTTTAATTAATTAACAGATTAATATCAAATCTTTCATGTGAAAAATAAGTCAACAGCAATCTCAGTGTCAGACACTTTCTAAGAAGAGATTGTTTGACTGAATTTGGAAGTAAAGCTCACAATCCTAAATGTCAACCCTACAGTTATGAAGTTCAAACAAGCCGCGCTGAAGAAACCTGTCAAATAGTTCTCTATTTTTTTCTACTTGCTATAATATAATATTCTTCTCATAATAAATATTAAGAAAAATCTACATTCAACTTGCCAAAATCAGCCAAGTGTATGGTAAAATAAAAAGGAATGTTTTCAGGAAAACTATTAAAAAAATCCCAAATGAAACCATTAAAAAAAATTTTAAGTCCAAGATTCAATCTTTGTTTCTTTTGTATTTTGTTCTCAAATTCTAAAAAAACTCACATGTCCCTTGTGTCAGTTCAAACAATGAAGAAGTTTAAAGAAAAGTTAAGCCTCTTCTTCCTTCCCTTGAATCTCACCCACCAGAATACTCAATATTAAAAATTTAGTGTATTTTCTCACTTCTTTTTAAGTTAATTTAATTATACCTTATAAGTATATACACACTCATTTACAGTCCTCTTTTAATTTCTAATTTTAAAATGTACAAATATAAAAACAGATGATCTTTTTAAATTTTTTAAATATATACATTGTTTTTATCACACTATTCTATATATTTTTTTTTTTAATTTTTTTTTCAACGTTTTTTATTTATTTTTGGGACAGAGAGAGACAGAGCATGAACGGGGGAGGGTCAGAGAGAGAGGGAGACACAGAATCAGAAACAGGCTCCAGGCTCCGAGCCATCAGCCCAGAGCCCGACGCGGGGCTCGAACTCACGGACCGCGAGATCGCGACCTGGCTGAAGTCGGACGCTTAACCGACTGCGCCACCCAGGCGCCCCTATATTTTTAAAATTAATAACTTCTTATAAACTACTTTCCTCATCAATACATACAGATCTAACACATTCAGAATATTCCCAGCCCTGAGAAAATGCTAATTTCTATTAAATTAATCACTATTTCCAACTGGGAATTTATATGTACTTGTCACATATCAGGTTTGTGTGGTATTTAATAAAAGGTATAAGATAGCGTTCCTGACAATAGACTTTATTTACAAGAGGGAAAAAGACAAAATAGAAACAACATCATCATCAATGGTGCAGTTTGGTGGTTCAGGAGTTGGTCAGATCTTGTCAGGAGCTACAACTCCACCATCTAACAACGGGATAACCTCTGGAAAATTTCTTATCCTGTCTATGCCTCAGTTTCCTTATCTGAAAAGCAGGAATATTGGGGCACCTGGGTGGCTCAGTCAGTTATGCGTACAACTTTGATTCAGGTCATGATCTTGCGGTTCGTGAGTTTGAGTGTCACATCGGGCTCTATGCTGACAGCTCAGAGCCTGGAGCTTGCTTTGGATTCTGTGTCTCCCTTTCCCTCTCTCTGCCCCTCCCCTGCTCATGCTCTGTCTCTCTCTCTCTTTCAAAAATGAAAAGGAAATTTAAAGCAGAAATAATAATAGGACCTTGTTGAATGAATAAAGAAGATAAGGAAAAAGAAAACAATGTAGTACCTAATACTTGATAAGTGTTTGATAAATTTCAGCTAATATTATTGTCATCATTATTTAGATGATCCACAAGAAAGAGATAAAGGTGAGAGTTCCATAAGTGTGAATTAGAGTATAAAGTGAAGACATCAGCGGGAAGTTTCACATAGATGAACCATGAGGTCGATCCATCTGGGCACATGTGAGTAGTATTTCAGAAGATTAACTTCTCATTGTCCACAAGTTTTGTAATCATTGTAAGTAGACAGGGCTGAAAATGTGTGGGTCACTCAGGTAAGAAAAGGAGGCAAAGGATGGAGGCAGAGACATACAGGTCAGATTTTGTATAGACTCACCCATATGACTAGATTTTTGATCACAGATATATGGGATTTTAGAGTTGGAGGGAACTTTATGACTCCACTAACTTCATTTTGCCTAGAAGGGAGTGAGGACCAGGAGAAGGACATATCCAAAGGCACCCAGCCAGCAGTGGTCAAGCCAGGACCCTAGAGGAGGCCTCCTGTCTCCTGGCTTATCTCTGTCTGCTCTGTTCTGTCTGCCATATCAAGGGACTAATGTGACAACAGCAACGTTTTAGGAAGATTGATTTAGCAGTTGAATGTAGGCTGAGTCAAAGGAGGAGAGCCCAAGGAGAGGGGGTGAGGAAAAAGGCTATAGTGGTAAACCAATCATGAGCTGATCAGGCCTCAGTGAGGAACGTGGGAATAAGATGGAAAAGGAAAGCACAAATTCAAAATAATGCCAAAATCATGAGATAGAAAAGTTGGCCACTCTTCAGTATGGTTCAATGTTCTATAACTGAACATCTCTTTCTATAACTTCTTAACACAGAATAAGCAATGGCATCAGGAAGTTAAGCAAAGCTTTCTATGACACTTCTGCTTTTCCACACTTATCCACACCCCCACAACTCATCACCACCTCTCACACCACAGGTGTAGACTGGTTCATCCCACTCCATCTAACATCTCCATCTCTACATGGCATCTAAATAAGTGTGATGCTGAAAAATGTGGGATAATTGGAAAACTTTCATTTTTACAGAATTTCATTCCAATTCTCCCCTCACTGAATAGGCATGTCAGTTACATGTATATTCATAACTAGGAAGATGTCCTAAAAAAATTATTATTTTTCCCCCACAGAAATAGAAGTGAAATTTTAATAGCTGACTCAAAATCATGGAATGAGGTTGCAAAGCACAACTATTGATTCCAGATTAATAAATGTATTAAAAGGAATTTACAGGAAGTTGACATGGTTCTTAATCAACACAGTTCAAGAATCAAGCTCTGTGGTAAGCAAAATTCTAAAACCCGCCCTCAAGATTCTGCTTTCTCTGGTATAGACAAACCTTCTCCCAATTATTGAAACACTAATCTAGGCACTGCTATGATGAGATTTTGAAAATGTAATTAAGGTCCCACTTCAACTGATCTTAAACAGGGAAATTATGTGGGTGAACCTATCTTAATCACATGAGCCTTTTTTTTTTTAATCTTCATTTATTTTTGAGAGAGAGAGATAAAGAGAGAGTGCGAGCAGGGGAGGAACAGAGAGGGAGACACAGAATCTGAAGCAGGCTCCAGGCTCCAAGCTGTCAGCACAGAGCCCAACAAGGGGCTCGAGTTCATGACCTGAGCCGAAGTCAGACACTTAACTGACTAAGCTACCCAGGAGCCCCACATGAGCCTTTTAAAAGCAGAAAGCTTTCTCCAGCTGGTTGCAGAAGAGGAGGTCAGAGATTCAAAACACAGGAAGGATCCAGTGTACCATTGCTGGCTGGAAGATGAAGAGACCACCTGGTGGGGAATGAGGATAGCCTCTTGGAGCTGAGAGCAGGACTCAGTTGACAGACAAGAAGGAAATAGGGACTTCAGTCCTACAAATGTGAGAAACCGAATTCTTCTCACAGCCCCTGAGCTTCAAAGATGCCCTGAGGCCCAGATGAGAACCACAGCCCCAGCCAACACTGGATTTTGTCCTGGGGAGATGCTGAGCAAAGAATACAACCATCCCATGCCCAGATATCCAGCCTACATAACTGTGAGCTAATAAGTGGGTGTGGTTTTAAGTTTCCTAAGTTGTTGATATTGTGCAACACAGCAATAGAGTTCTAATACAGGTTCCAATCATTTACTTTTAAGCTTTTCCAGGGACCTGACATCACATTAAATAGGTAACCAGCCCCAAGAATACCTACTTCCTATTTTGAACAACAAATAATTTGAAACACTGCACTTGAGAAATTCATTTTATTCAGAAGCATACATCATTATTCTTAGTGTTTTACAGAGCTAAATTCATCAAGAGACTAGGGGAAATTAGAGATTCTAAATTTTAGAAGCTCAATAATTAATGAAGCAAAGACCTTTGTTAATCTGTTGTTAAAGAGACTATTTAGAGACAATCTATTGTTAAAGAGAATATTAGAGACAGAATACAGGAAAATAATATGGAGAATATACTGAAATAGATTTGTAGTTCTTATGTATGAGGAATATCATCTGTCAGGAATATACATATAAATACATAAAGGCATGTATCTCAATTATTTGGCCAACTTGAGCTTAAAGAGACCCCCCAATATGGCTACTCTGCTGTTGAGAGGCTACTTACTCTACCTGACATGTGGAGATACTTACTACTTTGTTTGAAAACTGCATATGCTGTTCACACGAGGCCAATGATTTTGCTGCTAAAATTAACCCTGACAATTTCCCCATCCCATACTATCCAACATTTTGTGGGCTGCCTCAGGAGACGCTGAGCACCTGATGATTACTAGTACTCAGGTAGGAAAATACCCTTCAGTGATATTGCTGAGTGGGACCAAACCTGCTGGTGAACTATCACAAGATGCTCACTTGCAAATTAGCATAAGGAAAAGGGTCTTTCATAAAGATAAACTACTTAAAATTAAAGATATATTCTAGGTATTAGTCTACTCATAGGAGAACTTAGTAACATGTCTGTTAAATCTGAAATAAAAAGAACATGTTTTCCCCCTCTCCAAGATCACTTGATGCAATCATTAGCAAAAAAATGTATATATAGAAATATATAAATATATTTTATAATATATGTCATATAATATATAATTATATATAATATATTATAAAATATATAATATAATATATATTAAATATTTTATAATATATAAGAAATATAAATATAAATATATATATAAATATATAAATATATATAAATATATATATATATATATAAAACCTTAACTTCCTCTCTTAAGAGACTTTAATGGCCATTTTTATTATTTATCAACTAACATTAAAACTGCAACATTAAAACTTGATTGTACTATATATCAGTCCTCACATGCAATTATTATAAAAGTAAAATTATTTCACCTGTATTGGCCACAAAAATTCTACAGCTGGACTGTGTGTTTTTCTGAGAAATTAAAAAACAATTTTCCATTTGTTCTCCACAATTATTATTAGTAAAATCTGTGCCAAGAACATAAACCATCTCCATGTATCAGTCCTATGAAAGACCAGATATGGAAAGAAATATACCATAATTTAATTTTCACAACTTTGTAAGGGTACAATAAGCTGAATTAAAATAGAACTGGCTTTTCCTAAATTCTATAAAACTTTAGAAACTGTACATATATTTACAAATACTTGAATTTTGTTATTTTTGTTTTATTTACTTAAGACACTTGATTCGTTTTAGATAGCTATTAGACTTTGCTATTGCCAAAAAGATCTTGGGGATTAAATCTTAAATTATTTTCACGACTAATAAAGTCTGTAGAAATTTGACATATTTTTTTGGTGATCCTGTTAGAGAAACCAAATATTATAATGAAGGAGTATTCTTACTACAACTTTTGGCTTATCATAGCAAAAAATATGTTGCTTACATTTATTTTGTGATGAAAATTGGGGGCGGGGGGAGGCTGTGACCTAAAATAACTTCTGTTCTGTCCCTATTTTCTTTATTCCATTTGCTTTAACTTTTTTTTCCCAATAAAACTGAAATAACAATTTTTAAAATGCTTCGACACTGTACTTGATAGACAAAGATAAGAATAGAATTAGGATAGAACCAGTGGTAGCATGCCAACAACAATTTTCATGGATCAAACTTCTAAAGTATTATTGTCCACAGTGATTGCTTAGTTGACTGTGTGTTTCTGGGACAATGCATCTTGTCTGAGACATGTGTACAGAATCTCTTCTCTGAGCAGGGCATATATCATACAAGTTAATCATTCCTCTACAATGCCATGTTCTATCTGTTAATTTAAATGTACCCACTTCCCCTTAGCAAGTTTTCTGAAGTGCTTAATTATTTTAGCAAGTAAATGAGGTTTCTTGAAAGTGTTTAGGAGCATTAAATTACAAAGGAATCAGCTAGAAGAGGCCAGAGCCCTCAGCATCCATAATTCGATTTAACTGTATAGGGTTTAGCTTAGTCTAATTAGTGTATAAATACCCAAGTGAGAAACTCAAGGCCATAATCCTATTTCTTTCTTATTTTTACCATGGTATATTTACATACTTAGTAAAAAAAACAAATCAATTTTGAATGAATACACAATTCTGATGCGTTTTTCCTCTAACATTTTATTTTGAAAAATTCAGACCTATAGAAAAGTTTCAAGGGTCGTAAATAAGCACACATGTACCTTTACCTAGATTTATCAGTGACTAACATTTTGTCACATTTGCATGCTCCCTTCCATGTGCACACAGCTGTATAATATACACACGCATACACATGCATATATGCATACACATATGTGTATATATATGTAGCTGACTCATTTAAGAGTTAGATGTACATTCATAATCATTCCTAAGGTTAGGTTTTATCAAGTGGAATTAATAAAATAACATTTTTTACAGAAGTAAAAATACTTAATACACATTGTCTTAATACTTAAACACATTTTCTCATGAGAATTTAACAAAGTTAATTCAGTACATTTATAAATGAAAGGAAATTTTAGGTCATCTTTTCCCCAATTACCACAGAGTTAAATCACATTTTATTATTTCACTTAAACTAATGTCAATAATTGGCCTCCCGGCTGCCACTCTTGTCTCCCCTCCAGCTACACCCCCATCCCAAGTCTGTTCTCCACTCAGCAGCCAAGGATCCTGTAAAATCAGAATCAGATCATGCTATGATCCCCTCAGAGCCCTCTGTGATTTCCTATCTTACTCAGAGTTAAGCCTGATCTGAAATAACCTACAGGAACCTTCACCAACTCCGTACACCCATTTGACCTCATCTCCTGATGTTCCTAAAGGACCAGGAAAGCCCCTCGTTTCAGGCTCTCAGCTCTTGGTATTACCTCTGCTTGAAACATTCTTTCCACCCTCAAGACCCTCAAGGCTTATTACTTCTGCCTTTTTATGTATTGTATTTTTTTATGAGAGAGAGAGAATGATAGAGAGAGAGAGAGAACACATGAATGGGGAAGGGGCATAGAGAGAGGGGGAGAGAGAATCTTAAGAAGACTCCATGCCCAGCACAGAGTTTGGGGGAACTCAATCTTGCAACTGTGAGAACATGACCTGGGCCAAAATCAAGAGTTGGATGCTTAACCAACTGAGACAACCAGGCACCCCAACTTCTGCCTTTTTAGATCTTGACTTAAATATTACCTTCACATGGAGTCTTTTCCCAGACAACCTTTTTAAAACTGTAAAACAAAAACAAAAACACACACCCTAGGGGTGCCTGGATGGTTCAGTTGGTTGAGCATCTGACTCTTGATCTCACAGTTTGTGGGATCGAGTCCCACATCAGGCTCTGTGCTAACAGCACAGGCTCTGCTTGGGATTCTCTCTCCCTCTCTCTCTGCCCCTCCCTGGCTCTCTCTCTCTCTCTTTCTCTCTCAAAATAAATAAATAAACATTGGAAAAAAAAACCCACAACCTATATGCAAGTACTCCCTATCCCCTTCTGTGTTTAAGCTTTACAATAAGTACTTACTGAAATATAATATGCCCTATTTTTTCTTTATTTCCCACATGTAAGCTTCAAAAGGACAGGGATATTTGTTGTCTTTGCTGCTGTATTACCAGTCCCATATGGTGCATGGCGCATAAGGAGGTACAGATATCTCTCCAGGTATTTTTTGTTGTTAATGAAGGATACAAATACATATGGAACAAATAAAATAATATACTTCAATATATTTTGCATATATGATTTAGTTTCTTTAAGACAGCTATTAACAATATTAATACTTCAATTTTGTAAGTATGTTGTGCATTTTAAGTGCCTTACACATATGTTAGTTTATTGACTGTATTAGTTATCTACACAACAAACAAATTATCTCAAACCTTAGCTACAAATAAGAAATATTTACCATCTCTGTCTCTGTAATGAGGACTGTTTGCAGCTTAGCTGGTGCTCTGGTTCCACATCTCTCCCAAGGTCACAGTCAAGCAAGCTATCAGCTAGGTCCCCAGTTATCTCAGGTTTGTCAGGGATGAACACCCATTTTCAGATCCTTTCATGTTGTTCACCACACGTGCCACTCCATAAGCTGCCTGAGCACGTTCTTATGACATGGCAGCTGGTACTCTGAGAAAGAGAGCTAGAAAGGACTTCCAAGACAGAAGCCACCACCTTTCATGACCTAATCTGAGAAGTAATGTCTCGGTCCAAGGTGAGGGGATTATATGGGGTGTAAATACTGGAGACAGGGATCACTGGGGCCATCTTAGAAGCTGCCTAAATTTTTGACCATATTATAGATATAGAAGTTTAAATCTAGAGTTGTCAACTTTTCCCAATTTACACAGTTAAAGTGATGCAGAGTAATTCTGATTCCTTGCTCAACATCTCTGAGGATCACTGATAAATTTAAATATAATGATTATTTTCAAAAAGTCAAGAGATGCATTTTTTTATTTGCTATGTGCCAGCAATTTAAATTGCTTGGCATAACATCATCATGTTTAATCTATAAAACAAGCCTATAAGGTAGGTATGCTTGTTACACACATTTTACAGACAAGATAAATGATAGAGAATTGAAATAATTTCCACAGGGTCATACAGCTAAAAAAGTGTCAAGGTTGGCGCTCCAACTCAGCATTCTGAATTGAGAGCATGGCTTCATAACCAGTACTCTATACCACATGCCTATTAGATATACAAAAAGTAAAGCACTAAGCTGTCTTTAATTCATCCAAACTCATTTTGCAACTCTTGTCGTTTTGAACTTAAAACAAGAGAGGTGTAGTGTTATTTTAAAATTTGTCTGGTGAGGAGACTTTTACACAACGGGCAAAAATACCTCAGAATAAATGCCTATCCATTGTGTGTACTGACCTGCAATGAGAAGATAATCAGACAAGCATGTGTTCGCGGTCAGATCTGGTCTAGATAGAACGTCTAATTGCTGACTCTGATGTTCTCAGGTGAATATTGCTTCCCTCTTTCAAAGGAATAAGAAAATCACACACACAGAATGCCGCGTGGTGCATGGGAAATACCTCTCCTCCTCTCTTTTTTCTTTCCAGGTTATAAAAGTTCCCCTTCTAAACAGCAATAAGTCACTTCAGAGAATGCATTTTCTAAAGGATGATTGCCCTTCTTGAGTAGTGACACACTTAAAGCAGGCATGCAGTAATCCTCAGAAATGTACCGCCTGGAGTGTCTTATTGCTTAATTAGAGCTGGCACTGGGCCATTGCTTCTCAGTCTTGAACCAGTGCAAGAGCCCTGGAAGGAGGCACGGGTATTAGAAGTGCTATTTCAGGGGGATATAAAGTAATGGCACAGTGCCAGTCTGTAAAAAACAAAGCCAAACACTCCTGCTACTGCAGTAAAATGTCAAAATGCCCGGCTTTACTGTTGTCAGAGATTAAATCCACCATTGTGCCCATGGTCAGGGTTTAAATATGATCTCTGTTGTTCTAAAAGACTTTACAATCCTTACTTACAATGAACATATGACAATAAACATAACTTCCCCCAAAAGCATGCATTGAACAGACGGAAGAAGCCATCATTATAATTATATAAATATATGCTCTTACTTCCTTCAATAGCCAAGAATCTTTTTTGTTTTGTTTTGTTTTGTTTTTTGGTAGTACTACATTTTATCAAAGAGTAAATGGATAGATAGTTCATATAAACTGAATGATAAAATTATGTAACTTTAGCTTATGCCCCCACCAGCTTCCACATCTACTCAAAAGGCTTCTGAAGAAGTTTTATAAGCATCAGCAGTACTTGACAATGTATAGCAAATTTTACCTTTTTATACTCCCTACACTAGTAACTTCCTATTTCAGTATTGAGATAGTTTAGCTAGGGGTCACAGCACCTTATTAACCAGTTCCTTTGTTCTTACCTCAATAATTGGTTCTTTCTTTGCCTTCTCTATGTTTTAAAGAAGTGGAATTTCTTCCTGATAATCTCAACGCCTTTGGAACTGAATTACTTGCTCCTGACCCTGTCTTTCCATGAATTGGTCCTAAACAATTACTTTTTATCCTAATTGATGCTGGCTGACTACCTATCTGAAAACTCATTATTACCTATCTTGAATTTTCTTGAATAGACGTCCTCATACCAAATTTAATTATTTTCCTAATGGTACCTGTATCTCTCCTCTTCCTTTCTCTTGTTGATGGTCTTTAATTTTTACATGAACAGTTAAAGATTCTTAGACTAACAGGGGCAGCCTGAAAATGATTAACATTTTTCCAATCTCATATTCATATTCCTGCAGTTTCACCCGATGTGTCTGGGTTCTTAACCCCAGCCTTCTCTTGGCTAGTCCTTGCTATCACCATCCAAGGCAAAGTCGTGACCAGTAGATAGGCAACAACAAGATACTCTGATGATCTGAAGAGATGATAGTTTCAGGTAGAAAGTACAGGAGAAAAAAAACTCTAAAGTTACCCAATACTTAATAAAAGTCCACTGTAAAAACACAGAAACACAGAAAACACAGAAACAGAGTCAAAGACACTCAGTGTAAATTGTACCCTAATCCCTGACACAGAAGACTGTAACTGCCTTTAGGTTTTAGACCAGAGGAGGACTACAGGCAGGAGAAGACCAAAATGGGAAACTGTGTTTTATAGACTGCTACAAAGTTAGGTTAAACAAAACCTCATTGCTCATGTTATTAAAAAAAAGAATAACAGAAGAAGAAGAAGAAGAAGAAGAAGAAGAAGAAGAAGAAGGAGGAGGAGAAGGGGAGGAGGAGGGGAGGAGGGGGGGAGGAGAAAGAGGGGGAAGAGGAGAAGAAGAAGAAGAAGAAGAAGAAGAAGAAGAAGAAGAAGAAGAAGAAAGAAGAAAGAAGAAAGAAGTTAACCCAATCCTAAATTGCCAGAAGGCAAAGCAGTTGGGGCTTCAAATATATGTTAACTGTTTACTTTTTATGAGGGCAAAATAAATTGCTTTACTTAACAATCTCAAGCTTAAGTACATGAGGAAAAGTACAGGCCAATCCCAGAGCATTGACAAAGAGGAAAGGAAGCTCCTCAATTTTAACTCCTCTTCACCAAATGATTCCAAGTTGTTCACTGACAGAATAGTCCATAAGAACAAATCTTTGTTTTTATGATGAAAGTCAATGGAAAAATGTATACAGTTACTCTTTATAAACAATCTTGCATAATCATTGGACACCTATATTCTTCTTTTAAGGTCAGAGCTCTGGGTAAACCAACAATTTATTGAGTCCCCGGCATGTTCTCACGGACAATAAACCAGCTTTTCCTACCAGTAGCAATGTACCTAGAGGCCAAAAATCTGAAAGAAATTATTACTGAAAGTCAGGACCAGATATATAACTTGTGGGGCCCAGGGAAGAATGAAGATCCTAGGTACTGCCTCCAAAAATCATTAAGAATTGCAAGGCAACAACATCAGGGCATAAATCAGATGGAAGGTCCCACTAAGAGTGATGTCCTATGGAATTGTATAAGTGTCATGCCCATGAAGCTGGCCTTGCTGAAAGTCTAAAACACAGTATGTGAAATACAATTAAACATATATACTCAAAGGCAGTTACATAGGTAGTTGTTCACGTATCAGGGTAGCCTGTCAATTCAGTCCCTCCCAGTCAGTTTAGCACAGCAAACAAAAATATCTTCACTTCCACTACATCAACCAAAAAACTAATATAATAACAGGAAAATTCACTCTTAGATAACTGGTGTTCATGCTCCACTGGCAAGGCTCATGAATGTTCTAAAACTAAAATAGAAAAAATGTAATGTAATTATGTATATGTTTTAGTCTGTTAAATAGGAAGAGTTTTTAGTGTGTAAAAGCCTTTAAAAGGGGAAACATGGTAAGTAAAGTAAAAAATGGGTGTATGGGGGGGAGAAGTCCATCTAGGTATTAAAAGAAGAAATCTGACAGAGGTTGGCGTCCAAGTTCCAGCAGAGTCTTTTATGGCATCATGTTTTGAAATTTAACTTGGAGTTTAGAAATCAGCATTCAGTAATACTACAAACCTCCACAGCCATTTCTGTTTTTCTTTAAACAGTGTATATTTCCCCACCGTACTGATCTGGGAAAACAATTGACATCAGTCTTGACAGTGTTAAAGTGCCAGGTTACAAAGAGTCTCCTGGTGGAGGAAGTAAAGAGCAGATGATGCCATAGGCTGAGTTACCTCATTACTAATATATGCCCAACAAGGATTGGAGTTAGATTTATGTGCTGAGAAATCAAGTAATCATTGATGTTCCAGGCAAGCATCTCCAAAGCTTGGATTTTGCTGGATCATATCAAATGAGGGAGAAGAAACAGATGTATCTTCCCAACTGGAGGAAAAAAAGACAGGGTTATGGCTCAGAACGAAACTATGTGTGATGCATATGTGCTTGATTATACCACGATGCCTTTCCTTTTTATATATATCTAGAATATGCAATTTATTTCAATGTTTATGTATTTCTTGATACTCTATCAGCTTGGGAAAAATGACTGTTCCTATAAATGTCATCATGGAATAGAATTATAACTTGTTTGTTTAGATAACTTTTGTTTATCTCTTTGAGTTATTCCAATACCGACAGAGACTCATACCACTCTCCTACCTCTATCCAAACATGTAGGCAGGAAAGACACTTAGGAAAGTATATTTTTTCTTGTTTAAGTAGCACAAGATTCTATTTTTTCCTTTTGGCATCTTTTTCACAATCTCCTATTTCTGTAATCACTTAGTATTTTGAAAGTATTTAAAAGCCTCAAAAAGCCAATGTTTTCTCACTGTATAGGGTATGTAGGTGTATCATACTGTAAGTGAGAAGCACTATTTTTGCTCCTTATTTTTAGGTATAAGTTCAGGGTTTATCACTGCCTCGCTGAATGAAAACTTTTACCTTTAAAAACAGAGCCAAAGACACTCAGTGTAAATTGTATCCTAATCCCTGACACGGAAGACTGTGTCTGTCTTTAGGTTTCAGACCAAAGGAGAACTACATGAACGTTCCTTCCCCCCGACTCAGCAATCTTTGGTTGAAACTTCCCTCTATACATGTTTTTTAACCACACAGTCTACAAGTTTGGAGGAAACCTTATGCATACCTAGGAATTCAGAGTAAAATTTTAAAATCCTTTTCTATAATTCAATAAATCTCATCTGCTCTTACTCCTACTAATCCCATAGCCTAAGTATACACAGAAAAAGTCCTTTCATCTTTCTTTCCTGCCTTCCCTTCCTTTTCTTCTAATTATTATTAAGTTCTTATGCATACAAGCATCTCTAGATACCACATGACTTTCTAGGACCATTCTGGCTTATGCCCTGGTATCTAGGAACACACTGATGAGATAAACAGGAAACTGGACATTATTTGCACTTTCCCTTGATTGATGGGGGTTATTGGGTTGCTTACATGCTCTATTTATTCAGGATCCAAAAAGTCAGCCACTATTAAATGACATATTTAAGTAGATATCAATGAAATAAGCTGAATTCACACAGCCATAAATTTCAGTTGTCAACTCCAACTCCCTTCCACCTTAGATCTCTTGAGTGGTTTATAAACAACTATTTTGTTCAGGCAGTAATATGTCAGTGCATGTTCTGTGTTACATTACTACTTCAAGATGAAAATGAGTATAGGATTTTTGTTTACAGTAAGCTATAAATTAATGTTTTTTCTTAAGTTTGTGGGAAAAAAAAGTCTCAATGCCCTGATGTATTTTTCTTTTACACACTCAGTTAAAAAAATGATTGTCTGTTGACTTTGTTTTGGTAGTGACACTATATCCTCACTCCATTTCTCCAGCCATATTAACAGTTTATGAGATACTTTATACAAAAGAACATAAATGAAGTACATTTAATTCTTTCTGTTTTCCTTCTTTTATATGTGTTACTGATTTCTGGATTCCACTTGAAGCCACAGAAACAAATGTGTTGAAATATATTCAGGTTTTTCTTTAATTTTAATTTTTTTAATGTTTATTTTTGTGTGTGAGAGAGAAAGAGTGTGAGTGGGGGAGAGGCATGGAGAGAGGGAGACACAGAATCCAAGCAGGCTGTGCTGACAGCACAGAGCCCAAAGCGGTGCTCAAACCCACAAACCCCAAGATCATGACCAGGCCAAAGCCGGACACTTAACCGACTGACTGAGCCACCCAGGTGCCACTCAGTTCTTTTTTTTTTCTTAAAAAAAAGAATATTTTCATCAATCTTTACTTTTCCTTTATTGACATGAATTTAGAAAATCTTGCTATTTGCAAAATTGTGACTTTAAACATCCAAGAAATTTAAGTGAGTGTTTTCTAATTATCCCTAGAGGTCTCAGTTATCATATAACATTTTGTCTACTTCACACTTCATCACATAATAGGAATTATTATTAGCATTCATTATGTACGTATTGTCAATTTGAGATACTTGCCCTTAGTAAAAATACGAATGGGCTACCCAATTTAAAGGGCCTAGTGGAAAATAAAAATTCAGGCCTCTTATGCAAAAAGTATTAAGAATTTCTAGATGGTTACAGTAGAGCATTAAAAGGCCTAGATTCAGAGTCCTTCTAAGTATGGAACCCTATGCAGCTGTACAAATCAGATGCCCATGGAGGCAGCCAGGAATGGTGGCATATTTCAACTACTTCTAAATTCCATGCCCCATCATCACACTTCCTACAAATCACTTGTATCGGAGATGTGCAAACCTCAAAAAGTTTGAAGATTTTATTTCTATTTCCACGTATCAAGTGGATACATGTTTTCACAGATTACTTTGTCTAGGAAATGGATTTTCTACATTCATGAGCTTTTGAGTTTCATCCAAATTGATAAAAATCTTAATCTTCTAAGATGGAAGAATTACAGTATCCCATGTGACCATACGGAGAATGGGGGAAAGTATGGCCTTCAGATTTAGTATTTACTCATTTCATTTGAAATACCTCCTCCTAAATTTCCATGAATTGATTTCGTGAAATACAAATATTTTGTTGAGAAGACACAAATAGGATTTGTAAAATAAATAACTTCAATGTTCACTAACAAGCCAGGCAGTCATGCATTTAGTCATCTAGTCTGGTAGACATCATTTTTATTCCCCAGGTGTCACACCCTCATAAAAAAGATCGTCCAAAAACGAAAGGGGAGATAGTCTGTAAGGCAAATGCTGCCATCTAGAGAGAGAGAGAAAAGAACATACTGACAGTGGTAATTTTCCAAATATAATTCAAACAAAATTGAAAAGCCTCAGATAGAGAATATGGAAATTTTCCAGGAGATAATCCCTTAGAAGAAATCAGCATTTTGTAAAAAGGAGCCACTAAGAATCCATAAAACTTGAGATGACAGGTTATTCTGTTAATAATTTTGTATAACAGAACCTATCAAGTGTTGTGTTTTTTTTTTTTTTCATTTTTAAGCATGAAACTTCAAACATTATTTCCCAAGGCTGTTTAAAATAACTACCTGAGGGGCACCTGGGTGGCTCAGTCGGTTAAGCATCCGACTTCGGCTCAGGTCATGATCTCACAGTCTGTGGGTTCAAGCCCCGCATCGGGCTCTGTGCTGACAGCTCAGAGCCTGGAGCCTGCTTCCGATTCTGTGTCTCCCTCTCTCTCTGTCCCTCCCCTGCTCATGCTCTGTCTCTCTCTGTCGCAAAAATAAAAAAATAAAAAAACATTAAAATAACTACCTGAGAGCTAATTGTTTAGAGCTAATCGTTGTTTAGAGCTAATTGTCTAAAAAGTAAATGAGTATATAGCTTTGTTTCTAATTTATCTTGTTAAAACAAATTTAAAAAATCACAAGAGGGTTGGATTTTCTGTAGTATGTTAGTCAGTTTACCGTGTTGCATGATGAATACAAAGACACTCTGTCTATTCTGTGAGTGGCTTTAAAGAAACACAAATTGTAAAACTGAAGTAGATAAATAAAGCAATAGCTAAAAATACCTGGAAATCCAAGGAGAGATCTAGCTTGTCTCTATGTATCACATGTACAGACATTTTAACAATTCATCTTCTTTATTTTTTAAGTTTTTTTAATGTTTATTTATTTTTGAGAAAGAGAGGCAGAGAGGGAGCTGGGGAGGGGTAGAGAGAGAGGGAGACAGGCAAGATCTGTGCTGTCAGTGAAGAGCCCTATAAGGGGCTCAAACCCACCAACTGCAAGATCATGACTTGAGCCAAAGTCAGCCGCTCAATCAACTGAGCCAACCCAAAGGATTCACCTTCTAAGAATGAGTAGAGAATACTGAGACAGTAATATTCAAATCAATTCACTTAGACACACCCCAAAACATTTCTAACGACTCTTACTTGAATATACATTGTCTAGATTACCGGAAAACAATCAAATTCTCATTTAAGAAACATCCTAAATCATTTTAAAACCTAAGCAGTATGAACTGAAGTAGGCTCTACAGTTCTCTTATTCAACTGCTCAGTATTTGGCTCTGTGAGAAGTTTTAAAATTTAGTATTGGATTGTATTTTTCAAACTTTTCTAAGCTATATATTTACCTAATATATATTTGGATAAATGATTTGTCAAACGATACCAATGATACTTATAGATATATAAGTATATTTAAGTATATAAGATATATATATATGTTATTATACATACACTAGATAATATTTAAAATTATAAAAATAAACAAATTGAGATCTGTCATTTAAGTTTGTTTAAATAGAAGGTTCATGCTTCTGCTTATTGAATAATAAGAATAGTTAAAATTAATTGAGCCATGTTATAATCATTATTCATTCATTCAGCAAATACATATTAAGTACCTGTGATATCCCAGGCACTGTGACAAGTGCTAGGGATACTACAAAGAACAAATATATGTACACAACTCCATGAAAGCCTCATAATATTCCATAAGCAATAACTGTTTCCTATTTTACGGAATCTTGCCCAAGATCTTACTGCTTGCAAGTGAAGGAGTGGATTTGAATTCAGATTCCGCTTACTTATAAATCATATTGTTTTATGACACATTGTGTAGCCTCCCATATAGTTACCCTTCCTGCTCTATGGAAGTTTTAAGAAGAAGAGTTTTGATTTTTAATAACTTAAGAAGCTGTGATAGGTGAATCTCAATGTGGTTCCTGCAAGGTTTATTATAATTTGGTCAAAACAGTTAAATCCTTCACAAGCAACATCTCCAGTCATTAGGGAAATGCAAATCAGAACCACGATGAACTATTACTTCACACCCATTAGGATGGCTAGTATGAAACAAAACAAAGCAAAACAAAACAAAAAACAGGAAACAAGTATTGATGAGGGAGTAGAGAAATTGGAACCCTGGTGCATTGCCGGTAGGAATGTAAAATGGTTCAGCTTCTGTGGAAAACAGTTTAGTGATTTCTCAGAAAGTTAAACATAGAAATACTATATGATCCAGCAATTCAACTCCTAGGTATATACCCAAAAGAAATGAAAGCAGGAACTCAAATAGATACTTTTACTCCAATGTTCATAGCATTATTCACAATAGTCACAAGTGGAAACAACTCAAGTATCCTTCAAAAGATGAATGGAGAAAATATGGTATATACATACAATAGAATATTATTCACCTGGCATATACCTACAACAGAATAGTATTCACCCTTAAAAAGGAATGAAATTCTGATATATGCTACAACATGGATGAACCTTGAAAACATTATGCTAAGTGAAACAAGCCAGACACAAAAGGAAAAATACTGTTATGATTCCACTTATATGAGATTTTTAAAATAGGCAAATTCATACAGACAAAACATAAAATAAAGGTTACTGGGATCTAAGGAAAGGGAAGAGCTGTAGAAGTTTATAAACAGTTTCTGTTTGAGGTAATGAAAAAGTTCTGGAAGTAATGGTGATGGTTATGCAACAATGTAAAAGCACTCAACCCTACCTACGTGTACACTTAAAAATAGTTTAAAATGGTAACTTTTATGTTATGTATATTTATCACAATTTAAAAAAGAAATCCTGGGGCGCCTGGGTGGCTCAGTCGGTTAAGCGTCCGACTTCAGCTCGGGTCATTATCTCACAGTCGGTGAGTTCAAGCCCCAAGTCAGGCTGTGTGCTGACAGCTTGGGGCCTGGAGCCTGCTTCAGATTCTTTGTCTCCCTCTCTCTCTGCTCCTCCCCACTCGTGTGCACTTGCTCAATCTCTCTCTCTCTCTCTCTCTCAAAAGCAAATAAACTTTAAAAAAAATTTTAAAAAAATCCTTCACAGGTAGTAATGGAGTTCAGGCATTGGGCACCAGAAAGGGCAGGCAAATGATGAAAAAGGAGAGATGAGAATGTGACAGTTCCACTATTTTTAAATAAAAAAGAAAATAAATCTTTGCCTATTTCAAAATTTAACTAAGATATTTCCCTAAATACATAGTGTAGAATTAAGTTTGTTATCCCTACTATAATTTATCATCCATAGATGTTAGAAAAAATATATCCACATTTGGCAGCGAAAGACAAGATCAAACAATGCATTGGGTGTGATGGTTTTTATTAGGATATTATTCTTTGAGTTATTTATTTGAAGGTAACAACAGTTAACTTTCTTAAAAGATCACCATGTGGGAAATAAGATTTCCCTAAAAACAAGCACTGAGGGCTTTTTTTTATCTTGTTTTCTCAATCTCACATTGAGATACAGATTCTCTCTCACTCGTGTGTGTGTGTGTGTGTGTGTGTGTATGTGTGTGTGTGTGTATTCTAAAAATCAAAGAACTGAGAAGAATTCATGTATTCTCATTTTCATCTGAGGAATTTAACACTGAGATCCATGTGTACCAAGCAATTTCTTCCAAAAATAATTTTATGCTGAGTATGTTTATTAATTTGAGGTGAAATGCGTTGGTATTCCCAATGAAAATAACTATGAAAAGGCAAAAGATTATGAAGTATTCACATTTGAGTCTTCCAATATTGTATATCCTGCCCCCCCCCAAAAAAATTGTATAACCATGTCGTGCTCAATAAAAAACTATTAAATCAACATCTTTATATCTGGCACTTAACTGACTGCCATACATGCCTACTGTTAACATCTACAGTAGGTATGATGGTTTTATACAAATCCAAGGAAGATTGACATTGATCAAATGTTAATATCCTCATATACAATTCACCACTAATTTTATATTTTCTTTTTGAACATTTTTTCTGTTAGCTGTTTTTGTTAACTATTAATATGTTAACACATATTAATGTAGGTTCAGAGTCTTAAAGCCTAAAATAAATTATGCCAAATTAACATAAACTTAAATTTCAGTGTAATTGGGAGGGATCTCAATTGTTACGCATCTTTAAATTTCACCAGAATTAATATTGTATGTCATTATTTTTAATGTAAGTCTGAAGGGCTAAAGAAAATTATGAAGGCAGACAGATTTTTATGAACTTATATATAAATATAAAGCACCTACTAACCCTTAATTTATGCTCAGAATACCTCTAATGCAGAAGGGTTAAATGATTAAGAACATATACTAAAGTAGTGTCAAGAACAACACTATTCTTAAAGTATTAAGAATAATACTAAAATAGTATTTCCTGCATTCAAATCTTGACTCTGCTATTCATTAATTTATTTATTAACTGGACAAGCTACTTTTTCTTGCCTCAGTTTTCTCATCTGTAACATGGGAATAATATATGGTTTTCACAACATCACTGTAAAGTAAATAAAAAACTTAAAGCAGCATTTGTCACATAATTGTTACATATTATTGGTCTTCTGTTCAAAATCAAGGCAATTGAAGCTAAAAACCAGGTACTTTAGTCACCAAAATCATAGTAAGACATGAGGCCAGATCCTAATTTCTCACTAAATCATGATATTTTGGGGTGCCTGGGTGGGTGAGTCAGTTCAGCGTATGATTTTGGCTCAGGTCATGATCTCATGGTGGGTTCGAGCCCCACGTCAGTCTCTGTACTAACAGCTCAGAGCTGGGAGCCTACTTCAGATTCTGCATCTCCCTCTCTCTCTGCCCCTCCCCCACTTGCTCTCTCTCTCTCTCTCCCTCTCTCTCCCTCTCTCTCTCTCTCTCTCTCTCTCTCTCTGTCTCTCTCTCAGAAATAAACAAACATTTTCTAAAAAATTAGATCATGATATTTTGGAAGAATAAAAGGAAAATATCTATAGGACATTCTATCACTAGAAGATTATGATTATTAAAATCACATCAATGGCATTTGGGCAGGAAACTTAAAAATTATGATACTTGTTGCTTCTATTTAGCATTATAATAACAAAATTTTGTTGAGGAAAAAGATTAATAAAACCTCAAAGTCAAGCATCTTTCTTCATGCAGATAGCCAAAGCACATAAGAATATTTTTTGGCAATTCACACATTATAAAGTTTTTTCCTCTGCAACATTCTTTGTAATAACTCAGACGCTTTAACCAAAAGCCAATTTTAAATGGTAAACAACAACCATTTGGTAAGTATTGTTGGTAAGTATTAGAATAAAATCTTAGGAACAATCTCCTCAGTTCTAAGGTATTCAGGTTTTGATGTTAGCAAATATCCCATGCCCTTTCATGGATTTTACAGAGGTTAGCATAAATCAAATACATTTTAAGCCTTCACTAGTTATTCTGTATAAAAAAAAGTTTCACCTAAATATTACTGATTAGAATGAAAAGTACTGGGAAAACTTAGGGTGAAAGTTTAAAGAAAGTTAACAAGAACCTACTACCATATACAGGATGACCAATCTTTCCCAAAGCAAAGCAAAAATATCCTTGCTCAGGGTTACTTCATGAAGTTCTTTTCTTAGGTAATTGACCAATGTTTTGTTTTGCTTGCTTTTGCACTATGTGAGTTTAATGTTTATTTTCTATCTATCATGATTTTCCCCTCCTCCCAAACGACAAACTCTGCATTTTACAAATAGTATCAGCTACAAAAAATTAACCAAGCTAACTTTTATTAGCTTGTTTTCTTTGACTACAAACATGATGAGATGAGATGCACCCCTGACCCCCATGACCATCAAGTCAAGTCACATGACTGGAGTTACTGGCATCTGTGGAAAGATCTGTTGTCAAAGAATTGTTTAAAAACTAAATGAGGAAATGTCTCTCACCTATTGTGATAGAATTCTGAGTTATTCTATTGTTTAGATTCTAGGCTAACATTTAGTATCTAATTTTTTTTTAGTGCTTTGTTAAGGTGAATTTTATAGTCATCTAGAATTTAGAACTATTTTATAAGTTTTAATAAGGTTTTATTTTCCTTTTTTCCTTGTAGTTTACATGTTTACCAAAGCTCCTTTGAAAGAAAAATTAATGAGCTTCTCTATATTCAAATAAAAAAAAAACTGACATCTGGGTTGGAGGTTTGAAAGGAGGGATGGAAGAAAGCAGATACAATATCCGAACTCCAAAAAAACATCTAAACTGAGATCGAAAGTAGCAGCAGGAAATCAATCCCAGGTTTTGAAAAAAAATGCTAATATAATGAAGCAAACATTGAGCCACATGCTACATATGAAGGAGCCTCTCTGCTAAGAAGTGCTAGACACATTTATAGTATTCAAGTGGCCCAATCAGAATTGTTGCCCTTCCCAAAGTTCCATACTGAAACTCACAGTAACTGACTTATTCTCAGGATTTGACTGAAGAAAATTTTAGATCTGAAAAAAAACACCGTATTACTGTTTTGTATCTGTCAAAAGGTATGAAATTTCTTCTAATCAATAGCAAGCCAAGTTTGTCATTTTCCTATTGCTATCTTTTGCTCACGTACAAAAACTTGTGTTTTTCTAAAGTCTGCAATAAGACTTTATTTCCATATGCTTTCAAGTCAAAAACTTAGTCATAACAGTTGGAAATGTGAATGACATTAGCATTTATCTACCCGAGCTATGCAGAGACAAGACTAAATCAATTCTGGGATACAGTCATTCAGACTAAAGGAAAATGTCAAAATTCACCTTACATACCTATGAATCAACTTATTTTCTATAGTCATAATTGGCTCCTGAGAATATCTGACAAAAGTACTATAACTTTGGAGGAGAGAAACTGACCAACCTTTTGGGAACCCCATTGTTGGAACTGAATGTGATAATGTGGATTACAACGCTTCATAGAAAGTTTGCCAGTCTAACTAGAGAGTAACCCAGTAATTTCAACAGCATTGTTAAATCATTAGCAAATTCCTTTAGTGAACTTTGTGACATGAACTATAAGAGCAGCCTCCTAAGAATTCACGCGCATGCAAAGCACATGTATCCTTATATTCCTTCAACCAAGCTTATTAAGCTCTACAATCATATGTTTTCAAATATACTATATAAACCCCTGGAGGGCCAACGCCAAGGCCATATGTGGTATTTTATCTATATTCTATCCTTGTCTGCCCCTTTGCTAACATTTCATTGAGTGCAATACACAGTTCAGCACTCAGAGTCAAATAATTGTTGACTAACAAGGCATACACATCCCCCTGTATAGACTCTATGGTATCACAAAATGCAGACATTTCAAATATTAAAAAAATGTAGATCAACTTATGACAACAGAGAACCAGGCGGGGGAAAGTAAAACAAATTTCATGACCTTTCACTTAGTTTTTCTGGTATTGAATGTGCAAAATGAACTATTTCAAGAAGAATCTACATTGAGCACAAACTTTTCTAACCATGGAAATGAGGGAAACTTCCAGTTCATGGAAGGAACTAAAGATAGATTACCAAAGACAACCAATGTCCTTTTTTCACCACTTCATCAAACATAACACTTAAAATTACTTAGAAGGCATTGTGGTAATATGTTGCTCCAAAATGTTGCGGGTTAGAAACCCCACATTTTATCATCTGACAGTCCTGTATCTTCCCCAGCCCTCCTTCATCACTAAAAAATACTTCTATAGTTTGATGCATTTTTCCAGAGAGCAATGAATAGGTTAGATCAGCAACTGACTTTATCCACTGACATACAGACTGACTGATGGAAACTTCTAACAGCCTTAAGACTTTAAGCCTTGGTACAAGAGTTTACATCAGACCCTTCACAGAGGAGGAAAGCCATTTAATCCTAGAAACTTGCTAAACTTCCTACAAGACAAACCAGAGATTTTTGTGTATTTTATTAATTCCAAAAAAGCAGCAAAATAATACTTTTATACCTTTGTGTGTTCATATTTCTTTTTTTCCTGTGTATTTGTGTATCAGAAAAGACAAGTGCTTAAGGTTGAGCTTCAGATGGCAACCCCAATTTCATTCTGTACCGTGCATCATTCATCCTATTAAGTGCTGCCGCTTGCTTGGGTCCCTAAGAATAATTGCTACCACTTCATTCTGCAATGACATGCAGATTTAAAAAAAAAGAAGAAGAAAAGAGAGAGCGAGAGAGAGAGAGAGAGAGAATGCCAAGGGACCCTGTGCTTATCCCCCTAAAAGCAAATTCAAAGGTTTCATAATTTAAATGGAAAATGACTAGAGGGCGTATTTGCCCACATGCTTTTTATTAAATTATTGAAAGCTTTTTCATCTCTCTGCATTTTTTAATTCTCAACTCTAATGTATATTTTCTATGTATTTGTACTGAATGAGAAAAAACTCCCAAAAGATTGCATACCAAAGAGCAGAGCCTCCTGCTCCCTGAAATTGATGTATGTTTATGAGGAAATCCAGCATGCGATTTTCAAAACCTGCAGGTTCATTGTAAGTTAAACCATGTGGCCTCTGCTCAAATCACCCCTTCCTTTCAAAATCACTCATAAGAATTCCCAGTTGCCTTCTTCCCTTGAATCTTTCTGCACTAATCTACTCCCACCAAGCTCCAGCTCTGTGCCAGCGGAGCCACTGGGGGTGATGGTCCACCAGCCGTCTGGGTGACTCCTTTCATAGCTGAGGAAGCATGCCCTCACAAACAACGCGCTTTGTTTGTCTTTTACTCTTTTATTTTGGATAAGAATTTGTTAAATAAAGAAGGAAAGTTGCTTCAAGAAGATGTACAGAGCATATTTTCAGTGTGCATCAAAATGACCTGGAGGGCTTGATAAAAATATAGTTTCCTGGCTTCCTTCTAGAAATAACTGAATCAGAACACTGATGGGTATGTAGGAATTTGTATTTTAAATCTGAGAACTTCTTTTGAGGCACCAATAATATGTTTATGTCATTACAAAAGTGAAATACACTTGAAAGAACACGAGTCTTTTCATAACAAAACACAAATATTTTGAAAGGGTGTATTACTGAATAAATTAGAAGCGAGAATGTTCAGCCTCAAGCAGAAGTTAAAATCTTAAGAGCTATATACTATGTGTCATCAGTAAATTAAAAAGGGAAAAAAATAAAATTTAATAAAAAAAGGAGCTTTTGTTTCATCACCTGATTTTGTCACGGAAATTTGTGTAAAGTCTGAGAGTCATACATCATCTTTGGAAATGACCTATGACCTTAATTCTCAGACAAAAGAACTAAAAGTACAATTTAGGTGAAGAATTTGCTGTCCATTTTTAAATCTTTTGTTGGCTCATTTTCACTCAGCCTAGGCCTCATTCACCTCGGGATTTGCACGGAATCCTGCTGGAGGGCCTCCTCAGAGTTGTTAAGTGACAATCTAAAAGCCGATTTAGGATTAGCCAGTTAAACCAGGTGAGCGGAGAGTTTCACTTTGATGAGGCAAGAAAGCAGTGCGGCCAGGAAGTGCGGACTGCGAGGCCAGAAGGGCTTTATCAACCCTGAGAGGAGCGTGTTCAGGGAGTCTGAGTTCACACTCAGCACGGGGATTAACTTCGGCTCAGGCAACACCTGGCCAGCACCCGCTGCCCGCTGTCCTGAGGGCCTAGAAGCCAGTACCCAACAGGTATAAACATGGCACGACTCTTTTCGTGTGTTAATTAGCACTCTCTAGGGAGCTTGCTATTAAGTAGTGAGACAGTCACTTTAAAACAACGTTAAAGAAATGCCTGCGTCCACAAGAGTCATAGCAGGTCTCAGGATGGCCTCCAATGTGCAGAACCAGCCAGGGCGTGATATTTCTTAAAAGCCAGAATTATTCGATGTGTTCATCCGGAGACTGCAGTGTTTTCCATTGTAGAAAAAGAGAAGGAACACTTATGATACATTTCTTAATATTTTTATAGTAAGTGTTATTTCCCTGAGCCAAAGACAGGCTTTACAATCTGCACCTATCCCTTCAGTGACTTAAACTGTCACTATGTCACATGACTACAACCAAAGAGTCTTTCCATGTCCTTGGAATTCTTGACAGTGCAAGGGCGTGGTTCAAAGAAATCTGTTTATTCAGGAAACTGGAAAGCAACGGATTTTCCTTCAAGGGCACATCAAGGAGATGTGGTTTTTTGAGAGGAAATGCTGTGAGAAATCATCACATTCATTTACATTTCTGTAGATAATACAAACCTCAGAAGAAAAAAAAAAGAGGTACACATGAAAGAGCATAGATAAAGTCAAGTTGGCAGGAAAAGCAAAGACTGAAAAAGTGTAATGGCAGAACAGATGACTGTTGGCTGAAGTAATAAGGCTCTAGAATGTAGATTCTCCCCACTCCACAGTGTGGTTTAGGGGTCAGCATCATCAGCATCACTTGTGAGCTTGTGAGAGGTGTGGCGCCTGAGGACTTTCTTGAGACCTACTGCATCAGACTCTACTTTAACTAGATCTCCACATGGTTCAAACCTTAAGGTTTGAGGTGCACTGTTCTAGAAAACTATAGCAAGAGAGCATGACAAATGGAGATATGAGCCTTGAGCATCAGAAAACATTCCAGATTTTATTTGTAGATGAAAGACGGTAAAAGAAGAGCTCGAGCAGGGTAGTTACTTTAGAAAGAGTAACATAGTATTGTGCATTAGAATTTGGAAATATACACAAACATATCTATATCTACCTATACTTATAGAGATATAGATATATAACATAGAAACAATTAGAATCCTAATGAGGTATTTCACTTGACAGCCATGTAGGATAAATGATTTAAGAGATATTTAAATGTATTATATGTTAGCCTATATTTACTTTTATACTAATTCCTATCAAGACTCTTTGGTCCTAGTTTCCAGGAGTGTCATTACCAGGTGACATATTATCAAATAGCAATTCAACAGAGGCTAACTCCACAGATAAGGTCACAAAACACATGTCAACCCAGTCACCACCTTTGCAAAGGAACTAATGCAAAATTGTGATCGCACCATGAAAAACAAGAGGGAAAGTAGAAAGATGGAAGAGTTGGAGAGAAATTTGTGTGAGAGACAGGAAGAGAAGACCGAGAAACATACAGGTGTCCCCTGCTATCCAAATTCAAGAATTTAATGAATTCGGATAGCAGGAAATGTGTGTATTGTTAGAGAACACTGGGTAAGAGAGAGTGATGGAGGAAATATAACCAGTACCATTCAGTTAGAAGTTCATTGGTAGAGAAATGATAGAACATCAAGAAAAAACTTATCCCAGCCATACATCTATTAATGAATCATGATGATTTACAGTTATGGCAGTGACATGATCCATGACTCAAGTATGAAGTTGTGAGCTTCTTATCTGTAGCTTCTTTCCTCTGTGCCTTTAATGTTTTTCCCATGGGTAAGTCATCCCTTATTTAGAGGTAAGTATAGCAGAACTTACTGCAATTGTTGATAGAGTTGGTATAGAAAACCATCTACTGAGGACTGTTATCTAGGGTAATTATACCTCACTCAGACCCTGAGTGGAACAATTTTCCTTCAATTTATATGCCACACTAATTCCTTCAACCTGATTTACTCACATGCAATGCTGGTGGTGCTGTAGACAATGACGGCAGCTAATATAACTTGAAGCAAATATCCAGTGGACAACCATCTCCCTAAATCTGCTTTCACAGTTCCACAAGCTTCCCTTTAACAGTCAATGTTGTAGAGCCTCCTGCAGACCCATTTCTTTGGTGATGGTATAGTACAAGAGGCAGTTTAGGAGGCCAAGATAAGAATCTGTATTGTCTAGGCAAGCTACTTAACACCTCTTTGGGCCCCAGTTCCCTCTTTTGTAATATGGGGAACATATTAATTCCTACTTCATAGTGTTGTTTTGAGGATTAAATGATATATGTGTAAGTGTGTGTGTGTGTGTGTGTGTGTGTGCGTGCATGCGTGTGTGTGTGTGTGCATGCATACACAGCACTTGACACATAGTGCCTTGGAAATAGTAGCTGTTATTATTCTCAAATGCCAGCTCCCCAAATGTTACTGACACAACCTGTTGTTGACTTTATTGCTTACCTCAGTAAGGAAAAAGAAAACCTTCGTAGAGCTTTGACAGTGCCATAAAGGGGGAAGGAGGCAAAGTCAAAATTTGTGGGGAATTGGAAGCTTGGTTTATGTGAATCTTCTAGTTAAAGGGTTTGCTTATCATTAGGTGAAGATTAGGATACAATTGCCCATCCCTAAGTGTGTTTTGATGCTTTCCATTGATGATTTGGTGAGTCTTTCGGGAAGTTCCTGTAGTGAACAATAAAGCCATCTGCCTGGACAAGAGTCTCATGAAATAGTCAAGTTAATGTAGACAGTAAATTGGTTGGTTTTTGCTGTTGTTATTGTTTCGGGTTTGTTTTTGTGTGTGTGCGAGGGGGGAGGGCGGGAGGATATAGTAGGGGTGCTAAGTAGTTTCACTCCTCAGTGTATGTAGTAAGTAGTTTATATGTTTATTATTATTGTTTATTTTTCTTGTTGGTTTTATTATTGTTAAGTTTCTCAGAATAGGTGCAACTTTGCTAACTACCATATTAACTAGAGTAGTAAGATATTCTATTTTTCCCATAATCACCCAGGAAACATCAGGACTTTGAGAAATCAGGCAAAAGGGAGGGAAGTTCCTGGGAAGTCAGATCTGAGAAAAGAAGAAATATATAGAGGACTCTAAGGTGAGTTGGGGAAAGAGTGGAGTAGACAGAATGAACAAGTGAGATGATATCAGAAACACGTTGCCTATAGCACAATTTTTTCCCCTGATGTCGGCCTGCTACTTTCTAACATTAAATCATTTACATTGGGTTTGATTCTTAGAAAGCAACAAGAATCAACCACTGTATTTGCTTTGCTTTGTTTTTCTCTTTGAAGCCATCAAGGTATCTGAAAGATCCTTTGAGGAAAGCATTGCACACAGCATTATTAGAAGTAAGAATAGTATTTGTAGGGGCACCTGGGTGGCTCAGTTGGTTAAGCATCCAACTTTAGCTCAGGCCATGAATTCACAGTTCACGGGTTCCAGCCCCACATTGGGTTCTGTGCTGACAGCTCAGAGCCTGGAGCCTGCTTTGGATTCTATATCTCCCTGTCTCTCTGCCCCTCCCCTGCTCATGTGTTCTCTCTCTCTCAAAAATAAATAAACATTAAAAAAAATTTTTTAAAGAAGTAAGAATGACATTTGTAATATATACACGTAGATACAGTAAAAGGAGGTGATGTGAGCATGAGTAAATGGCAACCGTTTTAAACTGGGTATACATGTCTTCACATTCTGTTTCTGCCACATACTAGCTATGTGACCTTGGACATGTTATTTAACCTCCCTAAAACTTACTTATCTATAAACTAAGACCACAACATCTGCTTGTAAGAATGTTATAAAGAAATCATTATTACCACATAATTCCCAATAAATTATATTTACATTAGAAAGTGAAGATATGCTTTGTATTTTATAGGTTATATCTATATATGTACTGTTGATATATGAATAGAGTACTATATACTAGTGAGTTTTATACTATATAAGTACAAATTAGTAATGGAAATATAGGTCATTTCTGCTTTAAATAAAACTAAAATTTTATTAATTACAGACACACACACTCCAAATCACAGAATTTAGTTTTAATTGCCAATCATAACTAATTAAGTATAGTACCTAAAATTTCATCCACCTAACAAGTAATCTTATTCTTATTTACACTCAAGGCACTCAATTTTTATGCCAGTTATTGTCATTAATTTCTACAGATATGGATATTTGCTCTTGAACTTTTCCCATTTTCATATCATTTTAAATTCTAAACTATCAAATAAACATCTGGGGTTATCCCAAAACTTGTTTAAATCATTTTTTAAACTAAATTTTTAAGAAAACTTGTTTGGGCTTATAATCCCTTTTTTTAATATATATAGCAAACAAACATCAAATCCACAAGCTTGACTAAAAGAATTGATTGATAAAATAGGTTTCAAATGATCTAATAATAAAATAATTAAAAGGCAAACTGCAACTCTTCCCCAAAGAGGTTTGTAAGAAAAAGAGATGAGATTCGCATCATAACAAATGACATTTTTAACATGTATAATACATTTCATTTTAATACTATGTTGAAACTAAATAGCAATAGTGCCCTTTCTCTTCCTCTTCCTACTCACGGTGCCAAAAGAGCCCATACATCCAGGTAGCCTTCAGATATAGTGTCAGAGAGCCCCCATATCTATCACTCCCTGATGATGAATGAGGTTCTTCTTCTAAACAAATAAGCACTCCAGAGGGTTACCCTTGACAGGGCTGTTAATCCAGAGAGCTTGCCTTATCACTGCAGAACTCAAGGGCTGAAGTTTTACAGGATCCCTGCACTGCCTGGCTCTCCAGCAGTTGTCTGGAAGCTGCATGGCGCATGGCCACCCTTTTCGGAGAACAGCCAGGCTCTGCCCTTCTCTTCAACGTTCTATTTCCAGATCTGGTCTTCAGCTAACTTGGGGTGTTTTCTCTTAGCAAATTGAAATCATTTATATTATACATGTAGCAATCAGTATGCTACATTAATACAGCATTCATTTTGTCTCTAGAAAAACAATAAGCTGACAAATTCTCATGCATGCAAAGCAAATTAAAAGACAGGGAGGTTAAATGACTGGTCTTGGTCTTACAAAAGCAGAACTAGAAACACCACCTTGGATTCCAATATATGAAACACAGAGACAATCTCCATCTCTTATCAGCAATGTATAAATTTCTTACCAAAACTCTCTGGCTCTTGACTTTGCTTCCATTGACATCTAGACTAAAGGTCAGCATTTCTTTTACATTCCAGAAGTTATTAGGAATCAACTTATATTCCTGTTAAGAATTGATGAGTTGGCTTTATTTCAATAAGGTTCAACAAATCTCTTAGCAGCATCTCTAAAAATATGTGTCCAAATGATGATTAAGCAGTCAGGAAAAGGACTTCTCAAGCTAACATACACTCTCTTGATATTTTAAAAGTATTAACATATATTTTTCCAATGAAAGTAAAAAGTTAAAAATCAGTTTTTTTGCCTCTGTAAATGATTAGCAGGCACTTCAGACCTCCTTCTAACCTCTTCTATTCTTCCAATCCCACAACGTAGCACCGCAGGAGATATGGAGAAATAAAGAATGCATATTTTTTATCCCAGTCACAAGCCTTATGTCTTAAAAGGTTTAGGAAAGGCATGTGACATGGCCTGTTTGAAAAGCAGAGCATAATGTGTTTTCAGTTTATAAATTATAAAATATTCAAAAGCACAGACTAACACCAAGGAATTGGTTACTGCTAGATATCTGGAACTGTTTTTTTCTTTCTTTCTCTTATCTCCTTGCTTTTTCTTTCTTCCTATTAAGAACAAAAGGCAAATAAAATGCAAATGAAATGCCTTAGGCCTGAGAAGATAAGAAGGAAAACATCTGTGCCAAAAAGAGAAAGAATATGGGGGGTCTCTTTGAATGCTTATCAAACAAATTGTTTAATCTTGGGATTTTTTTTTTTTGATTGACCAGTTCCTAGGATGTTATTTTCTAATTTGCATGTTGGTTGAATATTAAATTTTACAATCCTATGGTTAAGCAAAATAGGCATACTATTTTGTATTTTGTTTTCAACTTCCTGCACAAAAAGCCTAAAAAATATATATCACTCTTTAGTGCAGAAAGTTTGCTACATTATTTCAACTCAGAATTGCTGCCTAGCAGATATTACACAAAATAGGATTCAACTCTCAACATCCTATTAGATTATGTCATTGCCTTTATTAAGAAGGAAAAGCTGGAATATGCTCTATCCTAGTGATAAGACTGAGCTTTCTAAATAACTTAGAATCTGTGTGGGTAGCAATTTAAGCCTTAAATTGGGATCTTACAGGCCTTTCTGAAGACTCATTATAAAGGAAAGATTAAGTGGGTCCTATTAAAATGGCTCAAGAAGATTCCACACTTAGGAGAGCCCAGTGTTTTCACGTTTCACATAAATCTATATACATACATATCAGACCTAACTGAAAAGTCTAAAATCTCAGAAAGATCAATTCTTGTATAATATTCACAGATAGGGTTTTTAGATTCACATAAAGCCCTTTCATTCAAATTCCATCACTAGTTTCTAAAATTATTTGTATTTATTATGAACTAATAAAAGCAAAAACATTATTTGGGTCTCAACCTAACTAAATCTTACTAAAATATTACAGGCAGCAAGTTAAGTGTAAGCCCAACCTTTCTCAACTCCTTACTCCTTTAACACTTTATTTTGGGGCTATGTCATACTTTCCTTAGGCCATCTTCAATCTTTATGGCAAGAAAAAATGTTTCCCCTAAGTTGTAAAACTATACAAGTATGTAGTTATGATAGTTACATTTATCAAAAAAATCTGTTAAATATCTTTTTGACCTAACTTGAGACTCAATTCAAAACATCGCCATGATGTATCTATCATTTTAGTACTTCATATATTTCATGGAGATTTCAACAAATAGATGAAAATGTATTATTTCTAATGTCAAGTATATAGAAACCATATTATAACACAATAACTATTAAAAGGAGAAAGTACTTAATTTCTAGGTAGACTTTAATCAATGCCCCCTGTATCAAGATGGACAGTATTGCTATAAGATAAATGGATAAGTGTACCCAAACTAAATACACAATGGAGACTCTTAAAAGAGATTAGATAAATGAGAAACAATTCAAAAGAAAAGTTAAAAATGAATTAGAGTTTATTTATCCAGTTTCAAATGCTGTGGCTCCAGAAGATTATAACAAGAAGTTGACTATCATTTTAAAAAAAGAAAAGATGAAGAAAAATTTATTTTCAGAAATAGATGATTTTAAAATTGAAATAGGAAAGATGAAAATTAGCTGAACATATTTTTTTATAAGTAATGGAAAAGATTTTTCCTGAAACAAACCAGAGTCATTTAGAGCTATAAGTTTAGAGCCTTCAAGTTTTATAATGGAAATAAAATGGTATTTTATAAGAAACTTATCTTTGCTCTTAAATATCTTTCTATAGTCTTAGCTCAAGTCTGCTGGATAAATTAAATTTTATGAGAAAATCTTACTTGTTCCTTAGAAGAACTGCTATGTCTGTGTTAAGTGAGTTTATAGTCCCTTATCTTACAAGAAATAAGTGATTGAATAGTTGTATTCCAACCAATGATATTATCCAGAGACATTAACAAAAGAGAAAGGGCTGTGTTTGACATGATTGGGTAGAGGAGAATCTTTTAGGCCTTTCATAGGATGTATTCCTCTCCAATAATCAGGCAGATGTACATCTCAATTGCTCTTTATTTTTACATATCTATTGACTAGGACATTCTATGAAGGAACAAACACAATAGCATCCATGAGAGAGCTATCAAGTGTGATGTAACTGCCCAGAGAGATTGTGTCCTTGTTTTCTTCCCTCTGTTATCTCACTAGACAAATCTCTCCAGCCTTTAATTGCAGCCTTGACTGTGCAATAATTAACAGTTTGGGTTGGGGGAAGGGAAGGTCTTTTTAAAAAACTATGTAATAGATTAGTCGTTTTGGCCATATACCTCCACTTAGTATGGAATTGATTTGTAAAATAGAAATTGCTTGGCAACTGTCATTTAATGTTCTGCTTGGACACTGCCGGAAAGCATTTGGATTGATTGAATGCTCTTTAAGATGAATGTATAAAGTTGATTTAATTGATAGCAGAGTTTTTCTTCCCATTTATCAATAGATACGATCTGTGTAGCTGCATTGTGTGTTATCTTCTTTTTGAAAAAGATCAACAAAAGGGAAAGAGATTCTCCCTTTGTAGTCACCCCAAAATAAACATTACCTCCTGCATCAGGGACAGGAGGAGGATGAGGCTAGGCTCCCAGTGCAGTTTGTAATGTACGTGAAATGGATGGAGACTGCTCCTGAGAAGCTCAGATTAGAGAATTCCCTTTAATAATGAAGTCAAATAAACCCCAGGCGAGATAATTCACTGGGCTTTCATCAGTTACATTCATATCTCATTTTATCACAGGACCAAGTAAATGAATTGAACAAAAAAGTTCTCCAGAATAAAATGAGAAACTGACTTCACATTATAGCAACAGGACTCACTGTTAGGCCTAACGTAAACGCTCACAAACAGAAACTGGCTCAATATTACAAAATATTTTAGCAAGAGTAAAGTAAAAACTAATACTCTTCTCAATGAACACTTTCTAATGGTATGATGATAACATTATAGAATGTTTATTTCAAATGAAGACTTGAAATAGTGGAGACATTTCCATAAAGAGATATTGTGAAGTTATGGCCCTTCGTATGTCTGAAATCTTTAGGCTTGATCCAGTTTGTTTTTATATTGTGAAATAAAATTGTGTTTTTTAAAATCATATGTAGCTTTTATCACTAAACATTCCTAACTATGTATGGATGGATGTATAAGAGTGTGTGTGTGTGTGTGTGTGTGTGTGTGTGTGTGTGTGAGTTCAAGTCTAGAGAATATAATACAGAGTTTTTACTCAGGAACACAATCTAAGAATTTTTTTTCATTTTTTTCATTCTATCATAAACATGAGTTGTGATGTGAAAGTCTTTCAGATATGTCAGCTTTTTATCAAATGTAGCCTTGCTTAAATGAACCGCCTAAGCCTAGAGGAAGTAAAGGTGGGTCAGATGTTAGGTATGAAAATAGGTAAGAGATCTCCTTGCTGACCATCATGATGAGCATTTAAACCACCTTAATTTCAAGGACCAGGTGAATCTATGGTTTCAGAATTGAAAAGTAAAATGTCATGTACTAAAACATAAGAAATACATGTTCAAACCCTATTAGGCAGGCTCGGGAATGACTACAAAACTTGTGGGACCCTGTGCAAAATGAAAATGCAGGAAAATAGCAGAGCATTAAATGAGTGGAGAGACCTGTGTGGCTGCCTGGATGACACTATACGTCCATGAAGCCAGCTCTGGGTGTGTGCTGCAACGTGTAAGGAAAGAATAGCTTCATGCGTTTTCAGTAACTTCTCCATGCTTCAAATTATTCTCCATCAAATAGTCTCAAAGCACAGATCTACATGTGCATTGATCGGATATGCATTCAGAGACCTTTTACCTGGCCTCTGTTTGTGTGGCTTCATATCTTTATGACATGGAATGAACAGCTTGGCGCCACGTTGCTGTTATCCATTAACCATTCCTGTTTTCCTAATCATCTTTGACTCCATCTTTCTCTGTCCTATCTGTTATTGTCTTCGGAAAAGAGATGTGAGGTTTCCTTTGCCTGTTCTGGTTTACATGACATGATTTGTGTATCTGCCTACAAGACTTTCTCAAATGAACCCTGTGCATTATCTTCTTCCCCCAGCCCCTCCTTCTCCGAAGAAAGAAGAAAAAGGTCATACATCTGTAAAATGACAGCACTTATGAAAAATGAGAGTTTGGCCCACATGGCTCTCATCAGACACAGACTCATCTGCTGTGCCACAGACACTGCTCATTTCCTTCAGAATCAGACTACAGTTAAAAACAGGAAACACCTAATAAATTGCTGGGTCTATCAAATTAACAAAGCATAAAGAAACCTTCTAGGTAATCAATGAGTATTGCTTGCTTGAAGAAATCCAAGTGTCAAACATAAGGAACCTAGAAATGTGACCATACTTTTCTCTATAAAAGTTCTTTAAGATGTCAACCTTAATTTAAATTTAGAAATAAAGAAACCTACTCAGTGAAAGTGTAGAAAAATTGGACTTTTCATCTAATTTTTAGCCACAGATGGACTTAAAGTATTTCAAAAGCAATTAGAACTTTTATCATATATTCATTGTGCTAGGATTTTTAAGCAAACACATTTTATTTGAAAAAAAAAGAATAAGTTAAGTATACAACAATCATATAAGTGATAGAATTCTCCAAGCAATCTCCCTTTGTGTGAAATTAATCAATTCCATTTTCTTAATGGGAAAAAAATATCACTATTATGAAAAGATTTCACCATAGCAATATCTAATTGCTAAAAGCTGCTTGTTTTCATTCATTTTTGCCTAGGGTGAAATCAGTAATAAACCATGAAACAAGGGTATACTTTCTTGAGCTATATTTTGGATAATAAAAATACAAGTAAATTTAGATCTGGAAAAAAAAAAAAAAAAAGATATGCTGTGCAATTGTAACCCTTCTCAATCCTGCTCCTAAAAAATACTTTCTTCATGAGAAAATAGAGGATAAAAGCCTGAAAAAATTTCACCCTCATTCCCTTCAAACCTTTTGAAAGTCTAATCTCTCTAATGCTTATGTTCTCTGGGTTTCATTGCTATCCTTAAAACAAGTTTCTAGGAAAATATCAAGGAAATAAGAACTTCTGAAAGTTGATAAGAATATCCCTTAAGTTCCTAAGGAAAACAACATTTATTTCCAGAAGGAATTCAACTCCTCTGTCCTCAGAAGTCACACAAATGTTTCTAGCACCACTCAAAGACATTTTACTATTCAAATCAAGAGTCTTTGCCACTGAGAGTATTATTTGTCCTGTGTATGAGTGACCCCTTCAGGTGCCGTATTGAAAAGACTATTTTATACACAGAATATTTAAGGTCCTCCTGACAGAATGCATGCATGCTAAGAATTTTCAACAGAGCAATTTGTTCAAAAGTTCTCTGAGAATGATAATTGCAATTTTAAACAATCTAAGAAAAAAAAAAGATGTTTCTTTTAACAATGCATCTTACGCAGTATTCATACATATTAACCAAGAAACAAATTTTGAAAACTGCATACAAGAAACTATGCTAGAAATAAGATAACCATACTAGTCAGAATACAGTGTCAGGTTCTATTTCTAATAATCCATGTTCTAATTTTAAAGGATACCAGATTTTTTATAAAATCATGTATCTGGATCTGTTCAGAAAAAAAATATATGATTGCTACAACAATAAGAGATACAATAACACAAAATTCCTATCCTTTGAAAGTTTGTAATTGAACTGAAAACTGAATGAAAGACAATAATTTAATAATTAAGCTAGAATTGTTCAGGAAGACATGGCAATTTCATCATCTTCACTGTCTCAGATAAAATGTCTAAAGTTACCTGAGCAGTAGGCTGGCATGAAAAAACAAATATCCAGAACTGCAATAATTCTGAGTCTGTGAAAAGTGAAATGACTCTGGAGTGGAACCCAAGCAGAATTACCAACACTGTAAACCAAATGCCTAAGAGGGGGATTCATGACCTGGAGTTCATTCAAATTGACAATATACAAAGTACATTCTAGAAGGTAAGGTAATAATGACATGAATCTGGGAAGCTATAATCCCTATCTGTAGGCAAGTAGTATCTTGACATGAGGTAGAAGGAGAAAATAGAATGAGTCAATGCCTCAGCCAGCATGGCTGGATGTGAAATATAGAATTCAAGTTCTTAGAAATAAAGGCTTAGTGAGGGTAGGGCCCAAATCAGCCTGATATTCAGGACGAGATTTCATTTTCAGTTGTACTTGGATTATAAACTAGTAATCACGGGATCCACATGAAGTTAGTTAGAAAGAAGGCAAGCTAGTGCAATCAGAGCTCATCTACTGAACATCAGATTTGAAGTTGAGAGCGACAGATTGATTCCTAATCCCTTCCTCATCACAAGACTTATGGGTCCTTAATAAGCAGTCAAAATTGACTTTCATTGCCTCAGCAACTGTGCCAAATATTGGACAAACTGGCCACGCAGGAACAGACTCAATAGAAGAGATTTGATGAGAGCCATTGAGCAAGGGTGAGATTTTGAAAAGGGAGCAGAGGAATGTTGAGTTTATTTGTAGGGTGGAGTTAATACTTACTACTGTATTTAGGAAGTGAAACCTGTTTATTGGGCATTCTGCCAAATATTAATATCAATAATCAATACTTTTATATATGAATAGTATAAAAATTATTACCACATAAAATGACATGGAAACGATAAAGATTCCTGAATGATATCTGAATGAGTTTTTAAAATTAAATTCTACATTAAAAATATAGTTTTTATGTTAAACAGAGTTAAGAATTATGTAACAGAGATTACTTAAAACCCTTAAGTGGATCACAAATCAATTAAATTTAGGGCATCTTATAGCTTTGTGTACAAGGCTTTGTGCTGTTAACACTTTAAACTTAAATTTGCTAAACATACAAAGGCATCCTCATCAAAATTTTGAAGCTAAGCAGATTGTTATACACTTAATGTATAAGATTAAAAATCATCTTGATAGGGTGTTTGGGTAGCTCAGTCATTAAGCATCTGACTTCGGCTCAGGTCATGATCTCACGGTTCTTGAGTTCGAGTCCCACATCGGGTGAGCTCAAGCCCCGCTTTGGGTGAACATGAGCCCTGCTCCAGGTGAACCCCACGTCTCTCTCTCTCTTTCTGCTCTCCCCACCCCGGGATTCTTTCTCTCTCTCTGTCCCTCACTCACTTGCACCCTCTCTCTCTCTCAGAAAAATACATGATTTTGATAAGCATAAAAATGAGCCTAACCACAAATATAAAATTGGACAGCATTAGATATAATGTATTGCCTCAATGTTAAAAAATATTTCAGTATTCTTAGATGAAAATCTCAAAACTGTACAGATTTAATTCTACTATATTTATTTGTAGATTTAATATAATTTAAATAAAAATATAATTTATGACAAAGGTGATGGAGTATGACAGAGTTACAGATTTTGTGAATGAATAAATACATAATTTACATTTTTAAAAAAAGAATGGTACTGGGAAATTTGTTCTATCAGCTAGAGAAACATACTATAAAGCTACAGTAAGCAAGTTGATATAGTCAAGTGTGTGCATACACTCTTGTTTTGGGATAAATTCTTAGAAATTGGAAGAATCTATTATTTGACTCTGCTCAGTAGCTAAACTCTCTTTATTAAGCAGAGTTTATCTATTAACTATTCTTTGCAATCATATATTCCCAATAATATGATAATGCATTACCTAGATTAGTAAAACTCCATGAGAAATCTACTGGATATTGACCTTTTTGAGTCATTCATTCTGCTACCACAAACTAATTCTCCATGAGCCTTAAGAAACTATTCAAGGCAATATTTTCAACTCAAACAATTGATTTTGCAATCTCACATTCCCTTCCTTTCTTCCTTTTTTTCTCCATGAATTTTTCAAGAAAAATAAAAATCTTTTTCAGTAAAAATCTTTTTCATCCCTGACCTAGAACATGCTGAGTTCCTCCCACCACTGCCATGAACTCCAGGAGACAGAAAATAAACTGTAGCTCAAAGAGAGTCATTATTTCCAGGGTAAAAAGAATGTGTTCCTCGGACAGCACGTGTCATCACAGCAAACTTTCCCATGGTCCAGCCTCTGCCTAGATCTGGAAGATAACAGGAAGCACAGAGAAAACCTCAAAGACAGAGCTCTGAACACTTGCAAGAGGAGAAACAGCTCCAGATCTGTCTCTAAGCCTTATGTAAGAAAACAAACCTTCCAATGCAGTCAGTGGAGAAGCCACACTGCCAACTCCATCTGACCAAGTGGCCCACCCATTTTTAGTGAGGAAGGACCATCTCATCAAAAACTTGTGAGTTGTGGGGCGCCTGGGTGGCTCAGTTGGTTGAGCGGCCGATTTCGGCTCGGGTCATGATCTCGCAGTCCGTGAGTTTGAGCCCCACGTCGGGCTCTGTGCTGACAGCTTGGAGCCTGGAGCCTGTTTCAGATTCCGTGTCTCCCTCTCTCTGACCCTCCCCCATTCGTGCTCTGTCTCTGTCTCAAAAATAAATAAACGTTAAAAAAAATTAAAAAAAAAAAACTTGTGAGTTGTTTGTATTTTTGAACTATATAATCATAATAAATTGTTACTTAACAGTGTAAAGTTCTCACTCCATTGTACCTGTTCAGTTATTCTAACTAATTATTTTTATGAGCAATAATAAATTCCCAGGTAAAAATAACTCCAATAAATATCTTGAATCTGATGGACATCATATTATTAAAATTAAGAGTATATATTTTTTAAAAACAGCAGAGCAGAGGTGCCTGGGTGGCCCAGTCTGCTGAGCATCCGACTCTTGATTTTGGCTCAGGTCATGATCTCACAGTTCCTTGGATTGAGCCCTGCTTCGTGTCAAGCTCTGTACTGACAGTGTGGAAACTGCTTGGGATTCTCTCTCTCCCTCTTTCTCTGCTGATCCCCCACTCATGCACATGTTCTCTCTCTCTCTCTCTCTCTCTTAAAATAAATAAGTAAACATTTTTTAAAAACTGCAGAACAGGAGGCACGTGCATGGCACAGGCTATTAAACGTTCAACTCCTGATTTCGACTTAGGTCATGAGCTCTCGTTTTTGTGAGTTCAAGCCCTGTGTCGGGCTCTGCATACTCACCTCAAAGAGCCTGCCTGGGATTCTCTCTCTGCCTCTCCCACTGCCCTTGCCCTGCTCGCGCTCTCTGTCTCTCTTAAAATAAATAAATAAACTAAAAAAACAAAACAAGAAAGAAACAAAAAAGCAAACAAAAAAACTGCAGAACAAACATGACCACTTACAGGATGCGTCTTAAGGAAAATTATTTCCATCAGTTTATGTCATATATTGCATAAAAATGCTCTATAATGCACTATCTAATCTTGTCATAGGTTCTCTGTAGTCTGAATTAGTTTTTAAATTGGTGCTCAGTGTTTACCAGGCCAATGTGATAACACCAATATCCATTAAGGTACGGAACTTAGGTAACTTTAGATTCTTTAGGTGCATGAATGTGGGCATATGTGCACATGCACACAGGCAAATAGACACATGCACTCAAGACAGATAAGTAGAAGTACCGGGTAAAACTTGAAAAACTATGTTAATAATTTAGTGCAATCCATTACTACTTTTGGACAAAGCAAGCCAACACATATACTGATGTATTGTTATACAATAAAAACATCTCATTTTTCATTGTAAGTCTAGAGAAGTATCAGTTTGAAGGAGTAAATCACTTGATTTCTAAAGCATCCCAAAGAAATACAGATTTATTTCTCTGGGTACACAGAAGAACAATACTAAAATGTGTTCAGTTAGGAATTCCTAGGGGTCTAGCTTAAATGAACCAAAGATTATGACTTACTGGGAACATATGAATTGCTTGCCTCATATGGTTATATCCTAAGTTGTTGTAAGTGGGACTCTTGAGTAGCAAGAAAACTAGTAGCATTATTAAGCATTAAACATAAGTCTGTGCAGGCACTGTTCAAGTGCTTCACCCCACATTTACAATCAGTCCTTACAATGATCCTCCACAACTGAGAAAAACATAAAGTAACTTGCCCAATATTACATAGATAGCATTAAGAAAAGCTGGCATTGAATCTCAACTCAATGAGAATTGAATTGTTATGCCTGGTCTCAGAGTTTAAGTTCATTAACCATTACATTATGTGGGCTCATAAAAATATCAAATATCTAACCCAAAGAATTTTATAAATTCTTAATTTTTAAATAGACCTTATATCTTAAATAATGAATAAATTTAGATTTAGCTCTTGTCTCAAATCAATAGGTCCACAATACTTTTAGCTATATTTTATTGTTCATTGTGGAAAGGAGATTATCATTGAATTGACAATTTTCCCAAACAAATCATCTACAATTGTGGGAAATGGTAGATTAAAAATAACAAAATGTCTATGTGTGTGTATATACACATATATACCTGTACCTACATCTATCTATAAAGATAGAGTTAAAAATATCTGTAAATATTTTTCTCTGCTACAAATAAAACAAGAAAGGGGTAAGGTATACTTGGAAGCTATTGAAAAGTAAATCCCAAGCCCACAAACCAAATGTAGCAGAGAGAAATATGAAACTACACACCCTAATCGGAACCCTCATCCCATTGGAATGCAGGGGATTTTTCGTCAGTTATTATTGGGAGGATTCCCTTACTCCATTCAAGTATTACAATGGTCCAGAGGTCCCATGCCATGTCAGTAAATCATGAAGGTTCCTCTGCTTTTTTCTCTGAACAGGTTGGTGCAAAAATGTCCCTTGTCCAAGCTTAGATGGGGCCACGTCAGCCTGCTGCTCTTGTGCCGCAGGTAACACAACAGAGTCTTGGCTGAGGCTGGAAACCAGAGGCTGAGGACACGCTTTTAGGGCCCATCTTGCCAGCACTGCCCTCTAAGGACTTTCCATCTCCCAGTTAGGGACCAAAAGTCTGCCAGACCCACCCCAGCCTCAAAGAATGTCCTCATTTTCATTTCTCCCTCTCCAAAGAGTTCAAGCTTCTATAAAACAAAATCCAAAACCAGGTTATTTGTGAATAACTTCCACTTTTGTCCTCTAAACAAACGTTTCAAGGACACTAGAGTCTGGCTACAAGGAATAATAGGGAAAAAAATAAATTGACTAATATCTTAATATCTTACCTTGAACATAAATATGCAAAAGTATTATTTATACTTTATATATATACATAAAGTATATATACATATATATTTATATACATGTATATATATTATGTGTATATAAAATGTATATTATATGTATGTAATATTTATATAACTCTTTCTCTAACTTTTTCCATTTCTCTCATGTTTTCATCTTTCTTCTCTTTCCAGAACCCATATCCCTCATTGGAAATAGCACTGTGTTGAATATGGCACTAGCTTAGATTAAACTGTCAGGAGAATCTGTAAAAGTATTTGGCAGTAACTAATTCTAAGTCTCTTAAGTTTTAGAGTCTCTGTGTGTGTGTAGTACTTTTTATTTTTTTTTATTCTCAAGAAGATTTGGCAATAGATATCTCAATGGTCTGGAGGATATTCTGGTCAAATCACCCTATCTACCACCACCCCCACCCAAGTGGTGTTTATAATTTAGATGATAAAATAACCACTTAAATTTGTGAAAACTAGTACCCTGGGCTTTTCAAACTTTCTTCAGACACAGCCACTTTACCTTTTTCAAGTTTCCAAGCCCCTCAACTGTGTAACTCATTGAAGTTTTAGAATGTTACAAAGTGATGTTGCATTTAACAGATGTTACTTTCAAGGAGCTTCAGAATGTTATAAATTATTGTAAATTAATTTGCTCATTTCAGAGTTTGGCAAAGCAGCTCTCAGGCCCTTTCCTGGTCTGTGCCAGAGAAAAGGAAGAGTGAAAAAAGCAGTAGGTTGGGGTCCCAGGAAAAACAGTGTCTCCTGTGCTTTAGTAAGTGACTATGTCACATAAAACTTATGTTGGCTGTTAACTGGCCAAGCCAGCTGCATCCCATGTGCCACAAATGCTCTGGCCTCTTATTTCTCCCATTTAGTTATTGTGTCCATAAATTCAATGGGCCACCTGTGCAATGTGCTCATCCAGAAGAGCCCCAGAGGAAGCATTAACGTATCAAGGCTCATAAAGCACAAATCCTTAAATGTAAAAACCGACACTTTCATCCTCTCTAGGCTACATCTATATAGATTTCTTTTTAATGAAAAAGAAAAAAAGATTTATTTTTCTGCTTACAGTAAAATGCCTATGAATGGCGTTATATAAATAATGATTATATATATATATATATTTTTTTTTTAATTTCTACTATACTAAAGCTACTGAAGTTTATTCTCCTCTGAAACTACATGTCAGTCCATGGTTAGAACAGCCACCACTATCAGTAACTCCTCATTCAATCTAATCCTGAAAATACTCCATGCCAAGTATCTCACAAGCATGAATTCATAGGGCCAAAACAAAGTGCAAACTTCACAAGTACCTGAAAACATTTTTTGTCCTCTCCACTCTGACAATGTTAACCAAACACTTGAACGTATTTAGCAATGTGTTGAACATCCCCCATCAGTGTTTCACCTGGGGGGTTGTAGTTATTTCTTTATCTCATCTCCCTCCTTCATACAGGAAACTTCTAGCAACAGTCCTTCACAGTGGTTGGACAGGAGGTGCATGGATCATTTCTAGAGACCTCTTTGTATATATACATTAACCTTTCCAGCACTTCCTACTCCATCTTAAAGACTGACAAAACACAGGAAGGTAGGGAGGAGAGAATGAAGAGAGAGGTCATGTGTATTTTTACAAAGTTCCCCACTATAGGGAGGAGATACACTGCATTTATAATTATGTGCATATCAGTACCTGGAACATCACAAGAGATTAATAGACTCTGAATGAATGAGTGAGTGAAACAAGGTAACCTGCAGTTCAAATAATTCAGTACTAATAATTTTGACTCAAATCATTCACCAAAACCATTTTGGGAAAAAAAATGATTTTGATGTACCGTTTTCTAATTAACATTTATTTGTACAGTGATGGGAAGAGGAGACAAGAAGGTGCTGGTGTTTAGGAGAAGAAGAGGCAGTATTGATTCATTAGGGTAAGGCTGGTGTAACATATAAAAGACAAAGAGAAGCTATATGGCTTAATGACTGTTAGGCCTCAGGTTCCTGCATTAGAATCAGAACATTTACCTTTGAATAGGTGCTGAAAAGCTGAACCCAACCTGCCACACATTTCCATTGTCTCTCTACTGATAAAGCATTGGAAGTTATAAAACATAATAACTATTTAAGAGGAGGCAATAATACATATTTTACGACACCTCTTGGGTGATCAGGACCAAGTTAGCAGGAAGTGCGGGAAAGAACTAGACCAGGTATTTAGTCACTTAGGTTAGTTCAACCTCAGAACAGGTAGAAAAGAATTAGTCTTACCCAAAGAGAGGTCTGGATATATTACGCTTGTCTCCTCGGAGATGACCTCTAGGAGGAGTGTCTTTTTTAACCTGGGGGCTTCAGGCCACACAGAACGTTCTAACCATGTCACTTATGAAGGAGGTTTTGGGCCACACAGTATCCACTCTACCTCAGCTGAGTCTTGAGACTAAAGGTATCAGCTCTACCTCCAGAGAAGCTAGAGACTAAAGAAAGATCAGACACTTAGGGGGCACTCAGGTGGCTCAGTCAGTTAGGCATCTGACTTCGGCTTAGGTCATGATCTCATGGTTACTGAGATTTTAGCCCCTGTTGAGCTCTGCCTTGACAGCTCAGAGCCTGGAGCCTGCTTCAGATTCTTTGTCTACCTCTCTCTCTGCCCCTTCCCAGCTTGCACTCTCTCTGTGTCTCAAAAATAATAAATAAATAAATAAATAAATAAATAGACATTAAAAAAAAAAAAAAAAAGATCAGACACTTGGGCAATCAACTCATAATCAAACCCTAGCTGAATTTCCCCAGTTGGTAGTACTCCGTGTGTATCGTCACTTATCGTCACCAGAAAAGTAACACTGTCCATGACTCCATGGAGTAAGGATAATTGGAAGCTCCTTGTTGGGAATTTTCTTGGATTCCCCATGAATCTCTCCCCCTTGGCTGATTTAAACAAACAAAAAAAAAAATTGTTTTTTGAAGTTTATTTATTTTGAAAGAGAGAGCAAGCAGGGGGAGGGACAGAGAGAGAGGGGGAGAGAGAATCACAAGCAGGCTCTGTACTGTCAGCACGGAGCCTGATGCCAGGCTTGAACTCACAAACCTTGAGATCATGATCCAAGCGGAAACCAAGAGTCGGACACTGAGCCAACCAGGCACCCCTCCCCTTGGCTGACATTTTAAAATCTGTATCCTTACCCTGTAAGAAACTGTGACTGTGAGTATAACAGCTTTCAGTGAGTTTGATGAATCCTTCTAGTGAACTAGCAAAACTGAGGATGATCTTTGGAACCCCAATTTCTGCAGTTGTAAGAAGCGAGTGGTGTTGTAAACTGTTCTTTAACTTTGTACAGAGCTCTCTCATTTTTTTTTTTTCCTTAAGAGTTACAGTTTCTCAGGCCACTACAACATAGGAATTAAATAAGCAACAGAATTGTCCAAAATTAGAAGGTTCCTGTGTATCCTATCCTGGGCTACAAAGACTGCATGGTGTTCCGGAAATCCTAATGTACTATCAGCAGAATCTCTAGTGGGAAAGCAAAACATGGCTTCACAACTTTAGAAAAACCATCCCTCTAAACTGGTTTTAATTTATTTGAAAGCTCACGGAGTAATTTTCTGATTTCTTGATAAAGAGTAGATGCACTACTTTGTTTTTTTAATTCTTTCTTAATCCACTGTAGGGAATCATAGTTGTGCATTACTTTAATATTTAAATAAATAGCAACAGATTTGACTATCATAATCATAATCAAAATATATGTATACACAAATAGTATTCACTCTGTGTAGGGAATATTGAGTGCTTTAGATAAATTAACTCTTAACCCCCACAATCATCAACGCATATCATTATTGATGTTCAGCCACTGATAAATTTTTTTCTATTAAAAAGAAAAATAAAGTCCTCCAATCAACCAAATAGCCATAATTCAACTAAACTTAGTAGACTGCTTGAAATAATTCAGGGGCATCTGAAAAGGCCACTTTGTTTTAGTTAGGTGGACTTATAGCCCATTTTAGTTCAGATCTACCTGATGGATTTTTAGTGCTAATCTTCTAGAAAGAGTATCATAGGATCTGTTTTTTTCTTGAAAATACTGTTGCTTATCCAGGCTACAAACAAGGACTAACAGAAAATCCAAGAGGTAGAGCTGGGACGTTGGGAAGTAGAAGTGGCAATGATCTTTAAAATGCTGTTGAGGACACCTGGGTGGCTCAGTCAGTTGAACGTCTGACTTCAGCTCAGTTCATGATCGCATGGTTTGTGAATGCAAGCTCCGCATGGGGCTCCCTGTTGTCAGCGCAGAGCCCACTATGGATCCTCTGTCCCCCTGTCTCTCTGCCCCCTCCCCCACACATGAGCATGCACACGCTCTCTCTCTCTCTCTCTCTCTCTCTCTCTCTCTCTCTCAAAAATGAATAAACATTTATAATAAATAAATAAATAAATAAATAAATAAACAAATAAAATGCTGTTGAGAATTGTTTTGTAGAACAGGAAAAGGATGTTCAGAGATGGAAATTTTTCCTTATCTTGTCTAATATATAATTTTCTGTTGCATTCTAGACCCTTATGACGTCTGGTTTTCACAAATATTTCATATGTGTGCAAAAAATTTGTTTCTCTCATTGTGATTATATGAAATGCTGCTACATTTTTTTTTTTCTGGAGAATGCATTCTTTTATTTATTGCCATATAACAAACCACCTCAAATACTCATACTCTCATGAATCTGCAGTGGAGTCAGAGCCCAGTGGGAACAGCTCATTTTTAATCCACTTATCATCACATGGGGTGGCTTGAAGGCTGAGGGCCAGAAATCATCTAAAGATTCATTCACATGTTTGGGGGCTGATGTCGGCTGCTGGTTGAGAGCTCATCTGGAGCTGTGGCTTGCACACCTAGATGTGGCTTTTAATGAGGATGCTTGGCTTCTTCCTAACATGAGGTTTAGGTTCCAAGGGTAAAAGTTCCAAAGAAGAGAGAGTCAGGAGGAAGCTTTACTGTTCTTATGACCTCAGTTCCAAAGTCATGCACCATGAACTCTATCACTCAACTGTGGAGGGTCTGGCACAAAATGCTACCTAGTTTCAAAATAAGGGGGAACAGACCTTACTTCTTGATGCAGGCTTGCAAAGTTCTAGAAGAGTACGTGGGACCAGCAATAATGCTTGTGCCATTTTTTGGATAACACCATCTACCACAGCAACTCCCTATGACAAAAGAAAACTAATGACATTTTTTCATCTTTCCATAAGGACAAAAAGAAACACTGGCACTATACTTTCATTCTATCTCATATAGAATCTGGCATGGATGTACATCAAGAACTTCAAGTTAAAGTTGACAAGATTTTATGTTCTTCATATTAAGTGCTATACTTTTCTCTGTTCTCCTATTGGCCCATTGGTAGTCAACTGATCTGGGTAATTCTCAGAGCCTAAATAAGAACAGAACTCTTGTAAATGTTTCAGTCTTGAAAAAATCAGGCCAGTAAATAAAGAATGGTTTTTTTTCCCATTCTAGCTCATGCTAACCTTTTGTGAAATAACATTTCATGGAATAATTACACATGTATAAATGCCATAAGAAAAAAGTAAGATATTCCACATGATATATTACTAAAAATGGTTCTTTTTTGGGTTAGGAGAGAAGCCTTTTAGAAGTAATCAAAAGAGATTTCTGATAGACACAAGACATCAGACTAAGTGGATTACTGGCAATATCTAACTTGCCAGTTCCAATATTCCTAACCCATTTTCCTCAGTCAAGTGTGCCAGGAGCACAGTTTCCAAAGCCACAGCTTGCTTAAATAGCAGCTTAATTCAACTGATAACACACAGTTTTTCCCTAAAGATAATTTTTTAAAACTGTTTTAGTAACTGACTCTGGCTTCAGATCAAGTATTCACTGTTGTCAATAAAATGCAAGATTATCTCATATGGTTTTTACAGTTTTTATCCATAAGCCAGGCATCCCTTTGACTAATTTCTAGACTTCTCTAATTTTTTTTAAAAAACTCAATAATTGAACATTCTACCAATATGGAGTGGGGCTTACAGTCTTGGACACCAGTGAGTCTCTCTGCTCAAACTATTTATTTATTTATTTATTTATTTATTTATTTATTTGCCAGTTATATGAGAAACACAAAGCAGAATCAAAACTATTAAAGATGAAATAAATCTTAGAGTTTTCAACTTTTTTACAATTGTCTCCACAACTCAGGATCCTAAATTATAGGATATGGAAGGAAGGTAGGAACAGGTAGAAAAAGATAGAAGGAAACATACTAAGGAGGAGATAAATTTTGAGTGTGATTTACTCCATTGAAATGCTTTGTAAATATAAAGTCACAGTAGAAGCAATTTACTTGGAGTAAGTTATCATAATTTTTAAAATACAAGGATTTTGAATATTAGCAAAGTTATCTATGAAATAATCACTGCCCTTCAAGGACAAAATGGAAGAAGATATAGTATAGATTTTTTTTTAACTGAGACATATTATAGTTTTTTTAAATAAAAGTTTATCAGAGATATAAATAAATACCTTATACATTAACTAGTAAACTTTCCAATCATTTACAGCAAAGAAGCATGGCTCATGGTGTCCTTTGTGGTAGGTTCAGTATGGTGGAAAGTGAATGAGATTTTAAGTCAGAGGGTCCAAGCTGCTACTCAGTTTTGAAAATTCATGTCACTCCCTTAAGCCCTAGTATCTTCACCTATCAAGTAAGACATAACAAAAATTAAATCATACTTTTATTTTATGAATTAAACAAAAATATGTGGGTGGAAATTATTTAAAAATTAAAAAGTACTATATAAATTATATCATAATCACTATCATTCTCATTTTGAATACCACACTGTAAAAACTGAATAATAAGAAATTGTTCTTCTTTTCCAGATATTGTGCATTTTTTTTTTTTTTGGAAATTAGGTTTGAAGTTACAAATTGGGAAATAGGAGAGAATCATCTGTTAAAAATGCTAACCAAAACCCAGTTTTGAAGCATTTTATGACTTATCCTTAACATTTACTATAATGAGTCCTCTGCTTCCACTACAAAACAACATTTTTGAGAAACTTGAGAAACTTGGGTATTTCACATTTTAATATATATTGAATATATATATATATATAATATATTTTATACTAAATAATTTTTTACAAGGAGAGAAACTTGATTATCTTTCTCTTTAGTGTTTAAGGTTTTCTTTCCTTAAGAGAAATCAAAAGGAAAGAAGAGTTGGGGAAACTTAGTGATAAACAGAATTTGTTAGGATTGTTTTTGAAGTGACATCAGCACAAAAAGTAAAGCACAATCAGTTTTTCCAAACAAATGTTGTATGTCATAAATTAAATCACCTCATTTAACTATTCTGTACTGTGTCTTATTGCCCAGGTGAGTTCACACTTTCAGTATAGAGACATAAAAGCCCCTCGCGTCCTATCATCACTGCAACGAGAAAATCTTGGACGTGGTAATAAATATGGCCAATGTGGCAGGCATCTCACTAGAGAACTAGCATCCCCTCTCTGGTGTCTCCAGGATTGTGACTTGATTCCCTGGATTTTACAGGAATTACAGTTATACTAAGATTCATATTTCCTCCCTGCCCACTGAAGGGAAGTAAAATAATCTTGCCCCTTTAAGCCAGTTACTCCTAGAGTCCAGACAGCATTCACCATCATGAAGTTGTTTGGCAAGAGCCTGGGTCTGTTCCCTAACCCCCAGTTACCACAACTTGACAAGTGTGGGTAGAAAGCATGGCATGGAAAGAATGATAAGATTTGGGGCACAGAGAATATGATTCAAATCCAAATTCTGCCACTTAGATTTGAGTGAGCTTGAGCATATCAATAGACTTCCCTAAACCTTAAAAACAAAATCAGTGCCCTATCACCTAATACCAAAGTGAAAACCCCAAGTTCATTTTTGTCAAGCTCTAGGGTACCTCAGCATCATCTGGAGGGCTTGTTGACCCACAGATAGGTGGGCCCCACTCTGAGAGTTCCTGATTCAGTGGGTCATGGGTGGGGCCTGGGAATTTGCATTTTGATAAGTCCTGGACCAAGTGCCACACGTGGAGGACTACTGCTCTAAAATCCTGGACAAATATAAGTGAATAACACTCATATAGTAGTAGGTGCCAAAGTAGCTGTTCAATAGTCTGTAGGCGAAACAAGTCTTCTGAAATAAAAGGCAACCCATTGCATAAGGCTGCAGCAAGGCAGAACATAGCATGTCACCACAGTAAGCAGAAACTTCTCGGATCACAGTGAGATGACCACACAAGCCACGTACGTGTCATGGTGAGATTCTTTCCAACCAGACACTGCTATGCTCAACAATCTGAGAGGAGAGTGCCTCGGACACCCAATTCTTTTGAAAAGTCTCAAAAGGCTGTCTTTCTCATAGAGATCAATTCCTCCATTTGGAAATTTGACTTTATTCTTGTTTCTGCTTTTTAAATCCTACTAATCAACTTATTTCTTCAGCGAAGTTTTGACCGACAATCAGGACTCAGTACTTAATAGAAATACTTGGTAAATAGAGGTACACTTTACACAAAACAAATGGAAGCACGTCAAGCTTCACATCAAGCTTGGGTAGTGGTGGCAAATGGTAATCCCATTCCCTCCCATCTAGTTTACTGCTATTACGTATAAAAATACAAAAATTATAGTCTTGAGACTGCTCTTTGGACAAAAACCAAACATTTAATTTAAAACTTTCAAGGACTCTGTGGAAATGTATTTTTCTGTGAAACTAACTTCTTTTAAAGAAAGCCAGAAAATACGGTGCTTTAGAAAATAGAATTATTAGTTACATAATTTACACACCCAGTGTTCCAAGGTAACATTGAAGTTACAAATTTCTTCAAGTGCCCCTTCAAAGTAACACATGTTGTATTTAAAAATGGATCTTGGACAAAGAAGTTTGGTGAAAATGACCTACTTGTGACTGTGTCTCCTGTCTTTTTAAAATACCTCAGGGCTCAAGTCTGCATCAAGAAGAATTATTTTACTCTGCTCAATTTTACCCCAAATTTTTACCTGCAACATGAAAATTGTAAGGCATTTTATTAACAGAGTGGAATTACTTTTTCTCCATTAAGACTCAGTACTACTATATTGGGGCACCTGGGTGGCTCAGTCAGTTGAGCTTCCAACTCTTGATTTCAGCTCAGGTCATGATCTCACAGTTCGTGAATTCAAGCCCCTCATCGGGCTCCATATTGAGTGTAGAGCCTACTTGGGATTCTCTCTCCCTCTCTCTGCCCCTCCCTGTTCTCTCTCTCTCTCTCTCTCTAAAATTAATAAAATGAAAATAAATTTAAAAAAGACTCTGTACTATATTAATATATTTCTACTGCAGATCTACTTGTAAAAGCCAAGCAGTTAAAACTTGTCCTAGCCAGAACCCGGTAACAGCTCCTGAGTCAGCTTTCTTATTAATCTTCTGGCTTATTAGAAAAAAATGCAATAGGAGATTTGTGGATAGTAAAGTATAAATCGATAGTATTGAGAACTAAATAGCATTTCTTCTGACGTCACCAATGAACATGATGGAAAATGAGTGATATTATATCACTTTGCTGACAATATGGATGCACATAAGCTTGCTCAAATAAATTGGTCTTAAATTGCAGGCTAAATTCATTAAGGCTTTTCCCAACAAACTCTTCAATAGCTCTGTCAAAAGCTTCCTAGTAAACAAACCTAGAGAAGAGTCCTTATTTACCTTTGTTTAATATCTTACTGGAAAATTGATATTGACCATTGACATAATTAAGGACAACAAATGGACTTGAGAACTAGCCCTTCCATGGGGAAGGGGGACAGAGGCACTGTGAATAGTTCTGGCTTACAGACTTGAATTCTCCTTTCCAAAATCCACACAATACTCCCTTCTATATAATATGATTACAGTTTGTGCTATATGTAGTATTTAATAAGTTTAAACTTTATATTACAAGCAGCTATCCTACTGAATTCCAAACTTTAACATGTGCCCATGCTTATTTGCTCAAATGCAGAAATGATGTACAATTCCAGCAAAAAGTACATGTTGTGGTTCCAACTGTATGCATTCTGGACATTCCATTCAACTTATCCCACACCCAGGTAAAATAAGCAACTTGTCACTCTGATGAAGTCTCAAATAAACTATTTGATAATTAAAAATGACCTAACATGATGTGATAAGAAAAATACATCTCAGGAAGTATGTAACAAGTTTGCTCAGGACAAAGGGATCAAAGCAGCTGAAATAGACTTAGTTCAATAAAAAACAGAGAGCTCTGTGCCCTAAAGGTCCATGGCAAGTGAGAAAAGGCAAGTTCCCTGGCCTTCTTCCATTCCATTTTCTCACGTTCTGAAAGAAACATGCTTAAAACCGCTTAACTCTATTTTTTACTAGGAACAGGTAGCCTGGTAAGGAGCAGGTGTATTCTAGTCAGATTATCTACATTCTCTAATTGAGGCCTAAATTTTGAGTTATTTTTACATGGGGGGGGGAGGTCATACAGTGATGCCATGTACTATTAGCTTCTATAAACAACAAAATGTCAGATGGTTCGAGCCTTTTTCTCACACTAAGGTAGATAAATGGCTTTAAGCCCGATTCTTCCTTCATGAACAGTGAAGTTATTCTAAATGATAATGTATGTATTTTTTTCTATTTTATTTCCAAAATATAGGAGCAATAAAGGTCCATAGAGAATAAACATTCCAAGAATCACTAAACTCAAATCAGTGAGATACAAACTTTTTGACACATTACTATACATCAGTCTTGCAAACTCTCAAGCTCTTGGATAGTTAATCTTGAATTTATCTTCATTTAAGTTTTCAACTAGCCCATTGCACTGAATGTTATTATTCTATGAACAAGAGCCACAAGCAAAACAAAACACAGCAACATCATATATGTATACCATATTAAAAACATATGTAATTATATGAAATTATATATAAGTAAATCCATACACCCACACACATGTGGTTTTCCAAATACTGACTATGAAATCACACTCATTTGTTTTATTGATGTAATCAATAATTGTTGAGGATCTGTTAAAGTTAGGCACTAATACTGGATAAAGATAAATTAGACATGTAAACCTCACACGTTATTCAGAGAGAGAGATTTGGAAAAAAAGTTAGAAAGTAAACTTCATTCATAAACAAATAATTACAATGCCATGTGAAAAGTGCCATGTTAGGGATTTTTCTTTTCATTTTAGTACAGACCCTAAACAAGAGACGGGTCAGTTGAATTTCCCTAAAATCTCTTTGTCTAGGTCTTTTTCCTCTGTGTCCAGGAGTTTCTTCATAATTCATTAACTTGTAACACCATCCCCATCTACCACACCAACCCATACACTCCAAGTGTTAAATACAAAAATTCATTAAAACTTAGCTGCTCTGCAAACCCCCATTCTTGGTAGCAGTTCATTATTATTGTCAAATGATTTCAAAACTGCACCCTGCCATAAACACATCCACTATCAGCAAGAAAAATCAGTTCTGTTGCTTTTCTGGGCACATCAAGGCACATATAAACATTTTAAGTGGGCCACAAAGTGAGGTTGGCTTTGGAAGTCTAGGACTCAAAAGAACAAAAGCAGTGGCACAAATGCTTGAGAAGTTTCCTTTTAGACACAGATTTAATACGCACTCACTAAGCACCTGTGGGACAGACTCCAGGCTCCAGGGTGGGTACTGAGGATTCAGAAAGAAAGGAGACCTGGTGGATGGAGGACAGGATCAAGTAATCTAACAATTGATATTAAAACAAAGAAACTGAATTAAGACATCTTGTATTTGTAGCAGAATAGTTACCAGCCAATCTGACTATACAATATATTTCTATAAAACTTTGCTCCCTTATTAGCTACCGATTTAAAATATCAAAGGTATTTTTAACTTCTAAAAATTAACTATCAATTTAGTTACCAAATTACCAATTTTAAATATTGAAGATGTATTTAAATTGTGGGTGGGAGTAAAGATGCTCCCTGACTAATTAGGTCAAATTTTTCTCTTTTTAGGAAAGTCAGTAATGTATAGAACATCTTAGAATGTTAACACATCAGGGCGCCTGGGTGGCTCAGTCAGTTGAGTGCCCGACTCTTGGTTTCGGCTCAGGTCATGATCCCTCTCCATTTGTATGTGGATTTGAGCCCCGCATCAGGGCAGATGGGTGGGAGGCACAAAGAGCGCGGAGCCTGCTTGGTATTCTCTCTCCCCCCTCTCTGCCCCTCCCTTGCACTCTCTCTCTCTCTGTCTCTCAAATAAATTAATAAAACTTAAAAAGAAAAAAAGGAATTTTAACACACACCAAAGGAAATGCTTTCCAGCACTGTTTGTGCAGAATTCTCTTTGCACTGACACATTAGCTCCAATTTTGGTCTATATACACTTACACACAATCTCTCTGTCCATGAGATACTTTGAATCCACAGTTGCACTTACTGAAATAGTCCCTTTTTCATCTGAACTTGAATGCATTTACCATTTATAATAAATTTACACATTACTGTGCTTCAGAAGTAAGTCTCTAACAATTACTCAGTATAGTTCTTAGGTTGAAATTTAATTCATTATGAACTGAGTAATTTTGAAATTCTGCATAGCCTGTTACTTACAGAAAGAAAACATCATATCCATGCCCGAACTGCCATTAGCTTACATCAAGTGTCTTTTATTTAACACAGGGGAGGGGAGAGATTAGTTTAATTTTTTTGGCATTTGTGACTTTTGTTCATGCTACAGAACTTGTGGAAGGCGTGATCATTTCCCTATTTCTAAAGCCCATGCTCGTCTTTTGGTCTGGTCATTTGGAAACGTCTCCTGGCCAAGAAATGAGGGGAGCTCTTTGCTGTAAGGGATGAGAGAAAAATAACGTTTTTCCCCCCACAAATCCTGACTGTAAACACAGGCCTGCCCCTCCATGACCCTGGATGCTGCCAGTTACACACACACACACAGAGCATGGGAATCCTCTTTCCTGCGGCCCTCACCTGCCACTTCCATCATGCTGCAGCCACAGCTCGGCGCAGGCAGTAAATCTGTCAGCAGGGCCTAGCACCAAATGGCACTGGGTTCCTATCTAGCCTTTTAAGACAAGCCTCCGAACACTTTCCTCCCTGTAGATTGACATAAATGCTTCACTCAGAGAAAGACTGATACCAAAATCGTTACTCAAGTTGCTTTTTCTCTTAAAAAATTTTATCAATACAAACTGATAAGAACACATTTCAAAGAATCATCTAAATGCATCCATACTTGAAAAATCAAGGACACTCATTCTGTTTTGGTTTTCCCGTAAATACTGCCTAGTGCCTGAAGAGCCGAAGATAAACTGAGGGATATGTTCAGAGTAGATCACTTGGCAGTCAGGTTTGAAGACTGTGCTTCTGAAGCGCCATCAACTACTCCAAGTGAAAGGCCTGTGTTTATTCCCCTTTAACTTGGAACACCACATTTGCAGCTTCTCTTTGTCCCATTAGTTCCAATTCAGTGCTATTATCAATGATGTATTGAAACAGAAAGAGGGTCACAAAGTAATCTGAGAAGGGGAAAAAAACCAAGACTGGGCATTCTAAATATTACAGCCATTTGGAAAGGATGACTAACACAGAAACCCTCAAGCCTTGCAACCAATTATAAACTGCTCTCCCCCAAATTTATTCATTTCTGATATTTTAGGTATATACTTCATATTTAAAATAAGTTTGATGGTTTGTTTTCTCCATATGTATGCATGTAGGTACATATACATATATGTATGTATATATGTACATATGCACAAACACACAGTCACATTTATATTAAAAATTGCTCCCATGCTATATGAGACAAACAAAAGTCTGGAGTTGGACCTGGGTTAAATTCTATTTTGGGCACTTATACATAAGTTTATGAGGAGTAAAGGACATATATAAGTACCTAGAATGTGACATGTAATTAAAAAAATATGTGTTAGTACTTACTTCTTCGTCAGTAGCCATGAAATAAATATTAGGGTTAAAAAAAAACATTTAAATTATTTTTACAGGATCAATGTAAATTTGTCATTTTTAAACCCCCTAAGAACTATGACTTGATTTTTTATTATTTTAGTACTGTTTCTTTTTATTTTTTTCCCTCTATGGACTGACATCATTTTATTTCATGAAAGGATAGACTTTTCAATGAATGGTTTTGGGAAAATAAGACAATCACATGCAAAAGAATGAAGTTGAACCTTTATCTTACATCATATACAAAAATAGACTCAAAATGGGTCAAAGATCTAAATGCAAAACCTAAACCCATAAAACCCTTGGAACAAAATGGGGAAAGCTTCATGACACTGGATTTGGAAAATATTTCTTGGGTATGATACCAAGCATAAACAACAAAAATAAATAAATAAATAAACTGGACTTTACCAAAATCAAAAACTATCTTCATCAAATGACATTTTCAACAAAACAAAAAGGCAACACACTGAATGGAAAAGAAATATTTGCAAATCATATCTGGCAAAGGGTTAACACCCAGACTTTATAGTGAACTCCTTTAACTTACCACCAACAAAAAACAGACAATTCAATTAAAAAACAAAGGGTTTGAACAGACATTTCTCCAAAGAAGGTATACAAATGATAAAAAACCACATGAAAAGATGCTCAACATCACTACACATTAGGAAAATGCAAAATCAAAACCACAATGATACCATTTCACTCATTAAGATGGTAACTATCAAAAAAGCAAGCAAACAAACAAAAACCAATTGTTGGCAAGGAAGTGGAGAAATGTGCGCTGCTGGTGGGAATGGAAAATGGCGCAGCTGCTATGGAAAACAGTATGGTGGTTCCTCAAAAAATTAAAAATAGAATAACCACATGATCCAGCAATTCTATTTCTGGGCATTTTCCCAAAAGAACTGAGAGCAGCTACTTGACATGTCTCCTGAGGCAAGGGAAGCAAAAGCAAAAATAAGCTGTTGGGACAACATCAAAACAAAAAGCTTCTGCACAACAATGGAAACAATCAACAAAACTAAAATGCAGCTTACAGAATGGGAGAAGATATTTGCAAATGACATCTCTGATAAAGGATTAGTATCCAAAATATATAAAGAACTTATACAACTCAGCACCCAAAACCCAAACCCAAATAATCCAATTAAAATGGAAAGAAGACATGAACAGACATTCCTCCAAAGAAGACATCCAGATGGCCAATAGACACATGAAAAGATGTACATCATCACTTATCATCAAGGAAATGCAAATCAAAACTACAATGAGATATCACTTCACACATGTCAGAATGGTTACAATTGGCAACAGAAGAAACAACAGGTGTTCACGAGGATGTGGAGGAAAGGAACCCTCATGCACCATTGGTGGGAATGCAAACAGATGCAGCCACAATGGAAAGCAGTATGAAATTTCCTCAAAAAGTTAAAAATAGAACAACCTTACCATCCAGGAATCACACTACTGGGAATTTACTCAAAAAATACAAAAGCACTAATTCAAAGGTATATGTGCATTCCTATATTTATAGCAGAATTATTTACAAAGCCAAGATATGGAAGCAGCCCAAGTGCCTAGTGATAGATGAATGGAGAAAGATGTGGTCATATATATAATGGAATATTATTCAGCCATAAAAAATAATAAACTCTTGCCATTTGCAACAACCCATGGATGGACCAAGGAAGTATAATGCTAAGTGAAATAAGTCAGTCAGAGAAATACAAATACCATATGATTTCACTCATATTTGGAATTTAAGAAAACAAACAAATAAGCAAAGAGGAAGAGAGAGAGAGAGAGATCAAGAAACAGACTCTTAATTATAGAGAACAAACTGATGGTTACCAGAGGGAAGAGGGATGGGGCATGGGTGAAATAGGTGATGGGGATTAAGGAATACACTTATAATGATGAACACAGGGTGATGTACCATGATATTGTACACCTGAAACTAACAACACTGTATATTAGCTAAATGGAATTAAAATTTAAAAAGAAAGAAAGAAAGAAAGAAAGAAAGAAAGAAAGAAAGAAAGAAAGAAGAAAGAAGAAAGAAGAAAGAAGAAAGAAGAAAGAAGAAAGAAGAAAGAAAGCATCTACTTGAACAGGTATTTGTACACCCATGTTGTAACATCATTATTTACAATAGCTGAAAGGTGGAAGGAACCTAAATGTCAATTGATAGGTGAATGCATAAACAAAATGTGGTATATATAATGCAATGAAATATTATGCAGATTTAAAAAGGAAGGAAGTTCTGGCACATGTTACAAAATGGATAGACCTTGAAGACACTACACCTGAAGCCAGTCACAAAAGGACACATTTCCTATGACATCACACAGATGAAGTACCTAGAGCTATCAAAATGTATAGAGACAGAAAGAATGGTGACCACCAGGGGTTGGGAGAAGAGAAGAGAGGAGTTACTATTTAATGGGTAAGGAGTTTAATTTAGGGAAAATGAAGAAAGCTCTGGAGATGGATGGGGTGATGGGGCGCAACAATATGAATGCACTTAATGCCACTGAACTGTACACTTAAATATGGCTAAAATGGTAACTTTCATGCTATGTATATTTTACCACAATAAACAAAATCAGTTACAAAAATCTAGCTTATTCTTCCCAGAAGATAGTTTTAATCAATATACAGGAGCTTGATCAGAAAATCCATTCTCACCTGTAGGGTAGCACTCCACTTTTAAAAGCTGGTCCCAGTACACTAACAAATTTCCCAATGTGTGTTACTAATAGCAATTTTAAATATAAAAAGAGTCCTTTCTGGCTTGAAATTCCTTGAGTAGCCTATTTTAATGTGGCAATTACTTAAGCGTTAGAAAGAACAGGGGTGCCTAGGTGGCTCAGTTGGTTAAGTGTCTGACTTTGGCTAAGGTCATGATCTCGTGGTTCGTGAGTTCAAGCCTCACATCGGGCTCTGTGCTGACAGCTCAGAGCCTGGAGGCTGCTTCGGAGTCTGTGTGTCCCTCTCTCTGCCCCTCCCCTACTCATGCTCTGTCTCTCTCTGACTCTGAAAAATAAAAACATTAAAAAAATTTTTTTTTAAGAGTCAGAAAAAACTAATTCACATTCTAGTTCTACTACTTAGTATAAAAAACTAAGCAAGTATTTAATCTCTTAGTTTCTTCATCTATACAACTTTAACCTTTTAAGACTGCTAAAAAGATTACTGTCAGATAAAAAATTAAATTAAATTAAAAAATAAAAAAAGAAAGACAATATATATACATATTTACATCAACACCCCAAATCAAATAATCCAATTAAAAAATGGGCAGAAGATAAACAGACATCTATCCAAAGAAGATATACAGATGGCCAACAGACACATGAAAAGATGTTCATCATCTCTTATCTTCAGGGAAATGCAAATCAAAACTTCAATGAGATATCACCTCAGTACCTGTCAGATGGCTACGATCAATAACATAAGAAACAACAGATGTTTATGTATGTATGCATACATGTGTATAATATATATATATATTTACAAATGCATATATATCATTATTAAATATTAGCACAATCTAAATATTACACAACAGATATACAGCAACTTACACTATCATTATACTCAAACTGCCTTCCCACACCTTCAGCATAAATATGTCAACACATTATTTCGGTTAAAGACTGTTATTGACTAAATACTGCTATGTCTGAAACGTCATCTAACTCTTATGAGCAGTTCTCTCTTGCAAGTGTTCCAAGACAAAGGTATAGGTGAGTCAAGTAACCAGTTCAAATTTGTGTCTGTCAGCATTTTGGAAGAGGCAGCTTTTTGCATGGGTTTCCAGACCTAAGACATTTGTTTATTTGTACCATAGATAAAAGTTTATTTTTTTACTTCACATTTTACTATTTTGTCTTAGAAAAGAAATTTGTGCTAAGCATGTAATGAAACAAGCTAAAATGCATGAAGAAGGACTTAATGATTTCCCTCCCTCTTTTTCCATCCCCCAGCTCGGGTAAACAATGTGAGCATTTTTCTCCTTGATCATACACAAATATACAAGCATACATGTACATACAATTCTAAAGATTATTTTTTTTTTTACAAAATGGAATTGTACCAGATACATTGCATCACTCACTTAACATATAAACATTCCTCCAGTTCATAATTATGAATCTAGCTCATTTTATTTTTTTTAATGCTTATTTATGTTTGAGAGAGAGAGAGAGAGACAGAGACAGAGCACAATCAGGGAAGGGGCAGAGAGAGAGACACAGAATCTGAAGCGGGCTCCAGGCTCTGAGCTGTCAGCACAGAGCCCGATGCAGCGCTTGAACTCACGAACTGCAAGATCATGACCTGAGCTGAAGTTGGCCACTTAACCGACTGAGCCACCCAAGCACACCAGAATCTAACTCATTTTATATTATAGAATTATATTCTCTAGTATGATATACCACAACTGATTCAACTTGGGCATTCATGAGTTTGTTTGGGTTTTATTTGCTTGTCTATGTGTTTGTAAACCATTACAAAAAAATTCTGTGATAAATCATCTTCTATAAATATCTATCCATAATAGAGCTTCTATTTCTTATTATAAGATAGATATTCAAAGAGCCAATGAGTGTATTTACTTTTAATTTTGAAATTGATTATTTACTATGCATTGATCTACTCTCTATTCTATTTGCCTGATTTAGTTGTCTTTTTCTAGGGTGGTAACTAACATAACACTTTATCGGTTATGGTAGAGATGACAATTGCTAATGAATATTTGTGTTTTCTTCCTCTTCCTATGTACACCACTAACATCTATTTCTCAGGGTGCTGGGGTGGCTCAGTCAGTTAAGCATCCCACTCTGGATTTCAGTTCAGGGTATGATCTCATAGTTCGTGGATTTGAGCCCCTGCATCAGGCTCTGCGCTGACAGACGAAGCCAGCTTGGGATTCTCTGTCTCCCTCTCTCTCTGCCTCTCCCCTGCTCATGCTCTCTCTCTGTCTCTGTCTCTGTCTCTCTCTCTCTCTGTCTCATAAATAAACAAACAAACAAACAAATAAATAAATAAATAAATAATAAAATACATTTCTCATTCCTCTTGCATTTAGGTAAGGCCACGTGATTAGTGACTACTCCTCAAGGAAGTTTAGGGTGAGACTTCATCTTCTTGCCAATCACTGGGTGAACAAAGATTTTCACAAGGGAGGAAAAGCCACAAGACAGAAGGACTACAGGTGTGCTGGTTTATCACTGTCTTGCCTCTCAGCGCCAAATCTACCCCTCTTTGCCCTGCTTTGTCACACTGAAGTCAGATCCTATAAACAAACACTCCTCCTTTGCCAGGTGGCACAAGGCTAAGCTTGTCAGCAGAAGGTGTTAGAGGGATGCTCTAAGAGGAATGGGCTTCTTATCCTGATTCTGAGGTGTTTTTTCCTATTGATTCTTGAAGCCCATGGCAACAGTGTGCCGGATACTTGGTGGCACTCAGCCACCCAGCAAGTCTCCCTGGAGCACAGGCAGGCAGCTTCTTACAGAGCCTCACCAGCATAGTGGGTAGTTTTCTGCTTGCCAGCCTCAGCCTGTGGCACTTCAGCAAACCTTCTTGCTTTCCAACTGACCACAGCCACATCCTTTCCAAGGAGCTCTGACTCTCAGCTTTTGGGGGCTGCAGGAGAGGCGCTTCCAAGTCTGTCCCTCTTTTGAGTACTCTGCTTCAGCCCTAGAGGTAGAAACTGCTTCTCATATCTGCTATTTCTCTGTTCTTTACAGTGTTCTCTCTGTACCTTAGTAGTTAATCCCCCTAGTTCATAAATCTCTAACTTAAAATTTCCCTGCTCAAATTACTGCTGTAGTTTCTGTCTCCTGACTGATACAGCATATCCCTGACTGACTGGTGAAAAAGAGCCTCTCACCTCCACCACCTATTACAGGAATATGAAATACTTGTGTTGGCCAATAAAACTTGAGGGTTGCTGGTCATAGCACTTACACTACCTTGTACAAGCAACTGAATTACAGAATTATTGTAGCAGTTAATATCTGGTAAATCAAGCACTCTAGGACCTTTTTCAAACTGGCATAGCTATTCTCAGACAACAATACTTCGATATGAAATTTGACTTCACTTATCTCATTCTAGTCAATGAAACTTTCACTCTACTGGAATTATGATTTGAATAATATTTTTATGGAACTTATATTTTTATAGTATTAACTCTTTCCCTTAGGAAACATATTATGATTCTGTAGTTGTTTAGACTTTATATAATATCCTCCAATAATATAAAACCTTTTTCCATATAGGAATACCTTGCTTATTATATTTCTTTTATCATTACTTCAAATAAGATATATCCCAATTTTTAAATTATTCTTTCTAATTCAAAGAATTTATATAGATTTTCATATATTGATTTTTTCTAGCCAAATTACACTCTATAAATTCTATCTATAGCTACCCTGCCTGTGGACTATTACAAATAATGCTTCTTTGAATATTCTTGTACATCTCTTTTGACTTGGCATATGCATTCAACTTTAACAAACACCTACCTAAGGAGTGGAATTGTTGGCCATAGAGACCTACTGAGCCAGGATCTAGTTAGTGCAGTTTCATGAACAAGACTTTGGTATACTTTGAAAATTTTGAATTAATTTTTTTTACATTTATAAGTGCATGTCTCAGAGAAATATAACTGATCTAGTAAAATCATATGCTATAGAAGCAGTGTATACAATTGTTGCTGAATAGTTCCCAATATTTAGGCAGAAATGTCACTAGACTTGAAAAGGCAATTAACCAGACATCACAGTTTGATAGGCCCAAATTATAGAAGACACTGACAATCAGGTATGATGTTTGCATTAGACACTGGGTAATGGACACTGAACAGTGCAGTGACCTGGTCTAAGTAATACTTTAGGGAGACACTCTGGCAGAATGGATGGCATTGAATGAAGTGTGATTCAAGGTAGTGAGCTATTTAGAAACTGCTTGAAAGTAATCTCTTTTTGGAGACTTCAGAAAATGGGGGAGATACTGGGAAAGCTTCAGACAGTTGCACCACAATGAATCCAAAAACTTGTCTTCCTTTGTAGTAATTTCATCATATTTAAATGCAAGAAGAATGTAAACATCAAATTTTCCACAGGTTAAATATACCTCACAATTTCCAGCCCAAATTTTAAGTTTGGTTCCAACTCTGTATGAATATGTAAGAACAAATTGATTGAGTTAAAAAAGAAAAAAAATGCTTTACAGCGATGAAAATTACCAGAAGCCTTAGGAGAAAAGAGGTCTACCCTTCAACAGCACAGCAGACATAAATAGAATTGTTGTAATGATTTTAGTCATGCTAATAAAGTCACTGAATTTCTACTTTATGAAGGAGTTTCTCAAATTACTGAAAACCTTGCTTTGCATATTTTTGCTTTTAAAAGCCCAGGAGGTACAAGTGGAGAATAATTAATACCTTCCTGCAGAGACAAGAACAGACTCCTCAAGAGAATCAAATGAAAAGCAGGAATAGGGAGCATTCAGCACAACGTGCCCTGGAGAATCTGCCTGCCAGTGTGATGCCTGCTCATCCACCACTTATATCCACATCCTCTTTGAAACAGAAACTTTAAAAAAATCACTTTTTGCACAGCCAGGAAAAGGAAGATTTGAAAACAGTACTGTCATCAGAGAAGGTAATATCCCATTAGCACAATTTCTCCTACTGGTTTTGTCAGTTTCCACATGCAGATACATCATGCAGAAATACACACCCCTGCATGTGGTACTGTAGTAAGGGCCTGTGTTTCGATGTGTCATTCCTCACCAACACCCAGATAGCCTTAGGGATCCCAGAAACTGTTCCAGAATTTCAAGGCATCAAGTTAGCACCCCCAAAAGGTTATCTCACAGTTAGGTTTTGGGTATGCTAAACTCAGGGTCAAATGGCCCCAGTCGGAGCTGTGTCAGTCCTGTTAGGTAGTTGAAGAGACAAACATAACAGCCACGAGACTCCTTGGAGTTCTTTCAGTCAAAAATCACTCAGACATGATGTTTATTTATAGGAACATTTTTGGCTGCACTAAGGGAAGATGGATGAACCAAAACCTAGTTGGACTTGTCATTAATGGTCCAAATCAATCATTACAAAAGGCCACTGCACTACCTCAAAAAGAGGACCACAAACAAAAGAATTATGGAAAGATGAGAGATGACTACTTTGCTGATGTTTCTTTAATTATAAATAATTTTTAATATATTCCAATAGTGATAGGCAGATTATTGACTTATTTGTATTAATGATGCATTAATAATAGTGTAGCAACATTGAATCAATTAACTTTATAGGAAAATTAGACAACTTTAAGCCTATCAAAAGGTAGTATACAAACAAATGTATTCTGTTCCATGTGGTAATGTAAGAGATCAATAAACAGGAAGTTTATTTTCCATATTTTCCATAACACTAATTTCAAAGCAGAGGATTTGTACCTTTGTGAATTGTATTTAACACATAGAAACTAGACCATGAATTTAAGGTAAGGTGGAGCTATGAGACATTCTTCAAGAGACACATCTACAGTTCAGAACAGCCTCAACTCAGAACTGCCCTTAATTTATACTCCTTAGTAAGTAAGTAAAAGAAGCTTCATGAATGTAGAATTAGTAGTTATCAGTTCTGTATTACTTGGTTTCCTGGCCTTTGAGGCCCACTGGCAACTGGCATTAGGAAAGACCACAGCCTAAGCAATGACTAAAATGCCACTGTGTACACACTCCCTTCTCACACTAAGTAGAAGAGCTATTCACAATTATATTGAGCACATGTAAGGAATGGAATGTAGGCCAAAGAGAGTGATGGATTATTTACCTTTGGGAAAACTCCAACACTCAGAGTATAAACATAACCCTCTTCTGTAGAACATGGCAACTTTCAACAATGCAGGTGAGCAGTCAACAGGGCCTAATTGTTTTCTAGACTTTTAACTCCAATATATTACAACTCAAGATACTGAAATAACTTGCAAATAAGATTGTAATATGCTTATCACTGAACACTAGAGATTGAGAGATGTCTCAATTTACAAAAAACAAACAAATGAAAATAAGAAGAAAATATGAAACATGAATTGAAACTTGCAAGCTTTGTATTGATCTTAGTTAAGCGTGTAGAACAGGCCACCAGTGGGTGGTTTGTGAGCACTATAAAGGAGGTGGTCACAAGAAGCCAAGTGGATTCAACAAAACTAATGCATTTTGTCCCCTGTTTATTTTGTGTTTAGGGTTATAAGCAGTTTCTTTTCTTTGGGAAAAGCATCCCCATAAAAATCAGAGGCTAATGCTAATTTAAGTAAAGAAAACTAAAGGTGATGGTTCTTTGACAGATAATCGATGTTTGGAATTAGTAAGAGTATATTGGATGCTAGTTCATTCAGATACAGGACATAAGTCCACCTTGTGCTATAGGCAAAGCAAACAAAAAGAATGAAATCTGATTAAAGATAGTATTTGTTACAGTGGTATTTACAAATTTGATTTTTCCAAGTCTCAAAACATATCATTATTATTTAGAACATTAATTATAAATTTGATTTTTCATAGCATCAAAATTATTAGATCTGAAATTTTCTTGAGTTAATTTTATTATTCAAGCATCAGTCTTCAAATTTAGAAAATGTTCTGTCTTCATTTGCAGATGAGGCAAACAAGATGCATGCATTTTAAATGTAAATCAATAAATAAAAGCTGTAACTTAAAATCCGGTTCTCCTAAAGATCTATGTATTACACTCTTTATTCAATATCTGAACATGAGACTTTAATTCTATTTTCATTTATTTCTATTTTCATTAAGCTTTCTCGTGCACTAACTGCAACTGTTTTCCCCCCTTACTGAGCTACCTAAGATGGTTACAAAAGGAAAAAAAAAAATAATGCATAACTTGCAAATTTAAAATTCTAGGTAAGGATTGCAAATGATAATGATCAGAGGGGAAAAAAGGAAGTGTTAGTACTTTTATATCAATTGCAGACATAAATATTTAAGATCTTTAAAATGTCTATAAATTCTTATGCAGTGAATATCACAGATTTGATCTAAGTGTTTTGAAATGAAGAAATAATATATCTAACATGCCCCTATCTCCATCCATTAGTCATTCTCTATTCCCTTGCTATGATGTTTCCTCTCCTCAGCATTTGTGATTTTCTAAAATTATACTATGTGTACTTTTATTTATTATCCATCTTCCCATTTGAATACAACTTTGTCTGGTTTGTTCACATCCAACATCTAGGTGGTGTCTGAAACACAGTAAGATTTCAATAAATATTTGCTAAAAGAATTGATTAATTTAAAATATCAAAAAACTATATATATCAAAACATGGCACATACAATACGTGATGCATAGAGTTGTTAGATGAACTGCATTAATTTAACACAGGTACCTATTTGCTAGAATCCTAACTAAATATCTCTTCAGCATTTCCATTTTTTTCTGAGAAGAATGAGCAAGTCACCTTTCTCTGATTTGCAAGCTCTCTGTTTTCTAGAATACCAATAGAGAACGTTAAACCTCAAAGTGATAAAATGATGGCCTAGAAAATATCTGAATATATCCACTGTTCTCATGATAATCCTAGAAAAACATGCATTTTGTTAATAAGTAAACTTGGAAGCAGATATTTATTTAAATATACTTCCTAATTATCTCAATGAGGTCCATACAGTAAATAATAGGACGGTGGGGCTAATTTCAAAATAATAGGGATCTTTGCCTTCTAGCATGTCTAGACCTATAAAACGAAGTATGATTTGGTGTGAAAACGGGAGCAAATGTAGAGATTTGATGGAAAGAAAACAAATGCAAGTACAAAGGCTAAATTGAAGTTCAGTAGATTATTGATACAAGAGTAGAATTTAACTAAAAAATAAAATAAAACCTTAGTAACTTCATCAAATGCTTCCACAGAAGCAAAATGCTCACCTTAGTGTCTGTCTAGTCACTGTATACACCATTATCATTTACAATTGGATCCACATTAAACATTAAGTCAAAATCATTTTCTGAAAATTAGTTCCAGATTACGGCAGATGTTTTGGGTTGCATATTTTAAAAATAAACTACAAAATACAATAGTAGCCATCTGTTTCAGAATTTTCTGTTTATTGTTTTCTATGGTGTAACAGGCAAAAATAGAAACAGATAAAAGGAAACAGCTGTCATGGAAAACTTTGAAAGGCCAAAAAACTGTGCTGTTAAATCAGTAATGAAATGAATGAATTGGTCATTTTGAATAACAAGATTTGTGTTTAAATAACGGCTTTGAATTTTTTATTAAGTTGTCCAGTTACGTTGGCAATACTTTGTCTTAAGCCATTAATAGCTGAAGAATATTATAAAATCATAAAATTTATATAAACTCAATACAGCTTCCCATTGACATATATATATATATATATATATATATATATATATATATATATATATATAATGTACTGACATATATAATAAAGATTTTATTTTAAATGGCAGTGAGTTGGTGGCTCTATGAATTGGCCTCTCACAACTTTACATTTGAAATGTGTTCATATTGCCAGAACTGATATTGCTGGCATTTTGGAGTAATTTCTATAAACAATAAGACTGATCTGACTGGATGGAGAAAAAACTATTTTCCTACCCCAAAGAACACTGGAAGAAAATCTTTTTTCTTCCACTGTCTTTCTACAGAATTCAGAACTCTAAGGAATGTACCTTTGTCTTCAGACCATTCCTACCTCCACTCCTGTCACATAAAACCTGCTCTTTAAGGCTCATGCAATTTTATTATACTCTCCACTCCATTCTTGTTAGTGTCATCAAAATGAAGTGAAGGTCCTTATCATCCAATCGAGTTTTCTCTCCATGTTAAATCCTATCATCTGCCTGAAGAACTTTGCTGTTCCAACAAACCCAGTCCTTCAGTTTCCTGGCTTACAGGTTCCATGTAACCTTCTCTTCCACTTCCAACTTGGATACCCACACCAGATTGGCACCCAGCCCTGTCACAATCCATGATCGCTCCATCTCCAAAAACAATGAGTCACAGCCACTTTCTCACCATAACTGTTTCTCCTTCCACCTCACTTATTCAACCTCTCCCCCCAAGCAGCACTTTGCCTTCATTAGACCACCAACTCAGTAATGCCTCTATCACAGCTCTTCCAATACAGAAATAATCTCCTTTCTTCATTTTCCCATCATCCAGGTATAGCACGCCTAGCAGAATCCAATCATCATGAACACCTGAAACCTAAGATCTAGATTCCAAAAGCAAAACCAAATGACACATATAACAAAAAAGTTACATTGATGGAAAGAGGAGGAAAAAAAATAAAAGGCAAAGCTTGATCCTACTCAGCTTTATATTCTGCCCCTCCTAACTGAGCATCTTCAAGATCCATCCCAATACATTTTTTTGTTTGCTTGTTTTCGTTCTGATTCCCGCTAGTAAATATGAGCCATAGCCTACATATACGTCTCCTGAAGAGGTAGTAGTTCCATAGAAAGACCATGTTGAGGCCTGGCTCCATCAGCTAATAAATAAATTAAAATAAATAAATAAATAAATAAATAAATAAATAAATAAATAAATAAATAAATTGTATGTATATATGTATGTAGTGAAAGATCCTGAGGAGAATAAACATCTTTTTCAAGAAATACATTTCAGATAAGGTTTTTGCCTGCATGCAGCAGGACACTACTGTCCTCTAACAAGGGGGAGGTGAGTTAGCCAGACTGGGGGATTCACGGGAATCTGTGGGTTTGTGGTTCTCAAGAGCATCTACCCAAATGTCCCCATTCCACGATTTTGTCTTACCAGGGGATACTAGCTGGGACTATGAATCCAGTCTCTTGTAACTCTGCCAGTCTCACAATCGAATTTCAGGCCTAATTTTCATCACAGGTGGCTCTGTGGTTGTAGGAGATGAGGCTCTCTTTAAATGCTACTCTGTAAGCTCTTTGTCTTCATGATGTACCTTGGTAGTTGGCTGCCCTGAACCTGTCATTCTTGTCTAGCGAAACTTCTGTAGCAGTTAACAACTGCAAATCATCTCCACTATTGTTATAAGAAACACTGACCCCCTCATATCTTTAACTGCTAAAGCAATCACATAAACCAGTGCCTCCTTTTTCTTCTGTGTTCCATCCTTGTTTCCTAACTACTACAATGTGAAAATTCAGTCACATAGTAAGATACAAAGTGAATATATCAATACATTGTGTATGTAAAAATAATAATCAATCAGAAGATATAATCAGAAAAATATTGCATTTATAATATTTTTTTAAAGCTTAGCAAATAAATTACGATTAGGTTCAGCTATATGCAACATAAAACTCAGTGTCTTAGACACACAAGTGGTTATTGTTTCATGTGCAAAGTCCAGTGGTCAGGGGTCCAAGACTAGAACAGCTGTTCCACAGATCACTAAGAGTCCTGGGCTCCTTCCTGGTTTCTGCTCTAACCATAGTGTCCCATTCTCACCACAAGAAAGAGAAAGGAGAACATACCTTCCCACTTAAAAAACACTCCTCAAAATTGCATATACCACTTCCACTTACATCCCTTTGTCCAAAACTTGGTCAGTGGCCAGGCTTACCTGCAATGGAGGCTGTGAAATGAGGCAGACATGTGCCAGCTAAAATTCAGGGCTTCCACTGCAGGGAAACAAGAGGAGAAATAATATTAGGGACAATTAGCAGTCTCTATTACACATAGGAATGTTTAAGAAGAAAAATGTAAGATCTAGAAAGAAATACTTTTAAATTGCCTGAGAGATACATAGGATCTGAACAAATGAAAAAGCACGTCATGTTCTTGGGTAAACAACAGGAAAATTTGCCTTGATAATCCACAAATAAGTTGTAATAGCCATGAATTTTAATGCCTCAAACACTATAACAAAAACGTGTATGAAATAAGACTGTTAAATATATGAGTAAATGACAGAAACACAGTTATAGTAAAAAATAAGAACCTTTGGCAGATCAAATAAATTAAAATAAGGTCACGATTATTTTTAACACTAGACTAAATGATATCCAGATGTCAGCTAAGGTCATCTTTCTGTCAAAAATAAAATTGGTAAACACCCCCATTACACATCAGGCAAAAGTTCCTCCCCACCACTTCTGGGAATTCCCATGTCTTCCCTTCTCAAAATTCCCTCCAGCCTTGTTCTTGCCCTCTCAACCTCATTAGATTCTTGCCTTCTGTTTCATTCTACTTTATTCACTGTGCATTGGCCCAGACATGGTACACAGACCCTTTTCTTCATTTATCTAACAACAGCTCACACAGGCCTTTTTGTATGTATGGTCAATGTAAGTGAAAGTTTGGGGCAGTAAAGTAGAATTACAACCCTGATGAGCAGATTATGTATACTAGACAGCCTGTTCTTAAAAGTCATTAGAGTTTGGCTATCCCACCACTGTGAATTTCACCCACTTTTCTAGTAAATCTAGCTTCTTCCCTTGTCACATAGCTCTGCTTCCCCCAGGAAAAGTGCCCAAACATTTCCCTGTTGCTCTGTTTTCAGGTCTACTTCATTTTGCCTTATCTCAGAAAATAACACACACACACTCTCTCTCTTTCTCTCTCTCTCTCTCTTTCTTAAAGATAGCTCCAACAATTAGCACAGGTAGAACGTATCAGAAGGGTTACAATATCAACGTAATTTCCATCATGCTCTATACAGTAACACCTAATAAATAATGATGCACTGCAGCCAGCTTGTACTGGCTCACAAGGGACATTTATGTGAGGGGTGCCTGGGTGGCTCAGTTGGTTAAGTGTCCAACTTCGGCTCAGGTCATGATCTCAATTCCTGAGTTTGAGCCCCGCTTCAGGCTCTGTGCTGTCAGCTGAGAGCCTGGAGCCTGCTTCAGATTCTGTGCCTCCCTCTCTCTCTCTCTCTGTCCCTTCCCCACTCATGTTCTGTCTCTTTCTCTCTGTCAAAAATAAATAAACATTCAAAAAAATTTTTTTAAAGACAATTATGTGGATTTCTTTCCTACTCCCCATTTACTGACTTCATATCCAGAGGTCGAAATCCACATAGTGTAAGTATTTACACCTTGGAAGTTGGAAAACACTACAAATATCATTGTTTTTGTTTCAGTTTGGGTTTTTTTCCTGTGATTTTCTGTTTTGTTTTGTTCTGTTCTTGATTTTTTGTTTGCTTATTTTGAGGACACATTTATCAGCACAACACAGCATATACTCTAGAAAGCTCTGTATTTAATGCGTAAACAAAGATTTTTTTTACTCCCTCCCAAAAGAACCAGCTTAACCCTCCAGGGCAGAAATAAGAGCAGGGCAAGAACACTAAACAACAAGATGATTCCACTGCTTGGATTCGACACAGACCACAGGAATACAATACTCTGCCTTATTCTAGTGCATGATTTTCTCCATGCAACAATATTGAGTAGAACTGTTCAGGCAACATGGATATGCAACTGTATAAACTGTATAATCTATTAATTTGTTACGTATACTAACCTTACTAGAGTTCAAATTTGAGGACAAAGAGAAGCTATTATATCACATCATAAAGAGAGGCTCTGGGCATCAATATCTCTGATCTAATGAAAAACAGAAAAATCAGCCTACTATCCTCATCCAGGTCCCATCCCCACCACACCATACCCCAACCACCTATATAAGGAGTTGACTTGAGAGAAAGAAGGAAAGACTGTTGAAGTCATTGGGCTTTTGGTATATGTAGTATTCATGGGAAAATGCACTTCCACAGCACTCAAGTCAAGATGCCAGGAGGGGATTCTCTCAGAAACTGTTGAATAGAAATATTTAGTCCCTCCAGAATGGGCAAGTTGGCCTTGGATTGAGGGAATGACTATCTGCCAAGACTTGATGACTTGCCCCTACAAATTAAAGAGAGATGATAACAATAGAATAGCAAAGACATCATTTGCTCTTCTAAGGGTGGATGAATTCTTATAGATCCAAGGGACACCAGAAAAGGAACTAATCTTGAGATCTTTTAGCCAGTACCTCATCCAAGAAGGCTGCCCTCCAGGTTAAGGGACTACAGCATGGAGAGTCTATAATGTATACCACTGTGGATGGGAACTGGGTAGAAGAAATTAGAAGTGCGTATGCAAGAGAAGATGCCCCATGCCAGAGAAATGAACTACAGGAAGATCTCATAGGATGGTGTAAAGAACTCACACATGCGCCTCCACTGAGAGAGTGCCTTTCACATGGAAAGGCCACCATCACCAGCCTGTCAGGATTAACCTGAGGAGCAGCATAAACCAGCACAAGCCAACAAAGAGGGAAGCACAACTCTACCTGGTTAAAACAGATAACTTTTCAGTCCATTTTTCCACTTGTCTAGATGAGAGGGTGAAATAAGAGGGTACAAGAACTGCTCGTGTTAATCTCCCACTTAAAGACCCATGAATCATGACTTTAAGAAGTGATGTGGTGAAGCAAAATTTTAGATCAAGTATGAAGGGATTTTTAAACTTGATTGGGTTGAGTTTTTAAATCGGAGAGTGTCCAAAGGTTATGGAATGTGTCTATGATACTCTTAAAGAATGAAGTGAAGAATTTGATAAATGTTGAAAGTCCTGATTAGAGAAAAATAAAATTTCATGTTTGTACTCCATCCAGTTGAGATCCACCTCTTAATAAACAGTGCTTATTTGGATTTACACAAAACAAAAACAAACCCAAACCTTCCTCCTTTATTGCCTTTTTCCTCTCTCCTCACAAATCCCTTTCAATGCTCCCTCACTGTGACAGACTCTCTGTTAGTTTATTCCAGTTCATGCCACTCTTCTGGATGCTGATAGTGGCCTCTCTGAATGAAAGGCATTGAAAAGAGTTGATCTCTCATGGACCTTCTTCATGTGTGAGTTCTCCACCCTATCCTGTGACTGTTCTCTGGCCCAGGTGATCAAGTCCGTACTTTCTGGTCCCTTCCCTGCCATGTATTCATATTATGGTAAATGGCTTGGTGTCCTAGGTTATCTCATCTGGAACCAATGGAATTTTTTCCCTTTATTTAGCAATTTATTTATTTGTAAAGTAGTATTTAAACCTAAATACATATTGGCACAAACTTCTCATCATTTTACTTCTCAACAAAGACAAGATGTCTAATTTCTCCCTCCATTCCCCTAAGTGCCAGCCCCAAGCCTCACCACTATTTGTCTGCGCAGTAATTTAGCTTTTCAAAAATCCAAAGATTAGATCATATGCTCTGATAAGCAAATGACACGATAGTTTGAGTTTAACATAGAAGAATTCATAGAAGCCTTGAAAGTTCAAGCTTTCCTTTCTCCTCCCATCACAATCTGTTTTCCCAATAAAATATATACCTCATTCTTGCCTCCTCTCACTCAGAAGGTAAAGGCTGTTACAATTGTTTTATTTTGTTTTGGTTTGTTTTGAAAAAAGTTCCCCCTCCCAACATAATTAGGCATACTGGAGTGTGTGAATGTAGAGACAAGAAGCCAAATTCATTCTATAAACATACTTGAACTGAGGAATTGCATCAGTAAAATATATTTTTTTTAATATTTGACTTTGTGTCTCTAGGCCAGGCATGTGCTCTCCCCACCAACCTCATTGAAACCACTTCCTAATGAATTACACTTGGCCTTTGGGCACATTCATATCACTCACTTTATTTCTAAAGGTGTTTGGATTGATCTGAAACAAACGTGGAATATCTGGGTGGATGGATGGATGTTTCCCACTAACTGTGAATGTGCCTTCTTTTCAAGCATCCATAAAACTTGTAAATATTGTTTCAAGAATGGGCAAATAAATCAGCAGAATATTAGAGACTATCTTAAAACTAATAAAATAAAAAAGATCATAATAGATAGAAAAGAACCATTGTAAACCAATGTATATAGATGAATTACTGAAAGGTTTTGGGGAAATTATACTTTTGAGGAACATATTAAGTTGGATCACAATTTTAAACTACCATCCATTAAAATAAATTTTATTTTAAAATAAAAGCAGAAAACAGATGGGAATAATGATGAACTGATCTTGTAGTGAATAAGCACTTTCTAAATATGGAAATAAATAGATTAGGAAGTGCTGGTTAAATTTATCTAGATAAAATTTGAGGCTCTCTGAAGAGCAGAATCTTATAAAATTGTAAGACAATTCAAACTGAGAATATTGTTTATATCAATAATGACAAACACATTTAATAGTACTTAAAAAACTCACTCAATACATTAAAAACTCACTCAAACTCATAATAATGAACAAATACTATGAATATAAAAATTAGAGAAGGTAGCATATAAGTGACTAATAAAATATGAAATAAAATATGAAATATAAAATAAAATATAAAAACTTTTATATTTAGATTTAGCTAGCTGGACTCAGAGAAATCCCCATTAAAGCAGAAAGAACCATTGTTTATGTTGTCTAAGTTGTCCTGTTTTAAAGATAATAGTGCTGCCATGAGTGTGGTGAGGACTTCACACACATACTTATAGGTAAGGATAAACTGGTATAAACTCTCTGGAAAATAGTTCAACAACATGTACAAATATTAACAAATATATTACTGCTTAATCTGAAGGAAATAGTCACAGGTTAGAATCAAGATTTATTTTGAAAGAAGTTCATGACAGGTTATCCATAAAAGCAAATATTGGAAACTACCTAATTTCCGATAACAGAAAAATAATTAAATAACTTTTAATAGTATTAAATGACATCGTAAATGCTTTAAATATAATATTAGGTGCAAAAGTACATATATCAACTTATAAAATTCTAAATCATAAAAAAACACAAAGGAAACAAAACATCAACATTAATTATATTGAGATTGTATAATTATAAAGTTTTATTTTCTTCTAAAATCTATTCGGTATTTTTCTGAATTTGGTAAGTGTGTATTATAAACATTTTATAAAGTGTTTGATAAAGCATTGAGTATATTTTTCAACCATCTGGAAATCTAATGAAAATACAGCTTTATATCACAGTGGGTTTGGGGCTGCTGTCGCACCACAAGAGTTCAAATCCAAAGCATCTATTACAAGCCTAAGAGTTAGAGACAGTAGAGGGACAAGGAATTTTCTTGCCCTTAAAAAGTGTCCAGTCATGGGGCGCCTGGGTGGCTCAGTCGGTTAAGCGGCCGACTTCACCTCAGGTCATGATCTTGCAGTCTGAGTTTGAGCCCCGCATCGGGCTCTGTGCTGACAGCTCAGAGCCTGGAGCCTGTTTCAGATTCTGTGTCTCCCTCTCTCTGACCCTCCCCCGTTCATGGTCTGTCTCTCTCTGTCTCAAAAATAAATACATGTTAAAAAAAATTTTAAATAAAAAGTGTCCAGTCTAATGAAGGAACAGACAAGACAGTCAACTACTAGAACACAATATGCTAAGTGCTATAACTGAGGCATTCACAGCAGCCAGTGCAAGTACAGTTGAAAAACAGCGAATTCAGCCTAGAGGAGGGTGTTGGAAAAACCTCCACAAAGAACGTGCCCTTTGATCTGAATCGTTCTTCTTCCTCATTCTTTTCTTCTTACAGTAGTTTAGAGATCAAGGAGACATAGTAAAAACATAGAGCCTTCAGACTGCCAACAAGGTCTCATTATGAGGGATTCTTAAAATCAACTGGAGAAAGGTTATTTATTCTTACTATCTTGAATCTGAAAAATCTAAGGCCTCTTTCTAATAAATTGAGGAGGAAAATATCCCTCAATGGAATCAGAAATTGGTGACCTTGAGTACTTTGCTGCATGTCAGACGTGGGACTGAGATCCTAGGAGCACGATGTGGCAAAGAGAGATACTCCTCTTCAAGAAGGGACAGGCTTCCTGGCTGCAAGCTATGGAATGTAAGACTGACAGCCTCCAGCCATTAACTATACCAGGGGCTATCCCAGCTTTCCAGCTGAGGTCACTCTTATCTGAGGACAGAGGAAGACAATCTAACCAATGCCTGACCCAAATAGGGATATAAGAAGCTGGCCATTTTCATCCAATATGGGATCCTCTAAGGGCACTTGCTGCTCCAGACCTGTCTGTTGAGCTTCATCAGGTCAGCATCACAGTCAGATAGCTTCCCCTTGTCCATTTCTGCCTCTTTCCTTCTTTCCTTCCCCTTTTGCACTCCTACTTGGTCTCCATATCTGCTTCCCAGAGAATCCAATATCACAAGGTAGGTGAGTCAAGAAGGCCCAGGGAAGTGTGGGCAAAGAAGAAAAAAGGAACAGAACCAGAAGGAAAAATGAATTTGGTCTCCATGACACTAACTGGGCCAATAGCAATGTAGTTTTCTTTCTGGTAATGTCCTCTAGGCTGTTGTGGATATTAAAAAGCACACAAGGAGCATAGTGAGATGCAGCATGTACACCAATTAGGAGGAATTAGAACATTAGGAAACCGTTGTCAATTGGTTGGCTTGGGTGAATAAAAAAGAAAACAATTGAGACATTGAGACATGGCAAGAATTAACTCTGGAAAGTTGGAAGGTAGGCCATGGAGAATACTAATGTACTTTCTGTAAAATAAATGAACATCTTTCCTTTCAGCTTTCTTAAATATATTGTTTTTGACTTCCATTATTTTTGTGGTCTTATGAGAAGACAATAGAATTATAACATGAAAACTCAAAGTGAAATTTATTGATATTGATATCATAGTTACAGTGAATATTGGAAATAAGATAAAATGTTAGAGAAGTATGAACCTTCTCAGGACTTCTAGATATCTACTTACCCTTATGTCTGCCATGTTTCATAGGCACACAATTAGAATATTAGCTCCGGAATGCAAATTGGTGCAGCCGCTCTGGAAAACAGTGTGGAGGTTCCTCAGAAAATTAAAAATAGACCTACCCTATGACCCAGCAATAGCACTGCTAGGAATTTATCCAAGGGATACAGGAGTACTGATGCATAGGGGCACCTGTACCCCAATGTTTATAGCGGCACTCTCAACAATAGCCAAATTATGGAAAGAGCCTAAATGTCCATCAACTGATGAATGGATAAAGAAATTGTGGTTTATATACACAATGGAATACTACGTGGCAATGAGAAAAAATGAAATATGGCCTTTTGTAGCAACATGGATGGAACTGGAGAGTGTGATGCTAAGTGAAATAAGCCATACAGAGAAAGACAGATACCATATGGTTTCACTCTTATGTGGATCCTGAGAAACATAACAGAAACCCATGGGGGAGGGGAAGGAAAGAAAAAAAAAAAAAAGAGGTTAGAGTGGGAGAGAGCCAAAGCATAAGAGACTGTTAAAAACTGAGAACAAACTGAGGGTTGATGGGGGGTGGGAGGGAGGGCAGGGTGGGTGATGGGTAGTGAGGAGGGCACCTTTTGGGATGAGCACTGGGTGTTGTATGGAAACCAATTTGACAGTAAATTTCATATATTAAAAAATAAAAAAAAATAAAAAAAAATAAAAAAAAAAAAATAAATAAATAAATAAATAAAAAAAAAAAGAATATTAGCTCCGGTAATCACAAAAAAAAGGTGGCAATATGAGCACATGTAAGATTTAGTTTAGATAGGTACTGAAAGGTTTTTACCACCAGTGTGCTTTCAGACAATAACAGTTTCTCTGTGATGTGGTCTCTTCCAGATCAAAGTTTCCAAATATCTTTACAAAAGCTATATGTAACCACCTATCCAGAGAGCTCTTCTTTTCTGTGACATAAGTTTGCCTTTCAGACATGTCACAATCACTTAACCATGACTCACAACCACTTTGTATGGACAGCTACATCAAATTGACTATGGTTTACAAGGCCTTGGAACTAGGCTAGTTCCTCATGGCCTTTCCTTCACTGTTATGTATCACAAAATGACAAGATAGTAAGTACATAAATTCATTTTGTTTCAGGTGTTACAAAGAACAGAAGAGCTAAAAGAGTCCGCAAGGTATTCTCCTAAATGGGTATTTTCCAGTGATATCCCACGGTCCTCACTGGTTGACACTGCTCAATAAAACATTCCTAATACAAATGTCTGTGTCCATGGTAATGACTCAAATGAGCTTAAGCTGAGAATTGCTTGAAAGCAGGGGGTTTGTCTTATTCTCTGTACCTGTAGTGCCTAGTGCAACCAGTAGAAAGCAATTTCTGATTTTTGTTTTAGCTCTGAAAAATCAGAAATCTCCTCTCTGAAACTATATCAACATGCATTGTCCCAATGACTATGCTCATGAGCTAGCAATGGAACTGAAAAGGAAAAAAAAAAAAAAAAGAGATGCATAAATTTCATTATAATTAAATGTCCCAAAAGAATCCATCCTCATCGGCTTTCTCTCATCCAGTCATTCATGGTTAGCCCCTGCAAAGCCTGACAGGTGATTGGCCCAGCAAGAACTTCTTATGTGTTGATGGTTATCATTTGTAAATACACTGCACTTCCCTAGAATTTCTAAGGAATAACTAATGAAATGAAAGTTTTGCAGTTGTGTGTTTATTACCAAATAGGTTGAAACTGTCAGCCTTGATTTATTTTCTACTAAAGTCATTTTAGGGGCACCTGGGTGGCTCAGTCGGTTAAGTGGCTGACTTCGGCTCAGGTCATGATCTCACGGTCCGTGAGTTCCAGCCCCATGTCGGGCTCTGTGCTGACAGCTCAGAGCCTGGAGCCTGTTTCAGATTCTGTGTCTCCCTCTCTCTGACCCTCCCCCATTCATGCTCTGTCTCTCTCTGTCTCAAAAATAAATAAATGTTTAAAAAAAATTTTTAAGTCATTTTATAGCATTTTTCTGCCTTGATCGGGATTATCTTCAGTTCAATCAATATAAATGACAAAATAAATCAAAGAAAAACAACATAGATAAGCTTAAGTTACCAAAGAAAATAAAAATTAAAAACGTGAGTGCCAGTTGAGTTGCTTTCCTTTTCTGTTTCTCCACCTACTCTTCTCCTTTCTGCAAGGACTTCTATGAATGATACCGAACAGATTCTTGCACTAATGCCTTGACTCTTGCTCCTTAAGAGCATGAGCAGGAATCATAGTTGTACAGATTTTGTAAAGGTTTTATCTGAGAGCTTAGCTAGAGATTCAAAATAAAAAACAACAATATTTTTTAGAAATATAAATATAGAGTCACCTTAGTAGGTTTTTGATATTTATGTTCATACTCCTTCATTAACCACATGACAGCTGGCCATAAATATGTATGCTACTATGGACCAAAATTCAGAATAAAATTTATAGACCGTCTCCAACTTCCAATGGTTTGACTTATTATTTTTTGAATGTGGCATGGTAGGAAAGCTCTATGTATACAGTAGAAACCATAATTCGATTTCTGAATTTTAACCTTTTCCTGAGATAGTGACATACAATATAATACTTTCAAGTGACTCTGAGCAGAAGCAGCAAGCCAAAGCTCCAATCAGCCGCGTAATCACAAGGGTAAACAACCGATACACTTAAAACCACTCTGCACCCATACAACCATTCTGCTTTTCATTTTCAGCACAGTATTCAATAAATTATGAGATATTCAACGCTTTATTATCAAATAGGCTTTGTGTTAGATGGTTTTGCCCAACTGTAAGCTAATGTGTTATGAGCATGTTTAAGGTAGTTTAGGCGAAGCTGTAATGCCGTAATGTTTAGTAGATTAAGTGTATTAAATGCGTTTTCAGGTTATGATTTTTTTAGATGTATATTTATTTTTGAAAAAGAGAAAGTGCAGGGCAGTGGCAGATGGAGAGTGAAACAGAGGATCCCAAGAGGGCTCTGCGCTGACAGCAGAGAGCCCCATGTGCAGTTCAAACTCTTGAGCAGTGAGATCATGACCTGAGCCAAAGTTGGATGCCTAACCTACTGAGCCACTCAGGTGCCCCCAGATTATGATATTTTCAACTTCAATGGGTTTATGGAGACATAACCTCATCGAATGTCAGGAAGATCTGTAGTTATATCTGAAGCAAGGAGGCTAACAAGCAAAGCTTTATTTGAGAAATCCTCTTGTTAACTCATCAAAGTTTAATGAAAATTGTGAAATTAGCTACTGTTCCCTTTGACATTTTTCCCAATTCAGAAAGAATCATCTCCCTTTGATCTATCCGTTGCTCCCTTTAAAACAAATTATTGCATTTTCTATTACTAAAATAGTATATCTCCTCTAGACAACATTTAACATGGGAAAATGCTATTTACCTCTGGTATCAGTTAATTATATTATATTGATACATTTATATGACTCCCTCCCCAGAATATAAATTCTTCTAGCCAGAAACAGAAACTTTGAGACTACAGTGACCTAAAGAGTGAAGAGCACTATATTAGAGGCACAACATTCTCTCAATGTAATAAATGATTTAGGTAAGGATTATTAAAAAGAGCTAAAAGCATTGGGTGACATGTAGTTGTATTATTTGTGAACAAATAATAATTTAAAAAACAAAACCACAAATTCACAACCAGAGCTATTTACTTATATTTTTTGTTATTTTCTCCTAATTTTTTAAAATATTATTCTTTCTGTATCTTTTTTCTAAGTTGGAAAATAATTCTAAAAATTTTTGATAAAAAAAATTCTAACATTCAAAAAGCCCAGAAGAATCAAACTAATAAATCTTAACTGGTAGAAATGAAGACATTATAAGAAGATATTACATAAAGCCGGACAACTTATTGTCATCGCTAAAATTGTGATGCTCACTAATCCTCTTCCTTATAATTTTAACCTTCCACTATTTAGAAAGCAAGATCTTGGGGCACCTGGGTGGCTCAGTTGGTTAAGCGTCCGACTTCCGCTCAGGTCACAATGTCTCAGTTTAGAGTTCGAGCCCAGCATCAGGTTCTGTGCTGACAGCTCAGAGCCTGAAGCCTGCTTCAGATTTTGTGTCTCCCGCTCTCTCTGCCCCTCCCCCGCTCTCGCTCTCTCTCTCTCAAATAAACATTAAAAAATTTTTAAAGAAAGCAATATCTTCACTATAAGAGGAAACAGATAAAATATGCAAATAAAGTAGGCAAAGAAGAGCCATGTAATATTAAATGAAAATTGGTAAATCAGTATGAGCTCAAGATTTTTTATATTTGTTTTCTAGCTCTGTTCACTGGATGGATATAGAAACAATGACATCTCTTAAATAATGAGCACATTTTGTGACCAGCTCTTGTATTCTAAACACCATTCTCCACTGAAAGAAAATAGAGAAATTTGGAGAAATGCTTATTCAGGCAATAAACTGGGAAAAATATAAAGTTAATCTAAGAAATCATGTTGAACTATAAATAAATAAAAGTGCTCAAAGACTAGTGAGGTTGTGTTAGTTATCCATTGGTATAAGTTACTCCCACACTTAGGATGTAAAAACAATAAATATTTATTATCTCACAGTTCTGTGATTCCAAAACACGAGGACAGTTTAGCTGGGTCCTCTGGCTTAAGGTCTCTCAAAAGGCTGCAATGAAGTTTTCAGCCAGGCTGCAGTCCCCCTAGGCTCATATGAAAGAAGAGCTACTTTTAAACTCATTCATGTGGCTGTTGACAAATGCTTCTTCATTGCCTGTTATACTGAAAGCTTAAGTTTCTTGCTGGCTGTTGATCAGAAGGCATTCTCAATTTCTAGCCATGTGGGCTTCCTCATAGGGAAGCTGACAACATTGTGTCTGGCTTCCATTAGCATAAGCAAACAAGAAAGAGAGGATAAGCAAGACAGAAGCCACAGGCTTTTCATAACCTAATCTTAGACATGACATACCATCACTTTTGCCCTTCCTGTCTGTTAGAAGTCAATCACTAAGTCCAGCCCATATTGAAGGGGAAGGATTATATAAGGGCATGAATATTTAGGCAGGGACCATTGGGAGACATTCTAGTGGCTACCTATCACATAGATCATATCTGCAAAGGAACAAACTTGAATGAGTTCAAATTGAATAGGCTATTTAGGGAAATTTGATCATCAATAAAAATAACAATGATAATTGATTATGATACAATGAATTTTTAAAAAGTCTATAGTTATTAGAAAAGGTAAAGGACAAAAAAGAATTTTAAAGTGAGGGAAATGTATTATTTGAACTCAGATTGTCATTTTAAACAGGAAATATAGACTTTTTTTTTTTGAAAAGTCACATTATCTTCAACAATTCTATATTGCACCCAGTTTCCATGGAAAGGTTACATGTATTTGATCCAATAAAAATTTTGGTCTATGTCTTTAAAAAAAAAAAGAAGAAAGGAAAAGAAAAGGCAATGAGTGGAGAGGAAGAACAGTCTTACTTATAAAAGAGTGCCAAGTAACAAATTTGGAAGAAATTAGACATTTAGAAAATCATCATTTTATGTTCCCTCAATGTAATAAATGATTTAGGCAAGGATTAATAAAAAAAGCTAAAAGCATTGGGTAACATGTAGTTATATAACAAGTGAGTTACATAGTGCCAAAATATCATCTAATATATTAAATGTTAATTTAAAAGATCAAAAGTACACTTTTTTCAATACTAATTCTGGTGGTCTGCACCTCACCCAATCACTAATAGTGAGACAACTTTGTTATATGCCTCCTGATACAATGTTATACAAACAATGGATCACCTATGAAATATTCCTGCCATGAAGTTTTGAACTTAATATAGTCAACCTTTTTGACCACAAATCCAAATTACAGGAAAAACAATGGGTAGAGGTGCCAATTAAATGACACCATGAGGAAGCAATCAGAAAAATCTAGAATGTGTGACATCTAAGAGAAAATTACCCTGAACTCAAAAGTCACTCTCATGGGGTAAAAATAACAGAGGAGCCCTGTCCTAGTAAGACTAAATAGACATAAAAACTAAATGCAATGTGTGAACCCTGACTGGATTGTACATAGGAAAAAAATATATTGCTTAAGTCTCTGGGGGATGCCATCCATACAGGTCACAGACACATAGTAGTAGTATATACAATGGGGTTTATTGAGTGAAAGGTTTAAAGCAGAAACAGAAGAGAGTTTGTAGTCCCCATAATTTTTATAATCTCACAGTTTTGGTTGGGCATGGATAAGTGTCTGGCCAATGTGAAGTAGAGAGGAGCCTTTCTTTATCGATTAAGATCTACACATTTATATAGCATAGGTGAGGCATAAGTGATCTGTGCAACAGAACTGGAAGCCTCTAGGATCAGGAAGTAGATTCATTAGAAAAATGGAGGCTCCAAAGGCCAGTGTCTGGTATCAGCCTCATCTTCCATGGAACTAACTTAAACTGAGACTTGCGGAGGAATTCTCATTAGGAGATCATTGGAAAAATTTTTAAATAAGCTTGATATAATAAAATTGCTGAATTGATGTAAAATTTCTTAAGTGCGATAACAGTTTTATAGTTATATATGAGAAAGTTCTTTGTTCTTAGAAAGTGCGTGCTGAAGTATCCAGAGGTAAAATATCATGATGTCTACAACTAATTTATAAATAGTAGGTGTATGGAGAGAAAGAGAGAGAGAGAGAGAGAGAGAGAGAGAGAGAAGCAGAAACAGAGACAGAGACAGAGAAAAAGAAAGAAAACTAAAATGTGGCAAAATGTTAGCAATTGCATAATCCAGGCAAAGGATATGTGCTGGTGTTTACACTGCTCTGAAGTTTTGAAAATTTCAAAATGAAAAGTTGAGGGGAAAGAAGGATTATCTTCTTTTATTTTTTAAGTTTTTCATTTAATTATAGTTGACACACGGTGTTAAATTAATTTCAGGTGTACAACATAGTGACTCAACTTCTCTATATATCATGCTATACTCACAAGTGTAGTTACTCTCTGTCACCATACATTGCTATTATAATATCATTAACTATATTCCAGATTCTGTGCCTTTATACCCATGACTTACTTATTTCATATCTGGAAGGCTGTATCTCACACTCCCCTTCACCCATTTTCCCATCTCCCCACTTCCCATCCCTCTGGCAATAATCAGTTTTTTCTCTGTATTCATAGATCTGATTCTGATTTTGATTCTTTTTTTAGATTCCACATATGAGTAAAATCGTATGGTATTTGTCTTTCTCAGTCTGACTTATTTCACTTAGTATAATATCCTCTAGGTATCTTGTTACAAATGGCAAGATCTCATCCTTTTTTATGGTTGTGTAAAGATCCATTGTGTGTGTGTGTGTGTGTGTGTGTGTGTGTGTGTGTTACCCCACATCTTCCTTATCCATTTGTCTATTGAGAGACATTTAGGTTGCTTTCACATCTTGGCTATTGAAAATAATGATGCAATAAACACAGGGTGCATATATCTTTTTGAATTAGTGTTTTTGTTTTCTTTGGGTAAAAACACAGTGGTAGAATTATTGGATCATATGGTAATTCTATTTTTAATTTTTTGAGAAACCTAAGTGAGAATTGTCTTAACTCTTAAGTAAATTAGAAGTAAATTTACAAACAATATAAAAACATGCTCTTCTAATTTAAAAAGTCAGTAATCTAGACACAGGCTAGACTGTTGGCTCCAAATAACTTCTGGAAGCCAGACTAAATTATTCAAGACGAGTTTGTACCTAGAACAATGAAATGAGGACAAGTAATATGCCCATGGGAAAATTTTATCTAGGTCATTTTGAATCTCTTCTTGTTATTTATAATTTAAAATTTATTTATTATACATAGTTTGTATATTAGCTACTTGATTGCATAGGCTATGACATTAAGACAGCAAATTTTGGAGCAAAATCCACTATCATTTAAAAATATTCCTCTTAACTATAATAATGTTTATTCCTCTAATACAGTATCCCTTTCCTTCTACTTATTGCTAATATATCGCTTGTTAAACTAAGGCTTTTTGTTGAATAACATAAAATACTGGTCAAATAAACAAATTAAGGGAATAAAAGAATAGTCTTTTACTTGCTGCTATTCTCTGGCTTTCTATAAATATTTCTTCAGTACCTGCAATTAAAGCAGATATTATTGTCCTACTTAACTTCTCTACAATCACCTCCTTCTCCCTATTATCCAATAAACACCTACTCAATTAAATATTTGAGCTACTTATGAAATAGAAACCACATTTCCCCCTCATTCTTTTTCTGATATTTATATGTGTTTTCCATTTACCTTTAAATCATAAGATAGTACTCAACACCGAAATTGGAAGAAGAGACCCATTAGAATCAAATCTAGTTATACATTTGAAGTTTGCTAAGATAGTATTAATTAGACACTGGAATAAGACACCTACATTATTTCTTCACTGTGAGAAATTTAATAAATCTAAAAGTCTAAGTTTTAGAAAAGGAGAACTAGTTAAACTGTTAATCACCATAGCCTTCAGAGAATAGCAGTGCAAATTCTCTACATAAGTTGATACAAGATTAAAATATGGATTTGTTTTAGACTATTTTGACATATCATTCTAAAATTAAGGAAACATAAATTATGTAAATTAACATATATAACAGTTTAAATTAAATGGTACAAAAATAAACAGAAAACTTAGAGTGACATCATCAAGATGGTAACATAAGTCATTCTTGACTTGATTCCGCCTCACAAAAACAACTAACATCTACTGAAGAGCAAGACACTGAGAGAATCCTAGAAGATGGGGATGGGTCTGAGGTACCACCCCCACACCAGAGACCAAGACAGACTGCATTAGAAGGGTAAGAGAAGCAGCTACATGTTGACCACATTGCCCCATCCCCAGGACAGCACAGCACCACATGGAGAGGTCTCCCCTGATCCTTCAGTTCCTCCAGCTACTGAGGGTACCTCCTGTCCTCCAGACAAGATAATCAGCATCATGGGTCACTTTGTGGGAGGCTCCACTCTGATCTTGCACTATGGGGACTGTAGGGAAATCTGTAGGACCCGCCACTGGGAATCTGACTGTGACAGAGAAGGGAGGAGGGGCTTGCAAAAACAAGCAATGGATCTTGGCAGACCAAGTTCATATCTGCAATGCCCTTGTGGTAATCCCAATCAGCAGCTTTGTTCATCTGCAAAATCAAGCTGGGGATACTCTGACCAGGGAACTCATTGGGGTATGGATCTATGTAACAGATCCTCAAGTGGGTTTTGACAGCCCTAGAGCCCATTTGGCCCACACCCAGGCAAGGTGCTGAGTCACAGCCTCACATGCTGTGGAAAGTGCCCCCATCAGACCAAGAGGGCTAGTGACAACTCTTAATAGCTATGCAGCCCAGTGATACTCAAGCTGAGAGGCAGATAAGCAGAGCTGATTACCCTCAGAGCAAAGCCAATACTGGGTATGGAAGCTTCCCAGACTATGCACAGGCAGAGGGATTAATTCATAGCCAAGGCTGAGGGTAGCTCCTGGTTCCTCCCAAATAGAGAGCTTGTAGCCTGGACTAGCCCTGCAGCTCCCACACAGAGCTGAGATATTGTCACACCAGTAGCCTGGAGTGGCCCTCACGCTCCCAGAAGAGGGAGCTGAGACATTGTTCCACCTCCTTGGAGGGTGCCTTCTAGCCCCATCTAAACAGAAGGGCTAGTGACAATACCTCAAAGCTATTCAGCTCAGCAGCACTGAAGCCAAAAGGATAGACAGAGCCAACAGTTTGCAAAGCAAAGCCAGTGACCTTCTTCAAGCGAACTTGGGAACTTGAAGGGAACCCAGGGAACTTGGGATGTGGGTTGGCTTTAGTTAAGACAACAAACAAAGAGCTTTTCCAAATTTTTAGAGATGCTTCTGCTGTACCCCGGGGGCGGGGGGTGGGGGGAATCTAATTTGTAGCACCACTCATTGCTAAGTACAGCCTTCAGCCTGTCCCACGAAGCAACCCAACCAGAGCACATGGGAAGAGATGTAGCCAATTAAGCAGCCCTAGGTACAGTGGCACTTGAACAAAGAACACTGCACATGGCTTCCCCAGTCTGTAGAGCAAAACTAGTGGCTTCATGTGACCAGAGAATTCAGTGCACACTCAGGCCTGATTTGGGCCCCCAATGAACTGTACAGGCCCTAGACCCTGTGCTCTCCCCAGGCAGAGAAGATAATTCATATCCCCATCTATTACTTAGTATGGTGCCTGGACCTAACCATCTAGTACGCTTGACCAAAGAATTCAGACAACTATGGAGCTGATCCTATAGCCTCACTTGGTAGGGAGCAAAGTTAGCAATCCTATCCAGCAGCCAGTAACACACATTCCATCCCTGTCCTCAGAGCATGAACAGTTGCCTTACTGTTTATAGAGGCCATAATAAGAGGCCCTATTACCAGCAGACACACTGAAAAACCTAAACTGAGAAAATTGATGAAGAACTGTCTCTGCCAAAGTAACCTATAAAGTCTAGGGGAAAAAAGCTCTATTACTCAAATGTGCAGAGAGCAATGTAAGGAATCAAGGAAAAATTAGGTAAATATGAAACCACCAAAGGAAATTAGCCAAGCTCCAATAACTGACCCTAAAAAAAATAGACATCTAATAAACAGTCAGACAAAGAATTCAGAATAATTATCTTAGGAAAGCTTAGCAAACTACAACAAAGCACAGAAAACTAAACAGTATTTTAAAAAAATGCATAAAAAATAAGAAGTTTGACAAGAAAGTAGCAATCATCAAAAACAAAACAAAACAAAACCCAGAAATATTAGAGTTGAAAAATACAATAACTGAACTGAAGAATTCAATAATTTCAAAAGCAGGCCAACCATGCAGAAGGAAGAATCAGAGACCCGGAAGATAGGATATAAGGAATTAGTTAGATGAGGGGGGAAAAAAAGCATGAAAACATGTGAAGAATGTGTATGGGAATTATAAGACACAATGAAAAGAAACAACATTTGCATTATGGGAATTCTAGAGAAAAAGAAAAAGGGAAAGATATAGAAAGTATATTGAAATCAAATAATAGCTGAAACTTCTCAGACTTGAAGAGAGATGAGCATCCAGCTCCATGAAGCCCAAAGGATACCAAATAGCTTGAACCTAAAAAGGGCCACACCAAGACACATTATAATTAAATCATGCAAAGTCAAAGACAAAACATTTTAAGAGCAGTAAGATAAAAGAGAATTTACATACAAGGGAACCCCACAAGACTATAGGTTGATTTCTCAACAGAAACTTTTCAGGCCAAAAGAGAAAGAAATTATATATTTAAAATTTGAAAGAAAATAGCTGTCAACCAAGAATTCTATACCCAGCAAAGTAGTCCTTCAGAAACAAAGGAGGGATAAAGACCTCCCCAAACAAACAAAAGCTAAGGACGTTCATTACCACTAGATCTACCTTACAAGATATGCTAAAAGGAGTTCTATAAGTGGAAGTAAAATAACATTAACTAACATCATGAAAGCACAAAAAGGTAGTAAAAATCTCACTGGTAATTGTAAACATATATCATAGTTAGATTCTGTAATATGGTAATAGAGGTGCAAAACTCACATACAACTCTAGTTTAAAAGTTAAAAAAAAAAGGGAACACAGAGGAGTGCCTAGATGGCTCAATCGAGTGTCTGACTTCTGCTCAGGTCATCATCTCATGGTTCATGAGTTCAAGCCCAACATTGGGCTTTGCACTGACAGACTGGAGACTTCTTTGGATTTGTCTCCCTCTCTCTCTGCCCCTCCCATGTTCATGCTCTCTGTCTCAAAAATAAAATAAATATTAAAAAAAAATTAAATGAGCACCACAAAAATAACCATAAATACAATAATTGGTTACTAGGGTCACAATAAATTTTTAAAAATGTGAATCATAACAGCAATAACCTAAATTGTGAGAGGGAGAAGTAAAAGTGTAAAGTATAATAACTTTATTGCAAGTTGAGTTGTTATTCATTTAGAATAGAGTGTCATTTTCTTAACACCTAAGACTTAACACTTTCTTAACATTTTTTCTTTCTCTTTTTATTTTATAATTAATTGTCAAATTAGCTAACATACAGTGTAGTCTTGGCTTCAGGAGTAGATTCCCATGATTCATCACTTACATACAATACCCAGTGTTCATCCCAACAAGGGCCCTCCTCCTCAACCTCCCACCCCATCAACCCTCAGTTTGTTCTCTGTATTTAAGAGACTCATAATTTGCCTCCTTCTCTGTTTGTAACTTATTTTTCCTTCCCTTCCCCTATGGTTTTCTATTAAGTTTCTCAAGTTCCACATATGAGTGAAAACATATGATACCAGTCTTTCTCTGACTGACTTATTTCATTTAGGATAATACACTCCAGTACCATCCACATTATTGTAAATGGCAAGATCTCATTCTTTCTTGTCGCTGAGTATATATACACCACATCTTCTTTATCCATTCATCAGTTGGTGGACATTTGGGCTCTTTCCATAATTTAGTTATTGTTGATAGCACTGCTATAAACATTGGGGTATATGTGCTCCTATGAATCAGCACTCCTGTATCCTTTGAATAAATTCCTAGTATTTCTATTAGTGTGTCATAGTGTAATTCTATTTTTAATTTTTTTAGGAACCTGCACACTGTTTTCCAGAGGGGCTGCACCAGTTTGCATTCCTACCAACAGTGCCAGAAGGTTCCCCTTTCTCCACATCCTCACCATCATCTGTTGCTAAGGTGGTATCTCAATATGGTTTTCATTTGTATTTCCCTAATGATGAGTGATGTTGAGCATCTTTTCATGTCTGTTGGCCATCTGGATGTCTTCTTTGGAATTTCTTTACTGGATTATTTGTTTTTCGGGTGTTGAGTTTCGAAGTTTTTTATAGATTTTTGATAGTAACCCTTTATCCAATATGTCATTTGCAAATATCTTCTCCCATTCCATCAGTTGCCTTTTAGTTTTGTTGATTGTTTCCTTTGCTATGTGGAAGCTGTTTATCTTGATGAGGTCCCAATAGTTCATTTTTGCTTTTATTTCCCTTGCTTTCAGAAACATGTCAAGTAAGAGTTGTTGTGGGCAAGGCTAAAGAGATTGCTGCCTGTTTTTTCCTGTAGGATTTTAATGGTTGCCTGACTCACATTTAGGTCTTTCATCCATCTTGAATTTATTTTTGTGGATGGTGTAAGAAAGTGGTCCAGTTTCATTCTTCTGCATGTTGCTGTTCAGTTCTCTCAGCAACATTTGCTAAAGAAACTGTCTTTTTTCCATTGGATACTCTCTCCTGCTTTGTCAAATATTAGCTTGCTATATATTTGTGAGTCCATTTCTGGGTTCTCTATTCTATTCCACTGTCTCTGTGTCTGTTTTTGTGCCAATACCATATTGCCTTGATGATTACAGCTTTGTAATACAGGCTAAAGTCCAGGATTGTGATGTCTCCAGCACTGGTTTTCTTCTTCAACATTACATTGGCTATCCAGGTCTTTTGCAGTTCCATACAAATTTTAGGATCATTTGTTCTAGCTCTGTGAAGAATGCTGATATTATTTTTATTGGGATTGCATTGAATGTGTATATTGCTTTGGGTAGTATTGATATTTTAACAATATTTGTTCTTCTAGTCCATGAGCATAGAATGTTTTTCCATTTCTCTGTGTCTTCTTCAATTTCTTTCAAAAGCTTTCTATAGTTTTCAGCATACAGATCTTTTACTTCTTTGGTTAGGTTTATTCATTTGGTTAGGTATTTAATGGTTCTTGGTGCAAATGTAAATGGGATTGATTCCTAGATATCTCTTTCTGTTGCCTCATTATTGTTGTGTAGAAATGCAACCGATTTCCATGCATTGATTTTATATCCTGAGACTTTGTTGAATTCATGTATCAGTTCTAGCAGCATTTTGGTGAAGTCTTTTGGGTTTTTCATGTAGAGTATCATGTCATCTGTGAAAAGTGAAAGTTTGACTTCTTTGCCAATGTGGATGCCTTTTACTTCATTTTGTTGTCTGATTGTGAAGCTAGGACTCTCAACACTATGTTAAACAACAGTGGTGAGAGTAGACATCCCTATTGTGTTCCTGATCTCAGGGGGAAAGCTCTCAGTTTTTCCCCATTGAGGAAGATATTAGCTGTGGGCCTTTCATAAATGGCTTTTATGATGTTAAGGTATGTTCCTTATATCCTAACTTTCTTGAGGGTTTTTATTAAGAAAGGATGCTGTAATTTGTCAAGTGTCTTTTCTGAATCTATTGAGAGGATCATATGGTTCTTATCCTTTCTTCTATTAATGTGATGTATCATGTTGATTGATTTGCAAATATTGAACCTGTCCTGTATCCCAGGAATAAATCCCACTTGATCATGGTGAATAATTCTTTTAATGTACTGTTGAATTCAATTTGATAAGTATCTTGTTGAGAATTTTTGCATCCATGTTCATCAGGGATATTTGCCTATATTTCTCCTTTTCAGTGGGATCTTTGGTTTGGGAAGGTAATACTGGCTTCATAGAATGAGTCTGGACACTTTCCTTCAATTTCTATTTTTTGGAGCAGCTTGAGAAGAATAGGTATCAACTCTGCTTTAAATGTCTGGTAGAATTCCCCTAGGAAGACTTCTAGCTGAGGACTCTTATTTCTTGGGAGATTTTTGATAACTGATTCAATTTGTTCACTTGTCATGGGTCTGTTCAAATTTTCTATTTCTTCCCTTTCGAGTTTTGGTAGTGTGTGGGTGTCTAGGAATTTGTCCACCTACAAGTACTACTATATTTAAAAGGGGTCATACAATGTCCAGGGCCTGGCACTTCAGGAAGTGTTTTTGGAATGTTTTGCGTGCACTCTGGTGTTGCGTCTTCCCAACTCTATGGGCTGCTCTATCCCATTGTCATTGCGGTGGATTGTTTGGTATTTCCACCATGTGTGCTTTGACTTTTCCTTGAAGTAACCCTGGAAAAAGGGGGAAAGGGTGGGAGGCACCTTATACAGGTACAGAAAGAGAAATGAAAGGGAGGGGGAGAAAAGACCAGGCAGAAAATCAAAGAAAATATAAGGCTTAATCCAGGAAGAGAGAGAGGAAAATAAAGAAGAGAGAGATACAGGAAAAGGTGTAAAAAGAATAGAATAAAAATGCCTGATTAAACAACCAGAATAGAGAAAGAAAGGGAAAAAAATGTGTGTGTGTGTGTGTATGTGTGTATATGTGTGTGTGTGTGTGTGTGTGTGTGTGTGTATATATATATATATATATATATATATATATATATATACATACATATATATCAAAAAGGTATTTGACCCCAAATCAAATCAGAAACTATGAGCTTGATTCTAAAGGAAATTAAAAAGCAAACAAACAAACAAAAAAAGAGGAGAGTAGAAAGAAAAAGAAAGGAAAAGAGAAGGAAAGAAAAGAAAAAAAAAACCAATAATAGTTTTTAGAAGTTTTTTTTTTTTTTTTTAAAAACAGACTATCATACAAAACTGCAGGACAGTTGCCTGTTGGTACCTGGGATTGGTGGCTATGCTGGTGTGGAGGAGAGGCCATCTGGTCCCTGATTTGGTCAGTGTCAGTTTTACTTCAGTAGATAAGCAGTTACCACGCACAGAGGGACGAGGTTTGGTGTAAATGTGTCATGCCTCCCCTTGGGGTTACCGTCCTGTTCCCTGAAGCCCCACCCTGTTGTTGATGGGGAGAAAAATGGCGACACCCCAATCTTTGCTCCCCAGACTGTCTCAAACCACACTGTTCAGGAAGCCCTCACAGAGTAGTGCAGGCAATCAGCCTGTTGTGCTCGTCTCTGGTGCCTCCTAAGCTCTCAGCTGGGATTCAAAACCTGATGTCTTAAAGGATCCCACACAACGTGAACCTGGATCTGGGGTAGCACCACCCCACCCTGCTGATAAAGAGCCTCTGGCTGGAGACTGCAGGGTCTTTTGTCCTTGGATGGGCAATAAACCCTCTTCCCACAGACTCGAGAGAAGGGACTACTGTTTCCCAGTGCGCCCCTGAAATGGCTACTGTGCCCCAGGGCTGGCTTCCTTCCCAACTGGACATGATCACACAGCAGTGGCTTTGGTCTGGAGAGAGTCACGCACCCCTGAAAACTCTGATGTTTAGCTTCCAAGGCTGTTTGCAAAGTAGAAACTGGCACTCTTCATATTTTTTCTTCCTCAGTCCATGGTCCAGAGAGGTCTTTTTCTTCTCCACATAAAATATCACACTTCCACAGCCTCTCTTTGTCTTCCTGTTGTCTCTCCACAGGAGTTTCCCCCCTTCCATGCCGACACCACCCATTTTATCTCTCCCAATTTGCAGATATGCACCTCTGTCCCACCAACCTCTTTCCACCTGTGGAGATTTTTCTGTCACTCCATACACTGTATTCCTGGGTATTTCGGGTGTTCTGACCTCAATACAGCTGTGTTTGAAGGACAAGGGACATCCCAGTTCCCCTACTTTTCCACCATCTTATCTCCTCCCCTCTTAATACTTTTTTCCTTAAAAAATTTAAGATTTTCTTTTCAGTTTGAAAGTCACAGTTTATCTTTCTATAATTAGCTTAGGAGAAAAGAGATGAATAACCCACTGGTAGTGGAAAGAAGCAAGAGTCTTCTAGGGCGCAGCATTTGATGAGATAGACATTCTGTTACTGTGCACTTCCATTATTTTTCCATGGCAGAACATATAGCAGAGACTTGGGAATGCACATACCTGAAGCCAGTTTACTCTTTTGTTCCATAACTATGTTGCTTGCAGGGCTGTTGTTGCCATAGTAGTTGGTTGTGCCCCAGACAAATGGGTGCTGGTCTGTTCCCACAGATCTTTATCCCACTCTTCATTGCAAGTATGGAACTGCCATATGCTCTCAGCCAGAGTCTCCTGTCCAAGATTTCTGATTTGGTTGACAACAACCTGCACAATACAACTTTTATCATTACAGCATGAGATATAGTGACTGATTTGGGGCCAAAGAACCTGGTGGTGAGCATTAAAGAGACAAGTAGCCAATTGTTTGTGACATCAGAAAGATTCTTTTTACACTTGATAAGATGATAAGGAAACCTGCAGACCCTCATCTGTGGTTTTTATCACAGGGGCATTGTAATGGCTTTTCAGGGTCCAGGGAATTGATCTAAGTGTCTTCCATGTTGGAAATGAGCGAGATAAATCCAAGTGCTCAATGGAGAAATGCTCTCCTCACAGTCACCTTCTCTCCACAACCACACCCCAGCAATGCTCACTTCTGGACTAAGATATTTTATGTAGCCTCATGATAACTACAAGAAAAATCTTGTGGTATTTGAAAAAAGACCATGATAAAGAAGTCAAAGCACACTGACACCAAAAACATCAAAACCCACAAAAAAGACAGAAGTGTAAGAAGCAAGGAACAAATGGATCTACAAAACAAGCATAAAACAATGAAAAAAAAGGCAAAAGTAAATCTTACCTATCAATAATTACTCTAAATGGAAACAGATTGAACTATCCAATCAAAAGACACAGAATGGCTGAATTAAAAAAAAAAAGATCTAATAATATGCAACCTATAAGAGACTTACTTTAGCCTTAAAGACACATACACTGAGAGTGAAGGAATAGGAAAAACAAAACAAAACAAAACAAAAAACATTTCAAGCAAATGGTAACCAACAAAAAGCAGGAGTAACTGTATGTATATCAGACAAAATAGACTTTAAAAATGGTATAAAAAAGACAAAGAGGGTTATTATAAAATGATAAAAGGGTCGGTACATTAAGAAGATATAATAATTGTAAATATTTATGTGCCCAACATCAAAGCACCTAAAAATATGAAGTGAAAACTGACAGAGCTAAAAGGAGAAATAAACAATGACATAAAAATATTTGGGGACTGTAATATCCTGCTCTCAACAATGGATAGATTATCAAGAGATAATAAATAAGGAAACAACTGATTTGAACATCTTATATCAAATGGACCTAACAGACAAATATAGAACATAGAACATTGTATGCAACAACAGCACAATACACATTTTTGTCAAGCATACATGGAACATTTCCTAGGACAGATCATATGTTAGGTCACAAAACTAATCTTAGAAAATTGAAGAAGACTGAAATCATACCAAGTATCTTCTCTGACCACAATGGCATGAAACTAAGAGTAAGAGGAGGAAAACTGGAAAATTCATAAACTCATGGAAATTAAACAACATTCTCCTAAACAACCAATGAATCAAAGAAGAAATTAAAACGAAATTTAAAGTTTCTTTAAACAAAAAAAATATGGAAACACAATTTACCAGAATTTATGGGATGCAGCAAAAGCAGTTCTAAGGAGGAAGTTTATGATAATAAACTTCTACACTAAGAAGCAAGAAAGATCCCAAGTAAACAACCTAATGATGCCTTAAGAAACTAGGAAAAGAACAAAGTAAGCCAAAAGTTAACAGAAGGAAGAAATAATAAAGATTAAAGCAGAAATAAATGAAATAGAGAAGAGAAAAACAGTAGAAATGATTGACCAAATTAAGAATTTGTTCTTTCAGAAGATAAAATTGATAAACTCTTAGCTAGACTAACCAAGCAAAACAAAAGAAAAACAAACAAATGAACAAAAGGGCCCAAATCAACAAAATTATAAATAAAAAAAAGATACATTCAAATGATACCACAGAAATTCAAAAGATCAAAATATGCCAACAATCTGAACAACCTAGAAGCAATGGAAAAACTTTTTAGAAACATACAATTTACTATGACTAATTCAAGAAGAAATAGAAAATCTGAAAAGGCCAATTACTAATAAAGAGATTGAATCAATAATCTAACATCTTCCAATGAAGAGAAACCAAGACCAGATGGCTTCCCTGGGGAATTTTACCATTTAAAGAATAATTAATATCCATCCTTCTCAAACTCTTACTCAACATTACTCTCAACATTACCCTGACACCAAAACCAGAAAACACTACTAAAAAGAAAATTGCAGGCCATTATTCCTGATTAACAAAGTTGAAATTTTTCTTAATGAAATATTAGTAAATCAAATTTAGCAACAGATTAAAAGGTTCATTCACTATGACCAAGAGGGATTTATCCCTGGTTTTCAAGGATAGTTCAACATACACAGATCTATCTATCATATTAACAAAATGAAAGAAAATAATCATATGATTATCTCAGTAGACTCAGAAAAAGCATTCAGTGAAATTCAACATCTATTAATGATAAAAACTCCTAAAAAATTAGGCATAGAAGGAACATACCTCAACATAATAAAGGTCGTATATGACAAGCTGACAGCTAACATCATATTCAGTGGTGAAAGAAAGAAAGTTTTTCTTTTATGATCAAGACAGGACAAGGGTTCTCACACTCACCACTCTTGTTCCACCTATTACTAGAAGTCCTGGCTGGAGTAGTCAGGCAATAAAAAGAAATAAGAGGTATCAGAATTGGAAAGGAAGAAGTAAAACTGCCTGCATTTGAAGATGATATGATTATATATATATATATATATATATATATATATATATACACACATATATATATATAGTCCTAAAGACTATACTCAAAAACTTTTAGATCTAATCAATGAATTTAGTAAATTTGCAAGATATAAAACATACAAAAATCAGTGGCATTTCTATACACTAACACTGAAATTTCTGAAAAAAAATTAATTAATTAATCCCATTTACAATAGCATCAAAAAGGACAAATATTTAGAAATAAATTTAAGTAAGGAGTTAAAAGATTTCTATGCTGAAAAAGAAACTGAAGAAGATACCAATAAAGGGAAAGGTGTCCCCTGTTCATGAACTGAAGGAATTAATGTTGTTAAGATGTGAATACTACCCAGACTTTAGCCTCTACTACAAAGCTGTAATCATCAAGACAGCATGGTATTGGCATAAAAACAGACACATAGACCAATGGAATAGAATAGAAACCCCAGAACTAGACCCACAAACGTATGGCCAACTAATCTTTGACAAAGCAGGAAAGAACACCCAATGGAAAAAAGACAGTCTCTTTAACAAATGGTGCTGGGAGAACTGGACAGCAACATGCAGAAGGTTGAAACTAGACCACTTTCTCACACCATTCACAAAAATAAACTCAAAATGGATAAAGGACCTGAATGTGAGACAGGAAACCATCAAAACCTTAGAGGAGAAAGCAGGAAAAGACCTCTCTGACCTCAGCCGTAGCAATCTCTTACTCGGCACATCCCCAAAGGCAAGGGAATTAAAAGCAAAAGTGAATTACTGGGACCTTATGAAGATAAAAAGCTTCTGCACAGCAAAGGAAACAACCAACAAAACTAAAAGGCAACCAACAGAATGGGAAAAGATATTTGCAAATGACATATCGGACAAAGGGCTAGTATCCAAAATCTATAAAGAGCTCACCAAACTCCACACCCGAAAAACAAATAACCCAGTGAAGAAATGGGCAGAAAACATGAATAGACACTTCTCTAAAGAAGACATCCGGATGGCCAACAGGCACATGAAAAGATGCTCAACGTCGCTCCTTATCAGGGAAATACAAATCAAAACCATACTCAGATATCACCTCACGCCAGTCAGAGTGGCCAAAATGAACAAAGCAGGAGACTATAGATGCTGGAGAGGATGTGGAGAAACGGGAACCCTCTTGCACTGTTGGTGGGAATGCAAATTGGTGCAGCCGCTCTGGAAAGCAGTGTGGAGGTTCCTCAGAAAATTAAAAATAGACCTACCCTATGACCCAGCAATAGCACTGCTAGGAATTTATCCAAGGGATACAGGAGTACTGATGCATAGGGGCACTTGTACCCCAATGTTTATAGCAGCACTCTCAACAATAGCCAAATTATGGAAAGAGCCTAAATGTCCATCAACTGATGAATGGATAAAGAAATTGTGGTTTATATACACAATGGAATACTACGTGGCAATGAGAAAAAAAGAAATATGGCCTTTTGTAGCAACGTGGATGGAACTGGAGAGTATGATGCTAAGTGAAATAAGCCATACAGAGAAAGACAGATACCATATGGTTTCACTCTTATGTGGATCCTGAGAAACGTAACAGAAACTCATGGGGGAGGGGAAGGAAAAAAAAAAAAAAGAGGTTAGAGTGGGAGAGAGCCAAAGCATAAGAGACTGTTAAAAACTGAGAACAAACTGAGTGTTGATGGGGGGTGGGAGGGAGGGGAAGGTGGGTGATGGGTATTGAGGAGGGCACCTTTTGGGATGAGCACTGGGTGTTGTATGGAAACCAATTTGACAGTAAATTTCATATATTAAAAAACAAATTAAAAAAAAAGAAAAAAAATTGGAAATTTTAAATAGTTAAAAAAAAAAAAGGTGTGAATACTACCAAATGCTGTCTGTAGATCAATGCAATCTCTATCAAGATTCCAATGGCATTTAATTGGATATTCACATGTAAAAGAATGAAGCTGGACCCATACATCATTCCACTCATAAAAATTAACTTGAAATGGATAAAAGACTTAAATATAAGACCTGAAACCATTAAACTCCTAGAAGAAACCCCTAGAAGAAAACATAGGAACAAAGCTCTCTGGCTTTGGTCTTGGTAATAATTTTTTGTATACAATACCAAAAGCACAAGAAACAAAATAACAAATACACAAGTGGGGCTGCATCCAACTAAAAATACTCTACACAGCAAAAGATAGTATCAACAAAGTGAAAAGACAATCTACAAATTGGGAAAAATTATTTGCAAACCATACATCTCATAAGAGTTAATATCCAAAAAATGTAATGAACTCATACCAACTCAATGTCAAAAAAAACAACAAACCAACACAAAAGAAAAAAAAATATTGAAAATATGGGCAAAGGACCTGAATAAACATGTCTTCAAATAGAATACATGAAAGGCCAACAGGTATGAAAAGATGCTCAATCTCACTAGTCATTAGAGAAATACAAATTAAAAGCACAGTAAGATATCACCTCATGCCTATTAGAATGGTCATCATCAAATAGCCAAGAGATAACAAGTGCTGGTGAGGCTGTGGAGAAAAGGAAACTCTTGTGCACTGTTGGTGGGATTGTAAACTGGTATAGCCTATGGAAATTGGTATTACTATGGAAGACCGTATGGAGGATCCTCAAACTGATTTAAAAAATAGAACTGCTATATGACCCAGCAATTTCATTTCTGAGAATATATCCAAAGGTATCAAAGACACTAACTTGAAAAGGTATCTGTATCTCCATGTTCATAGCAGTGTTATTTACAATAGCCAAGACATGGAAACAACCAACCTAAATGTTTACCAATGGGTTAAGGATAATGGAATATTATTCAGCCATAAGAAATGAGAAATCCTACCATTTGTGACAACATGAATGGATCTTGAAGACATTATGGTAAGTGAAATAAGTTAGATAAAGACAAATAACTGTATGATCTCACTTTTATGTGGAATCTAAAAAAACAAAAACAAACAAAAAAAAAAACTAAGAAAAAATCCCAAATTCATAGAAAAAGATATCAGACTTGTGTTTACCAAAGGCAGGGTGTAGAGGGAGAGAGAATCAGAGGAAGTTGATCAAAAGGTACAAGCTTCCAGTTAAAGATAAATAAGTACTAGGATGTAATGTACAACATAATGACTATAGCTAATAAATATACAGGAAAATTGTTAACAGAGTAAATCATCACAAAAAGATAAGTTATCATCTATGAATTATCATCATAAGGAAAATTTTTTCCTTATTCTTATTTTCTTTTTATGTATCTATGTAAGAAATGGATGTTGGCTGAACCTACTGTGATAATCATTTCATTATATATATATATATATATATATATATATATATATATATATATACATATAAATCATCATTCTGTATACTTCAAGCTTATACAGCGACATATATCAATTATTTCTCAAGAAAACTGGAAAAAGGGAAGAATTTTTCTTAAGTAGGAGAATAGATGTTGGTATCACAGAGACCTGTTTTGACTACGTCTTTGACATTAACTGTTCAAAGTTGTGATATTATTTAACATCTGCACTTGAGTTTCCTAATCTGTAAAAGGTATAGTATTTTTATTGTGTTATTGGGAAGAGTAAATGAACAAATGTATATAAAATGCTTGATACAGGGCAAACCCTCAACAAATGCTCATCTTCTACAAAACAACTTGCCCCAAATGATCTGCCAATACTGTGTCTTCCTTTATAAAAACAGTTTCTTAATAATGGTGGTGAATAATCAATTTTCCAATCATATCTATAACTAAATTTTACTTTCAGAATTAAGTCTTGCCACAAACACGGGTGTGACTCTTCTTTGTAATCATAAAAAAACAAAGGGTTGGATTGAGATGATCTTTTAGGTCATAGAATTCTAACACTGTTTAATTTTAATTTTTTTCTAAAGAAGAATTTGTCTTTTCAAATGTAATAAGCAGGCATATATAGTTTACATAAATCTGGCACAAATTTAACATGATTAAAATTATTTTGATTATTGTTCTTCAAAGAGATAGCTGATTATATGGCAGCTAAATGAAAACAGGAACAACATTATGAAACTCAGTAAAATGCATTGTGAGAAAATGAACAGACTACTAGCCCAGTCTCATCAAATGAGGGGTCCTTCTCACAGCTGAGCCAAGCAAAGGGGTCTCAGAAGCACTGGTCCTTCTATTTGCATCACATTAATTAAGGTTTTGAGTCACTGGGTTTACAACCTTCTTAAATCCCACATCCAATATTTCTCAATATACATTTGGCCTTATTCCTCAAAAAACGGCTTAAAATAAATCCCAGGTTCCTGAAATGAAATGCCATTTTTTAAATTTAATTTCATCACTCTTTCTCGTTTTGTTGTTGTTGTTGTTGTTTTGGGTTTGTTTTTTTGTTTGTTTGTTTTTTGGTTTTTTTTTTTTTTTGGTTTTGGGGATTTTTGTTGTTTTTATTGTTGTTGTTGTTGTTTTTTATTACTGTGTGTGAACAGTACACAAAACCGCCACTGGTATAAGCTGATACAGGAGTAGTAGCCCTGATATCTCTACTACTTACCTTTCTGCTTCCCATAGTATGGAAATCTCTTGACATTATGATTTAATATTGTTTTTAGATAATGTTAAAAAGTAGACTCAATTTACAGATATTTGAGAGATGCAAAATAAAAAGAATGAAATAAAAAGATACTCCCTTTAATGCAGTTTGATATTTCCAGACAAACTGGGAGCCATATTAACTCAACGTGTGCTTATAACCTTAGCAAGACAAGCATATTTGGGGTTTTAACAACCTCCCAGCTATTAACCTGAGAAGTACATTCGACAGGAAGATAAGAAAGCAGTGTTTTGCAAGTATGCATTTCTCCTTCAAGATACATACATTCCCTTTCTCATTAGTTTCCACATCCTCTAGAGAAAAAAAAAAAATGGAGAAAGTCAAATACATTATTTGATTCAAATTTAAACCCATAAATTTGTCAGTCTGAATTGCTGCTTTCTTTCCAAAGACATTTAAAACAATTTACTTTTCATATTGGCCACAAGCTAAATATGATCTCAGCTTCCTTAAAAAGGGACTCTGTTAAGGCTGAGAGAATACGGGTATGTGGCTCCCCCCAGCGGCCACTGGGAACGTCAGCACAGTTCAGAGAGAGACGTGGAGAAAGTGATGCTTTGAATTCTCGCCAGCAAAGGCCCACTGTCCAATCTTCTTCACCACCTGGTAACAGCTGGCGTGTATGTAAAGATGAGATGAAAAACGGATAGAGGTCAAATCCAGGAGGACTTCCCTTGTATAGAAAATCAATTTAAAGTAACAAAAGTACCGAGATAAAATTTCCAAGAACTTCTGAAATTTAAATAACACAGCTTAAACTTTAGGGAAAAGAGATGGCCAGGGAAAAGACAGGAGCAGAGCTTTATTCCACATAGCATTTCATTAATAGTTTCGCATTTAGAGAAGTACAAGAAAAACCGTAACACCAGGGGACAAGCTAATACCAGAATATTCCCAAGCTGACAAGCAATTTGGAGTGAAAACTGACATAATAAAAAAATTTTAATGTACTGAATATATTCCAGCTGAGAGCCCACAATATCAGCAACTCCCAGAGGTTCCGAGCAGACACTCAAAGATTCACAGGATCAGAATTTCTGGGCCTTGGCCCAGGTTCCAGCCATATCCCACATACAACATTGCCTTGACTCTCTTGAGGGTTCAACCTTCATAGCAGCCTCTAAATTCAAAGCACAGCTTCAGAGAAGGGAAAATGCTTTGGAATAAAGATGGGAAGATACATATGCCTTTCAAATTTATAAGCCTCTATTATTCACCAGCACCAGTGAGCCCACAAGCACTGTGCACAGACAATTCACAACCATGGGTGATGGGTGACTGTTCAGATAAGAACCAGGAGGGAGGTTAGGCTAACCCCTCTGACCAACAAGCCTGACGCATCAATTCTGATACCTCATCCCACCTCTTAAATGTGTCTCCTTAACTAATTCATGCATGCAACCCCTCCTTACCTTTGTCCCCTTTCTGGTTTCCTTTCTTCTATTTTTTACTGCTACCTGGCCTCTCCTCCCTAACACAGCCACCTCTACCAGGTCACTTTCCTCTACCTCAAAATACTGTTCTTTTCTGGGTTCAGGGTTTGGCTTTTCTCTCTCTTGGCTTTTATTTCCCTTAATCTTCATCTAATGAACTTTCCTCAGCCTCCTGTTATTACTAACACGTGAAGCAGTCTGTTAAGGGATGTATTACTGGAGATGTTCTACTACAAAGCATTATAGACTCATAGAGCTTGGAGCCCCGAAGGGTCTCAAAATATAATGTGGAAGACCCTTCAGCTAACAGGCTGTTAAGGTGCCTCTTTGAATTTTCCATATATTGAAATTGAGACTTAGAGCCAGTAAGTGTCTTGCCCACTGATAATTACCTGGAATTTGCAGCTTCTTAAGACAGAATACTTCCCATTATAAACACCACCTCTTACACATAACAACACGGAAAAAGTTTCGAGAAAGGGGTTAGGTTGTTTGTACTTTTTGAGCATTGCCACTGAAATAAAAAGCCACCTGACAACACTTATTCTCGAATCTCAGTATTAGAAACAATCTACTATTTAATTAAAATGATTTTGTCTTTTACATTCTTCCTTTTTTTTCCCCTTCACTTCAATATGAATAATTGTCCCTCTTTAAGATAAATGTCTCTTCTCTGGTTATTGTGTATGAACACAAATATGTTCTCATTTTAAGGTATATTGTTTTCACCTGCCAGCTGTCATTAAAAATTGCATCTGCAAAAAGCAAGCCTTCCTCATGGTTTTTTATGTTTTGTTTTGCCCATGAAGGTTAATTGCAGTTCTGCTCCCATAGCTTCCTCACTGCTGTGGAGTTAACCATGGGTTCCCTGTGCTGGGAAAGGTTTATCAAAGGTCTGGAATGCAAAACAATGGCAACAATAAATACCAATTAGACCCAGGTCCTCTGCTCCCACTGCCTTCACAGGTTGAAGCAGCAAATCCAGCTTTTGACTTCAATGAGACTGGACTCTCCTAAAGCCACTGATGAGGCTGCAGACCTATTTCCAAGATAGCTCTTAGATCACAAATTTTCCGTCCTGATTAAGCCGATAATGTGGAGGCACTAGAGAGCAGTATCTCTGCCCTCTACCTTCTCAAAACAGCTTCTCTTGCCTGCTTGCAATTCTATCAGGCCTTAATTAATCAGTTAGGAGTATAAGTGGCATGCGCCTCTGTCACCTGAAGTTTATTTTGTCATGGGCTAATAATTTGAGAAATTGAAATTGGGACTTGACTGTAGGACATCCAATTTTGACAGACATGCATTTCTCAACTGTCTTGTATATATCCCTTTTTAAAATTACAGTAAAACCTTGGCTTGCCAGCATAATTCATTCCGGAAACATGCTTGTAATCCAGAGCACTAATCTATCAAAGAGAATTTCAAGAACCATTGGCTCAGTTTTGATCATGTGACATTTGGCATCACATACTGCTCGTATCGCAAGACATCGCTCGTTTATCAAGTTAAAATTTATTAGAAATGTTTGCTCGTCTTGTGGAACACTTGCAGAACAAGTTACTCGCAATCCAAGGTTTTACCCTATTTGCTTTTTAAAATAGAATAAAAAATATAGGTAGAGTTATCTAAGAACATCAATATATAAAGATATATAATCTATCACATCAGGAAGATGGGATTCCCTTTAAAACATTCAGTTATTTAAATAAACAGAAAATTGCTAGTAATTTAACAAAATCATTGAAATAGTGACACAAAGACTAGCTACAGTGACCTCTAGTGTTCTTATAGATAAACAATCAATAGTTCTAAAAACAGCTGCTTGCTCCGTTCACTCATTCCGTTAACAAATATCAAATCAAATTATAATTTCTGAAAATGAAAGAGATCTCACTAGTAAGTCATACTTTACTGGTTATCATCTCCATGAAAAGAATATAACAAGAAAATTAAATGGTTTTTCATTAATATCTCACCATCTTGATCTCTTTGTCATTGTTGTCTTTAACTTTCTAGTCACTGTTCACATGTATAAGTATCAATGTAGTTAACATTATATATTTTGTCCAATTGTGATCTTTTTTTTAATTTTAGGAAACTATTATATTTTCTTGATTCTCAACTTGGAAATAAGAAGTTATAAACAGAGATATTAAAGGATTTATCACTGGAAAAGTGTGAGGTGCTGACATTATATTTAAGTGCTTTTAGTGACATGAGTTTAGCTCCATCTTCTAAAACACAGGTCCAATTAGCCAACAAAGGAGGTCACTAAACATCAAAATTAGGTGATAAGAACGCAGAGAACAAATACCTAAATTACAGGATGCCTGGAATTCTGTTGTTCAGATTCTAGTCACCTGCAGGAGTGACAAATCAACCAATATACTGCAGTTGGTCCTAAGATGAACCTGGTATGTGAAACAGAAATTCCTTAACTATGAGATTTATGATTAGGTTACCTTTGGTAAGTTGGCAAAAATCTTGCAATCTATGATTTTTCAGAAAGAAAAAAAAAACAAACAAGTTCTATCCATTCAGATCCTACAAATTGATAATCAATTATTCCAAATATGGAAATAAGAAATTTACATTTATCTTCTAATGAATCCTATCTTCTGTAAAGACACGGTGACTGCAAACAAACATTTCTTTCATTTGTGTCTTTCATTTGCTCTGATGATAGGTAGGATGGTCTTCTCATCTCATCTATCCAGTAAAGTAGCAGGCATAGTGATCTCAGAATACAATGGTTAAGAGATAATAATGTATGGGCTAAGTTCTTGGAAACTATCAAAAAGCCATACCTCATTAAGAGTACAGTGAAATCATTAGCTCATATTTTATGAAACATTGTATTTTTCATCTTGCCCTCTTCATTTCTGCTACTGCTATGAATGGAGAACTATGCATAAGCAAGCGAAATGAAATATTAGAAGTACTGGAACTGAATCTAGGACTGCTTTTGATACATAATATTTATGACTATGTCTCTCATATAGCTGTCAAGTTACTGAACCAAGTTGGATTTTTATTATTTAGGTATACTGGCATTTAAAAAGAGAAGGAGAGGGGTGCCTGGGTGGCTCAGCTGGTTAAGCATCTGACTTCAACTCAGGTCATGATCTCACCGTTCCTGGGTTAGAGCCCCGCATCAAGCTCTGTGCTGACAGCTCAGAGCCTGGAGCTGCTTCGGATTCTGTGTCTCCCTCTCTCTCTGTCACTCCTTGTGCTGTCTCTCTCTGTCTCTCAAAAATTGAATAAATGTTAAAAAATTTTTTTTTTAAAGAGAGGAGAGAGATACCTGTGTGGATAGCTGGGGGAACTTTTAAAAGCTACATAAACTGAAGATGATTTCCAAGCTCTCTTAAAAGGAAACATAAAAATTGAGACATTGAATCACAAAGAAAATTAAAGTCAAAAGTTGAATAAAGATTAGCTTTCTTCTTTTCCTCTTTTAAGTTGACAAGTAAAGATCAGAATGATGTAAGAGCTAAGCAAAAAAAACAAAATGAGGGTTACATGGGAACCAGTGATTCCCCAAAGAACTAACCTTGACCTATAAAGTCCAGAAAAGTGGATTACTGGACTCATGATGCTATCAGAGATGCCAGAAACTGGACCAAAGACAGTTCCTATATCTTTAGCAATTCAAATATACGAAAAGCATTCAAAGTACTGTGATATTGGGGTCTTTGGGAATTGTCTGCTTCTATATTATCTATTAACTTGATGCTTGTTATATTAAACCTCTTTAAATAAACTTGTAACAAGAATTCAAAACCTAGGTAAAAAAAAAAAAAAGTTTGCTTATGTTCAAGACAAATCTGTGCCAAGAAGATGGTATTTCTTTTTTTTTTTAATTTTTTTTAACGTTTATTTATTTTTGAGACAGAGAGAGACAGACATGAACGGGGGAGGGGCAGAGAGAGAGGGAGACACAGAATGGGAAGCAGGTTCCAGGCTCTGAGCCATCAGCCCAGAGCCCGACGCGGGGCTCGAACTCGCGGACCGCGAGATCGTGACCTGAGCCGAAGTCAGACGCTTAACCGACTGAGCCACCCAGGCGCCCCGGTATTTCTTTTTTTTAATGTTTACTTATTTATTTTGAGGAGGAGAGGGACAGAGAGAAAGGGAGAGAGAGAATCCCAGGCAGTCTCCATGCTGTCAGTGCAGAATCCAAGGGATATTAAGCTTGATCTCATGAACTATGAGATCATGACCTAAGCAAAAATCAAGATGCAGATACCAACCAACTGAGCCACACAGGCACCTCAAAGATGGTATTTCTTAACTAAGAGACCTTAAAGTCTTCATGGGTCTGATAAAAGAATAACAAGTTTATAAAACTTTACCTTTTTTTCCAAAAAGTAAGAAATCCTTAAGTTGTTTTAAATTAATTTTAAATTACTTCTATAAGCTTGAGACTCCATTTACTGTATATTTAGCCATTTTATTTATTATATATTGTATATTTAGCCATTTTAGTTAATATTACCAAGTATACCCTGAAAATAACAAAACATTGATGAAAGAAATTAATCACACAGATTGAAGCACATCCATGTTCATGAATTGAAAGACTTAACATTGTTAAAGTGTCCAAAATACCCAAAACAATCTATAGACACAATGCAGTCTCTATCAACATTCCAGTAGCATTTTTTTACAGACATAGAAAAAAAATATTTCTACAATTTATATGGAACACAAAAGACCTCAGATAGCTAAACCAATCTTGAGCAAGAAGAACAAAGCTGGAAACATCATACTTCCTGACTTCAAAATACATTATATAGCCACAGTAACCAAAACAATATAGTATTGACTAGATAAAGAGCCCAGAAATAAATGCATACATACACTGTTGACTGATCTGGGACAAGAGTTCCAAGAATCCACAATGGGGAAAGAATAGTCTTTTCAACAAATAGTGTTGGGAAGCTGAATATCCGTATGTAAAAGAATGAAATTTGGACCTTCCCTAACATCAAACACAGACATGCACAAAAGTCAAAATGGATTAAAGACTTCAATATAAGACTTGAAACTGTAAAACTCCTAGGAGAAAACATAAAAGAAAGCTTCATGATATTGGTCTTGGTAATGATTTCATGGACAAACACCAAAAGCACAGGCAACAAAAGGAATATTATATACTTGGGACTACATCAAACTAAAAAGCTTTTACACAGCAAAGGAAATTATCTACAGAAGGAAAAGGCAACCTATGGAATGGGAAAAATATTGTCAAATCACCTATCTGGTAAGGGATTCGTCTTCAAAATGTATATGGCACTCCTACAACTCAATAGCAAAAATCGTTTTAAAATGGGCAAAGGACTTTAACAGACATTTCTCCAGGGAAGATGCACAAATGGCCCTTAAGCATATTAAAAATAAATAAATAATTAAAAAGTTCAACATCATTAGTCATCAGGGAAACACAAATAAAAACAATATTGAGATATGACCATTATCGAAACAAAGATGAGGATGGCAAGGATGTAGAGATATTGGAATCCTTGCACATTGTTGGTGGGAATGCAAAATGGTGCAGTTGTTGTGGAAACCAGCATGAAGTTTCCTCAAAATTCAAAACTAGAACTACTAGGGGCACCTGGGTGGCTCAGTCAGTTAAGTGTCTGACTCTTGGTTTTGGCTCCGGTCATGATCTTGCAGCTTCATGGGTTTGAGCCCCGCATCAGGCTCTGTGCTGGCAGTATGGAACCTGCTTGGGATTCTCTCTCTCCCTCTTTTTCTGTCCCTCTCCGACTTTTGCTCTGTCTCTCTCAAATAAATAAACTTAAAAAAAAAACCAGCAATTCTACTTCTGGGTATTTAGCTAAAAGAATTGAAATCAGGATGTTAAAGAGATATTGGCACACCCATGTTCATTGCAGCACTGTTCACAATAGCCAAATGTGAAAACAACCTAAATGTCTACCAGCAGATAAATGGATACAGGAAATATTGTATATACACACAATGGGATAGTATTCTGTCTTTTAAAAAAAAAGAAAATTCTGTAATATGCAACAATTTGAATGAACCTTGAAGACATTGTGGTAGGTAAAATAAACTAGCTACAGAAAGACAAATACTGCATGATTCCATTTACATAACGTATCAAAGTAGTCAAATCCATTGAATCAAAGAGTGCAAAGGTGGTTGCCAGGACTGAAAGAAGGGAAAATGGGGAGTTGCTAATCAGTAGGCATAAAGTTTTAGTTAAGTAAGGTAAATAAGCTCTAGAGATCTGCTATACAACATTGTATCAATAGTCAACAATAATGTATTATACATTTAAGAACTTGTTAAGAGGATAAATCTCATAATTAAGTTTTTACCATAATAAAATAATTTTAAAAAAAATGATTCTCAAAAACATTACAAGATATAATGAATGTGCTAGATCCTATTCTGTAAAAAATTAGTCAAACTGTAATAATAAAAATACTTTAAATATTTTGAAATAGCTTTACTCTTATAGTTAGATGTGAATGATGTTACAGAAGAATATAAATGATTTTTCCAAGAGGCTTCATCAATCATTTTTCTATTTTTGTGGAAAATAGGAGAATGGATTAGTTATTGTAGGGACATACACTATCAGGCCTTCTATGCTACAGTTATATCCTGTGTCTAAACAAATCCATCTCAAAATATCTGTTCCACTTAAAATACACTCTCTTTTAAATGAGGCTAAAAATATCCACTTCACAGGGATATTTTGATCATTTAACATGACAACGGTCACACAGTGCCTTGAATGATCCCTAATACAAAATCAGCATATAAGGAATGATGTTGATTCCACTTTTCAAAGACAACATGCTTTGACTACAATACAGCCTAGTTTATTGTACATGTGGCATCTTTTGTAAACTGTCCCAAATTCCTGCAACTTCTTAATTAAGGTTTTTCTTTGAGGAATTTCTCTTTTGCCACTAAATTTTATTTAATTTTTATGCAACTTTATTGAGGTGTTAATTTATATACAACAAAATGTGCCCATTTTAAGTGTACATTTTGATGAGTTTTGGCAAACATGTACGCCATGTAGCCACCACCACAGTCAAAATCTGAACATTAACTCAGAGCAGAGTTGTGGATGCTACAGTAATTATTATTTAAACTTTATATGAAATTGTCAAACTCTTTTCCAAATGGTTATATCATATTATTCACCAGCAGTGTATGAGAGTTGTTTGCTTTCCATCCTTGCTAACACTTGGTATTGTCAGTCTTTTAATTTAGCCATGGGTAATGGCTAATGGGTATAGACTGGTATTACATTGTGGTTTTACTTTTGTCTTTCCCTATTGACTACTCTTGTTGAGCACCTTTTCATGTGTCTATTGGTCACTCATATATCTTCTTTATTGAAGTGTCTGTTAAAATCTTTTGCCAACCTTTTAAGCCCTTAATAAATGTGGGTGACCTGAGTAGCTCAGTCGGTTAGGTGCCGGACTCTTGATTTTGGCTCTGGTCATGATCTCACAGTCATGAGATCGAGCCCCATGTTGGACTCTGGGATGAGTGTGGGGCCTACCTGGAATTCTCTCTCCCTTTCTCACATCTCTTCTCCTACTTGTGCTCTCAATCTCTCTCTTAAAAATAAATGAAATAAATTTAAAAAAACCTTAATTAACTTTTTTTTAAAATTTTTTTTCAACGTTTTCTATTTATTTTTGGGACAGAGAGAGACAGAGCATGAACGGGGGAGGGGCAGAGAGAGAGGGAGACACAGAATCGGAAACAGGCTCCGAGCCATCAGCCCAGAGCCTGACGCGGGGCTCGAACTCACGGACCTCGAGATCATGACCTGGCTGAAGTCGGACACTTAACCGACTGCGCCACCCAGGCGCCCCCTTAATTAACTTTTTAAAAGTATCTGATTCCTTCTGAATATCTAGGACAAGACCCATAGAAACATCTTTCTTTACGGTGGTTCCAATGTAAAAAGCTCCTGAGCCAAATTTAACTAAGATGACTGATGGAACAGTGGGGTAAAGAACAAAAGGACAAAGATATTGAGAACTAAATGCAAAGAAAAGCTCTAGGCAGAAAACACATCATAAGTTGGTGGCCAGGAACATCAGGAAAGAATTAGGCTTTAAAAATTGGCTAAGGAGAAATTTCAGAACAAAGACTGAACAGTGAGTGTAGGGTGAATTTGTTTATGTGATATTCAGTGTTTTTGTGGAGTCAGGCATGGAAACTGAAAGAAGTCAAAGAAGATTGAACAAGTATGATATTGTCACTTTCATAACCTTCCATCTTGTTGTTGTTTTACGTTTAGTGCTTTAATATACCAAGTTGACACTGACTCCTTGTCCTAACTGTGAAAGCAGCCTTTAGTTATTAGAGCAAGTGATGGAGGTCAGGAGATGTGACTGTTTCCCTTTGATATGTTTGTAATTAGCACCTGTAATCTTGCCAAAATGCTCCATCTTTCTGCCTCTCATTTTCCCCCCAACAATTATTGAAAAACGCCTTGAATGGGAAGCCTGGGCGGCTCAGTCGGTTGAGCGTCTGACTTCGGCTCAGGTCATGATCTCACGGTCCGTGAGTTCGAGCCCTGCTTCGGGCTCTGTGCTGACAGCTCAGAGCCTGGAGCCTGCTTCGGATTCTGTGTCTCCCTCTCTCTCTGCCCCTCCCCTGCTCATGCTCTGTCTCTCTCTGTCTCAAAAATAAATAAAAACATTAAAAAAAAAATTAAAAAAAGAAAAAAAAAAGAAAAACGCCTTGAATTATAAAAGCTATATCCTTAATCTTTTGTAGAACTAAGAGCAAACAAACAACAAACAATTTGTGCTAAAACCAATGAGCCCAAGAAATCTTCACAGAAACTTGATTGCTAAAGATTATTCATAGTCGTGCTGGATGTGCAGTCTAACCACAGAAACTGTGCAAAACAGTTTCCTTACAAAAAGTTGAATAATACATATCAAGTGAAAGCTGCAATGTTTAAGAATCCCATCTGAACATGCCTGCCTTCAGCACAGCCACATCAGGAAAACAGAGGTGTGATCATAATGGGCTGGCTTCCTGATTCCTTTTCTTTCTTTTACATCATTGGATCCCATTCGTCTCAGTTTTCTTTAATCAAAAAACTCACAATGATGTAGGGAGGGTGGAGGAGATATCCTTATACCCTATCCGCACATGTCTCTCAGCTGACTTGAAGGAGTACATGAGCATTCATCTCTGAAGAAAGGGTTTTCATAGGATCTCTTTTCCACCAAGTGCATATGGAATCCCCACTCTAGACACTGCAGCAGCAAGCAAGGCTTATCTTGGTTTTCTATTATGTGATTTTCCTTTTAGGGCAAACATGCTAGTACCATTGGCTGGCAGAGGAGTGAAGGGAGAGCAAGGTCTCTACAATGTATCTCTCTTGATATTTTCACTTGGATGGTGTCTGCAGAGAATTTTTGTGCCATAGATATTTTCATTACAGATTAGGGAAAAAGGAAAGAGCCAAATTACTATCATTTCTATATGAAGTAGTCAAAAAAAGTACGTATCTTAAAACTTAAGGTAAAAAACTCATGGGCTTATGCAACAAAAAATAAACTGAAATAAAAGTGAACAAGATGCAATAACATTGAAAATTTTAAAAACATAAAGGAATTAATTTTTGCTACAGATAAATCTTTAAATCTAATCAACTTCATCACATAGATAAAGGATAAAAAGCTATCATAGCCAATTTACAAAAGAGGAAACCCAAAAAATAACAAAAAATTAAGAGATTCTCAAGCTCTTTATTAATGAGAGATATGCAAACTAAAACCACAGTGAAATTTCAGTCTATACTGTATAGACTAGCAAAAATGATACAGCAACAGAAAACCACACATTGATGAGAATGTGGTGATATCCAAATCGTGGGCACTGTTGATGGAAGCCATCAGCCACCCTAAAGAAGAGCACACTGGCAGGATTCAGTTGAGTTATTTACCTGGGTATGTAGCTCACTGAAATTCCAACAGATATGTAAATGGGAAAATATGATGATGTTCATTATACTGTTGTTGGTGATGACAGGAAGTGAAGGCTATTTGGATATTCTTCCTTAGGTAAGTATCAGATAGATACAATGTGGTGAACATTACAAAGTACCATGAAACAGTTAAAAGGTACACACCAATAGAGTGCTGGTGGAGGGGGTTGGGTGGGAGGGGAAGGGAGGCAGGGAGGCAGGGACGGTGCAAAGAAGAATGATATCAATAGCACAATACTATGTATGTGAATTTTTTAATGTATATATTAACAAAAATACACATTTAAGAGAACCCATATATTCAAAAAGATAGATGTTAAATATATTACATTGATTGCTCATAAAGAACAGGTGTGTAAATGGGAAATGAAAATAGGAAGGAACAAACAAATAAATAAAACAAGAGGGGGCCTTAGAGAAACAACACGGGTAGATAACTGAACACCAAAAAAGATAATCAAAACAAGATAGAGAGAGAAAAAGTACTATCAGGAAAGTACCAAAATAATTAAGTACTGCCTCTGTACTCTTTTCTGTGAAAGTAATAGTCTCCTAGAACACAGATAAACTAGAAATACATTTGGTTGGGAGAGAAACAATCTTTCTCTGAAATATGAACAAAGAGAATGGAAGGGTTTGGAACATATTACTCCCAGGATTCTTCTAGCCAACACTTGTGACAGCAACTAACAGACAGGAATAGAAGCCATGGTAATAGCTGAATTAAGCCACTTTTAAAATAGGCCCCACATGCCACTGTTTCCAAACAAACTTACAAGGAGTGAGGCTAGCCTAGAGCACATAGTAAACACAATAGTTTTATGTTAATCCCAGTAAAGGATAGCATCACCCAATATCTTAACAACATACCAATTCTCTGGATCTATCATTAGAAATATATTTTGGAAACTATGAAGACTTACTCTTACCTGTTTCTTTTAAAAAGTAGAAAAAATCTCTGGAAATATTTAAGAAAAATAATAGTAACTGAACTTTACCTTATAGAGTATACAGATGAACTTGAGTTTGGGGGAGGAATTAAAATGTTTCAAAATTTCTGTCCTCTATAAAGAATAGTCTAGCCTTTTATTTAAGAACAGCCTGATGAAATTTCAGTTGTCTAACAAAGACAGAAAATTTGAAAGCAGCATGCCAGCTCCCACATTTTAAGGGTTGTTAACAGCTGCTGTGGGGAAAAAATAGGATTTCACGATCAAGTAGTTTGACAAACTGTGGGTTAAACAAAGTTTCATATTTCATAACGACAGGACTTGTTGAAGCCTATACTATGACAATGTGTACTGTGTATATTCCAGATGTACAGGGCCTAGCATTTTCTAATCTCATCCAAATGTGGACACTATTCATTACTGAGAACTTTGGGAGGAGACTAGTAAATATAAACTGTAGGTACCGTAAATATAGACTGCAGGTACTATCCAGACTGATAGACTTAGAAGTCTGATGGAAATGGGGAGATAGCACAAGGATCCCATAAATGTGTCTTTTTTAATAAATTCCAAGTAATTTTGACAATTTACTTAAGTATCATGCACAGATAAAGACTCACATATACACAGGATTCCAAAAGTCTTTGTATAGCTTTAAGCCTTAATAAGCTCAGAAGTATAACACTATACACTTAGAAAGAAGTGTTCAATGGGGTGCATGGGGGCTCAGTCGGTTGAGCGTCTGACTTCAGGTCATGATCTCACAGTTCATGGGTTCGAGCCCCGTGTCAGGCTCTGTGCTGACAGCTCAGAGCCTGGAGCCTGTTTCGGATTCTGTGTCTCCCTCTCTCTCTGACCCTCCCCCATTCATGCTCTGTCTCTCTCTGTCTCAAAAATAAATAAACGTTAAAAAAATTTTAAAAGAAAAAAGTGTTAAAATGTTAATTAAATTTGTTACATGTTGACATGTTTCTTATTAACATTTAACATAACCATTGTCTTGTACTATATATTGTAGTCAATTTTTAAAGTTTGCAAAAAAAAAAAACACTACATGTGCATCCATATTACAGGGTTTGTGTTTGTAATCCTAGTTTAAACATCATTCAAAGAATAAAGTATTAAAGCATACATGAGAAAACCGCCAGAAGACTAGCAGAATGGACTCTCCAGAGCCAAGCATAGACAAGAGGCCCACGGAAGAGGGTAGGAAGGGCAGAGAGGCGGTGCGTGCTACACGGACCGCGGCGGGGGAGGGAGCCAGGGCAGTGAAGGGCCAGCCCACTTGGCAAGGCAGAGCACCGGAGTCTGGCTTGCAAAAGCGGAGGGGCCAGACAGTGAGTTCTGACAGCCAGCGGGACTTAACATCTAGAATGTTATAAGTCAACAGCTCTGCTCGGAGAGTGGGAGGGTGAGAGGACACCTGGAGGAAGAGTTGTTGAGCCCTGGAAGACAGAGCTCAGCTTGGCGGGGAACAAAGGCACTAGCTAGCACCATCTCTCTCGCACATCCCCCAGCCAAAATCCCAAAGGGAACCAGTTCCTGCCAAGGAACTTGCTTGCACCACGCAAACACCCGACGCTGTGTGCCTCTGGATCCATCCCTCCAACGAGTCTGCTTCCCTCCCATTGCCACAGGGCCCCTCCTGCAGCAGACCACCAAAGGAAAAGCGAGCTGAGCCTGCCCCTCCCACCCCTGTGCACCTTGCGGATCCACCCCGGCTAATACGCCAGAATCCATAGAAGCAGCATCACAAGCCTGGCAGTGTGTAAGTAGCCCAGACAGGGGCCACACCACTCCACAGTGAGTCCTGCCCCTGGGAGTGGGGAAGATAAGGTACACACCAGTCTGACTTTGGCCCCGCCCGCCAACACAAGTTACTCCAGACAGCACAGGGGAAGACCCTGCAGTTCTGCACCACTCCAAGAACTATCCAAATGATGAAATGGAAGAATTCTCCTCAAAAGAAACTCCAGGAAGTAGCGACAGCTAACGAATTGATCAAAAACAATTTAGGCAATATAACGGAACATGAATTTAAAATAATAGTCATAAAACTAATTGCTGGGCTTGAAAAAAGTATAGAGGACAGCAGAGAATCCATTGCTACAGAGATCAAGGGACTAAGAAACAGTCAGGAGGAGCTAAAAAATGCTATAAATGAGGTGCAAAATAAAATGGAGGCGACCACAGCTCGGATTGAAGAGGCAGAGGAGAGAACAGGTGAATTAGAAAATAAAATTATGGAAAAATAGGAAGCTGAGAAAAAGAGAGATAAAAAAATCCAGGAGTATGAGGGGAAAATTAGAGAACTAAGTGATGCGATGAAATGCAACAATATCCGTATACTAGGGATTCCAGAGGAAGAGAGAGAGAAAGGGGCTGAAGGTGTATGTGAAAAAATCATAGCTGAGAACTTCCTTGATCTGGGGAAGGAAAAGGGATTGAAATCCAAGAGGCACAGAGAACTCACTTCAGACATAAATTGAATCAATCTGCACGACATCTCATAGTGAAACTGGCAAAATACAAGCATAAAGAGAAAATTCTGAAACCAGCTAGGGATAAACACGCTCTAACATATAAAGAGAGACCGATAAGACTACTGACAGAGCTATCTACTGAAACGTGGCAGGCCAGAAAGGAATGGCAGGAAATCTTCAATGTGATGAACAGAAAAAATATGCAGCCGAGAATCCTTTATCCAGCAAGTCTGTCATTTAGAATAGAGGAGAGATAAATGTCTTCCCAAAAAAACAAAAACTGAAAGAATTCATCACCACTAAATCAGCCCCACAAGAGATCCAAAGGGGGATTCTGTGAGAAAAAGTACCAGAGACATCGCTACAAGCATGAAACCTACAGACATCACAATGACTCTAAACCCATATCTTTCTATAATAACACTGAATTTAAATGGACTAAATATTCCAACCAAAAGAAATTGGGTATCAGAATGGATAAAAAAACAAGACCCATCTATTTGCTGTCTACAAGAGACTCATTTTAGACCTGAGGACACCTTCAGATTGAAAGTGAGGGGATGGAGAACTATCTATCATGCTACTAGAACTCAAAAGAACGCTGGAGTAGCCATACTTATATCAGACAAACTAGACTTTAAATTAAAGGCTGTAACAAGAGATGAAGAAGAGCATTGTATAATAATTACAGGGTCTTTCCTTCAGGAAGAGCTAACAATTATAAATGTCTATGAGCCGAATACCGGAGCCCCCAAATACATAAAACAATTAACCACAAACATAAGCAACCTTATTGATAAGAATGTGGTAATTGCAGGGGACTTTAATACTCCACTTACAACAATGAATACATCATCTAGACACAGGATCAATAAAGAAACAAGGGCCCTGAATGATACATTGGATCAGATGGACTTGACAGATATATTTAGAACTCTGCATCCCAAAGCAACAGAATATACTTTCTTCTCGAGTGCACATGGAACATTCCCCAAGATAGATCATACCTGGGTCACAAAACAGCCCTTTATAAGTATAAAAGAATTGAGATCATACCATGCACACTTTCAGACCACAATGCGATGAAGCTTGAAATCAACCACAGGAAAGTCTGGAAAACCTCCAAAGAATGGAGGTTAAAGAACACCCTACTAAAGAATGAATGAGTCAACCAGGCAATTAGAGAAGAAATTAAAAAAAATATATGGAAACAAATGAAGATGAAAATACAAGAATCCAAACACTTTGGGATGCAGCGAAGGCAGTCCTGAGAGGAAAATACATTGCAATCCAGGCCTATCTCAAGAAACAAGAAAAATCCCAAATACAAAATCTAACAGCACACCTAAAGGAAATAGAAGCAGAATAGCAAAGTCACCCCAAATCCAGCAGAAGAAGAGAAATAATAAAGATCAGAGCAGAAATAAACAATATAGAATCTAAAAAAAACTATAGAGCAGATCAATGAAACCAAGAGTTGTTTTTTTGAAAAAATAAACAAAATTGATAAACCTCTAGCTAGGCTTCTCAAAAAGAAAAGGGAGATGACCCAAATAGATAAAATCATGAATGAAAATGGAATTATTGCAACCAATCCCTCAGAAATACAAGCAATTATCAGGGAATACTATGAAAAATTATATGCCAACAAACTGGACAACCTGGAAGAAATGGACAAATTCCTAAGCACCCACATACTTCCAAAACTCAAACAGGAAGAAATACAAAACTTGAACAGACCCATAACCAGTGAAGAAATTGAATCAGTTATCAAAAATCTCCCAACAAATAAGAGTCCAGGACCAGATGGCTTCCCAGGGGAATTCTACCAGACATTTAAAGCAGAGATAATACCTATCCTTCTCAAGCTATTTCAAAAAAATAGAAAGGGAAGGAAAACTTCCAGACTCATTCTATGAAGCCAGCATACTTTGATTCCCAAACCAGAGACCCAGTAAAAAAAGAGAACTACAGGCCAATATCCCTGATGAATATGGATGCAAAAATTCTCAATAAGATACTAGCAAATCGAACTCAACAGCATATAAAAAGAATTATTCACCATGATCAAGTGGGATTCATTCCTGGGCTGCAGGGCTGGTTCAACATTCGCATATCAATCAACATGATACATCACATTAATAAAAGAAAAGATAAGAACCATATGATCCTGTCAATCGATGCAGGAAAAGCATTTGACAAAATTCAGCATCGTTTCTTAATAAAAACCCTCAAGAAAGTCAGGATAGAGGGAACATACTTAAACATCATAAAAGCCATTTATGAAAAGCCCACAGCTAACATCATCCTCAATGGGGAAAAACTGAGAGCTTTCTCCCTGAGATAAAGAACATGACAGGGATGTCCACCCTCACTGCTGTTGTTTAACATAGTGTTGGAAGTTCTAGCATCAGCAATCAGACAACAAAAGGAAATCAAAGGCATCAAAATTGGCAAAGATGAAGTAAAGCTTTCACTTTTTGCAGATGACATCATATTATACATGGAAAGCCCGAGAGACTCCACCAAAAGTCTGCTAGAACTGATACATGAATTCAGCAAAGTCGCAGGATACAAAATCAATGTACAGAAACCAGTTGCATTCTTATACACTAATAATGAAGCAACAGAAAGACAAATTAAGAAACTGATCCCCTTCACAATTGCACCAAGAAGCATAAAATACCTAGGAATAAATCTAACCAAAGATGTAAAAGATCTGTATGCTGAAAACTATAGAAAGCTTATGAAGGAAATTGAAGAAGATATAAAGAAATGGAAAAACATTCCATGCTCATGAATTGGAAGAATAAATATTGTTAAAATGTCAATACTACCCAAAGCTACCTACACATTCAATGCAATCCCAATCAAAATTGCACCAGCATTCTTCTCAAAGCTAGAACAAGCAATCCTAAAATTTGAATGGAACCACAAAAGTAATTTTGAAGAAGTAATTTTGAAGAAGAAGACCAAAGCAGGAGGCATCACAATCCAAGACTTTAGCCTCTACTACAAAGCTGTAGTCATCAAGACAGCATGGTATTGGCACAAAAACAGACACATAGACCAATGGAATAGAATGGAAACCCCAGAATTAGACCCACAAAAGTATGGCCAACTAATCTTTGACAATGCAGGAAAGAACATCCAATGGAAAAAAGACAGTCTCTTTAACAAATGGTGCTGGGAGAACTGGACAGCAACATGCAGCAGAATGAAACTAGACCACTTTCTTACACCATTCACAAAAACAGACTCAAAATGGATAAAGGACCTGAATGTGAGACAGGAAACCATCAAAACCCTAGAGAAGAAAGCAGGGAAAAACCTCTCTGACCTCAGCAGCAGCAATTTCTTACTTGACACATCTCCAAAGGCATGGGAATTAAAAGCAAAAATGAACTATTGGGACCTCATGAAGATAAAAAGCTTCTGCACTGCAAAGGAAACAATCAACAAAACTAAAAGGCAACCAATGAAATGGGAAAAGATATTTGCAATTGACATATCGGACAAAGGGCTGGTATCCAAAATCTATAAAGAGCTCACCAAACTCCACACCCAAAAAAACAATTAATCCAGTGAAGAAATGGGCAGAAAACATGAATAGACACTTCTCTAAAGAAGACATCCGGATGGCCAACAGGCACATGAAAAGATGCTCAACGTCGCTCCTCATCAGGGAAATACAAATCAAAACCACACTCAGATATCACCTCACGCCAGTCAGAATGGCTAAAATGAACAATTCAGGAGACTATAGATGCTGGCGAGGATGTGGAGAAACGGGAACCCTCTTGCACTGTTGGTGGGAATGCAAACTGGTGCAGCCGCTCTGGAAAACAGTGTGGAGGTTCCTCAAAAAATTAAAAATAGATCTACCCTATGACCCAGCAATAGCACTGCTAAGAATTTACCCAAGGGATACAGGAGTGCTGATGCATAGGGGCACTTGTACCCCAATATTTATAGCCGCACTTTCAACAATAGCCAAATTTGGAAAGAGCCTAAATTGTCCATCAACTGATGAATGGATAAAGAAATTGTGGTTTATATACACAATGGAATACTACATGGAAATGAGAAAGAATGAAATCTGGCCTTTTGTAGCAACGTGGATGGAACTGGAGAGTGTTATGCTAAGTGAAATACATCATACAGAGAAAGACAGATACCATATGTTTTCACTCTTATGTGGATCCTGTGAAACTTAACAGAAGTCAATGGGGGATGGGAAGAAAAAAAAGAAAGAGGTTAGAGAGGGAGGGAGCCAAAGCATAAGAGACTCTTAAAAACTGAGAACAAACTAAGGGTTGATGGGGGGTGGGAAGGAGGGGAGGGTGGGTGATGGGTATTGAGGAGGGCACCTTTTGGGATGAGCTTGGGTGTTGTATGGAAACCAATTTGGCAATAAATTTCATACTAAAAAAAAGCATGCACAACAGTTTTTATGTGACCCCACAAGAGTCTAAGGAAGAAAGATCAGATTAATGAAGTGGACAGGGAAAAGGGCTTTCTCTACCAGAAACTATGGCATGAATAAAGTTAATATTAAAAATTTACTTATTATTATTTATTTGCACTATTACATCAACAATATATTATGTATATGAGTTGTTTTCTAAATTATCAAAGTAAATTTACATTCAATGTAACTGTGATGTGCCTTATACTTTTAAGAAAAGTAGTAATCTGTGAACTAATTGATCGTAATTTCTACTTTAACAAGATATTCAATTAACAAAAATATCTAAACCCTATTCACTGTAGGTAAGTAGGAAATTACAATTTTAATGTTTTTATTTATTATTTATTTATTTATTTATTTATTTTGAGAGAAAGAGAGAGACAGAATGCAGACAGGAGAGGGGCAGAGAGAGAGGGAGACACAGAATCTGAATCAGGCTCCAGGTTCCCAGCTGTCAGCACAGAGCCCCGACTCATGAACCATGAGGTCATGACCTGAGCTGAAGTCGGATGCTTAACCGACTGAGCCACCCAGGAACCCCGGAAATTATAATTTTAATTTAAGTAACGTTGCAAGAAGAAATATGTACAGAGTTATTTAAAGAAAATTCTTTAAGTATGGTAATAAAATAATTTTAAATAATTAAACTTTCAAATTATGTTTTTTATAAGTTTGTAACATTTATATTTCTCATATTTAAAACTGAATATTATTTTTTTAATTTTAAGTTTGGGACCCTGTATGAGTAATGTATCTATATATATAGAGAGAGAGATCACTCATACAAACGACAGTGTGAGTACACAGTTTAAAGCCACTTACTATTCATTCATTCAGTGAGGCGTCATTATTCAAACAAATGTTTATTGAGTGCCAACTCTATGGCTGGTACTGTTTGAAACAGAGTTTATTAACTAAAGAAACAGATAAAGCCCATGCTCTTATGCTATTTATATCCTACTTAGGGAAGCCACAAAACAAACAAATAGTTAAAACGTATTGTATGCTAGATGCTGATGGTTGACATGGAGGACACTAAAGCAGGGAAGAGGAATAGAAAATTTTGAATGGAGGAGGAAGAAAAAGTTCCTTTCTTCTTTGAGGTAATTAAGGAAGGCGTCCTTGTTAAGTGACATTTGAGCAGAGATAAGAGAGAGGGAGGAGAGGAAGCATATTACATTATTATCAGGGAAGGACAGTTCAAAACAGAGGAAATAGTAAGCACAAAGGTCCATAGGGAGTGTGCTTAGGAGAAGGAAGGAACTCCAAGGAGCCAGCATTGCTGGAACAGTGTAAGAGATGGAGAGAACATCTGGAGAACCACAAGAGCATTTTGACCATGGTGGTATGACCTGATTTCCTTTTTTAAAAATTTTTTTTAATGTTTCTTTATTTTTGACAGAGAGAGAATGACAGAGTATGAGTGGGGGAGGGGCAGAGAGAGAGGGAGACACGAAACCTGAAGCAAGTTCCAGGCTCTGAGCTGTTAGCACAGAGCCTGACGACGTGGGGTTCGAACTCACCGACCTGCAAGATCACGACCTAAGCCGAAGTCAGACGCTCAACCAACTGAGTCACCCAGGCGCCCCAACCTGATTTACTTTTAAAAGGAAAGACTATTGCAATAATCTCAGCACAAGATGGTGGCTACAAGAACTTGTATGGTAATGGGGGCAGTGGTCAGAAGTGGTGGAACAAGATATGTAGTAGACTGGATTTGGGCTATGAAAGAAAGAAAAAAAAAGATGACTTGGGGTCCGAGCAACTGAAAAGACAGAGCTGTCATTTACAGAAACAGGAAAAATCCACTAGGGGGTTAGGTGTGGGGGAGTGGAGGTGAGAAATCAGGAGTTCAGTTTAAATTTGAAATACTTAAGAAACGTTGACATTGATTTGTAGTGTATACAGCTGAATATGGAGTTTTCAGTTTAGAGTAGAGGGCATAGATAAACATAAGGTTGGGCACACTGTCAGGGAAACTGGAATTATAAGATATTAGGGAGTTAGTGTAGAAATGATGTGATTCAAGTTTTTCCAAAATCCAAAGGGATATATAAAAATACAATTGTGTCATTCTCTCTTTCTGATGGACAAGAAGGTAAATGAAAAATAAACAAGTGGGGTGCCTGGGTGGCTCAGTCAGTTAAGCATTTGACTTCGACTCAGGTCATAATCTCGCAGTTCGTGGGTTCCTCGTGGTTTCCTTGTGGGTTCAAGCCCCACATTGGGCTCTGTGCTGACAGCTCAGAGCCTGGAGCCTGCCTCAGATTCTGTGTCTCCCTCTCTCTCTGCCCCTCCCCTGCTCGTGCTCTATCTCTCTCTGTCTCTCAAAAATAAATAAATGTTAAAAAAAAACTAGAAATAAAAATAAATAAACAAGCTAACAGGAATGACTTTTTTAATCCAGATTAGTTCATAAAGTCAATCTTAGTTTCTGACAGCTTTATCTCCTATACCTTCTATGTCTGAGGAACAATAGCATTTGATGTTCATCATGAATATTCTTTGGTACAAGAGAACCGAAGAGATGTTGTAAATTATCAAAGCAAATTTACATTCACTATAATTGCAATGTGCATTATACTTTTATAAAAAGTAGCAATCCATGAATTGTATAATTGTAACTCTTACATTAATAGCTATTCATATAACAAAAATACCCATTCTTTAATCATTAACAGAGTCATAAATTAGACAATATATGTGCAAATATATGTGACAATAATATGTGCAAAGAGGTGTCTGAGTAAAAGGTTTAGTGATAAAAATTATTGAGATAATTTTTTAAAAAGACCTTACTACATCTTTAAAATATAATTGATTAGTAATGAATGAATTGTATCAAACAGAGAAGCTTAAAGATTAAAAAGTATTTCAGGAGGACCAATCCAAAGTGTATGGATTAAGAATCTATCTGCAAGGAATGACTTGAAGAGCCTCAAAATCTGTAAAGAATGCAAGTATAATAAAATGTGGGGGGAATTTAGAAAGACTTTGGTTTGATGGGGCCTTATGAGCTGTGTTACTAGAGACAAGTGGATTTACCTATCAGAGGCCTTACTTCTAAAAGTAAGGTCAGCCTCTCTCTCTGAGCTGTTGTAGGATTATATGAGACCATTCATTCATTTATTCATTAATAATTAGGTTTATTTTTGGGAATGCAAGCTGGTGCAGCCACTCTGGAAAACAGTATGGAGGTTCCTCAAAAAACTAAAAATATAACTACCCTAAGACCCAGCAATTGCACTACTAGGCATTTATCCATGGGATACAGGTGTGCTGTTTCGAAGGGACACATGCACCCCCATGTTTATAGCAGCACTAACAACAATAGCTAAAGTAGAGAAAAAGCCCAAATGTCCATTGATGGATGAATGGATAAAGAAGATGTGGTATATATATACAATGGAGTATTACTCGGCAATCAAAAAGAATGAAATCTTGCCATTTGCAACTACACGGATGGAACTGGAGGGTATTAGGCAAGTGAAATTAGTCAGTCAGAGAAAGACAAAAATCATATGACTTCACTCATATGAGGACTTTAAGAGACAAAACAGATGAACATAAGGGAAGGGAAACAAAAATAATATAAAAACAGGGAGGAGGACAAAACAGAAGAGACTCATAAATATGGAGAACAAACTGAGGGTTATGGGAGGGGGTGTGGGAGGGGGGATGGGCTAAATGGGTAACGGGCACTAAGAAATCTACTCCTGAAATCATTGTTGCACTATATGCTAACTAATTTGGATGTAAATTTTAAAAAATTAAAAATTAAATTAAAAAAATAATTAGGTTTAATTTTTTTCATGTTTATTTACTTTTGACAGACAGAGAGAGAGACAGAGCATGAGCGGGGGAGGGGCAGAGAGAGAGAGAGAGAGAGAGAGAGGGAGACACAGAGTCTGAAGCAGGCTCCAGGCTCCGAGCTGTCAGCACAGAGCCCGATGCAGGGCTTGAACTCAGGAACCACGAGATCATGACCTGAGCCAAAGTCGGACACTTAAGCAACCGACTGAGCCACCCAGGCGCCCCTATAATTAGGTTTAGATACTGTTAAACTCTGGTGGTAATAAGAAAATGAGATAGGGTTATGTGAGAGAGTGACTCTCTCTGTGTGCAGATATGTGGCTGAGTTGATAAGAAAGCCTAAGACACGTAAGCCAAAATAATACATGAGAAAGTAGTTGGCACATATTAGGTTCTCAAAGCATTTGTATTTTATCTTCACAAATGTCCCAATTTTGTTGCCAAATATCTTTCACAAACAGTTAGACATAATGATAAAAAAATGTTGTCCAATTTTGGCATGAAGACCTGGTTTCAAATGGCCTCATTAAAATTCTGATTAGGAAATACTGTGAAAGGGAAAGTGAAGGACAGAACCAACAGTTTCAAGAAGCATACTATTATTTTAATGCTCAAAACAATCTACTGAGGTTGATACGTTAATATTCCCAACTTAGAATTGAGGAAGATGAAGCCCAGAGAAGTTAAATGAATTCCTTAAAGGTATACAGCTAAAATGTAATGAAAGTGAAGTTTGAGCATGGATCTAACCCCAAAGTCTTTTCTTTGCCAACACTATCACCAGATGTGGAGTTACCATGCAGAAATGATGTTTAAACGTAGGGCCCCTTAACTGCATGATATCCTCCCAATGCCCTCTGAAGGGCCCTTAGCAATATGGGTAAAGAATGTCATCAAATTAAAGAGATTTAAGATTGGTCACTGGACAAGACAATTTCACACATCTTACTCATGAAAGAAATTTGATAGAGGATTTCTCAAGTCTAACAACAACCTTAAACATTTACTTAAGATTACCAATAAGAAGACGTGAGTAGAAAGAAACTTTTCTAAACTGTCAATAATAAAAAAATTTGATGCACTATGCCAAAGAAAAGACATAATTATCTTTTCATTTTCTTTATAGAAACTGATATTACAATATTGCTTTATCACTTGAAGAAGGAATAAAAAAAATGCTGCCGAGTGTGTTGAGAAAAGCTATCATTGTGTGGCAGTCGAGTAAAATAATCATGCTATTTTTCTAGATTTTGTGGTGTTTGCCATATTTTCCAGCTTTTGAAATTTTAAAATTTGTTAGGCTTTTGCTCATTATAAAAGTTTCTTTTTGTACCTAATTTTGTGTTATTTTTTCAAAAGAAGTCCCTGTAGACTTTTATTATTATAAACTTCCAGCTCTACAAAACCTGGACATATCACATCCACAGATTCTCTACAAAGAATGGATCCACAGTGAAGCAGCCCAGGGAATGGCCAGGTATGTGGCAGAGAAAGATGTTCTCACTCTCGGAGATTGCAAACCCGAGAGGAGCTAGGAAATGAGTAATTTCCACAAGCCAGAGAAGAGCAGGAGAAAAAAGAGCCACCTTGGAAGGGAATACCCACCAGGGGACAATGGGTCAGTGACCAAGTGCAAAAAACTACACTGCACAGTCCTTTTCTATAGTACAGTGTCTTTTCCATGGTCTTCACTGGTCATATTCCAGCGGCCTTCCACTGGTCTTCTGGTCATATTCCAGAAACCTTAAACACCTCATTTTTATCTACTTAAATATTCCATTTATATACTTTCAAGAAACGGGTTTAGACTAACTTGAATATTTACTTTGGGGCTAATCACAGAGAATCTAAGAATAATAAAGAATCTTGGGAATGCTGTAGACCTGGCTTCATTTGACAAAGAGGAAACTTGACTTTCTCTAGACCACAGAGATCACTGGAAATGAAAGTTCAATTTATCAATCAAGTTATCAAACATAACTGAGTATCTCTTCTGTCTTTGAAATGAGAAAATGAGAAATAGAAATAGAAATCTTTGAAATAGACATGAGAAAAAAAATAGGAAGAACCAGTCTCATATGCTTAACATTTAAAAAGGTTAAAATATAATGTTTACAACCATTAGTAATATACATGGGAAAGACCCCAAATGTCCATTGACTGATGAATGGATAAAGAAGCTGTGGTATGTATGTGCAATTAAATATTACTCGGCAATCAAAAAGAATGAAATCTTGTCATTTGCAACAACATAGATAAAACCTGAGCGTATTATGCTAAGCGAAATAAGTCAGTCAGAGAAAGATAAATATATGATTTCACTCATATGTGGAATTTAACAAACAAAACAGATGAATATAGGGGAAGGGAAGGAAAAATAAGATAAAAACAGAGAGGTAGGCAAACCATTAGGAGACTCTTAAATATAGAGAACAAACTGAGGATTGCTGGAGGGGTGTTGCGTGGGGGAATGGGCTAAATGGGTGATGGGCATTAAGGAGGGCACTTGCTGGGATGAGCACTGAGTTTTATATCTAAGTGATGAATCCCTAAATTCTACTCCTGAAATCATTATTACATTATATGTTAACTAACTTGGATTTAAGTAAAATAAAAAAAAGAAAAAACATAAAAATAAAATATACTTAAGAAATAATGTATATTAACACTAGATATATATGTGTGCACACATATATAGTATATATCATACACACACACACACACACACATATATATATATATATATATATATATATATATAGGATTGTATATACAGGATATGTAGTGTATAGTCAGTTATTTCAGAGCAATAAAATTAAAATGCCACAAAATGAGAAAACTTTATTAAATATCAATATATTTTACCATTCATGAACGAATTCTAGGGCATTGATTTATTCAGTAATTGTTAATATTAGTATTAACAGGAAAAGTGAAAAATATTTTTTACTGCCTATGAAAGTGTACAAAATTCAAATATGACAGAATTGAACAACCTATTACTTGTTTGTATTTTCTGGCTTTATAATTTAAATGAATGCTCCACTTCTTTTTAAAAGCAAATTATTTTTAAGTAAATGTCAACTATATTATATATATGAGTCCCCAGAAATATGAGATAAATAAAATATGGACCTTAGCAGTGAGTCAAAGGCAACAAGATTACTTTGTAAATTGCCTCTGTCCTTAAAACACCCCAAATTAGTTTTGTCTTTAGCTGGACTCATGAGAGCAATGTTCCATCAAGTGAATCCCTCAAAAACAAAACTTCAAAACTCTAAAGAGATTTGTCTTTCCTAATCTAAATTAAAATAGTGAAAGGGAGAGATTAAAACACAAAAGAGGTCATGGAAATTTCAAAATTATTCCATTCCACATCACCTTCTGTCTTCTACCCCCATCGCACTCTACTCCCTGAAAAAGCTTAGAAATGAGTCCAGAGTACATTAGCCTTCTAGTAATATCACGGCTGTCTGAAAGCTGGGGAGAAACTCAGAGCAGGATTATGGTTTCTTCCTTTTGTGTTGTTGTTGTGTTTCATGCTGTTCATTTTGGGGTTTTTGAAAACTGAAGAAAGAATAGGCAGCTGGATGGACAGACAGACAATTGCTTGAAGCCAGGTTATTAGTAGCTTAAGTAGTAATCTTTTAAGTGTATTGCCAAACATACCGCAAAGAGATCTGAAATAGCTCTTGACTGAAAAAAGCTGAGGTGATGTGGTAACGACACACCTCCAACTGTTTTTCTGACTGCCTGAGACTTTAAAATGTTACTTTCATCTTGTTAAAAGGTGCATAAAGTATAGTAAGCTTCAGGGCTCTCCTTTATTGAATGTATCCCCATTGTTTTGTTCAACTGTCACTCGAATTACTTGAATTTTTTAATAATAATGAAAAAAATATTACCACCACAATTCAAGTTGTATCAACATAAAAAACATAGTAATCCAGTGGAGTTAGAAAAAAAAATATCTCAGCTCTATTTTTCCTTGCTTTACAAACCACATGACAAACAAACTCTTGACTATGTAAACTATTCCAATTAGGCAGATTAGCCTATGTCATTAAGATTTCAGGGCAAGAAACCTTCTACAAAATAAGTTCCAGTTCAAAACTGGACTAATAAAAATTTCCATATAAACATCAAAACATTAGCAGAGCAAAACAAAACCTTTGCCGAAATCTCATTTGGGAAATAGATATAATGATTATTTGTATTGTATAAAAATAGAAACAGTAACAGAAAAAAGATGAGTCAGATTTTTGAAAGCATAAAAAATGCTCATGTATGTTTCTTTTGACAAATAAAGGCAAAACACACAAAATTATTTATATACTACACTCTCTTATCTTTATTCCTTTCATTGCATTTTTTTCCCCCTGCATTTAGGGGGCTGAGTGAGGAGAACATTGCAAAAACGAAACTTGAAAGTACTCAATTAATACACATTTATTGTAAAAATTCAAACACAAATGTATACATTAAAAAATAACTGCCCCACTCTCTCCCTACCCATTCCCCAAATGTTAATATATATCCTTTTTGTTTTCTATGTTTATGCAATATATATGCAATTAGATAATGTATATGTAATTAAACACATGTATACCCTAACTTTCAGTTCAAGTATTTTTAAACTAACTCAAGAAACTATAAGAAAGCCACAACACCAGAAAGACTAAATATTTTTTGATCCAAAATAAATACATTTTTGTTAGCTCCAATACAAGGTATACAACTGTATACAAGTATAGCAAATCTACATTCTTCTAGGCAATTTTTGTCGAAATGAGATTAGAATACCTTGCCAAGTAAAAACAATCACATAGTAAGAATGATGGGAACCACTAAACCAGAAAATCTTAAAATAAAAGAATCAAGGAAAATAAAGTATAAATATCCCTATCCATTAGAAACTCAAATAAACTAATGTAAATTTTCAGAAACAATGCCAGAAATACTCGTATTTGCAGTGTCACAAAAGCACATTATCAACTCCAGCATACGTTTTCCTGATCTTTTTTTTTCTTTTATTTCTTGTTTTAAAAACTCCTCTCCTTTAAGATCTTAGCAAGTCTTTAATGTGAAACAAGTTCCTTGGATATCGATGCCTTGTGAACAAGAAAGTGTTTTGTCTCATGTTACAAGTCCTAAACTATTTGTGGTTTTGTCTTTATTTATACCTAAAACCTGAGGGTGACACGAATGAACAATTGTCATATTATTTGTTATGTATCGTCGATGAGGCAACTGCAGTAGCTGGGTTTCCCAGTGTCTTTGAGTGATTCAGATTGGATTTATACTGTATCAGTAGCTAAGTGCTAATTGCTGGAACTCGCAGTCATCGTGCGGTTGTGTGTGGTTGAATGAGTCACTGAGATCCTAAATCTCTTACAGCCAGTGGTGTGCCAGTAAATGGTTACCAACCAGCTTTCTGGGGTGGGGAGAAACCCAGACCTGATTTAGAGCATTTGCCAGTTTCCATGGAGTAAACATTTCTACCACAGCCAATTTCGAGAGACTGAAGAGGTCCCTGACTTCAGAGTTAGGAAGAGTTGCACACAACCAGCTCCTGAGAGCCTCTACGAGCCACCTCCAGCACACCACACCACTTCACGGCAATCTTGGAAATATAACTTCAAAAACTCAGTGACGTCCCAACTTGTCATTCCAAATAGCTATGCGCATGGTTACCAGGAAAATTAAAGGCACCCCAGTCATCACTCTTCCTTCCCCTTTTCCCGTCACATCTCTCTCTTCCCTGAAAAACAAAGTCTAATTCTCTGCTAAGCTTTTGATATTAAACCTCTTTCCCTGAACCCATGAGCTTAAAGATTGAAATCCTCCCTCTCCACTTCGCACATCTTGACGATACCATGGTCTGAAAAAAAAAAATGAAGAGGAAAGGAAAAGACAACTTCCATGGTGATTCTTAGGCCCAGAGAAGTAACTGCCTTTATTTCCTGGCACCCCAAATAAAGTCAAGAGGAAGGTAAATAACTAGAACTCTTCCCTAAGTTACATCTCAACATGCAAGGTTGTGCTGATTTCAGAGCCTCCTGCCACCTCCTAACCTGTAGGGTCACCATGAATGGTTCCACATAGGAAGTGCATGCTCAAGTGCCTGGCATAGAGAGGGGATGGACATGTGTTTATTGAATAAATAAATGAATATTTATGCCCTCCCTCAATCTTGTGATACCATCTTTTGGACAGTGCCTTAGAAGGCATATCTATAATATAGCTGCACCTGCATAATGTACCCTCAGTTATTTTACAGTATATGTAATATGAAGGCTATTGAGGGAAGAAATACTGTAGAAGCATTTCTGAATTTAGCAGTGGAAGAATTCAGTTGTCAAACTGTAGGTAAGGGAAAATACTATATTCCTAAAATTGTCCAAAATCATTGGCATCTGTACTGTCACTATTTCTCCAAACTTCTTGGCCCAGATTTTCTAAGGATAACCTGTCTATACCACAGGAGGCCAGGTGAGCATCTGAAAAATGGTAATAAATGAAAGCACCTGGCTCCGATTGCACCCTACAAATATTTTTTTTCTAAAATGAGTTTCTACCCTCCCAATACTTCGCCTTCCTTTTTTCTCCTCACTGACACTATAATCATGTTACCACTGAGATCATCTCTACCAGGAGACTTGCTCCAAGTGGGAAATTAGGCAACAACCAGCTTTATATTTTCATGTGTTTTGATAAATATCTTTGTTCTTCCTTGGGCTGCTGTGGAAAATAAGGATATTTTTGAGAAGGGAGAAATTTCATCATTTCATGTGTTTTATTAAAAAGGCACAAAAAGGATTCAAAATTGCATTCTTTTATTTGGTAAGCAGCATAATTATTATTTTCTACCACTGTCTTTGGAAATATTCTGATTTCATTTACAAGTAATGGTGTCCATTAGCTAATCTGACCTCTAGCCCAGAGATTTTATATGATACCTGAATACATGCTAAAGAAATTTTACTGAATTAATGAATAAATCAGTGAATGAATGAATGGATATTGTAAGATCAAATCACTCTTCTGGAATCTAAATCCACTTTGATGCCCAACCTATTTGAAAAATGCTCACTTAGAACACATCTCATTGCCAACTTGGAAACTGACTACATTTGATATAATTTCATTCAACTCTGCATCTTACTAGGGACCAAAAAAATGTAATGTTGTTTCTCAACTGCTAGATCAAATCTTTATGAACTTTGTGGTTATAGCTGTTGTTACAGTAGGATCAAATTTTGTCTTCCCCGATGAGCTTTCCCAAATAAAATTTAAAAGCCTTGGTTAAATCTGTTTTTATCACTGTGCCTTATTTTAATTCAATAACTTCCTTCAGAATGAAAAGTTTCAAACGTTAGAGAAGGCAGCAGTTCCTCTGTTGTTCTTACTATTGTCAGTTCGCCCAAACCCCAAATAGCCTGTAGAGGTCCTTCCAGTACTACAACTGCAAACAGAAAAACATTTCATCTTTATTAAGAAATAATGGAATCCTTAACAATTTACAGGAGAAGAGAAAACTACAGCCCTCCCAGATAATAGTTGTATTTCAAAAATTTTCCTTTATATTGGTACCAGAAATTAGTTTCTCAATTTAAAAAGACCAGTGTAACTAAAGTCAATTTACTTTTCAAGTGTTTGCTGATACATGAATCTATAACTTGTAGTAACCTCAAGATGCCTTCCTTCCTTTGTTCAGTAGACACTTACTGATCAACTGTCACATCCAACAATTGGAAATTAATATGTAGAATAGATAAAAGTCCCTTTATTAATTTGAAATAATGTTTGCTGTATTTAAAAATAATACTGGGGCGCCTGCGTGGCTCAGTTGGTTGAGCGACCTACTTCAGCTCGGGTCATGATCTCGAGGTTTGTGAGTTTGAGCGCCGCCTGTGCTGACAGCTGAGCCTGGAGCCTGCTTCAGATTCTGTGTCTCCCCCCCTCTCTCTCTGTGCCTCCCCCACTGACATTCTGTCTCTCTCTCCTTCAAAAATAAATAAACATTAATAATAATAATAACCACAAAAACTTGTATTCTTCAGCGGCAAACACTTATTCAGCATCCCCTATTGAGTTTTTTGGTTGGTTAAGTCTTCAATGTTAAATATACTTTAATAGTATTGGTGCTCAACAGAATAACAGTATTGGTGCTCCGACAGAAAACTGGTTGGTTTGCAATTCAACCTCTCTGCAAAATCCTCAGTGGAGCAATAGTAGAGCTTAAGCCACTTTACCCAACTAGTGTCAGCTATTTCTGATGACAAGAGTACCAGCAGGGTGGGGCAAGCTTACAGTCAGATTAATAAGAAGTTTAATCCTCTACTTCCCCCATATTAATATAATGCAGCAGTTTCTCTTTCCACAGGGTACAATTAATAATCATTTCTCATTCAAGCAGCTGAGACACAACACTACCATTAGGCGGTGTTTCTCCAACAGCTGAGTCATCCCTTTCAATTTGGTGTCAATTAGGCTAATTAGCGGTTAGCAGCTCAGACTGCCCTTCAATCATTGGGAAATAGCTATCCACACAAGTGTCAGGCCCTCGCTCTAAGATTTTTCTCACATACTGATGATATATGGCTTGGCTGCTAAGACAGAAGCTACAGGCTAAAAAGACAATATTTGATTGGCCACAATGCTTGTCTGCCCACTGTCACAAAATAGAGCTTTTGTGACCACCCACCATTTCTACGTTCTTCTGTCAGCCACAGCAGTTGGGGCACAATTTATTGCCCAGTGATACAACCGAATCCTGGTATCTTTTCATCTCACCAGCTAGGTGGTCGGGGTGTGCTTCCCCCGGAGGGCATATGTACCTGTTAAAACACTATTTCTTTTGGCTCTGGTTCTAAACCCAGGCAAAGGGGATTAGAAACCTGGCTTTTAATTGTGCTTGCCTTTTTCTTTTGCGAATGGCAATCATTCTGTAGCACCTTTTGTGATACGAAAATGAACACTGGATTAAAGCATATTTTTGATTCCTCACCAACCATTCTAGTCAGTCAGGCACCTTGCTTAAGCCAGTGGGTGTGCTTATCCCGCAGCTCAGCTTTGGCAGCAGGCAAACTTTGAGCGATTTCAAAGCAAATCTGGTTTCTACTCCTAAAGAAGACACTGGGAACAAGTTTACAGAGATAATTCAAAGAATTATTTAGCACTGTTCATTTAGTTATCAAATAAAATCTTGAAAGTTTTGGCAGATTGATTTCCTACATGAGATTTTAATAGCCATTCATACATAAACAAAGAGCCTACATAAATTGTGGGAAAACGTAAAGTCGGTTGTTCTACAAATTAAATCTTAATTTGAAAAATATCTTTTCAAAACTAAAGTTGTGTTACAACTTTTAAAAACTGTTATATATACTGACATATCTTTTACAGTGCCTCATAATATTAAAAATTTTAATTTAAGCAATCCCATATGTATGTCCTATCTTAATAGTTCAGATGTTTAAGAAAAGTTGCCTTATTCTATTAATTATCGACCTTTTGATTTTAGGAAATTGAATTCTACTATTAAGATTATATATGAATATACTTTTGGATATGGTAATTCAAAAAAGATTTCCAAGAGTCAATACAAAATTAGAGAATGTGTCAACTAAATATTTATAATGATATAATAAAATATCTAATGAATCTCATGTCAGATTTTATATAAAACAATCTTCAAAATAAATAACGGAAATGAAAAATACACACAGTTTAAACTTACCTGTGATGCAAGTTAAATATAATCTATACTTTTACTTTATAAGTGATATATTTTTATTTTATTTACATGCTTAGAGTCTATATAATATGTAAAATATATATATTATATGATGTCCAGTTATACATGTATATACATGCATATACATATGCATTTAAATTTACACTATATGAACAAATTTAGAAAAAAGAACTTAAAACACTCAGATATTTAAAAATGTGGCATCAATGATAGTCATAGGGAAATGTGAACAGCAAACTTGATAAATGAAAAGATCCATTTGACTAAACATTGGCTCAGCAAATTAAATAATATAACTTGAACCATGATATAATTTTAAAACATTTTTTAAAAGGTATTATGGGTAATTTTCATTTTTAAATTAATCATCTGAAGACATAAATATTGCATTATTTTTTTTATCTTAGCACTCTTAATACTTTAAAATATTAAAATATTAGTGCTGTGTAATTTGAACTCATATAAAATAGGTATAAGCAGCATAGCCTTAAAATTGAAGAGGCAGCGCCAGATGGAAATATCTTTGTACATATAGCAAGTTATGGATCAGAAACTTGTAAGTTTTCTCTTCATTTGCCTACTAATTGACTTCTGGTAAGATTCCATTTTGGAATTTTTTTCCCTTAAATACAAAATGATGCTTTGAAGAAATTTTCTTAAGCAGCAAGAATTATATAAAAACTATGGAGCACAGTATGTGAAACAAATTTTTAAAATATGTTCTATATAGAAAGTAAGTTTACTTCTAAAACATGGAAATTAGTGGGGGAAATAGTTTCTAGTACTCTGCTATTTACTCCGCTAAAAAATTTCAAAGCTCCAATATTTTCTCTTTCATAGTGTTTCAATAGCAGGCAATGAATACTTCCAAACTGAGGACTTTGCCAACAAAAACAATCCAAAACAGTATAATACTGAAAAACACAATCTCTTTTTGATACTTGAAAGATAATCTTTTCCACATAGCTCTTTCAATCACTTGTTGAGTAAATAAATTTTAGACCAGTAATAACACAATTTACTATGATAGACATCAATGCGAAAAATTACATTCCTTAGAATGCATACTATTTTCCAAATCGTTTTCAAAATATTAACCAGTGAGAGAAAACAATGAAATAGAATCAGAATCTGAGAAAAGAGGTTAGAATAAAGTAGGAAAATTGCAATTTAAAAATAAGATCAGGAATCAGTCACAGAAAGAGTAATGTTTAAGTCAATATATATATAATAAGGAATATGAATTTTTGTGGCTTAAAAAAATCAACCTAATTCCTTTTTTCAACCATCTATTTACTTCTTCTGTATGAAAACGTACAACCTATACTGTCCAATATGGTAGCCCCTGGACACATGTGGCTACTAAGCATTTCAAAACGTAACTAGCACAAAATGAGATGTCCTTCCAGTGTAAAATGTACACTGGATTTCAGAGACATTTTATATTGTTTACTGTTGAAATGATAATGTGTTGGATATATTGTGCTAAATAATATATAAGTAAAATTTTTGTCACCTGTTTCTTTTTGCTTTTGTTAATATGGCCACCAGAAAATGCAAAATTATATTTCTTGCATTATATTTTTAATGGGCAGCACATGTACAGGCTGAATATACATGGTACTCAATAATCAGTGACTTCAATCAAAATTTTGATATTTCTTTTTTCCTGAAGTGCGTAGCAGATACCCTAAGCAAGTTAGTTGCCTATTTTGACCAACATGACCAAACTTAGCCAAAAGAAAAACATAAGTGAAGAAAATCCAAGTGCAAAAACATAAAGCATGGAAAAGTTATATAAAAATAGATATAGTGCTAAGTGAAATAAGTCAGTCAGAGAAAGGCAAATGTTATATTTCACTCGTGTTATTCTATTTTCTACTGGTCAAATCACTCAAAGAGCCAGGTCAATCAGATTCATCCAACTAGGGAATACTTCTCATTCCTGTTACCCTCTTGTATATATTGGTCATGTATTATTCTAAGTAATTGCTAGAATATTAAATTCAAAAGCCTAAGAGTGATAATGATACACTAGGCTTATCCATACAAAATATCTCTATAAAACTTAGAAATTTAACTACAAATTAATTATTTTAAAATATAATATATGCATTCGATCAACATTTAGTAGAATAGTTATTTTATTGGCAAGTATATTTGAGTATAATTACATCAAAATAGATAACTTGAAAGCTGAGGATTTTAATCCATCAACCAGCTGTCTTATTATACAAACATAGTCCATAGAGTGGCTGTATCCAAAGAAGAGACTGAAACTGACTGATATTAAATAACATGGGGAAAGAAATGGCAACTAGAACTGAAAAATCCCACAGCTACATCAGAAACAAAACAAAGTTATACTGCCTATACTAAGCTTCCATTTTACAGCAGCCTCCTTCTCTCACACTGTTTCCAGTAGATGTGTCACTTAAAGTTCTGTTCACATGGAATTTGATGAAATCCCCAGCAGACCACAAGATTGGTAAACCTGTTCTAACTGCTCTTACAATATCATGGAACAGAGCTTGAATTACCAATCCACCAGAGAATGCTAATGCAATTATGAGTGTTTACTTACACCATGTGTTTCTCACTGAGCCTCCCCCGCTGTGTCAGGATAAACCAAAGGGAGCTAATGTTTTATAGATGGTAAGACTCTGTTTGTTTTCAGTAGGGCTAAGTCTCCCAAAGCACTCAGACACACTAATTAAAGTAAACTGCAGAGGCCCATAATAAAATATATGTGTTTGGAGACTGTGAGATGAACCCTACTGGCTTATTAAAAGTCAAAAGAAAAATATACATTATTTATGACTTCAAAGGGACACATTGTGAGCTCCAGTTTATTTAAAGGATTAACAAAGCAGTGGTTATTGGTGACCATCTGAACAGTTCTTCTTTCACAGTTCATTAGTTCTGTCATATATGTGAGAAGTCATCATTTGGGTTCAAATCAAATATTATTAATCAAATAAATTACAGAGGGTACACCAACATTATTAAATGGAATCTTTGTGAAAATAGCTGCTAATAAATCTGGTACTTACTTTTTCAACAGTTGCCTAGTTGCAACAATGTGATTTAGGTTTTCAAAATGTGTTATAAGTGTTAAATAATCCACTCTTCATACATTTGGCCATCCCAGAAATAGGAAGCCGTGGAATACAATTACAAAACAAGTTGCTTTGCGACTATTTTCACAAAAGTTATTCTATAATCCCTTATCTGGAAACCTGGAAAATTCACAAGGAAGTTCATTTTCACATTTTCAACACAGACCACAACAGAAGAAAAAGTAATGGCACATGAAAGTCAAAGCCTTTGTACATTCTTCATTGAGTTGAATTATTATTAATTATTCTAAATCAAGCCACATTATTGAATCAAAGGATATCTTTCACACTCGGGTAAGTAAGTGTGAACTAAGGATGATCAAGACAAATCAGTATTGGTGCAGTTGTTTCCAAGCACATGAATAATTGCAAACTTAGCCGTTATTGTAATTTCTATCAATGAAAATCTTATATTATTTAACTGAAAATTAACATGCATTAGAAGAAATCTAAAGAAAATCTAACAAGCATTTCACAATGTAATACTGAAAGAACTTATTTCTCATATTGTTCTAGGTCACCTTGAGATTTACTTAAGTTTATACTTTAAAAATAAATAATGTCTCCCTAGAAATACAAATTAAAACCACAAAGAGATATCACTTTTTACCTGTCAGGAGGCTAAAGTCAAAAACATAAGAAATAACAAGTGTGGGTAAGGATGTGGAGGAAAAGGAACACTTTGCACTGTTGATGGGAATGTAAACTGGTGCAGCCACTGTGGGAAACAGTACAGAATTTCTTCAAAAACGAAAAAATAGAATTATCATATGATTCAGTAATTCCACTACTGGATATTTACCCAAAGAAAGCAAAACACCAATATGAAAAGATATATGCATTCCTATTTTTATCATAGTATTATTTACAATAGCCAAGATATGGAAGCAACCCAAGTGCCCATTAATAGATGAATGGATAAAGAAGATGGGTATGTGTGTGTGTATGTATGTATATGTATATATGTTGTTTTATTTTACATACACACACACATATACACACACACTGAAATATTACTCAGCCATAAAAAAGAATGAAATCTTACCATTTGCAACAACGTGGATCAACTTAGAAGATATAATGCTAAGTGAAATTAGAGAAAAGCAAATATCATACTTTACTCAATGTGAAATTTAAGAAACAAAAAAAATAAACAAAGAAAAAAAAGAGGAAAACAAAACAGAAAAAAAGCCAGACTCAAATACAGAGAACAAATTGATGGTTTTCAGAGGGGAGGTGGGTGGGAGGATGGGTGAAATAGATAAAGGGGATTAAGAGTACACTTATGTTGATAAGTACTGAGAAGTGTATACAATTGTTGCATCATTATATTGTACACCTGAAACCATAAAAACACTGTATGTTAACTATACTTGAATAAAAAATAAAAAAGAAATAATGTCCCATTAAAATAAGAAACTGATCCTAAGAAATCTCTTCTTAGGAAGGAAACAGAGCTCCCCCCAGTTTTCTTAAGATGGCAGATATGCTCCTGCAGATCTGATATTGCCTCCTGATTGATTTATTAGGGCCTTTAATCTCATTTTTTCTTTATTCTCCCTTTCTCTCTTCCCTCCCTCCCTCTTCTTTCTCTCTCTCACCACCTGACATTTGTTTCCATCTCAAATTTGATCACAGTCATGTATTATCATGAGCTTTGGTGAAGAACACAATAAGACCTAGCAGTATAAGATGGCATTTTGAACTTTACAGGTTACATTTCCAGGTAATGAGTAAAAGATTGCTGAGAGTTAGAACTAGTGATAGAATATATATTTTTATAATTCTTTATAAATTCACTTTAATAACCTCCACATGATGCCATTCCTTAAGCAGAAAAAAACAACCTAAATGGAATAAACTCAGCTTTACCAAAATAGTACTTATTCAAAATTAATTTTATTTCTATAATTTATGTAGCTTCACTTCAACAAGGAGATTCATATAAGCTTAATTTTGTGGATTTCTGAACTGTTGGCAGCAAAATTTATAATGTTAATATTCTAGAAAGTATTAATGTTGAAAAGAGCATGTTATTCTCACTCAGTTGTCAGATGCTTTTCTAAATGCATATTACAAAGACAAAAAAGGAACAAAATTTATTGGACTCAGGGCTACTTGTCTTATTTTTCTTTTATCTACCTATTTTTTTTCTTCCCCAATGAGTTCCCTAAGTCTATTTTTTTGTAATGCTAAATTTAAAAGCTTCTTTGTACCTTCACAATTCTGGAACTATGGGGCTTTTATGCTTTTTTTTTTTTTTCCTTAAAAAGATATTCTATAGACCTATCCTATATGATTTCATAAACTACTACATGATGATTCTGTAAACAAAACTGAGCAAAAAAGAACCTATACCTTCAGGATGACTGGGTGGCTCAGTCAGTTAAGCATCAGAGTCTTGATTTTGGCTCATGTCATGATCTCACGGTTTAGGAGTTCAAGCCCAGCATAGGGTTCTGTGCTGACAGTACAGAGCCAGCTTGGGATTCTCTCTCTCTCCCTCCCCTGCTCTCTCTCTCTCTCTCTCAAAATAAACCTAAAAAAAAAAAAAAAGAACCTATATCTTCTTTAAAATCCATGCTCTTTTGAGCAGTAGTTGACAATTTGGTTGTAACTTGACCATGCATATGTAAACTCATACAGGTGCCTTTAGTTTTATTTCTTTGGCTAAATATTATCCTCTGCTTTTAGACCCATCTTAATTATCACTGCTTCACTGAATGAAAGTGTGCTTATTTCAGCATCAGACTGAAAATATTTTACAAGTACAATAAAGGTCCCCCATTTTCAAATTAGATTCTGCTTGAAAAGATAAAGAATAGCTACATTTCTTTAGTATTTACTGTGAGATAGTTTTGTAATTAACTCCATTTTATTCATAAGAACATTGAGATTTAGTGAGACATGGTTTTTTTGGCATCATACTACTAGTAAGCAGTAAAGCCTTGATTTTGATACTAACACAGACCTATCTGAATCTAGAGTTAAGAGTTTAACCAATCTGATAAATTTCCTCTCTGGTAATTAATTGGAAACCAGTCATCAGTGTAGAAGGTGAGATTCTTAGGCCTGTGATTAGTGTGAACAATGGATGACTATACCCAAAAATATTAAGTTGAAAATATTCATAGGAGCTCAAAGTATATCTTTGAAGTATTTCCATTCCCTCTATAAAATAACAACAGCAGCAATATTAACAACAATAATAACTTATCTTGGAAACCAGAGACCTGACACAATGGGATGAATATGGTCACAGCATTCCTCAGAGTTTTCATTATTTTCACATTGTATGGCTCTTAATTCTATCTTCTTAAGAACATTATTGTTGGGATTTATATGAACTTATATTCATTAAACAAAATAGCCATATTTGGATCCAAAATTTTGCTACTATTAATATTTGTTGCTGCCTTCCCCCGAAACTACCCCTTTCAGATGGCATAAATTGTGCCTGATTCATGCTCAATGCCCACTACACCATAAGATTCTGGTATGCATTCAACAAATGCTTATTGAACGAACTCATACTATTCTGTAGCATCCATAACTAGTTTCACAGTCATATATATATATATATATATATATATATATATATATATAGGAAGTATTTAGTAACCATATTTTAGAAAAGTTATGACCTCTTTATGAAATGAAGATGTCAAAATATAACAATACAATTACTTTAATGTTATAACTCTTAAAACACAGGGTGGCAAGAATGAATCTTTTAGATTCCAAATTAAATGCATGGTTTTTATGAATGCACTTAATCCAATATAACTTCTACTTAACTTTGAGAAAGTAGGGGAAAATGTCCAAATTATTCTCTCATGTAGGACAATCTTAGTGACCATTTTAAATTTACAACCCCAAATCTGAAAGTTCAAGCATTTCTTTTATTCTATAAATATTTATTTAGAAATGAATTAATATTGTCAGAGATTAGAAAAACCACTCCTTTTTCAAGTTTACAATTTAGTATAGGAGCTAAGATTTAAACAGTAAAAAGGTAAATGAAAAAAGTAAGGCTTTTCTTCCATATAACTTATTTCAATTTATATAATTATGACGAATATCTGTCTTGCCCGTGAGACAGTAAGTTCATTAGGACAGTGACCATGTCCATTTCTCCTCTTATATTATCCCCAGTACCAACGACAGTGACTAGAACACATACACATTTAAAAAATGTGCTAAATGTTTATTATTGAGTTGTAAATATATTGTCTTATAGGATGTCAGAGGGGAAAAGATTGTTTCCAGTTGGTATAATTATAGAAGACTATCTAAAGGAAATACTTCTTGAGTTGACCTTAGAGAATGAATAGAATTTCAGTAGGTGGGGTTAAAAATGTGTGCTTGAGTGCTGGGTAGAAGGGGATAGTGTTGGAAAAGAAAGGATATCAGGTATATAAAATAGCATAAGTAAGGATGTGGAGGACAAAATGTAAACATATTCAATTATAGCAAGGGAAGTGGCTAAAACATGGGGTTGAGAAGAAGAATTTTGCAGAGAATAAGATCAGATCAAAATTCAGACAGTCTTGAAATTCAGACTTAATATGGAATGTTTTTGAACAGGGAATGAAGCAGCATTTTATGAACTTAAATCTGGCAATGGAATACAGAACAGTTATTGTATTAAAATATTGGTAGCAGGAAATTCAGTTAAAAGACAATTGCAAAAATCTAAGTCAGATTCAAATAACACTGTGGAAATGTATCTCCTCATCAGTTTCTGCAAGATGTTTCCTTTAAATTAGCAAAATGTTTAATTTGGGGGCTAATTTGACTTTACAGAACCTCTTGTCCAAACCCTATGTTTTATATTTTGGGAAACTGGAGGCCAAAGAGATCCAATGACCCACCCAAAATTGCAAAGGCAAGATTGGCTGTGGATCTCCTCACTTCCAGTCCAATTGTTCTTCCCATTAAAAGTGTGTGCCTCCCTCAAGATGACTCTTTAAATTAAAAGGAATTAACAAAGCAACAAATGCAGAATTAGGACCTTTATTGCTATTTCACTAACCGAATAGTAACCTTATTTAATAGATCTTCCTTGCCACACAGACATCCCGCTGAAGCATTGTAATAAATGTAATAAAAGGGGAGATTAGGGCAAACAGCAGTGGGAAGACATTAATTAGAGGAGGACCTCACCAATTCTCAGTTGACTAATCCTCAAACCCTGTAATTCTCATAAGAAAACTGGCAATCTTGCTTTACTTCTTATCAAAGAGAGTTTCCATCCAAAGAGAGTGGTAGGCTCAAGTAATCAGAATCTCATTAATTTTATTAAATATACTATTAAGTCCCATAATAAATAATTAAGCCCTATTAAACAGATATTTGATAGCACATTTTATCCCTTCTTATTTATAGACATAAATAAAATGACAGTGCTTACAATGAAAATCATAAAACATAATTGTTGTTATTGATGATAATAATACCTTATGTTTGTTTTAGAGATTTCAAAGCTTTTCAAGCATGACTGTTACATCATAATTGGCATACAAAGCATTTATGACTTAATCTATATAAATAAAGTTTTCATCTGCTAGCTATTACAACATCACTTGAAAATGGTTAGACAGATTTTCACCAAATTTGGCATGTATCTTTGCTATGACCTGACTTAGGAAAGTAATAATTGTCTAATATGTCCAATGGGGAGGTCCCTGGCAGGGTGCACTCAAAGGGAGAAGCCATCATTATCCAGAAACTGCCAACAGCGTTTAAAGATACACTAGGCAATGTCAACTGTAATACATAGATGCAGTCTCAAGTTTATCCTACTAGAGTACAAGCTAAGGCATTTTTCTCCCTACTATTAAAAATGCTAAAGGGTTTTGAAATTGTTTTTTCTTCTCCCCATATCACTCAGTTCTACTCATATGGAACAATGTTTCTCACTACTAGTAAAATTCATAGTACTGTAATTTTGTTTGTATTGACAATCAGTAGGTTACAAATGCAACACAGAATTCATAATTTTCAGTTGAATCACAGTACTTTGCATACAGCCATTAAATCATTGACATGGTGGGCAGAATAGCCCCCCAAACATGCCCATGCCCTAGTTCCTGGAATCTGTGAATATGTTAACTTGCATGGCAAGAGGAACTTTGCAAATGTAATTAAAATTATGGACCTTAAAATAGATTTTAAGGGATTTTCCAAGTAAACCCAATCTAATGACGTGAGCCCTTAAAAACAGTTAACTTTTCTGACTATAGTCAAAAAGGATGCTGCAGAAGAAATCAGAGAGATTAAAAAGAAAAAGTCAGAGGGATTTGAAACATGATAAGGAATCAGCTCACCATTGTGAAAGGGGGTTTCATGGAAAACTTGAGAAAGAATGCAGACAGTCCCTAAGAGCAAAGACTGGCCCTAGCTGACAGCTAACAAAGAAAATGGCGACCTCAGTCCTACAATCACAAGGAACTAAATTCAGCCAATAACCTGAATGAATATGGAGGTAGATTCTTCCCCAGAGCCTCCAGTAAGAAATGCAACCCAGTAAAAACCTTTATTTCACCTTGTGAGACCCTAAGCAGAAAACCCTGTCAAGTCCATGAGGATTTCTGACCTACAGAAATTAGAAAATAATACATATGTGTTGTTTAAAGCTGCTAAGTATGTGGTGATTTGTTACATCATGAATGAAAAACATATACCTATGTATTCTAGTTGATTTAATTAATTAAGAACATGCCATAAAGTGCTGTTAGAGTAAATGCTTCCTTATCTTGCATGACATACAATCTGGCTAAAAAGGTACGATACATGTATAAAAGGATGATTAGTAAGTCAAAGCAGTAGCAAATGATGTGATAATAATGATGTTGTAAATAATAAATGCATACAGGTATCCAAAAATAAAAAAAGATTCAATGCCTATCTAGGTCATTTAATGAAGTCTCGCAAGGTAGGGTTCTCTATGTAGGGGAATGTTTCCGAAATTATTGCATAGATCAGGATCACCTGGAATCTCCTGGAAATCTTATTAAATAGATTTAACTCAGAAACTCTCACAGAATTTCTTTTTTAGGTTATTTATTTATTTATTTATTTATTAATTTAGAGACAGCAAGCAAGCAGGGGAAGGACAGAGAGAGAGAGAGAGAGGGAGACAGAGAATCCCAAACAGGCTCTGCACTGTCAGCACAGAGCCTGACACAGGGCTCAGACTCTTGAACAGTGAGATCATGACCTGAACCATTATCAAGAATCAGACATTCAACTGACTGGCCACCCAGATGCCCCAGAATGTCTGATTTAGTAAGTCTAGGCCGGGACTTGAGAAGTTACCACTTAATGGCAAGTTTCCAGATAATGCTGAGGCAGCTGATCTAACAACCAAAAATCGAGAACCACTATGTAGAAGAAAATAAAAATTGTTTAAGCAAATATTCAAGACTTAAAAAGTTCAAGAATTGTTTCTAGAGATCATAAGTAATCCAATATAAAAATAGTGCTTTGGGAAGATCAATGAGGCCATAAATATTCAGGAAATATTTGGAGTCAGGAGCAGATCTAAAGCAGAAAAAAATTAGAAATTAAGAAAGTCATTTCAATAATCTGAGCTTGTGAAGCCTAAACCAATGAAGAATGGGCAGAAATATAAAAAGGGAAAAGATGCTTGAGGATCAGCAAAAGACTATGAGGTAAGAAAATAATAGTAAACAGAGGAGCCTGGGATGTTATACTAAAGGTAATTGACTCTTCAAGCGTTAAAGCATTTGTATTTTAGTTTTTGTTCTGTCCAATTTATTTGTATTTTTAGAGAATTATCCATCTCATCTAATCACCAAAGTTATTAGTATAAAAGTGTTCATGTCTTATTACCTTTAAATGTCTGTAATAATATCGTCTTTTTTATTTTTGATATTGATAACGGTGTTCTCTCTTTTTCTTCATCAGCCTTACAAGGGGCTTTTCAATTGCATTTATCTTTTAATAAAAACAAATTTTGACTCTTGATTTTCTTTAAGTTTACTTTCTCCTTCATTTATTTTTGTTTTCATCTTTATTTCCTTCTTACATTTCTGATCAATTGAATTTGGTGTCATTTTCTCTATCTTATTGAGATGGAAGCATTAGAACATTGATTTTCAGCTTAATATCGTTTTATCACATACATTTCATGCTATAAATTTCTATCTCAGCTCTGTTTTAGTTACATTCCATAAATTTTGATGTGTCATATTTTCATCGTTTCATTTGGAATTCTTTTAAAAAGATTTTCATCTTCTTGTACCCTTAGCTATTGGGACAGGTCTATTTAAGTCACCTACTCTGATTATGTATTTCTCTTTTTCTTTCCGTTAATTTATGCTTTATATTTTCTAGCATCATAAAACTGTATTACATACATAGATGTAAGATCATGATATTGACCTGGTGAGTTTACCATTATCATTTAAAATGGCCCTGTTTATCTCCAATGATAGCTCTTGACTTAATGTGTAATTTCTCTAGAATTATTTATTTTCAGCTAGTGTATACATTATACATCTTTTTTCATCTTTTTACCTGCAATCTTTGTCTTATGTTTAAGATGTGTCTCTTTTAAGCATCACATAGTTTGTTCTTCCGCAAGTCTGACAACCTTAGTATTTTTCTTGGTAAATTAGGCCAGTTACATTAATTTAAATACTGATAACATGAAGTTTATATCTTTCACCTTTTTTTTTTTTGTATTTGATCTTTTTTACATTTGTCTGTTATCATTGCTTGCCTTCCTGAGGACTAAACAAATTTCATTTGTATTATTTCGTTTTCTGACTTGTAACTTGTCAGATATGCATTCTTTTAGACATTACTTTAGAAATTACAACATGCATCCTCTATGATACTCTCATGTAAATCATTACCACTCTAAGCATTGTTTTTGGTTTTTTTAATGTTTATTCATTTTTGAGAGACAAAGCACAAGTGGCAGAGGGGCAGAGAGAGAGGGAGACACAGAATCCCAAGCAAGGTTCAGGCTCTGAGCTGTCAGCACAGAGCCCTATGTGGGGCCCAAATCCATCAACTGTGAGATCATGACCTGAGCTGAAGTCAGACGATTAACCAACTGAGCCACCCAGCTGCCCCTAAAATCTCTAAGCAACTTAAATCCAGTATTACCTCTTCCTGCTTTTTAAGTTATTTTTTTAATTTTTATTTTACAAATATTCTACAAATACTTTAAACTCCATAAGACATTATTTTGTGTAGTCAATATTTATCCACACAGTTATCTTTTCCAATACTCTACCTTTCTTCCTTCAGTTCTGTTGTCTTGTCTCAGGTTATTTCCTTGTTCTTTAAGAACTCTCTTTAGTATTTTTTTTCAATTCAGGTCTTTTTATGACAAACTGTTTTTATTTGCTTAAAATATTTTAAAATTACACTTCATTTTTGAAGGTTATTATCTCTGGATATAAATTCTAGACTCATAGCTATTTTCTCTCAACTCTTTTAATATTGCCTTCTAGCTTTCATCATTTCTGCTGAGAAGTAAGCTGTCAGTCTTAAGGTTATTTATTAAAAATTTTTCTCTTTGTCCTTGGTTTGCAGCAGTTTAACTATGGTATGTGTGTGCTGGTTTTGTTTGTTTGGTATGTATCCTTTTGGGGTTTGCTGAGATTTTCAATCTGTGAGTTTGTGTCTTTTATTATTTTTGGAATATACTTAGCCATTATCCTTTCACATATACTTCTTCCCAATTTTCTGTCTTCTCTATTTCTCCAATTACATATATATCTGCTTTTTCACAACATGCCACATTTCTTAAACTTTGTTCTATATTTCTTATATTGTCTTTTTTTGTTTTAATTTGGATATTTCCTGTTGACTTATATTATATACAGCTCACTAACCCTGTCTTCTGGTATGACCAATCTGCTGCTAAACCCATACATTCGAATAGATGAGTTTTTCAGGTTTATTGTTTCCAATTTGTTGCCTTTTCACAAACTAATTTTATTCTGAAATTCTCTTTATCTGAACATATGTATAGTAAATTCTTGTCTACTAATTTCAATGTCTGGATCTACCTATGATGTCCTTTTCACATGCCTAGTAATAAGTTTTGGAATTATGCATAAAAAATGAAGATGTATGTCATGATGTTATCTTCCAACTTTTGAGGTTCAGCCTTTCTTTGACCAAGCAAATAGAGTGGGACACAGAGTTAAAAAACAAAAACAAAAACAAATCACCTAATCCAATCATGGGCTGAGGGGGGTTGACTCTGCTCTTCAGTACACCTTTAATCCACTTCTATTCACAGAGCACGACCTTCCAGGAATTTCAGTTGAGAACATGTTTTCATCCCTCAACACTAAGATTTTGCTATAATTTCTGTTCTGCTTTTCCAAAGTCTCAGTTTCAGGGGTCTTGGTTCTTTACCCTTCCATCTTTTATAGCTTTAAATTTTGCAAAATGTTTTGAAGGGAAGACCAGCTATGTATTTGAAGCTCCTTAAGTCTCCATTCTTGTTATTCCAGTCCTGTGCAACTGGCATTGGGTTGTGAGCATTTGAGACTAAAACTTCTGGAAGTCATCTTGCTGTAATGAAAAAGTTCTGCCTGAAAATGAAACCAATCAAAATGAAATGTATAAATGTAAAAATGTAGGGGTGCCTGGGTGGCTCAGTAGGTTGAGCATCCAACTTCAGCTCAGGTCATGAACTCACAGTTCATGAGTTTGAGCCCCACCTCAGGCTCTGTGATGACAGCTCAGGCCTGGAGCCTGCTTAGATTCTGTCTCCCTCTCTGTCTGCCCCTCCCCCACTCATGGTCTCTCTCTCTCTCTCTCTCTCTCTCTCTCAATCACTCTCTCTCTCTCTCTCTCTCTCTCTCCAAAATAAATAAAAATAAAAGTTTCAGTGAAGCTTGAAACTAGTATTGTCCATCATCTTTTCAATTATGTGAGCCAATAAATCTTATTTTTACTATTTGGAATTCAACTTCCAATCACTTGAAACTGAAATAATCCTGGCAGGTATAATCACTAAATTGGCATTGATGATATGCCAGTTTTTAGTCCATTTTGTCTTTTGTTGTTGTTGTTTCCCCTCCCTGCCCCCAGTGACAGTCATTATTATCTTTTTTCTCTTCCACCAGTTTGGATTAACACATATTTATATATTGGGGCGCCTGTGTGGCTCAGTCGGTTAAGTGTCTGAATCTTGGTTTGGGCTCAGGCCATGATCTCACAGTTCATGAGTTCAAGCCCCATATCAGGCTCTGTGCTGGCAGCCATCACAGAGCCTGCTTGGGATTCTCTCTCTCTCTCTCTCTCTCTCTCTGCCCCTTCCTCCCTTTCTCTCTCTCTCCCTCAAAATAAACATTAAAAAATAAAATAAATAAAATAAAACATATTTGTATATAAATGGGAAGTCCCAACAAAAGTTCATTTATATGAGGCTTACAGACCTCTGAAGGAAAAGCAAATCTATCCAAGGAAAGAAAGTAAGCAAGCATGGTCGAGAAATAGAACTTCAGAGTTGAAAGGAGTAATCCTCGGTAGTTGACTAGACTGTTTAGGGAGCTCATGTAAGACACCACTTGGTGATTTTCAGCATATTCCCAGGTTCACCCAATACATCTTTAGGACTCTGGCCAAGAGACATAACTTCTGTTTAGTCTCCATTTTTGATAATAACAACTGTGACTAGTTTGGTTGTAAGAAAGATCGAATGAAGATGAGCATGACAAAACCCTCTCTCTGTAAACTATAAAATGCTTTACAAATGTAAAGGGTTAATAATATTATTAGTGCTGATAACGTTCAAACCTGCACATTTTGTTATGTCCTTTGTAATTTAAAACTAAAGAAGTTGATTAAAGCTGTAGGTGTACTCAAAGGTTAAAAACCTTATTTAGATTGTTTTTAAACAATCCATAAAATATGGATGAATAGGAATTATTTGGTCATATGTTCCTTTATGGAGTTTACTATGAACTTACCAACTTTCCCTATGAACCTACCAACTCTTCCTATTTTCATCTATTCTGCCCATCTTTTTCTTCTCACTACCTTCCTAGCACATGGATGTATCCACTAACTCCGAAGCTTCCCAAACCCTGTTGTTTAGAGACTTTTGTGGAGGTTACATTACGTAGGCGTGATTGATCAAATCATTGGCCATTGGTGACTGAACTTAATTTCCAGCCCCTTTCCCCTCCCCAAAGGTTGGAAGGTAGGACTGAAAGTTCTAACCCTCTCATCACCTGATTGGTTTTTCTGGTGACCAGACTCCATCCTAAAGACATTGGGCCCCCACGCTATGAGTCATCTCATTAGCAAATGACAGTAAATTCCAAGGGTTTTAGGAGCTCTGTGCCAGGAACCTGGGACAAAGACCATATATTTATTTTTTATTATGTCACAATAAGAAATGTACATCACTTCTGATATGTACACGCTGCAGTTATCCCTTATTTAATCATAATTCATTTAGAAGGTGAAATATAATACATTCTAAAAAAAATCTCAAAATACTATATCATCTTGTCCCTGCTAATAGTCTAGCTAAAATTTTAGCACCTGTAGCCATGGCTAAACTGCATTCATTAGCTATTATCTGAAGCAGATTAGTACTGACCAACTTAGTGAAATGAACTATGAGCTGATTTTTCTAATGTATTAATTAGAAAACCAGCTGATTTTTCTAATGTATTGATTAGAAGGACAATATAATCAACATAGGTGCAGATATGTTTATTTTCTGATCATTTCTCAATGCTACCAAATATTCAACAACATACATATGGATGGATATATAATTTTTATCCATCACATTGATAAAAGTTAAATTCAGTATGAGTAAAGGTATTGGAAAAATAAACATTCTCATACACTTTAAGGTGGTAGGGTAAAATAGTAAACAATTTTGAGATTCAATTCACCAGTATCCATCAAAATTTTAAATGCAAATACATTTTAACCCACTAATTCCTTCTAGTTATATATTCTAGAGAAATACTTACACATGTGGAAGAAAGGTTTCTATGACAATATTCTTTTCATTAATTGCAATGGTGGAAATGTGAAAACACTCTAAGAATCCACCAATAAGGGAATGGTTTGAATAAATGCTGATACCCATTTGGTGTGTGCTTATCAGTTAAAAAGAACATGATAGATATTTCCTTGTCAATATCTAAGAGATACTCAAATGAAAACTCAAGCTGCAAATGTTTAGAATATGATCCTCATAAACGTTAACCAAAAAAATGATAAATCCACATGATATATGTGCAGAAATGGATTTTATAAATGTGTATGTGTATATGTTATACACACATATAATTGTTAAAGATGATTATCTCTTGGAAGAGTATTACTATGAGGGGCAAATAAAAAAGATCAACTTTTTATTCTGTGAAGTCTTTTGTTAAATTTGTGTAATGAAACTATATTCATATGTGTCTTATGTGAGTCATAAATATCTCTGACAAAGTAGTACTCAGATCCATTCAACCTATTCACATTTAGGAAGTACCCCCTGAAGTCCTATGACCATGGCTTTCCAGTGTGAACACTATGGCCTGTCAATACTCCGCCCCTGCAAATACATCAACAAATCCTGGGGCACCAACAAATTTGAGACACCTGATATCCTTTCTGTAGCCTCAGAGACCACCCCACTATCTTAACCCACACAATTAAATTGTTCACAGTTTAGATTTGTCACTCACATCCACAGTCTTTCTTCTCCTACATACTTCTCTGTTCATTTTCATTCTACCTATACATTCATCCATCTCTGCTTGTCCTATGGAATTAAATTTGTATTTGAATCTTAGCTCTGCCACTGTTTGTGTGGCATTCAACAAGTTACTTAAATTCTATAAAGCCTAGCTCCTTCAACTGTGAAATTATGAAGACAATATCTGCCTTCCAAGATTATTGTTAGGGTACTGCATGTGAAGCATTGTGCTGGGATTCTATTTACAGCATAATATATAATAACAACTATTATTATCTTTATTTCTCTGTTAAGGTAATTTATTCTCTGGTGCAGGAACCCTGCAATCTGTCATTCCAAAATTCTTAAGCATTTCATGCCTACTTCATGCCTACTCTTCAGGAATGCTGCTGACCCCAACTTCCATCAGTAGGAAATAATGATGGATACTTTCTGCAGGGACTTACATTACTCAGTCATAACTGTTCAAATTCTGTAGCAGCAGTATCATTGCATACAGTGTGTTCCAGAATCTGAAAGTTAGAAAAATATTTCCTCATAATCAAAATAACATTGGATCATGAGCATGTCTTGTGTTTATCCTGAGTATCAGGACAGACATACAAAACGGTGAGCAGAAAGGTAAACAAAATCTCTTTTTTATAAGTATAAAAGAAAAAACAATAGTAGGATAAAGAGTGAATAAGTATTAAGGACTACTAAGATGAGTCAAGCTTTCACTCTGGATCACTTCATATGAACGCATATAAGATTCTTTTTGAAAGACTATTTACCTAAAAACACATTATATTTATGGTTACCATATTCCATGACATTTTCGGTGACATACACAAACACATTTGAATTTGATTCTATAAAGCATGTTATTTAAACATTAGCACAATGCTCTAAGTAGGTCCATAAATTCCATGCTGCAGGGTCTAATGCATAGGTAAAATCACATCATAATGGAATTCAATTAATCAGGTACCTTTACCTCAAACCATGCTATGCCTCCTATAATATTAAAGTGCTACTCTCCAGTGAAGTGCTGTTTCTCACAGCATTTTGTTATTGTCATTGTAAATAAATTCAAGAGCACAACTATATATAAATGAGCACATTTTAGTGCTTTATTTAAAAATCCATGCTTAAAGTAATGTTGACTTTGTCACTGCCACTCCAAAAAAAATTTTGCAACTATGTACGTGGCCACATATTTAACAAGAAAGGCATTGTTCATAAATACTTTAAAGCCTTACAAACAACACTGAACCAAACATGAATTCTATGGGCTAAGTGTATGGATCCCTAGTCAAAATAGTTGCCATCCTTCATAATGCCTGCTCTCTATGCTAGTCATTAATAATGCCATTATGAGAGGTCTTATTAGTCAGAAAGATCTTCATCTAAAGCTTCCTTCTAGAAAACATAATGTATATAATAAATTAAATGTAAAGCTCTTTTACACTGCTTTGGATTTTATTATCTTAAACAAATTTTGCATAAAAATCTAAATCAGAAGTATTTTTACCCAGGTAAAAATATATGGAAGTAAAATGGTCTTTCTCTCATTTTATGCCTTCATATTTCCCCTTACCCCTCCTAGGTATAATAACCTATTTCTGAGGTAATACGTATAATTCTGTGACAAATCCACTTCAGCCTTGGTAATGCCCTTCGTTTTGACTTCAAAACATTCACTGGCTCTCATGGATTTGTACTATTTAACACCCAGATAAAGGTAAGCTGCCTTTTTTAATAACGATGGATTACATTTCTCGTTACATGCTCTTATTCAATTGGATTTTTTCAATTTAAGCACATCTATTCTAGGGGAAAATGTAATGTCAGTCTGAGAATAATTGTAGTTATTAGAAAAGTAAACACGATGAAACACAAAGTAACATAAACTGAAATTATCTGATTAAATTGCTATGAAAAAGTAGTATTCCCACAGAAAAATGAAGTATTTATGTGCTCTGTATTACCTATCCTTTTTTTGTTATAACTTACACCTTCTCATAATCAAATACATGTGGAGGATATGGGGATATTTTAAATACAAATAGAAGTTTGGGGCATGTGCAATTAAAGATACTATGGCATTATATGTTTAGATTCTGATCTGACAGTTCCTAGGCTAACAAACATCTTACTTCTTTTATAGATGTTCTTCCTGAATACCAATTCCAGATTAAGCCTCAAGGTTTTCAAATGAATTAGTCCTTATATTCTGAAAATATGGCTGAGTCCATTAAACTTATTTTAATTGTATCGAACTCATACAAATGCAAATAAAAACTGCTTTATTGAGACCTTTGAATTTGAAACCATTAAAAAATGTGTTCCTGTATCACTGATAAATGAATATTGTAAATTGCTTAAAATAATTAATTTTCTTTTTATAATGTTTATTCATTTTTGAGAGAGAGAGTGTGAGCAAAGGAGGGACAGAGAAAGGAGACAGAGGTTCCGAAGTGGCTCTGCACCGACAGAAAATAATTTTCTTAAAAATGGAAAAAATCTGTACTAACCACAATAATAAAATTAGCTATGATGTTTTCAGCATCCATATAACATACCTAATACTAATCATTTCACCTAAGTTTTATATAAATCCCACAAGTATTCTGTAGTGGCTGCTTAGTAAATATCCAGTGAATGAATGAATGAATACATACATACATACACAATATATTTGGTAGAGTATACAACATGACCTATAAGTTTGAAATGTACTGACTAATCTGTTTCTTAAAGCCAATATGCAAAATTATGACAATATGTATTATTAGAATAAATTTCATTAAAATCTCATTTATAGTAGCACTTTCTGTTGGAAGAACTGATACATTTTAATGTACCATAATATATGGTCTTTCATATTTAATTTCAGATTATAATCTGAGGAATTGGGAATATCAATGCCTTCCACTGTTTTCACTCAAGTTCAAACTTAATTAGGAGTTATTAATGGAACATTCTCTTTTTGCTGTGTCAGAATTAAAACAATGTGTTTTACCTTCATTCCTTTTTCAGAAATGCCAATGTTTAAATCTGATATTTGGGTTTTAAATCATGTTTTTCTGGCCAAAACTCCTTTAAAGAGCAGACTGCAGTATCCATCATTTCCTGTTTTGGGGCAGATGCTACAACAATGAACCTGAAAGTCCAAAGGATGGTAGAGTAAGAGTTCAGAAGAGACAAAACCAAAATAGAAAAAGAGGAGAAAAGGAGAAGGAGAAAGTCAGGGACAGGGACAGGGAGAGAGAAGAGGAGGATGGAGGGAGTGAGAGAAGAGAAAATAAGAGAGAGAGAGACTTGTATTTGCCTTCTGCCTCATGACAGCCATATAGAATGACATAATCCTGTTTTTGTAGAACCATTTTGTTAAAATAATAAGAATATTGTGTTTGTCTTTTTTAAAACATTTCATAACAGTACACCAAAAGAAAGATATGGAGACCCTCCTGTTTCATTTCCTGTCTTCATAGAATGTTGTGTTACTAAAATATTTTTATTAGAGCAGAACCTGAAGCAATATAAAATGTTTGCTTGAGGATTTATTTTAGTCCCTTTAAGCTGAACTCCTGTAATGAAATCTATTTACAGACATTCCACGGTGCCCTATGGTTACTAGCTTATGCAAATGAAGTGTGACCCTGGGAATAAACCTCTTGCCCCCACATCATCTTCCCTGGTTTCAAAGGTCTCTAGGCAATCACTTTTTTAAGTGAAGAGATTTTTAAACTGGATTGAAATAGAAAGAGAAGGAGCATAACTTGATGTCCAATACTCATAAAACGCAACCATTTACTATCTACTATTTTCACATAAATATTTAGACACTAATTTATAAATCCATTTTGGATAAATGTGTTAGTGTGTAATGACTTTTGCAGCGCCTTCTTTTACTTTGAATCCTAGAAACTAGAGACCAATATCAATCAATAGTCATTTAGTCTAACTTCATTTCTAACTTGTTACTTAAACTAAGGGTCAATAGATTGGGACAGAACTGGTTTGGTGATAATAAAATCTTCTCTGCTGATTATATTTTCACTGAAAATGCATTTGTACTGAGCACCAGAATAATCAAAGTAATCAGGAAGATTTATATGATTCCATGAGGACAATAACTACATGTATGTTTAATATATTACTTGAATATTAGTATTAGGATTAGAATATACTGGTACTTAGAAGCAGTTAAGAAGGAAAATAATGTATCCAATTTTTAAGGAAGGGTAATGAAACTAGATAATTGATTGCATCTTCAGATGTATTAGTGGGAAAATCTGTCCAGAATTTTTGAATGACAGTCATAATAGCAAACTATATAAACCTTAGGGAGTTTTTTCCTACTGGACAATATCATGAACAAAAAGTTATTTTTATGTGAGATAGATTCTTTAAAGGCACAATGGCCAGTGGGTTCAAATCAACTCTTGGGAGGCTCGAGGGATCACAAGGTCAAAGTGTCACTTCAGGATATTGCCAAAATTTTAAAATAATCCAAGATGACTCTGGGATTACTAGGCCAAAGGGCCTTCTCTGCAATATTTCAAGAAATGACAAGCCACAGATGGACTATTTAACCTGGCCAAATTATATGATGAAGTTTGAGTGCAGGAAGACATTGGAAATTCCTTATAAATAAATATATATACTTTAATTCCCTATTTAAGTCTGCTGAATCTTTACCATTTTTAATGAAATATAGAGCTTTATTAAAGTTAAATATAGAGCTTTATTAAAATTAAAGTAAATGCTACATTTAAACTGTTTTTTATATTCTGCTCCTTGTGAAAGATTATCAAATTTATGTCACAGCATGTTATTTTAGGCCTTTTATGTTGAATAGTCAGTATTTTGCATAGGTGACTACTGAGGTTCTGCAATGTATGTTTTTGTAAAACCCTTACTTTCAAAGGGGTAGGATGTCAAGACCACAGCCATCTGCCTTGAAAATATCTGAATGGGCTCCAGAACAGAACTAACAGTCCTGAATGCCTTGCCAGCAACAAATGACTGAAAGGCAGGTGACTAATAAATGACATCTCCCAAATAGGTACAGAAGTGGAGGCTAAAATTCAGGAGGTCACAGTGAGTGATGAATCAAAATAAATTTGTTGTACTTGTGAACACTGTTGATGTTGAAGAGGAAACATGCATGGAGACTAGAAAAAAAGAATGGTATAACAGAATTAAGAATCAATAATTTAGAGTAAAACATAATGTAGCAAACCAAAATCATAGCTAAAATGCACTAACAAATTATAATGCTAAGGAAAAGCCCAAATAGAAAAAAAAAAAAAAAAGCAAAAAAACCCTGGAGCTCCAACTTGCAAAAAGTAGGAGACCAGTGGAAACATGCAATAATTAAAGAAAACACTCATGAATAAAAGTATTCAAAAATAAATAATTCCAACTTAATATTCACACAGACCAGATTCCTTTCAAAAGCATTTCCCCAAACAGATACTTAACTGTTAAGCTTTTAAACCTCAAGGACTAAGAAGGATTTGAGAATAATTTCAAATGTGAACATTGGTCTTCAGACTAAAAAGGGGTGGGAGGATGTTCAAAGATAAAGACTTACTCCTATAAGTGCAGAAAAAAAAAGTAGAGAACAGAATGAGAAATGGCAATATCCTTTGGAAAGATGATAAAAAGTCCAAGTTTAAGTTCCATGAAATGGTGATGGTATCTAACTTTTCAAGGTCCTGGTCACCATCACAAAAGACACATCTTGTTCTCACATAGTCTCAGAAGTGCCTGCTCTGAACCACACTTAGAAGTCAAGTAGCAAGACAGGATCCCTAGCAGCACAGTCCTCAAATGTGTCAGCCTTACCAAGTATATAGACTGATCATCACCACATTATTCAGCAAAAAATAATAACCTGGGCTAGTTTTCCTCAGTGGGTTAAAAATCGCAAAGAACAAAGGTAGAGGAAATGCTCTAAAAATTCACAGAAATGTGTCATCAATGCAGATGGCCAAAATATGACAGTAAACGAAGGGTATTTGAGGAAAGGATTTACCTCTTTTGACCAAATCATGTATGGATAGGCCAGTATGCCTGGGCATTTCAGCCCAACCCCTTTAGCAAGCCAGGTGCATTATGATAATTTAGGTCAATAGGCATCACTTCAAAGACCACAAGAAACCTAACATTTTCTTCTCTACCAGTACATAGATCCAAAATATAGTTGCCCTCTGGGTAGTTGAATACTAGCTAGTTTGGGTATAAGTTGTGAATATAAAATAAGGAGGCACCTAGGGTCCAAGGAGATTGATATAAAAAATAGCTTGTGCTTTTTGACTACATTAGTGAAATACTCCCCATTCTTTTATAAGTAGAGCTATTATTAAGGAGATGGTAAATCATTTTCGTTGGAAGTCCAGGACCATGGTAGCTCCAACTAGGGCCTGATAAGAGTAAAGAACAAGGAGTCCCTAAGTGAAGGGGGAGTCTAGGCTGTTAGCTGAAGTTTGAACAAAAACTGAAGGCATTCCTGAGAGTAATATGTTAGACAGTAAGTGAGACTGACATAGGAAGACTTTCAGACTCAGTCACGCTGGCCCAGTGGTTGTGCTATAGTGATAGTGAATCTTATATAAGCATATACACATAGTGACTCAATCTTACAGAGTGGACAGGCGTCCAGCAGAAAGAATCAAGCCTGGCACTGCAACTATTTGGCCAATGGTGTCAAAGTCATCAGTGAACTGCAAAAACTTTCCTGTTCTCTCTATGTCTAGTACTGGAAGTAAAACTAGCTTCCCATTAACAGTTGACAGGGCTTCTTGGGCAATTAAGAAGGCATACTAAAAAAGTGGGTAGGTACTTGAGTGATTAATACATATTTTGCCTTTGTGGAACAGGGCATACTCTTTACAAAAAGATTATCAGTCTCTTCCAGGCTTTTATTACATTCATCAGAGAGTTGCACCTTCATTGTCACATCTGTTTTCAAGGTTGTGTTATATTCTATTACATGAGGTATCTTTATTTAATTTAATTATACTCATTTTTTATTCTCTGCACACAAACTCAAATATCTTTCTAATAAGAAACTTCTGGTACAAACTTTCATTAACACTCACCTTACTTGTTTGTTATATCTAATTCCATTGCTTCTCAGCCATTTGGCTAAGGTCCAGTATATTATATCTAATTCCAACCAATAAATTATGCTTTCTTTACAGTAAATTCCAAAATATAAAATACAATTCCAATTTCCAGCTAATAACACCTTTTAAAATCTTCTTTAACCTTCCCACGAAATTAAATTACTTTTCCTTTAGCTTGAAACCAATTGAGTTTCCAGGGGATATTGAAACACAACAGAAGTCCTATTGGGTTAAGCTATCTCCTTTTTTGGAACAACCCTGTCTTAAAAATCAACTTTAGAAGATATATTTATTTTTTATATTAAGTCATTGAATTATACTTTGAAGTCATTGAAAAAAGAATTTGCATGTGCTTTTATTTACATCTATTGTCATTTTATTATTAAAATTTTCATCTGTGTTAGCCAGCTTAGGTTAAGTCATGCTGCAGTAACATGCTGCAGTAAAAGTTTATTTCTTGCTCACATTTATGTCTATTCAAGGTGAGCTACATCTATGCTCAATGTCCTCTTCATTTAGGAAGGAAAATCTAAATAAGCAGCCCTTTTGTGGAACGTGGAGACCTTGTCGCAGAGGGAAAAAAGAGATGAGAATGAAATATTGGCTTTTAAAACTTCAGCGTGGAAGTGGCCCGTATCACCTGTGCCCTTACTTATTTCATTGTAACTTATTTAATTGATCAAAATATGTAACTTGGCTAAATTTGACATTGTCAAGGCCCTGAGTAGATATGGGCCAAGTAAAGAAGGGTCCAGTACAGAAAACTACAAAATATTTTGGCAATCATATCATTTACCACAAATTTCCTCTTTGTCTACTATTCAGTGGTCTGTAATTAAATAAGAACAAAATAGGGGAGCCTGGGTGGCTCAGTCGGTTAAGTGTCCGACTTCGGCTCAGGTCACGATCTTGCGGTCCGCGAGTTCGAGCCCTGCATCGGGCTCTGGGCTGATGGCTCAGAGCCTGGAGCCTGCTTCGGATTCTGTGCCTCCCTCTCTCTCTGTCCCTCCCCCGTTCATGCTCTGTCTCTCTCTGTCTCAAAAATAAATAAACATTAAAAAAAAATTTTTTTTAAATAAGAACAAAATAGAAGAAAAATGTTTGAATTTTGTAGACTCCATAAAAACAAATGTGAAGACTAGAAGTCTGTATCAAGATGATTTTCAATTCTAAGCTTCTTTAATTTTACAGTAACGCCATGGCATCTGTTTTTTTACAATAATAATTTGAAGCTGTGTGTATTCAATGCATTGATATCTACACTATGGTTATTATCCACATGGTTACTAATACATTTAAATGTAATTCTAAATGAAAATCATGGCTTAGTAAATAATTTTTACCTTTGAAAAACAAAAAATAATATGATCTGCACTATTTTTCATCTTTTAGATTTTGCTATTTTTATGTTCTTATATTTATTTCTTCCCACCCATTTGACTTTGTTATATTAAAATTTATAACAAGCGTGAAGTTTATATATGGGGTAGGAGAGAAAGATAAATTATTTAATTTAATTTAATTATTTAATTTATAAGTGGTATCCAGGAAAGACTATTTAAAATGTTCCTATAGATGCTGGAGAAAGAAATTCTAATACTTTATTTGACGTACACAGTGTCTCTCTATACCATGATTAGAAAATCACCATATTATAACCCATCCACCAAAAAGATAATTTTTTAAAAACAATGGCTCATCTATAACAAAAATTTATCACGGCTATCCAGGTCTAAATATACCATTGTTCTAAAATTGAACACATGATTATTATTGAACAAATACAATTATATATGATATATATATGTATTGACATATATATATATGTATTGACATATGTATATGACATATATATGTAATTATATACAATTATATATGACAAATACAATTATATACAATGCTTTAACATAATTTAAGTAAGTAAAAAAGTAATATAGAAAAGGAATCCAATCACAATTCAGGAAACATAATTTACTTAAAATAGGTCTCCTCAAAAATAAAGAACAGTAACCATACTATATTCAAAAAGTCTGTAATATTTTAAATATATTTTATTTATCTTTCCAGTTATTTGCTAATTATACGGGTCATCCTGTAAGCATTTTTCATTAGTATGCAGGTTGGTAAATTCACACATTACAGTTAACCTACAAAAATTTACTATTTCTAAGTAATAGGGCATGTTTTAGGAACTTAATTAAATAATATTTAAGATAATATCCCCAGTCCTCTTGTATCTCTCTTAAATTCCAACATATCAATCAATCAATAAAGGACCTTCAAGATCAAAGTTTCCCAATGTCCAAGCCCTAGGATTACCTCAGAATTTAACACCAGGTTCAGTTAAATGAAGGTTACATAGATCTCTTCTGTCTTTGGGCATAACCAGAAAGGAATCTTTTAATTTTGATAAAAGAGCAACGAGCAAGAATAAAATACCCCTACATTCTTCTCAATCAACAGACAAATCAACTAACCAAACTGAAGTGAAAGAATTACGTCTGACCTAATGGTGTGTATTGACATCACCATCACTATCACCTAACACTTACTGAATATTATCATGTGCTAGGTGCTGATGACACAATGACGAGCGGAGGACAAGTTCAGGGAAAACTTCCCAAAGAAGTTTAAACTTCAGAGAATGAATTTTAAAGAATGAAAGTGACTCTGCCAGATGAGCAATGGGGGCTACCTAGAACGGGAAAAGATGGAAAAGAGAGAGAAGGCATTCCAGGCAGAAGGAATATTATAGGCAAAGGCATGGAGGCACAAAATAACATAGTACATTACTGAAACTGCAATTAGTATCATGCAGATGGGTATATATTGCTAGGGGGCTGTAGATGAGGTCATCAAAGGTCATGGGCAGGAGCCACTTCAAGGAGGGCTTCATGTGCCTCGCTAAGGTGTTTAGATTATCCTGCTGTCAATGGAGCATCAGTGAAGGGTCTTAATGAAAAGAAAAACAAACAAACAAACACATAATACATATATATTTTGGAAAAAGAATTCTGACCAGGATATGAAGGATGCATGAGAAAAGACTGGGCTGGAGGGAAAATATCAGGAGATATTTTTAAAACCCAGGAAAGAGAGATTTATTTTAAAGGTCCCAACAAGGGCAAGAGTAGTGAGTGTAAAGAGAAAGTCTAAAACAATACATCGAGGTAGAATTTACAGGGCTCAGGTATTTATCAGATATGGGTTTTGATGGAAAAGTCAAGCCTGATTAAGAAAGACAGGAGCCCAGGAGGATGAGGGAGAAAGCCAATGAATCCAGTTTGGAATTTGTTACTCATGAGGGACCCATTATACATCCAAGCATCTATTGGAAAGAAGCTGGCATTTTTCAGGATCCAAACCATTTCTGTTTAAAAGTTTCTTTCCCCCTAACAGATACTTTGAAAGGAATCATCGTTTCACAAGATAAAAATACCTTCTTACAAATTGTACCTTGAAGCTGTTTGAATACTTGTGTATGGACTATGTTTGTCGCAGCAGGAAAATTGGACAAAGCTCTAATTCCATGAAGTAAGTAGGGTCCACATGCCAGGTTTATACCTTTTATTCTTTTAAGTGACAAATAATAGTACCCCCACCCCTTGATTTGGCATCTGATTGCTTCCTTCTACGGAAAGCATGTGTCTCCTTCCTAATTTTGCTTCCCACCAAGATCAGACTTGCCTGCGACTTATGAAGTAACCCGAACTGCTTTACATTTCTAAAGACTAGTAGAGGAGACAGCAATGATTGGATGTCTTCAAAATTGTACCCAGTGGTCTGACATCATCATAGATATTCTCTGGACCCATTTCAACATTTGACCAACTCTTCTTCCCATTAAGTCAGGCTAAAGCAAAATACATTATCTCAATAATTACTATCTTCAACAACCTAAAATTAAGTATATTATCACAATACTGTGGTACAATGAGAAAGAAATTATCTCCTTTAATAAAGTTGAGGAGATACTGGTGGTGGAGAAGTAGGAAAAATTTTTAGAAAATATTTTTTTGCAATTGCAGGTAAAAGGTCTATCATGCCTCATGAAACAACAAAGTCCTCCTTTATCCCTTTTCTAACAACAACAAAAACAACAAAGAAAAATTAAGCATAGTCCTAAATACTGTCTTTAAAAGTTTTATTTAGATTTTAATTTCTACTTATTTAACAATGCATTCATTCTTAAAATACACGAATTGTCACTACTAAAAATACAAAGCTCCCTAGAAAGTGATTTTTAACAATGAATAGCCTGTTATAACTAGCTAATGTTGCTGTAAACCCAAAACCTTTTAGAAAGTTTACATAAAAACACTGATAAGGCCTTCAAAACTTCTGTGATTAAGATCCCACAATGCAATAATACTCTAGGTGAATTGTCGACAGTAGCATCGTACTGCCTGCCAAAGTCTATGACTCTTTTTTAAGATTATGAAAGGCCATTCATTTTGTTTTCACGAACTTAAAGATGACTTAACCAAATCCCCTAACAGTAGTTAATGGTTCTTAATTATATGATATGATAAAAAAGAAGAAAGCTTTATTCACTGGAAGGTAGTATTATTACTAAAATTGTCTAATTTTATATGACAGTAAAATTAAAAGATGACACAGCAAAGATGGAAAAATACCTCAAGAAGTGGTTAAACAGCATCCAAGTTTTCACTTCCCTATGCCAAGTTTTACTTCAGAGACAAAGTCTCAGCAGCACACAGTTTTAGGGAAACATGAAATTAACTCTTGGAAGTAAATTTACTGGCTAAAGAATTTCATCCAAAATAAGTTCTTTATAAGTATATTTTGCATCATTCCTTGAATCTGCTAACATTCCCAGGATTAAAATTTTGACTTCAAAGTTGAACAGCAGTATAGTATATTTTGAGCAATTCTCATTGTTATACCTATATGTCGAATAATATTTTCAATAAAAATAAAAAGCAATCCTTGGCTTCCAAGGACTGTGTAAGGTTTAGAACATGAACATGATAAGCACAGCTGAGATTGCCTACCCTATTTCCTTTGGTGTATCTGCTGTAAACACACTGGTCATTCAGAAGTTTCCAGTCCTCATCTGTCTTGTGACCTTATATAATAATAACTACTATTTATTGAAGATCAAGTATGTGCTCACCTAAGTTTCTTCATTCGATGTTCCAGAAATCCTTTGAGACTGGTATTTTACCCCCCATACTAACAATGAAAAATTTGAGGTTCATAGAAGCTAAACTATATTCTCAAAACACATAGTGTCTAAAAACAAACCAAATTCAAATGCAGATCTAAGTAAATCTAAACCTTGGACTCTGCCATCATACAGTGCTTCTTGCCATATATCCAACTCTCCATTGAACTGTTCCACCTTAAACTAGAGTGATCACACATCCATCTTGTATAATTCTTATATGGCTTAAATATTAATAGTTATATGGCTTAAATATTACATTCATTTATAAAAGTATCCTAGTCAGACAATAGTTTATGACCCTATCTTTAGGAATTAAATGCTATAACTAAATGCTATAACTAAATTATATATTAATTTAAATGCTATAACTAAATACTATATATATAACTAAATCTATAACTATATAACTAATCTGTAACTAAATACTATGTATATATATAATATATACTATATAATAATATATATTAAATATTAGCTAATATACTGTATACTGCTAATATACTGTAACTAAATACTGTATATATATAATATATATACTGTATATATATAATAGATACTATATAATAATATATATACTGTATATATATAATAGATACTATATAATAATATATATATGTATATATATAAAACTAAAGCCAGGTTTTCTCCAGCTATACTTCCACTGTCTTAGTTCTGAGCTTCATAATGTCTTTCTTGGACTGTTATAAAAGTACTCAACTGATATTTGTACTTACAGTGTAACCTATCTCTAACACAGGCTCTATATCACAAGCTCATATTAGTATGAGCTTTCAAGAGGGCACATCTTATCATACAGTCATCCCAATTGAAAATCCCTAAATGGTTCCTTAAAGTGTTCAGGGTAAACTCCAAAGCCTTCTCAGCACTCTTAAGGCTCTTAGTTAATTCTCCCTTGCTTACCTATCCATCCTAATCTCTCACTACTCTTCTCATAGCTGATTACATCCAGCCCCAGCAAATGTTCTATAGTTACCAAAATATGCTGGCTTGTGTTTTGTCTTTATGCTTTAGCAGAGATTGCTTCCCTACTTTTTCCTCTATCCCTATCTCTCCTAATTGTCACATCTTCAGGATGCAGTTGTAGCATCCCCTCCTCTGATTATCTCCTGAATAAACTCTTGCTTGGCACAGCACTAGACTCAAAACACTCAAGGAATATATTGTCATTATCAAGCTGAGCTTTGAGGTCCCTCTAATTCTGCCCATTTCTCATCTCCTAATATCATCTCCATGGGTAAGAGATGATGCAGTAACAATTTGCCTCTTCTCTTTTACAGTATTCCCATGTCCTTTTCCCCATTGCCTATAATGTTTCTCCAATTGAAATTAAACTCTTTCAAAACACCTTTTTGATTATTTCCCAACTCCTACTCAGTTTGAGTGAAATGGTTTTCTTGTAGCTCAGTGCATAACCACATGATAGTGTAATGTTCTGGTTATTTGTCTGCCTCATTGAGTAGGCTAGAGGCTGTTTGAGGTGGAGTTTTCAACTTTTTTTTAATGTTTATTTATTCATTTTGGGAGGGAAAGAGACAGAGAGAACACAAGTGGAGGAGGGTAAGAGAGAGAGGAGAGAGTGAATCCCAAGTAGGCTCCATGCTGTCCATGTAGAGCATGACACAGAGCTTGAACCCACAAACCATGAGATCATGACCCAAGCCAAAATCAAGAGTCGACACTCAACCAACTGAGCCACCTAGGAGCCCTGAGCTTTCATCTTTTAATTCCAATATTTATAACTGGATCTGGCACATAATAAGTATACATAGATTTTTATTGCTAATAATAATAGAATATTTGTTTATTGAGTAGGGTTAAATGAAAGATAATGATAGTGTTGAAGAAAGGCAATTTATAAGGTTTAATATACTTAGGAGTCTTGTAATACACATTGGAAAATCTCTTAGAATAAAGATATCTTCCATAATGAAATTATATATTTCTTTTCTTTTGAAAGCCATGATAAGGAGCCTTAATTTACAACAATTTCTATTCAAATGATAGTGACATAGAATTTCAAAACATGAAGGCAACATGGAATCTAGTCTAGTGATTTTCAATCCATCATGTAGCATTAGATCAAAATCATACTCAGATCCCCAGTAAATAAATGATTTACTCTACAGCTATTGTCTGAGAGTTAAAGGTATAGAAACTGCCAGGGTATGAAGGGTCTTGGTTCTTCTACTTCTATGCTCTTTTCACTGGGCCTCTAGAGATTCTAAAGGTCTAAGCAGCACCGCTATACAAGCTCTGATAGTTCAAAATCTCATGTGATAAAAAGGAAGTTGGAACCTTGAAAAGGCAGTGATATTCCCAAGAGCACCAAGTGATGTAAGGCTGGGCATGAGTCTCTGGCTCCTCGGCCTACGTTCTAAACCTGGTTTCACACTGCTTCTAAGAGAAAAACAGCTTAGCTCTGGGAGCACCAGAAAAAGATTCCTACAGCCTAGATAAAACAGTAGTACTAGAAAATGTGGACACCAAAGAAGCATTAGAGTGACTTTGTCTTACAAAGCACATTGCCTGTGATGCTGGTAACACTTGACCAGACACTGCACACTGCAGGCTGCCAGGTACACTAAATGTTTCATTCTGTCAAGTGTTCAGCATGGTATCTTATGGATTTATTCCCCATAAGAGTCAATAAAAAATAATTATAATATTAATTTGATAGAATCCCATAAACATGTGATCTCTGAATAAACAGTATTTTAGAGAAAGAATTAGAGTACCAGGCAACAATGGGAGGCATCTTTGTTAAAACTGGCCATAAATTGTATTGGCTCTTGTTACGGGTTGAATTCCAAAGTCATGTGTTGAAGTCTTAACTCTTAATACCTCAGAATAAAGCCTTATTTGGAAATAGGGTCATTGCACATGCTATTAGTTAAGATGAGGTCCCACACTGGAAAAGAGTGAACCTACACCAACATGACTAGTGTCTTTACAAAAAGGGGAAATTTGGAGATATAGGAAGAATGCAATGTGGAAATTGGTGTTATGCTTCCACAAACCAAGGAATTAACAGGCTCTGGGAAAGATTCCTGGGAAAGATTCTTCCCTCATATGCTCAGAGAAGCATAGCTCTGCTGACACCCCTCAATCTCAGATTTCTTGTCTCCAGAACTAAGGCAATACATTTCTGTTGTTTAAGCCCCTCGATTGTAGACACTTTGTTTCAGCAGTTCTTACAAACTAATACAATTCTAGATCTTTAGCTTCACTCAAGGGGAATTTTTCTCCATCATCTAATTGAGTAAGTCACATGCCAAAAGTTAGATCTCTTTACTTAAATGTTCTAGTTGCTGGAACTTGATCCAGAAAAAAAAATACGTAAAATAGCATTATAACTAGAGGATGAATTGAATACAGAATACAGAATCATAAAAACACAGACCAGGCACTGCGCTACAAAAAACCAATTATATCTAGAGCCCAGTCATACTGCTGTATTATAATTAAGCTTCATTTAACTGGACACAAAACTCTATTGACCTCACATATATTTTCACCCCATTTTATCATGATCTAATTGCCACATTTAAAAACGCTATTTGTAACTATAGACCATAATATTTGAACAAAGGTAGAAATGCTCCAACATAAGATTCCCTCTACTCCCTACTTTATACTACTCTCTAGTCTCTCTTCTTCTGTACGATTTTATACAAAAAAAGTTGGCCTCTATAATAACCCTTGCAAAAATTATGTTAAATATTTTTAAAGGCTCGTTTCAGGTCAAACAGTGATCGCAAAGGTAAACACTTTGTCTAATTTCCACAAATTTAGCTGTCTATTAATAGACTACTGTCAAACCAAATGTTAAAACAAACTCAGATTTTATGAATTAACATGTCATAAAATCATACAACTGGATTTTACTAACATGAAATTAGTTCTCTGACAACTATTAAATATGTCCTTACCAGTTATTTCTACTTTCTTTCAAAATTAGTGAACACTAAAAAAAATAGTAAACAGTACTTATTTTATAAACTTCAAATATACTCTACAGAAGATATTTATATTTTAATCAATGAAATTAACTCCTTTATAAATAGAAATGACATTTGAGTATTCATTTTTCTTTCTTGTACAAATATATGAACCAGGGAAGAAGACTCTTACCCTATCATTTGGAAGTTGGCTGTTTGTATTTTTTCAAGAGACATACACGTTTTCATTTAAGTTTTTACTTCTGGCCTATGTTATAAATATGACAGTGTCACTGCCTTCATACCAACAGAAGATGACCAACACTATGGTCCAGGTGATGATCTTTTCAAGTCTTCAAGAATTAGGTTTGTAATTGCTTTCCTACAGGACTCCACCTCAGTAGCACAGGGGTTCAGACTCCTCCTATTATTATATAATCAACTCACAAGGGGAAATGGATGAGTTTAGATAAGTCATTTGACTTAATTAACTTCAACAAATACTACTTATTGAGAGCTTGTGTCATCATTGTGTCAGGCATGGAGGTAACAGTATAGAAGAGACCTCTTGAGGAATTCACAATCTAGAGCAAGATAAGCAAACAGATATTGACACAGGTGGTAAGAAAAGAGATAGCAATCTGCCCAAGATTCTATGAAACCCAGAGAAGGGTGCTATGAAAACACTTGGCCTATCCTATAGTTGTTCACATATTTCCTGGAAAAGATGAACCTGTGCTAACTTTGGAAAAGATGGATAAGCACCTGGTCAGCAGGGAAGATGGGAAGTTTCTCCCAGGGCAATGGAGCAAAATGAAGTATAGTACAGAAGGATGGTCAAATCTGGTTCTCTGAAGTAGACACTAAATGCAGGATATTATTAAGATAAATATCTGTGGAAAGGAACAAGAGGAAGGAGGATCAGGCAGAGGGGGAAACTAAACTGTGATACAGGACTTGAAAGTCTGTCAGCACCATGGGGAGCTCTGGAGCCAGACCTTACATCCTTGCCTGGCTCTGTCATAGAATGTCCAGAAGGATGTGACCTTGGGTGAGACAGCACTAGGAAGCTGAGGTAGTCAGAAAAAAAAAAGCTAAGACCTGGAGGCAACTGGGCACAGGTCCTTTCTGGAAGGGGTCTAGGCAGACCAGGTCCCCCATTCACCACAAATATAAATCTAGCAGATGTCCAGTATTATTAGAATAAACTTTCATGTGGGAGAAGAAAAATAAGTTGAAAAAGTAGATTTTCAAAGACATGTTCTCACATTGATGTGCTAGTTCTGCAGGAGAAAGCTCATCATGCATATCTCTTTCCAACTTTGCATTTGGTAACATCACTTTGGTATTTGAAATCATTCTTGGTGAAAGTATTTGTACCACAAAAATTGTCAAAAGTTACAAATCAGAGATACATTTTTCTATACAGCATGAAACTTCACCATTTTCCTTCCTGTGTTCATAAACACAGGTTTAAATCATCATGAATAAAAGCCCTAGGTAAGACAGCATTCTACAACCTGCTCAAAATGGGACAGGTCATTGGCCAATAAGTCCCATCTGTTTATAGTGAAAGAAGTAAAGACTCTTACCTTTCCTTTTCTTCTCCTGCCACTGACCTCATTTCTGCCTTGGTAAATTGCAGCTGTCTCAAAGGATAATTTATTCATTATAAGTATTTTGTTTTCACATGTATTCAAGAATATGTACTGAAGGCTTACTATGTGTCAAAAACTAAGTGTGAGTATTCTACAGTTGGCAAACAATAGACCTAGTTCCTATTCTTAGTTTATATTTGAGATACAAATATTAGTTTAAAAAATTATGAAATAGGGACGCCGGGGTGGCTCAGTCAGTTATGCGTCCAACTTCGGCTCAGGTCATGATCTCACAGTTCATGAGTTCAAACCCTGGGTCCGGCTCCATGCTGACCACTTAGAACCTGCAGCCCACTTTGGATTCTCTGCTCCTCCCCTGCTCACAGTCTGTCTCTTTCTCCTTCAAAAATAAATAAACATTCAAAAAAAATTTTAATCAAGAAATAAATGTAAAATCACAAATGGTGATAATTTTATGAAGAAAGAATAGAGAATAAAAGACACTTAAATAATATGTTTGATGTTTCAACCTTCTAGATCACTTAAATCATATAAAACACCAATGTCATTAGACACTAAGAATTAAAATAATAATAGTTTCATAGAAAGCCAATTATAATGATTTTTAAGAAATTTTATCTTATCTATTATTATGAAAAACCCAGCTAAATAGTGATATATTTTTTTCTAAAAATGTCCATGGGCACCTGGGTGGCGCAGTCGGTTAAGCGTCCGACTTCAGCCAGGTCACGATCTCGCGGTCCGTGAGTTCGAGCCCCGCGTCAGGCTCTGGGCTGATGGCTCGGAGCCTGGAGCCTGTTTCCGATTCTGTGTCTCCCTCTCTCTCTGCCCCTCCCCCGTTCATGCTCTGTCTCTCTCTGTCCCAAAAATAAATAAAAAACGTTGAAAAAAAAATTTTTTAAAATGTCCATACATGTCCCTTGGCAATCATTTTCCATTTATAAATCATTATATTCATCTGCTATACCATTACAAAGATACAGACACAGAGAAATTTGAATAGTATTGAAAATCAGAATTTTCTTCCTCATGCCACTATTACTACTAATGTAAAGAATATCTCATATAAGGGGCGCCTGGGTGGCTCAGTTGGTTGAGCGTCCAACTTCCGTTCAGGTCATGATCTCAGGTTGGTGAGTTCAAGCACCGCGTCAGGCTCTAGTGCTGACAGCTCAGAGCCTGGAGCCTGCTTCGGATTCTGTGTCTCCCTCTCTCTCTGTCCCTAACCCACTCGCTTTCTGTCTCTGTCTCTTTCAAAAATAAATAAACATTAAAAAAAAATTTTTAAAAGAGTATCTCATATAAGAAGCATATAGTTATTTTATAATAAACTCAGCTATAGCATTCAGTTTTTCTAAGGAATTGTGGTATTGAGTATTAGTAAAATTCTCTGGTTAGGACAAAAGTTTTGGCAAAGAGGGGCGCCTGGGTGGCTCAGTCGGTTAAGCGACTGACCTCAGCTCGGGTCATGATTTCACGGGTTCATGGGTTTGAGCCCCACATCCAGCTCTGTGCTGACCGCTCAGAGCCTGAGCCTGCTTCCGATTCTGTGTCTCCCTCTCTCTGCACCTCCCCTGCTTGTGCTCTCTCTCCGACTCTCAATAAATAAATAAATGTTAATAAAAAAAATTTTTTTAAGTTTTGGCAAAGAAAACACAGCATTTCACGTTCAAATTTGTATTCCTGGGCTGATTATAAAAAAAAAGTATCTGAATTCTATTTGCTAGCATTATTTCAGGGAAAAAATAATATTTTGTTCTTGGAAAAGGCTAAGACTTTTGCCTGATCTATATCTAACAATACATGAAAGAGAAATTTATCATCTGTTCATGATACCACATTTCCCATTCGTATCCCTATCCATAATGTGCATTCAGTTAAAAATATCAAAATCCTGTTTTAGAGGATTTGGAAAGTAACACTTCTATTTGGGACACTTCAATTATGTGCTTGTGAATTCTGATCAGATAAAAAAATATAATTAATCCATGACAATCTGCCTCTACTTCCTATGGTCAAGATTTAGATTGAACAAGATTTTGCCATTTTTAATATGTATTATCTTCATCCCAAAGTCATTACAAAATACATCTCTAAAATCAGATGGAAATGTATAAGTGTTACCACTGTGGATTGCACCAAAGAGTTAAAATACCCCAACACATTATACATATATTCATACATAGGGCCAAAGGGATACTATTCTCATTTTTCATCATCGAGGCATTTATAAGACTCCTATCTTCTTGTGCTTTTGTGACCTCTAGTCAGAAAGGCCAAAGTAAATAAAGGTCAAGATAGATGTCAAATCAAGCAATTACTAAACAGGGAACTTGGCTGTGACCCTCAGATTAGAATTGGTGACCTGTCACAGCAACAGGGGAAAACCTTCCTGCAACTCCTTCTCCTGTTTTATGAAATACAATCTAGATTTGCAGCCTAGACTGAAAAAAAATTGATATCCTTCATTTGCGTTTTAATCTTTTCCACCCCTCATATTGGGGTTGTCCACCCATTTTCTCTTTGGTTATATGCTCTGAGTCATAGACATGTGAGAGGAAAACTTAGTGGGAACCTGGAGTGAGGAGGAACAACATACCCATCAGAAAAAATGAGAATGAACCAACACCACACAAAAATGTTGTAATATCACTTTAATTAAAACTGCATGAAATGTAGACAATTTGTGTAAGAGCAGTGATCTAAATCAATAATGCTTATATTTTTTCTGCAATGGGCCACATTAGAAACAAATTTCTGAAGTGTTCTATGGGAGGTAGCTAAAATTTGTCAATTCATTTATATAGCTGAACCTCGATTTATCTAATCTCTAGACTTTCACTTTCCTCTGTAGGTCCAAGAAACTTCCACTCTTCACCCCAGAGGCTATGTTGAAAAATACTGTCTTTATTACCCATGCTAACCCTACAACCCACATTTACTCCCAAATTCCTCCACTCCTCAAACTTCCTATTCTTAAAACAACAACAACAAAAACCCAAAAAAGACTATATTAGTCCCTTTGTTGTCAAAAGAAGAAAATATTTACCTATGGATTTTGAGTGGAGGTAGAAAAAAAGAAGAGAACTGTACACAGAAATAGTTTTGATAATAGAAGCTTACAGAGGTTTTTTGTTTTCCTTTTCCTGCTTGGCCTGTCACAATTCACAGGAGCATACTGCCATTAAAAAAAAAAAAATTCAGTCATGTTTCCTAGCAAATTATTAAATTTAGTTGAATTAATGAATTTTGGCTAGTAATATAATTACTTCCAGTAGAATTCATTAAGTCAAAGAAACTCATTTAAAAATTAGACTTTGAAATAAGCTGATGGAAATAATATGAGAACCAAAGACTAATTTAAAAACAGACAAACCAGAAAAATGACATAGCCATCATCCTCTTTTGGAAAACAGGGCTGGAGCTCCACTAAGGAAGAATTACTCAGGAGGGAAAGAAAAAGAAAAAAACTTTTGAAAATGAAAGTCTTACTTTTCAAAGATTCTTACATTAGCAAACTTTAAATATTGACCCTAAAGGAAGAATGTAAGCATATTACTTTATGGTAATTTTCATTTCAAATTCCACTCAAATCCAAATCTCCAGGAGAAAGAAAAGAAAGAAAGAAAGAAAGAAAGAAAGAAAGAAAGAAAGAAAGAAAGAAAGAGAAAAGAAGGAAGGAAGGAAGGATGGAAGAAAGAATTTAAAGATTTTCTTAGCTGCATACTTCAGTACAGAAACAAATGGAAACATTTCCATAGGAAGATGACAGCTAAACTGCTTTAAATTCTATATAAATGACATCTGTTAAGTCTAATTACTTTCTGACTTTATGCTCACTACTTTCACTTTTTTTGTTCAAGGATTCTACTCAGAGACCCTAGTGGAAAGTTTGGCCTATTACTGTTATTGCCACAGGTTCTTCTAAATCACCAAAGAAGCTAACATAGCATATGTACTTTGCATGGTCAGTTTGGAAAGCTCTATAGCCTCAAAAGGGTTCCTTCACAGATTACATTAATTTTGCAATATTGTTTCTTCTGAAAGCATTAACACAGGGTGGGGGCCAGGGCGGGTGGGGGGGGGCAGGGGCAGGGGCAGGAAGGAACTCCTAGAAACTCCAAATTGTGTCTTTGAAAACCATCATTTTCACCTCTACTGCATGCATTTTTATTTACAAAATCTCCAGAGCTGAAGCTAAACAAAACAAAACAAAAAACAAAACAAAACAAAAAAGAAACACAGCTAACGCCACTTTGAATTGTACATCTTATTTCTTGTGTTTGCAGTTAACAAAACTATGAATGAATAAGACTGAAGAAGCAACTTGTGATGGCTTGAGGTGTTTTCTGTTTTCCTAAGAGGTGTGGCCAGATTTAAAAAAGCGGGGGGGTGGGGGGGTTGTGTACTGAAAAATAATTGTCTAGGAGTGAGAACCTGGCATTTAAATAGGAGTGGATTCCCTCTAAATTTTACCCCAGTGTCTCCAAGATATGAATCACAGAAAATGGGCAACTCCCTGTGGCTAGCATTCCTTCTACCCACCTTCAATAATGCCAATTAGCCTGGGTGGGGCCAACACAGGGGTAATCTTACATACTGGACCATTTTAGCGATAATTTTGCCCTTTGGACAAAAATTGGTGGGCTTCAGACTAACTAAAAATAAAACTAAACAGTTTAAAAATAGGGAAAAGTTAGACTTTAAAGCTAGCAAAAAATAAGCTTTACTAATTAGTGTTTATTCTTAACGTCTCCTTTATTCCTTATGCCTTAAAATAAATCAAGAAAGCATAATAATCTCTAGAATTATCACTAAGCACTAAGAATGCCAAAATTTTGTTTAAAAGTTTGTTTTAAACCCCATCCTTTCGAGAAGTGTAATTCTCAAGGTCCTAGACAAAACAATAATGAATACAAAATAAATTTAGAAAACTGAATTTCTTCATAACAAGTTATTTTAGTACTGTCCTAAAGAAATGTATTTGTTAAATAATACCTATAATAAGTATAATTTTTATATAGTTATTTTCCCAAAGTTCTATAAATGCTACACAATTCAATGTGTAACCTTAACCAAAATATCCTAACAATCATATATACAATGGAATATTAGTCAGCCATGAGAAAGAAGAAAATCCTACCATTTGCAACAACATGGATGGACCTTGAGGGCATTATGCTAAGGGAAATAAACTATACAGAGAAAGAAAAATACCATATGATATCACTTATATGTGGAATCAAAAAAAAAAAGTCAAACTCATAGAAACAGAGTAGAAAAGTGGTTGCCAGGGGCTTGAGGTGTGGAAGAAATAGGGAGAGGGTGGTAAAAGGGTACAGACTTTTCAGCTATAAGATAAATAAGGTTTGAGGATCTAATGTATAACACAGTGACTATAGTTGATACTGCATACTATAATGTCTAACTGAAATTTGCTAAGAGAGTAGAATTTAAATGTCCTCACACACACACAAGAAGATAAATACATGAAGTGATGTATGTGTTAATTAACTAGATGGTGAGATCCTTTCACAATGCATACATATATCAAATCATCATGGTCTACATTTTAAATATCTTACCATTTTATTTGTCAATTATACCTCAATAGAACTGAAAAAAAAAATCTTAACAATCAATCTATCAACATGTGGTAAAAAACATGTACATGTAACAATCCAGGACAATTTCTGAGGTAAGTTCATTTGATCCTCTGACAACATTATAAAGTGGAAAAAAGTAGTAATTTTCTCATTTTTAAGATGAGGAAACTGAGATTCAGAATGAGTATGTCTATGGCCTCACGCTAGTTATTGGAAAAATAGCTTAGATTCCAGGCCTCTTGGATCCCCAAATACCAGTTTGTATTCACCCTCTACATATGTAATTTCACCTCCAAATTTCTATGTAATCTATCTGTTATTTAGAAATTCAGACAAAGCACAAGTAAGTTAGTTAAGGCTTCATAGGGATGAGGGCTTTGTGCAGAACTTTAAAAGTAGACCAGTTATTGGGGCACCTGGGTGGCTCAGTCAGTTAAGCGTCTGACTTTGGCTCAGGTCATGATCTCGCTGTCCGTGAGTTCGAGTCCCGTGTTGGGCTCTGGGCTCTGTGCTGATAGCTCAGAGCCTGGAGCCTGTTTCAGATTCCGTGTCTCCCTCTCTCTCTGACCCTCCCCTGTTCATGCTCTGTCTCTCTCTGTCTCAAAAATAAACATTAAAAAAAAAATTAAAAAAAAAAAAAAAAAAAAAAACTAGACCAGTTAAGCTAGGTGGAGGGATAAAAGAAACGTATGCCAGGAGGGATAAAACAATATCTAGGGAAAAAATGTAATAACCACACTTACTAAGCAGCTATTAAGGGGTACTGTACTGAACACTAAACCTACATTATCTAGTTTAGTCATAACACACAATGAATTAAGTACTTCCTTTAAGGAACCTGAGGCTTAGGAAACTAAGTAGTTCACCTGGGTCACAGAGATAGGAAAGTTCACAAGCAGGAACTGAATTTCAGCCCTGGTCTGTTTGATGCCCAAGGCCAAGCTCTTAACCTTTATTCTACTACTACTTCTGGAACAAGGGCATGAGAAGGAGCATAGCATAATGAAAATAGCCTGACTAGAAAAGAATCATGTTGAGAGTAGGAAAAAAAAAAAAAAAAAAAAAAAAGTTGAATAAACAGATCAGAACCAAGTTATAGAGTACCTGAAAATTCAAGAAAACTTAGATTTGATTTAATAAACAATGGGACTTCTTTACAGATCTTTGAACAGGAAGAAAGGCAATAAAGGGAAGTATTCAAAGAATGTTCCTATGGCAGGAAGATGGAGGGAGTAAAAGATGAAGATAAAGGGCCAGTTAGAAAATTAATCTAATGGCTCAAGTATGAAATGATGGATGTTTAATCCAGAGTGGTCAACATGATCATGAATCAGTCAAAGAAAAGGATATAAAAAACAATTAGAAGGAAGAATCAACATAATTTCATGACTAATTAGATGCAAGGACTGAAGCAGAGAAATGATGACTCAAAGATGACTGGATGGTTTCAAGAAGAGATGGCGCCATGATGAATAAAACTGAAGGAGGAAACTGTGGTGAGAGAACATGAGTTTATGTTTAGGCATGTCGGATCTTAATAACTGATGAGTAGGAACTTGGACATGAGGACTCGTTTTCAGATTTTGGAAGGTGATTAGAAGCAAGGGCACTGAATTTGCTGCTGAAGAACATGGAAAGAGAGCTGAGGAGTGAAGCAGAGGATTTAGGTGAAGGAGTTTCCAGAAATAAGGGTGCCTAAGAAAAATGAGGAGACATTCAAGAAATAAAGAAGGCCAATCAGTTTCCTCCTTGTTAAGGGTTTGTGATTTACCTTTAGCATGCATACTGTTAGCATGCATGAAGAAACATCAGTGGAAATACTTATCTCAACTGGCATATAAGCTCCGTGAGGGCAGGAACTAGTACGTAAGACAGGACTTGGCATATTTTAAGAATTCGAAAATATTTGTTGAATTAATGAGTAAATCATTGTACCCCATATCTCAGCAACTGGCACAATGCCTGGCAAATAGCTGGTGCTCAACAAAGCTCGTTGAACTGAATTGAATTAATAATTCTATCTTTAATCCAAAGAGATCTCATCTTAAAGTTGTTAATTATAAGATTCTAGACAAGTTCATTAAGAATTCAAAGAAAAGATAGATCATTGAGACAAGAATCATTGAATGGCCTTGAGATTCTAAATAAAAAGAAAGAAAGAAGGACAAGGAAAGAAAATCACTAAAGCACAGAGGCAGAAATGCATTTGAGATACTTGTACATCAGTTAAAAATTTAATATATCTGGGGCGCCTGGGTGGCTCAGTCGGTTAAGCGGCCGACTTCGGCCCAGGTCATGATCTCGCGGTCCGTGAGTTCGAGCCCCGTGTCGGGCTCTGTGCTGACAGCTCAGAGCCTGGAGCCTGTTTCAGATTCTGTGTCTCCCTCTCTCTGACCCTCCCCCATTCATGCTTTGTCTCTGTCTCAAAAATAAATAAACGTTAAAAAAAAAATTAAAGGGGCGCCTGGGTGGCGCAGTCGGTTAAGCGTCCGACTTCAGCCAGGTCACGATCTCGCGGTCCGTGAGTTCGAGCCCCGCGTCGGGCTCTGGGCTGATGGCTCGGAGCCTGGAGCCTGTTTCCGATTCTGTGTCTCCCTCTCTCTCTGCCCCTCCCCCGTTCATGCTCTGTCTCTCTCTGTCCCAAAAATAAATAAAAAAAAAAAAAAAAAAAAAAGTTGAAAAAAAAATTAAAAAAAAAATTTAATATATCTGTACATCAGTGAATAAAGGATAAAAATTTAAACAATCAAGAGAAATATCACCACTTAGGTAGTGGTGCTAACAATCAAGAAGTATACCACACAACTTTGTGACTAGCTATAGGCAATAAGAGAAAAATGAGGCAAAGGCCAGGCCATGGTCTGTGACCTGAATGACTGTGAGTTAGTTAAGGCTTCACAGGGATGAGGGCTTTGTGCAGAACTTTAAAAGTAGACCAGTTAGGCTAGGTGGAGGGATAGAAGAAATGTATGCCAGGAGGGAGAAAACAATAGCTAGGAAAAATGTAATGACCACACTTCCTAAGCAGATATTAAGGAGTACTGGACTAAGCACTAAACCTACATTATCTAGTTTAGTCATAACACATGATGAATTAAGTACTTCCTTTAAGGAACCTGAGGCTTTAGGAAACTAAATAATTCACCTGGGTCACAGAGACGGGAAAGTCGAGAAGCAGGAACTGAAATCCATAATAAATTGTGTAAGCAAACTTATGTTTACTACCACTTGAAGAATATATACTGATTACTGATAATTCTCCCTTCAACTTTATGTTCATTCACTTACTGCCTTAAAAACTTACTTTCTACGTCCCATGTCATCTAATATCAAAATCAACAGATATTATTTACTGCCTTATTGACCACAATGGCTTAAATTTATTACATCAACGGATAGTCAGTGAAATGTATCCCAAAGAGATAACAGGAGATAGAAGAAAAGTGACAAAACTGCTTAGTTCACAAACAGAATATCAGACACTGAATAAGGACCCATTGAGAAGACAATTTTAACTTATTAAGCTATGCACTGTTTGCAAAAGTATTTTTGGGGGGAAAAGTATTTTTTGTATTATTCAATAATTTGTGATACACAATACCATCAGAACCAAAATTTGAACTAAGAGAAAAACATTCTCTAAAATATGTTATCAAAACTTTATGGAAAGGCAAGTCACTACTAATGTTTAATCTCCCTTCAAATAACCTTTTTTCATTCTTCAAATATATGTTTTATAACTCATTTGGGAAAGATTGCAGAAGACCACATTGATATTTCCTAAATATTAAGAAAATAATGGATAATTAAAATGAGTAATCATCCATGGACCAAAATATACATATATGTATCCCCAGGTCAGACCTGCTCTGTTGCTTTATATACTATTCCATAAACATAAAAATTCTCAACATTCACTGTGGTTCATTGGTTCATTTATTCTCTTAATTACCTCTTGAAATTTTCTGATAACCCATCTTTAAAGTGTTAAAGTTTTTCTTAAGCTCAAATTTTATTTGGTTTAATTTAATCTTTCAGAGAGTAGACAATTCTGTTTATTGTTTGTTTGTTTGTTTGTTTTTCAAATTGCAACAGTAAAATACACAGGCATGCATTCCTATTTTTTACGGATAAGTGTGCAAATATGGGCCATGATATAAGGTTTTTTTTTATGTAAGATAGTCATCAAGTGTAAAAGCAAAGATTAGGTCTCCATTCTCCATGAATATTCAGTCATTACTGGAAATTTGAATGTAACTACTAAATGTGAAAATCTCAATTACATTATCTGAAATTATTTGAATTACAAAGCATTCTTAAGTGAAATACCTCTATAAGGCAAGTGTGTACTGGTTTGATAGACTCATTTAGTTTCAAGAAAACATTTGGTCAAGTTATAAGATTTACATTACAATCTATTCCATATCTTCAATTCCATAAATGTAGTTATGAAAAATCTTATGAAATCCTTTCATGGAGTAGCTGCAGTACCTGAAAAAGTCTTGCAATAACTCTGACCCTCTCTTTCCTTATCTGTTAATTGGAAAAGGTAAATCACATCATTTTTCCACAGATTAAACAAGATATTAAGGTGCCTAATAAAAATAAATTCTCAGTAAATATTTGCCTTTATCATTATAACTAAGAAAATAAAGTATTTCAGGGGAAGAAGAAAAGCAGCATTGTGACACCACTTTTAAATCCAGGCATTGAAATCACAAGTATTCTTGAGTTGTGTTCTTCCTTCCTTCCCACTCTGTAGTAGCCCAGGTAAACCCATTGGATTTCTGGCATCTTATTTATGTAATTGAGTCCACAGGCAGATACCAAACTAGGAATTTCAGGATTATGCACAAGATCCATATTGATGACTTTAATTAATTTAAAATCAGTGAATGCAACTTCTGAATGAATTAACTGAGCCAAGAAATTAACTCTTAGAGGGTGATTATTGGATTTTTTTTAAGAGAAAGTAGTGATTTTATTTTTTTAATATGAAATTTATTGTCAAATTGGTTTCCATACAACACCCAGTGCTCATCCCAACAGGTGCCCTCCTCAATACCCATCACCCATCCTCCCCTCCCTCCCACCCCCCATCAACCCTCAGTTTGTTCTCAGTTTTTAAGAGTCTCTTATGTTTTGGCTCCCTCCCTCGCTAACCTTTTTGACCTGGGACTACTAGGAAGAGGATTTGGTCTTATTCCAAACTAGTCCCCAGCTTGTCTCTCATTTGCATGAAGTAATAAATACTTTTTTTCTTTCCAATCCCCTTCTCCATCCACTCTAATTTTATCCTCTGATATAATGGTAGATGGATCCTACCTCTCTAATCCTGCCAATCCACTCCCTCCTCCTTCCATACCCTACAACAAGTGACCTCAAACATGTATTATGCAACTTGGTCATCTGTTTCTATATTTCAATAAATTGAAGACCTCACTTTGAAGGATCCTTCTCTTAAAATTTCTTCCCCTTGATTTTCCCATTGACATGTCCTACAGTCCAAGCCATGACCTGGGTGGTATCTAGAATAGCGAGGCTGACAATTATAATTCTGGTATAATGGTCAGCCAAGTGAAAAAAATATAGGCCAGGATAAACCTTAACAATTCAAAAACAAATAAAACTATCTGTAAGCATAATGCAAATGTTCTTCATAATAAAGCTCAGGCAAATTAAAAATGAAAACAATTTTTATCCCTTGTAATTTAACACTAGTTCTAGGCTTCAACCAAAAATGTTTTCTTATTTTATAACTTGGTAGAACTTTGAAGAAATAAAAGGAAATGTTAGAGGCAATGTCCCCACAAGAGCTAATTTTCCTCAATGTTTTTTTCATAGGCCAGAGTATTAACCTAATTAACCCATCTTTCATGAACATGTTGCAGAAATGGGGCCTGTCCAACCACTCCTGCATATATTCAGTTGTCTGAACATGCTTGATTTTGTGGTTGAAACTCAAATTCTTCCTCCTACACAACATAACAGAAAATACTTTCATGTCTTTGAAAAGGTTAAGTATCTGAAAAATTCCATATTTATTTGATACATGGTTTTCTTTTTATAAGATGTATTTGCCTATTTAATAGATTTCTTTTCTATCCTAGCAGAATCAGAAGTTTATATTTATGTAATCAGTTTCTCTAAGTTTGCAGGGTATCTATTACATGTCATTCAAAGCTACTCATTCACTCAAGTTCTCTGGTTTTGCCTAAATTCTGTAAATATTTTATGAAAATAAACAAAATAAACTAAACAAAATCTATATTATATTTTGTGATTGTAGGTTCAGTATAACATATACTTTGAGAAACAGTTCAATCTGGTGAGAGTATTTATAAGTTTCTGTTTCATGCTAAATATAGAGAAAGAGGCAACGTTTTAACATTTATTTACTTTAAAAGCCTCAAATCTCAAAAAATAGTTGAGTAGATTCACAAATATTGAACAATGTAATGGCATAATCACACACACACACAAACACACTATATTAGATGTCAGATAGTGTTAGAATTTCACATGCATTATCTTGTTTATTTCTTGTAACAGCCTTATGAAGCCAATCTATTAGTCTATTAGTCTTAGTCTACTTAGTCTATTAGTACAATCCTCATTTGTTACAGATGAGAAACTGAGACTAAGAGAGGAGCAGGAGCAGTTGGGATTGGGATTTGAATCCAGGCGATCTGACTCTAGATCCATGCTCTTGGCAGTAAGGATAGAGAAAGAAAACAAAGCCAGAGTTAAAGTTAGCCCAAGAAATGTGCATTGAAAATCTTGTCTAATACAAAATGTGAATCATAAGTTTGGCTCTGATTTTCTTGGAACCAAAGACAGAAAACAACACAATCAGAAAATAAAAGGTATACCCATAAAATAAAAGGTATACCAGTAGCAACAACAACAAAAACCATGGCTTCTCCTCTGATGGACATTATGAGAAAGAACAAAAAGTAGTCTAAAAAACAAAAACAAATGAACGACAAAAACATATCACCTTCTCATATTTCCCTTAAAGTCAAACCTAGGGAGTAACACAGAACCTAGCTCAAAAAAGTACATTTTTAATGCTCCAGAGCAATAGTATCCATATATGTATGCCCTGTGGTGTGACTTGATTCCAGAATAAGATAAAATATATAAAGTAATGCCCAGACTACATCTTCTGTGTGCAATATCCCCATATATAACAAAATAATCTCAGATGTAATTAAGCATTTAATGAGAGTCAGGAAGCAAATACTAATATTATGTTCACTGGTAAGAAGCAGAGCTGTACCTGTGTTATATTGCTGATTTAGAATGTATCTATTTATTTAATTCTTCAGCAAGGTAAAAGACAAAAAGCACACAAATCACTTATACTCTAAGCCTTAATCTCTTCAGCTGTAAAATAGGGCTAATAATAGTCACCCTCATCTTGTTGCTTTAAAAATTAAATAAAATCACATAAAAAATTCTTAGTGGTTGCTCATGCTATACACTGATTAAAAAGTTGACTGTTAACAATATTTTGCAAATATTGATAATCCATATTTAGAAGCTCTAAGGTGGTCCTTCAAAGCTTTATAGAGCACAGCAAATTGAAAAACATATTTTGGCTTAAGAAATTAAAAGTGGGGGCACCAGGTAGTTTACTTGGTTAAGCCTCGGACTCTTGATTCTGGCTCAGGTCATGATCTTACCGTTGGTGGGATCGAGCCCTGTGCCGGGCTCTGTGCTGACAACGCAGACCCTGCTTGAGATTTTTGCTTTCCGTCCATCTCTGCCCCTCCTCTGCTCATGTGCACATGCACTCTCTCACTCTCTCTCTCTCAAATATAGACTTTTAAAGAAAAGAAATTAAAAGTGAAATATTCATATTGTCCTACGAACCAATTACTAGTCAAGTCAGGATATATCTCTGAAAACTATAGGTTGATTTTGTGATCTTGCCATTTTTTCAAAATGTTTTACTTTAGGTTTAAATTTCTGTGGGAAAAAAAATCATCATTTTTTTCTTTAATTTAGTTGTCTAGATAAAATTAAACCCTTGAATCTATTAATAAAGTGAGGATATATTTCTATGCAAATAGGGACACCATTGAGAATGAAAGGGGGGGCTGAAATAATAGGCATTGACTAATCTACAACAGGTGTAAACCAGGACATTCCAGCACATCTAGGATATAGGGTCACCGGTACCTATCCTTTCTTCTCTATTTCAATAATACAGGAAAGAATTAATGGCTATGCACTATCCTACATGCATTTTAAAGGCCAGCTAGGCCAGTATTTTTTTGCAAAATCATAGTTGCATTTCATTGCAATGTATTAATCTCGAAAATAAATCAAATATCACTAATTGCATTCAGTTTCAAACATATTTTAACACTTTATGCAAACGTTGGGACCTTATAATAAATTCAAATGGATTATGGTTCTCATTAGTTTGATACCATAACTAGTCACTTAATACTATTCAGATTTATTTAGACACATCTTTTATTTTTATTTGTAGAATCTATGGACATATAAATACCCAACAAACCCCTTCAGTGACAACGTAAACATATACAACACATCAAACTTGTTCCATTCCTGTTTTGTTTTGTTTTGTTTTGTTTTGTTTTGTTCTGGAAGGACATGCTAATGCAGGAGTAAAAATGTTTCCAGATTCTACAAGTCAAATATTTTCCTTCCACAAAGGATTTTTTGTTTGTCTTGCCATCCCCCTAGTTTATTCTTTTTACAGTCTTCAAACTCTCATTATCACCTAAGTAAATACACCAAAAAAATAATAATAAATATTTATCTAACTTTTTGGTTTAGTGATTTTTTTTCTAGAAAAAAATCACTATAAAGTGAAAATAAATGAAGAATTAGAGAAGAGGACAGTGGAGAACCTAAAAGAAATACATGAAGCCACTGGGCATGCTGAAATGTTTCTTTACACAGTTTGAAAACGTAATTCATATTTATTTTTTTTTTAATGTTTATTTATTTTTGAGAGACAGAGAGAGACAGAGTGAGAGCGGGGGACGGGCAGAAAGAGAGGGAGACACAGAATCCGAAGCAGGCTCCAGGCTCTGAGCTATCAGCACAGAGCCCACCGCAGGGCCAAACTCATGAGCCGTGAGATCATGACCTAAGCTGAAGTCGGATGCTCAACCGACTGAGCTACCCAGGTGCCCCGAAAACGTAATTCATATTTAAATATTTACAACAGTATCTTGTGCAAAGTATTGATAATAAAAATAATAGTGCAATGAATAAACTATGCTCCGATTGAATGAAATTTTACTATGTTACAATATAAATTAATTAATAAGGGATTTCTGAAAGAAACTGATATTTTGAGAAGAAAAAAAATGTAGCCGGAAAAGAGGTAACATTGAATTATTTTTGTAAACCATGGATGTCTCCCCACTTTACTTCTAATCATTGAACTAAGTAGCATTAATTCCATGCTCATTCCTTATAGTGGTGCTCTTCTCTGAGAATCTAAGCTCTGTGAGAGCAAGGGCTGTTTATATACCATTGTATATCCTCAGAACATTATCCAGAATCTGCCATTTAATAGGTGCTTAATAAACATTTATCTATTGATTAATTATTTGAATTCTACACGTCAATATTCAAAGTCCAGGATTAGAACAACCAATTAAAAAACATCCTAATAACTGGAATTTATAGTAGGTTTACTATGATCCAGAAGGGTGAGGTAGTTTCAAAGCCTAATGCAATCTTCGGTTATGTTGATACAGATAAAGCACAGACAAGGGATGAGTGATCCTGATTTATTCTGTCCTCATCATCACAAGTCCTAAGAAATTTTGACGAAATGGACTCAGAAGGGGAAGAGATGGCACCAAAGCCTATAAATTAATCAAACATGCATCATTAAAGGAATTAGGGAAAGACAAGATGGGACACAATAAGCCTTTAAATGTGGATTCCAATGCTACAGAAGAGGAATAAGATACAGCAAAGCCACTTGTAACTCAATATTAGACTAATTGTTTTAATAATTAGAGATGAGAAAGAATGGAATGGATTATCTTCCGTTGAGGTGCTGTGCTCTCTATCTGGGTTGATAAAGAGTTCTTCTAGAAAGATAAACTTAAGTCCATAGTACTTCTAAATTGCTATTATTTTATCACATATCTATACATGTAAAATATAAAATAGAAAGCTAAATTCCAAAGCTTTGTATAGACAGCTTCATATAAGTAGCTTTTAGCACATATAAAATAACATTTAGATATCTAATGGAATGTTTTTCATTATTCTCATTATAATTTCAGAGATATGTACCAACCAAAACAAAAAGAAAAGAATTCTGTGACTGACTTCAAAAAGATGTCTGTACATCTCGAATGCTTATCACATGTATTTAGTTGTTAACGCCTGTAAGATGGTGAATAAACAATAATTGGTATAAATGAACTCTTTCTGATGTACTTGTCAGAGTTTATTTCTATTTCATTGGAGCAACTAAGAATTTGTGATAAGCATACAAAAAAGTTGCTCCACATCTTACGTCATCCAAGAAATGCCAATAAAAAAAAAATGAAATACCCCTGCACACCTATTACAATAGTTAAGATCCAGAACACTGACAACACCAAATGCTGGCAAGGATGTGGAGCAACAGGAACGCTCATTCATCGCTGGTGGAAATAGAAAATGGTGCAGCCACTCTGAAAGACAGTTTGGCAGTTTCTTACAAAATTAAACACGATCTTACCAGGTAATCCATTAATCAAATTCACTGATATTTACCCAAAGGAGTTGAACACTTGTGCCCACACAAGTGGTGTTTATTGTACCTTTATTCATAGTTGCCAAAACTTAGAAGCAACCAAGATGACCTTCAGTAGGTGAATGAATAAACAAACTCTGGTACATACAGACAATGGAATGTTACTCAGCACTAAAAAGAAATGAGCTACCAAACAACCATAAAGAAGACACAGAGGAAACTTAAGTGCCTATTGCTAAGTCAGAGAAGTCAATCTGAAAAGGCCATATATTATATGATTCCAACTATATGACATTCTGGAAAAGGAGAACTACATTTACAGTAAAAAGATCAATGGTTGCCAAGGGTTAGGGGCAAGAGGGGGATGAATAGGAAGAGGACAGAGGACTTTTAGGGTAATGAAAACACTCTGTATAGTAGTATAATGATGGATACATGCCGTTATACATTTGTCCAAACCCATAGAATGTATGGTTAAGAGTGAACACTAATATAAATTATAGACTTTGGGTCATAATGATGCATCAGTGTAGGTTTATCATTTGTAACAAATGTACCCTCCTGGTGGGAGATTTTAATGGTGGGGGAGGCTATGCAAATGTGGGAACAGGAGTACATGGGAAATCACTGTACCTTCCTCTCAGTTTTGTTGTGAACTTAAAACTGCTCTTAAAAAAAACAGTGTTTGGGCACCTGGGTAGCTCAGTCAGTTGAGGGTCTGACTCTTGATTTTGGCTCAGTTTATGATGCTAGGGTCATGGGACCAAGCCCCATGTCGGTCTCTGCACTAAGCATTGAGCCTATTTAAGATTTTCTCTCCCTCTCTCTCTCTCTCTCTCTCTCTCTCCCCCTTTGCCCCTCTCCCCTGCTCACACTCTCTTTCTCAAAATAAAATAAAGTGAAATGAAATGACATGATAAAATAAAATAAAGCATTAAAGTAAACAAAAAGGATTCGTGTTGGCTTTACCATTCTGATATATTTAGTAGAACTGCCCACCTAAAAGAGCAGAGCAAAGTCTGTGTAGAACAGTTGCTAGCAGAGTTTTGTAGTTTAAAAATAGTTTTGTAGCAAAGTTTTGAATAGGTGCTCTAACCCAGAGTTCTGGGTTCCCATTCTTCAGACTCAGCTGCCCATTGAGCGTGTGCAGATCCATGCCAACAGCCTGGTACAGTACAGATGAGAATGTCTTTCTAAGAAGTTGCCAGTCCTAAAACAGGATTTGATTAGCTATAAACAAATATTTATCCATATGAATGACCTATTAAATAATAAGAAGGTAACTTCATTGCATAGTGCCTTCTCCCACCCTTCATTCATTCAAGGAACCAAGGTGCCCTTGGCTCACCCACTTTCTCTTTCCTCCTGCTTCTTTTTTTTTTTTTTCCTACTGCTTCCTTTCTACTTCTGCATGATTAGGCACACACACAGTATGTTCCCCATTTAATTTCCTTTCACTACTGGCAACTACATATATATATATATATATATATATATATATAATCTCATATAAAAATATTGATGATAGCCATACATTAACAAATTAATAATTCAAAACATAACCTCTTAAAATCAAACACAATTTTTATTTAATCAGATTCTAAATAGACTACTAAAGAAATGTGAAAATATATTACTGAGGAAGAAAATATGCATTTAAGTTGTTGATAGTTAAATTACCAATAAAAAGTATATGTGTGTATATTTTAACGATATATAGTATATGCATATACATATATATCCTTTAAAAGTATATATATATATGTTAACCTCCATTTCACTTCTCTCTTCCTACTCTTGTTCATTTACCTTAGGAAAATCAATTTCCCATTTTATTTTAGATTTTCTTTTATTTGTAAGTTTTGGAGAGGACTCTAATTCTTGTTGAAAGGTGTTGGTTAACTAATAGTAAATTGCCACAAGGAGAAAGCATCTTTAGTACAGAATTTTGATTTTAAAAAATACCATCAGTATCTAAAGTGCTCAAAATTGCCTCAAGTTGCCATCAACAGCACCATGCTCCACTTACCAAACAGTCTCTCCTCACACCGTAACAAAGAACCCAAAGAGTTAAAGGATTTCATTGTTTTCCTGTTTTGTTTAATTAGTTGTGCTGTTTTTCTTTGGCTGACCACAATCCACCGTGAGTTAACTCTGATTTAGATTATTTAAAAAATCCAACCCTCTTTTCCTGTAAAAATGTGTATAGATCATTTTAGTAACAAGAGTGTTCACTTAAATTCTAATTATAGTCACTGCTCCTTACTAACCTTTTTTCTACATAACAATACCTAAGTCAATCTTTTTTAGTTTGCATCTTTGTAGTTCATGCTTTCCTAATGATGCTTCCTCCATTGTTAACCTAAATCATACCAAAATAAAGTAAATTTTGCTTTTAACATTTTTTTCAAAAGAGAAAATACAATGTTCAAAGACATCATAGCTTTCTGGGTGTCTATATCATATCATATTTATCGTATATATAAATTTTTATTTAAAAAATTTCAGTTAAGTATTATTTTATGCGGTCTAATTTTTCAGCACTGGAAATACCCAAAGAGTCTCTTAATCTGCTGGGTTACTGAGAGATCTATGAATAGTTCTTATTCATCAGTCCCAAACAGGATAACTGACCGCAGAACTCAAGACAAAAAAGGTTTGGAAGAGGATGTGGCAAGGTGGTAAAGGAAGTAATTTAAGATGTTCATAAGGCTCTTGAATAACAGATTTTGAGAGGGGGAGGGGAGGGAAAAACACCTTTCTAAATTCTTTGGATAATCTCTTAAACTTGCAAATAAGTGACTAAGAGAAAAATCAATTTAGCAATGGATGGGGCATTCTTCCGTGGCATCTGGGATCATGTTAAAGCTGGTGAGAATTAAACCGAAATCTCAAGGGTCTCATCTACAAAGGTAGGAGTAAAGGAAGAAGAGACCAAATGACTGAGAAGACTACTGAGCTGGGATTTTAATCACTGTTACCATGTAAGATTTTATTTTGTTCCATTACGCCATAGAGGGATTAAATGATTTCTCTGTCTTCTGAATTTCATGGGCTCCAAGTGGATTTTAATGGATTTCAGATGATTTCATTACAGTGCTGAGAAACCAATCCACATTACTTAAAGCATAAAACCAAATGGACAGTTTTACAGTATATTTCCATTCATTCATAGACAATTATCCCAATGCCACTCATTGTATGCCTCCAAATCTCTTATAGATTTAATCACTCATGACAATATTAAGTTGACAAATTAATACAAGTTATTGACCTTTTTAAAACATTTATAATTTGTTAAATCATATTCTAAAAGGAATATCAAAGAAATGTAAAAGTATATCACCATGGAAGAAAATAACTATTCATTTCAAGTTGTTGAAAGCCAAATTACCAATAAAAAACTTTCAAACTAATACTATTACTAGTTTCAGGGGGAAAAAAAGATTCAAGTTTCTAAATTTACATATGTAAATGGGAGTGTATAGAAATGGTAGTTGCAAGAATAACTATACCATTAGTGGGCTTGTTGTTTTGAAGGAGACCATGTGCATGCAGCCAGATACTATAAAATCCTGATGTGTTCATTAATAATTATTGCATGCCAAAATATCTATTCACTGCGTTAATCTTTGTAATAATATAAGACATATTCTTGTTCTTAATCTATTAGGAGAAAGGGAAGAGAGCAATACACAGGTAATGACAATACAGTGCTACATGTGTTATGGAAAAGTTAAGTACAGGGTACCGTAGGAGCAATTGAGAAGTGCCTGGTCCAGAATGGCTAGGGATGGGGGAGATATTGGAAGTTCAGCAAGGCTTCCTACAAGGGTTCCTGCTAGAAGAAAGAGGGAGTTTACTTACAGAGGTCCACATCTCCTGCCTGTCACATTCAAATTCAAACAAATGGACTCAATCTGGATTTAAATTGTTAATGCCAGGTTAGCATATTATGTGAAAGTACTAGTATAAGGAAGGCCATCAGAGTTTAGTACAACTGCATCTTTTTCTAGAAAAGGCGGTGAGTGGATCTTCCCTAAAGATCCAGCTCAATACAAAGAAAACTATTAATCTAGTGACGTTTCTATATAATAAAAGACCAATAATTATTAGAATTTTTAAATGGCTGTTCAATACTCTGCATCAACCTACAAAAATTCCATATTTCAAAATACTTATACAACTGTAACCATTTGTTTTTCATTTATTTAAAAAAAGAAAAATTAGTTACTACCATTTGTAGGTATTTTTAACATTTTTTCAGTACACTATAATCAGACATTCATTGTTCTTTAATTTTTTAAGCCACCCCAATATCTGACCAAACTTCATCCATAATATATGTATACATATGTGTGTGTAGTTAAAAACATATAAACAAATATAGCAAAATATTGGTTATTAACTACACCAAAATATACCACCTGAGATTTACATACATTTTAATTTTTGTTTTGAGACAGTAAAGCTTTAGGATTTTGGTTTATATTTAAACGGAGTAAAGGCGATATTTTCCAGTATTTATGTAGTGCTCTTTATAACTTAAATTAAAAAAAAAATGAGCAAGCAACTTGTTCATAAAAAGAAAGGTTGACAAGATTAATTCTTACCATATCATCTCTGAAGCTTGATTAAACATATTAAACAATCACGTAACAATGAATTAAGGAATTGATATAACAGGATGTGTCTTATACACATTGGAGACTATCTCAGCTGTGGTTTAGAAGGACTTTAAACCTTGTGACCTAAAATTTTAGAATTAAAACTAATTGCCTTCGTTCATCAGACACAATTATAATTAATTGAGTTATCTCAGGCAATGCTCAGTGTGAAGCTTGACTAAAACACAGGGAAATAGAGAAAATATTAAAAACGTTTTCCTCATAAAGACTTCACACTGAATCCTAAATAAGCAAGATTTTAAAAAGTGAATGTGTCCCTATCCATCCTAAAATATTACATAAATAAAACTCCATTCCTAAAATAATCCTAGGGCTATAAAGCATAATGCATAAATGTGAAAAATGAGGAAATATAAAACATCAAAAAGATTTAGCAACTATGTACTAAGAAAAATGAGTAACAGTAAATTCCTCTCAATAAATATATGAAGGGAGAGGTTAAGAGAGGGAATATGGGCACTCATTCATTTTAAAAATAAAACTAGATAACAGATTGCTACAGAAAATATTTCCTTTGGATCACAAAACAGCTCTAAAATATTGCTAACATATATCTGAAAGATATGTGGTTTTTTTTTTCTGCATGTGGTATTTCATATCTGAAAGGAAAATAAATAGAAAAGATAAACATGATAGCCATGGAAAAAGAGGTATCAAGCACAATTAACGTACGATGTCCACCATGAACATTACATAATGAACTATGATTGCTATGACCAAAAATGAGGCCATGGAGGAGTTACAGGAAAACAAAATAAGGACAACTGTTAAGGGTTCTTTTAAGATATAAATTAGGCTACCATCTGCAGAAATATGATCCCAAGATTATAGCTTTTGTATAATTTTTCCTTAATTCTTTGGCTTTTTAAAAACACGGTGTCTAAGCTTATATTCCAAGCAGATCATGAAACAAAGTCTAAGGAAAAAGGTAAGTTTTAGAAGGCTGTAAACAAGCACAAATATCCAGATGCTGTCTTCATACTCTACATGAAAACTTTGCAAAGAGCTCCATCTTCAGGCCATTCATAATATGCCATGTTCAGTTATAAAGGTGTCTATTCCCACTTTACCTAAACAGTTCCTCCCTTGCTTATTATCTTCTTATTTGTTCTGTTTTAGCACAGAAGACGTTAGATTCAGTAAATCCATTGAATAAGACACAAAATTTCACAACTTTCCCTCTAACACTGTAATATTTCTTCACAGATTAGGGTAATGTTCAAACATGTCTATGCATGAGGACCTACCAATGGAAGACCATTAGCTCCAGAAGTTATCCCCTGAGATTAACTCTAAAGGAGAGCTAAAGGAGAAAAGACTCTTTACATTCTATTTTTCATTTTCTAATTTTAGAAGCAATGTAATTATTATATATTTTTTTCATTTTCCAATTTCTCAAACTCCTTATTAGAGTTTAAGCTCTTAGACAGACTTATAAATTTGCAACTGAAGCAAATTAGGGATTACTTAAGCCAGATATTCCTTTTTTCCCTGGCAAAAAGTATTCATTTCTTTCTCCATTTCTCCTTCCCCCACTATTACTAAAGTCAGAGATAGTGAGAATACAAAAGAACCTGGAAGGAATTGTATGGAGCAAACAAATTCAATGTATCTCTAAATCCTGACTTTTTTTTTTTTAATCTCTAAAGCCCTAGGCAAGTAATTTGACTTCTTATCTCAAAAAATGAGACACATCCTCAGACAGACCTGATTTCAGATCTCACATGTCCAAAAATTACCATATTTATTCATTAAGCCAACCAACTAAAATAAAATCACCCTGGAAGGAGGGTGTAAAAGAAAAGAAATGGGCCCTCCAACGTACTACTCTTCATAGCAAAGAGAGCAACATAGAGTGATTTAGGCAACCAATATTAAATATTTATACAGTTAAGCATACAAGTCCACTACTGACTACAAATTTCGACCATTAAAATTTCAAATGAAGTTTTATGAACATACTGTAATGGCTTCCATGAAGATATTTCCATATACAGATTACATAAGTAAAACAAGATTATTCTGATGCTTGACAACAGTAATCATATCTGGCATGAAATATTAAATATACTCCTCATGTAGACAATTAAGGGATTGTTGCATTATAATGTAGGAGAAGTATACAAATCTCTTTAAAAAAAAAAAAAAAGTAAAGACAACAGCTGTTCCAGACCTCAGCTCTTTAGAACAAATCTGACACAAGATTAAAATAAATCATAGAACCTCAGATTTGGAAAGACTATTAAAGACAATTTAATCCAACCACACCCTAAAGATAGAGCCACCCCTGGTCAAGAGGTTATCCAGGCTATGCTCAAACCCTTCCCTACATCTCAAGTTGTCAATTCATTCTTGAGCATACCTGACCACAGGGAAATTCATCCTTATATTTAGACTAAATCCTTCCATTACAGTGTCAGCTAGTAGTTCTGTGTCCATTTTAGGGCTGTGTAGAACAAATTCAACTCTTCTCCAGGAAAGAGTCCTGAGATAGTTGAAGAGAGCTCCCAGAAATTCCCCTGAGCCTTTCCTTTCCCTCTGAAGTGGTCACAGTTCTATTTACTCTTCCTATTTGGAATGGCTTTAAGTCCCTTGTCTTCCTGCTCTTTTCCCCCAGAAAAAGTATAATCTGTTATATTCTTGAAAGTGTGATACCCAGGACTGAATACAATCCTCTGGAAGTTACTTTACAGAGTCGGGTGGGGTCATCTAATACCTGTGTGTGGCAGGGGATGAATTTTTATTAATATAAGTTACTTTAATTAAATTCATTTTAATCAAATTAATCATATATAATTATATATATATATATATATATATATATATATATATATATATATATACTGAGCTCCTAACCTCTATGAGAAGTTTTTACAGGATTTTATGTAATTTATAGGAAAAATACAATAAAACATTCTCATTTATTTTGCACAAAAAAGAGTTAATGTTTTCTAAAGATTTATATGTAAAATGAAACTCCTGAAATGAAAGAAGTTGGCCTAATTTATGACTGCATCAAAACCATAAAACTAAGCTGGAAAAAATAGCTTAGGATATCTCTGCTTTATTATTGAAAAAGAATAATGCAACCAAACTAGTCATTTTTTTTCATTTATCAGTAATAGCATAAATTCAAACCAAGTGTAATCTTACATTCAACTACAAAGTTAATAAAATCCTATATATAAATACATATACATAGATATGGGTTATATAGGTATGAATAGATAGAGATACATATATCAGAATACACATGTATATTCATGCATATACATATATATATAATATTTCTTCATAATACTTTAGAAATAGGTTATAAGGCAAGCAAGCAAAACATAAAACATGAAAGTGAAAAAGTTGGCCCACTTGGTATCTTTACTTTTCCTTTTATACTTTATATGCTAGAACCCCAGAGTATTTTCTCTTACTGCATTTAGATGAGTTTTGCTACTATCAAAACCAATCTCTACATCTAAATCTACATTCACATCTATCTCTATCTCTATCTCTATCTCTATCTCTATCTCCATCTATATCTAGTCTTTTCAAGATGTAGTAGATGATAATTCAGTGTCTTCTGACACTAAGGTCATTTATGAAGCTAGAATTATTTGGGCCCAGAGCCAAATAGCAGAAAGAACCTCATTACCTTCTGTTATTTATGAAATAAACAGATTTCTGGGCCTCCACCTCCAGTAATACAGGGACTACATGAAGTGTGCTTCATACTCCTAAAAAAGGAGAAAGCTAGGGAGTGAAGGGTGCAGCCCAACAGCACATTGTCTGTTGGGGCAGAGCTCCCTGAATAACCATTCTGCAACAGGAATGGGGGCTGTGTTCCTAATGATGCTGTTAAGGACCAAAACAGAGTAAACAAATACCATCTTTCATGTAGCCTAACAACACTGTATAAATATATTTTTTCAAAATGAAAAAGTCATTGTGATTTCTGCATTTCTTGCCTCCCTGCCTTTAACACACCACTTTTAAAAGGCCACACCCTATGCCTTAACAATCATATTGATACATGTGTCCAAAGAAGTTGAATTTAATTTTCACAATTCTAAATGCTTGTACTCATAACAACACACTTAAAACTAGAAATACATCAAAGTTTTATTTTTATGGAATAATATTTTATTGATTTATCATTAACAATGGAATTTCATACATACAGAATTTAATCAAACATTAATAGTTTTATGGTATTTTAATGCTATACTGGATCTTTATATTCAGAATCAAATCAGAGAATTAAATTGCATAATGGAAACCAAATTTTGAGGATGTTAAATTGGTTGCTAAGTAATGAGCAAAAGAAAGAATAAAAGTTTGATTTTCTAAGTTAAAAAAAAGAGAATCTTGAAACAATTTTTAAGAAGTAAATATATCTTGAACTGTCATTAATTACTGCTGAAGAGCATGTTTTACATATAAATCTTTAGAAATAAATATAATGGAAGATAAGGAAGAGTTCCCATAAATCAATATTCCAATTTTCTTAGTTTTCCAAGTGAAGTTACATAAGTACATGAATGCAAGTGGTTTAAAATGGAATAAATTAATCTAGAACATTGCATTATTATCTGTGTCAAATAAAACAGTAATTTTGAGAGCAAAGATGAATTTAACCATATATTTGCTTTCTCATAATTATTGAAAAACATGAAGTTTTAACTTGTAAGATTAAATTAGCTTTACTACTAAAAGTTAAGTTTTCATTTTCCCTCTACTGAGAACATACAAAATGATACTTGCTGTGAAATTAAAAGTTTCTCTGTGAAGGTGCACCCAACAAGTTGATATTTTTTGGTAGCAATCAGAATGGGCCTGCCTTTAAAGGAAGCAGTTAGGAAGGCCCCAAGTCCCATATTTGGAAAGGCTTAGTCTGAAATGTCCCTCACCAGGAAAGAATGATTGACCATTCGCAATTACCACTAGGTGGAAGTCAAGACATTCTCTCAGTGCAAGCCCTTGCAATACTAAGGCTGGCCTTGCCAACATGTCACCCATAGCCCTAGTGTGGAAAGGAAGACCCATGCCTGACTCACTGCCATATGTAGGCACCTTGCCCTCTCAGATGCCCACAAAGATGCTGACAGCTGTGGGGAGCCTTCACTGCCACCTCTCAGAATTTTGAACATCAGCCAGGAATGTAAAAGAAAAGAGTGAACATCTTATAACCACAGCCAAGCTTGTGATGGCCTGATCACTCCAAAGCCTCTAAATCATTCTGAAGACTATCCACATAATTAGTTTTGCAGATAAGTTTTCTTTTTTTAATCTTTTCCACCAATGTATTCAAACAGCTCAACAGCTCTTGCTGTTACTCCTCGTTCTAATCAGCCTTCCTCATACTTCAAACATCAGTGGTTTGTTCAAGAGCATATGAATTTGTATTTCCACCCAAACAGAGTTAAGACACAATGTCCAAGAGGTAGGCACTGTGGAGGGCCACTTACTGCTTTTATCTGAGAGAAGACAATCACTGTGAATTTCTGTGCAGAACACAGACTTGATATAGCATACCCAGGTGTTATCATGAAAGGGAGCAAGTTTGGCAGATTAACCACAGTCACCATCAGAATCTTGGCCATGATAGTCAAGGTAGGATCTGGTCTACCCGGTCCAGGTGGGCAGCTCAAGGCACAATAGCTCAAAGTATTCTTTAATTCAGGCTTCATGAAGAAAACAAAGAAAATCATTGAGTAATCACTAAATCTACAGTATTGAATGAAGTACATATATGTAATAAACCTAATTATAATTTGGGGAATCAAAACTTACACATGGATTTTTGACTGTGTAGTGAGAAGTGAGGGTGGTCAGTGCCACGAATCTCCCTGTTGTTCAAAGGTCAATTGTATATACCAAAACTATAACTCCTATGCAGTAAGGCTCTAATATAAATTTCCAATTATCTCCTCTCTAAGAGCTGGTAAAAATTCTTAGCCAAATGACCAAACGTGTGGTCTCTGTTCCAGGGCATCAGCCTCCCTTATCTCTTTGCAATGCTCATTTCTCTGACCTCTTCTATGTACTTTAGTCCTTCTCATGCCATATGAAAGAAACCAAAAAGTGCTTTTTTATATTAGAACCATCATCTAAGACTCTGCTAATGAAGTTGGTCAGTGTGTATTTCTAGTACAACTACTATCAGTAGATCCCTATTCAGGTTTGCACTTTTCATTCTGCTCTGGTGGGAGTGGGGGTGGGGGGGAAGTCACCAATGTTCAGTCTCTATTAATGTGGCTCCATGACCTGGGACCAGCCTGTGTCAGGGCTTTGCTGAGTACTTTGCAACTTGCTTCTTTTATTCAGCATCCAGGATGGTTACTATTAGGAACAGACCCTAAAGCCAGGCTCTCTCCATCTTGACCTGAGTCCTGGCTCTGTCACTAACTAGCTGTGTGGCCTTAAGAGATCTACTGAGCCGTTTTCTGCTTCAGATTCCCCATTTATATACTATGGGGATAATTGAACTCATTCCTAAGGTTCTGTGGGGATTAAATTGCTTCACTCAGGTAAAGTACTTGAAACTGATTTTGGCATAGGGTGAATATTTTATAAATGTTACCTACTTTTATTCTGCCTAGCTTCATCTGCTGTCCAACTAATTTAAAAGCAAATATCTGAATGCCAATACCCAAGTGGTGGCACTGATTCCTATAACTGGAAAAGTGGATGTTTCTCACTTAACTAGCTAAGTGATTTTATCATTATGAAGGCTTAACTAAATTCCAAATTTATGCATATGCTCACCATAGGGAAGAGATGAGGAAAAAGTAAAACCCTCCTCGTTTCTTCTGGAGGAGCTTATGAGAGCCTAAGTGCTCATCTTTAGGAGAAAGTTGTTAAAGTTTGGATTAAACCTGGGCTTTCTCTGTGTCCCTGAAACTCAACCTGGCCTAGTGTAATGGTTAATTTTATGTGTTAACCTGGCTAGGACACAGCACCAAGGTATTTGGCCAAATGTTTCTGTATAGTGTTGTGAAAGTACTTCTAAGATGAGATTAACATTTCAATCAGTAGACTGAGTAAAGCAGATAATCCTCCATAATGGGGGTGGGCCTCATCCAAACAGTGGAAGGCCTTAAGAAAATGACTGATCTCCTCTGAGGAAGACGAAATCCTATCAGCTGACTACCTTCAGGCTCAAACTGCAACCATCAGCTCTTCCTGGGCATCCAGCCTCCTGGCATACTCTGCCTATTTTGGACTTGTGAACCTTCACAATCACGTCAGTCAATTTCTTAAAATAAATCTCTTGACAGATGATACAGAGATAGAGATAGAGACAGATACATCCTATTGATTCTGTTTCTCTGGAGAAGCCTGACTAATACACTGTGCTTCTAAAAGTAGATTCCTGAATGCTAACAACCTATACTAGGTCCAGAGGGAGAGTCACTCATGTCTTCTTCAATTTCCCTTGAGTGGATATTAGATGACACATGTTTTGTAATTGCTTTTGTGAAAGGTCAGGGACTGCCCAGCTGGTGGGCCGCCATATAGTGACAGCTCGCCCAGCACTGAGAGTAGTTTGGTGAATTTACAAAAAAACAGCATTGGATTCACGGAAAACAATGTGAAGATATACTTTAATTCTGTCTCTTTTCAAAAAGCATGAGCTCTTAATACATTACAAAACTATGAAATTTTGGAAGAACTTCCTGCACTCTAATTTTCACTTTGTAAATGCACAAATTGTCATACAATTACAAAATACCAAAGAGGTAGCTGCTTAAATTTCAACTGCATAGCACTACACTTTTTCTTCAGGTTGTCTCCTGTATCAGTGAACAATTCATTTGGTGGCAAGTATGCATCCAATGTGCTACAAATGAATTACAGGTGTGCTGTGACTCTTGTTCCCATCCACTCTTAGATAGGCTGGGGACAGTTTGGGTGGTCAGAGTTCCAGGGCCAGCCACCTCCATCCAGGAACGTCTTTTTTCTAGAGCTCCTCAAAGGACTGCTCTAGTAGAATGAAGATTGGTTGTGTGCCTCCTGGTCACAATGGCCAGCAAAACCAAGAGTGACACCCAGCTATCCACTGTTCTACCATGACATGCTAAGTATAAGCCACATATGCTATATTACCTGAATATCTCTACTTCAATAGTCGGCCCACTGATGCTCACCATGGATCCAGGGCCCAAGGAGCAACTAAAGGCACTCATCAAGCATAGCATACAGCCTAAGGTTATAGCTGTAAAGGGCTGACTGATAAGCTGAAAGGGAGGCTGGCAAACAATCTTCACCTCTGCTGGATACTTTTCTTTGATGTTGGCTATGTGCTCTGGTAGCAGTGTACAAGTGAGTTGGAGGGCGACTGTTCTACCTATCTATGCATTTCTATTGATTACAGATTTCTTATTTTAAAAATACTTGATATGAAAAAAGGATTCCATTCCCTATTTGTGTACATCATCACAAGATATTTTAACATTACATCTTTTACTCAAAGACATTTAAAGGCTTTTGAATTCTTAATAATTTCAACTGGCATAAATTTTTACATGGTAAAAAATATGTTTTAACAATATTCTCTGCTGTTTATGCAAATAATTTCTCATCAGTGATTTTTTTTTAATTTTTTTAATGTTTATTGATTTTTGAGAGAGAGACAGAACTCAAGCAGGGGAGGGGCAGAGAGAGAATCTGAAGCAGGCTCCAGGCTCTGAGCTGTCAGCACAGAGCCTGACCCAGGGCTCAAACTCACAGATCGCACAACCATGACCTGAGCTGACGTCAGAAGCTCAACCAACTGAGCCATTCAGGCACCTCTCATCAGAACTTGAAGAGATCATAATTTAAAAATCTCATAAAGAAGCTTCCTATTACTTTATCTTGATCTTTATGCAAATTAAATACTGCATTTTTAGTACATTAAGCATTGATTTTCTCTCATTCTTCTCTGTATTTTATTATTATCGCCATAAATTCCTGCAGGTTATTCCAATGTACATTGCAAACATTATCATTATCTATATGTACTGTGATTAGATACAAGATGAGAAACACTGGCTTAAAATAGACTCTATTTTTCAGCATATGCCAATAAATCCCCTGAGTGTTCCAGTGCTATCTACTCCTTGAAGCCTCCTAAAGGTAAGTTCATGCCTACTTTATTATTATATCTTCAATTTCCTTGTCTGGTGACTAGCCCAACAAATATATGGTAAAGGAATGAATAACTGATAAGTATGGAAAAAGTCACTTTCTTTCAAAATATAATTTTATAACTTTAGCTATTTAGTTATGGGTAGGAGAAACTTCCAGAACTCCTTGGGGGAAATTCTTCTTCAAAGAAACACTTCAAACTTTGAATAAGAATCCATACTACTTAGCAAGGAAGAAAGAATTCTAAGCCAGCCTTTCAAAGAGCAGTAGTAATGAGCAATATTCCCTCTGACCTTGTCCTACAATAAAATTCCCCTCCAATTTTCCCTCTTTCCTGGCCTGACTCCTAAAAGTGACTATGAGGGACATCTTAAGTTTTTCTCCTTAAAATAAAAAAAATAAAAAAATAAACTAATAAAAATAATTAGTTTGGGGGGGGGGGTGTCGGGGTCTTGGTTTGTCTGTTTGTTTTTAATTTGTGAATCCTTAAAATAGTTTTCCTGTAAGTCAGTGACCAGTTATAAAGAAAGATTTTCCTACTATTGTTACAATGTTTTCCACAAACTTGTCCATGCTTTAGTGACGGTGCCATTTGGTCAACTTTGCTGAATTTTCACTTTAAAGTCCAATTTATAAATTACCAGCAGGTGAAATAAAAATAGATGGATAAGCAGAAACTATGTCCAAAGTTCTTATTGCAAGAGTAATAGTAAAGTATCCAGTTAATAAAGTCACTCTAGATAAATTTACCAAGCTTCACCAAACATACCAAGGTATGCCTACTATCTATCTTCACCACAATCAGAGTCAAGAGAAATACCCTTAGATATCTTCCCTGCTAAGATAGCATCTACCCAGAAGTAAAAGCTACAACTGAGGAAAATTTGATTTTGACCTCAGATAAAAGTTCCTGCAGGAATACAGGAAATACAACAGGCAAACACACAAAGGAACAGTAGATATTTGGGCTGTGAGGCCAATTATCATTTCACCTACCCACATGTACTATACTTGAACAATTGGAATATGATTTATTTAATACATGACTAATTATCACTTTTCCTAAAATCTATGGCCCACTGTATCTCACAGCAGTAGAAACCAAAATGGTATGCCACCTTAGGATAAACCTAGGTGGGTTTAGCAAAGCCGGATTTACCCAACTCATTTACCAAACACATTTCTTTGGTACCTGTGTGGTTAATCTGTTTTTAATTGTTGTCATATATTTAGTAAACAAATACCTAGATGCCTATTGTTCCCTCCAATTCTATATCTGAGTTTGAGGTCCTTAAGAAAAAAATACTGATTATGTCTAACATTTTCCCCCCACACCTTAGACACCATGGAAAAAGAAGAAAATGCAATACATACAGAAGATAGTTATCCTTTTGTCTGCTGTTCTCAAATGGCTTGGAAATATGTCCAAAATCAAGAAAGGTCAGTACTACCTGCATTGTAAGTCTTGTAAATTAAATACTGAAGGTAAAGAAAGTCTAAGATTTAAAAGTGTAGACAAACATACTATTCATTTGAATTTCTCATGCCGGAATAATATGTCATTACCTGATGACTCCAGCCCAGTAAAAAGTTTGTTAGTTTCCAAAACTCCCCAAATTCCTCTTCCTTTTGCTAAATTTCACTGACTGTATATTTGTGTAACATATAACATGATACAACAGAACTAGAGGCTTTTAGAGCCAGAAGCCTTTTAGAACCGACTGCTGAACTTATGTCACAGGCAAAAAAGCAATGTCTCCAATCCTTAATATGCTAGAAGTCTTAAGGGACTTGCTCAAGGTCATACAGCTGGTTAGTGAATAAAGCAAGACTAGGCCCAGCCTCTGGAGTCCTGTTTCAGCGGCCAGTGTTTCTCATTTGTTGCCGCTGGGTTAGCATGGAAGAGTTGGAGAAAAGAGGTGTCGATCATCAGCGCTCTACTATTGAGGACAAATGTAGCATCACTTAATCAGAATTCAGTCCTTCATTGAGCAAAATCACAAAGTGACATCTACTGGAATACCCAGTCTCTATGGAGAAATTTAATTAAACTTCAGTCCCTTTATTCCAGCACAAATATTGTGAGGGAAAACAACTCAACTCCTCTGACATTTTTGCAAATAGGTTTAGTGGAATCCAGACTGTTTACTTTTACTGACATTTGTTTTTCAGTCAATTATCCCACATGGTTATTTTTTTCTTTTCATAATTTATTGCTAGCAACTTAGCCATAAGAATAAATACAAGTAATTCCTTTCTTTGGTACAAACACCAGAGCTTAGATTCATAATAACTGAAGAAAATAAACACTCATTTTACCCCTCCCCTTTCCTTTTCCTAATAGTTCTGGTTTACTTATTAATCAGACTGGTGACCACACCAGAATCTAACAAGGAAGAATTTAACCTCGAATGCTTAGGGGTTTCTCTCCTCACATACCCCTAAAACTTTGGAAAATAATGCATTTTACTGGATTAGTTATCTACCAAACAACTACATATGACAAGTATTTTTTTCATCTTGTACTCACCTGTTTCCAATTTTTGCACACCTTTATTTTGAAATTTTCTATAAAGTCTTGAAAATTTCAGAAAGTCTACATTGCAAAAAGTTATATTCCTTTTTTAATCCATGAAATCTCATTGAGTGGACACGAAACAAGTAATTTTTAAGAGGGTGAAAAATATGTGGTGTAGGGCAGTGCTGCTCGAACTCCACCATGAATATGAATCACCTGGAGACCATGAGGAAATGCAGATTCAGATTCAGTAGATCTGGAATGAGGCCTGAGAGGCCACATTCCTAACAAGTTCTCAGGCTAGACCTTAGTCTGCACTTTAAATGCAGTGGAGAGGAAAGGACATTGTTTCTGGAGCTGGGGAGATCTGGATTGAAATCCATCTTGATTGGTTCCTGACAATGAGAACCTGAGAGAGCCCACCCCTCCACCAGAGCCCTCCTCTCTCCCCCTACAACATTCACAGCCTCACCACCATCATCAGCCTTAATCGACCAGGACTGACCTCATCCCTGCCTTTTATCCTACTCCATGTAGGCCACCCCTAGACTGCTGCACTGCCTCTTAACTCCTGCAGTTGAATCCCTGTTAGCCTCTGTGAAAGTATTCTGTCTGCCTTTCCCATCTCTCCCCAAGTTCTTACATCCTTCCACTCTATCCTCTAAAACTCAGTCAGCCACCAGCAAAATCCCCTATGTTAATGCTGCAAGTACTGTCTGAATGCTTTTCTCCCCTTCATGCTTTAAGAGAAACCTGGCTCTCCATTGAGGAAACTGCTACTGCTCCCGTTCCCTTAGTGGAGTTAATTTTGTCTCCCGTGGTTCTCGCAGGACTAGGCCTAGAAGTACAGAACATGTCCTCATTGCTCCTTATTGCTGCTTGCAATTTTCCAATCCCCCCTCATTCCTAAAAACTGCCCATTTAGGATCTCTGTGAGCAGATTATATCACCCATGAATCCTCATTGTTGTTGTCACAACAACCTAGCTACTCCCATGGCCATTACTCTAGACTTTGTTTCTATTAATAACTACATCTTCTCTTCAGTGTCAGTTGCATGCATCCTGCTCTCTGACATCACCTCCTACCCTTTCATACTATTCTGTCTCCATTCTGTACCCCAATTCTTCTACACCACTGGTGTTGCTAAGCCATTGATCCTAACATGTTTTCACTGTTTCTCATCCCTTCAACAATCCCTTCTTATTTCCCCCCTTTTCCAATTTAAACTCTACTGGCTCCCTTGCCTCTCTTCAGCTTTGCTGTTCTTGCTTTCCCAAACTATAATCTTACTTAAATCAAATTTCTGCCTACTCCAAACCTTCCTCTGTGCTAAACATAGTGGATAAAATAAAAACCAGGATGAATGGTCTTGCTTTAAACACTTGACTGTAAACCTCGAGTGCCCTACCATTCCATTCATACCATGTTATCTCTAATCCATGCACTCTTTGAATCATGTAAGCTGCCATTTTATACTCTCTTAAATTCTCAATACCCCTTCTCCCACTGTTATCCTCAGTTCATAACCTTACTTCCTATTTTACTAAATAAAAAAATGGACACAATTTAAAAAAAAAAAATGGGGCACCTGGGTGGCTCAGTTGGTTAAGCCTCCGACTTCAATTCAAGTCATGATCTCCCAGTTTGTGAGTACGAGCCCCACATCAGGCTCTGTGGTGACAGCTTAGAGCCTAGAGCCTGCTTTGGATTCTGTGTCTACCTCTCTCTCTGCCCCTCCCCCACTTGTTCTCTCTCTCTCACTTAAAAAAAAAAATTTTTTTTAATTAAAAAAAAAAAAATGTCCACATACTTCCAACAACACATCTTCCCACATGCCTGCATCAGCAAACATCTTTGCCTTCCTGCCTGCCACCATTTGTTGAATTGTCCAATGTTCCTAACAAAAAAATAAATAAATAAATAAATCCTTATACTTATGTACTAGATATTTCCTCTCACTAATACAGTCTAGCCAAGCCTACAGACAGCTGGAGCCCTGGCCAACACCTGAATGTAATCTCCTGATATATCCTGATCCAAAACCACCCAACTAAGCAGATTCCAAATTTCTGACCCATAGAAACTATGAGTTAAAAATCTCTTATTGTTTTAAAACACTAGATTGTGGGGTGATTTGTTACAATGATAAACATAATACAATAAATGAATGAATGAAATGACAGATCACAAGATCAACATCCACTAGATAATTAGGAAGGATTTACACATCTGCTGCCACTTTCTTATGGAGCCAGCAAACTTGTACAAATTCTTATGGGAGTGGCCATGCAAACCAGAAGCAGGTAGCATCACACGGCAAGCTGACCAAGTGTTTAGGGGTTAGGCTGCCCACTCATCACTGATGGCCAGATATTCAGGGCCTGGAGCTCCCAGGTTAACAATAACCCACCATGTCCTTTAAATCACAATTAAAATGTCAATGATACCTCCACATTTATAGATAATATTGGGGTCTAAGTTCAAACTTCTGCTTGATGAAGAATTCCTCAGCTAGTTTTATATCTAAACCCTAGATTTTACCTTTAGGGAATAGTTTAATGACCAGAGGGGAAAGAAGTCTCGTTTCAAAGTAGTTTTTGGCTTGGAGGGTTCTAGGCCTCTAGAAATTCCTACCAAGACACTTGAGAGTATCTATCTATTGATAAATCTATTAAAAGATATATAGAAACACACACATTTAGTTAAATTCATATAAGTACAAATCTTTTTAATTTAGCAATAAAATATATTTTGCGAAACATAAACATAAAAGCACCAACTAATTAGAATTTTTTTTCCATTTCTTTTAAACTCTTTCTTCTATCAGCAGTGTCAAAACAAGACACATGTTTTCCTAGGCTTTACAATGCCTCCAACAATGAAAGTGGTCAAATCTCACACCTAGAGTTTAGATGTTTCAATAGAGAAATATAAAAATTTTTAAACACTTTTATGTCATTTACAGAAAAGATTCAGTTGAACAGTATTCTAAGTGAAAGATCTTTACTACCATAAAGCATTTAATGTTTTCATATAATTTGAATGTACCCAATATTAATTATATTTGTGGCTATGATTAATACAGTAGCTATGAAGCCATTTCTACTAATTCATACAAAACATGCTCTTTGAACTTCATGTTCCCTCTAGCTACTCTCACTCCCATGATGATCTCATCCAGTTATTTGGCTTTAAACATCATCTATACACTGATGATTCCCAAATTTATAGCTAGAGCCAGACAGCTCCTCTGAACTCCAGACTAATATATCCAGCTGCCTACTTGACATCTCCATTTAGAAGTCTTACATGCATTTTACACTTATCTTGTCCTAAACCAAACTTCTGATCTTTTCTCCCAAACCTTCTCCTCCCACTGTCTTCTCCTTCTCAGTAAATAGGAACCCTAGCCTCCCAGTTACTCAAGTCAAAAATTGGGAGTTATCTTTAACTCCTCTCTTTCTTTCACACCTGACTCTGAATCCATCAGCATAGTCTGTCAATTCTACATTCCATATCACTCATAATCTGGATTCACACTATATCCACTGCCACTGTGCTTATCCAAGTCACCATCATCTCTCATCTGGATTGCTCAGTAGTCTTCTTACTTGCCTCCTGCCTCTGCCCTTGCTCTCTCTAACCTATTAGATACACAGCCATTCAGAGTGATTGAGTACAACATAAGTGATTAAGAAAAGCATGTCATCACTTTGTTCAAAACCCTAAAATTGCACCTCATTTCAGCAAACTAAAAGCCAATTCTATAAGGTCCTACGTAATCTTCACATCACACCCTCCACCTCCTCCACCCTGTTGCCTCTCTAACTCACATTCTACTATTCTCTCCATTGTTCACTCTGCTTGGCCCCTTTATTGTTCTGGCCCCTTTATTGTTCCTCAAACAATCAGGGCCTTAGTAGTAGCCCATCCATTGTCTGGGATGCTTTTGACCCAGTTGCCACATGGCTCATTCCCTTACTTCCCTGAAGTCCTTGCTGTACTGTAACCCCCTCAGGGACTCCTTTATGGAAAGTACAATCCCTACCCTCTTCAGCAATACTATTCTCCTTTTCTTGACTTGTCTCCATAGCCCTTTTCATCTACAGCATAAATATTTTGCTTGTTTTCTGTTTATTTTCCTCCACTGGAATATAAACTTCCTGAAGACAAGAGCTTCTGTCCATTTTTTTTACTACTATATAGTCAGCTCTTAGAATCTGCTTGGAAAATAGGAAGCACACAATAAATATTCATTGAATGTATGAATATTAAGAAATTGGACAACTGTTAGCACAAATATTTTATTATCAATATTTCAATAATTAGTCACTATCTTAGCTAGTACAATGAAAGCTTAAGACAATATTATTCATTCCTCCTTACAACAAACATTTTTTATCATATAGTTAAGTGTCAAAACTCTTTTTCACCTTGGCCTTATAAATTTCTGAAGCAAACCTAAGCTCTAATGTCATGACTATTTTTCTGGAAACACTGGTTTCTGAATACATCAATATCCTCCCACATCTGAAAACCCCATTAGAACTGACAATCATATCACTATTTAAAATTAGATGGACAAAGTATGTGTGGGTTTAATCTCCCTCACCCCTTCACCAAATGCAACCAAAGAAATATTTTGCAAGAATTGAATGCAGAATTATAGAATGAATTATAGAATAGGGATCTGCAGCAATCCCTATCAAAATAACGCCAGCTTTCTTCACAGAGCTAGAACAAACAATCCTAAAATTTATATGGAACCAGAAGAGACCCCAAATAGCCAAAGCAATGCTGGAAAACAAAAACCAAAACCAAAGCTAGAGGCATCACAATCCCGCACTTCAAGCTGTATTACAAAGCTGTAACCATCAAGACAGTATGGTACTGGCACAAGAACAGACACTCAGATCAAAGGAACAGAATAGAGAACCCACAAATGGACCCACAAACGTATGGCCAACTAATCTTTGACAAAGCAGGAAAGACTATCCAATGGAATAAAGACAGTCTCTTCAGCAAGTGGTGCTGGGAAAACTGGACAGCGACATGCAGAAGAATGAACCTGGACGACTTTCTTACACCAGACACAAAAATAAACTCAAAATGGATGAAAGAACTAAATGTAAGACAGGAAGCCATCAAAATCCTAGAGGAGAAAGCAGGCAAAAACCTCTTTGACCTCAGCCGCAGCAACTTCTTACTCAACACGTCACAAGGGAAACAAAAACAAAAATGAACTACTGGGACCTCATCAAAATAAAAACCTTCTTCACAGCGAAGGAAACAATCAGCAAAACCAAAAGGCAACTGATGGAATGGAAGAAGATAAAACTCAACACCCCAAAACCAAATAATTCAGAGAAGAAATGGGCAAAAGGCATGAATAGACACTTCTCCAAAGAAGACGTCCAGGTGGCCAACCGACACATGGAAAAATGCTCAATATCACTCATCATCAGGGAAATACAAATCAAAACCACAATGAGATATCACCTCACACTTGTCAGAATGGCTAACATTAACAACTGAGGCAACAACAGGTGTTGGCGACAATGCAGAGAAAGAGGATCTCTTTTGCACTGCTGGTGGGAATGCAAACTGGTGCAGCCATTCTGGAAAACAGTATGGAGGTTCCTCAAAAAATTAAAAATAGAACTACCCTACGTCCCACCAATTGCACTACTAGGTATTTATCCAAGGGATAAAGGTGTGCTGTTTTGAAGGGACACATGCACCCTAACGTTTATAGCAGCATTATCGACAACAGCCAAAGTAGGGAAAGAGCCAAAATGTCCATCGATGGATCAATGGATAAAGAAGATGTGGTATATATATACAATGGAGTATTACTCAGCAATCAAAAAGAATGAAATCTTGCTATTCGCAACTATGTGGATGGAACTAGAGGGTTTTATGCTAAGAGGAATTAGTCAGAGAAAGACAAACATCATATGACTTCACTCATATGAGGAGTTTAAGATACAAAACAGATGAACATAAGGGAAGGGAAGCAAAAATAATATAAGAACAGGGAGGGGGACAAAACATAAGAGACTCTTAAATATGGAGAACAAACAGAGGGTGCTGGAGGTATTGTGGAAGGGTAATGGGATAAATGGGTAAGGGACATTAAGGAATCTACTCCCGAAATCATTGTTGCACTATATGCTAACTAACTTGGATATAAATTAAAAATTAATACATTTTAAAAAAAAAAGAATAGGGATCTGCAAACGACGGCCTGGAGAACAAAGCCAGACAGGATTGAGAGATAAAACACAAAATACCCAGTAAAATTTGAATTTCAGATAAGCAAAAAATTTTTTAGTATAAATAAATCCCAAATATATAATAAATGTCAAATCTGGGAACCTTAAATCTGGCCCACCACCTGTTTTGTACAGCCCACAAGCAAAGAATGTTTTTTTCATCTTTAAATGGTTGGCGGGGGGGGGAATGAAAGAAGACGAATATTTCATGGCAAGTAAAAATTATATGAAATTCAAGCATCAGTGTCTATAAACAGTGTTACTGGAACAGAGCCACTTGTTTGTCTGTGACCATTTTCACATTACAGCAGCACAACTGAATAGTTGCAACAGAGACCATATAGCTGCAAAGCCTAAATATCTACCATCTGGCCCTTTAGAGAAAGTTGACCAACCCCTATTGTAGAATATTACTTTTATTCTTCCCCTTACTAAAGACAAAGCAAAGTAACCTCTTTCCCTTTTAGAACTCTCTTCCCACAGGAGCACTACCAGTGCTTTATCATTATTCTGGAAAGAGAAGTAGGAAGCAAGCTGAGAAGAGGCAATGTGATGAAAGGTGTGGGCTACGGATCCCCACAGAGCAGAGTGTGAGTGCTTTCTCCACCCATCACAGCCTAAGTGAGTTGCTTACATGGGGGCCATATGAATACCACCACACAGGGTGGTTATAAGGGTTAGGAGATAAGGATTAAAAGTTTGATTTTAAAGGACAAAAAAGGGTCACATTTCTAGACTGCAACAGAGGGTATGATTGTCAGAAAGACAGAAAATGGAGAAGAAAAGTGAAAAGATAAAAATTAGGACTAGGACAGACTTCTTTTATTTTTTAAATTTTTTAAAAATATTTGTTCACTTTGAGAGAGAGATGGACAGAGTGTGAGTGGCGAGGGGCAGACAGAGAGGAAGACACAGAATCCAAAGCAGGCTTAGGCTCCAAGCTGTTAGCACAGAACCCAACGCAGGGCTCAAACCCACAGTGAGATCATGACCTGAGCCAAAGTCGACTGAGCCACCCAGGCACCCCTAGGTGGATAGACTTCTTAATCACTCACCAAGAGGTGAGCTTAAGTGGAAAAATATAGACTTTACATAGATTCAAGCAAAAATATCATGACCAAAATCAGGGAAGTATGGCTGGATTTATTTGGACTAGGTAAGGAAGTAGTAAAACCCTTTTCAAGGTAAGTAAATCTTGGATTACATCTATTCAGTACTCATGTGATTGTCTTAGTAGAAACCTCACTTCCAGAAGTAGCATTATATTTGAAATGAAAGGCCTGAGTACATGCTGCTGCTATTCTGAGGGGAAAAGAGAAAAGACAGAGCCACATTTACATGGCTGTTGAATCCCCCAAGGTTCTCAAAGGGGCCAATGAAGAAAGTACCATCCACAATCTCTTCAGCCATTCTTTCCAGGAAATATTTTCTACTCTGGCCCCTGAATTAAAGTTATCAGGTCCCTGTTCTTAAGATCTAGAAAAATAGGAAGTGTGTGTGTATATATATATATATATATATATATATATATATATATATTAAAAAAAAGACAATTTATAAGATTCATCAAATGACTATATCTGTGACCCATGACCTCAGGCAGTGGTTCTCAACATGTGAGCCTCACATGTGAGACATATTCTCCAACACAACTTCTGACACTAGATATAGTGCACTTCACTCCTCCTAAAAGGCATATCAGCATCGGAGAGAGTGAGAGTGATGTTATCACAGAGATAACCTTGAGGCTGTTCTAAATATATTTTCAAATGTAAATTATTTTCAAGCTTCAGTACTTCAACTGTATTTGGTAACAAATACAGCCTCACTTCTAACATGTCACAACACCATGATTGAGTAGTACTGTTTCATACTACTTCCCAAGAACAAAATTTTCCTGAAATATAGAAGTCTACACTAATATTGATCATAGCAACAATACTGTTAACAATGCTTTTAATCAACCACAAGGTTACTTCAAGAATTGTGTTTTTGAAATTGATTTTTGTTCACAACATATGTTGCTGTACTTCAAAGCCTTAAATTCAGAGCTGGCCAAGACACTCATTAATTCATTCATTAGTTCAGTTATTCTCAACATATGAAACTCACATGATGAGAACCACTGACCAAGTATAATAGATTATAAATAGAGATACCTGGCATATTTCAATCAACCAATATGAAATGAGATCCTGCTCTTTACCAGGTACAGTTCTGGGAGGAAAGATGAACAGGGAGAGTTCTGGCCCTCTGGGATACCAAAGTCTAGTGGTTGCAACAGAAAAAACAATTTCAATGTAGCATGGTTGAATAAAATGGTAAACATGAACACAGTATGTTATGAGTTCAAGGAAAATAACTGAATCAACAAGGGAATGATTAGAGAAAGCTTTGTTAGAGATAGTACTTTGAGCAGCTATCCACTGTCAGTAACTATCCTGGGTGCTTCTAGCCACAGATAGCTGTTAAAAAGTCAGCATGGTGCCTGACATAAGTGAGTTAACAGTCTAATGTGAAGGGCAGATCCATTAACTAATCTCAAAGGCAAATGGGAAGTCAGTGAACTATTTTGATGCCCTTGATCCTTCTCCCTTCTAACCAGGACTCACATCTTCACCAACATACACTGTTTTGTTCTTCTGTGGCAGATACTTGAAGAAACAACTTCTTAGCACAAAACTCTCTCCTCTTTGGGAATGGCCACAAACATAGGTATAAGATATGAGAGGCCACATCTTTATACAACCCAAATCCTGTAGAAACAGCTGATTGTTCCAGAAGTAGACATCTGACCAAAACTGGACCATTCGGTGATCTCTCATTAGAATTGAAATTCTAAACTAAGATGTACAGTGACTTGGAGGTGAATCACATTAATGGCAACGCCCTATAAAGAATGACAACAAATTCCTGATCCACAGGAGAGGCACCCTGCTTCTACTCTTTCCACATGTTACTTGTTGTCCTCCTTTCAATTCTCTAAGAACTTTCCTAATTTCCTTCCAACTCCTTAGGCTGGCCAGAGTCAAATTGTATGCTTATAGGCCAAGAAACATTCATACGTGTCTCTTGTCCACATAGTCATCCAACTCCTATACCCAGTGTAACTGTATTTCTCTCTGATCAAAAACTTGTTGAAAGATTAATTACCCATAAAGCTTAGTATGTTACCTACCCTCCAGAGAGGTAATAGTTTGGGGGGACTTGTGGAGATACAATGTTGGAATCCAGAGAATTTACTGCAGGGGGATTTCAGGACCTACAGAACCATGATAATCCTATAAAGGAGATATTTGGGCATACAGAGAATTATCATTAGTGCCCCTTAAATTCCACCAAATATGTTTCCAAATCTTAGCTCTGTCATTCACATAACCAAATTTACACAGCTAGTAAATGACAAAGCCAAAATTTGAAATCAAATCTGGCTATTTTCAAACCTCACATATTTTTCATACTACAGATGTATCTATTAATGTTTGTTTTCATTCTTCCTTTGAATCCGTGGTTCTCAACAGGGGGCAATTTTAGACACACACACACACACACACACACACACACACACACACACAAGACTTTGAGCAACATGTGAAGATAATTTTGGTTGTTAAAACTGTGAGGTGCAGCTAGCATCCAGTGGGTAGAGGTCAGGGATGCTGCAAAATATCCTATAATGCATAGAACACACCCACAACATTAACTATATGGCCCCAAATGCAAATAGTGCTGAGACTGAGAAACTCTGCTATAAATCAAACAAATAAACAAGTTTTCTGAAGAATGTATGATTCAAATGTACAAAAACAAAGAATTAAGTGAAAATTCCATTTTACACAAGATATACATGAGACTAGTACACAGACACTAATTTATTGACGTAAAAATATTTATATTTTTAAATGGGATAGGCATGCTTCAAAGCAGTTATATGAGCTCATTTTGTAAAAAAAATAAATAAAGCTCTATATATGCAGGAACATGGGTTCATTTACACATAGGAAGAAAACTGGAAAGCTATATACCACTAAGTTAGTAGTGTCTAGTCCCAAAGGGGAAGGAGATTGAATTTTTGTTTTTCTCTTTTTTTCCTTGAGATGCATTTCTACATTGAAAGTTATCAGTTTTCATTTTAAGATATGCTCTACTTGTCAGCCTCATGCCTGACATCAGCTGGTTCAGACTGATTCACACTACCACAAAGCTTGCTTCGCCCACCTACATACTCAAGAAAAGAAGCACTGTTTCATTAAAAGAGGCTCAGAAATGTCATCTCTGTTTATGAGGTTCTGGTGCATGTGTGAAAACATTCATTACAGTCACTCAAGGTCTCATATTTCCCAAACCTCCTTGCTTCTGACTTAGGTGCCCTAGTCCTGATTCACACTGGTAACATCCCCACACCACTCTTCTTTCTGCTACTGAGTCAGTTCTTGTTAAGATCACCTTACTTCTGAGTAAACCTTAGATAAATGAAGCATCTTTCACAGCTCCAACTACCCCACCTCTAGCACTTAGCTGAGGGGACAGAAGAGGAATTTTAGAACTTAAGTTTGTAACCTAAAACTCCAAACAAAATTATTAATAGAAACACATTTTTCCCAAATACTTCTTTCTAAACACTCTTAAAATTGACTCTCATATCCTTTCTAGATTCATTTCTTTCATCAGACACAGTAGCCTCAGCTGTAGCATAGCTGTAGTATATGTCTTCTTTCTATTCCTGTCAAAGCCAAAAGAAAGATGGACTTCATCTTCATTTGAGATGTTAACTGAATAGGATGAGTGAGTCCAGAACTACCCTCTTTCAGGTGCTAGAAGACATAGTCCTTTGATATAGTTAATACATTAAAAAAAATATATATATGGGCAACTGATTAGGGAAAACCCTCTTTTGGGGGCAAAGGAGGAACTTTTCAGTAACTGAACATTAGCTATCCCAGATTATCAGAAAAGCATTTTCTATAATTTCTTCTGTTCTCAGTGTTTGTTACTACTGCCGAGACATTTTTATAAAACTCAGAATAAAATAGAATGGCATATCAAATTAAATTATATTCCAGTTATTTCTCTTTTCCACACCAAGCATTCAAACCCACCATACATTCTCAAGACCTTGCCCGTAAGCAGGTTGTCTTTTCTCCAGTCACTGCACACCTCAGGAGAGTATGTGTGTGGGTGTGTGTTTAAAAATATTTCCGTGAATTTGTGTTCTTGTGTGTGTATGTGTTTGTTTTATCCCAAATGAATGGAGTAAGACATTTACTGACCACCTCAAAACTGAGGCTGGAAAAGAATAGGAGATGCTCCTAAGTATGTGTTAAATGAATGACCAGTGACTAACAAGTTGTATAAAATTTGAAATAAAACTTAGAAGAGAGACAACTTGCATCACCAACAACTATTCCTGAAAATTCACACCATCTTGTCATTTCAATAAATACATTAATCACTTGAATTGGTATCGTGCTTTTCCATGAAGGTATTAACATATTTGATGTGTTTTAACTCCTGGCAGAATAAATTATGTTTAAAAAAAAAACTGCCTAATTGAGAAATTAGTCTGCTAACACTTCATTTTGATTATGAGTAAATTAAGGGTCCTCTATAATCATGGGAAAATGTTACTATCCACTGAACTGCAAATAGAATTATAATGAAATAGAGATGATATATATCATTTTTAAATGATGAGAATGACTGAGTGTTGGGTTAAACCCAAGTTACCTTCACATGTGATAAAATGCAAGCTATTTTATTTCCCACATGTGGCAATTTCTATGATTAAGGGTAATCAATTTCTCTGGCAATTGTAATTAATAATTTCTGTCCTACTGTTTCAGGAAATTTCATCCCAAAAAGTCAATGGACAACTGTTCATTGTAAATAACAAAAGCTTTTTTTTCATGGAAAGATCTTTCAAAACAATTAGCAATTAATGAAAGGTATGCAAGTGCCCAGAATTTGCAAATGCTCAATTTCAAATGACATGGTCTTTAGCTATCCATCCAGCAAGAGAAGTAGTTTAAAATCTAAAAAATATTGCTAACAAAAATTAGAAGAGAGAAAGTAATTACTCATATATAAAGTTCAATGCAAATGTTAGAAACATAAATGAAAATAATGAAGTAATCACAAAACAAGTAGAGAGAGAATCAATTAAGAAATTGTAATAGATGTTTATATTGACTATGTTTAATTTTTGTCCCTAAACCCAAAGCAGATAGTTTTTATATCTCATACTTTATATAATCTCATACTCTATATTTATCTCATATTTTATATTTACCAGAAAAAAAGTTGATCTATAGAAAATTGACCTGTATCTAAGCTGCCCATTCCTCATGCACTAAAATCAGATTTTTAATTTTGTGATATCATAATTTCTCAAGTACTAGGAAATCTTCTGCATTATCAAAACTAATTTTCACCTCTGCTAAAGGGCTTTCTTAGATTTGGATTACAAATATATGTTTTTATTACACCAGAGACCTTAACTGACTAATTTCTAAGACTGAGTCACTACTTGGAAGACAATGATAGCATTGTGATAGATCTAAATAGAAAATGATTTCTACTCTTCTCTCTGACCGTTTCTGCAGAATCCTGGGTCAAGACCTCCTGTCGGTCAATTCTCACACCAGCTCTGCTAGTCAGTTCTAAAGGGTTCCTTCCATTTCAAACCCATTAGCAATCCCTAAATTTCAACCAAAATCAGAATTAGGCGGTGATATGTACCAGAAAATTATTCAACATATCAGACTTTGTTCAAAGGTGAATCATTTTCTATCATAGGCAATTGTTTGCCTAACATGCTACTTGTATCTCTTAAATATTCTTATATGTCTGAATTGTATCTTATTCAGTTTATTTGGTCCATTCATCTCCATGGGGCTGATTTTAAACCTGTTTTCCTCCCTATATGGACAAACAAGTCATCTGTAATGAAGACTCTGAAGGGAGTTGTCACAGACATTTTTGTCTACCACATACCCCATTTAGATGTCTGTTCTGTTATAGGTCTTCCTGACATTCCTGTGTTGACAAAGCATCAACTCCCTGATGAAAATTAGGTTATCACTCCGTGGACAACCATCACTAACTGAAACTCTAGAAACCAAACCATGGAACACCAAGAATAAATATAGTAAGAATTGTTTCACATGCTGTATATGACATATAAAATACAGCATTTGTCTTACTCTTATTAAAATGGAATATTTTCCTTTACCTGGTCAATGCCAATTAGTTATAGTTAAGCCACAATTTTTTGTGACATGTGACATGTCTCTCAATAAAAGGAAAAAGCATATCATAAGCCTACTTCTTAGCTGTGACATGCTGTCCAGGCTCTGGTATGCCTCAAATTGGAAAATATGCCTTTCCCTTCACAAAGAGAAATACCACATGCCACAAAGACTGTGAACTCTGCAGGGTTATTTACTCATGGTTTTCTGAAACTGAAAACTACCTGTTTTTAAGTCATATGTTATTAATATATGTAATTAATATATTAATTTTTTTAAAAAGGCATTCCTCTGATAGCAACTTATTTAGTGCTATAATAAGCCCAAGCAACTGCTGTTCTTTCAACTACTCTATGATATTTTATTTTAAATCTCAGGTAACATGTCCTTGAGGTGAATTGTTACAGTTATCTGGCTGTCTTCAAACTTTAGACTGAATATCTGAAGCTGTGGTTCTCAAACTTGTTTTCACATCCAAACTATCTAGGAGATTCAAAAACATACCAATACCTATATTTCCACCCCAAGGACTGCAAGTTCATTTGTCCCAGTGTGACCTGAGCTTAAAATTTTTTAATATATCCTGAGATGGTTCTAATGTACAACCAAGTTTGGAAACCACTGGTCTACAGGAATATTGATTAACTTACCACCATGTGGATATTAGGCAATATTTACTATCATCTCATCACTATCTGACAGAGTCAGAGAATGATATTCAGACTAATTAACCTTGCCAGTAATTGCTACTACATAGTAAAATGCCAAGCATTTTACCAACATTTTATATAATCCTCACAACATTCCTACACGATAGGTCTTATTATTCTCACATAGTAGATAGGGGAACTAGAGGTCTGAAAGTTTAGGTTGTTTACCCAATGCCATCAACTAATAAACGGTAGGGCTGGTATTTGAATCCATGTCTGTCTGACACTAAGAGACCCGTTCTTTACACTATGACATACATTTTCAGTAGAGGTTATATCACCTCCAAGGAAATAAAAATTAAAGGAAGTAGACATCAAAAAATTCTTAGATACTGCAATGGGTTGTGGCCCTCCAAAGTTCAATTTTGCTGATGAAATCTTTTTCTTTAATATTTAATTTCTCTTATTGAAGAAAATTTAAATTTAATTTTATTTTTATACTTAGGAGGATAATTGTGAAAAAGAAAAAGTTGAGAAACAGTGCACTATACCATACTCTGCCTCCAACCATTTTGGTTAATAATGAGTTAACATGTACACTACTCACATGCCACATACATATTATCTACATATTGTCTACATATATACATTATATAGAATACATGTAGAGAAAATGGCTCTACCTTCAATTTTATTTTATTTTATTTTTAATTCTTTTAATGTTTGTTTATTTTGAGAAAGAAAGAGAGAGAGAGCAGGGGACGGACAGAGAGAGTGGAGAGAGAGAGAATACCAAGCAGGCTCTGCACTGTTAACCGCAGAGCTCAACACAGGGCTCAATCCCACAAACCATGACATCTTGACCTGAGCCAAAACCAAGAGTTGGATGCTTAACCGAGCCACCCAGGCACCCCTCTCCTCAATTTTATAATTCCCAAGTTGCACTTATATTTGAAAAGAACCACAGTATAAACAAAACTATATATGTTATAGGTCCCCAAGATAGTAATGATAGGATAGGAAGTAGTAAGTCCAAAGAGTATTATCTAAAAGTCTTCATGAATATCTATTATATTGCTACTCTAGCATTATACCAGTAGGTTGTTGTTTCAAAAACTTGGGAATTTCCTGGGTGAAATCTGAAACTGGCCCAGTATGTGAAGGGCAAGGAGAGATCAGAGAAAAAGGGAGACCACACCAGATTGGTAGGTGACAGGTTTAGCATGGGAATTTACTTACAAGGCTTATCTTGGGTGGCCACAAGGTGAGTAGATCTCCATACCCACCCACCAGAATCTTAAAAGTTTATACAAAGGCCTGAACTGGGTTCAATCACATATTCCATCCTGATGGTCTCAAAAACACATTACTTTCTCAAGGCTGTGTCCTTGAGGTAGCCTGTAATGTGGCAAAGACAATCAGAACACATGTTTCAAGTGTGTAGGAGAAGGTTAGGAGTCTCCAATTGCCTGGGACCAACTTGAGGGTCAACTGGTGGTTATGTCCACTTGATGACCTCCTTCAAAATAAATACTAGAGGAAGCTTTCTCTGATATGACATGGCTAAATGTCAAATTATTTCAAAGTTTTAAATATCTGGAGGCAAAAATCAAATCATTCAATTTTGTATCTCCTATAGCACAGCACATCATATAAACTAGTCAATCAATAAAAATTAAATAGAAAATGGAATTTCCATTACCATACTGAGGTTATCAGTCACATAATCAAATACACACAATAATAAAACAATTTTAAGCAAATTTTAATTAGTCTTCACTGATTTAGAAGACTTTTTTCTACTTTCTCTAGAATCATTAATTTTAAAACATTTTTATTCTGTAACAGACGGAAGCGTAGCACAAAAAACTTCAAATTTAATATCTCCTCTAAAAAACTAGTAAGTTGATTTACCAAGTTGTCACTACTGTCCTATGAATATCACACAAAGAGGTATTTGAGGATACTAGCAAGTGCTCAAATATTGAACTCAGACTGGCTGAAGTCAATGATAAAGGCTACCCTACAGCAGGCTGAAAGGTCACCTTTAGGAAGGTGACTCTTTAAGCCAAAGAGTCAACATGTTTATGCTCCTATCAAGGAAACATAGAAATTGTGACAATCAGAAGCATGGTGTCATAATGCTTATTTGCCCAAGGCAAAGAGGGCTCTGAACAATTTCCTCAAAAAAGTTATTGCTTTGAAACTCACAACCCAGTAATTAAGAAGGACTTCTTTGTGAGCAGCATTCTAGAAAAATACTCTGAGGTTTCTAGCTAGTGAAATAAAAATTATTTGAGAATGTTACCCAACTTCAATGTGAAGAAACAGGGTAGGACCTTAGCTGGCCCAGCCTGGATCTTGTGTGGCCACCCTTGGACCAATCACTGTGGCTTGAATGTCCAGACCTGAATTTTGTGGCCTCCTCCACAGACAAAAAGTTGGGGCCTTGTGATTGGTAACCCCACCAGAATCACACAATTTGAGGGAGAAAGGAACAGTTCTTATAAGAAGGGGTAGGAGGCATGGTTACAAGAATCAGGAATGCAGGACAGACAAAAGTAGCAGATATCTACTACACCAATGATGTGTATACAAATAATCTAGAGACCCTGTTAAAACGCAGATTATGATTCAGAAGGCCTGAGGCAAAGCCTGAGGTCGTATATATCTAAAAAGTTCCTAGGTGATGTCACAGTCCACACTTTGAATAACAAAGCACTAACCTTCTTTTTCTATGCATTGCCCACCTATGTTTAATGTGGTAGATGCTCTAAAGTTTCAGACTCACCCACAGTAATGAATGCAATCTGACATGCTTGTCTGAATATGATGCCTTCTCAGGACCAGCTGTGTCCCCGTCACAACACTGAAATAGCAGAGGTGTTGCATGTCAGGATCGAGACATATTGGCAGAACTCTGTGATAAAAACACTTTACAATTTCATAGCACCTTTCATTCCAAAGTGTTTCAGAAGCTATATACATTCAGCACCACAGAAAGATGATAGAGGCAGCAGACTCCATGGGGTGAAGGAGGTGTCAAGGGATGGAGTGGGGGTGGAGGGATAAGTAGGCCAAGGACAGTGGAACGTTTCTCTATTAAAGGCAACACAACACCAAAATATTCTCAATGGAAAAGAATAAAACCCAAAAATCTTTAAGGTTCATGCCCAAAGAATGATAATGTAAAGATTAATGTTCAGAATCATTTTCATACAATCATCTTCTCTCAATAAATTGCCTATTCACATGGGTATTCTGTAAGCACAGAGGAAAAGAAAAGAAAAAAACAAGAATACTTAAGATATCAGGAAATCTATAAGGTCTGAATCCAGTAACTCTGGCCTATATAGACTATCTGAGTCTTCTTGATTAAACAATTAAGTCCTAAAATGTTAGAAGTAGCTTTTCATAACATATTTAGTGGCATGGGAAGTAGCTTTGTTTGCACAGAATTTAGTAAAAGAAATGATTTTTCCAAATACTACAAAATGCAAACATCTAACTTAACTTTAATATACCTGATGACAATGTGGATAATTTGTATATGTTCTGGAGGGGGGAAAAGTCATTTTATGACAGAGCTTGAAAATGGAAACTTTTTAATGACTCCTGGAGTGTTTGCCTTTAAAAGAAATCCATTTTCTAGCACTGCTGTTTCCCATTTGTTACCAAGGACTCCTGCGGGGCTTCCAGTGACTTGGAAAGAGTTCTATTTTCACTTCTGCTGACTCCTGTGACCACATCCAGATGATAAATGAGGACCCACAAGCTCCCACAAGACAGTTTCAAAGAGTCTGTGCTCCAGGCAGTATGTGGCTACCTGCCAGGGAAGCACATACCAAATTAAAAGGGCGAGGAGAGAAATCCTTCGCTATTTCATGTTTCCTGGGATTTCCAATGAACTCATTGGGTTAGTCTTCTTCTTTTTTTTTTTTTTTTTAATGTTTTAATGTTTACTTATTTTTGAGAGAGAGAGAAAAAGACAGAGCACAAGTTGGGGAGGGGCAGAGATAGAGGGAGACACAGAATCCGAAGTAGGCTCCAGGCACCAAGCTGTCAGCACAGACCCCGAAGCGGGGCTCGAACCCACAAACTGTGAGATCATGACCTGAGCCGAAGTCAGTCATTTAACTGACTGAGCCACCCAGGCACCCTAACTGCATTAGTCTTCTTTGTGAAATGTTTTAGTAAATGTCCTTATTTGTGAACATTCACAAAAACCTCAAGATAACAAGGAAAAAGAAAACAGGATTCTTAGACCACAAATCCATCTTTCCACTCCTTTTTATTCACTATCCTGTCTTTTCCCCTCCCACTTTCACTTGAGACAAGGTGGTGAAACCTTCCCCAGCCAGCAGATAACAGTGGTCACTCCATCAGGAGGATGTAATCTTGAATCACAGAGTTATTGCTTTGTCAGAGAAAAAAAAGCATGCTACTCATATCCCACAAAGAGATTTTCCATTAGGGAAAATCATTAAAATGCCCCATTCCCTGCCCCCTCACACTGTAATTCTGGGCTACAGGCACAGTTCTGCTCAAAAGCCTATTTTTATAAATGATGAAAAGTAACTGATGCATCTGGTTATCTCTCAGAATTTTGTCAGTTCCACAACTAGAAATGGTGCTGCCAGGCTCACTCCAAAGGAGGCTAGTGGTGAAGTGTAGGCTTCAGATAAGGATTTACACTGAGAGTCCAGCTCCAGAAACTGCACAAAAGATTATAGATATGAGACAGGCAAAGAGAAAGCTGCAATCATAAAATTAGAGTTAATGCAATCTTGTGGAAAAATGAATACATTCCATTTTGGTTTACTACACATTTGACAATAGCACAGAAACAAAACTGAATGTACACCTTGAGAATTATAATACATATAACTACCAGCTTGGAATAACAATATAAAAAGAAAAGAAAGTTACGAGTTAAATGGCACATTTTAAGCAATGAAGTCTTTGGAATTAAATCTTTGTTTGACTCATCATTTGACTAACTGATAGTCCATTTGTTTCTCAAAGATTTAAGTTGGCTCAACATTTAATTAATGTCAAACACATAAATATGGATTTATGCATCCAGGCACAGTTCTAGGAATTGGGGACTCTTGGCAATCAAGACAACTATGGCTTTGCCTCTTAAAGTTTCCTTCTAACATTATGGTCTGGTTGACCATGAGGAATGTAATTGTCCCAGTATGAACTACTGAAACTAGAACAGTACTATTGAGACCTTTATCATACTTGCATCATCTGCTACCTTTTAAACACATATTTACTGAGTGGAAGTGTTTATCTTTAACACAAAATTAACCATACCAATCTGTACAATCTGTAAATTTTAACAAGTTTTCTTCTGCTGACTGAGTCTACACTCATTAAAGACACCTTAACATGGATAATAAAATATTTTCAGAGTTCAGATAACAGTTCAGTGTAACTTAATTTAACTCCAAAAACACCTATTAATGGTCTTTGAAGTGTAAAGCATAACGTGTGGCCCCCAAGAAGCACAAAACCAATTAAGACATGGTGCCTACTCAGGCTGTTTAAGTAGCATTCAGGAGATATTTACATGAAGAACAGGTATAGAAATTAGAATAAGGTGTAGACTGTAACATAGGTTTAAATTTATGCTCCAGGTATATGTGGAAACAAAAGGTTAACTTTAGCTAAGACAACTGGAAAAGATCTCTACAGCAGCTGAAATTGCAAAAATGCCATGAAGAATGAATTAAGCTCATCAAGCAGATTGGGTAAGGGCAGAAGGGTATAATGGTTAAGAACGGTTAAGTGACAGAATTCTGGCAATCTTTCCTACTAGCTATAAAACTTGGTCTAGTTTCTCATTTGTGAACAGGGACAATGTAAAAATATATCATAAAGATGCTATAAATATTAAAATAAGATGATTCACGTAAAATCTTTTACAGAGTGCCTGTTATATAGTGCTCAATAAATATTAGTTTCTATTATTATTATAGAGTAAGAGTGGAGGAAGAGGAGTAGGGAAGTATAGATTACGCTTAAGGAATAGCCGAAGAGGCACGTGCAGGGCTTATTGAAAAAGGAACCTTGAGAAATAGATTATTGAGGGCCTCAAAATACAAGAAAAGTAAATGACCTTTATTAGAAAAGTAATAAAAAACCACTCAAGAATTTGGAGTAAAGGAATAAGTGACATAACCAAACCATAATTAAATTGTGTTTCACTCTTACCAATTTTAAGATATTTCTAAAGCCTTGTTAAGATGAATAGTTATGCAACAATCAGGAATTTGGGTACTGCTAATTAATAGCTACTATTCACCAAGCACTTAAAATACACAAGCATTGTGTTCAGTACTGTGCATTTTTCTAAATCTTTACCAAAAAAATATATAAATCACGTATAACAGATATACATAACAAATGAGAAAACTAAGATGCAAATAGATTTTTAAAAATCTCAAGGTCACACAACTAAAAGAAAAGTGAATATTATACAACAATGAATTCTTCAACAAACTTAATAGTATGGTTCTGGTTTGTTCTATCCTAATGTATATCACACTTCATTGTATTTGACTGCTTGTCTGCTACCCTACTAGAGTGAAAGTTCCTTGAATTGGGGACTATACATCAGTCACCATTGTGATCTAGGCAATTAACAACCATGTTGTGAATAAATAAATAAATGAATAAATATAATTTTACAGCAGAATTTTCCTTAAATAGCATATTTATTAGCTTCATCTGACTCATTGCAAGCCTGCTAGAGTTATTTCTAGAATATATGTACAGAGTTTGTACTTTAAACTTTTTAAACTTTATAACAGAATAGTTTTAGAAAGTTTCCTGGCCTGATTAATGTATTATACCCTTTAAAATATGAACAAAACAACACTTTCAGAATATTTGATTCATGCACCTTGTATCTGTGCCATCTACAACCTCATGGTTTTTGTTAAATACTTTATATTATTCTAGACAGGGAAAGTTTCAAATTTCTATTCTTTGAGTAATCTTTTCCATGAAAAGGAAAAAAAAAGGTATTTCTTAAAACAACTATATTTAGAGTTCTCTAGAGTCAATGTGACCCACATTTAGCCCAGTCAAAAAAGAAAATGTACAAAAAAAAAAAAAAGATAGAAATATGAAACACAATAATTCTAAAAATGGGTAATGAGTAAGGTTAAAAAAATACAAACACTTCAGATCATTTAAGTATGGGTTTTGCTTGGATGACTGATGTTGATTCTCTGGCTCCAGACTAACATGATATAAACAGAAATTATACTGTCATTTGTTTAATATATTGATTGAAACTGATATTATCTACTACACATTACTATGGATAATCTTAAATGGCTTGGAATTTAAAAGAAGAAAGCCCATAAGACAATTTGATTTTTCCAGAAGATTCACAACCCAAATTATTTTTTTCTTTGGTTCAGCACAATCAATGTGAGGCTTATAATAATTCATAAAGGCTAAAGGATAGCTAGAAAAATCAAGTTCTGGGATTTTTAAATTGCCAAGAATAATCCAAATAGAGAATGATGCAGACAGAAAATATACATATATATGTATCCGGATTGGATGATTACCAAAGATCTTAATTTCTGCATTATGACTTTTAAATATTTCATGTTTTCTACAGTTGTAATAAAGAATCTGATTCCATTTATAATGTTTGACTGCCAACAGCTTTTAACGTCCATCACCACCCTTCCTTTTCTGTCCCTCAAATGCCCAAGCTAATGAAAAGCCCCAGATGCTGCCTCTTTTGGTGCCAGTGGGAAGTTCAAACCACATAATCCCTGGGCCATGTGCCAGAACCCATGCCCCTCGACCCATCCCCTAACTACAGTAAAAGCTAAACCAACCTCCTTTCCCTTCTATTTCACACTATCTCTGGACCTGCTTAGGACACTAACTTGCATTTCACAGAAAGCTCATTTTCAAGTAATAAACCTTTTCATACCCACTCGGTGCATGTGTGATATCATCACTTACACCATCAAAATAAAATTTTGGGTTAGAGTTCATCTACCTCTACAGAGTGGGTGACAACGGCCAATGTATATTATTTTTATTATTTAAAAAGCACATGGAGGTACCTGAGAGGTTCAGTCAGTTAAGTGTCTGAATCTTGATCTCAGCTCAGGTCTTAATCTCAGGGTTGTGAGTTCAAGCCCTGTACTGGGCTCCATGCTGGGGGTGAAGCCTACTTTAAATAAATAAATAAATAAATAAATAAATAAATAAATAAATAAATAAAGCTCATAAAAATGAATGGAGTGTAAAGGTATTGATGAATCTTATCAGCTTACACCATGTCTCTCATACACACACATGCATTTACATACACACTAACACACACACACACACACACAAGATAAAATATATGTAACTTTTCAATGCATATTTCCCAGATATTTTGTAACAATAATTTTACATCAGTGCATGGAAGAAATTAAACTATTTCTTTCAAATAATCTGTGGAAATATTATATGGTATGAATAACTGACAAAATGGACAGTGAGGAAATTTTGATCAGAGTATATTGTGAAAACAAAAGTATAAAAGTAAACATTTATCAACTGCTATTGTGAACTAATCTCTAGCATAAAAAGTTTCATATGTATTAACTCCTTTAGCCCTTATAACAACCCTATGCAGTAGATATTTTTAGGATCTCATTTGACAGATGAGGAAACTACATCCCAAGGAGATTAAGTAACTTGCTCAAAATCATAAAGTTAGTAAGTGGAAGAGGTGAGATTTGAAAAACCAGAAAACATGCTTCCAGAATGACATATCATAAAATATCTCCTTAATCACCTTCTCTATAAAATTTAATAACACTGATTATTAGAGGATGATTCAAGATGATGGTGTATGAAGATCCTAAACTCACTTCCACCCACAGACACACTGAATCTACAGTTACATATGGAATAAATTCCCCTTGAAAAAGATGTTAAAACTAGCTGAATACTTCTTCACAACAAACAGTAAAAGGACCAGATCAAGATGGTTAGGAGAGACAGAGAGGTAGTCTTGCCAAAAATCCCATCCCTGGAACAGGAAGGATCTCAAAAACCAGAGCTTCTCTCTGAGGAGTGAGGGATTTGTGCCCCACAGGCACTCCAACACCTAGGACCTACAACATAAATATGAGACCCCAAAATATCTGGCTTTGAAAATATCCAGGAGACCCAAAGGGCAATAGGAAACTGAGAAACTTGCCTTAAAGAGCTTGTATACAGACTCAGTCACCCCAGGGACCAGTGAAAATTAGCAGTTTGAAAAGCACTTAGACTATATGTGAAGATGATTACTTTGGTAATCTTACAGCATCTTCCAAAGGGGCAGGGGCCTGTTGGGACACTCTCCGAAGTTGAGCCACTGACAGGCACTATTTTTGTGCTCTCCCTCTACCATGATAATTTTGATGGACATGTCCAGACCCTGTGCTCTTCCACTGCTTGCTAAAGAAAATAGTTGCACCCCAGCCTTGCATTTTCCTATCTCCCTGTGAAAACAGGCAGGCATGCCCCTGCCCTGCACTCTCCAGCTGCCTTGCTAAGGCCAAGGAGCATGTGCAGTCCACAATAAGTGATGCCCCTTGATCACCTAGTTCTGGTGGCCAGAAAGAAGGTTGCATTTTGGCAGACTACCACCCCAGGGCACCACACAGACAGCAAACTGAAACACACTCCCAGACCTTTTGTTAAAAAGGCATATTTACTTGTACTAGAGCTTTAGCCTAAAGGGCAGACTTCAGGTTTGCCACATATCTGTAGGCTACAAATGTAGGCAGGAAATGTAGGCAGAGGGACACCTCTTCGTGCTCTCTCTAGGCCTTACTACAGCTCAGTGGTGTCTCCCAGAAAAGAGCTTATACACTTGTCTGTATCTCCAGTTTTTTCAACTGTCACCCAGGGAACATCTCTAGATTTTCTGGTCTGGAGGATAACAGAGTTTCATCGTGGTACCAAGGAACTGATATATTTATATACTTAAAAGCTCCTGCCTGAACAACAGATGTTGCGAGGATGCAGAGAAAGGGGAACTCTTTTGCACTGCTGGTGAGAATGCAAACTGGTGCAGTGACTCTGGAAAACAGTATGGAGGTTCCTCAAAAAATTAAAAAAAGAACTACCCTATGACCCAGCGATTGCATGACTAGGTATTTACCCAACGGATACAGGTGTGCTGTTTCAAAGGGGTACATGCACCCTAATGTTTATAGCAGTACTATTGACAATAGTCAAAGTATGGAAAGAGCCCAAATGCCCATCGATGGATGAATGGATAAAGAATGATGAATGGTATATATATAATGGAGTATTACTTGGCAATCAAAAAGAATGAAATCTTGCCATTTGCAACTATGTGGATGGAACTAGAGGGTATTATGCTAAGAGAAATTAGTCAGTCAGAGAAAGACAAATATCATATGACTTCTCTCACATGAGGAATTTAAGATACAAAACAGATGAACATAAGGAAAGGGAAGCAAATATAATATAAGAACAGGGAGGGGGATGAAACATAAGAGACTCTTAAATATAGAGAACAAACAGAGGGTTGCTAGAGGGGTTGTGGGAGAGGGGATGGGCGAAATGGGTAAGAGGCATTAAGGAAGACACTCGTTGGGATGAGCACTGGGTGTTATACATAGGTGATGAATCACTGGAATCCTGAAATCACTGTTGCACTATATGCTAACTGGGATGCAAAAAAAAAAAAAAAAAAAAAAAAAGCTCCTGCCTGAGGGGCTTGGCTTCTAATTAGGCTGAAACTAGGTGCTGACTAAGAGTCCTCTCTTTGGAACACTGACAGGGCTTGGCACAGCCTCAACAACTGGGAACAATCATGAATAATCAGGCTGCTTAGACAATTACAAGGATTTGAAAGAGAACCAAGAGCTAGGGCAAAGTTTAAAGATAAGGTCCATCTCCTACAAAAGGCTATTTATTGAAGATTGGAAGAGATAGCTATTTCTTAATACACAGAAACAGAGAATCAAGCAAAATAAGAAAACAGAGGAATATGTTCTAAACAAAAGAACAAGCTAAAACTACAGGGGAAAAAAACCTTAATGAAACAGAAATAAATAATTTATCTGATAAAGAGTTCCAAGTAATGGTCATAAAGATGCACATGGAACTTGGGAGAAGAATGAATAAACATAAGGAGAACTTCAACAAAGAGAAAATATAAGAAAATACCAAACAAGTCACAGAGCTGTCTTTAGCTGTCAAAAACTAGGGTTCAACAGCAAATTAGATGAAGTAGAAGAAAGGGTCAGCAATCTAGAAGATAGAATAATGGAACTCACACAAACAGAACAGAAAAAAAGAAATTCAAATGTGAAGATAACTTAAGGGATCTATAGAACAATATCAAACAAAATAACATTTGCATTAGAAGGGTCCCAGAAGGACAAGAGAGAGAGAAAGCAGCAGAGCTTATTTGAAGAAATAATGGCTGAAAACTTTCCTACCTTGAAAAATTAAAAAGACATCCAGATCCAGGAAACCCAAGAATTACAAATAAGATGAGCCCCCAAGATCCATACTAAGACACATTATAATTAAAATGTCAAGTGGTGCCTGGGTGGCTCAGTCAATTCTTGATCCCAGCTCAAATCTTGATCTCACAGTCATGAGTTTTGGCCTCACACTGGGCTCCACACTGGGCATGGAGCCTACTTAAAAAAAGAAAAAAAAAGTCAAAAGTTGAAGATAGAGGAAAAAATATTTAAAGCAGCAAGAGGAAAACAATTTCCACAAGACCTCCACAAGAAGAATGAGTAGATTTTTTTAGCAGCAACTTTGCAGACCATAAAGGAATGAAATGATATATTCAAAGTTCTGAAAGGAAAAAAGCTTCCAACCAAGAATACTTTACCCAACAAGGTTATCATTCAGAATTGAAGGAGCTTCCCAAACAAGAAAAAGCTAAAGGAGTTCATCACCACTAATTCTACCTTAAAAAAATGTTAAAGGGCCTTCTTAAGCTGAAAAGAAAGAGCATTAATTAATAACAAGAAAACATATGAAAATATAAATCTCATTGGTAAAGATAAATATATAGTAAAGGTAGTGAATTAATCAGTTGTAAAGCTAGTATAAACATTAAAAAACAAAAGTATTGAAAATAACTATAATTACTATAATCATTTAAGGGATGCACAAAATTTTTAAATGTGAAATGTCTCATCAAAACATAAAACATGGGTGTGGGGATCTATGAAAGTGTATAGTTTTAGAATATATATGAACTTAAGTTTCTAGCAACTTAAAATAGACTGATTAGGCTATTATATGAGAGCTCACAATACCCACAAAACAAAAAACTTATAGGAGATAAAAGAGGCAGAGGAAGAAGAAGGAGGAGGAGGAAGGAAGGAATCTAAGCATAACACTAGAAAGTCATCAAACCATAACAGAAAAGAGCAAAAGAAGAACAAAGGAGCAGAGAGAAACTACAAAACAGTCAGAAAACAACTAACAAAATGACAATAAGTACATACCTATCAATAATAACTTTACATTTAAATGGACAAAGTTCTCCAATCAAAAGACACAGAACAGCTGAGTGGATAAAACCAACAAACCACCACCACAACAAAAACCAAGACCATCTATATGATGCCTACAAGAGACTCACTTCCAATGTAAATAGACACACACATGGGAAGCAAAGGGATGGAAAAAGATGTTTCACAGAAATGGAAATCAAAAGAAAGCCAGGGTAGCTATACTTATATCAAATAAAGTAGACTTTAAAACAAAGACTGTAATAAAAGATAAAGAAGAGCATTACATAATAATAAAGGGGGTCAATCCCATAAAGGGATAAACATTTGTAAATATTTATGCATCCAACATAGGAACACCTAATATATAAAGTAAATATTAACAGATCTAAAGGAAGAAATTGATAGCAATACAATAATAGTAGGGGACATTAATATTCCACTTACACCAATGGATAGATCATCCATACTGAATATCAATAAGGAAACATCAACCTTAAACAACACATTATACCAGATGGACTTAATAGATATATAGAGAACATTCCATCCAAAAGCCACATAAAACACATTCTTTTCAAGTGCACATGGAGTATTCTCCAGGATAAATCATATGTTAGGCCACAAAACAAGTCTTAATAAATTTAGGAAATTTTGAATCATATCAAGTGTCCTTTCTGACCACAATGGTATAAAACTAGAAATCAATTTCAAGGAAAAAAACTCAGAAGATCACAAATATGTGAAGATAAAATAACATGCTACTGAACAATCAATGCATCAATCAATGCTTCATTCAATGAAGCAATCAAAGGAGAAATCAAAATAATACTTTGATACAAATAAAAATGGAAATACAACTTACTAAAATCTACGGGATGCAGTAAAAGTGGTTTTAAGATGGGGTGCCTGGGTGGCTCAGTTGGTTAAGCGGACGACTTCAGCTCAGGTCATGATCTCATGGTCCATGAGTTCGAGCCCTGTGTCGGGCTCTGTGCTGACAGCTCAGAGCCTGGAGCCTGTTTCAGATTCTGTGTCTCCCTCTCTCTGACCCTCCCCCGTTCATGCTCTGTCTCTCTCTGTCTCAAAAATAAATAAACGTTAAAAAAAATTTTTTTTAAAGTGGTTTTAAGAGAGAAGTTCATAACAATACAGGCCTACCTCAAGAAACAAGAAAAATCTCAAATAAAAAATTTAACTTTACACTTAAACTAGAAAAAGAACAAATGAAGCCCAAAATTAGCAGAATGAAGTAAGATCAGACTAAAAATATACAAAATAGGGGCGCCTGGGTGGCTCAGTAAGTTGAGTGTCTGACTTCAGCTCAAGTCATGATCTCATGGTTCGTGGGTTTGAGCCCCACGTCAGGCTCTGTGCTGACAGCTCGGAGCCTGCAGCCTGCTTCAGATTCTGTCTCTGGCTCTCTTTCCCCCTCCCCCACTTGTGCTTTGTCTCTCTGTCTCTCAAATAAATAAACATTTAAAAATAAATAAATAAATAAAAACAAAAATATATAAAATAGAGACTAAAAAGACAATAGAATTGGTCAATGAAATAAGCCAGTTCTTTGAAAAAATTAAAAAACTGATAAACCATCAGCTAGATTCATCAAGAAAAGAGATTCAAATAAATAAAATCAGAAATGAAAGAAGTTACAAGTGATACCACAGAAATACAAAGTATTATAAGAGACTACTAGGAATAATTATAAGCCAACAAACTGGACAACCTAGAAGAAATGTATAAATTCCTAGAAACATACACTGTTCCAAGACTGAATCATGAATAAATAGACAATATGAATGGACCAATTACTACTAAGGAGTAATCAAAAACTTCCCAACAAACAAAAGCCTAGGACCAGATGGCTTCACTGGTAAATTCTACTGAACATTTAAACAAGACTTAATACCCATCTTTTTCAAAATCTTTCAAAAATTTGAAGAGCGTATTCTTCCAAATTCATCTTATGAGGACAGCACTACCCTACACCAAAATCAGACAAGGACACCACAAAAAAGAAAACTGTAGGCCAATATCCCAGATGAATATAGATGCAAAAATCCTCAATAAAATATTAGCAAACTGAATTCAACAATACAGTAAAAGGATCATATAGTATGATCATGTGGTACTTACTCCAGGGATGCAAGAATGGTTGTACATCCACAAATCAATCAAAGTGATATACCACATTAACAAAATTTAAAAAAAAATAATCCTATGACCATCTCAATAGATGCAGAAAAAGCATTTGATGAAATTCAACATCCATTTATATAAAAACTCTGTGGGTACTAAAAAAATGGGTATATACAGAATGTACTTCAGCATAATAAAGGCCATATACAAGCCTACAGCTAACATCATACTCAGTGGTGAAAAGCGAAAAGCTTTTCTTCTAAGATCAGGAACAATTCAAGGATGCTCACTCTTGACACTTTCATTCAACATAGTATTGGAAGTCCTAGTCAGAGCTATTACGCAAGAAAAATAAATAAAAGGCATCCAAATTTGGAAGGAAGTAGTAAAATTGTCACTATTTTTGTGGACAACATGACTTTTGTATATAGAAAACTTTAAAGATTACGTGGAAAACAACTGTTTAAATAAACTAATTCACTAAAGTTGTAGGGTATAAAATCAACATACAAAAATCTGTTCTATTTGTATACACTAAGAATAAACTACCAAAACAAAAAATTAAGAATACAATCCCATTTAATTAGTACCCAAAATCTATAAAGAACTTATCAAACTCAACACCCAAAAACTAAATAACCCAGCTAAGAAATGGGCAGAAGACATGAATAGAAACTTTTCTAAAGAAGACATCATATGGTTAACAGACACGTGAAAAGATGCTCAACATCACTCATCATCAGATAAATACAAATCAAAACTACGATGAGATACCACCTCACACCTGTCAGAATGGCTAAAATTAGTAACACAAGAAATAACTGGTGTTGATGAGGATGTAAAGAAAGGGAAACCCTCTTGAACTGTTGGTAGAAAAGAAAACTGGTGCAGTCACTCTGGAAAACAGTATGGAGGTTCCCCAAAAAACTAAAAATAGAACTGCCCTATGACCCAACAATTACACTATGAGGTATTTACCCAAAGGATACAAAAATGCTTATAGAAGCATTATCAACAATAGCCAAACTATGGAGAGCCCAAATGTCCATCAACTGATGAAGGGATAAAGAAGAGGGGATATAATAATGGAATATTACTTAGCCATCAAAAGGAATGAAATCTTGCCATTTGCAATGATGTGGATGGAGTAGAATGTGTTATGCTAAGTGAAATAAGTCAATCAGAGAAAGACAAATACCACATGATTCACTCATATGTACAATTTAAGAAACAAAACAGATGAACATATGGCAAGGGCGGAGAGAAGAGAGGGAAACAAACCACAAGAGACTCTTAACGATAGAGAACAAACTGAGGGTTGATAGAAGGAGGTGAGTGGGAGATGGGCTAGATGGGTAATGGGTATTAAAGAGGGCACTTATTGTGATGAGCACTGGGTGTTGTATGTAAGTGATGAATCACTGAATTCTACTCCTGAAACCAATATTAGACTGTATGTTAACTAAAATTTAAATAAAATTAAAAAAGAACACAATCCCATTTAAAATTTCACCAAAAACAATAAAATTCCTAGGAATAAATTTAACCATATCCACCAAACACTATAATAAAACACTGATGAAAGAAATCAAAGAAGGCACAATTAAATGGAAAGATATTCTGTGTTCACAACTTAGAAGAATTAATACTGTTAAAATGTTCATATTAGTGAAAGCAATCTACAGATTCAATGAAATCTCTACCAAAATTCCAATGGCATTTTTCACAGAACTAGCACACATAATTCTAAAATTTGTATGAAACCACAAAAGATCCCACATAGCCAAATCAAATCTGAGAAAGCACAGTGCAGGTGGCATCATGCTCCCTGATTTCAAACTATACTACAAAGCTAAAGTAACCAAAACAGCATGTTTCCATAAAAGCAGACACAGATCAGTAGAATAGAGTAGTGAAACCAGACAATAGTCAATTAATCTAAGACAAAAGAGAAAAATAATTACAATGAAAAAAGAATAATCTCTTTAATTAATGGTGCTGGAAAAACTGGACAGTCACATGCAAAACATTGAAACTAAAATGCTATCTTATGTCATACACAAAAATTAACTCAAAATAAATTAAAGACTTGACCATAAGACCTGAATCATAAAACTCCTGGGAGAAAACATAACTGATAATCTCCTTGACATTGGTCTTGGTGATGTTTTTTGGGATTTAACTCTAAGAACAAGGGCAACAAAAGCCAAAATAAATAAGTGGGGCTACATCAAACTAAAAGCCTCTGCACAACAAAGAAAACATCAACAAAATGAAAAGGCAACCTATTGAATAGGAGAATACATTTGCAAATCATGTAGCTGATAAGAAGTTAATATCCAAAATATATAAAGAATTCATATAATCAAATAGCAAAAAGATAATAACAATCCAATTTTTTAAATGGGCAGAGGGTAGTTCTAATTAAAAAAAAGTGGGCAGAGGTTCTGAATAGACACTTTTCTAAAGAAGACATACAGATGGCAAACAGGCACATGAAAAGATCCTCAGCATCACTAACCACCAGGGAAATGCTAATCAAAACCACAATGAGCTATTACCTCAGACCTATTGGGATGGCTATCATTAAAAACAAAATAAAAAATACAGGTGAGGATATGGAGAAAAGGGATTCATCATGCACTGTTGATGTGGGAATGTAAATTGGTACAGCCACTGTGGAAAATAATTTAGAGTTTCCTCAAACAATTAAAAACAGAACTACCATATGATCTAGAAATTACACTTCTGGATATTTATTTGAAGAAAGTGAAAACATAAATTCAAAAAGATAAATGCACCCCTATGTTCAGTGCAGTATTATTCACAATAGTCAAGATATGGAAACAACCTAAGTGGCCATCAATGGATGAACGGATTGATCTATCTATATCTATCTCTCTCTCTCTCTCTCTCTCTCTATATATATATATATATAGATAGATAGATAGATAGATAGATAGATAGATAGATATACACACACACAGTGGAATACAACTCAACCATAAAAAGGAATGAAATCTTGCCATTTGCAACAACATGGATGAACCTAGGGAGTATTAAGTGAAATAAGCCAGACAGAAAAAGGCATATATTCTATGATCTCACTTATAGGTGGAATCTAAAAGTCATAAAAAGCCAATTCATGGAAATGGACAATAGAGTGGTGGTCACCAGAGGGAAGGGGGTTTGGGGAGTGGATAAAATGGGTGAAAGGAGTGGGGAGGACTTTCAGTTGTAAGATGAATAAAGTTAGGGGATATGGTGTGCAACACGGTTAGTATAGCCAATGGTATTGTGGTACATATTTGAAGGTTGCTGGGACAGTGGATCTTAAAAGTTCTCATCATAAAAAACAAATTGTAACTTTTTATGGTGACAAATGATAACTAGACTTACTGTGGTGAACATTTAGCAGTGTATACAAGTGTTAAATCGTTACATTGTACACCTATAACTAATATATGTAAATTATACCTCAACAAAAGATTTAATAACTCCATTTTTATCATAATTATATTTTACACATGATTTATCTATTCCCTTCTATGAACATTTAAGTTTTCAGCATTTTTCCAGTGATCAAGCCCTAAACTAAATGCAAGCTCCAGAATGACACTTACCATGGATTAAATTCATAGAGCATCCCTTCACATTTTTCCTTTTCCTAATAATGGCCCAATTTTCCTTCATGCATTCATCTCTTCTCCCATACAATCCATATGCATAAAGGGCAATTATCACACTGTGAACTCTAGGAGTAAACCTGACTGGTTTAAATCACCTCTGCCACAGTGATTGGGTCAGGAATACAGACATAAACCAAGTAGCATAGGTCACTGACCTAGCCACAAGGATTAGCTCAGGAATGGGCAAGTTACCTAATTTAGATCAATGAAATGCAGAGAAAGATTTACATAAAACTCCTGGGAAATCATTTTTCTCACTATTAATAATAATATAAAAAACGGGAAAAAAGTCCTCACTTCCTCTGAAAGTCATGAAATAGAACTATGAAGCTTAAAATAACTGCAATCATTTTACCTCCATGAAGGAAGCCAGCCTGAAGATGAAGCCAATACACAGAGGAGGGTACAGCTGAGCAAACTGTGGAGAAACAGCCAGAACTACTGGATTAAGCCAGCCTGAAGCTCGCCTCCTCTGAATTTTCGAGCATGGGAGCTAATAATATTTATGTTTGTTTAAGCTAGTTTAATTTTGTTTTCTGTTACTTGCAGTCCTAACTCACACAAATGTAAAATCAGACTCCCTCTAGTGATTTTATATTGCTCCATCCTTTCAACAAACATCTGTACAAAACACCCTCTTGGTACCAGTATAACATTCCTTTTTCACGTGGAGTGGGACATTAATAACTTTTCTCTAAGATTTGTGGCTGTACATCTGTATTTTTCATTTTTCAGAAATGTTGTTAACTGCCTTACCTCACTATTTCTCATCATATTTACTCCCAGGCTTTTTCACAGTTTGTTCCTGGGTACTACATCATAACAGGGATCAGTGGAAGGAAGCTCAAAAGAGCCTCAAGATTGTTTTCAGTGTTTTATTCCTTATACTCCCTGAGTCACTCTTCACACAGGACTCGGATGTGATGACTGTGGGTACGTGGAAAGTCACTGAAGGATGAAATAATATTGATTGAACTGAGCACTTAGAGCAGTGAAATCTCACACATTAAAAAATAGGGATTTTGGAACAATTGGTAAATGGTTGAATAAATTATATTCTAGGCACTTCAAGAAATTTTGTATAGTTACACAGTTTTTTTTTTTTTATTATGACTCTAGAGACTATGGTAAAATGTGAAGGAAAAAGTGATTAAACTAAATGGAGGAAAAACATACAAAATTGTATACACAATATTTATAATTTATATAATAGCCACAAACCAAACCAAACTAAAACAAAACAAAATATCATTTAAGTTTATTTATTTATTTTGAGAGAGAGAGCACACCCATGAGCATGGAAAGCGGCAGAGAGAGAGGGAGAGACAGAAAATCACAAGCAGGCTTCGGACCCTCAGTGCACGCCCGATGTAGGTCATGTGAGATCATGACCTGAGCCAAACTTCGGATGCTTAAACGACTGAGTCACCCAGGTGCCCCTAAAACATAATTTTTAAAACCCTGAAGCACATAAAAAGTAAACAAAACAAACATGAAAAATATACTAACAATGGTTGCCCTGGGGACTATAGAAATTTTTCCTGTTCTTTTCTTTCTTTTAAAAAAAATTTTTTTAATCTTTATTTATTTTTGAGAGAGAGACAGAGTGTGAGCAGGAGACGAGCAGAGAGAGAGGGAGACACAGAATCCAAAGCAGGCTCCTGACCCTGAGCTGTCAGCACAGAGCCCGACGCGGGGCTCGAACTCACGAACCATGGGATCATGACCTGAGCTAAAGGTGGACACTCAACGGAGCCACCCAGGCGCCCCTTCTTTCACTCTTTTTAATGAACATAGATTATTTAATGAAGGAAAATTTTAATGTTCTAACATAGAAATGCTAGCATCATTTTAACTAACCACATTTTTTTAATTGACAGATTTGTTTGCAATGTACAGAGAGGAAACATTTAGCCTTACACAGCTTGAGGATCTCAATGTGCACTTCCCCAAAGAAGTTTCTAGGTCAAAGGAGATATACAGTATCCAAAATAAGACCTCACCCTCCATAAAATTTAAATAATGTCCCTCAAGTGCTAAGAAACAAAAGACCACCAGTCAGGCTCCCCAGGTCATTTGGCAATCTCTCAGCCTCCTCCAAGAGCAGTATCATGCAAGAAATAATGTAGGGGGGAGGGGACAAAAAAGGGAAGGACAGAGCTGTGAATCAGTCCAACTTAGACTATGCAAAAGAAAGAAGGAAGAGGTAAGGAATTAGATAACACCAGGCTCTATATCGGTATTTACCATTATTTTCCAAAAAGTGAAGCAGAAAGTAAAAGGTGGAAATGAAGGGGAGACAAGAGGAGAATGAAGTGGAAGGAGATAGAATTGGGAGGACAGATTCCAAAGATATGTATATAAAAGAACAAACGATAAACCAGAATTATATAGAGAGATAAAGGATTTAATAGGAAGGACAGAAAGAAAGTGAACAGGCAATCAAAGGAGAAAGGATATTCCCAGTGGTGTCAGAACTGATGATGGAAACCTTAGTGAGACCCTGGGAAGGGAAGGTGGAGGTGAATGACAAATATGCAGCATCAAAATAAATCATCTTTTCTAGATCTTCTGCAGGAACAAATTTTCCAGAGATTTAGATTTGGTAAACAGACCAAGCTGGATCACAGTGAGGAACTTATAGGGGATTTAAGATGTCAAACACACAGAAGCCAAGGTTTGCCTATAAGGTTGAAAATAGCACCATGCATGGCTTTTAGTATTGGGCTTGTTTCAAATAACTGCAGTTCAGAGAGACTTCTCCAAAAACCTAAGACAATACACTAGTTTTTCTTTAGCTGTAATACATAGCAATAATCACGCATATTCGATTTATATAGCCTTGTTAGTTCTCCTCACACCTGAAAACTATGTATTGTGTCCATGTATGTTTTATATTATTTAACATATTTACATTTGGTATTTGAAACCAATTCATTATTTATTTATTACAACATGAAAGAATTGTCTGACTTAAAGAAAAGCAGAGTTGAAAATAATCTATATTTTCTGATTTTTAAAATTAAAATTCTTGAACTGCATACTGTTAACTGAGAGTGAATTTTGTGCTCAAAGTTGCTTTATTAATTTATTAACCTAGGAAGACAAGCATAGCAATTAAGAGCATGGGCTTAGAGTGAAAGAGGGCTGCCTGGGTCCAGACTCCATAGTTTATTGCCATGTTAGGCCTGTTTCCTAAAGTTGCTGATCAGGAATCTCCCCATCTATAAGATGACAACCTCAGTAACTGCCTCATATGGCTATTGTGAGGATTCAACAAAATAATACATAAGAAGTACTTACTATAGTACCTGAAACATAACACTTAGTAAATGCTGTCACTAGTTCTAAAAGTCACCACACTTATTGTCAGTAGCATTGCTAATGTTATTACCAATATTGTTGTCAGTGAGCAGAGGAATTTTATTAAGACAGAAGACATCATTTCTTACTTGTTTTGTTGTGCACTGTATCTCAAACACCCTGAGGTCCCTGATCTTGCATGTATGATTTCCTCTGCCTGGATCCCAGTCCCTGCCTCCTTCATGCTCTCTTTACCTGGCCAACTCCTACTCATCCCCCACTCTCAGCTAAAAGATGGCCTCCTTCTAGAAGTCAGCCTGCTCTCACTCTGAAGGATGGGATTCATACCTAACAACCTGCTCTCCCCCTATACTGTTGTGATCCCATTTCACTGAAATTCTGTGTTTATCTTATTGATCTATATTCCCCCTTATATCACATACACACACACACACACACACACACACACACACACACACACACATACAATTTTAAGCTCCATGAAAACATAAATCTCTTTTTGGCCTTCATTTCTAACCCAAACATGTAGTCAAAGTATAACTGGTACATACTAAGTTCCTAATAAATGTTCTTTTAAATAAATAAAAGACACTTAGCAAATGTTAAGAAGTTTTACAAACCCTATGTGCCAGGCTGAATTATAAAATATCTACTAATCAGAAGCATTTTATAATTACTGAACCATTAAGTTCAATGACTACTTGCAAAGAGTATTCTAAATAAAGTAATTTGACAATAAATAAAGGCATATTTATATAGATCTTTGAAGTAGTAAGCTGAAGAAAGCAATTTAAATAATATGCCCTCAAGCAATTTTTACAAAATTTAGTCCTTTCCCACGCCCAGCTATTTTAGTAGCTCCTTGAATAGAAGTTACTTTTATTGGAAGAGTGATGGAGGATAGCCATCAGAACTGCATGAAAAAAATACATCTAATGAACATTTGTACCTGCTATATGTTAGGTACAGAAGCAGATTCAAAGAAAGATGAAACACAGCCCTTCTTCTAAATAGGTTGACAGGATAAGTGACATAAATAATAGAGAATTTTTTCCATTCACTGACTTCCCTCCACCAAATTCCTGAATTAATGACATTTATTTGTAGTTTATGTACACTTACTTTTGAATCTAGGAAAGGTCATTATTAAAAATAAATATGTGCATTTATTTCCTTTGCAACTGATACGTACTGATGTATTTGAGATAAATTAAGCATGCCAGGTTGTATCACAACTTTATGATTAATTTAGTCTTTTGAAAATAAACCAATTTCTCCAAGAGCACATGCTCATAACATCCATCAAATAGACAAGATGATTTGTATATAGCCTCTAAAATTTTACCCTGCAGCATCTAATTATTTTTCCTTTTGGCAAAAGCTTCTGAACACCTGTTAAAGTCATTATTGTTCAGTCCTTTGGGGGCAATAGGAGAGATCAGCTCCCTCACACACTGCATATTTCTCAAGATTCACCAGGAACCTCATAGACTTGCTGCTGTACAACCTGAGCCATTTAACAGGTGGCTGGTACTGCTTCTCCTCCCCTCCTTCCCCAAAAATAATATCCTAGATTTCTTTTTTTTAATTCCTTTTCTTTTTTCTTATGCAAATATCCAAAGTAGTGGGGACATTCTCAGGAGTAGACAGAATTTAATCCAGAAGATTAACTTCATGAACCTACATGGAACAAGAGCTTTGCTTGTGAAATAAGAGATGGATGGATCTTTTCCTTTTCTCAAAGCTGAGAAAAATGGGTGAGGACTATAAAGATATCAGTCCTTCCATAACATGATAGGTCAATAGAGAAAAAGAAATTCACCTCAACAAAATGAAGGATACTAAATGGGTTACTGAATACTGTGACCATTTCCCTTTGAAAGTTAAGAAAATCTTAATTTGTAATAATATATTCTGCCCTTCCCTCACCAAGGCAAGGCCTGGAGCAGCACTTAGGCTGCATGTGTGTATAAAGAAAGCTTTTGTTTTAATGTGCTAAGGGACTAGGATGTGGTGGTTCCCAGCATCTGGCTGTTGATTATTACCATCCTTCCTTCCTGCAATGCAGTTCATTCTCAATTGGTGACAAATCTTATTTCAAATTCTAAGACTACGGTTTTATTTTCCATTATACTAAGATCTCCTATTGTGTCTTTCAGGATCATGGTAGGAAACAGATTCACTCCAAACCATTTACGTGAAAAGACTCTAATGAAGCAAGAACTTACATAAGTTTTGGGCAGGGTTAAGGTAATAAGCAAGAATGGTGAGGCACCTAGAGACTTCAGTAGTGGGAAGCCATTACAACCAGTAGTGTTGAACCAGGACTATTCCTCAATAGTGTTCCAGGGATGCCAGGGAGAATTGACACTGAGGAGGAGAGACCACGTTGTAGGAGCTGTAATGTAGGAGACATTACAGGAGAATGAGAAAGAGTATATTTTTACCTTTCTCTCCTCCCATTCTCTCATTGATTTCCTATTGGCCAAATTCAACTGGATGTTGGAAATCAGCTCCAAGAGACTCTAGGTGTAGGGAATAGCCTTCCGGAAGTATACACAGAGTAAGGAAGGGCAACAAATAAACTTGGATTGAAACAAACATGTTAAAAAAAAAAAAAAAAAGATAGACATATCCAAATAGAACTCATTAGCAAGTTAGCAAACTGGCCCAGCAATGTTTATCCCCAGTGGTCTAAATAAGACAACCATTAAGAGTTCTCCAGATGAAGACTTTGTAATGCATTTGCGTGTAAGAAATGAAACAAGGGTCTCCCAGAGAAACTTCTTAAAAAGATTGAAAAGATGCTCTCCAAATGGGACAGAAGCTCATAGGTCAACCCTTTATTACTACTGGCACAAAGCAAGAGAGGTTTCTTAGCTTCTGTCCTTCAGAGTTTGGAAGCATGGATCATGATATCTGACTGCATTTGGAAAAATAAGGACAGGCTTCTGGCTAGAGAAGATCCATGGTGGCTGGGTGAAAAGAGAGTAAATTGGTGGGATCATCCGAAATTTCCATGGACTAGGCTGACACTGAGGAACAGATAGATATAAAATAAGTAGGAAAACATTACCCAAGGAGGCTACTTTTCAGGGCCATGAATACAAGCAGATAGAGGCTCTGTGGGTAGACCACAGGATGGGGGTGGGAAGGTAAGGGAGGCAGGCACAGAAGAGGGGTGATGCAGTGTCAAGATCTCTGCAGGAGGAACTCCAAAACACCCCCAAAAAAGTGGTCCATAAGATAGAGCAAGTGCTTGAATGCCTGCCATGATAAAGGGTACAAGAACCAAGACAGAATTACTAACAGTCTATATTAAGTTAAAAGGGCTTTTTCTTTCATTCTCTGCTTCCCTCTTTTTCTTCTCCAAACTTGAAGGAACTTGAATCAGGGGGAAAAGAAGCTGAAGCAAGAAAACTGGGACAACGTCTTACCAGATCTTGCTAGCCAACTAGTGGCCACCCAGTCAACTCAGCAGAGATAGCAGAGAAGCTTTGATTTAGATGAGGGAATGAGAAAGATTTTCCTTTGGATTGTAATGGGCCATTTAATACCTAAAAGTAAGACTGGGTGGGACCAAACACCTGAAATTGACTATGGGGAAGACTGCATAACCACAGAAAAGATTCAGAAATTGTAGGAACCAGTTTCCTCTAAAATGTAAGATGAAGATTGGGGCTGAAAACAGGTAGTGGTATTAAAAGTCTCTATAAAAAGCGGCCAGACCTTCAGATTCCCTTTGTACTTCCTATCCCAGTTATGTGACTATTCTTCTCTAGGATCCCAGCAGAAGACTGTAGTAATAGCCCTCCCTGGAACCAATGAACCACACAGTCACACACAGTCAAAAGTGGGAGCAAAGTTCATAATGGAAGCGAAGTGTCAAATGAAAAGAAGGAGTTATGGTAGTCAACCTACTAACACTGGAAACTCTTAGCCTTTTGTCCACCTGGGACCTAGTTTACACACCTCCCAGCAGGAGTCTAGGATTCTTACTGGTCCAAAAGAGAACACCTTGGTATTAGGAAATTGGATGGCAGGTGTCAAGGGAGGAAGGAAGGCTCACTTACTACTGAATATTTTTTTATTGTTTGAATTATTTACCATGTACATGCATTACCTATTAAAAATAATAAATACATGAACATTTGAAACATAAATATTTAAATATATGAAAATTTAAACTGGAAAATGCCTCAAAGAGATATAAAAAGATAAAGAGTCTGTGAAACAAAAAAGGATGTTGTAACAAAAGAAATATTCTAATATGAAAAAAAAACATTGAAGATGAAACATGATTGCAAAACAAAATATGATAGGATAAAAGTTTCCACAGAGAAAAGGCAAGTTACATCAAAATGCCTGGGAATCAAAATATCTTCTCAGCAGCAAAACTGGGCAATGGAGAAATGTCCTCACAGTTCTGACAGAAAGGTTTTCCTACCAAGAATTCTCAGACAAATCAAATTAGTAATCACTTGAGAGGGTAAAATTATAATATGTGAATTTAATTCCTATCACCTTTTTTCAGGAAGCTACTAGAAGATATGATGCAAGAAAATGAGAGTGAAAATCAAGATATAAGATCGAGAAAACAGAATACCTGACACAGGAGAAAGAATTGAGGCCTCTCTAGGGTTCTGACACAGGAAAATTTGAACCTAGAAAGCAAATAATCAAGAGTGAAGCAAGAGGACAGAAAGCTCCATAAAGGATGTATGAAGAAAGAAAGAAAGAAAGAAAGAAAGAAAGAAAGAAAGAAAGAAAGAGAGAGAGAGAGAAAGAAAGAAAGAAAGAAAGAAAGAAAGAAAGAAAGAAAGAGGAAGGAAGGAAGGAAGGAATAAAAGAAGAAGGAGCAGGTAAAGCAGGGAAGAAGGATATATTTGACTAAATTGAAAGAACATTTAAAATTATCAGAAAGTTGGAGAACTGATAAGTGAAAGTCTCTAAAAAATCATAAAAAGAGGCATTATTAACTCCAAGAAATAATGTAATTAGAGTATGCATGGCTCAGCTGTGAAAAATACTCAGTAACACTGAATGTTGCTTTAACAAAAAAAGTGCGATAGAACTATACTGGGAGACTGGGTGAAGGCAGGTGGATGGACTATGGATAATCCTATGGACAATAGGATAATTTCCATCTCTGGCTAGAGTGACTTAACTGTGTTTCAAATTGGATACATTATACAATATTTAATTTTAACATTATAATGGACTTTGGCTCTTCCTTATACATGGAAAGGGTTGAATACCTATTGACTTATTATTTTTATAGAAAACTGAATGCAAAAATCAATGAAGTCCCCACAACTCCTTTGCAAAATATAACTTGGTGGTAAAAGGCTTTTACTGTGCTCCCAAAGGTAAAAGCCACCTGGAAAGGCCCAGCGTCAAGGTAATCAGAGGCAGAGAAGCAGCTAGTCACAAGTAAAGGGGTGGAAGAGTCACTCTTTCCAATGTCCAACTGGAGGGACTAGAAAAACAACTTAAATATTCCTATTCTTTGCTACTTATCAGAAATGCTCTTAATCCACACACAAATGGTCAATTAATCTAGGAAAAAGAAGCCAAGAATATACAATGGGGAAAGAAGTGTCTCCAATAAACAGTGTTGGAAAAACCAGATAGCCGCATGTAAAAGAATTAAACTGGACCACTCTCTTCCACCTTACACAAAGATTAACTCAAAATGGATTAAAGATCTGAATGTAAGAGCTGAAGCCATAAAAAATCATACAAGGAAACATAGATGGTGAGTACCTCAATATTCGTCTTGGCAATATTCTTTTTTAGGTATGACACCAAAAGCAAAGGCAACAAAAGCAAAGTAAACAAATGGCACTATATCAGATTAAAAAGCTTCTGCACAGCAAAGGAAACAATCAACAAAATGAAAGGCTACCTACCCAGTGGGAGAAAATATTTGCAAATTATGTATCTGATAAGGGATTAATATCCAAAATATATAAAGAATGAATATAACTAAATAGCACAAAAAAATAAATTTATTAAAAAATGGGCACTGAATCTGAATAGGCATTTTTTTAAGAAAACATACAAAGGGTCAACAGAAATATGAAAAGGTGTTCAACATCACTAATCATCAGAGAAATGCAAATCAAAACTACAGTAAGATATTACCTCACACCTGTTAGCAAGTCTATTATCAATAAAACAAGAAATAACAAGTGTTGGTGAGGCTGTGGAGAAGAGGGAAGGCACTCTCACACACTGTTGGTGGGAATGTAAATTGGTCCAGCCACCATGAACAACAGTATGGAGGTTCCTCAAAAAGTTAAAAATAGAACTACCACATGATCTAACAACTCCACTTCAGGGCATTTATCAGAAAAAAAACAAAAACACTCTCTGAAAAAGATAAATACATCCTCATGTTCTTTGCAGCCTTATTTACAATAGTTAATATATGGAAGCAACTTAAGTGTCCATTGATGGATGAATGGATACGGAAAACATGGTATATACATATATAATGGAATATGATTCAGCCATAAAAAAGAGTGAAATCTTGCCACCAGTGACAACATGGATGCACCTAGAGGACATTATGCTAAGTGAAATAAGTCAAACAGAGAAAGACAAATATCCTACAATCTCATTTATATGTGAAATCTAAAACAAAAACTGAGCTCATAGATACAGAGAAGACTGGAGGTTGCTAGAAGTTGGCTGTGGGGAATGGGTGAAATGGGTAAAGAAGGTCAAAAGGTACAAATTCCTAGTTATAAAACAAAGAAGTTATGGGGATGTAATGTGCAGTATGGTGACTATAGCTAATAACATTGTATTGTATTTTCAAAAGTTATTGAGAGTACATCTTAAAAGCTCTTATCACAAGAAAAAGAAATTTGTAACTATGTATGGTGACAGATGATAACCAGACACTGTGGTGATCATTTTGCAATACATGCAAGTATTGAATCATTATGTTGCACACCTGAAACTAATGTTATATGTCTTTTATACCTCAATAAAAAAAAAATGTTGAAGAATGTGTTTTAAAATGTGTATGTTTCTTAACTAGTTATAAATAGTTTGGCCAGCTATATGTTAACAAAGGAAAGATCGTTCAAAAGTATTCAGGACAAAACAGATCTATCTTTACTTATGCTTCATGGAGCATTAGAATTATCAGCAGGCTTTCCTAGGGATGTTTTTAGTAATGACCCTTCTTTCATTATATTCTGATAAACATCTAAGGCAAGAGATTTACAAAAAGTAATGCGAGAGGTTTCAGTTGTAAGTTCAGAAACATTTTAGCATCAAACTACCTGTTAGCATCCAGGTAACTGACACAAAGGACATGGGATTTGGAGTCAGTATTACCAACTTTCATATTAGTCACATTAGTCAATTGCACTAATACTACCAATCTCGAAGAATCTTTGTAGCAATTAAAGGATTCATCTATGTGAACAGTCTGGCATATAATAGATACATAGTAATTGCCCTTTTTATCATTATTCCCATAATACTTAAACCATAGTCAGTCTAAATAGCTTAAACTACATACACTGTTTCTCTAAAGTTTCACAAATAAGGAGCACTAGTGAGGAAGAGAAGGTGCTGTTTTTATGGCTACATTAATGCCAAGAGATAGACAAGGATAAGACCTTTGTCCTAAGGTATGGGAGCAATTAGTACTATTTATCAAATATTTGCCATTTGGGCCCCTTCTAAGTATACAATTGGAAAAAGAGGGTCATAAAATAGTTTGGGTCCATGTTTTGTTAGCAGGAAGTAGTGCACTTATACGGGCCAAGTATTTATTTGCAAAGCTCTCTTTTCCATCTGGCATGGAGACCAGCAATGTTCAAAACGGTGACCATTCTCTCAGACCTGGTCCTGGATGATTACGATGCACAGAGCCTCCCTGATGACCCATAATTGACATGAAGTGTAAGCAAGAAAACTTGCCCTAGAGCTTCTTCTGCCCCTCCTGGTGCTGCTTGTGTGCTTGTTAGGTGTGGACCTGGTACGTCTTTTGTGAAGTGGCTGAGATGCTAAGGAGACTCAGTCACTCACCATGGCAAACAAAAAGCCCAAAGAAGGAGTCCGAACTGAGATCAATGATCATAGCAATTTCAAGGTGGTGGGGCAAGATGGTTCTGTGGTACAGTTTAATATTAAGAGGCGTACATCACTTATTAAACCAACAAAAGCCCATTGTGAACCACAGGATTTGTCAATGAGGTAGATCAGATTGCAATTTGATAGGCAGCCAATCAATGAAACAGTTACACCTGCATAGTGGGACATGGAAGCTGAAGATACAATTGATATGCTCCAGCATCAGATAGGAGATGTCTGCTGAAAACAGAAACTAATACTTGACTGCAGAACTCTGTTCCTCCAGACCAACAAGGCATTCTCAATTAGAAAACCACAATTTTTGTTCTGCCACATCCTGACTACTATGTATAGTTTTCTCCATTCTTTTTTTCCCTTCCCCACCCGTTTTATGTGCACAAGCATATTGCATTTTTTTACTAAATGGCTGATGGTATGTTTTAATAAACATCAAAGGGAGATGGGATGGGGAAAAATACTAGTTTTATGAAAATACCTCTTTTCTCATTCAGCACTTATATTCCAGTAAGTTATGTTGCTCTTACTGTTTAACAAAAAAGAACAACATAAAATTTATTGTACATCTTTTATAATTGGAGAAATTTAATGCTTTTCATTTGTCATTATAAAACAATGGACATATACAAATATATATATATTATACATACATATATAAAAGGCCAATTTTATAACTTGTAACTTTTTTGTACATAGCTGTTACTTGTAGGGCAATCTGTCTTTAAGTAGGTATAAATTAGGCTAAAAGGAACAAACCCTAGTTTTCCCTTCAAGTCAAGCATCTTGTTGTTTAAACAATTTTCCTATCAAAAAAAAATTTGCTCTCGATTTTGAGCTTGTCACTAGCCTAACTGAACAAATAAATAAGGGAAAACGATTCATTGGCCAGCAACCTGTCAGATTCCTGATCTCTCTCTCTCTCTCCCCTACATCCTCCCTTCTCTTTCCTATTTGGTCTAAAGTAAATAATGACATTGGGGGTACCTAGGTGTCTCAGTTGGTTAAGCATCCTCCTCTTGATTTCGGCTCAGGTCATGACCTCACAGCCGTGAGATGGAGCCCTGCGTGCCCCCACCCCCACCCCCACACTGAGCATGGATCCTGCTTTGGATTCTCTCTCTCCCACTCTCTCTGCCCCTCCCCCACTCACATGGATGTGCTCTCTCTCTCTCTCTCTCTCAAAATAAATAAATAAGCATTTAATAATAGTAATAATAACTATATGACAATAGGTGCTCAACTGAAAGATAACATGGCATTGAGGATGGTCACAAACATGCTGATGAGTACACATGGAAAGGCTGCAGAGAAAAGCAGAATAGACTAGAAGTCTATTTATATAGAGATTACACCTGCAGGGGGACAAGAAACAAAAGTAACCAGATGACAATCTTGTGGTTCCTTTGAGCTGGGTTCTACAGTCTATATTTTATTTCTGAGAAAAGTCATTATATTTTCTCAGCAAGTCTTTTTATCACTTAAGTTGGTCTGAACGCTAATTAAAACTGGGTCTTGGACCAGAGCAGAGCACATGGAGCCCAGTACCAATAAAGGGAGCACGTTGATAGGAAGGGGAACAGGGGAGAAATTATAGTTCCTTGCTTCAGAGCCCAACAGTTAAGTCAAATAGTGCAGTTGCCAATGGCAAATTCAGCAAGCTCACAAATAAGCCTCAATGACGATGGTATAGCATAAGGAATGCTCATCTCCTGCTCAATGAAATAGGAAAGAAACCATTCATCCTCTGAATTAAACAAACGCTTATATTCTAGCATCAAAATGTCTACATAAAAATATGTCATCAATGAAAAATGTTTACACACAGAGATCTTAACCCAAAGAGAATGTACATTAGGCCCAAGCAGAGTTCATCTGGTATGTACAAGTGCTGCAGGGGAAATGAGAACACCTGCATGAACATTTGATTACTTAACCAGGCCTTTTGTCAAGCCCGTCAAATCCCTCTGTTAGAAATCTCTCTTTCTGACACAATAACAAGAGAACCAGTTTTTCAAATGCATGTTCTTTTACTCCAAAGAGCAAGCCAGGACTCATACTCTCTGTGTGTGTCACCATCTCCTTTCAGGAGATGGTTGGTAATTACTGCAAGGCTTCACTCTGCAGAGGGTTTGCCCCTGCAACTTTCACTGATTTGTTTAACTAGCAGTGAAATGTGATTTACATGCCTTTCTCCCAAGGTGGTCTTCTCTAAAAACCACAGCAAAATGATCATCTGCAAGCTGAGCTCATGGTAAATAAAACCAAGGCTCTTCTTTTCTAAAGTGGAAGGTCTAATCCTGTAGTCTTGATTGCTTTCCTAATTACAGACTCCAATCACTGCCGCAGTACCCAGTGGTGGCAAGAACTCTGTAACTGGTTATATGTCCCATCCTCATCACGAATCTGTTCATTTAACTGTAATACAGAACCAACTTAAACCCACAGGTTTCAGGTACTGAAAACTTCACTTAAGTGAGGGTTTCATTCCCCTTTTCATTCATTCTTCTTTCTTCTCATTACAATTTTATCTTCTCTCACTGTTATGTCACTAAGAAAATATGCTCTTCCCCTCAAAAAAAAAAAAAAAAAAACTAGTCTTAAAGACTAGTATATCTCCTATGAATAGAATACTGAGGAATAATAAAGCAACTCAGATCCTAAAATCAAAAGGGACTTTGTTTTCTCAGCTCATTTCTTATATACAGGATGAGTGGAGACAAGGAAGGTATGTGTCACAAATAGATTCCACCACCCCCCATCTCCACCCAGTTTGGCTGGATAGTGGAAAGATACAAGTCTACCAAGAATGCAAAAATCTTGTAATAAAATGAGAGATGCAGGCAACTCGTTTTAGGAGAAAAATTCACAGAACATAAGTACATCCCAGAAGACCTCACCTTACGGAAACACTGGCCTCCATCTGCCCACACTCTTTTACTTGACCATATAAGAAATCCAGATTCCCCTGAAGATATGCCTTTGTCCTGGGCAATACTCCAACTCAAATCTTGTAAAAGGAACAGGAAAAAAATCGTAACTGAAACTCAGATATAGAATTTAGTACTTTGCAATACAGTAGCACCACTTAATATGTCTAAAGTGCTTTGCAAGTACAAGGTTTTATTAAGCTCCTTTTCAGAAAACAAGGAAGCAAACTGAGATAAAAGACCCAAGTCTAAACTCAGCAGGCAAAACAGTAAGAAATAGAGGGAGGAGTCCAGAAGCTCTTACTGTGAACTGGGACTCTGATGTCTTTAAGATGCTGCCAGTCACCCCAGTTCTGAACCAGTTCAAAATACAAGGTGATACAGCTATTTTTGAAGAGGATTAAAAAAGTGACAAGAAAAATCTCATCAGTGAAGAGGTCACTCTGAGGTCACTATCCACCACCCAACCTTGGAGATTAAGGAAGCAGGGAAGGAGAAACCACATCAGCTCTCCCACACCCAGCTGAAGGTCTATTGCTTCACTGAATAGCAATATTATGATGTGAACTCAGCTGATCCAGACAAAAAGCACGTGGGACTGAGTAGTGAGGTTTAATTTCTATAATTATGAACTCAGGCAAGAAATTATCCCCCCTACCCACTTTTTTTCCCACAAAAAGTGAGTGCCAATAAAGTAAACAGAGTCACAGCTTCTGTTTCAGTCTCCGCAATGAACTCGACAGTTAGTTTTATACATTTAAGATGTTTTCTGACCATTAAAAATATGTAAACAAAAACATGTTATAGTTTTAAGGTTTAAAATCTATAAATTGCTAACATTAATAATTTATGTATTTCTTTCTTCATTCTGCAAAGCTTCTTCTCATTCTCCTCCCCAGTAAAGTACACTAAACGAGACAGATCATGATGACCTAATGAAGGCCACACAGAAACAGGACTCACTAGCATCCACTTACAGAGACTATATTTATTTATCTTACATCTTTGCCTTGTAGGCAGTAATTCCTTTACTAGGCAATTTTCTAGAGAAAACTTTTCTCTTTGACCACCGATAATTGGGTAACTTGCCCAATATCAATCAAGACCAAATTTCATCTGACGCGATATATCAGAAAGATCAGGCCTATTCGACTAGTTTGTTTTCAAGGTTTTTATTGTCCAAATCATGGCCCACTTTCACATATACATACATACAGCTTGAACAAGAGACTATAAAGGAATATGTAATTTAACCTCGCTATGTCTAGAGATTCTAAAACATGTATATGCTACCACTTTATATTCTTTAACACTTTATATTTCTGGGCATCACATACGTTCTTTTGATTTGAACGACTTCTAATATGATTTCTAGTCTACAGACAAGGAAACTGAGGCACCAAAACAGATGTTAGATCTATTATTGTCCTTCACAGTTAGGAGGCTACTGTTGACAGTATTAAGAGAGACAACAGAGAAAGTCAGTTACTGGGCTGGATTAAACCTTCAAGTTTTCCTAGGTTTATGCTTGATCAAGGAACCACCTTGTCATTCCCACATAATCATGGAGGTCGGTAAACATTTTATAATGTCATCAACTTTAAAGGAGTGCTATCTTTTGACCCTTTATCTTGGTCCTTCCTATTTCAGATCAGCTGTCTGCATATTTCCATGTTTTGAGTATACTCAAGAGCAAGATTGTAAAGAACACAAAAATAAATCAGTCCATAAAGATTATCAGCCTGAATGCCACTAGGAGACAAAAGAAGCTGCCACAAGGAACAAGGGAAATTAACATTCTTTCCTATCCACCTGGCAAGAACTGAGATCAAACTGAACTTGTTGGCAAGCTCTGTTAAAAGTTTGTCTAAAATATTCTAGAGCTACTAGTACTGAGGTTTTCAAGGACCTTTTTATCATTTATCATTCTCCCCCACTAACACCATGTTTTGTGAGATTCTTCTTATCAAAGTGCCTTGAATTCTTTCTGAAAAAGTAATAAAAAATGAATTAATGGTTGAATGAATAGTCGAATATGTGCAGCCTTTATAATTAGACTGATCTTGGCACTGAATGCCACTTTTTGCCATGATATTGAGTGAAACTGAGAAAGTTGCTTAGCCTCTCTGAGCAACTTAACCTTTCTGAACCAGAATCTTCTCATCTGGATAAAAATGGATAATAATGCTTTCTCTTATGATGCTTAAAAGAGAATGTACATAAAGCACTTGGCACATGGCAGATAATCAGTAATTGGTAACTATTAATTTTAAGCTTCTAATAAGTCTGAATTACCAGTAAAACCATTCTGAATCAAAGTAACTGCAGATAAAGAGAGAGGGGTGGTATTTGAATTAGATTATCTACCTTTATCACATGCAAATAAAGCATTCTAAGTAGGCATTTTGGAAATAGTTTGCAGGTCCCATTTATGATTTTCAAGATTCAGTGGACATGAAGGGACTACCAATAGATCAAATACAATGTTAACATTCCTTACCTCTCTGTGCAAAAAAAAACAATGCATGTCACCAATGCCTTTGGAAAGAAATAAGAAGTTCAAAATTCCTTAATCTGATTCTTTGAGCCTATTAAATGATTTGATATAATACCAAATCTTAAATTCCAATTACTGTATAATTTTTTAAAGAAATTAAAAATTCCTAAAAATTAGAATGTGAGTTCCTAGATTCAGTCAGTTGAAGTCACATGATGTTAAACATCCCATTTAAAAACTTTTATCTATGATTTCTCACATGTCTAATGAAAAGATGGAAGTAGGTTTCTATTTGAACTATTTCCTTTCACTACATCATGCATTTTTTGCATTAAATATGGGTAGTGGTGGGTGAGAAATAGTATTGTAGTGGGAGAGGGAAAAAGATAAAAGATGGTAAATATCCTGCAAAATTGAAATATGTTATCTAAGGCATGGTTTCATGTTCTAAAATTTTATGGTTTTTCAGAAGACAAGGATAGTATCATATATGTCTTTTTATCTCTTCCCTACCTCATCTCAACATAATACGTTCCCTATAGTAAATATGTAATGATATTTGTCAGTGAAGAAACAAACAAATGAACACATAAACTTCGTTTTACATCTAAACACCATAGTCTAATAACCAAAGAATTACCTAGCATTGTGCTCTTCTTATACACTTAGATCCCAATGCATGAATACACAACAACCATAATAATTCTCTGGAAACATCTCCAGGGTAATCTCATAAGAATGGTCAACTGTAAGGAAAATAGCAGCAATGGTGATTATCACAAAATGGAAGAAATGCTAAAATCTAGTCTAAAAAGAGAAGCAAATGACATTTTCTGAGTTCAAATGAAAAGGCAGTGGAATAATCAGCAAAATGCCAAGAAAATTAATTCAATATGCATGGAAGGTAGAACACCAAACAACCAGCTTCAGAAATCTATATAGTCATGTGGTAGGGACTCAATAGTAAAAGACCAACGACTTCTGTTTTAGTTTTACACTTACTTTGGATGAAGCCACAAACTTTGCAAACCATGTGATGGATACTTTCTGCGGGGATATTTTTAATGTGATTGAATTGTTCTCGACAGTTCCTTTTACCACATCATGCATTATGTACATTAAAGATGGGCAGTGTGTCGGGAAAACTATTCAAGTGGGAAAGGGAAACAAAAAAATATGTACTAAATTATTTTCCTTTAAAATTGAACTAAGCTATCCAAATCATGCTAAACTGTAAGATTTCACATGTTAAAAAAAAAAAAAAGGAAATGAAGTTGGCAAAATCACATTAGATTCAGTGTTGAGAGTGTTAGCTTAATTACCTTTTGAATAATTTAATACATTATCACACCTACAGTGAATTTTATCTTTTAAATTTTGCTAAATAAGTGGCCAAATTTTACTTAGGAATTAAGGTAGTGCTTTATAGAAGCTTTCATTTAAGTAAGCTGTATTTCACTGTGGGATTGGAATGAGATTTATTAGCATGTTTATACTACTAGACTTTGTCACCTTTCTCACCTTTTCACTCTCCACTTCTAAAAAAGTATTGGCTTGGTCACTCAGCATCATCTTCTTTCCTACCCTCTAAGGAGAGTTCCATCTTGCCAGTCTAATGCCCCTGCTCATATTTTACTTAGAGATCTTCAGGGATATTCTCAGAGTAACCTGAATATCTCCTGGGCATCATTAGTTATAGGTCCTGGGTAATATTGATTTCTCACTAGTTAACCCTAGAAGGATACAGACCAATGAGTCACATAATAATCAGACCAACTGCTTGCAGTTCAGAATACATCCATTAACTTATCTAATATCCTCTTTTAAATAGGCCAGCATGTGATGTTAAATGGCTTATCCAAATCTTGACTCTAACAATATTCCCTGCTAAAATATGTAGGCAAGCTAGGATTCCAAACCCAAACAAGGTTATTGAATTTGACCTATAAAATATTAATGATATAAGAAATAATTAATAACTATTAATAAAAATTTCAGGGGTGAGGTATTAAGAATCAAAAGTTTAGATACAAATAAGAGAGCAAGGAGTGAATAACTAGAGGATGTGGGTATATTATTCAAACAAATTTGCAAAAAGACATGGTATAAAAGTTGCTACACACTAAAAAGTAAAGCATAAGCTTAGATCAGCAAACTATGGCCTACTGCCTGCTTTCATAAATAACTTTTATTAAAATACTGCTTTACCAATTCATGTACATATTATCTATGGCTGTTTTTGTACTATAAGCATAAGTTGAGTAGTCACAGTAGAAACCATATGGTCTAAGGAAACTGACCCGGGTGGCTCAGCCGACTAAGCATCTTACTCTTGATTTGGGCTCAGGTCATGATCTCATGGTTTGTGAGTTTGAGCCCCATGTCAGGCTTTGTGTTAATAATGTAGTGCCTGCTTGAGATTTTCTCTCTCCCTCTCTCTCCCCCTCCCCTGCTTGCTCACTCTCTCTCTGTCTCTCTCTCAAAATAAATAAATAAACTTAAAAAAAAAAGAAATAATATGGCCTATAAACTCTAAAATACTTATTATCTAGCCCTTTATTTAAAAACAAAAGTCCAGAAGCCTGGGTGGCTCAGTCGGTTAAGCGTCCCACTTCAGCTCAGGTCAGGATCTCACGGTCCGTGGGTTCGAGCCCCGCGTCGGGCTCTGGGCTGATGGCTCAGAGCCTGGAGCCTGCTTCCGATTCTGTGTTTCCCTCTCTCTCTGCCCCTCCCCCGTTCATGCTCTGTCTCTCTCTGTCTCAAAAATAAATAAACATTAAAAAAAATTTTTTTTAAATAAATAAAAATAAATAAAAATAAAAAAAACAAAAGTCCAGAAAACTCTTAGACTTTAAAAATCTAATGACCAAATTTCGAGGAAAAAGGCTGATTGAATTCATATGGTATGCTCACACCTCAAATTATTTCACACTTTACGCTATATTTTAGTGATCTTAATTTTACCATTTGGTTGAAGCGATAAACTTAGATAAATATTTTCTAGATTACTTATGTAATTTTTCATATATAAAGCTACTTAGATAAAGTATACCTTTCCTTGTCTACTGTTGCAAAATATTGAAGAGCAATATTTCTTTGTACATTGCAATAGTAACATTTTCCAAACAAAAACTGGAGTACTATAAAAGCATTTGAGAAGGATGAAGAAGAAGAAGAGGTCTTTAGTGATATTTTAGAAATGGGAAACATTCTGAAGGAAACTAGAGTATGAGTAGGTATTGTCAAAGACCTCTATAGTCAAAAATTTCCAGTAACCTCATGTTCATTGCAGCATTGCAGAATTGCAGCATTGTTTACAATAGCCAACATATGGCAACAACCTATATACCCATCAGTGGACAAATGGGTAAAGAAATTGTGAGATATATATAGTGAAATACTATTCATCCGTAAAAAAAGAATAAAATCTTGCCATTTGTGACAATATGGATGGACCTTGAGGGCATTATGCTATGTCAAATAAATCAGACAGAGAAAGACAAATACTGTATGATCTTTTTTTTTTTTTTTTTTAGGTGAAACTTAAAAAAAAAAAAAGCTCACAGAAACAGAGAACAGATTGGTGGTTGCAAGAGGCAGGGATTAGGGGGTGAAAGAAATGGATAGGCTGCTGTTTTTGCTTTGTTTTGCTTTGTTTTAGTCTAAATAAATGAATTTTAAAATGTTTAAAAATCTGGTAACCACCTAATTATGACAACCACAATATTTTCTTCTGTTGATTAAGTGGTACAACTGGGCCTTGCCACACCCAGATCCTGTGATCCTCACGGAATTAGGAAGTGCATTTTCATCTCCAGCCTAGATAGAACAACTATTATAGTACTTTGGGATGCTGTACTATATTCTTTAACAATGCATTTCTCAAATTTGGGGTGAAAAGAGTAACTTCTAAACCTTCTTGGACCCCAGGACTGAAATCTGAAATAGATGAGCAACCAAATAGTATCTGTAAAATTGGCGGGGGGGGGGGGGGGGGGGGGGGAGGCAGAATCTCTAAATCTGACAGAGAACTGACTGTATGATCACAGTGCAAAGCCTTGGCTCTTCATCCAGTTATCAGGTCTAATTCAGTTTCCAAACCCAGAGCCTCTTGAATGAAAGGGATGTGTGTTATTGGCAGAAAGAAGAAAGAAAGAAGCCTATGAGAGCACCACCAGCTACTACTGCATGTCTCCCCTCTACCTTCTTCTAAAGGGAATTGGAATCATTTACACATTCCCACCCATCCCAGGACTTATTTAGTAGCTTAGTGCTAAAACAGGACATGTGTTGAGACTTAGTTTCAGCCTCTATTGTGAAGAAATACCTCACAAGATATGGAATATTCTAGCATGTAGTGTGCATTCTGAACCAGCAGCTAATATATGATACTATTTCTCACATACATGGGCTCAGGGACCAAAAGATAAAAAGAGAAATGGCAGCCTTCACTCTAAATCCCAATAATTAATTATCAAAATTTTTGCTTCTCAGTACTTAGAGGTCCCTGAGACATGTCCAGCAGGTGTGTGAGGTCAAACTATTTTTGTAATTATGCTATGACATTATTTGACTTTTGCACTGATGGTAGATAAGCCAGAGCACTAGCACCAAATTGTACCAATAGCAATAGCCAAGATATGGAAGCAACCTCAGTATCCATCTACAGATAAATGGACTATATCCATCTATAGATGAATGGACTATTATATATTCATATATACATATATATGAATATAATACATACATATATAGGGTTCATTCATCTATAAATGGATACTGAGATTGTTTCCATATCTTAGCTATTGCAAATAATGCTGCAATGAACATAAGGGTGCATGTATCTCTTCAAATTGGTAGTCTGTTTTCTTCAGATAAATACCCAGAAGTGGATTACTGGATTATATGGTATTTCTATTTTTAATTTTTTGAGAAATCTTCATACTGTTTTCCACAGTGGTTGCACTGATTTACATTCCCATCCAACAGCATAGAAGGATTCCCTTTTCTCCACATTCTCACCAACACTATTTTTTTGTTTTTTGATAATAGCCAATCTGATAGGTGTGAGATGATATCTCATTGTGGTTTTAATTTGCATTTCCCTGATGATTAGTGATGTTGAGCATCTTTTCATGTGCCTGTTGGCAGATGTATATCTTCTCTGGAAAATGTCTATTTAAGTCCTCAGCCCATTTTTTAATTGGGTTGGTTTTTTAATATTAAACTGTGTAAATTCTTTATATATTCTGAATATTAATCCCTTACCGGATTTGTGATTTGCAAATATCTTCTCTCATTGAGTAGGTTGCCTTTTTGTTTTGTTGATGGCAGACCAATGGATTTTAAAGTAAGAAAGTATTAAAAGTTTACTGTTATAGTATAGATTCCACATTGCAACTAACCTGCAAAAAACTACAACTTGTCAAGTTTTAGTGGTTATCAAAAAGGATATTCACAATTATTTGAAAAAAATATTAAAATACTCTCTTTTTCCCAACCTCATATCTGTGTGACTCTGGACTTTTTACATATATTTCAACTAAAACAACACATTGCAATATTAAGTGTAAAAATCAAGCTGTCTTCCAGTAAGCCAGACATTAAAGACACCTGCAAAAATGTAAAACAATGCCATTTTTCTCCTCTATAGCTACTTTCCATTAAAAATGTGTTCTACAAACTGAGGGTTGATGGGGGGGTGGGAGGGTGGGGAGGGTGGGTGATGGGTATTGAGGAGGGCACCTTTTAGGATGAGCACTGGGTGTTGTATGGAAACCAATTTGACAATAAATTTCATATATTGAAAAAATAAGTAAATAAAAATAAAAATGTGTCCTATATGGTAACATGTAATAAGCTGACTATCATAATTTTTAAAGAAGTGATAAATATGTCAAAATTATCTTCATTTTAATTTCTAATATGGTAAATATCAATCTCTATAACAATGAACAATGTAAACAGTGCTCTTTGGAAACTTCAATGCTTTTTTAAAGTATAAAGGCGTCCTGAAACATAAAGTTTGAGCACTGCTGTCTTCGAAACTCTTCTCTTTATTTTTTTAAACCATCATTAAATGCTGTCTTATAATTTCTAGCAGTTCCTGGTTAACAGGAATAAAGATTTAAAAGATATCTGTAAATTCTTATATGAACTGCATCATAACTTTAAGAAGTTTATAATCCCATATTTATTTTATAAAATCATTTTTACAGTAACTGCCTTACAAAGATAGTATTTCTGTGAAAAAAAAGTAAGAGGTATTTTAAAATAAGTTTTTTGGAATCTATTTCCTTGAAAGCCATCTCCTTCTTTATTTTTTCCTTCTTATGTCTGAGCATATTATGCTAAATATGTCCTCTCTTCATTTAGACTTCAGAAATACGAACAGCATGTTATCAGTGCCCACTTAATCTTCACTTAACTGGACACATTTAGCTGCCTTAATCTCTCCTCACAAATCAATTCTTCAGTTCTCTTTATCACTATTATTTCTCATTTCTGGATCTCCTCCAGTGTTTCTTTTCTTTTTTTTTCTTTGAGTTTCTATTTTAATTCCAGTTAGTTAAAATGCCATGTTGCATGAGTTTCAGGTGTACACTATAGTGATTCAACAATTCCATACATCACCCAGTTCTCCTCCTTAATCCTCACCACCTATTTCGCCCATCCCCCACCCATCGCACCTCTGGTAACCATCATTTCATTCTCTATAGTTGACTTAGTTTCTTTTCTCAGAGTTCACAAAACAGTAAATTGAATTCCAGGTATGATCTCTCCATGACCCTATGGATGGAAGTGATCTGTTCCCTGCTCTCCTGATGCAAAACCCAAAAATAGTTCTGTATTCTCAGCCATCACCGCCAGACTTTATCTAATTTTTTTTTTCTCAGTCACACTGGGGGTTCTATAGTATTTTTGGCTTCCAGATTGTTCTTTCCTACTGACTTCCTAAATCGCAAATCAATTTCCCACATTTCAAGCAAAATACAGGTAAATACACTCTCAGTTCTATAAGACTAAAGGGGGCTGTGAGGAAAAGAAAGTTTAGTAAGAACAAGAATAAAACTCAACTGCAATAATTGTATGTGTATGTCTGCACACATGTTTAAGAGTTGTGAAAGGTAATTATTTTCGTCACATAAATTTAGCCATCAAAAATAACACATAATTTGATTCAAATATTTGGCATTCCTTATCTTCATCAGTCTTTCCAGAATTTTATTATCTTCCTTTATTATTAACTGCTAGTGTGTTTTGTTTTTAGGAAAGAGAGGAATAAGCATATTTTTAAAATTATTTTAAAAGAAAATGTCACATATTTTATGTGGATTTTTTCTTTCACATAGTAGGATTCAGAATGTCTCTTTGTATATTTAGCACTTTTCCATGTACCAGTCAGTGGGATTTTAAAATTCTCACCCTCCTTGGAGAAGCAATCACTATTAACTGTAGAAATAAGCCAAGAGTGGAATGCCTGGATGGCTCAGTCAATTAAGCATCCGACTTTCGATTTGGGCTCAGGTAATGGTCTCACTGTTAGTGAGCTCAAGCTCTGTATCCAGCTCTGCACGGACAGTGTGGAGCCTGCTTAGGCTTCTCTCTGTCTCAAAATAAATAAATAAACATTAAAAAAAAGAAAAGAAAGAAGCCAGGGGTGACCCAGATTCAATAACCACTGCATAATTTAATTGGATACGGCTATGTGTTTATAGACATTTTCTGAAGACACCATATAAGAAAATAATACAGGAGAAAATTAAATGTAAGTATATTCAATAGTCCTCTGATTATTTCTGAAGTACATTTTATAAAATGCTTATTTGAGAAATAGAATTATAAATGAAAGATTACAATGAAGCATTATATTAGATGCTGATGTTCTCACTCAAGAGAAATGAAATTACTCCAACTATAATTAACATCTATTTCTGTTTTCCAACATCAGTCAGTCAAATACATTGAGCTCTCATTATGATCTGCCCACTATTCTAAGTTCCATGAAAAATAATGTTCAAGAAGCTGATATTTACATATTTACTTTGCAAAGTTAATGTTGTTGTTAGAAGCTAAAAAAGCTAAAAAAAAATAAGAAATTATAATTCTATGTATTGTAAATTTCTTTGAATAGAACTAGGATAATTAAGAAGATTAAAGAGACTCTTATTTAAAATATTCATTATTCATATTAAAAATTCCCAGAGGGCACCTGGGTGGCTCAGTCCGTTAAGCTTCCGACTTCGGTTGAGGTCATGACCTCACGGTGAGTTCTAGCTCCACATGGGGCTCTGTGCTGACAGGTCAGAGCCTGGAGCCTGCTTCAGATTCTGTGTATCCCTCTCCCTCTGCTCCTCCCCCATTCTCACTCTGCCTCTCTCCCTCTCTCTCTCTCTCTCTCTCTCTTTCAAAAAAAAAAAAAATAAATAAATAAACGTTAAATTTTTTTTTTAATTCCCAAAAAATATTATTAAAGGACTACCTTTTAAAAGTTGTAAAAATCCATAAAAATCCATTCCTTTTATGAAAGAAAGAAAGAAAGAAAGAAAGAAAGAAAGAAAGAAAGAAAATCATTTAGTGAGAGTTATTGATTCTGCAATTTTTGTGTTTCTAAAAAAAATAAATCTTTCTAACCATGATTTTGAGACAAGTACCAACTATAGAGAAAATTCTCAAATAAACATAATGTAGTTCCCTTTAACTTTCAAAATAACAATTCATCCTATAGAGTTTTGCAGATTTTACTTAGTCAAGCAAATCAAAGAGTTTATGGTCCACTGTAAAAATCCCATTTAAAAATTTATATAGCAAAATGGTTTGTTCCTTCTCCAGAGTTGATACTATAATATCAAACTTCTAATGATATTTTTTCAACAGAATGATTGAGAATTATCTCTTATTATCTTTATAAAATATCTCTATCCACCTCTCCCCCTGTAAGTATTTTTTAACATAGTTAACCCACATATTTTCTCCAAATTTTTTTTGTTTTTTCTGGATACAAATCCAATTGTTAAATCCCTACAATTCAACATATATTTATTGAGATTCTCAAGTATGCAAAACTTTGGATTGGACTAAGCACTATTAAATCCCCGAATCCTATTGCAAAATCCTGTTTTGTCTACATCAATGAATCCATTTCACAGGGTAAATAATGAAAATAACATTTTAAATGGTCCCTAGCACATCAAATTATCTCTCTCTAATTCCACCTGAAAACTACAACCAGATGAATTATAGAATAGAGATTTAATAACTTTGTTGAATAAAAACACAAAAGCTTCACTTTTCTAAAGAAAGTTCACATATTGTTTTTAGCTAGGGAGACCTTTGTTTAAAGAAAATATACGAAAAATCCCAGTACACAAAACAGATGAAGGCAAAGTTATTTGGGTTAAGGTAGGGAAGGGACAGCAAAGGATTTATGGGTTCAAAGGATAATGTTTAGACTTCTTACCTTGCATCGAAGGTGTTCCACAAAATAACCTCTGTACTCCTTACCACTATCTCTCACACTGTCTCCATTCCTTAAACTTCTGGATCATCCAAACATAATAATTTTCTCTCAAATACACTCTAAACAATGCTACCTCTGCCACCTTTGTTTATGCTATTTATCCTACCTGAAATAACCCTCCTCCCAACATTTTGACCACTTATGTAATTTCTAGCCATTATTTGAGGCCTAGTAAATTTCTGCCTGCTTCCCTACCTGCCCGAAAGCCACGAGAAATAGTGAAAATTCTCTCCTAAGCTTATAGCATGAACTGCCACTTGGCATCGTGAGGTGATTATATTAAGGAAGCTTTTTATATAGTTTAAGCTTTCTACATTGATTTATAAATATCCTCCTGGTTAAATCACTTCTAGGCAAACATTCTAAAAGAATCTGTTTCTAAAATCATATGGATGTTGTCAGTATTCAGCTCCTTGCAGGTTGTTGGACCAAGAACCCCTATTTCCTGCTGGCTTTCAGCCAAAGGCCACCCTAGTTTCCTGCCACATGTCCTTCTACATAGGCAGCTCACAACATGGCAGCTTTCTTCATCAAAGCCAACGAAGGAGAGAATGTCTACTTGCCAGACAGACATTATAATCTGATGTAACATAATCACATAAATATAAATCATGTACATACTGTCACCTTTGCCATAGTCTAAGACCTAGAAGCAAGTCACAGGTCCTACCCACACTCAAGGGGAAAGATTTATAAAAAGGCATGACTACCAGGAAACAGGGGTCATGGAAGCCACAAGTCTGTCTGCCATTCTGCTAAAATCACTATATCAGTGAAAGGATGCTTACAATTATATGAAGTCAAGAAGACTTTCAAGTTGGTTCCAGACATCTGAAAAATCTGCACACACATTAGTAAAAGGTGCACACATGTTGAAATATGGTAAATAGCTTTATAAATAGGTAGAGTTAGGACATGGAAGGAAAATTTTTTTAGTACATGTATCAAATATCTGGCCAAAATTAAAAAGACAAATTTGACTTTGCTCTTCCTGAAGTCTGGTTAAGGAAAAAAAAACCTAAAGAATTGGAAATGGTGAATTCCATTAATGCTACTTACCAAGATAACTGGGTTAGGAAAAGACTTGGGACACAGGGAGGGGCCAAGATGGTGGAACAGCATGGAAGGTTTTGTTTTTTGTTTTTTGGTTTTTTTCGTCTCTCATCCCTGAAATGCAGCCAGATCAACACTAAACCATCTTGCAAACCTAGAAAACTGAGTTAAGGATAAACACAACAATATGCAGAACCTGAACCACAACTCGGCAGGTACACAGCCAAGGAGTTGAACTGAGGGACAGAGAAGCCCTGGAGGGCAGGGAGCTGTTTTTGCTTACAGAGAGAGGATGGACACAGGGGGAAAGTATGGGAAAAGCACCTCCCCGCAAAAGCAGCTGGAGAAAAAGTGGAAAAGTGGAAACAGCCACAGGGACTGAACAAAAAAAGGGAGAAAGGAGAAAGGAGAGGGTTTAAATTCCATTAAGACTCTATAAACAGGTGGAGCACAGAGTCTGAAACTCCATAGCTCAATACTTGGCAATGCTCTGGTGGGAAGGGTGAATCCCCAGGAGCAGAGAGTGAGGTCCTCAGGGTCCTTGGGTCACATGGGGAGAGGCAGTTCCCCTGCTGGGAGGACATTTGGAAGAGGCGGTGCAGCCACCCCACAGGCAAAGGTCCAAACAGACCCCGGAGAACAACCACATTCACTGGTGCTTGAACAAGGACGTTAAGGGGGAAGACTGGTACCAGATGTGTGTTGTGATTTTCCATAAACCCTGAAACACTGCTACTACAAGATCGCATGAATATTTTCTGGGGTGGGCTGGCACCCAGCTGCAGTCAATGGGCATTGTGAGCAGTGCGGTCTCATGAATGTTCCTGGGGGTATGTGGGCACCCAGTCATTGCTCAGTGAGACCCTCCCCCAGAAGGTCTGAGCAGGTCAAAGCTTCAGTCCCTCAGAAGTGAGGGATCAGGAAACACAGCCCCACCTGAGATAAAACTCAGCAGGGAGGTGCCGCCGGCAGCCTGACGGCTTGGTCACAGACAGCATAGAAGTAGGCATTGGACAGAAGCTGTAAACAAAGGAAGAGTGCTTGATTGTCAGTCATGGAGAGCACAGAGTTCTGATACTAGAGATTGAGTAGCTGGGTGACACCATTTTCATTCCTCCTGCCCATGCACATACATGCCTACACAGGTCACAGCAATCCACCCCAGTAAACTGAGTAGTGCCATCTAGTGGAGAAAGCCATTACACTAAACCCTGCCCAACTGGTCCAACAGTACTCTTGACAAACACAAGTCTCTCCATTTGCTTAGTTTATGGACTATAAAGTGCTTCATAGATTGACTTCTGTGGGAAACCAGACGCAATTTCAATTGTACTTTATTCTGTTCACTGGTCCTTTTATTCAATTTCTTTTTATTTTCTTATTCTTAATACAGAAAGAGAAAAAATCTATTTTTATATCCCATTTTTATTAGAAAGATTTTTCTATTCTATTTTTCTACTATATTTTTCACTTTTTTGTAAATTTTTAAATTCGATTTTACTTTCAACATTCGATTTTACTTTCAACATATACTTTCAACATTCATTTTCTCAAATTTTTGAACGTTTTCTTTTTTTATCCTTTATTTTCTTTCCTCTTTCTTTTTTCTTTTCTTACCTTTCCCTTTTTTCTCTAATCTACCAAGCTTCTTTCAACAACCAGACCAAAACACACCTAGGATCTAGCATCCTTTATTTGATTTCTTTGTGTTGGTTTTAATTTTTTAATTTATTTTTTTTTACTTTATTAATTCCTTTTCTTCCTCCAAAATGATGAAACGAAAGAATTCACCCCAAAAGAAAGAACAAGAAGAAATGAGAGCCAGGGACTTAATCAACACAGATACAAGCAAGATGTCTGAACCAGAATTTAAAATCATGATAATAAGAATACTAGCTGGGGTAGAAAATAGGCTGGAATCCCTGTCTGTGGAGATAAAAGAAGTAAAAGCTAGTAGGATGAAATAACAAATGCTATAACTGAGCTGAAATCTTGAATGGACGTCACAGCGGCAAGGATGGAAGAGACAGAGCAGTGAATCAGTGATATAGAGGACAAACTTATGGGGAATAATGAAATAGAACAAAAGAGGAAATTATGGCAAAAGAGCACAAAACAAAAATTAGAGAACTCAGTGACTCATTACAAGGAATAACATCAGAATCATAGGGGTCCAGGAGATGAAGAGAGACAAAAATGGGCAGAAAACTTATGTGAGCAAATCATAGAAAAAAAACTTACCTAACCTGGGGAAAGACACAGACATCAAAATCCAGGAAGCACAGAGAATTCCCATTAGAGTCAACAAAAACCGACTATCAACAAGGTATATCATAGTCAAATGCACAAAATACTCAGGCAAGGAAAGAATCATGAAAACAGCAAGGGGAAAAAGTCCTTTACCTATAAGGGAAGACAGGTCAGGTTGGCAGCAGACCTATCCATAGAAACTTGGCAGGCCAGAAAGGAGTGGCAAGATATATTCAATGTACTGAATTGGAAAAACATGCAGCCAAGAATTCTTTATCCAGCAAGGCTGTCATTCAAAATAGGAGAGATTAAAAGTTCCCCAGACAAACAAAAATTAAAGGTGTTCGTGACCACTAAACCAGCCCTGCAAGAAATTTTAAGGGGGACTCTCTGAGGGAAGAAAAGGCGGAAAAAAAAAAAGACCAAAAGCAACAAAGACTAGAAAGGACTAGAGAACACCATCAGAAACTCCAACTCTACAGGCAACATAATGGCAATAAATTCATATCTTTCAGTACTCACTCTAAACGTCAATGGTCTAAACGCTCCAATCAAAAGACATAGGGTAACAAAATGGATAAGAAAACAAGATCCATCTATATGCTGTTTACAAGAGACCCACTATAGACCTAAACACCTTCAGACTGAAAATAAGGGAATGGAAAACCATCTATCATGTTAATGGTCGCCAAAAGAAAGCCATACTTTCTGATATAAGTAGCTATACTTATATCAGACAATCTAGATTTTAAAATAAAGACAATAACAAGAGATGAAGAAGGGCATTATATCATAATTAAGGGGTTTATCCACCACGAAGACCTAATAATTGTAAATGTTCATGCTCCAAATGTGGTACACCCAAATCTATAAATAAATTAATCACAAACATAAAGAAACTCATTGATAATAATGCATTAATAGTAAATGATTTCAACACCCCACTTACAGCAATGGACAGATCATCTAAACAGAAAATCCACAAGGAAGTAATGGCTTTGAATGACACACTGGACCCAATATAATTAACAGATATATACACAACATTTCATCTTAAAGCAGCAGAATACACATTCTTCTCCAGTGCACATGGAACATTCTCCAGAATAAATCACATACTGGACACAAATCAGCCCTCAACAAGTACAAAAAGATCCAGATCATACCGTGCATATTTTCAGACCACAATGCTATGAAACTTGAAATCAACCACAAGAAAAAATTTGGAAAAATAACAAATACTTGGAGACTAAAGAACATCCTACTGAAGAATGAATGGGCTAGCCAATGAATTAAAGACAAAAATAAAAAGTAGATGGAAACCAATGAAAATGATAACACCAAAGCTCAAAACCTCTGGAACGCAGCAAAGGCAGTCATAAGAAGGAAGTATATAGCAATCCAGGCCTTCCTAAAGGAGGGATAAAGGTTTCAGAAACACAACCTAACCTTACACCTCAAAGAGCTGGAAAAAAAAAAACAGCAAATAAAACCCCAAACCAACAGAAGACAGGAAATAATAAAGATTAGAGCAGAAATCAATGCTATCAAAACCAGAAAACCAGTAGAACAGATTAATGAAACCAGAAGCTGGTTCTTTGAAAAAATTAACAAAATCGATAAACCCCTAGTCAGTTTGATCAAAAAGAAAAAGGAAAGGACCCAAATAAATAAAATAAAGAATGAAAGAGGAAAGATCACAACCAACACTGCAGAAATAAAAATAATAGTAAGAGAACATTGTGAGCAATTATACATCAATAAAATGGGCTATCTGGAAGAAATGGACAAGTTCCTAGAAACATAACCTACCAAACTGAAATAAGAAGAAATAGAAAATTTGAACAGACCCATAACCAGTAAGGAAGTCAAATTACTAATTAAAAATCTTCCAAAAAAACAAGAGTCCAGGGCCAGATGGCTTTCCAGGGGAATTCTACCAAACATTTAAGGAAGAGTTAACACCTATTTTCTTGAAGCTGTTCCAAAAAATAGAAATAGAAGGAAAACTTCCAAACTCTTTCTATAAAGCCAGCATTACCTTGATTCCAAAACCAGACAGAGACCCCACTAAAAAGGAGAACTATAGACCAATTTCCCTGATGAACACGGATGCAAAAATCCTCAACAAGATATTAGCCAACCGGATCCAAAAATACATTAAAAAAATTATTCACCACGACCAAGCAGGATTTATACCTGGGATGCAGGACTGGTTCAATATTCACAAAACAATTAACATGACTCATCACATCAATAAAAGAAAGCACAAGAACCATATGATCCTCTCAATAGATGCAGAGAAAGCATTTGACAAAATACAGCATCCTTTCTTGATAAAAACCCTCAAGAAAGTAGGGATAGAAGGAGCATACCTCGAGATCATAAAAGCTCTATATGAAATACCCAATGCTAATATCACCCTCAATGGGGAAAAACTGAGGGCCTTCCCCCTATGGTCAGGAACAAGACAGGGATGTCCACTCTCGCCACTGTTATTCAACATAACATTGGAAGTCCTAGCCTCTGCAATCAGACAACACAAAGAAATAAAAGGCATCCAAATCGGCCAGGAAGAGGTCAAACTTTCACTCTTTGCAGATGACATGATACTCTGTGTGGAAAACCCAAAAGATTCCACCAAAAATTGCTAGAATGGATCCATGAAAAGAGCACAGTCGTAGAATATAAAATCAATGCACAGAAATCGGTTGCATTCCTATACACCAATAATGAAGCAACAGAAAGAGAAATCAAGGAATCGATCCCATTTACATTTGCACCAGAAACCATTAAATACCTAGGAATAAACATAACTAAAGAGGTAAAAATCTATACACTGAAAACTATAGAAAGTTTATGAAAGAAATTGAAGAAGAAACAAAAAAATGGAAAAATATTCCATGCTAATGGATTGGAAGAAAAACACTGTTAAAATGTCAATACTACCCAAAGCAATCTATATATTCAATGCAATACCTAGCAAACTAACACCAGCATTCTTCCCAGAGCTAGAACAAACAATCCTGTAATTTGTATGGAACCAGAAAAGACCCCTAAACAGCCAAAGCAATCTTGAAAAAGAAAACCAAGCTAGAGGCATCATAATCCCAGACTTCAAGCTGTATTACAAAGCTGTAATCATCAAAATAGTATGGTATGGTATGGTATTGGCAAAAAAAATGCACACTCAGATCAATGGAACAGAATAGAGAACCCACAAATGGACCCACAAATGTATGGCCAACTTATCTTTGATAAAGCAGGAAAGAATATCCAATGGAATAAAGACAGTCTCTTCAGCAAATGGTGCTGGGAAAACTGGACAGCAACATGGAGAAAAATGAACCTGGATCACTTTCTTACACCAAACATAAAAATAAACTCAAAATGGATGAAAGACTTAATTGTAAGACAGGAAGCCATCAAAATCCTCTAGGAGAAAGCAGGCAAAAACCTCTTTGATCTTGGCCGCAGCAACTTCTTATTCAACAGATGAACACAAGTGAACACAAGGAAAGGGAAGCAAAAATAATATAAAAACAGGGAGGGGGACAAAAGAGACTCTTAAGTATGGAGGACAAACAGAGGGTTGCTGGAGGGGTTGTGGGAGGAGGGATGGTCTAAATAGGTAAGGGGCATTAAGGAATCTACTCCTGAAATCATTGTTGCACCATACACTAACTAAACTTGGATGTAAATTAAACAACAAATAAATTTTAAAAAATACAATCAAACATTAAATACAAAAAAAATAAATCATAAAGAAATCATATAACAAAGTATTTTCTCAACATATTTGGTCATGATGCATTATGAAATAAATTACAGATTATAAAAAAGTATTACGCATATATACGTATGCATGTACATAATTACTAGAGGAAATTACATCAGTGATCATCTTTGCAATCTAGAATTATTAATTATTGTCATTTTCTCTTACCCATTTTATGCATTATACATATTTTCTTCAATATACAAAAGAATATTATCTTTAAAAATTAATTGCCTTAAAAATTTTAAAATTAAAGGTCATTATATAAAAAAAAAAGACAGGACAGAGTGTAGCATGTCACCATCTGTGCCTTACAGAGGCATAATTCCAGATATCCTCTTCCAGAAAATTTGGCCAAAAGCAGGGGACCATGATTCTTCATAACTGTAGAGAAGAGGATTCCATGAAAGTCTGGGTTAAACTCAAAGACAAAAACATCTGCTAAGAAAAGATTTGGGGGTAATTCAGAGGAAAAATCAAAGTGGAGACTCAGTCACTAAAGTGTTATCCAGTCAAGCTGCACACATAATTCAAAGTTTTCAATCAGGAAATCTGTCAAGTAAATTAAGCAGAAAGACAAAGAGATTGTTTTGACTGAAATATCATCCTAAAGTGGAACTAGGTATAAAGTCAAGTCCCAATATGAATTTTTTTGGCCTATCTCAAGCCTGTGCATGAGAGTAATCTCTTCATTCATCCTTAGGAAGACATATACATGAAATATATATCTCAGTGAGGCACCTGATCCTAGTTACCTTTTATTTAACTTCCTTGATAAGAGATTTGGACATTTTTCATACTAGAACATTTTGGAAAGGCAACATCAATGTGAAATCAACAAATTTAGGCAGTTATTTTTCCAAAAGAATAATTCTAGTGGCTCAAACTATATAGTTTCTCTCTATAAATTCCTATAAAGAATAGGTTTATGTCAAAGTTTTAGAACTCCATAACCTTTTCCAGAATTATATTGAGAAGACTCATAGAAATGGATCTGTAGCTACTTTTTTTTTTTAATAGATGTATCTCAAGTGCCTAAAGCAATACTTCAAATAGTAGACGCTCAACAAATACTAGTTTAGTGAATGAACAAAAAATTAGAACTTGGAATAATTTCAAAGTTCACACAATCCAGTTCATGTTTCAGTCAGTGTAATGTTCCCACAGCTTCCTAATCTTGAGTCCCTTATATTTGTAGAGCACATTAGAGTTGATAGTTTATTATTATATACCTGTATTTTATTTTATTCTTGACAAAATGCTCTATGATAAGTACTAATACCTTCAACTTAACAAAAGGAAAAACAAACCAAAAAGTGAAGTGATGTGCCCAAGATAACACAGTCAGAAGATAACCAATCATTCTGTTCCATTAACTGCAGTTTCATATATTTGGCATCGCTTTAGGTACCCATTTGATAAAGACCACCTATACTATTTCATGCTAGCCCGAACCTTCTCTTGGATTATAAAATCACCCCTTGCAGGTAAGGACAGGGTGAGCCAAGCAACCTTGAGCAACACCAAGGCCACCAATTTTCTGGAAAGTCTTTCAGCACCCCGGCTATCCTGTGTGAAGCCACTCTGTGATGGGAAGAATGCTTTCCCTCTGTTCTAAAGATCCTGACAAAGACCTCACTGTGGTAGTTCACATTACCCCAGCACCTCATCAGCACATTGTCAATCTAAAAAGAAAAACTATAGGGGCTCCTTGGTGGCTCAGTCAGTTAAGCATTTGACTCTTGGTTTCGGCTGAGGTTATGATCTCACAGCTTTGTGGGTTCGAGCCCCACATCAGGCTCTGAGGTGGCAGTACAGAGCCTGCTTGGGATTCTTGTCTCCCACTCTCTCTGTCCCTCCCGGAATGGCACTGTCTCTGTCTCTCTCAAAATAAATGAATAAACTTTAAAAAAAAGGGGAAAAAAGAAAAGAAAAAAAAGACTATAGTTGTTTGTCAAAACCTTAAATCTAAGGCAACAATGAAGAGAAGAAAGAGGTAAAATATTTTCACAATCACTGCAATCCAGTAGACACGCAATGAATATTATGCTAATTATTTAAATAATTGTCAACTTTGTCAAATACGGGTTTTTCAAAAGCTGCTTTTACTAACACTGTTCTTTTACCCTTACAAATCTAGGTGGGGTTCTTAGGAATACAGATCAAAAGCGAAAAAAAAACCACAAAACACAACAAAACTGTGTTTTAATTGTGGCAACAACATGAAACCAAAAATAACTAAAGTTCATTCAAATGTAATCCAGAGGCCAGCTCCCTGGATGCCTGTGAGTCTTCTAATCTATTAAGTCATCCTGCCCTTTGTTTGAATCTTTCTTCCACTTATTGTAGGAAATCCAGAGTTCAGTTCTCTGTTTGGTTTTGTTTTGTTTTGTTTTGTTTTGTTTTGTTTTTGTTTTGTATTTGTACCCGAGGATGAGGGGGTAGATTAGGTAAATTCTAAATACCTCTGGCTCCCAGTTACTGCTCTGTCATTATTCTCTGACTTTAATGTATGTTGTAACTGTTCTCTATTATGTTGCTCTTTTGAGACGACCCTGGTACTAATCCTAGGGTACCAACAGAAGTCAAAATTTTACTGAAGGTCTAGAGCAAAAGAACACTATATAGGAACTTAAAAACTTAACATGGATACACCATTAAATATCTTATTATTTGGGGGGTTCTTTCTGGCTTTACAAAAAAGTTACCAGTTATTATAATCTTCTGAAATTTGCCTTTCTTCATCATGTTTTTAAAATTTATCCATAGAGTGGCAGCTTCAACAATAGTGATAATGTTCTCATTCTTATGGTGGGTGGAAAGTTCACAAATGTTTGTTTTATTATGATCAAAAATTAAATGTCATTATAGATTATTTCATATGTATCATATTTCATATGTATTATTTCATATGTATCCTAAAAACATTTTAGCTAAATATTAGCTACCTTGTTTCTTAAAATTCCAACAGCTATTAACACCTCCAGGAACTTCTCCATCCTCCATCCAACTTCTCCATCTGTTCCGTGGGGCTCAGTAGAAGACCAGGTTACTTGGCTCCAATATCCCTTCCTTGATCTTCTCAATTGCTTTCCTCTAAGTGTAGATCTTAATCCTTGGATTCCTGTTACTAATTCTTCCAAATGTGCTCTTCAATATTAACTTGTAACAAACAACCCCAATATCACAGCGGCTTAATTCAAAATTCTAATTCATATAAAATCCAGAGCTGAAGTTCCTGGCCAGGAGATCTCCAGGTAATCAGGTTTCAGGTTTCGGGTTCTTTCCATTGTGTGTTCCACTGTGTCAAAGTCTTTCCCTTCCTGCTGTATGGTTCAGGGGGAAAGAGCAAACAAGATCACATGGAGACTTTTATGGTCAGGCTTGGAAGTGACATACATCACTTCAACTCATTGTCCATTCAAAGAGTTCAATGACACAGTCCACTCAGACTCCAAGGGCTACTGGGAAATATAGTCTTCCTCTGTGTCCAGAAGAAAAATTAAATAGTTCAGTAAACACACAATATTGTCTCTAGTCTTCTTTTCCTTCTCCACCCTGTTCAAGCTACTGTGGGAGATGGGGAGTCTTGGGTATAAAGTCTATATATATAATATACAAGTAGAAAAGTAGAATATCAGGCTATTTTCTATACAAAACAGAACCCTTTATATGAATCAATCTGTCACAACCATTTAATAGGGATGGAGGCATTCTCAGATAATAACAAAAGTTTTCCTTGGCAATACTTTTTTTGGCACTGACATTCCTTATCATAAGAAAAAGAGGAGATCAGAATAAAGAAATCAACTGAGGTTCTGAGCCCTTAAATTTTTGCAATTAGTTTCAGAGTCAGTTGCCTTGAAAACCAAGGGAGGAGTTTTAAGAGTGAAAAGGTATCTTGAATTACAAAAAGCTTGGTTTTTCATACATAGGGCACAGCCTGGAGGACTAATATGGAGTTTGTGCCATAGCCTTAGAGTAAGGAAAACTTAATCATGAAGAAAGAGAAGTTACCTCTACTCAAAAGGAGGTTGTGTCAACCAGTGGAAGAATTAAAGGTGACTTAGTGGAGTTTAAAAATTGAGAGCTACTTGAGAAAAGATCTATGCTCCATCTCCTTAGGTAAATCTAGTTGGGAAGAATGACAGGAGGGAAGGAGGCATCTCTGGATATACTAATAGAAATCTGAGATAAGTGTGAAGCGATCCCAGAACAAAAGGATCTTTGCCTGGCTAACAAGAGTATAACCCAGAAGCTGGATAGAGAAGTCCTCCATCCAACACTACACTTGAAATAGAAATGGTTAAGGGGGGTGCCTAGATGAATAGGCTTGAGAGCTTCCTCATAATATTCTCAGCACTCCAGAAAGGTGTGGATGCAGCAGCCAAGAGTTCCCTAGCAACCTTAGCAGAGTGCAGACAAGACTGAGATTCAAAAGCCCAAAAAAGGCCTTGCAGTGGGAATAAGAACTGGAGGCCATCATGAGGTGTGAATTTAGTATCAGAGACAGAGGCCAACATCCTAGACCAGGAGAAATGAGTGACACCTCAATGGAAGCCAAAATATAGAAAGTCCAGCAGGCCAGCTGGCCAGCTCCAAATGCCAAAAGGAAACACAAGATAACCACCATCATCACCTCCCAAGGGCCAGAATTACACAGTCATAATTAACTAAGTTGCTACCCAAAAGAGACTTAAAGTTTAACTGAAAGTGCTATTTGCCTTAAATTGGCAATGAGTTGCCCTCATTAACAAAAAACTTGGGGACTTGAGTAAACTCATGTTAATTATAGGAAAACAAAGAACATTTTTTTTTGCACACTTAAGTTATAAGTTTACAACTTTCTTCTCTTCTCGTCAATATTTTTTTTGATGGTGTATTATATTTTAGGCCCTGTGCTAGGCGTTAAGTATACAAAGATTAGTAACTCTAAGTGCTTAACTCCTGTTACAGTCTTATGGTGGAGTGAGTAAGTTAGCTAGGCTACAGAACCCATTGTATCCGAATATTTATATTAGAATACAAATATCCTATATATGGGCTTAAGCAATAAGGTTTATCTTGATCACACAGTGGTCTAACTGTAAGCAGCCTTGAATAGATACAGTAGCCCCACAGTGTCAGGGACATAGGCCTCCTCTGCCTTGTTGCTCTGCCATCCTGGGGTGTTGCTCATATCTGCATAGTCAAAAGTGACTCACCATACCCATATTCCAGTCACTAAGGAAGAAAAAAAAGAGTAAGGGAAGAGCTTTAACTTCAAAGAGCATAGCTCTTGGGTCACCTGGGTGACTCAGTAGGTTTAGCATCCAACTTCAGCTCAGTTCAGGTCATGATCTTGCGGTTTAGTGAGTTTGAGCCCTGCGTCAGGCTCTGTGATGACAGCTCAGAGCCTGGAGCCTGCTTTGGATTCCGCATCTCCCCCTCTCTCTGCCACCCCCCGCCCCATGCTCATGCTCTGCCTCTCTCTGTCTCTCAATAATAAATAAATGTTAAAAAAAATTAAAGAGCACAGTTCAGAAGTTGCACACACAATTCTGTGCACAAAGTACTGGCAAAGAATTCAGTCACATGGCCACACGTACTAAAACAAAGGCTGGGAAATGTAGTTCTCATTGAGCATCTATATGCCTAATTAAATCCTTGTACTACATATGGCAGATCAGGAATCAGGAGACAACTATACCATTTGCTTTAGTCTGCTTCTCTGGCTTCTCAGATACCCATGATACGTGATCCAGCAAGGGAAAGACACTAACTTCTGAAGGCAAAGTAGAGAAAGTACAGAGGGAGAGGAAACATGTCTATCAGGGAGGCCTTCAGAGAAGAACTGATGCTTGAACTGAATCTCATAAGGTGAGTAGAAGTTCACTAAGAGGACTGAACAGAATGAGAGCATTTAGAGTGAAGGAAAATAAGAACATATGCAACATCACAGAAGTATGAACTTTGCAGTTACGTTTAGGGAATTGCAAATAGTTCTATGAGGTCAAAGCATATGAAAAAATCAATAGAGATGACATTGGCTAGATATGAAGAAATCAGATAACAAACAGTCCTCTATGGCCAAGAAAGAATTTGGCTATTGTTCTGCAGGTAAAAGGGAAATGCTGATGAATTCTAAGTAAGGAAGTGACATAATCATATTTATATATTTAAAAGATTGTTCTTAAGACAATGCAGAGAATAAATGAGCCTGTAGAACAGGAATAAGTTCTAAGAGGCAACTGCAATTGTACAAAAACAAGTTATAAGAGTAAAACTTATGGCAACAACCATAAGAAATAGGACCTTTAGATGATGGATTCTGTAAGACTTGGCAATTAATTGGCAGTAGAAGTGGAGAGGCAGGAAGATTACTGGTGCCTGGGTGGATGCAGCATAAGACAGAGAATCAAAACAAGGTTATGATATGTTGAGTTTGAAGGTACTATGGATACTAAGAAATATCTAAATTAAAGTGACCAATAGTCATTTTTAAAAGTAAGGATTTGGAGCTCAACGGGGGGATCTAAACTGGAAATGTGTAATTTGGGAGTCATCAGTGTGATATGGTGGTTGAAACATTTGTTATCAATCGATGAAAATATATAGCTTGAGAAGAAATGGAAGGTTGCTTGGTATGCAATGCCAAGTAGTGTAGGAGACCCTGTAAAGCATTTCTAAAAGTCAGATTTCAAGGTTCTGGTCCACACAGGTAGTTACTGTATTAAAATACATCAGAAGTCAGTGTAATCTGGAGCTGGCAGTGAATCAGAAAGAACAAATTCTGCTACTTCACGTTTTAGGAGAAACAGAACTTTAAAATGATTATTATAATAAAGTGTGAATTAGCAGATCTGGGTGCAAATCCTAGGTGTGTCCTTTACTGGCAAATTGACTGTGGTCACAGAGGAAACAGATTTTCAAAGAACAAGGAGAATCATACACAGCAAGAAACAATGGCAGGAAATTGAAAGAAAAGACTGTATTTCCAACATGTTTTCAGTTACTGGTTTTCTTCAGAATTCCTTCATTCTTACCTTTGAGTTCTGTGAAACACCATTGTAATAGATTTCCCTTTTCCTCTTAGTCCAGAGTCTACTGATATGTCCCTTGCAACAATAAGATCCTAATACACAGATACAATATCCTTTTAGAGAGAGAAGTTTTATTTTCTCCTACATGGATATGTGGTTTGTCTTAGTGCCTTTTGGATTCAAGGCAAGGGAAAAGAAAATGTGAGGAGGAAAGGGGGTAGGAAAAACTAACCCTAACTTATAGCAGAGATGCTTAGTTATTACCCCATATGCATTACCCCTCTTCCCTCAATAAGAAAACACAGGAGCACCTGGGTGGCTCAGTCAGTTAAGCCTCTAACCCTTGATTTCAGCTCAGGTCATGATTTTTTGCTTTGTGAGTCAGAGCCCCCCGTCAGGCTCTGCACTGACAGTGTGGAGTCTGCTTTGGGATTCTCTCTCTGTCCCTCTCTCTCTGCCCCTCCCCCACTTGTGCACATGCACTTTCTCTCTCTCAAAATAAATAAATAAACTTCAAAAAAAAAAAAAGGAAAAGAAAACAAAGAAAGGAAAAGAAAAAAGAAAATAAAAGACACACTTTAATTAGTAATTGGTTGAAAGCACCTTTGCAGGTATAGCCAGGCATGACATGTGACCAAGTTCTGGATGATGAGATATAAGTGGAAGATGATGTGGAACTTCCTAGAAGACTGCTGAAAGAACACTAACTCATTCAGAAGATATCCTTTTGTCCTTTCGCCCATCCTCCTCCCTGCATTCTGGGAAGCTGCCACAAGGGCAGGAGTTCCAGCAGCCATCTTGAACCAAGAGGCGACCTTGAGACCAAAAGCTATCCACAGGATGGCAGAATAGGATGGCAGAAAGAACCCAGGTCTCTAATGACCATACAGTCACCATCAAAGCCCTGAAACTCTTTTCTGGTTCATTTTTATATGGAGAACAAACAAGCTTCTAACTTATTTAAGAAGTACAGGGTTTGCTATTATATACAGTTAGACCTGATTGTAGCAGATACTTTAAAAAATCAATATACCTGGGGGGCCTGGGGATCTCAGTCAGTTAAGCCTCTGACTTCAGCTCAGGTCATGATCTTGCTGTTCGTGGGTTTGGTCCTTACGTTGGGCTCTGTGCTGAAAGCTCGGGGCCTGAAACTTGTTTTCTATTCTGTGTCTTCCTTCCTCTCTCTCTCTGCCCCTCTCCCACTTGTGCGCATGCTCTCTCTCCCTCTCTCTGTCAAAAATAAACATTCTTTAAAAATTTATAAAAAAAATAAAAAATCAATACTTTTGTATCATTTATATAACTCCAATTCCTAATATCACTACTCCATTTATCACAGTGTTTTCTTAAACTAAAAAAATTATTTAAGAACTCTTCTTCCTCACATTTCTTTGTAGGAGAAAGTGATGAAGTGGGAAAAAATCAGCCAGAAAATGAAGAAACCCGTATTTAGATACTAGTTATATTATTTTATTAAATAATAAAACTTTAGGCCCTTTTCTAAACCTTAAAATGAGGGATTTTAACTATAAGAACTCTAAGATCCTTTTCAACTGCAAAAACTCCTCTTATCCTATCTGTCTTGCATTCATCACGGGATTATTGAAAAGATCAAATATATAATCATTATTTAACAAATACATAGCACTCTGCCAGGCACTTTGCGGCTGTTAATTTAATCATCACAGCAAACTTATTAGGTAGGTGCTACCCATTTTACACATAAGAAAACGGAGGTATAGACAGGTTAAATAACAGCTTATATTTGGCAGAGAATGGACTCAAACCCAGGAAGTCTGACTAGGTCTCTGATCTGAACAAGAGCCCATCCTGCCTCAAATAAACAGATCAGTAAATAAGTTCTACTTTACCAAGAGACTATAGTTACTCGAGTACAAATGACTCAAAGAACCTAACAGGACCTGTCAATCTTATTTATAAAATATTTCTAGACGTGATTTCTTCCAACCCTTTAAACTCCAAATTGGCGGGAAGCTCTTAGTGCAACAGTGATTTTAAAAGAGCGCTTGCGCATGCTCTGAACCAGATAGGATGTACTGTTCGCAGGCCCTGTGAAGCGGGACTGAAGCAAGGTTCTCAGAATAGCCTGGGGAGGGAGGCGCTCAGTCTTTCTAATAAATCCAAATTTTATTTTAAATAACTAGATAAATGAGTAAACAAACCATTGCCTATCATTTTTTCAAGCCGGGGTGTCCAATTGATCTTGCCGCTGCCACAGATGGGCTGCGCTCGGGCATGCCTGCCGCTGAACTGCCATCTATCAATGGCTCCTGCCACGATCCCTCCTCACTTCCTTGGCATGTGAATATTGGGTTTCCCATAGAAATGCAAAAAATGCCTTTAAGCTCATTTCTACATGAAATACAATATATTTGCCAGATAAGCTGGACCCTGATATTATTCATAAATCAGTTATGTTTATCCTTAGCCAAGAAAGTACTAAAATCTTCTTTCCTCATCTTGAAATCCAATCTGATATTCACAGTAATTATGCTGCTTTTCATATGAATCACTGTCTCATACTGTAATCGTTAGTACTATGGCTGATTCATTTTCTGCCGTATAGTATTTGAAATGATCATTTCACTTGTGGTAGGATTTGGGGAGTTATTGAAGTAAATCCTTTTATTCACTAGACTTTCCTTTTTATTTTTTTTAATCTCATCGTCAGTCCCTTTGTTCAGATTTTACACCAAAGTTTGTTGAAAGCTGTAGCAAGTAGAAGAACAAACCATTAAATCCTACTGAAGCCAGCAAAGCCATACAAATGGATAGTGAAGCCTCTCTCTCCACCACTGTTTCTTGATCTTGCCTTTCCTTCCAGAGTCACACCATACCAGCCTTCTTATTTTTTTCCTTCCATCTCTCTGAAATACTTCCATGTTAATATTATGTGCTGAAATGCTTAAGTCTTTATTATTATTATTATTATTATTATTATTATTATTAAGTCTGATCATTACCCAAATATGCACAAGGTATTTTCTAGGTATCATATACATCAGCATTTTGGAAGAGCCACATTTAAAGACAGATGTCTGTTACCCTGGCACCTCCAATAACACATTATTCTATGCATATTAAAAAGGTGTCATGGGATCATCTCTGGTTCAGATCCTCTGGAATGTAACGCTTGGTCTTGGGATTATGCCCTGCTGCCCTTTCCACATTAAATGCTCCACTATCAGGATGAATGGAAACAGGTGGAACCAGCACAAAGAAGACCATCTGACTCGGACTGCCAACCCCCAGGTGGAATGTAAAGAGATGGGAAAACATCACTATGAGAAAACATAATTTAAAAGGGGTAACTTGGGGCACCAGAGTGGCTCAGTTGCTTAAGCATCCAACTTTGCAGTCAAATGCTCTACCCGCTTAAGCATCCAACTTTGGCAAAGATCTTGATCTCATGATTCATAAATTCAAGCCCTGGGCTCTCTGCTGTCAGTGCAGAGCTGGCTTGAGATCCTCTGTCTCTTTCTCTCTGCCCCTCCCCCATTTGTGCGTGAAGCACACGTTCTCTCTCTCAAAAAAATAAACAAACATTTAATAAAGAAACAAATAAATAAATAACAAAAAGGGGGAACGTGCCACTGCAGATATTAGTGAGGATCACCCCAGCGAGAAACTCCTTTCCATGGCCATAGTCACAAGTAGATTCTATTTCACATCCTTGGTAGCTTTACTTTAAGAGGAGTTGTTTATATTGCACTCCATTTAAGAGCTATCCCTTGCCTAGAAAACTGACTAAAGTTTATCCTCTCTTTGCATTTGAAGTATTGGGCTTTTCATTTTAAAATATTAGGTATGAAATTCCATCTTCATAATGAAAGTGTCCATTTGTTGAATGCTTACAATGTGTAGAACACTGTGCTAAGACCTTTATAGTCACAGTCCCATTTGAAACGTAAAACAACTTTTTGAGGTTATCAACCCCTCTATTATAGATGAAGAGATGAAACATCACACAAATATTAAAGAAAAGATCCATTTCAAAACCCAGGCTTTGGGGACTCCAAAATCCATGTTTTCAACTAATACCGCGCGCTCTATTTGCTTTTGCACTCATGCATTTATTCCCCAAGAGCTATGCCCAGTTTTTGCCCATGTCATAGCCAACCTTCCCCATGTCTTGCTGTAACCAGCTGGTTTCTAGAAACTTCCTTTTTGCTTTCCATTTTCAATGCTCACAGTGTTGTTTTGTTTCTTTTTTTAATGGAGTGAGAGTAAGAACAGAATAATGACATTATCCAAAAGCAGAATTTGCGCTAAATGGTTGAATTTCAACCACTTTCTTTATCAACACACTCATAAAAGATCCAAAACTAGCTGGATTTTTATATTGGCTGAAGATGATCCTGCATTTTGTAAAATGACTGGTTTTACAAGCTACAGAATGACAACAGAGCAACAAAGCAGCTGGACTTAAAATGGGTAATTCACCCGCCAACCCCTCCCCCACCCTTAGCTTCTTATATGGAGCTGCCATGACATCTAGTGGCCAAAGATTAGGGGAGATATTCTTAATCCATAAAGAATGTGGGAGTTCTAATTTAGAAACACATTTACAACCTTACATAGCTAGTAAAATTTTAAATTAATACAGTTCTTCACAACTTTCAACTCACTGTTGTACCAATTATTGGTTTGAGGACTTAAATGCAATGTCTTTCCTATATTTAAAATTTTTTAAACTTACTATAATTATTATACTAAAGCCATGGTTTATTCTGAGTACAGGAATGGATAATAGGATTTGATTCTTTCTGTTTTCACTTCTACAAGAGCAATAATTTTGTATAAAGAATTTTTTTAATGTTTATTTATTTTTGAGAGAGAGAGAGACAGAGTGTGAGAGGGGGAGGTTAGAGAGAGAGGGAGACACAGAATCCAAAGCAGGCTCCAGGCTCCAAGTCTTCAGCACAGAGTTTGATGTGGGGCTCGAGCTCACAAACCCGGAGATCATGACCCAAACTGATGTCAGACACTTAACCAACTGAGCCACCCAGGTGCCCAAGAGCAACAATTTTTTAGATTAAATATCAATCTTTAAATCAAACTTAAATTTTGAGAGTCTACATAAACAAGTAATAAATTTGTATTATTTCTAATAAATTAAATGATTAACATACAGGTCTATTCTCAGTGCCTTTTGCTGAATTAATTGAAGGGTGTATTTGTCCAATTAAAATATAGTTAATACCACCATATGAAGAAATAGAAGACTAGATATTGTTTTTAAAAGAAAACAACTAAAAATGAACTCTCTGTGACCATTTCCAGCACTTTTTTTTAATTTCAAAGTTATATTCTCTAGTAATTAAGTTTTCTGTAGCTTAAGCTAAAATAAAATAATTCATGGAAACCGCCATATACAAATGATCAGAAAGAATTTTTTTAAATATTCTTTCTAATGTAATTTCTCAGCCTAAGGAATGCCAAAAGCAGAGTCTGAAAGAAGTCTGGTGCATGAGTGGTTTTTGAAAGATTACAGGAGCAGGAGTGAGGGACGAGAAGGGCAAGAAGGGACAAAAGTGCATAGAAAAGGAGGGACAGTCAATACAAAGTTGCAACATGAGTCAACCACTAGCGGGTACAACCAGATGCTAGATCTCTGGGACCTTCTGAAAAGACTTATGGAATGTACAGTATCTCCAAAGCACCTGGTGGACGGATGAAAGGGTGAAGCATTTATCTGTCAATACACATCCCACATTGGTCAAGGTTTGCCTCATATATCACAAACCCCCACACTTCCAGGTTGCTCATGTGTGTTCAAGCATCCCACGATGGAGGTTCATAGAGAAGATTCATATGGGCCGAGGCAAGGCACTTCTGGTCACAAACATACAAAGCAGGTCAAAGTCTGTGCAGAACTGATCTGTGCATCCATAACTGGAATAAAAGATGAGGCTAAGTGGACCTCAAGTGGTACACAAGAGATGTCCAATGCATATATATATGACATCTGTGTTATATTCATAATAAATAGGCCATTCCGATTCACTGATATGGAATACCTTTATATTTTGTGGACATTACTAACTATGTTTATGAATTCATGTAATCATCACTCTGGCTAATGCATAGCAGGAGTCAAATTACAAAGAGATCTTGAATTAGTAGTAAAATCCATTCATCTTCATTGGCAATCATTTTAGCAGTGTTAGTCCAAATAGTATTCCTAGTAGGAATTGTTATGTGGAAATATTTTAATCTTATAAAAAGCCAACATTTAAATCAATTTTCTCAACATGAAATTCTGATATGCTGGGAATCCTGACTCCTGGGAAGAAACTCTGTTAAGCTTTCATAGAAGTCCCAAAAGCAGATGTTTTCCAAAAAGAAGAGAAGCTTAAAAGAAAGTGAGAGTGAGAAATAGAAGAAAATTAAAATTCTCCCTCAAATAATGAAAAAGATTTCCCAAAAGATAAATTTAGATTTTGCCTGACAAAGAAAGATTGGTCGTTCTACTATTTTGTGTGACCTTGTAGTGCTCAAACTGATCACTTTATCATCCTCAAAAAATTAAGCTTTTGTTGGATACCTTCTCCATTACTGTTACCAAATTCAACTCAAGATAAATTAAAAACTTAAATGTAAAAATAAATAAAATCATAAATAAATTCCTCGAAGACAACATAGGTGAATTTTTTAAATAATCTTTAGGATGAGGAAGGCTTTTTCAGACAGAAATCTTAAAAGATGAGTAAATTTCCTTACTTAAATGGTAAAGCATTATATGGTACAAAGAAATGGCACACAAAATACGTATAGTACGTATGACAGACACATAGTTAATATCTGTAATATTAAAAGAGCTCTAACAATAAATAAATAAATAAATAAATAAATAAATAAATAATGAACATCATAACAGAGTATACCAAATAACAAGAATATACAATTAAAGAATAGAAAAGTAAAATATAGATGACATGAAAACATATCAGTAGCTAACATTTGAGAGTTAGTTTACCAGGAAATGTTGAAATGACTTATTGTGTACTAAATCATTTAATCCTCACAACAATTCTACATGTTTAGTATTATTATTATTATCACAATTTTGCAGATTAGTAACCCAAGACATTGAAAGATTAAATAATTGGCACAAGGTCAAAAAGCTGTTAAGTGATAAAGCGAGGATTTGAACTCACATAGTCAGACTCCAGAGCCTGGGATCCTAACCTACTGTACAGCTTCATTACTAATCCAAAATGCAAAAGCAAACCATGATTTACTACTTTATACCTAGTCAATTAACAACGATCTTAAAGATTTTCAGCACTCTGTAGACACTCACAAATTGTTGATGAGAGTGTCAGTTGATACGATCTTTCTGGAAAACACTCTAGCAATATACATCAACATTAAATGTCATCTTTGTGTCCTTGATGCCCCTCCTGTAATAGCATATCCCAAGGAAATAAAGAATCAAACGCATGTCTAAACAAAAATATTCTTCAAAACACCATTGATAATAGGAACAAGAAGGAAATGGAAACAACCACAATGTTATCAGTGGAATAGTAAATAGATTAAAGTATAGCCATACAATGAACAGCCTTAAAAGGGTGATCTATTTGCTGACATGGAGAATTCTGAAGATCATAGAGTATAAATTCTAATAACAAAGCAAGATAGAGAAAATGCTTTCCAACTTTTTGCTGTCATATGTCATGAGAGATTTTACACAGTCCACAATTAAAAGTGGCTCACTGAGTCAACAATGCTCAGTTCGTTAGGTGAGAGGAGTACAGTCCCCAGTTACAAACCACTGATGTATAGTATGAGCATATACATAAATATAAACATAACATATTTATATTATAACATAATATAACATAACAATTTATATTATATATAAATACATATATATTTTTATAAATAATTATATCACTCTGTATGTGCATGTTTGACAAAAAATAAATCTGAATGGGTTGTTTGAATTTTCAAATCAAATATTTGCTATCAAATCAGAAAATAAAGTTATTTTTCATCTGGAAAAAGAATTAATAGCTTTGATATATTATTATTAAGCTGAGGAAGACAAACAATCTTTGTTTCCCCAGAGGCCATCTAAGTTTATAGACGCCTTATGACCAGATTTCTCTTCTTTCATCTGCTGGATTACTGCCATACTTGTGGGCCTTCAAATAAGGGCCAATATAGCAAAATGAATGCTTCCTTTATCAATGACACCGTAAATATTAAGGTGAAAACACAGAAGGAAGAAATGCTGACCTGCTCTGTGACTTTCAAAGAGCCAACTTCCTCCTCCCATAAGAGGTAACTCCTTACATTCCTTAAGGCTTTAGCAGATTCTTGTTCCCTGGAGAAGAAGCAAAGTGCACCAAACTTCAAGAGCCAATGCCTCCCTTATACATTAAGAAGTCAATAACTCACTTCTACCAGGATTAGATCATTGATTCCAACGTGATCTTCACAGAAGTGTTTAATGCCAGCTCCCTCCCTGCTAAACCTCTTAATATAGTATATTCTTAGAATATATCCTCCCAAGAGAACAGCAGGGTAGATTCAAATTAAGAGAGCTAAATCAACTCATCTTGGTCAGTAGCTCAGCTATATGGCTTCTGAAAAAAAGTCTATGTTGCAAAATGGGAAATCCTGTACCTTGAACCATCCCCTCATTTCTACTGAACCTAATGTAACCTATAAAGCTCTTGATGTAGGATTAGGAATCAGAAATCATATATCAAGTAAAAACAGAACATGCTACAATAAACTCAATAAAAATCCAGATAGAATGTTCTCAAATGTCATCAATGTTTTCTGTGAAAATATGCACTACACACACACACAGAGAGAGAGAGAGAGAGAGAGAGAGAGAAATTAAAATGGCAAATAAATGTGAAAGTAAAACATTCCTAAAATTAAAAAGTATCTCCTTTTCAGGAAACTTTACATAATTCAACAGGGATTAGTAAGAATAGAAATGTTAATTATAGGGGCGCCTAAGTGGCTCAGTCAGTTAAGCGTCCGACTTCGGCTCAGGTCATGATCTCACAGTTCGTGAGCCCGAGCCCCATGTCGGGCTCTGTGCTGACAGCTTGGAGCCTGGAGCCTGCTTCGGATTCTGTCTCCCTCTCTCTCTCTATGCCCCACCCCTGCTTGTTCCCTGTCTCTCAAAACTGAATAAACTTTAAAAACTGGAAAAAAAAAAAAGAAATGTTAATTTAATTAAAAAGTCATTTATTCTAATTTAGACAAAGTTTCAATTGCAACATAATAACTATTTAATAAACATGATTTTATCCTACACATAAAAAATCACTTAGTCTTTAAAACAAGTGATCTAGAAATAGATGCATGGGGGCGCCTGGCTGGCTCAATTGGTGGAACGTTCGACTTTTGGTGTCAGGGCTGTGGGTTTGAGCCCCACGTTGGATGTAGAGAGTACTTTAAAAAATCAAAATCAAGAAAGAAAGGAAGGGAAGGGAAGGGAAGGGAAGGGAAGGGAAGGGAAGGGAAGGGAAGGGAAGGGAAGGGAAGGGAAGGGAAGGGAAGGAAAAGATGTGCGACTGAACAGATCTAATTCTAAATCCAGGTCCAAATTTAGGTTGTTATTTCATGATGTACACCTATTCTGGGTAACAGGTATTAATAATAGCAATTTTACAGGTGAAGAAACAGAGACTAATAAATATTAATTGACTTGCTTAGAGTCAAACAGTAAGTAAATGGAAGGACAAGGACTAGTATCTAGATCTTGACTTTGAAGTCTGATTTTCCTTTTGCTGCATCTTTATTCCTCCTAGACACTATGAAGAGAAGCTTATCATTCAAGGTGATTGAGAGTCAGTTATTTGTTTAATTTTAAAATATATAAGAACACAACATATAATTTCTTCAAGAGAGAAATAATATTAGTAGGTTGGGTTACATAGAAAGTTGTTGATGCCCTTGAGTGAGTTTAATTACTAAAGTAATAAAAAACAAAAATAAATACAACAAAAAAACACCCCTATGGGTTTATTCATCTACATAAATCCTGAGGATAGCAGAGAAGCTACTCTGTTCAGGCTTCACATTAGGGCATTAGTTAACGGTGAGGAGGGACGTGGGACCATCAGTATTCCCCAGGTCCCAAGCTAACTATAAAATAGAATGTGTGTGTCAAATACAAGATTTCTAACAAGTCTTCCCTTTCAGGGAGAGATGAGTGTGGGGATGTCTATTAAAATCATTGGAACCGTGTTGGGAAAGGAGCCTACTCAGCAAAGCAGAAAGAATGATGCTTGGAAAGAAATGAGGGCCACTCTGGCTTGCAAGAGAGATACCACTGCAATAGCCACAGGCTTCAAGGCTATATGAAGGGCCTATAAATGGGAGACATGGCAGGACATCAGAACTAAAGCCAGAGCAAAAAATTGGCTCAAGCAGCTGTAGAGGAGCTATTACAACACCTACTGAGAAGAGTTTGTGAGCCAACCCAAGATCTGCTCAGGAAAGAGAAAGACTTGAATACATGGGGATTCTAATAATTAAGCTGCTGGTAGCATAGCCAAAGGTTAGTTAGATCGAGGCTTCTGTTGGCGTAACAACTAGGTTTATGATTGTAGTATTTCAGGTTGACACATGTGTCTAAATCAGATGGTCTATGAATCATGTATCTCCCACCCTGTTACTCCACTATCCTCTAGGGCATTTTCCCCTTTTGCCTCGGTGAAGCTGGGCTGCAGACACATCTGTTTTTCAGCTTATTAGAAATGCCTTAAGACCCTAGCCCAGAAGTGTCACACCTAACCTCTCATATACCTGGGATAAGAATTTAGACACATGAACATATGTAGCTTAGAGAAAAAAGGATATGTAGTATTTAATTTAGCTAGTGTTATATGATCCTTAGTTTACCTTAGCTCCAATTCCATTATTAGAGAAGGAGAGAACAAATTTTGGTGGGCAATCAATAGTCTCTATTAACTAGTAGTCTTTTATTTTCAGTTTTATGTTTTTATTCACATGCCCATTGTTACAACCACCCATCCCAGAAAGCTAGAAGTTTGGAAAAGAGTACAGTTAATATATGTACATGATTCTTACAATCTTTATGTATGTAGTATATATAATCCACAGTTGCAAGTTCAGTTTTTCTTCAATAAATTGCTTTGTTGCATAAGAGACTGTTAAAAACTGAGAACAAACTGAGGGTTGATGGGGGGTGGGAGGGAGGGCAGGGTGGGTGATGGGTATTGAGGAGGGCACCTTTTGGGATGAGCACTGGGTGTTGTATGGAAACCAATTTGACAGTAAATTTCATATATTAAAAAATAAAAAAAAATTAAAAATTAAAAATTAAAAAAAAAATAAAAAAAAATAAAAAGAATAAATTGCTTTGTTGTATTCATGAAATTCTAAGTTAGAAGAAACCCATTGTATATTCCCTGGGTGAGGCATATGGATGAATGCCCAGAACATCAAAAAAAAAACCCTCATGGGCACCTGGGTGGCTCACTCGGTTAAGTGTCTGACTTCAGCTCAGGTTATGATCTTATGGTTCATGGAGTTCGAGCCCCGCATCTGCTGTCAGCGCAGAGCCTGGAGCCTGCTTGGGATTCTGTGTCTCCCTCTCTCTCTCTGCCCTTCTCCACTCATGCTTTGTCTCTCTTCCTCTCTCAGAAATGAATAAACATTAAAAAAATATTTGAAAAAAGAATCCCTCACAGAAAAGAAGCTGAACTTGGACATAAAATAAATTGCTGCAGGGGCACCTGGGTGGCTCATTGGCTGAGCATCCGACTTCAGCTCAGGTCATGATTTCATGGTTTGTGGGTTCAAGCCCCGTGTCAGGCTCTGTGCTGACAGCTCAGCGCCTGGAGCCTGCTTCTTACTCTGTGTCTCCTTCTCTCTCTCAGCCCCTCCCCCACTCATGCTCTGTCTCTTCCTCTCTCTCAAAAATAAATAAACATTAAAAATAAATGAAAAATTGGGGCGCCTGGGTGGCGCAGTCGGTTAAGCGTCCGACTTCAGCCAGGTCACGATCTCGCGGTCTGTGAGTTCGAGCCCCGCGTCAGGCTCTGGGCTGATGGCTCGGAGCCTGGAGCCTGTTTCCGATTCTGTGTCTCCCTCTCTCTCTGCCCCTCCCCCGTTCATGCTCTGTCTCTCTCTGTCCCAAAAATAAAAATAAAAAAAAAAGTTGAAAAAAAAAAAATTTAAAAAAAATAAATAAATGAAAAATAAATAAATTGCTGCAGTGTATCTTTATAAGTTTCTCATCTTTAGTCATTAGCTTTTTAAACATCAATGAAAATTTGTGGGAAACACTTACTAAAAGCACAGATTACACTGATAATTGAACTTTTTTTTTTCTGTAAGAAAGGAGATCCAATACAAATAATCCCAAATTACACAGAATACCTGGCTGAAGAAGCTCCAATTATCTAGCATATAGCTGCTTTACTAGGTTCCAACAATGGAGTGTTGCTTTTTATTAAATTCCCTCAAAAACAAAGTATATATAGACCTTTTAGACAGGATCTTTTCAGGGTACTGTGTTGAAGGCCAACAAATATTGAAATTTTAATACTTAAAAGTTTCAAAACATGGCTGAGTCTATAAAAATTCATATTGGCTTGACTATTTTAAATGCCTTGACATAACTTTCTTAAAACAGCATCAATTAAATTTAGTGAAATAATTTCCAATTGTAACTTAACATTAAAGAGTGTTTCTTTTTTTCAACCAGTTAATTTGGTGTCACAGAGATGTAATTTTAAAATGCCTCCAACATTTAATAAAGTCTGCTGTACAGTCTTATTTTGTTTTAAATTACATTTTAATGAAATTATTCTAACCAACATGATTAAATGATTTTGAAATCATGTTAGGAAAGAGAGATTTGAACAAACAGGGATTCTGATAATTAAGCTGCAGATCCTCATTGCCAAAGATGGGTTAGAGTGAAGATTTCCCAGTCTATGTTTTCTTAAGAAAAGCAAAAGTATGATAGTAAAAGAATGTTCGTCTCAACCCATGAGCAACATATAAATTATACAAAATGGAAAACTATCCTTAAAAGAGAAATCAATCAATTTAATACTAAGAGTCTGTTCCAGCTAGCACTGAACGTAAGACAAAAAAATATTTGTGAGAGTTTTATATTTCTGAAAAGTGTTTCAACACACACAGCTTGGTGAACTACATGTACCTCTATTTTTGCACAGAAAAAGAATCAGGCCAGCAGCAAAGCAGGCTCAAAACACATTGTGCCAGCAAATCCTTGATCTTAAATTTAAAGAGAGAAGAAACAGACCAGAGGACAGTTGTTAAGGAATTCTGGCAGACTCTCTGCAGAGAGAGAAGTTAATAGGTGTAATAAATGACCTCGGGCACCAGGAGGAACAAATTCTATAAATAAACTTAAGAAGAAGTTATACAAAAATCTGGACCCAAACAAATGTGAACCTGTAAGTTACAAATGCAAACTCAGGATGGCACAGCCCATTAAAAGCTGTTTTACTTGCCACTCCTCTTTTCTTTTGTCAGTTAGAGGAGTATCCTCTTAAGTTGTCACTTTTACAAATGTAAGCAAAATAATTTTAAAAAGAGTAATTTTGTCTTATTAATTTAAGCACTGTCCCCAGTACATAGGTCATATCTCCCTCTCTTAGCTTGAAGGAAAAGTGAACAAATATTGGAACAGAGGGTTCACGTTATTTTTATTTAAATCATCATTACCATGGGGTCTTAAATCATCTAATGATTCGTTTGCTTTGCAAACCTAAAATAGAACTTTTTAAGATAAACTTTAAGTTGCTGCAAATCATAAAATTATTTCCATATACAGTCTGTTTATTAAATGTGTTAAACTGTTATATGGTCCCTTTAAATTTATGGAAAGCCAAAGAATAGCCTGGCAAGAATACCTGCAAAAGCAATATACATCATAAAATAAATAAAAACTTTTTACTATAAAAATAGAGAATACACACAGAATATCTGAAATATACAAGGCTGGGAATTGAATTACTAAGTCTACCATGAGCCAAGATGATCTCATTTTATGTGGAGCCATCCTTAAAGCAAAGATTATAGCACTGAACTTTATCTATTAGACTTTCATTATTTTGGCTAATTCTAAGAGGAGGCATTTCAGATTTCTTCATCTCCTGATTATAAGGAATTTAATGACTGATGGGGGTTCAACAGCACATAGCCCTCTCCCCATTTTTTGGATGCAAACAAATTTCTGAAAAAGATAAATTTTACAAATTACCATAGCTCCCAACAGAAGATGATAAGGTTAATGTTTTAGCCTCTCCGAGACATACCTGTTTCTTGTAGAGATTTTAGCTGTAAACACAATCATAGCCCTCCCTCAAGGGAACTTCATATGGCCTCTTTAGCTTTGTAACACCTTGCAACTGGCATGTTAAGCCATTATGAAAATTATTAGTGACAAAGGCCCTGTTTCTGTCAAACAACAAAGATTCTCTCAAGTAAAGTTGCACTGCTGCATCAACAACCAGACATTATTTTTTTTTCATGGCAAACTCATGAATTAACAACAGCAGAAGTTCTGCAAAGTTTCAGAGCTCCAAGGGATTCTAGAAAGGCTCCTTTCTGAAAGAGTAGCTATAACCTCAATTTACTCTTTGGTTATTATATAGAAAAACAAGAGAGAGAGAGAGAGAGAGAGAGAGAGAGAGAGAGAGAGAGAGAGAGAGGAGAGAGAGATCTCCATGACTTCACTTCATTAGTGCATGTCAGAGTTGGCAATTTTGAGAATATCACTTCAGAATATTTTATTTCAAGGCTTTAGCCCATATATCTGTGGTCATTAGACATTGATTTTCTTTCCATATTTTCACAACCATAGTTCAAAAAAAAAAATCATTCTTAATCTCTTGCTATTCACTAAGCCAAACACACATGAACACACACAACACAGACATCAAGTAGTATAGTCATCTAGAATGTTTTCTTATGAGTAAATTTACCATTTAAATTTATTAACTTAATTGCAACACAGAATATTATATTTTCTGATTATATCGTGAGGTTGTGATGACAATTAATCACTCAATAAGTCTGTAAAGAATCCTTATCTCTTTGGATATAAAAACTACCCAATACGTGATGTATCTAAAATAGCTTCCATTTGTTTCATACAAGTTCCATACGAGGTAAAGACAACATTACACATAACTGTCTCCAGGCAGTGACTGGTTTCTTCATTTTCAGTGAGAAGCAAAGAAAAAGATATTTGTAACAGGCTTCCATCCGGATATTACAGAACCTGAGATCTAACTAGTACTCTGAGCAAAACTGATCTTGGAAGTGGTTGTGTTTTCCTCATTGCTATCATTTTTTGACAGGTGTGCATGACACTGCCAAGTAAAATATGTATTTAAATAAAGTAATGCAAGAAAGATGAGGAGTTATGTAGTTTGTAATTTACAAACACAAATCCATTTGATATGTATGTGCTCTCTTTATCAAGATCTTAAAAGCAGAATAAAATGCAATTTACAGTTTAATTAATATCTAGGGCACATTTTGACTTGCCATCTTACTTAATCCTCAGAAATAATCATGTGATACAGATATTATTGCCCCTATTTTCCAGTATGCTGACTGAAACATAGATGTTGAGTAATTTTCACAAGGTCATAAAGCTAGCTAATAAATGATGAGAATCTGATTTTGAACCCAGGTTTGAGACATCAAATCCAATGTTCTTTCTACTACACCATGCTGCATCTCTACATAACACTCAATATTTTTTTCAGCTGAAGGACAATACTGAGAAAAGCTCAGCATATGACTCAACAGATGACTCAACACATACCTGTGTGGATTTCCAACTTAGGACATTCCTGAGCAGCTACACCAGTTTGCATTCCCACCAATAGTGCAAGAGGGTTCCTGTTTCTCTACATACTCACCAACATCTGTTGTTTCCTGAGTTGTTAATTTTAGCCAGTCTGACTGGTGTTAGGTGATATCTCAATGTAGTTTTGATTTGTATTTCCCTGATAATATGTGATGTTGAGCATCTTTTCATGTTTCTGTTGGCCATCTGGATGTCTTCTTTTGAAAAGTGTCTATCCATGTCTTCTGCCCATTTCTTCACTGGATTATTTGGTTTTTGGGTGTTGAGTTTGATAAGTTCTTTATAGATTTTGGATACTAACCCTTTATCTGATATGTAATTTGCAAATATCTTCTCCCATTCCGTTGGTTGCCTTTTAGTTTTGTTGATTGTTTCTTTTGCAGTGCAAAAGCTTTTTATCTTGATGAGGTCCCAATACTTCATTTTTGCTTTTATTTCCCTTGCCTTCAGAGATGTGTTGAACAAGAAATTGCTGCGGCTGATGTCAAAGAGGTTGTTGCCTGTTTTCTCCTCTAGGGTTTTGATGGTTTCCTGTCTCACATTTAAGTCTTCCATGAATTTTGAGTTTATTTTTGTGTATGGTGTACGAAAGTGGTCCAGTTTCATTCTTCTGCATGTTGCTGTCCAGTTCTCCCAACACTATTTGCTAAAGAGACTGTCTTTTTCCACTGGATACTCTTTCCTGCTTTGTCAAATTAGTTGTCCATACGTTTGTGGGTCCATTTGTAGGTTCTCTATTCTATTCCATTGGTCTATGTGTCTGTTCTTATGCCAGTACCAAAATGTCTTGATAATTACAGCTTTGTAGTAGAAGCTAAAGTCCGGGATTGTGATGCCTCCCACTTTGGTCTTCTTTTTCAGCATAACTTTAGCTATTTGAGGTCTTTTGTGGTTCCATACAAATTTTAGGATTGTTTGTTCTAACTTTGAGAAGAATGCCAGTGCAATTTTGATTGGGATCGCATTGAATGTGTAGATTGTTTTGGGTAGTATTGACATTTTAACAATATTTGTTCTTCCAATCCATGAGCATGGATTATACAATGGAATACTACTTGGCAGTGAGAAAGAATGAACACTGCCATTTGCAACAAAGTGGATGGAACTGGAGAGTATTATGCTAAGTGAAATAAGTCAGTCAGAGAAAGATATCATATGTTTTCATTCATATCTGGAAATTGAGAAACTTAACAGAAGACCATGGGGGAAGGGAAAAGGAAAACATAGTTTCAAACAGAGAGGGAGGCAAACCATAAGAGACTCTTGAATGCGGAGAACAAACTGAAGGTTGATGGGGGCGGGGTGGGGGGGGCGCAGAATGGGTGATGGGCATTTTGAGGAGGGCACTTGTTGGGATGAGCCCTGAGCATTGTATGTAAGTGATGAATCACAGGAATCTACCCCACAACCAAGAGCACACTGTATATGTTGTATGTTAGCTAACTTGACAATAAATTAAATAAAAAATAAATAAACAAACAAGTAAATAAATAAATATTAAGTTAGTGAGAAAACTATAAAAAAGTATTTCTGTAATATATATATGCTATATTATATACTATATACTATATATAGAGTAACATATGTAAATCTTTAATCCAAGTAAAATGCAAGGTAACCCCAAAGCTCTTTTACACATATCTATATTTTAAACTTTATAAAAGAGAGAGTACATAAACCTCAGGTTGTCTCAAATCGATATTCTGGAATTTGTGAAGTTTGTTCTGACTCAGTGTTTTCTTTTTCTGGACCCTTCACACAAAGATTTCTCCATTTTATTTTTTTAAATTTTTTCTTACTTTTTTTTTTTTTTTTTTGAAAGACAGAGAGAGACAGAGCACAACTGGAGGAGGGGCAGAGAGAAGGAGACAGAATCCGAAGCAGGCTCCAGGCTCTGAGCTGTCACCACAGAGCCCAATGCGGAGCTCGAACCCACAAACCGCAAGATCATGACCTGAGCCAAAGTCAGACGCCCAACTGACTGAGCCACCCAGGCGCCTCCAAAATTTCTCCATTTTAACAAATAAGGAAATAAATTTTGTTAAGGAACCCCAAATCAAGCTGGCCAATGGCAGAATCTGGATTGAAACCCAAACTGATCTAACTCCAAAGTCCATGCTAAAAAAGGAACTTGGACTTATCCCACCAAAGGAACGTTATCTTTGCTAGAGCCCATAAGATAACACACTGATAACATAAGCACCTGTCAGAGGTAAAGTAGGATTATTGCAACAGGGTTTTCACTCTGAAAGGTTTTGATAAATGCATCTGTAATTAACAGTTAACTATTGGGTATTTTAAGAAAATGTTGAATATATACCATTCAGCCTACATTTTTGTCACTCTTAAGTATTTTGAACAATTCTTTTATGTTGGAGATGTCCAAACATAAGTATCATTTTTCAGAATAAAATGTTAATATTTCATTAAAGCTCTATATTAATAAAGATATATCTTAGAAGGGGACGAAAAACATCTATTTAAATTTTGCTAAGCACCAGGGGAAAATACAATTGGTATATCCAATTCAAAATCTTTATTGGTCTGTTACTCAAATAACATTAAACATGTACAAATTAAATGCTTGGGAAATCTCATAATGTAAATTTTACAAGAATAATTAGGAAAGGCAGATGGGGCTTCAAATTAAAGAACTCAAAAGATCCACTTGTGATAATTCACACAGTGAAACATATGACATCACAGTGTACATTTTATTTATAACGAATTTGTTGGTTATATCCTGAGAATAAATACAATGCACTTCAGTTTTTGCTAGGCTGCTGAGATTGTGTTATGACATTGATTTCTGTATTTGTCATCACACTATAATCTTAAAATATATTGCTGACCCCGTATAGACTATCTCAGAACTTTGAGTAGGGCTACTATAGTACTAAGATTGCAAAAGAATCATGACAACTTATCATTGCAATTTATTATTACTGAAACTCTAAAAAACAATTCCAATTTTATGTCATTTTCCTCTGATATTCAGAGAGTTTCTAATGATTAAATTAAATACATTCTATACAAGACTTTTTAAAACATGGTTGTAGCAACCCAGGAATGACAAATAAGGTAATTTAGACAAGCACTCAGCTAGAAAACCTGAACTATATATATATGTATGTGTGTATACACACACACACACACACACACACACATATATGTATGTATATATATATATGGGTTTTCATATATATAGGTTACATATATATGTATATAGGTCAAGATCTAGGGAGGATTGAGGACAAAGGGAATGAGCCTGGCATTTGAAACTACTTATTTTCTGGGGGATTTGACAAAATCAAAAGGAGCAATTCTGTGGCTAAGAAGCTAAACAGTGCTTCCAACAGTTTTATGGAGCTAGAAGAAAGGATTAGTGTCCAGAGGTGCTAACTTTCCTTGGGTTAACACTTGCACGTCATATCTGGATTTAAACACAAATAGGTTAATATTACATTAATTGAAAAATAAACTTAATTCCAATTAAGAGATAAAGTTTGTCAAATTGATTTTTTTAATTATGTGCCATAATAGACATCTTTAAAGCAAGAAGACACAGAAATTTGAGAGTAAAAAAATAATGTTGTGCCATGCAACTCTAACCCAAAACCACAAGGTAACTATTAATCAAAACACAGTATATTTGAAGGCAAGAAGCATTACTAGAGATTAAACAGCACATTTTATAATGATAAATCATGAAACTTAAACCCAACTGTGTTTTCTCCTGGTGTTTTCCAAAATTGAAATATGCCAGGCAAATATAATAATTCTAAATTTGTATACACATCACAGCATAGCCTCCTGATATATAAAACCAAAACTGACAGTACTACAAGGAGACCTAGACAAACGTAAAATCATAAATGAAGACTCTAACATATCTCTTAGTAAATATTAGAATAAACAGACAAAATATCAGTAAGAACTTAGAAAATTTGAACAATACAATTAACAAACTTGACCTCATTCACAGATGCAGAACACTGAATTCAATTAAGTGCAAAATAGGCATCCTTTTTAAGTACATATAACTCATGTATAAAAATTAACCCTCTTCTGAGCCATAAATTTAGCAAATTTCAACAAATTTTAATGGGTTCAAATCTACAGTGTGGTTTCTGACTAACTAGTGTAAAATATATTTTTAAAATGTGCAGAAAAACTCCCTATGTTGGACTTTAACGAGTACGCCCCAAACTGTTTACAGGTTCAATGCAACCCCAGTAAAAATCCTGGCAGGCTTTTGCTTTATTTGGTTTTATTTGGTTTTATAACATTTGACGAGCTGATTCAAAAGGTGTATAAAAATAATGAAGGCAAAAATGATCCTAATATCAAGATTTATATAGAACTACACTATCTAAAACAAAGTGGTATTGGCACAAGGATAGATAAATAGGCCTATGAAACAGAACAGAGAGCCAAGAAACACTCATTTATGTACAGCTGGTTTATAACAGGATGGCACTGCAAAGCAGCAAGGAAAAGATGATCTTTTCAATGATTTGTGCTGAGACAACTGGATGCCCATATGGAAGAAAAATTTAAATTGACCTTTACCTTATACCATATACAAAAATATGAAAGGCAAATTATAATAGCTTCCAGAAGATAATATTAGAGAATATATTTATGACCTTGGGGTAGGGAAATACCTCTGAGATGGAATAGAAAAGTCATGAAAGAAATCTGATAAATTAGACTACATTAAATCTAATCTAATCGTAAAAGATCATGAAAGAAAGGGTTCATAAACTGGACTCCATTAAAGTTCAAAACTTCTGTTTTTCAAAAGACACCACGAAGAGAGTGAAAAAGTGAGGCACAAACTGGGGACGATAGCTACAATACTAACAAGCAACAAATGCAGGTCCACCACAAATCAATGAAAAAAGTCAACACAATAGTAGTATGGGTAGGAGACTTAAGCAAATGCTTCACAAAAGAGGAAATCTAAATAGCCTATGAATATGAAAGGTGTTCAACATCATAAGTAATGAGAAGAATGGAAATTAAAGACACCATGAGATATCTCATGATCTAACCAAAATGAGAACATCCAATAAATATCAGTATTTGAAAGTACGTTTAACATTGGGAATTCCAAGACTGATGGCAGGAGTAATAGTAGTAGAAGTAACATGGAAGACAATTTAGAACTAGCTTTTAAATCTGAAGATATGTAGATCCTGTGACCCACCATTTCCACTACTAGATATATAGTCAACAGTAATATGTGCACGTGTGCTTCAAGAACATTCATGGCAACATTGTTTACAATATCAAAAAACTGGAACCAGCACAATGGAAAATGACAAATTACAGTATATCACTCAACGGTATCCTATGCAACGATGAAAATAAACTACACTCAGACAATTAACATGAGCTATTTTTACAAATGAACCTATTGAGATGGAGTCAGAAACAAAAGAATTTATGTCAATTCAATTTACCTAAAGTTTTTCAAATAGACAAAACTAAACTATGGGGATTATGGACATGTACTTGAGTTCATCTATAAAGAAAAGCAAATGATTATAATATTAGTTAGGATATTAACTTTAGGAGGGGTAGAGGGAGCATGGATCCAGGGCGGGTATAGCAGGGTGTTTCTATGGAGGTAACAACATACTGTGTCTTGACCTGAATGGATTACATGGGTGCTCACTTTGCAATAAATTGTTAAGCTATAATTTTATTTTGTGTACTATTCTGTATGTGTGTTACACTTCACAATTAAAAAGTATTTTTAAAAATTACCTTCCGCATTAGGACTAAAATTAAAACTCAAAATATTATTTTGATAGTTATTTGATACTGCATTGATGTGCTTGAAAATTAGTAAAAAATATTGGCATTGCAGGGGATATTCACCAGCAATTGAGCCAAGCAAATAATAGTAAAGATAACAATATAATATTAATAATAGCTAAGACATATAGCACTTACTATGTGTTAGGCACTAAAATCCCAATCACTTCATGTATATGAACTCATTTGATCTTACAAGTCCTATAAAGCATATCAAACAAAAATACCTGAATGCATATCCTCTCTTCTAAACTGAGTCATAGGGATACTATTTGTGAAGAAATATATGGCACAAGAAAAACAGCTCTGAATATAATAGCTACCATTCCTCCCAAGGGTGTACCCTTCTGAAAGTCAAGGGTCAAAAGAAACAAACAAAAACCTTGTCAAGGAGTTGATGCCAACAAATCAAGAAGAGATTAGATATTTTAAAGAGATCAAATCTGTCCATCATCTAAGGGTGGAGCCAATTGGGAAGCTTTGTAAATAAATGAGTGAATTTAGCAGAATATTTTTTAATACAGATTATCTAATTAATCCACCCACTTTTGGACATCTCTGACCTTAAGAATCTACCTCAATATTTGTATGTAATATGTATTTCTTTGTATTTAAGATCCCAATATAATGTTGAAATAACATTTTCTTAAATCAGCTAATATCCCAAATGGAATTAAACTGACCTTGTAGGGTCATAATAAGAAACAGTCATCAATGTTTCATGGTTGAAAGGATGCATTCCACCAAGAAAGGCACCATTAAATATGTAAACACTGCAGAGTCTTTGAGTTGTCAGGAAGATGTTTTGATCCATTTTAAATTCTGAGATTAAAAACTCACTGAGGATTGTGTTTTTAGTTTGTGACAACTTAAATATCCAGTCTACTATTTGGTAAAACAAAATCAGATTCCCTAGATACACAGAATGGCATGATCAACTAGCTTGAAAATGGATTGAATATTTCACTTTTTAAATTCTATGTGTGCATTTGGTATAAACAAACTGCTTATTTGAACTCTGTGGCTCTCTCAATATATAAAATAACTGCAGATGTAGAAAACCATTCCTCCTATAACTTTGATTGAAAAAAGGATCAGTGTGTGGCCCTTCTGCACAGTAACATCACTTGAAAAGTTAGGATCGTAGATACCACCAACATAGAAAAAAGTTGTTCTGCTAACTTTGACTAAAATTTCATTAGAGGACATTTTTGTTGCATCTGGATATATTGAAAAGTTGAAAATAATATTAAACTGTGGTGTCGAAAACACACAGGAGATAAAATTATTTTAACAATATTTATTTTCTTAGTGAATTAAGTTCTTTACATTAAGGAAAACTAATTTCTTTTTTTCCCTTACAAATAGTAATATAGCCATTTTTGCAATAGAAATATTACAAATTATATAGTAAAAAAATAATTCTATTAAGTTATTAAATTGTATCTCTTTCTCAATAAGGATGCTATATAGTATGATTCAAATTTTTAATAATAGACTTAATTTAAGTAGGAAAGTTTAGGATACAACCCTGTGTACATTCATCAGTTCAGCTCTGAGCTATTTTTTTTTAATACTACTATATATTTTTAATTAAACAATAGTTTAATTAAACAAAACAATAGTTTGGAGATAATTCTAGATCACATGCAGTTGTAAGAAATAATATACAGGGGCACCTGGGTGGCTCAGTCTGATGGTTAAGTGTCAGACTTTGGCTCAGGTCATTATCTCACAGTTTGTGAGTTTAAGCCCTGCATCAGGTTCTGTGCTGACAGCTCAGAGCCTGGAGCTTGTTTCAAATTCTGTGTCTCCCTCTCTCTCTGCCCTCCCCCTGCCCCACTCTGCTTACACTCTGTCTTTCTATCTCTCTCAAAAATAAATAAACATTTTTTTAAAAAGTTTATTTTAAAGAAATAATATAGAGAGACCCCATATACTGCTTACATCCTGTTTCCCACTGGTAACTTCTTGCAAAACTATAGTACAGTATCACAACCAGGATAGTGACATTAACATAATAAAGTTACAGGCCATTTCTATTACCACAGGATTCCTCATATTACTTTTTTATAGCCACACCCATTTCTCTGTCCTTCCCTCATGCTAAACCCCCAGAAACTACTAATCTGTTTGTTTCTAAAATTTTGTCATTTCAATGGGGCGCCTTGGTGGCTCAGTTGGTTAAGCAGCCGACTTCAGTCAGGTCATGATCTCGCGGTCCGTGAGTTCGAGCCCCGTGTCGGGCTCTGTGCTGACAGCTCAGAGCCTGGAGCCTGTTTCAGATTCTGTGTCTCCATCTCTCTCTGACCTTCCCCCATTCATGCTCTGTCTCTCTCTGTCTCAAAAATGAATAAACATTAAAAAAAAATTTTTTTTTTAAAAAAGAAAAAAAAATTTTGTCATTTCAAGAATGCATATACATGGAATCACACTGTATATAACCTTTTGGAACTGGCTTTTTTACGCAGCATAATTCTTTAAAGACTCAGCTAGGTGTTGCATGTATCAATAGTTTGTTCTTTTAATTGTTGAGTAATATTCCACAATATGGATATACCACAGTTTGTTTAACCATTCACCTGTTGACAGACGTCTGGGTTTTTGCTAGTGCTTGGCCATTACACATAAAGCTGCTATAAACATTCATGTACAGGTTTTTGTGTGAACATAAGTTGTTATTTCTCTGGGATAAACACCCAGGAATGCAATCACTAAGTTGTATTATAGTTGGATGTTTAGGTTTTTTGGAAACTGCCAAACTCTTTTCCAAATGACTGTATCATTTTACATTCCCCCCTGCTGTGTATGAGTGATTTAGTTTCTGCACATCTTGGTCAGAATTTGGTGCCCTACTATATTTTTTAATGTCAGCATGTTGCCAGAACACAAATATTCAGACAATGTATTTGTGTAAGCAATTCCATCTCCTTATAAAATGATTAGTTAAAATATAAATAAATAAAATAGTCAGTTACAAAAAATTAAGAATAAAATTGAAACCAATAAATCAGGTGACAATTACATGTCCAGTATTACTTCACATCGTTCTGTAACATAATTCTTATGAGTCAATGAGTCAATTTTTCCCCTGGAAAAAATTATTTGGACAAGCTCAACTTTACCAGCCACATTTTAAGTTCATAGGTGTGTGTGTGTGTGTGTGTGTGTGTGTGTGTGTGTGTGTGCACAAGGATTTTATCAAAATCCAGTCAATAGAATAGTATCACATGCATTGACTTTATTTTATTTTTCTCTCTTTCTGTCTTTTTTTTGGAGTAGATATTTATTTTCCCTTCAGATTATTCATCTCAACCAGTTGTTAACTCTCAAATACAATTGTCCACAGAAGTGCTGCTAATCATTTGAAAAAGTCTCAGAAAAAAAAAATGTAATAATCCATCTAGACTCAACTTGCTACCTTAAGAAATCCATGGGATTATATGCCTATTCAGTTATTTAGGGAGTTAAACCCAGGCTTAGATATAATAAAAGCTTGCTAAAATGTCTTTTGTCCTTTTACTGGAATACACAGTCTCACATGCAAAACAGAGAAGCAGGAAGCAATCACAGGAAGAGGAAAGATAGCACCATAAACTGAGAATAACCAGAACTTGTTCTCTTGTGTTTTGAGTTAGCCTCTGCTTTCCATACCTTGAGAAGCATCAAATTAAAAGAATGTGACCGGAGACCACAAAAAAAAAAAAAAAAAAAAAAAGTAACCACATAGATTTACAGGCATGCTCCTAAATCCATGTAGTTGCACATCTCCAGGCAGAAGGTTTATGTTCATTTAAGAGTGGAAAATTTTCAAGTTCTTCCAGAAGCACCATCTGTTTCTACTGGCTGGTCTTGGTTTGAATTATTTATTACAATAATCTCAGATTTATCAGGTTAACCTTTGGATTGCTTCCTAAAAATAACTATGGAATATTTAGAATTTCTTGAGTAATACAGTAGACCATAAGAATAAAATTTACCATTTTATTGAAAAAAAAACTTTACGGTCTTTATCATAACAAAAAAGATAGAAAAACAGGTATCATGCATCGTTTATCACATTCAGTAGACTTGATCCCTACAGATAATTGATCCACAAGATGGCGCTAAAGCAATTAAAATTTTTACAAGGATATTGGTGCAATTTCAAATCTTAAAATAAAAAAAAGAAAATTTCCCACCACAGTTATCACAAAATATCTGCCTTATCAGTCTGTTAATGAGAAATAGAAAAAAAACAGAGTTTCCAAAATCAAAGCCAGGACTTTAAAAGCTGACAAATAGCTTTCTATGAATCTTTATGATCTGGTAAGTCTCAGTATCTTAAGGAAAATATAAGTGACTTCTTACAAGCAAAGTTAAAGATAAACAGCATGCTATGAAAGGATTAAATATAGAAACACTGGGGGGGGGGGGGGGAAGCATTTCCAAAAGGCAGCAAAGGTTTCCCTACTGCAAAGTCTTATGAATCTCCATGAGAATCTTTTTAAGAAATGGAAGGAGAAAATAAAATTTTCACATATTTAAGAACTCCATTTATACCTTCTTGGGTTTTATAGACTGGGACAACAAATCCTCAGTTAAAAATAGATACATTTAGAAAAGTCAGTTAAAACCTAATTACCATACCAAATTCATTAGTCAATTTCCACCTTTTTAGACTAAGTCACAAAGCTTGGTGCCTATAAGCATTAAAACAGCCAGTCTAATTCAATTGCATTTTCTCAAGTCCCTGATTCAGGACAGCTTCTAACTGGCTGATGGCAAGAGAGAGCAGTGGAGGTACAGGACTGCAATTCCTTCTAAATGAAGGCTTCAACTTCTCTTTTCCTATTTCTTCTGGTTTTGTTGAGGCCGTATTTTTTTGGCTTAAGCCTTCCCTAGACTCAGACCTAATCCTATTGTTACTATTTGGGACCACCAAGAACTGAGAAGCAATTATTTCTATTTTTTCTTTGTTTGAAAGCATCACTTCAGTAAATATTAGCCATTTGTAATAGTGGGGATAAATTTTTAAGTTCATTAGCACCAAGTTACACATGAAAAAGTAAAATAAAGTCCTAATGGTTTTTGAAAGCATAAAAAACAACCTAGAAGAGAAGTTCAAGTCCTACAAGATCAATTTTTCCTTAATGGGGAACATTTCAGAGTATGAGTCATGTGTAACTTAGTTAGGGGTTTTAAATCTTTAAATCTTAATCCTTTGAATCTTTATGAGGTGTGTCCTTAAATGGAAAGCATTCCATACCTACTTCTAAATGGCCTTTTTCAGATTGAAGTATAGAATCAATTATGCATTGCCATATTGTAACTATATATTACTGAGCCAAATTTTCAGAATTCATTTCTTAATTATCAAATTAATAGCCAATGGAGGGCAAAAACATATCCCTCTCTGGTTCATCTTCAGTTTGATGGCTGTTCAATAATATTTGTAGCCAAAGGGAAGAGGAAATAAAAAGATGGATTGCCTCTCCATCTTTATTTCTTTGTCCAATAAACAGTATCGAATCCCTAGGATATGTTGGGCACAAATAAACTCAGGCAGGAAACAGGAGCCCAGAGTCCAATGCCCCAGCATCTAAGGCTGAAGAACAAACTTGCCAGGAGCATTGCTTCAGAAGATAGAGCATGAGATAGACAAGAACACTCAAATGCAATTATATGTGGCATCTACTGTGAATCTGAGGCCTTGTACATTCAAGATGAATAAGATACCATCATGTTCTCAAAGATTTCACAACTTAGTTGGGAAATAGACATTTACATAAATAATTACAATGGCCATTACAATTGTACAGCTCATCCTGCCACAAGTAGGTCTGAGATGCATTGGAGGTAAGACCTTAACTGCATGTCTACTACACTCAAACAAGAACCGTTTAAAGGTATTTGTCAAATGTCATCTAAATACAATGGGTAATGCCAAAGAAGCATGAGGTCTTTACAATGTCCTTGTATTAAAATTGCTATCTTTCTAGCTTAGACAAGAAAACTAACATACAAAGAACATTGAACAGAGTCCCAGCAAAAATGTAAATTCAACTGATTTTGTACTCCAGCAACTATAAAATCTGTCTCTGTATTTCATTTTCAACATTCCTAATTCTGTAGAGCTAACACACAATAAAAGTGCTTTCATCACAATCTCACACACACACACACACACACACAAAGAGAACAGTGAGTGTTAACGTAACACTGACTCTAAATTATAGATTCTCAATAATGTGAGAATCTGTTGAAACAGAAACAGTCTAAGAAAAATTGGAAAAGAGGCCATTTAGCTTCTATCCTCTCTACCCTATTGAAGCTACACTTTTCAAGTCAAGTTTTTCAGAGGGATAGCATGTTTTACCTTTTGTTGTGTTATTCTTTCTCCATCTCCCTCACCATACCCAGTCAGATGCCAAACCCTGTAGCTACCACCACAGTGTCTCTCACATCCATCCCTTCTTTTCCATTCACACTATCTGTATCAGAGTTCTCCCCAAAATTACATGCACACATCCAAAGGATTAACTGAAAAGAGTTGAAGAAGGGGCTGTTTATAGAGATGTAAGGGATAGTGAAGCATCAGGGACTTAAAATAGCTGGAAGCCATTATCACCTCACAGCCTGAAGGAGCAAGGTCAGGAGTCATGTTACCAAAACCCAGAGAGAGCTGTACTTCTGAGAAAGGGGCCACCTAACAGGAAATGTGGCTGTAAGGAGAAAGACAGCAATTGCCAAACCATGGTCCAGAGGTATAGGGGATACGCAGTAAGGAATAAATACTCAGGCCTTTTCCTCCTTTCACCTTTCAGTTTCCTGATCTCATTTCCAGTTGGCCAAGCTCATTTGGAAGCCAGAGGCAAAGAAGCCAAGGTGACATACTCCACAGGACTCAGAAGGGCAGAGAATGGACCTCCAGAGGCAAACAGAGAAACAACAGCACACTATACTCAGAAAGCTCAAAGATCCAGAATGCCTCACCTAAATTATTACAATGACCTGGCTGTCCTCTACAGTCAATCCTGTAGCCCATGAACTGTTTTTTTAGTTTAAGTCACACATCACAAAGGCATTCTTTGACTTCCTCCCAATCCCTCTCTGTCTCTACCGCTTCCATCATTCTCTTAGCACTTATCTCTCCTTAAAATACTGTATTTAGTTTTTATGTTTATCTGCTTATCATCAATTTCTTCCAAATAGAATTAAGCTCCCTAAGAGCATTGGGCTAGCCTCGTACAGAGCAGGCACTCAGTTACTGAATGAATACATGCACATGAATGGTCACTGTATGCTGAAAAAAAATGGCAGATACAAAATGAATCAGCTACAGAAACTGAACCCAAAGATGCAGAAATTAATTCATCATTTTAGTGCCCAGCATCCAAACCTCTTTCATCTCTGGGGGGAGTTCCCCAAGACATGTATTCTTGGCAGGATGCAGAGTCCTCGTCTTTTATTACAAGAGCAAAAGAGGAGAAATCACCTGTCTCTGCCCAATGGCAGCCAAGATGTGGGTGTGGGCATACAACTTACACCCAGCCAATCGAATGCTTCCACTTTGAACCTTAGAGGAGTGACAAACAGAAATAGATTTCGATCACATGACTTCTTCTCTCAAGAATTCATCACTGATGAAAATACTAAGGTGTTTTCTGTTAAGTACAAATTTCTTGGGGCGATATCCCAAATTTTCCAGACCCTTCTTGTCTACCATCAGGCTATTTAAGTAAGACCTAAAATTAGAATTCAATGTCAGGTCTGTCCAACAACAACAACAACAAATATATATATATATAATCTGCCCATATATCCTTGTCTTTTTGACAAGTGTTACCTGTGACATGTGACATCTAATGTGTGAATCAGTTAAAAAAGAATTCGTGAGTTGTGCAGATGTGTTTTTATTTTACTCTACAATCCAGGGAACTGATATTGTAATCACAAAGTGTATCTTTAAATTTCCTAAACATGCTTTTCAAATGAGAATTTACTCTTATTCATTGTGAAGGTGCCATAGAAACTTTTAACATTAAGAAGCCATTTCTTTTCATCTCCTATAAATTAAGCAAATGACTAGAAAAACCAACCACAGTAAAGTAGTGTGCTTGTCTAACCTGTTTTAGGACATTTATTTTGGTATTTTATCAAAGTCTTGATTAAGAGCCTGATTCTAAGTCCAACATTGGTAATTAATGAATTATTAATGAATTAATAATTAAGGTGATTTTAGAGATAATATTTTTCATGAAAAAATTCTTCCATTGATAATGATTACAGACTACTAGCAATTAGAAATAGTTTATGGATAGAAATAGATAGATGATGATGATAGATATTCAGATAAATTAAAAACTTTCTGATATGGTGTTGAAAATAGCACTTATATTCCTGTATATAATTTCCAGTATATAAATATTGGCAAAAGTTGAGAAGTACTTCAATATACAATTTCTATAATTTATCTCAAGGCAACAGGAAACTACTGAATGGTCCCCAGTGTGAGGAGAGTGTAAGTCATGCCATTACTGCTTAAGGTTGTATAAAGCACATATCAGCAACATATAATATACCTAAAAAACTGGTCTTGTTTTGCAACATTCCAGGATTTCTCTACTTATCTTAAAGAGTGTCATAAAATTATCAAAGCCAAGTTATCATTTTTAATTTTTAAAAATATGTCTTAAGACTCTGCAAAAGAACTCGGGGGATATAACAAAATAAGTAATGAAATACTGCAACTCCAAATATTGCTGGAGATCACAATCTTTGCCTACTATAGCTAAACAAATTGATAGCTCGAAGTCAGGGTAAAATTACTCCAAAAATCTATGGAAAGATTATTTGCCTGATGCTATAGCTCCATCCAGTGGCAATTAATGCTAAACTGGACTATCAGGATTCTAGCCAACTAAGAGAGCAAAGGGAAGAAGACACAGTGGAAATGGAGCTTCCGCAAATGATCCGGTCTCAACCACACTAGGGCTGCCTTGTACCAACATGCATTATTTAAGAGTTTTGGAAGAGTTTCAAAGCTGCAAGACCATTTCAAGTGAGAAAACTAAATCATTCAAGACACCACAGTTATGTCTACAATGTGTAAAGAATCCAGTGGAAAGTGAAAAATTAGGTTAGCTGTCCAAATATTTGACTACATGAATAAGAACTCTGGGACTGAACTTTCCACTATATATTCTTGAATAACATGTGTATTTCTGAGATTAGAATCTGAGCATTTTCCTTCATTATCTTCTCTGATTTCCATGACATTTCTTGTGAAATGTTTCTCTCTTTGGTATGTAAGATCGATGAAAAAGAATCTATCTGTCTGGTCACAGCTGTATCCTGGCCTCAAAACAGTGCCTGTCTCACATTATATTTTTAATACATATTTATTGAATTAGTGAAGAAATGTGACTCCTCCAAAGATATGTTAGGGATATTGTCATTTACTCTTTATGTTTACAAAAACCTTTTGAGAGCCTGAGAAAAACAATGAACTCTTCCTCCCCAAATATGCACATATTATTATGCATATAGTTTCAAGGGTTTCTTGGACTCTCTGTCATTCATGTTTATGGTCCACAGGTTAAGAAGCTCTGCTCTAAAAATAACATTAGGATCAACTTTATAATTGGGAAGCTGAGATGATCTACTGAATGTGTTATTTTTGCCTGCATTGCTTCAACCATTAATTATCCCAGATCCTGGTAGGAGAAGAGTTGGACTTACTGATGGTGAAATTAAAACTAATGGGGAAAAATTAGTTCTATTTGAAAGTCATACTAAACATCAAAAAATATATGAGAAGAACACTGGGGGGGGGGGAGATTAACATTCACTCTACCGTTGTCACCCTCTGTTAGTCATAGGGATGTGTCCAAAGTGATCTTAATGATCTATAACCTGAGAAGAATGAGATTCACCAGATCCAAGGACCATAAAGAAGGTACTCCTGGGATTTTACCCTCATCTTGCCAGAAGGGCCAAGTCTGTGTTCAGACACTTCCCTATAAGGCAATAATTCTGTTACTCAAATGTCTTGATATCAAGACAGAATCTAAGACCTGAGCCCTGAAATCTTTTCTGCACCAGTAGTTGTATCTTTTCCATGCCCTAGGTTTTTCAACCCTTCCATACCTGCATCTTTGTTGTAGAACATAAGAATTTTCCAATTATTCTCTCCTAGTGTGTTTCTATGAGCAGGGATAGCGTTCTCAACCTTGGGAGTTCCCTACGTGAAATTTGAGACTAGCCCCCATATACAGTCTGTCCCTGCCAGACTAAACAGGCAGGCCACTCCAGATTGGTGGGTGGCAAGTTTAATAAGCAAGGGAACTTACATACAAGGTGTGTCTTAGATAGCCATAAGACAAGACAGATCTCCACTCCATTCTAGTGTCCCAGAATCTTAAAAGTTTATATTAGAAGCCTTAATGTGGTGCAGTCATAAATACAGTCAAGAGAGCTTCAACAATACATTATTGTCTCAAGGACGCATCCTTTGAGCCAGTATGGATTCATAGTAGATGGAACATACATTCCAAGGACAAGGGATGGGGTATGGAGCCTCTGACCGCCTGGGTCTAGCTCATGGGTCAACTGGTGGTCATAGCCTCTTGATATCCTCTTCCAACACCTAGCTCATGACAGCCATCTACTTTAATTCCGTTAAATCACTTTTTATTGATAGCTCCTATGTCCCAAACCCTACTAAATACAGCAGAGATAGAGAAAAAAAGTCCAGCAATTCCATTCCTATGAATTTGCCTAAGAGAATTAAAAACATATGCTTACATAAAAATTTGTTCGTGGCATTACTGTTCAAAAACAGTCAAAACATGGGGTGCCTGGGTAGCTCAGTTGGTTAAGCATCTGACTTCAGCTCAGGTCATGATCTCATGGTCCATGTGTTCGAGCCCCACGTCGGGCTCTGTGCTGACAGCTCAGAGTGTGGAGCCTGCTTCAGATTCTGTGTCTCCCTCTCTCTCTGATCCTCTCCCACCCACACCCTGTGTCTCTCTCTCTCTCAAAAATAAACATTAAAAAAACAGTCAAAACATGGAAACTCAAATGTCCATCACCTGATGAATGGCCAAATAAAATGTGCTGAATGGCTAAGTAAATTGTATTTGACACAATGAATTAGTACAATTAGTTAGTTAAAAGTGTTGACACATGCTACAACATGGATGAATCTTGAAAACATTACGCTAGGTGAAAGAAGCCAAACATAGAAGACCAAATATGGTTTGATAACATTTATATGAAACATACAGAATAGGTAAATCCATAGAGACAAATAGTAGATTAGTAGTTGCCAGAAAAATTGAATGGAAGGAATTAGAACTAACTGCTAATAAGTACAGGATTTGGGGGACACAGATGGAGAAGTTCTGGAATTAGATCATGGTGATGGCTACAAAGTATAGTAAATATACTAAAAACAACTAAAGTGCATACTTGAAAGTGGTGAATTTTATGTTATGTGAAATATATTTCAATTTTTCAAATTCTATTTAAAAAAGTCAAGCCGCTCAGTATCTTTGGTGAGAATAGTAATTGAAAAGGGGCACACAGGCAGGGCTGAAGGAGCTGGCTCCATTTTCTTTCTTGCTTTGAGTGGTGGTTACACAGATGTTTGCTTTAAAATAGTTTATTCAGGGGCGCCTGGGTGGCTCAGTCTGTTAAGCTTCCGACTTCAGCTGAGGTCACGATCTCGCGGTCCGCGAGTTCGAGCCCCACGTCGGGCTCTGGGTTGACGGCTCAGAGCCTGGAGCCTGCTTCCGATTCTGTGTCTCCCTCTCTCTCTGCCCCTCCCCCATTCATGCTCTATCTCTCTCTGTCTCAAAAATAAATAAACATTAAAAAAAATTAAAAAAATAAAATAGTTTATTCAGCCATGCATAATTCTGAATGTATACTATATTTCACAGTAGAATTTTTTAAGAGAAAGTAGGAGATAGTAAACTAATATCCATAAGGTATTATTTCCAAAAAAGAAATTAAAGTAACAAAATTAACACGGAATTTTATTTCTTTGGAAATTAGGTAAATGAATATATATTTAAAAGTGAATTTTTACGCATACTATATGTATTGGTATCATTACATATTCATATATTTCAAATGGGCCTCTTAGTAGATACACAATATTGAGGAACTTTCTTTCTGGCCTCAGTGGACCACTCTGTCCCCTTTGATCACTGATCCTTCGCTCCCAAACCTCCTTCCAGTTCTTTGTACTCAACCATCAATAGACTGTTCCCTCAAACAGAAGTATTTTTCACCCTGCTCCTTTCCATCCCCCACTCTTTATTATATGCCTTTTTCTCGTCCTTCAAGTCTCAGTTTAAGTGTCTCTTCCTCAGCAACCAGGTTACATCCTGATATTATTGCCTCAAAGCACTCTACGCTTCTCCTTCATAGCACCTAATAGAATTGAAGTTTGTGCAAGTGTTTGTCTAATATTTCTTGCATCTACTAGACTGTAAGCACCATGAAAACAACAAGCATAAATATCTGAGTTGCTGTTGTACCCAGCATATAACCTGCTACATGGTGCATAATAAATGAATGAAGGAATGAGTGGAATTTTATATCTTCATTCCCTCACATTCCCTTAAGTTAAAACTTAAGAAATTTTATGATGAATGTAGTTGCCAAATAAAACACCTGATACACATACTTAGCCTAGGATAGTGTCAGTCTCCATAAATATTTATTGCTTAATAAATATTGAATAATATCATTATGAGTCAATACCTGGCCATAAAGTCATAAAACATTTACTCTAAGTTGATACTACTTTAATCTCTCCTGAAATATCGAATTTCCATAAATAAGAAGAAAATTTAAATGTAAGCTCTCTGTTTTAATATCTGGGGCATTTAATCAAGTTTCTCTAGCAATGAAACCAGTATGGCCCTTATCACTGACTGGGATTGTACCTTTGGTTACTTCTTGTATTTTCCACTGAATCACTCTCTCCACCAACCTGATTTCATTAATTGAAGGTCCATCATCCCTCTCCCTTAAGACCTACTCTTTCCCACTTTAAGCCCAGAAACAAGAAAGCCCCCTTTAGCCCAACACAGCTGTTGTTTCTTTCACTGCCACTGTTGAAAACCAGGTCTTCACATTCTGAGGCCTACATGTCTCCTCCAACCTGCAGCAAACTCCTTTACAATCTGAGTCCTTGCATAGCCCCACACTTGAATGTGAATTCATATCTCTTTAATATCCTACTCAGATGCTCAATTTTTCCCCTGGGTATGAAAATTAAGTCAGAGTGGCTAAGTTGAAGAGGGATTTATAGCCTCAGCTACACATGATGCCACAACTAGCAGGCTTGTGACCTGCAAATCAGGGGCCTCCAGTTCAAATACGTCTCCTTGATATATTTTGTTAATCCACATTCTTTGAAAATTTACATAAAGTTTTTCACATAAAAGAGAAGAATTTCCAGTGTCTCTTAAATAATACTGCAATACTGAGCTCTTACCTGACACCGCAACAACCTTTTGGAGGTGAGTTGCAGGTACCTCCTTCTGCCTCCTACATGCCAGATTACACGAGGCAAGTACTTCATTACAGTCTGGCCCACTCCACATTCATTCTTTGATATTGACTGTTACCTACCACTGATTTTTTTGATGCCTGTTCTAGGCCCTAATTGTTCTCCAAGGTCAACAATCCAGATTACCCTATTTTCTTACAAGTTTCCCTATGTGAACCTGTGAGTCCCTACCAGCCATCAGATGTCAGTCAATGCCACTTTTGTCCATCAGAGAGGTCTCCAAGGCCTTTCCTCCCACAAGACTTATTGACCCCCAACCGTCTAGGAACAAGCTCTGTAGACAAGGCCAGCTACATAATTTGTAAAGTCTAGTGCAAAAGGAAAATGAAGAACCTCTTGTTCAAAAGACAGGAAAAAGTGTCAATAAAAATATTACACTATAAAACATTTTTCTTTCTTCTACTGTCCCTCTCTCACTGTGTCATGGTGGGTTTTATTTGCTACTTAATGAATTTAATGCCATTTAATGCTCCCTCAGACAGGGGAATACTTGTGGGACAAGTACAGACCTTCACTGGTGCCCAGGGATCCCAGGGATCTGCAATTCTGTACATATGACCCACCAGCAGCTGGGATTCAGCTCCCTGTGGTTGCCAGGTGCCTGCCACAGCCATGGCCAGGGAAGTCAATTCATCTCCCCTTCCCATAGTTCTGCTGCCTCAATCCATGGTGGATAGGCAACCACCAAGTGACCATAACTTCAACACCAGGATGAATTTGGTACCTGGGAGGGAGGTGGGCAAAAGACTCTCCCCTACCAAGTCACCTACCAAATCACCATGGAGTTGCCAGACCAAGGATGGGATGGCCACTACCTTGATGCACTCCAAGATTCTATGAGGCACATGCTGACCATGAACCTCCCATGTTTGTTTACATGCTACTACTAGGGCCAAAGAGGGATGGCAGCACCACCCAACCTCCTCTTGTCAATCTAACCTGGTTGCCACCTCAAACAGAGGGCTGCAGCAGTCATGGAATGCAGACAGGGAAGGAAAGGCTAAGCATGGCCAGGGTGTGAGGCACTAGGGAGCAGACAGCCAAGAACCCATCCTAGGTAAATAGTAGGAGTGATCAGGAGTGAGCTGAGGCTCCAATCACCCAACACATGCTCCAATGTACCATCATACTTCCCTTACAAAATACAAATTCTAAGACAAAATTATTAAGAATTTCATAATAGCTACAGAACATCCAGCCCCAAATGTGGAGCCCTTCTGAGCAGATTTTGTGTGATTGTACCGGCCCCATACCTGTGAAGCCAGCCCTGCCAGCAGACCATTGAATCTGAAGAGAAGTATCCTTGTCTAGCCACAAAAAGTTCTGTTACACTTTCCCTCTAAAGCCATGGTTGCCTACTCATTTGGTTTTCTAACTTAGTAGTGTACTCAAGTGACTCATATCTCAAGGAAAGTCTGTTTCAAGGAAGGTGATTTCCTCTATCCATCCAGGCATAGAGGTGTCTGGCAGTTTCTTACCAAAAACATAATAATAGATTCTATATCACCAAGCACTGCAGTTAGGAAAAGAAAATGCTCTAAGACATTCAAACGTTCTGAGGAAAGTCATTAAATCATTAGCAAGTTAAAATAACAACAATAATGATAAACACATAGACAACTTCCACATCAATGGTATCTCAATAAAAGAAAGGATTTCACAAGCACATTTGTGTTCATTCAGATATGAGTACTGCTCTTCACTTTTAACTAGATTTGGTACAAAAGAGAACTAATACAAATGCATATTTTTTTCAAGTATCAGAAGTGAAAGAGGCAAACATGGTATGATATTGTGATTTATAATAAATATATATTTGGTCTTCATCCACATTCCTGGCACAGAGCTCCTTAAATTCTTGGAATTTCCTCCATGATAAGGATGATGAAGGTGTCTTGATATTCATAACAACCCCCTGACTTTTTTTAAATTTTTTTTAATGTTTATTTCTGAGAGAGAGAATGTGTGTGAGCTGGGGAGGGGCAAAGGGAGTGGGAGACACAGAATCTGAAGGAGGCTCCAGGCTCTGAGCTGTCAGCACAGAGCCCAATGCATGGCTTGAACCATGAACCGTGAGATCATGACCTGAGCCGAAGTCAGACACCCAACCGACTGAGCCACCCAGGTGCCCTCATAACAAACCTCTTTTAACCACATCTGTGTATATGTTAATGAAGTGACTTTTGTAAAGTACCTAAGGATGGGGGGGCTGATCACAAGGAGAAACAACCATGCAATTAGAAGATTGGAACTTTCAGTCCTACCCCCAGATCTCTGGGAAGGAGAGAGAGGCTGTAAATTGAGTTCAATACTAATGGCCAATGATTTAATCAATCATGCCTATGTAACGAAGCTTCCATAAAAACTCAAAATGACAAGGTTCAAAGCGATTCCAGGCTGACAAACCAGAACTCATCCACATGCCACCCTGCTGGACCCCAAACTCTATGAGGACAAATCTCCTTCATTCGGGGCCTCATCCTATTTATCTCTTCACCTTAACTCATATCTTTTCATATCCCATGTAATAAACTAGTAATCTAGCAAGTAAACCGGTTTCCTGGTTTCTGTGAGTTACTCTAGAAAGTTAATTGAACTCCAGGAAAGGGTCATGGGAACCTATGATTTATAGCTAATGGGTCAGAAGTACAGGTAACAACCTGGGCTTGCAATTGGCATCTAAAGAGGAGGGCAGTCTTATGAAACTGAGCCACTAACCTATGGGATCTGATGCAATCTCTGGATAGGTGGTGTCAGATTCAGTTGAATTGTAGGACATCCAGATGCTTGGTGGTGTGGGACATCCCACCCAACCCCCAACACACATTGCAATTGGTGACCAGAGTCATTACATGGTATGTTTTATTATGAGAAGTTATTAAATCATATTGGCCAAAGTCTTCTGAAGATCACCAAGAAACAAATATTAAACCAAATAGGCTACCACTTAATGAGGAGTCTCAACTTCCCTTCTTAATTAAACAGGGCCTGGTAATAAGCAGAGAGAATTCATTTTCTTTCTTTGCCTCACCTCCATTCTCTTTACATCTATATACATCCCATTGCAAATATCTGTGAACTTCACCACATTTTCTCTTTTTTCTACATTATTTTAGCATGTTTGATATGAAGCATATCTGACTATGACCTTGATTCCTAATTATATTATTTGAATTTAATGCTCTGCTAATGTTGTAATGTCAACATTGACATTATTATGGTTTCATTATGCATATATCATGATATAGCATGTGTTGGGCATTGTCTTAGGCTATAGCATTAAGGAAACAGGAGGAACAAAAAAGTATATTAGTTTTATAAGGGATAAATCACTGTGAAAACATTCAAATTTTTAATGGTCTAATTATTATTTCATAATTCTGTTCCATAATGTCAGTGGGTTTAATTTTAATATATGAATTATGCAATACACAAATGGTTTTGTGTGACTGTTCAATAACAAGAAAACTGAAATTAAATGAATATAAAAGGAAAAATTTTGCTATCTACTACTTTGGAGGAATATTATCCTATCAATATGCCTAATCTAATTAGTACATGATTATCTGATTCTCTGTCTCTATGTTACTTTTTTATCTTTTAGGGGGAAACAATTCCTTTTAAAATCCTAGCTTCAATGAACTTTGATGTCTTCAATTCCAGGGCTTCAGTATACTTTAGTAACTCTATCTGACCTCTTCAATTCCAGTGGCTTCAATACACTTAAATAAATCTCCCTCATGGCCCCACTTTGAAATTTCTCTTCAACCAACTCTAATACTTAACCCAAAAATACCTCTCCCTGACTATAGGTTTCTATCATACCAGCTCTCTCATTCCTACTCCACTTTTAGACTTAAACTATGTGCCCCTGATTTGTCCATTGACCCTGCTGGCCTCAAATCCTTCTACATCTAAATGGAACTCTATGATTACCTCATGATGGGCCATTTCTCATCAACAAGTTTAACTCCCCAGATTTTGGGTCTAATTTCATAGGAACTTCAACACAATTTATCAATTTTTTTACTGATCTTTTGTCATCTCTCCCATGTATTTACTTAGCATTCATGTGAGCTCTCCATCTAACCCTAACCTCCTCATTCTTAGCAGATGATCTTGCCTTAAGTGCCACTGCATACTTGGTTAAGTCTCAACCATCTTCTTGCTTTTGTTGGTGCTCAGAGAAAGAGGTATACCTCCATTCCTTCATGGTTAATTCTCTACTTTTATCATCACCTCATGCCTTCCCAATCTTTCACTTCTTTGTACACCTTGCTCCAACAACTTCTACCTATCTCTTCTGTACGTTCAATCTCTCTTTCTCTCTCTCTACTAGGTCTCTCTTTTCAGATTATAGCATGCCCAACTTTCATCTATTTTCTAAAACAACACAACAAAAAATACCTTCTTCTGATGCCATAGTCACTGACCCTTTATCTTACCTAATGCATGGGTTTATATTTCACATCTTATTTTCCCCATTTACCCTCATCCTACTTATCTTCAAGAGTTAAATCCAACTCATCTTTAAATTATAGTGCATGAGAGCTAGAACAAATAATCCTAAAATTTGTATGGAACCAGAAAACACCCCGAGTAGCCAAAGCGATCTTGGAAAAGAAAACCAAAGCAGGAGGCATCACAATTCCAGACTTCAAGCTATACTACAAAGCTGTAATCATCAAGACAGTATGGTACTGGCACAAGAACAGACACTCAGATCAATGGAACAGAATAGAGAACTCAGAAATGGACCCACACACATATGGCCAACTAATCTTTGACAAAGCAGGAAAGAATATCCAATGGAATAAAGACAGTCTCTTCAGCAAGTGGTGCTGGGAATACTGGACAGCAACATGCTGAAAAATGAACCTGGACCACTTTGTTACACCAGACACAAAAATAAACTCAAAATGGATGAAAGACCTAAATGTAAGACAGGAAGCCATCAAAATCCTTGAGGAGAAAGCAGGCAAAAACCTCTTTGATCTTGGCCGCAGCAACTTCTTACTCAACACGTCTCTGGAGGCAAGGGAAACAAAAGCAAAAATGAACTCCTGGGACCTCATCAAAATAAAAAGCTTCTGCACAGCGAAGGAAACAATCAGCAAAACTAAAAGGCAACTGACAGAATGGGAGAAGATATTTGCAAACGACATATCAGATAAAGGGTTAGTATCCAAAATCTATAAAGAACTTATCAAACTCAACACCCAAAAAACAAATAATCCAGTGAAGAAATGGGCGAAAGACATGAATAGACACTTCTCCAAGGAAAACATCCGGATGACCAACTGACACATGAAAAAATGCTCAACATCACTCATCATCAGGGAAATACAAATCAAAGTATGTATCATTTTCTTAGGAGAAATCATTCTTGCGGCCCAAGCCTGATCACTTCCTTTGTCAAACATTTTCAATAAACTGTGTTATCTTCCTTCAGAGAATTATCCCAATTGCCAATTATATATAATTTAGTATGATTGATTTATAAATTTTTCCTCCTCACCACTCTTAAAACTTTCAGAGAAGAGGTGCATGTCTGATCTTGATAAACACTGTCCCTCCAATATACTACAGAGATCCTAAAATGTATTTGGTGTTCAATAAATGTTTATAAATGAATGTATATGTTCATGGACTACTTCTCATAGATCCCTCTTTGAAAGGCATATTGTAGCTCTTTAATCCAGAAAAACTAATATGAGTCTTTCAGTTTAAAACAAAACACCTAGTTTTTTCTTCATATTGGCAATGCTAAAAGAGAAAGAGCATGTGTAGAGAGAAAAAAAAAAGGCAGTTCCATGGAAAATAGGAAGCCAATTCTCTGCCACTGTGGAGACCCTGTCCACTGTGGGAAATAGACCTGAATTTCTTGAAGTTACTTTCTTCTTCTGAAACATCTCATTTTCAGATTATTGGCCACTAAAGCAAGTAATAGGCTATCCCTTGAAGGAAATTTTGAAAATTTTGTTTTATATATCTACAAATATTTTGAAATCTCTCCCATTTTTTGAGCACCTATGTTACAAATGTCAATTCAGCCTACTGACTTGTTTTAAAGCAATATACTATGTAATAGATCATATATCCACAGTGATCTTCAATACTGAATATAACTATTTAAATATGCCACAGAAAAAGGTTCCTTTACCAGAAGAAACTTAGCCAACCCAACTTCACTCTCACACTGAAACTGGGACTTTGATACAACTAAAGTCTTCTGATGAAAAGATGATGAATATGGTATAAAAACATGATGATAAATGTCAATTTTTAGTAAGGAATTTTAATAATCTATTAATTTTGCATTGATTTTACATGTTTCCTTTTCCCAGAAGATATGATTTTGGTTCTTTCCCACAGAGACTTAAAAAGTTATCTTTTTAAATACTCTTCTACTCCTATAATACATTGTCCATCAAATTGTCTGCCTTGGATTTTTCTAAAATAAAGGATAAAAAAACAACACTTTAAAAATTTTGTATATAAGTTTGCCAAAATGAAATTCCCATCAAAGGAAATGTATCTCTCTTTCTCTCTTTATTTATTTTTTTCTTTTATGAATACTAAGTAGTAGGTGTGCCTGGTCCTCCAATAGTCCTTTCATAGAAAAATTTAAGTTAAATTCCTGAGAATTTAGGTTTCAGGTTTCAGCTGATATTTCTATTTCTTAGAGACATCATCATGTAGAAAGATGCTCTAAACTGATAATAATGTAAACCTGAAGGGAAAAAAATTAGGTAACATATGTAGCTGGAAGCGTTCAATTATGTTTTTTTGTATTGAAAGTAATGCTACTAAGCAAAAAAGACAGAAACCTCTTTTTAAGTCCTCTTAAGTAAGTTTTCATTGTGTTAAGTTCTCACTGAGTTAAGTCTCATGTCCAGAGGACTGATATTTACTAAGGTTTCCTAATGACATTTAGCAACAATGCTAACTCTAAAAAAGGAGACATACTTCAGCAAAATATTTAGATTGTAAACGTTTAGGGAATTAAAGAGTTTGTAAGTGGTTATTAGCACAAAAAAATGCATAGCTAAGGAAATGGAAAATGAGGTAAGAACTGTTAATGTTTTTTATAGTCAGCATATAAGTCAAAAATGAGGTTTGTAATTATGGTGTATGCATAGATGTGTCATTAAAGACACATTGTGGTGGGGCACCTGGGTAGCTCAGATGATTAAGCATCCAACTCTTGATCTCAGCTCAGGTCATGATCTCACAGTTCGTGAGGTGGAGCCCCACATCAGACACTGTGCTGACAGCATGGAACTTGCTTGGGATTCTCTCTCCCTCTCTCTGCCCCTCCCCACTCATGCATGCTCATGGGTGCTCTCTCTTCCCCTTTCTCTCAAAATAAATAAATAAACTGAAAGAAAGAAAGAAAGAAAGAAAGAAAGAAAGAAAGAAAGAAAGAAAGAAAGAAAGAAAGAAAGAAAGAAAGAAAAAAAGACACATCGTGGTAAAGCCAACATCAAAATAAGCTCAAAGCATTGGAGCAAACCCTTTCTAGTAATAAGTATACATCACTAACTTACTAAAAAAGGTACCACCTCAACTTGCCTTGAAATTTTTAGCCTATGCCAAACAAGAGTCTTCTCTGAAGAGTAAAATCAGGTAGTATATGTTGATGCTCAAAACTAATACTGTATGGGGGTTCTTAAAAAAATAGGTTTAGAATTACCATATAGTTCATTAATTCCACTTCTAAAATTGGATATATAGAAGAGAGTTGAAAACAAAAACACGAAGAGACATTTATACACCAATATACAGCATTGTTCACATGACAGAATTCACAATAGCCAAAAGATAGAAAGAACCCAAATATCCATCAGCAAATGACTGGATAAACAAAAATGTGGTACATACATTCAATGGAAAATTATTCAGTCTTAAATAGGAATGAAATTCTGACACATGAGACAACATGAATGAACTCTAAAGAAATTATGCTAAGTGAAATAAGCTGGTTACAAAAGGACAAAGATTATATGATTTCATATATATGAGATACATAGAGTAGGCAAATTCATAGAGACAGAAAATTGAATGGTAGATGCCAGGGATAGGGAAGGGTAATGGGGAGCTGTTGTTTAATGCATACAAAGTTTCAATGTGGGAAGATGAAAAGTTCTGGAGATAGATGGTGGTGATGGTTGCACAACAATATGAGTACACATAATGTCACTGAATCACTTAAAAATGATTAAATGGTAAATTTTATGGTATGTATATTTTATCACTTTTAAAAATCTTACAAAATAGAGGTTAGCCATATAAAACTTAGAAAATTCAGATAGGCAAAAAATTCTCATAATATTACAATTTCATATAACTACTGTTAACATTGTGGAGGAAGGGAAGCAAATACTAATGATTATGATGAATGTGACATGACTACTCACTTCTCTCAAGGAAAATGTAGCAAAGTTTAAGCAAAACCAAGTTGAAAAGATATTTAAATACATCTTTACGTATAAAAAACAAAAACAGAGTCCCAGAACAGCTAACGGACTTCCTCCAACTTCACAGAATTTAAAATACATCTTGACTCTTAGCTCGTGTTCATAAACACAAAATATCTATTGCATAAATATTTTATCCTACCTACAAAAAACCTAATTGAGTCTTACACAAATTAAATCTATCTATAGTAGCCAGAGTGTTTCACATTTAAAATCTTGTTGAATAGATAAAGATAACACAAGGTTATAGTACTTTAATAATTAGTGGATAGAAAGGCTGTGGAGAGGATGATTTAGACGACATCAGAGCTTCTATTAGGTATTTCAATACCAGAAATGATATACATTTGAGTCCAAAATGATTGTTACTGCTTTGTGTTTTCATCTCTTTTTTTCCTTACATCTAGATTACTCATTATCACATTGTTTCTCAAAAGTGTAAAAGTTAATCTTTGGTGTGCAAAAGGAAACTGATTAACACATTGAGCATAGGCCATGGCTCTTACGCAATACTTTATGTGGGCTCACTACAATAAGAGGGAAAAATCCACTTGATCTGGAACATAGCCCTAGAAATTTAGCTTGGCTTGAATTTTAAATAAACATATGTACACACTTCATGTGTGCACCAAAGTTGAGGCTTATCAAGAGTATGTTTCTATTACCCACATGCTCAAAAAAGAAGACTTTGTGGGTTTTTTGAGTACACATACCTGCATTACTTACCTCACAAACACCAAACCTGTTTCTGGTCTGTGTGGGTAGTCCCATTCACACTTCATATCCCAGAGAAAAGCTAAGTAATTTGTTACTTTAAAACAAAACAAAACAAAACAAAAACCCCCAGAAAACAGAAAACATTTCTTGGTAAGGCTCCAACATTGTTGAGGTATGAGAGAAGTCCATAGTAACTTATCTGGAAAGGGCTCAGTGATCCTTGACCTCATTTGTGACTGTGTTTCCTCCTTCCCTGAATGCTTATTATCCCCATGACCCCAGAGAAGAAATGATTCATCTCCTCCAAGATGAACTTTTCACGATATTTGTTATTTAAGATTTGGCTGACTCACACATACAATGGAATTTTTTATTGTTTTTCCTTTGATTTCTGTTTTATTCAGAGGTTCCCGATCATGATCTTTTTCACCTCCTGTGACTTGTACATGCTTTTCCTTAGGAAGAAATGCTCTTTCTCAAATACCACATTTCTGGTAAGCACCTATTTGTCCTTCAAGTCCAAGTTAATAAGAAACCTCTGAGAAGCTTTTCAGGCTCCTCACTCCCGTCTCATATTGGGCTGATCACATATACACCCCTGTGCTACGAGGGTATCTTGACACAGACATCTCTTGTCCATTTACTCCATTATATTACAATGCTCTCAATTCATAGAGAAAAGAAATATGTCCTCTCCTACTTACTATACTATTGCTCTCTTTTCAGAGAGAATTTTTTTTCATCTTTGTATTAACTGCACCTAAAACAGTTTCAAATACATTAGTACCCAATTAGTTTTTCTTTGATGTTGATTATTTAATTCTAAATTCTAAAAAGTAGTCTACTACCTTACTATAGGAGCTGAGACTCAAACGTAGGTCTGTTTCTAAAGCCCAAGATATTTCCCCTTCAACATGCTATCTTTTTATCTGTTCACTAAACCTCATTTTTTTTCCTGCCTCCTGACCATACGGTTAGACTTCATTTCCCAGCCCTATGTAAGTAGAAATGAAATATGCCATTCTAGGGCCTGGTCCCTAAAAGTAACTTCCTATCAATTTGCTACCACTCATTGCTTTTCTTGTCTGCTGGATAGATTCAGTAGATTCAGCGAAGGAATCCAAGATCCTAGAAAATAACAGAGCCACCAGATGGGTCTCAAGTCACCATGTGAAAAAAAACAGGAATACCCAAGTAGAATTATTTTGAGAACAAGAAATAATTTCATATGGCTTTAAGCTCCTAAAATTTTTGAAGCTTTTAGTCAGCATTTTGCTGAGTGGCAGTTACCAGAGTGGCTGCACCAGTTTGCCTTTAGTGCAAGAGGGTTCCCCTTTCTCTGCATCCTCACCAACACCTGTTGTTTCCTGTGTTGTTAATTTTAGTCATTCTAAAATGATGTGAGGTGATATCTCATCCTGGTTTTGATTTGCATTTCCCTGATGATGAGTGATGTTGAGCAACTTCTCATGCATCTGGATACCTTCTTTGGAAAAGTCTCTATTCATGTCTTCTGACCATTTCTTTTTTTTATTTTATTTTATTTTTTTAATTTACATCCAAGTTAGTTAGCATATAGTACAACAATGATTTCAAGAGTAGATTCCTAAATGCCCCTTGTCCATTTAGCCCATCCCCCCCCCCACAACCCCTCCAGTAACCCTCTGTTTGTTTTCCATATCTAAGAGTCTCTTATGTTTTTGTCCCCCTCCCTGTTTTTATATTATTTTTGCTTCCCTTCCCTTATGTTCATTTGTTTTGTATCTTAAAGTCCTCATATGAGTGAAGTCATATGATATTTGTCTTTCTCTGATTAATTTTGCTTAGCATAATACCCTCTAGTTCCATCCACGTAGTTGCGAATGGCAAGATTTCATTCTTCTTGATTGCCAAGTAATACTCCATTGTGTGTGTGTGTGTGTGTGTGTGTGTGTATATATATATATATATATATATATATATATATACACATATATATATACACACATCTTCTTTATATATATATACATATATACATATATATACATATATATATACATATATACATACATATATACATATATATACATATATATATACATATATACATACATATATACATATATACATATATACATACATATATACATATATACATATATATATATATATACATATATATATATACATACATACATACCACATCTTCTTTATTCATTCATCCATTGATGGACATTTGGGCTCTTTCCATACTATAAACATGGGGGTTCATGTGCCCCTTCAAAACAGCATACCTGTATCCCTTGGATAAATGCCTAGTAGTACAATTGCTGGTTTGTAGGGTAGTTTTATTTTTAGTTTTTTGAAGAAACTTCATACTGTTTTCCAGAGTGGCTGCACCAGTTTTCATTCCCACCATCAGTGCAAAAGAGATCCTCTTCCTCCGCATCCTCACCAACATCTGTTGTTGCCTGAGTTGTTAATGTTAGCCATTCTGACAGGTGTGAGGTGGTATCTCATTGTGGTTTTGATTTTTATTTCCCTCATGATGAGTGATGTTGAGCATTTATTCATGTGTCGGTTGGCCATGTGGATGTCTTTGGGTAAGTGTCTATTCATATCTTTTTCCTATTCACTAGATTATTTGTGGTTTTGGGTGTTAAGTTTGATAAGTTCTTTATAGATTTTGGATATTTTGTGGATGTTGAGTTTGAGAAGTTATTTATAGATTTCGGATACTATCCTTTTATTAGATACGTCTTTTGCAAATGTCTTCTCGCATTGCATACGCTGACTTTTAGTTTTGTTGATTGTTTCCTTCTCTGTGCAGAAGCTTTTTATTTTGATGAAGTTCCAATAGTTCATGTTTGCTTTTGTTTCCCTTGCCTCTCATGATGTGTCTAGCAAGAAGTTGCTACGGCCAAGGTCAAAGAGGTTGCTACCTGTGTTCCCTCTAGGATTTTTATGGTTTCTTGTCTCACATTTAGGTGTTTCATCCATTTTGATTTTACTTTTGTAAATGGTGTAAGAAAGTGATCCAGTTTCATTCTTCTGCATGTTGCTGTCCAGTTTTCCCAACACCATTTGTTAAAGAGACTTTTTTTTTTCCTTTGGGTAGTCTTTCCTGCTTTGTTGAAGATTAGTTGACCATATAGTTTAGTTTTCTATTCTGTTCCATCGATCTGTGTGTCTCTTTTTGTGCCAGTCCCATACGGTCTTGATGACTGCAGCTTTATAATATAACTTGAAATTGGAATCATATGCCTCCAGTTTTGTTTCTCTTTTTCAGAATGGCTTTGGCTATTCAGGATTTTTGTGGTTCCATACAAATTTTAGGATTGTTTGTTCTAGCTCTGTGAAAAATATTGGTGGTATTTATAGTGATTGCTTTAAATGAGTAGATTGCTTTAGGTAGTACAAACATTTTAACAATGTTTGTTCTTCCAATCTATGAGCATGGAATGCTTTTCCATTTCTTTGTGTCCTCTTCAATATCTTTTGTAAGTGTTCTACAGCTTTCAGCATACAGATCTTTTACCTCTTTGAGTAGGTATATTCCTAGGTATCTTACTGTTTTCGGTGCAGTTGCAAATAGTATCAATTCCTTGATACCTTTTTCTGCCGCTTCGTTATTGCTGTATAGAAATGCAACTGATTTCTGTTCATTGATTTTATATCCTGCAACTTTGCTAAATTCATGTATTAGCAGTTTTTTGGTGAAGCAGTTTTTGGTGAAGTCTTTCAGGTTTTCTAAATAGAGTATCATGTTGTCTACAAATAAAAGTTTGAATTCTTCCTTGCCAATTTAGATGCCTTGTTTTTCTTTTTGTTGTCTGATTGCTGAGGCTAAGACTTCCATTACTTCCATTACTATGTTAAATAACAAGGTAGACATCCTTTTCTTGTTCCTGACCCTAGGGGAAAGGCTCTAACTTTTTCCCTATTGATTATGAATATTAGCTGTGGGCCTTTCATATATTGCCTTTATGATGTTGGGCTATGTACCATCTATTCCTATTTTGTGGAGGATTTTTATCCAGAATGTATGTGTTTTTGTCAAATGATTTTCTCTCATCTATTCAGAGGATCATATGGTTCTTATCCTTTCTTTCATTAATGTGGTGTGTCACGCTGATTGATTTGAGAATATTGAACTAGCCCTGCAGCCTGGGGATAAATCCTACCTGATCATGGTAAATAATTCTTTTAATGTACTGTCAAATTCAATCTGCTAGTATCTTGTTGAGAATTTTTGCATCCATATTCATCATGTATATTGGCCTAAAATTATCCTTTTTTAGTGGGGTCTTTGGTTTTGGAATCAAGGTAATGCTGGCCTCAATAGAATGAGTTTGGAAGTTTTCCTTCCATTTCTATTTTTTGTAACAGTTTGAGAAGAACAGCTATTAAGTCTTTAAAGGTCTGGTAGAATTCCCCTGGAAAGCCATCTGGCCATGGACTCTTGTTTTTCCACAGATTTTTGATTACTAATTCGATTTCCTTACTGGTTATGGGTCTGTTCAAATTTTCTATTTCTTCCTGTTTCAGTTTTGGTAGTGTGTATGTTTCTAGGAATTTATCTATTTCTTCCAGTTTGCCCAGTTTATTGGCATATAATTTTTCATGATACTCTCTTATAATTGTTTGTACTTCTGTGGTGTTGTTTGTGATCAGTCCCCTTTCATTCATGAGTTTATTTATTTGGGTCCTTTCTGTTTTCTTTTTCGTAAGTCTGGTTGGGGGTTATCAATTTTATTAATTCTTTTGAAAACTCAGCTCTTAGTTTCATTTATCTGTTCTACTGGGGGTTTTTTATTTGTTTCTATGTCATTTGTTTCTGCTTTAGTCTTTATTATTTCCTTTTTCTGCTGGCTTTAGGCTTTATTTGCTGTTCCTTTTCTAGCTCCTTTAAGTGTAAGCTTAGGTTGTGTATTTGAGACATTTCTTGCTTCTTGAGGTAGGCCTATATTGCAATATACTTCCCTTTTAGGATTGCTTTTGCTTCATCCCAAAGGGTTTGGGCTGTCATGTTTTCATTTTCATTTGCTTCCATGTATTTTTAAATTTCCTCTTTAATTTCCTAGTTAACCCATTCATTCTTTAGTAGCATGCTATTTAACCTCCAAGAATTTATGGTCTTTCCAAACTTTCTTGTGGTTGACTTCAAGTTTCATAGCATTGTAGTCTGAAAATATGCATGGTATGGTCTCGATCTTTTTGTAATATTGAGGGCTGATTTGTGACCCAGTACATGATCTATTCTGGAGAATGTTCCGTGTGCACTCGAAAAGAATGTGTATTTGACTGTTTTGGATGGAATGTTCCAGATAGATCTCTTAAGTCCATCTGGTCCAGTGTGTCATTCAAAGCCATTGTTTCCTTGCTGAGCTTCTGCTTAGATGATCTGTCCCTTGCTGTAAGTGGGGGTGTTAAAGTCCTCTACTATTATTGTATTAGTGTCAATGAGTTTCTTTATGTTTGTAATTAATTGATTTATATATTTGAGTTCTTTCAAGTTGGGGGCATAAATATTTGTAATTCTAAGATCTTCTTGATGGATAGACCCTTATAATATAATGTCCTTCATCACCTCTTGTTACAGTCTTTGGTTTAAAATCTAGTTTGTCTGATGTAAGTATGGCTATTCTGGCTTTCTTTTGGCATCTTTTAGCATGATAGATGGTTCTCCATCCTCTCACTTTCAATCTGCCCATGTCTTTAAGTCTAAAATGAGTCTACTGTAGCAGCGTATAGATGGGTCTTATTTTTTTTACTTTTTTTTAATCCATTCTGATACCTTATGTGTTTTGAGTGGAGGAGGATTTAGTCCACTTACATTCAGGGTGATTACTGAAAGATATGAGTTTAGTGCCATTATGTTACCTGTCAAATTAATGTTTCTGGTGATGGTCTCTGTTCCTTTCTAGTCTCTGTTGCTTTTGGTGTTTTTGTTTTTGCTTGGTTTGTTCCCCCCCTCCCCAACTCAAAGAATTCCCCTTTAAATTTCTTGCAGGGCTGGTTTAGTGGTCACAAACCAAACATGTTTAGTTTTTGTTTATCTGGGAAACTCTTTATCTCTCCTTCTATTCTGAATGACAGCCTTGCTGGATAGAGTATTCTTGGCTGCATACTTTCCCCATTCAGCATGTTGAATATATCATGCTACTCCCTTCTGTCCTGCCAAGCTTCTGTGGACAGATAAACTGTGAACCTGATCTGTATTCCCTTGTAGGTTAAGAACTTTTCTCCCTTGCTGCTCCCATGATTCTCTCCTTGTCTATGTATTTTGTGAATTTGACTATATGATATGTCTTGGTGGTGGCTGGCTTTTATTGAATTTAATGGGAGTTTTCTGTGCTTCTTGGATTTTGATGTCTGTGTTCTTCCCCAGATTAGGGAAGTTTTCAGCTATAATTTGCTCACCTATACTTTTTGCCACTTTTTCTCTCCATCTTCTGGGACTCCTATGATATGAATGTTATTACATTTTAATAAATCACTGAGTTCCTTAAGTTTACCTTAGTGATTCATTACCTATGTTTCCCTCTTCTTTTCAGCTTCGTTATTTTCCATAATTTTATCTTCTGTGTCACTAATTCGCTCATCTGCCTCATCCATCCTCATTTTTATGGCCTGCATTTGGGTTTGCATCTTGGTTATAGCATTTTAATTTCAGCCTGACTAGATTTTAGTTCTTTTATCTCCACACAAAGGGATTCTCTGGTGTCTTCTATGCTTTATTCAAGCCCAGCTAGTATCTTTATAATTATTGTTTTAATTTCTAGTTCAGACATCTTACTTATATCTGTATTGATTAAATCCCTGGCCATCATTCCTTCCCTTTCATTCTTTTGAGGTTAATTCCTTTGTCTGCTGTGTTCTCTCCCTCAAATTATGCAGATTATTCTGTTAATCCTCAGATCAATTTCCTAGGTATTCAAAATGTTTTGATGTTGATCTAGCTATGTTCGAGGCATGAGACAAGCCCAGGGTCCTCTTATTACTCCATCATTTTAACTCCTCTCTTGTTCTCACATGTATTCTTATTCCATATGTTTGCAATAGGAAATTTACTTGGCGGGGGAGCACATTCAATCCTTTTCATTCACTGCTTACCAACTCCAGAAACGGTTACTTAATACTTCCACTCCATCTCTCCTACTTAAATGCTCTGTTATTAGAGAATGTCTACTATATTCTATCTGCAAAAGGGAGACAGTATAAGGGATTCTTCAGTACAAGGGATAACATGGTGACAGAAATCTACATCTTCTCCATTATCCTTCACCTTCTCTTGCCCTTGAGGCCATATTGGGATCTTATGTCTGGCAGGCATTCGACTTCATCCTTGTTCACTACTTTGGTTTTTCTATTCTTTTTGTGGTCCATGGAGGTGTTTGTCTTGTTTTTGAGTTGATTCTTTCAGGTATCTCCTTATAAAGGTTACCTTTCGGGGTGCCTGAGTGGCTCAGTTGGTAAAGCGCCCAACTTCGGCTCAGGTCATGATCTCATGATTCATGAGTTCGATCCCTGTGTCAGACTGTGTGCTGACAGTTTAGAGCCTGGAGGCTGCTTCAGATTCTGTGTCTCCCTCTCTCTCTCTGCCCCTCCCCTGCTTGCACTGTGCCCCTCTCTCTCTCTCAAAAATAAATAAAACATTGAAAAAATAAAGATTATATATCATTACTCTTTGACACAGGTAAGATGTATCATAGCCTGGAAGTCCTCTGTACTTAACCCTTCTCTTCCTTGTACCTATTGACTTTCTCTCCACCTCAAACATTCTGAATGGGGATGTTCCACCCAGGGTCTAGAGAAGGAGGGTATGGGATGGACAGATACCACAAAGTATGTATCTACACATCCTTATAATAAATCCCTAGAAGTGGAATTCCTGTCTCAAAGGTATGATACCTACAGCTTTTGATATATATTATAAAATTGCCCTCCAGAATACTTAAACCAAGTTATGCTTCTGCTTGCAGTATGAGACTATAGCCAACATTATGTATTCTCAGCAGCTGTGATTAATAATTGGCATTTATTCAACATTACCTCTGGTGAAGTCAAACTCCTACATTACCTTCCCCTTTCATCATAGTCATACTTCAGGGAAAGCAATGTTGAGATAATAGCATGGCACTTCCTGAATGTCAATCACAGAGTACTCTTCCTGTCAGTTTGCATCTTTGGACTATCTTCACATTCTTGCATGAATGCAACTGAGCATATGGAATGTGTAACATTATGATTTATAATAAATATATATTTTATCTTTATCCCTGTTTCTGGAATAGAGCTCCTAAAATCCTTGATATTCATAACAAACCCCTTTTAACCACACCTGAATTTATATTAAGTCATGTGAGGTGACTTTTGGAAAGCACATAAGGATGAAGGCTGGTTGCCAGGACAACCAATAATGAGAGCATTGGAATTTTTAGTCCTACTTCCAACTCTCTGGGGAGGGGAGAAGGGCTGGAGGTTGAATCACTTGCCAATGGCTGGCATTTTAATCAATCATGCCTATGTAATAAAACTTCCATAAAAACCCAAAAGAACTGGGTTCAGAGAGCTTCTGGGTTGGTGAACATGTGGAGATTCTGGTAGAGTTGCATATGCAGAGAGCATGGAATCTCCATACCCCTTTCCACATATCTTGCCCTATGCATCTTTTTTCCCCCTTTCCTCATTCCACCCAAGGAGAGGTGGAGAGATTTATCTGATTGTTACATTTGAGAAAAGAACACTGGGCATGTTCACCTCAACAACTTCAGGTGTTCTCTGAAGAGCTAGGTATGTGAGAACAGAGTCTTGTTTGCTCCCACAGGGATAGGCTATGTAAGCCCTTAACACTGGAAGAAATAGCTGCAGAAAAGGCTTGGGCCAATGTATCACTGTCATGACCTGGAGCTAATCTGTGATGTTCTCAGGTTCAGTCGTCAAACCTATTTTGCTCTCACACTAAGACAATCCTATAAATTATCTTTTCCCTGTAATAATGGTTTTTATTCCTCTTCTTTATTGGGCCAAACAGATATGTGGTCCAATCAGAGCTAATCGCAAAGCTTTTTGAAGGGTAATGGGGAGGAGGGGTGTGAGGCTTGCTTTTTCCCTCTGGACTTGAATGGGGAAAGATGTGAGCCTGTATGTCTACAGGAAGAAGGCAGCCCAAATCAAGGATAGAAGCCAGGTTCTGCTGACATCAGGTAAATTCCAAAAACTGGTTATTCCTGAAGACGACTCTATAATTTAGACTTCTAGATTCATAACCCATCACATCTTTTTTTATTACTTAAGCTGATATTAGTTGGATTTTCAGTCACTTCCAATAGAAAGAGTCCATACATAGGAATTAGCAAAAGGATATTAAGTAAGAAGATATAAGATAATTGCTTTTGGAGTTTGGAGAAGGAAGTTCAGGCTGGGATGAGCTTCCTAGAGAGGTTCTTAGTTTGGATCAGTTAAAGACACCATCAATGAATGATCACTATTATATGCTAAATAAAATGATGAATAAAACAAAGCCTCTAATCCCAAGTTATTTACTCTCATTTACTGGGGGAAGATGGAGGTGTAAAAGATTATTTCCATATGAGATAACAGGTTCAATAGCAGAACCATTTTCCCAGTGTGCTATGAGGGCACATAAGAGTGCCTCCCCCATGGGGACTGGGGTGGAGACTGTCAGAAGCTGACACCTGAACTGCTTCTTGAAGGGACTAAGCATAGGAGTTGGCTGAAAGAAGATGGCAGCATAGGGCTTTCCAGACAAAGGGAAATGGAGTTGCTTAGGCAGAGAAGTATAAAATAATATGATGTTGGGGGAGGGGAAGTGCTGACCTAAGCTTGTTGGACCTTGAAGGATGAGGAGGAAGATGGAAACATATGATCACATATGTGGAGCATATGATTTATACAGGGGAAGAGTTGGAGACCCCTGGAAAAATAGGTTGCAGCAGACTTTAAAGGACCTGAAATAACAAGAGGGGCAAGGAAACATAGCCCTTATAATAAGTGATGAGATAAAACTGAAGCAAGCTTTTAACAGAGAATTGCATGATAAAAGCACTGTTTTTAAAACCTAATCTGGCAACAGACTATAGCATGGATTGGATGTTACAATACCAGTTAGGAGACTATTATATTGGTCACACTGAGAGAAGGCAAGGACCTGAACTATGGTAGTGGAAATGAAGTGGGAATGGATGAAAGAAGGAAAGCTACCTATCAGTGTTTGTTCCAATCTTATAGCAACTGGCTTAAAATAGGTATCATGAAGAAATTTTTCATCTCTGCTTGTATGGTGGTTATGGGTGAATGTTTTTCTCTACATAGGTCACAAATTCTCAAAGGCAGGGACTACAGTTGGTTCCTTGTGATTCTCTAAGTATATAGTAGGTATTTAAAAAATATTATAGGAGGAGAGGGAAGATGGCAGCGTAGGAGGACACCGGGCTCACCACGCGTCCTGCTGATCACTTAGATTCCACCTACACCTGCCTAAAGAACCCAGAAAACCACCAGAGGATTAGCAGAACAGAGTCTCTGGAGCCAAGTGCAGACGAGAGGCCCACGGAAGAGGGTAGGACGGGCGGCGAGGCGGTGCGCACTCCACGGACTGGCGGGAGGAGGCCGGGGCAGAGGGGCAGCTTGCTGGCCAAGTGGAGCCCCCGAGTCTGGCTGGCAAAAGCGGAGGGGCCAGACGGACTGTGTTCCGACAGCAAGCGCGATTTAGTGTCTGGGAGGTCATAAGTTAACAGCTCTGCTCAGAAAGCGGGAAGGCTGGAGGACAAAGGGAGGGAGAGCTGCTGAGCCCCCGGACAGCAGAGCTCAGCTTGGCGGGGAACAAAGGCGCTCGCCAGCGCCATCTCCCTCGCCCATCCCCCAGCCAAAATCCCAAAGAGAACCAGTTCCTGCCAGGGAACTTGCTCGCTCCGCGCAAACACCCAACTCTGTGCTTCTGCGGAGCCAAACCTCCGGCAGCAGATCTGACTCCCTCCTGCTGCCACAGGGCCCCTCCTGAAGTGGATCACCTAAGGAGAAGCGAGGTAAGCCTGCCCCTCCTGCCCCTGAGCACCTTGCCTACCCACCCCAGCTAATACGCCAGATCCCCAGCACCACAAGCCTGGCAGTGTGCAAGTAGCCCAGACGGGCCACGCCACCCCACAGTGAATCCCGCCCCTAGGAGAGGGGAAGAGAAGGCACACACCAGTCTGACTGTGGCCCCAGCGGTGGGCTGGGGGCAGACATCAGGGCGGACTGCGGCCCCGCCCACCAACTCCAGTTATACACCACAGCACAGGGGAAGTGCCCTGCAGGTCCTCACCACTCCAGGGACCATCCAAAATGACCAAACAGAAGAATTCCCCTCAGAAGAATCTCCAGGAAATAACAACAGCTAATGAACTGATCAAAAAGGATTTAAATAATATAACAGAAAGTGAATTTAGAATAATAGTCATAAAATTAATCGCTGGGCTTGAAAACAGTATAGAGGACAGCAGAGAATCTCTTGCTACAGAGATCAAGGGACTAAGGAACAGTCACGAGGAGCTGAAAAGCGCTTTAAACGAAATGCAAAACAAAATGGAAACGACGACAGCTCGGATTGAAGAGGCAGAGGAGAGAATAGGTGAACTAGAAGATAAAGTTATGGAAAAAGAGGAAGCTGAGAGAAAGAGAGATAAAAAAATCCAGGAGTATGAGGGGAAAATTAGAGAACTAAGTGATACACTAAAAAGAAATAATATACGCATAATTGGTATCCCAGAGGAGGAAGAGAGAGGGAAAGGTGCTGAAGGGGTACTTGAAGAAATTATAGCTGAGAACTTCCCTGATCTGGGGAAGGAAAAAGGCATTGAAATCCAAGAGGCACAGAGAACTCCCTTCAGACGTAACTTGAATTGATCTTCTGCACGACATATCATAGTGAAACTGACAAAATACAAGGATAAAGAGAAAATTCTGAAAGCAGCAAGGGATAAACGTGCCCTCACATATAAAGGGAGACCTATAAGACTCGTGACTGATCTCTTTTTTGAAACTTGGCAGGCCAGAAAGGATTGGCACGATATCTTCAGTGTGCTAAACATAAAAAATATGCAGCCGAAAGCAGAGATAATACCTATCCTTCTCAAGCTATTCCAAGAAATAGAAAGGGAAGGAAAACTTCAAGACTCATTCTATGAAGCCAGTATTACTTTGATTCCTAAACCAGACAGAGACCCAGTAAAAAAAGAGAACTACAGGCCAATATCTCTGATGAATATGGATGCAAAAATTATCAATAAGATACTAGCAAATCGAATTCAACAGCATATAAAAAGAATTATTCACCATGATCAAGTGGGATTCATTCCTGGGATGCAGGGCTGGTTCAACATTCGCAAATCGATCAACATGATACATCACATTAACAAAAAAAAAGAGAAGAACCATATGATCCTGTCAATCGATGCAGAAAAGGCCTTTGACAAAATCCAGCACGCTTTCTTAATAAAAACCCTTGAGAAAGTCGGGATAGAAGGAACATACTTAAAGATCATAAAAGCCACTTATGAAAAGCCCACAGCTAACATCATCCTCAACGGGGAAAAACTGAGAGCTTTTTCCCTGAGATCAGGAACACGACAGGGATGCCCACTCTCACCGCTGTTGTTTAACATAGTGCTGGAAGTTCTAGCATCAGCAATCAGACAACAAAAGGAAATCAAAGGCATCAAAATTGGCAAAGATGAAGTCAAGCTTTCGCTTTTTGCAGATGACATGATATTATACATGGAAAATCCGATAGACTCCACCAAAAGTCTCCTAGAACTGATACATGAATTCAGCAAAGTTGCAGGATACAAAATCAATGTACAGAAATCAGTTGCATTCTTATACACTTATAATGAAGCAACAGAAAGACAAATAAAGAAACTGATCCCATTCACAATTGCACCAAGAAGCATAAAATACCTAGGAATAAATCTAACCAAAGATGTAAAAGATCTGTATGCTGAAAACTATAGAAAGCTTATGCAGGTAATTGAAGAAGATATAAAGAAATGGAAAGACATTCCCTGCTCATGGATTGGAAGAATAAATATTGTCAAAATGTCAATACTACCCAAAGCTATCTACACATTCAATGCAATCCCAATCAAAATTGCACCAGCATTCTTCTCGAAACTAGAACAAGCAATACTAAAATTCATATGGAACCACAAAAGACCCCGAATAGCCAAAGTAATTTTGAAGAAGAAGACCAAAGCAGGAGACATCACCATCCCAGACTTTAGCCTCTACTACAAAGCTGTAGTCATCAAGACAGCATGGTATTGGCACAAAAACAGACACATAGACCAATGGAATAGAATAGAAACCCCAGAACTAGACCCACAAACGTATGGCCAACTCATCTTTGACAAAGCAGGAAAGAACATCCAATGGAAAAAAGACAGTCTCTTTAACAAATGGTGCTGGGAGAACAGGACAGCAACATGCAGAAGAATGAAACTAGACCACTTTCTCACACCATTCACAAAAATAAACTCAAAATGGATAAAGGACCTGAATGTGAGACAGGAAACCATCAAAACCTTAGAGGAGAAAGCAGGAAAAGACCTCTCTGACCTCAGCCGTAGCAATCTCTTACTTGACACATCCCCAAAGGCAAGGGAATTAAAAGCAAAAGTGAATTACTGGGACCTTATGAAGATAAAAAGCTTCTGCACAGCAAAGGAAACAACCAACAAAACTAAAAGGCAACCAACGGAATGGGAAAAGATATTTGCAAATGACATATTGGACAAAGGGCTAGTATCCAAAATCTATAAAGAGCTCACCAAACTCCACACCCGAAAAACAAATAACCCAGTGAAGAAATGGGCAGAAGACATGAATAGACACTTCTCTAAAGAAGACATCCGGATGGCCAACAGGCACATGAAAAGATGTTCAATGTCACTCCTTATCAGGGAAATACAAATCGAAACCACACTCAGATATCACCTCACGCCAGTCAGAGTGGCCAAAATGAACAAATCAGGAGACTATAGATGCTGGAGAGGATGTGGAGAAATGGGAACCCTCTTGCACTGTTGGTGGGAATGCAAACTGGTGCAGCCACTCTGGAAAACAGTGTGGAGGTTCTTCAGAAAATTAAAAATAGACCTACCCTATGAGCCAGCAATAGCACTGCTAGGAATTTACCCAAGGGATACAGGAGTACTGATGCATAGGGACACCTGTACCCCAATGTTTATAGCAGCACTCTCAACAATAGCCAAATTATGGAAAGAGCCTAAATGTCCATCAACTGATGAATGGATAAAGAAATTGTGGTTTATATACACAATGGAATACTACGTGGCAATGAGAAAGAATGAAATATGGCCTTTTGTAGCAACGTGGATGGAACTGGAGAGTGTGATGCTAAGTGAAATAAGCCATACAGAGAAAGACAGATACCGTATGGTTTCACTCTTATGTGGATCCTGAGAAACTTAACAGAAACCCATGGGGGAGGGGAAGGAAAAAAAAAAAAGAGGTTAGAGTGGGAGAGAGCCAAAGCATAAGAGACTGTTAAAAACTGAGAACAAACTGAGGGTTGATGGGGGGTGGGAGGGAGGGGAGGGTGGGTGATGGGTATTGAGGAGGGCACCTTTTGGGATGAGCACTGGGTGTTATATGGAAACCAATTTGACAATAAATTTCATATATTAAAAAAAATATTATAGGCTTTAATTAAATTCTCAAATTGGGTTTCACTGTTGTGTTTTGTTTTGTTTTGTTTTGTTTTGTTTTGTTTTGTTTTGAGAGAGAGAGCACTGGGCAGGGGCAAAGGGAGAGGGAGAGAGAGAATCTTAAGCAGGTTCCGTCCTTCTAGCAAACAGCCTGATCTGGGGCTCAGTCCCATGAGATTAGGACTGGACCTGAAACCAAGAGTCAGATGCTTAACTGCCTGAGTCACCCAGGCACTCAGGTTTTGCTGGTTTTATTTTATTTTTTTTTAATTTTCTTCAAATATGTGTCTATGTTTAACTGACAAGGTTATATTGTTTGCATTGTTATAAGAGTCAATAGGAAAATGAGTTCAGTAGGGCACTGGTTCAGGAGAGAGAATACAAAGTGATCCCAGTATTGTTTACTAAAGAACCATAAGAAGAGATTTAATCCTACTTACCTATGAAATTCCCCTAAGATAAAAAAATGAGAATTCTCTTTTACAAAATACATGGAGACTTTATATTAAAAAGACTGAGGAGGAATAAGGAACAGTCCCTGCTCTCAAAAACTGCACAAGGGGAAAAATGAAGATAGCAATAACTATTAACATCAATCATTTTCTTAAACTTAGGATTCAGACATAACATAAGCCCAGAGAATTTTAAGGTTTTAGGAGGGGACCTATAGTTTAATAAATAAACAAATTGCTGCTCTCAAGATTATTTTCTTCTACATAGCTTTTTTTTTTTTTAATTAGGAAGCCTGATTAAAAGAAAATCAATTTAAAAAAAAGTAAGCACTGGTACCACTACCATTAACTACAACCCTGATAACTGAAGCCAACACTTTTGCTTTGCTACCAATAACGCTATGAGTGTTCACATCTTATGGCATGTGTTTTGTTGATTAATGCAGCTCATGGAGGGATTACAATTTCAGGTAATGTCATGAATGTCTGCAATTGATAAAGCAATGGTTCTTTTTGTTTTACTGGTTGCAGACTGTACTCCCAGAGATTCTAATTCAATAGATGGTGTAGGAATCTTTCAGTGACCACAAACCCTAGATGATGTTGAAGCAAGAACTCCATGGACCATGTTTGAAAATCACATACTGTCTATATCTAGGTTTCCTATGTCATGAATATCTGGATTCAAGTATGAATCTGAGTATGTAATATGGGACCTAATTAAAATATAGTGGCACAGATAAGAGACAGACTAATTTTGTTCAATGAAAAGGGAAGGCAGGAAGAGGATAAGAGAGATACTCCCCAAAAGTAGGTGTATTTGATTTGAGATTTAAAAGATGAGAAGAAATTTTACAACTTGGAAGGGGCAAGAAGAGAAATAACAGTGAAGAAAAAAAGTGTATGCAGAAGAATGACAGGTAGATGTGACAAAATATAAGGCTACAAATATAACTTGGGCTACCTTATGCAAAGCCTTGTGTCCTCAGAGGAGCAATTTACCCTTTGGGCTTATGGTTCCCAAACACAACAGTTGCACAGGAAATCTCCTAATGTATTTATCAAAATGTAGGTAGATTCCCAGGGCCTCCAGCAGACCCAGTGAGTGAAATCTTCTGGAGAAATATCTGGATATCTGGACTTATAAGAAGGTCCCCCAGGCACTCTGATTAGCAGCCAGTATGGGAACTACTGGTAAACCAAGGGCTTATCCAAACTGACACTTTAGGTCCTTGAAAGAATACAGCATTTGAGAGTTAATTTCAGGAAATATCCATCCAGGAGAGCAAAATATAAGAAGTTCCAAAGCCAGAAATAAGGCAGTCAGAAAATTTCCATAGAGTAAGGGATAGATTACAAAGATGAGAATTTGGTAAATAAATTGGGCTAAAAAAAGGAGCAGATGTGGACACCAGAAGGCAGTTTCTAGAAATAAAGGCAATGTGACACAGAGAAGTGTCCGGTGAGAGATGAAGCAGGGGTGGACTTCCTGAACTGTATGCACAAGGTACTGTCCACAGAGATGGTTTAACAGCATCCTTAATCTAGCCAATGATGAACAGATATAGACAATCGGAAGTTGAAAAGACAAATCTAATGAAAAAAATATGTATTGAAGTTTGGAGAAATGATTCAATAGAAATCTGACTTTTAAGCAACAGAGTAAAGAGGCACTGAATCATCAAGAGGTAAGAGGGTAATCTGTGCTGTATCTCTTAGTTTTGTAAATTACGTAGGCCTGTAAGGACTCAGCTTCCTTTCCCTTCATATAAATATATAGAACTGTTCTTAAAACTACCAGTAGATGGTGCCAGGGCTTTGGTAAAGAATAAGGTTAACACCAATGATCGTAAATTCAATATCTTGTTTTTAAAAAATAAAAATTTGTGTCAAAGAAAGAACAAACCCAAATCAGGATACTGGATAAATATCTGAAGGCTTATTTCTTGTCCAAGACTTGTATGACTCTGATTTTCACACTCTAGTTTTAACTTAAGACCAATAAATTGCATAACCTAGCCAGAAATAAAACAGATCATGAAAGCCACAAACATAAAAACTGAATAATGTTGAAAATGGTTTTCATGTAAGAAATGTTTATTTGCTATAAAGAAGCCATCTATTTTCAGTGTGAGTTATGACTTGTGGGCTTTAGGCATTTGTATACATACAAATATTCCAAACTGGACTAATTAATTATTTTTTATAGTAGGCTCCACGACCAACATGGGGCTTGAACTCACAGCCCTAAGATCAGGAGTAGCATGATCTACCATCTGAGCCAGCCAGGTGCCCATAAACTGGATTATTAAATATTATTACTATATTCACATTTTCCTCTGAATTCAAAAATAAATATTTTTGTGGGCCACTACAAGTATCATGGGTCCTATACATTATGTCTGTTATGCCTAATGGATGAGTGCACTCTGGCCCCATTAAGTTATCCTAAGAAATGAAACTTAGAGAGTAAAACTAAGGGGAGAAAATAAAGGTGAGGAAGAAAGTAGCCCAAGCTGTCCATTAAAAATTTCTTTAAAGCTTCAAAAGTTATCTTAATATTATATTAAAACACTTCAAGAAATGTTTTAAATTACTTCCCATCAGGGGAAAATAAGGAGAACAAAATTTCTTAACCGAGTCCTTGGTCAACGCATAAGGTGCAATTGCAGCGAATCTAAAACTCCCAGGAATTCATTGCTGAGGGAAGCAGAATGCAATGTACACACAAGACATTGATCAAGTGCTGTTGCGAGAAGATGTAGAATCAATTTATGAGAAAGAATATTATCACTTTGAAAGATCTAGGTTTCTATTTTGTCAAGAGGGGAAGGATGGAAAAGCAGAAGAAAGCTGCTGTTATTTTTCTCAGGATCTAACTCTGAAAAAGGAAGTTTATGACTGCAATATTGAGAGTGTACAGTTTTCAGGCCTCCCCTGTACAACGGTAGCAACTTTAAATATAATTCAACATCTTATGAGTCAGAGAGCTGGAGAGTAGAAGGGCCTAGTCACTGGATTCCTGGGGAAGCAAGGAAAGCCATTCTAAGGCATTCTGAGAGACAATGCGGGTGTCCAGGATCACAGTCAGGAATGCAGGGCCACTCTCCAAATGGAGTGTTGCCTTTGAACACCATCCTTGCTGTGGAAATTGCTTTATTTGAACTTATCTCCCATTAATTTTTGCTACACTTCAAATACAACTATTTGATGGAGAGTGCTTTAGTTTTTAATTTGTCCTTAATATTTTAAATATTAAAATAATAACTCATCAAAAATGTTCTATATTGGTAAACAAACAAAAAAATCTTTCATTCAGATTGGAATGACATGGAGCACCTGGGTGGCTCAGTCGGTTAAGTGTCCGACTTCAGCTCAGGTCACCATCCCACACTTCATGGGTCTGAGCCCCACATCCAGCTCTATGCTGACAGCTCAGAGCCTAGAGCCTGCTTCAGCTTCTGTGTCTCCCCCTCTCTCCGCCCCTCAGTCTGTCTCCCTCTCTCAAAAATAAACATTAAAAAAAAATTACAAATTGGAATGACATGATTTGCTTTTTTAAAACTAATTTTCTTTTAATGTTCACACTTCATAAAGACTATGGGGGGAAACTATTCATCTACATAATTAATTCTCCCTATAACCTTTTTCAAAAAGTTAGAGCTACCAAAAAAGAAAAATCTTAACAGTGGAAATAGTGGATTCCTGGACTTCCTGCTGTAATAATAACAAGTTAACACCAAATTGGAATGTATTCAAATTCCAAAACAAATACTTAATTATTTAAACTCAATCTACAGATTTTTGGCACAGAAATACCTGTGTAGGCGAAGACTTCCCAGAACCTACCACATTAATGACTCAGACGGGGGGGGGGGGGGGCGCGGGACAAAAACCTTGAAGGAATATAGCCTTTTACTGAGGGGTGATGCTTATTAGGGGATTTGAGTCCAATACACTGTTCCAGACAGATGGTAGTGAAAGACTAGCTGACCGTATCCCTATTTTTCTCAGCTTGTTCCCCCCTCTCCCCTGCCACTTTACCCCATGAGAGTCAGAGACCGGAATAACAGGCTGTCCCCCAGCTCCTGCTCTTTCAGAGGTGTGAGGAACAATGCCACAAAATGACTTTCGTGGCAGCCCTCCAGTTCCAACCCACAAGTCTGGCGATCAGATTTGGGGAAGATGGGTGGGTGTAGGATTCCTAGTGAGTACCATACACACGGACAATAAGCAATATAGATTGTTTATGCGTCTCCAAACAATCCTGACCTTGGGCAATCCACTCTCACTTGCGGAAATGTAATGCAGGTCACAGCGCATTTGGTATTCACCTTCCGTTCTATTAAGCTTGCACTATATCCATCACGGAGAAAGAATTCCCTGATGACCAGCCATTCAGAGAAGCAAAATAGGGGTTAAAATCAAATTTCCTGGGTTCAGATCTGGTCTCTGCTACTTATTAGTGGTATATTGACCATAAAATGGAGATGATGATAATAATACCTGCATATCTACTGGAGCACCTGGGTGGCTCAGTTGGTTAGGTGTCCGACTCTTGATTTCGGCTCAGGTCATGATCTCACAGTTCATGAGATTGAGCCCCACATCAGACTGTGCACTGACAGTGGAGCCTGCTTGGAATTTTCTCTCTCCCTCTCTCTGCCCACTGCGCACACACTCTCTCCCACTCTTTCAAAATCAATAATTATTTTTAAAAAAGAAGTATCTAACAAGGATTAAATGAGATAATTTATATAAAGCTCTTAGCTTCTAGCACCTATCACGGAATAAGAGTTCAAAGTTAGGTATTAGCCATATTATTTGTTATTCCAGGAAATGACACTTCAGGACATGTCTGTTAAAGATGGCTGAGTCCCCATAGCTTGCATAGAAAGAGCGAGGGCAGAGGAGTATCCCCCACTGCCTCTGCCAAAGGCAACTTGAAAGTTAGACTTTTGTTTTTGAACTGCAAATGTTCAACAGCAGTGAACAAGAAAGAAACCCCGGCAGCTGTTTCCTCTGGAATCTGGCTAGTGATTTGTCATCTGGGAATTAACTCAACTTGTGGGTAGAAATAAACAAATCTTCCTCCCTACAACCCTATAAAACTACCTAGGGCTATTCTAATTATTTTCTGTACCTAATCCCCACTTGCCAAAACTATATAAAATAACTGCCATCTGCAAGCAAATGTGGCACTCTTGAGGTATGATCCTGAATAGCAAGGATGCATATCTTTCTATGAATACTGAATATTTTTTTTCCATTACAGGATTTAACAATAATGATATAGACAAGCTCTGTGTTGAAATAGTAAGTAACCCCTTAATGTCAAAATTTGGCCTTTATTTCCTTTCATAAACCACTTCTTATTTCATAGTGTATTACTATACTATTATTTATAAAGCACAGTCAATATTTAATTCAAAATTATTATGAAGAATAGAGTTATCTCCCATAATTTCAGTTCTACATGTTTTCCACCATACACAATTTGTTTCAAGCAAAATAGAAAAATCCCTATCCTCACATTATCAGTGTTCTTTCTTATAGAGAATATGCCATTTCATACATATCCTTCAAGGTCTCTCAGAGATGGAGAATCAGGTAGCATAAGAAATGAAGTCTGTTCCACAATTAGTATCCAGCTCATATTCATTGGGACTACTTGAAGAAATTTTTAAAAAATTGTTTTAATGTTTATTTATTTTTGAGAGAGAGAGACAGAGACAGAGACAGAGTGCAAGTGGGAGAGGGGCACAGAGAGAGCGAGACACAGAATCCGAAGCAGGCTCCAGGCTCTGAGCTGTCAGCACATCCCTTGCCTCAAGCCTGTGTTCCTCTCCTTTAATTTGTGCTACATACCCCCTAAAATGAAGTTGCCTAGATACCCATTTTCTAAATTATTCATTCTGTCTCTCACTATTAGCATCCTGGTCACAGAAATACTGTGAAAATGTTAGCATAATCAAGCAAACACCTTGATTTCTTCTTTTATTCAAAACACTATTCCTTCAATACACTCTGTCTCAAATATTGTACTAAGTGTTGCTTATGTAGTGACAAATAAAAGTTATAATCTTGGGGTGCCTGGGTGGCTCAGCTGATTAAGCCCCCAACCCTTGATTTCCTCTCAGGTCATGCTTTCATGGTTGTGGGATCAAGCCCCGTATTAGGCTCCGTGCTGAACATGGAGACTGCTTGGAATTCTCTCTCTCCCTCTCTCCCTGATCCTTTCCCACTCACACTCTCTCTCTCTCAAAATAAATAAATACACATTTAAAAAAAAAGTTACAGTCTCATCCTCATAAGGCTTACATGAAGTGGAGGAATCATATATGAGACAAATAAACTAAAAATAAATATATAATTACAAATTATAGTGAACAAAAACAAAAAGAAGAAGAAAAGAAAGCATATATCATTACAAAAATGAGGCACACAACTGATGCTAAAGGATCAGAGAAGATAAAATAGAATAAATAACTTGAGACCTATAGCATTCCACAGGGGTTATCTGGGGGGGAGATTATTATTTTTTTAATGTTTACTTATTTTTAAATAAGAGAGAGACAGAGCATGAGCAGGGGAGGGGGGAGGGGCAAAGAGACAGACAGACAGACAGACAGACAGACAGAATCAGAAGCAAGCTCCAAGCTCCGAGCTGTCAGCACGGAGCCTGATGCAGGGCTAGAACTCACAAACCGCGAGATCATGACCTGAGCCGAAGTTCAACCAACTGAGCCACCCAGGTGCCCCAGGGAGAGATTATTCTAAGCAGAGCACATGCAAAGTCTCTAGGACAACAAAGAACTTGTCACCTCAAGAAACTGAGAAAGTCCAATATGGTGGAACATCATGAACAATGGGGAGAATCTTATAAAAAGGACTTAACTTCATATAACTTCTTTTAATTCAATTTTTTAATCTAGAAAGTCAGTTAAAAAAAACCTACTGCTAGATAATTTACAGTGTAAATTTAAATTTCAGGTTCCCAGAAAAATTATAAAAATAAGCCTGTATTCCAACCTGTCATCTTCCACACTCTCCCATACACCACTCCCCTAAGTCCTGCCTATATCTTTTAAATTATTTATCAAATGGTCTAAAACTAGTGAAGTACAAACATGAAATGAATTTTGCTTTTCTCCTTTTAACCATGCTCTATAAAATCTCTGGTCTATATTTTAACATCTTAAAGCAAATTATAATCACATCCAGTTATGAATGTCTAACCTAGTCTAATCCAAATTTTAGAACTTCAATCTCAATTAAATTCTGGGTTGTTTTCTTCTCCTCCTACTACTTGCCTGAGCGATTTGGGAAGGAGAAGGGCAAGTTCTGCTCATCCACTCCTCCTATCCCACACCTGGGTTCCTTTCCCCTCTTGTGTATTGATGAGAAAGAGATACAGACCCAAAGGTTTTCAAGGACTAGATTCTAAAGAATCTTCTATGTTAAACCAAAGAACATCAGCTTTATTTTTTTAAAGAGACATAGAAAACATTAAAGGAGAATTACACAAATAGGATTTCATTTTAGAATGGCCCGTTTGCTACAATATAAAGAGTAGATTAGAAGGAGACAAGGCAAGCATTTTGATTACAAAGAGAACACTGGCCTCTTAGAATCTCACTGATTGTTTCCTGTACACGTTTATTCACACAAACTTCTCTCAAAATGTCATGCAACCTCTGTTGGCTTTGAAATACTCCTTAAAATTCTTTCTCTAGACTTGGGCAAGCCTGACCAATCATTTTTAAGATTTATTAAACACTAGTATCCAAGAAGTGGAATTTCTGTTTGATTCATCTTGGTTGTAAAATAGCCAGATATTAATATGGGACTCTTTTGTCTTAAAGTTTCATCAGTGGCCCCAAAGTCTAAGAATAATGTGTAAATTGAGGTGCGACACTACTGAAGCAATACATCCTAAGGACTGTGAAACTGATGCTGCCAAAATTGTTCAATCTTCCACCTCCATTTCAGTAAATGTTGAGAATAAAGAAGCCTATAGAGAAAATGCCTTTGAAAAGAGTTCTAGGCTAGTTCTCTCTAGGTAGAGAGAATGAGATGGAAAAGGGAAGGAGAAATTATTTTCCCTCACCTTAATCCAGGAAAAAGGAAATTCCCTCAAAGAACTTGACCTACAGCATTTGAAGATTGGGAAACCAGAAACTGGGCTCTGCCTCTGCAACAAGAATTCTAAAGATGCAAAACTGACTTTTCCTGAGAAGATAGCAGTGTAGGAGGACGCTGGGCTCACCTCGTCCTGCTGATCACTTAGATTCCACCCACACCTGCCTAAATAACCCAGAAAACTGCCAGAAGACCAGCAGAACAGACTCTCCAGAGCCAAGCGTAGACAAGAGGCCCACAGAAGAGGGTAGGAAGCAGGGAGAGGCGGTGCGCACTACACAGACTGGCAGGAGGGAGCCGGAGAGGTGGAGGGGTAGCCCACCGGGCAAAGCAGAGCCCCTGAGTCTGACTTGCAAAAGCAGAGCGGCCAGACTGTGTGAGTTCTGACAGCCAGCGGGACTTAACATCTGGAATGTTATAAGTCAACAGCTCTGCTCGGAGAGCAGGAGGCGAGAGGACACCAGGAGGGAGAGATGTTGAGCCCTGGAAGACAGAGCTCAGCTCAGTGGGGAACAAAGGCACTGGCCAGCGCCATCTCCCTCTCCCATCCCCCAGCCGAAACCCCAAAAGGAACCAGTTCACCTAACTTGTTTGCACCGTGCAAATACCCAACACTGTGCTTCTGTGGATCCCTCCCTCCCGGTGCTGCAGGGCCCCTCCAGCAGGGGGCCACTGACAGCAAAGCGAGCTGAGCCTGCCCGTCCTGCCCCTGTGCACTTTGCGGATCCACCCCAGCTAATACACCAGATACTGTCAAAGCAGCACCATAAGCCTGGCAGTGTGCAAGTAGCCCAGACAGGGGCCACACCACTCCACAGTGAGTCCTGCCCCTGGGAAAGGGGAAGATAAGGTACACACCAGTCAGACTGTGGCCCCAGAGGTGGGCTGGGGACAGATATCAGATCTGACTGTGGCCCCGTCCACCAACACAAGTTACTCCAGACAGCATAGCAGAAGTGCCCTGCAGTTCCACGCCACCCCAGGGACCATCTGAAATGATGAAACGGAAGAATTCTCCTCAAAAGAAACTCCAGGAAGTAGCGACAGCTAACGAATTGATCAAAAACAATTTAAGCAATATAATGGAACAAGAATTTAGAATAATGGTCATAAAATTAATTGCTGGGCTTAAAAAAAGTATAGAGGACAGCAGAGAATCTATTGTTACAGAGATCAAGGGACTAAGAAATAGTCATGAGAAGCTAAACAATGCTATAAATGAGGTGCAAAATAAAATGGAGGTGACCACAGCTCGGATTGAAGAGGCAGAGGAGAGAATAGGTGAATTAGAAGATAAAATTATGGAAAAAGAGGAAGGTGAGAAAAAGAGAGATAAAAAAATCCAGGAGTATGAGAGGAGAGTTAGAGAACTAAGTGATGCAATCAAACGCAACAATATCCATATAATAGAATTCCAGAAAAGGAAGAGAGAGAGAAAGGGGCTGAAGGTGTACTTGAACAAATCATAGCTGAGAACTTCCCTAATCTGGGGAAGGAAAAAAGCATTGAAATTCAAGAGGCACAGAGAACTCCCTTCAGATGTAACTTGAATCGATCTTCTGCATGACATATAGAGAAACTGGCAAAATACAAGGATAAAGAGAAAATTCTGAAAGCAGCTAGGGATAAACACGCTCTAACATATAAAGGGAGACCGATAAGTCTAGTGACAGAACTATCTACTGAAACTTGGCAGGCTAGAAAGGAATGGCAGGAAATCTTCAATGTGATGAACAGAAAAAAATATGCAGCCAAGAATCCTTTATCCAGAAGGTTTGTCATTCAGAATAGAAGGAGAGATAAAGGTCTTCCCAAACAAACAAAAACTGAAGGAATTCATCACCACTAAACGAGCCCTACAAGAGATCTTAAGGGGAATTCTGTGAGTGAAATGTTGCAAGGACCACAAAGTACCAGAGACATCACTACAAGCGTGAAACCTACAGACATCACAATAACTCTAAACCCATATCTTTCTATATTAACACTGAATGTAAATGAACTAAATGCTCCAACCAAAAGATATAGGGTATCAGAATGGAAAAAAAAAAAAAAAACAAGACCCATCTATTTGCTGTCTACAAGAGACTCATTTTAGACCTGAGGACACCTTCAGATTGAAAGTGAGGGGATGGAGAACTATCTATCATGCTACTGGAAATCAAAAGAAAGCTGGAGTAGCCATAATTATATCAGACAAACTAGACTTTATATTAAAGGCTGTAACAAGAGAAGAAGAAGGGCATTATATAATCATTACAGGGTCTATCGATCAGGAAGAGCTAACAATTATAAATGTCTATGTGCCAAATACAGGAGCCCCCAAATATATAAAACAATTAATCACAAACATAAGCACCCTTATTGATAAGAATGTGGTAATTGCAGGGGACTTTAATACTCCATTTACAGTAATGGATAGATCATCTAGACACAGGATCAATAAAGAAACAAGGGCCCTGAATGATACATTGGAACAGATGGACTTGATAGATATATTTAGAACTCGGTATCCCAAAGCAACAGAATACACTTTTTTCTCAAGTGCACATGGAACATTCCCCAAAATAGATCATATACTGAGTCACAAAACAGCCCTTCATAAGTATACAAGAATTGAGATCATACCATGCACACTTTCAGACCACAATGCTATGAAGCTTGAAATCAACCACAGGAGAAAATCTGGAAAACCTCCAAAGGCATGGAGGTTAAAGAACAAAAGAATGAATGGGTCAACCAGGCAATTAGAGAAGAAATTTAAAAATATATGGAAACAAATGAAAATGAAAATACTACAATCCAAACGCTTTGGGATGCAGCGAAGGCAGTCTTGAGAGGAAAATACATTGCAATCCAGGCCTATCTCAAGAAACAAGAAAAATCCCAAATACAAAATCTAACAGCACACCTGAAGGAAATAGAAGCAGAACAGTAAAGACACCCCAAACCCAGCAGAAGAAGAGAAATAATAAAGATCAGAGCAAAAATAAACAATATAGAATCTAAAAAAACTGTAGAGCAGATCAACGAAACCAAGAGTTGGTTTTTTGAAGAAATGAACAAAATGGATAAACCTCTAGCCAGGCTTCTCAAAAAGAAAAGGGAGATGACCCAAATAGATAAAATCATGAATGAAAATAGAATTATTACAACCAATCCTTCAGAGATACAAGCAATTATCAGGGAATACTATGAAAAATTATATGCCAACACACTGGACAACCTGGAAGAAATGGACAAATTCCTCAGCACCCACACACTTCCAAAACTCAAACAGGAAGAAATAGAAAACTTAAACAGACCCATAACCAGAGAAGAAATTGAATCAGTTATCAAAAATCTCCCAAAAAATAAGAGTCCAGAACCCGATGGCTTCCTAGGGGAATTCTACCAGACATTTAAAGCAGAGATAATACCTATCCTTCTCAAGCTGTTCCAAAAAATAGAAAGGGAAGGAAAACTTCCAGACTCATTCTATGAAGCCAGCATAACTTTGATTCCTAAACCAGACAAAGACCCAGCAAAAAGAGAGAACTACAGGTCAATATCCCTGATGAATATGGATGCAAAAATTCTCAACAAGATACTAGCAAATCGAATTCAACAGCACATAAAAAGAATTATTCACCATGATCAAGTGGGATTCATTCCTGGGCTGCAGGGCTGGTTCAACATTCGTAAATCCATCAACGTGATACATCACATTAATAAAAGAAAAGGACCATATGATCCTGTCAATCCTGTCAATGCAGAAAAAGCTTTGACAAAATTCAGCATTCTTTCTTAATAAAAACCCTCGAGAAAGTCAGGATAGAAGGAACATACCTAAACATCATAAAAGCCATTTATGAAAAGCCCAAAACTAATATCATCCTCAATGGGGAAAAACTGAGAGCTTTCTCCCTGAGATCAGGAACACGACAGGGATGTCCACTCTCACTGCTGTTGTTTAACACAGTGTTGGAAGTGATAGCATCAGCAATCAGACAACAAAAGGAAATCAAAGGCATCAAAATTGGCAAAGATGAAGTCAAGCTTTCACTTTTTGCAGATGACATGATATTATACATGGAAAACCTGATGGATTCCACCAAATGTCTGCTAGAACTGATACATGAATTCAGCAAAGTTGCAGGATACAAAATCAATGGGCAGAAATCCGTTGCATTCTTATACACTTATAATGAAGCAACAGAAAGACAAATAAAGAAACTGATCCCATTCACAATTGCACCAAGAAGCATAAAATACCTAGGAATAAATCTAACCAAAGATGTAAAAGATCTGTATGCTGAAAACTATAGAAAGCTTATGAAGGAAATTGAAGAAGATATAAAGAAATGGAAAAACATTCCATGCTCATGGATTGGAAGAATAAATATTGTCAAAATGTTAATACTACCCAAAGCTATCTACACATTCAATGCAATCCCAATCAAAATTGCACCAGCATTCTTCTCAAAGCTAGAAAAAGCAATCCTAAAATTTGTATAGAACCACAAAAGACCCCAAATAGCCAAAGTAATTTTGAAGAAGAAGACCAAAGCAGGAAGCATCACCATCCCAGACTTTAGCCTCTACTACAAAGCTGTAGTCATCAAGACAGCATGGTATTGGCACAAAAACAGACACATAGACCAATGGAACAGAATAGAAACCCCAGAACTAGACCCACAAAAGTATGGCCAACTAATCTTTGACAAAGCAGGAAAGAATATCCAATGGAAAAAAGACAGTCTCTTTAACAAGTGGTGCTGGGAGAACTGGACAGCAACATGCAGAAGAATGAAACTAGACCACTTTCTTACATCATTCACAAAAATAAACTCAAAATGGATAAAGGACCTGAATGTGAGACAGGAAACCATAAAAACCCTAAAGGAGAAAGCAGGAAAAAACCTCTCTGACCTCAGCCACAGCAATTTCTTACTTGACACATCTCCAAAGGCAAGGGATTTAAAAGCAAAAATGAACTATTGGGACCTCAAGAAGATAAAAACTTCTGCACTGCAAAGGAAACAATCAACAAAACTAAAAGGCAACCAACGGAATGGGAAAAGATAACGGACAAAGGGGCTAGTATCCAAAATCTATAAAGAGCTCACCAAACTCCACACCCGAAAAACAAATAATCCAGTGAAGAAATGGGCAGAAGACATGAATAGACACTTCTCTAAAGAAGACATCCAGATGGCCAACAGGCACATGAAAAGATGCTCAACGTCACTCCTCATCAGGGAAATACAAATCAAAACCACACTCAGATATCACCTCACGCCAGTCAGAGTGGCCAAAATGAACAAATCAGGAGACTATAGATGCTGGAGAGGATGTGGAGAAACGGGAACCCTCTTGCACTGTTGGTGGGAATGCGAACTGGTGCAGCCGCTCTGGAAAACAGTGTGGAGGTTCCTCAAAAAATTTAAAAATAGATCTACCCTATGAGCCAGCAATAGCACTGCTAGGAATTTACCCAAGGGATACAGGAGTGCTGAGGCATAGGGGCACTTGTACCCCAATGTTTATAGCAGCACTTTCAACAATAGCCAAATTATGGAAAGAGCCTAAATGTCCACCAACTGATGAATAGATAAAGAAATTGTGGTTTATATACACAATGGAATACTACATGGCAATGAGAAAGAATGAAATATGGCCTTTTGTAGCAACGTGGATGGAACTGGAGAGTGTGATGCTAAGTGAAATAAGTCATACAGAGAAAGACAGATACCATATGTTTTCACTCTTATGTGGATCCTGATAAACTTAGCAGAAGACCATGGGGGAGGGGAAGAAAAAAAAAAAAAAAGGTTAGAGAGGGAGGGAGCCAAAATATAAGAGACTCTTAAAAACTGAGAATAAACTGAGGGTTGATGGGAGGTGGGAGGGAGGGGAGGGTGGGTGATGGGTATTGAGGGGGTAACCTGTTGGGATGATCATTGGGTGTTGTATGGAAACCAATCTGACAATAAATCTCATATTTAAAAAAATAAATAAATAAAATAAAGATGTAAAACTGTGACCATTATTTCCTTGACTGTAAACAGCAGAGACGGCTGCATTGGACAAGATCTACTTTTCCAATGACAGTGGACAAAGGTGTTTGTCTCATAGGACCCAGATGTGGATCCTGGGGCAGAAAGGCAGGCTAGAGCATGAGAGGTCAACTGGAGAGGCCAAAGGTCCACAATGGAGAAGTATATTTCTGGGAACTTAAAGGTAAAGGGGAACTCAAAAGCAGTTAGATATGGGAACATTACTTGTTTAAAGGGAACAGCATTCATAGGTCCTCTAGCAAGGGGATCTCCCAAGGGGATAAAAACGCATCTCAAGAGAAAAAGAGTCCTCTTTGACATGCTTCTTATCTTTGTCCCCTGGCTTTGACTCAGGGTGTACATGTGACTCTCTTTTAACAACAACAATGTGGCAGAAGTGCCATTGCAGGACTTTAAAAGCTAGGTCAAAAAAGACAATGCCGCTCTCATTTTGTTGCCGGATACAACTGGATCAGTCAAATAAAACCTTTCTTACCTCTTACCTGTCTTTTCTGGAGGATGGGAAAGTCATACCTAGGAGAGGAAGAGGAAGTAGAATTAGGAAATCATGAAGAGGCAGAACATGCTTTCCCTGTTCCTAGTCAAGCCCAAGCTAAGGGGACAGGAGAAACCTAAATGAGATAAGAATCCTAAGTTTTGATATTATACTTGATAGGAATTTTTATTTACTAAAATGAGACTTTCATATGATTAAAAGAGCCAGAAAGCTGTTAGACCTGCCAAACATTTCATCTAGGTCAGGAAGGAGTAATTCCAAAAGCACGTTTGAAAAAAAAAGAGACTAGACAATAATTCACACACCACAGAGTCTAATTTATTCGATAAAATGACTACACAATTTATGATGTCTTTTGAATCAGGTATAAAACAAGAGCTATGGAGTCAACAGAAAGAAGGAATTACATAGAAAGTAAAAGCCATCTGCTGACTGTATCAAGGCAGGCTAAAATCCTTGGCCTGCTCAGGGTTAGGGCTTTATATGAAATAAATAAATTAGGGAGTACAATTATTAGGAACACACACACACACACACACACACACAAATACACACACACAGACAAAGAAAAATTGGGGTATATTTGCTCTTCTTTATATAATACTTCACTGTTAAAAGTTTAGTGGGTTGGGTTTTTTTTTTTTGGTTTTTTTTGGGGTTTTTTGTTTGTTTGTTTGTTTTTTGGTATTTCCTGCAAGCCCAGTGAGTATTGAGCAATATGGGATTAATTTAAAAACGATGAAGTATTCTATGTTCTGGGAAGACATGCATGACCAGTAGATGAAGTGGCACTAATAAACCAGAGTAAGCCGTACATGAATCTCTCTTTTCTGCATGCAGCCTTTTTTTTATTTCTTTCCAAAAGCAAGACAAGAAGTTTGTGTTTCTCTTAGATGGTCTTTTGCAATATGTCCTATAATTTAAATTTCCTTAAAATAGATACATGTTTTTGTTTTGTTCTGTTTTTTTCTGGGCAGGAATTCTTCTGTCAATAGATATATAGGGCCTATAGCTCCTCCTCAAGGAGGCAGGGGACCCACTTTTAAACAAAACAGTGAGGTGGAAGTGACATTGCATGACTTCCAAGGCTAGCTCAGAAGACCTATCTGGTCAAACAACCAGCTCCCACTTTGTTTTCTACGATATGTGCTTTGGGACCCCCAGCTGCCACACACAGAGGTGTTGGTGTTTGCCCTGGTGTTGCCATACTTTGAGGAAGCCCAGGCAACAAGGAAAGGCCTCATGAAAGTGTTCCAGTTGATACCCTTGTTGAAGTCACAGCTGACAAATAACATCAGCCACCAGACAAATGAAAGAAGATATCTCCAAATGATTCCAGAACCCAACCCTTGAGTGACCCCTAGCCATTAAGTTTCCCAACAAAGACCCCAGACTATGAGCAGAAACAAGCTATTTGAATTACACCTTATCCAAATTCCTGATCCACAGAATCTGTGAGCATAATAAAATGTTTAGTTTAAGCTACAAATTTGTGAGTGATTTGTTATACAACAATAGTAAGTACAATAAAACATTTTTTGCAAAATATTGACTTATCCGGCTAGTTTCTAGAATTTACAAACTCCACCAGTCTCTTTAGCTTATCAATCACATTTTCCCTTACACATCTGTTATGAGTTGAGTTGTGTCCCAAAAACTTCATATGAAGTCATAGCTCAAGTACCTCAGAATAGTACCCCAGAATCTTATTTGGTGATAAAGTTTACACAGAAGTAATCAAGTTAAAATAAGGTTATTAGAATGAATAATCCAATATGATTGGTAGTCTTATAAAAGGGTGAAACTTAAAGACAGGCATGCATACAAGGAGACAGCCATGTGAACATAAAGATGGCCATTTCCAGCCAAGGAGGGCCTCCTAGAACTGATCCTTCTCTCACAGCCCTCAGAAGGAACAACTCTGTCAATGCCTTGATTTCTGATTTCTAGCCTCCAGAACTGTAAAACAATAAATTTCTGTTGTGTAAGCCACCCAGTTTGTGGTGCTTCATTATGAGATCCCTAGAAAACAAATACAGCATTTAAGCTACACCCAGTAGTCAGGGGGAATTCCCTGGATCCAGGACAGATGTAAGATTTCATAGAATCGCATTTCATAGAGTCCACTATTGTTGGATATGTCCTGATATATGAGTATTTTCTACAGTAGTCCCATCATACGATCCGCTGACCTATTTATTCCTGTGATGGTAAGGATATTACTATGCTCCCCAAAGCAGCCATTTCATCCTTAACCAACTCTGTTAACAATTCACTTCATAAGCCCAAATCATCTGGGGATCACACGGACTGAATTTAATCCACCCTACATAGAATAGTCTTTTACATATTCTGAAACAGATGCTTGTCTCACAGGAGTATACTCTTCAACAAAAGACATATCCTCAGTCTCTTGCAAAATTTCCTTATGTGATATGATATCATGTCCTTTCACCACCATGATTATTCTCCTCTTAATTTAAGTCAATTTATGCCAAAACAAGAAAAAAAATTGTGTAATAAAAACTGTCTGGTAATACCACAGACTACCTTACATGGCAGTGAGTTTACTATCACTGACAGAAGAGGTTTGAAGATTCACTCAGGGATATTGTAGAAAGATAAATAAATCTGAGAAGATATTAGACTGGCTGTCTTCAAGGATATTTTTTAATTTCATCATTTTATAACATATTAGACACCTAAGATTCTGTTATATTGCCTCAGAAAACATAAAATTTCTAGAAAAAAATGAGGAATTCTTTTCTAATCTTGAATGGGGAATGGACTTTATAAGCATGGTCCCAAACATCAAGGCTATAAAAGAAAACTGAAAGCTTAACTTCATAAAATTTTAAAACCAGGAATGGCAGTAATTAAATAAATAAAACAAAACGATTGGCAATAGGTTTTTTACAAAGTTTACAAAAATGAATATAAATGACAAACATGAAAAATGCTTAATTTCATTCATAATTTTAAAATGGAAATGAAAATGAGGAAATTGTATATTCTGCCTATCAGATTAGCATTCTTTTTAAAACAAAACCCAATGTTGTCATGAATTGAAGGAAAAAGAGCTTCCAGATAAGATCCCAATCCTACCCACACCTTGTTAGACTCTAAGCAGAGGACCCAGTAGAGCCACACTGTACCCAGGCTTCTGACTCACAAAGCCGTGAGATTAAAAAATGAGTATGTTATGTTGTTTTAAGCCACTAAATTCATGTGACTTTCAATGGCAGCAAGAGAAAACTAATACATCTATCAAGTATCAAAAGTCCATAAATAGGCCTAGATGTATTATAAAAGTGACCCTGAAGTGCTGAAGGATGTCCTTTTCAATAAATAATGCTGGATCCATTTGATTTCTATATTTTGAAAAAGTGTATCTAGACCACTATTTCATACCATAGACAATATAAATTCCAAATGGATTTCAGGTTTGAAGGTAGGGAGGTGGGTGCTAAGTTTTTAGAGAAAACACAGGAGAATATCTTTGTAAGCTTTTTTTCCCCAACTTTACTGAGGTATTTATTATTGGCAAATAAAACTTGTATACATTTAGGTTGCTAAATGTGCTTTTTTTAGTTTATTTTTATTTATTTTGAGAGAATTAGAGCAAGCAGGGAAGGGGCAGAGACAGAGGGAGACAGAATACCAAGCAGGCTCCATGCTGTCAGCACAGAACCCAATGTGGGGCTCACGAACCATATTATGACCTGAGCCAAAATCAAGAGATGGACGCTTAACCAACTGAGACACCCAGGCGCCTCATGGAATGTGGCTTTTTTATAAGGTGCACAATGTGATGACTTAAGATACATTGAGAACTGATTACAACAATCAAGTCGCTTAACACATACACCACTTCACATAGTTACCATTTGTGTGCATGTATGGTGAGACATTTAAGATGCACTCTCAGCAAAATTCAAGTATACAATACAGAATCGCCACGCTGTACATTCGGTCCCCAGAATCTATTCCTCTTATACCTGAAAATTTGACCAACATCTCCCCATTCTCCTCACCCCAGCTCCTGGCAACCACCAGTCTACGTTTTCAACATTTTTTAGATTTTACATATAGGTGCAATTACACAGTATTGGTCTTTCTCTGTCTGACTTATTTCACTTAGCATAAATGCCCTCTAGGCTCATCTGTGTTGTTGCAAATGGCAGGAATTCCTTCTTTTATGGCTGAATAATATTCCATTATTATTCAGTGTGTGTGTGTGTGTGTGTGTGTGTGTGTGTGTGTGTGTGTATCACATCTTTATGCATTCATCTGTAGATGGACACTTATGTGGTTTCCATATCTTAACCATCGTGAATAATGCTGCAGTGAACATAGGAGTGCACATACCTCTTTAAAATACTAATTTTGTTTCCTTCAGGTATATACCCAGAAGTGGGATTGCTAAATCATATGCAAATTCAATTTTTAGTTTTTTAAGAACTTCCATAATGTTTTCCATAATGACTGTGCCAATATTGGCACAAGCGTTCTATTTTCTCCACATCCTTGCTAAAACATCTTTTTTCAAAATAATCATCCTAAAAGGTAGGAGGTGATAGCTCACTGTGGTTTTGATTTTCATTTCCCTGATGATTAGTGATGTTGAACATCTTTTCATGTACCTATTGGCTACTAGTGTATCTTCTTTGGAAAAATATCTATTTGGTCCTTTGCCCATTTTTTAATCAGGTTATTTGGGTTTTCTGATCTTTATAATCTTGAAGTAACAAAAGTTTCCTAAAACAGGATTAAAAGAGTACAAACTATAAAGGATTTTTTTAAATAAAAAGTAAATTAATAACTTTTCTCCATCAAAAGATATTAGTAAAAAAAAGTAATAAGACAATCTATCTAGCAGGAAAAGATATTAAAAAACGCATGCATCTGACAAAGGACAAGTATCTCAAATATATTTTTTAAAAAATCTTCTGCAAATGAATAAGAAAAATGTCAGAAAACCCAATCAGAAAAATTAACAAAAGACCTGAAGAAACATTTTACAAAGCAGAATATCTTTTGTTTTCACTTTATATTTATGTTTATTTAAAATGTATATACAATTGTTTTCAAAATAATCTCCCCCCAATACACCAGTGTTATTAATTTACTCATGTAATTAAGTTGGAGCTTTTTACATTTTTCAAGCAATATGTTTGAGTTGATGTTTTATTTTTTTTATTTTTATTTTTTTTAATATGAATTTATTGTCAAATTGGCTTCCATACAACACCCAGTGCTCATCCCAACAGGTCCCCTCCTCAATGCCCATCACCCACTTTCCCCTCCCTTCCTCCCCCCATCAACCCTCAGTTTATTCTCAGTTTTTAAGAGTCTCTTATGGTTTGTCTCCTTCCCTCTCTGTAACTTTTTTTTCCCCTTCCCCTCCCCCCATGGTCTTCTGTTAAGTTTCTCAGGATCCACGTAAGAGTGAAAACATATGGTACCTGTCTTTCTCTGTATGACTTATTTCACTTAGCATAACACTCTCCAGTTCCATCCATGTTGCTACAAAAGGCCAGATTTCATTCTTTCTCATTGCCACGTAGCATTCCATTGTATATATAAACCACAATTTCTTTATCCATTCATCAGTTGATGGACATTTAGGCTCTTTCCATAATTTGGCTATTGTTGAAAGTGCTGCTATAAACATTGGGGTACAAGTGCCCCTATGCCTCAGCACTCCTGTATCCCTTGGGTAAATTCCTAGCAGTGCTATTGCTGGCTCATAGGGTAGATCTATTTTTAAATTTTTTGAGGAACCTCCACACTGTTTTCCAGAGCGGCTGCACCAGTTCGCATTCCCACCAACAGTGCAAGAGGGTTCCCGTTTCTCCACATCCTCTCCAGCATCTATAGTCTCCTGATTTGTTCATTTTGGCCACTCTGACTGGCGTGAGGTGATATCTGAGTGTGGTTTTGATTTGTATTTCCCTGATGAGGAGTGACATTGAGCATCTTTTCATGTGCCTGTTGGTCATCTGGATGTCTTCTTTAGAGAAGTGTCTATCCATGTCTTCTGCCCATTTCTTCACTGGATTATTTGTTTTTCAGGTGTGGAGTTTGGTGAGCTCTTTATAGATTTTGGATACTAGTCCTTACAAAGGAGAATATCAAAATGGCCAATAAATTTATTAAAATGTGCTGACTTCATTAGTTTTCAGGGAAATGTAAATAAAACCACAAGGATGCAACTGCACACCCACCAGAATGGCTAAAATGATGGCATAAATGTAGAGCACCTGTAACTTTTATATACTGTTAGTGAGAGAATAAATTGGTAGAACTTTGGACACTATTTAGCAGTATCTACTAAAACTGAACATAGCCATAGTCTGTGACCCAGCAGTTGCACTCCTAGGTATAAACCCGATAGAAGTGTAAACATATGTTTACCAAAACACAGGCACTAGAATGTTCACACCAGCATGACCAGTAATAAAGCCAATTTCCAAAACCTGGAAATTACAGTCTCCAGTTACTGTTTCTCAGCTTCAAAACCACCATTTTGTACCCTGCTTTGTAATGATGAAACTAGAATTCTGCAAACTACATTTCTACTTTGTGAGATAAATCTGTGTATGTCAGTTCTGCCAGTGGAGGTGCTAAAGAGAGACTAGAGGGCTGGCTGGAAGAGGGAAAAGTAAGTGGATTCCTTCATGTTTTGCTTCCTGCTTCCATCAGTATCATCCCAATAATGATCCTTCATTTTGGAATTAGCAATTTTGCAGTTTCCAGTTTTTTCCACTCTCCTAGAGCAGCCTCACCACCCTCTTCAGAGACATCAGCACCATCCAGGTCCCTAGAGGGACCCCTTCCTCCAACATCCTGACACACCCGCACCAGTTGACCAGTGATGCCTCTTCAGCTTTCTTCAGTTTTTATTTAAATTCCAGTTAGTTAACATAGAATGTAATATTAGTTTCAGGTATACAATACAGTGTTCAACACTGCCATACAATACCTGGTACTCATCACAGCATGTGATCACCTATTTAACCCATCCCCTCACCCACCTCCCCTCTGGTAACCATCAGATTGTTCTTTTTGGATGTCTTGATACCAGCTCTGCAGGACCACTCCTTCAAACTTCTAGGTTCTGATAATCTCAGCTTCTCCCCTTTGTCCAAGAGCCTTATAGGGTGCTTCCTGCAATTATTATCTTTGCATTATCTTAATGTTCCCTTTGACCCTTCAGTGTTCCAAAACCTACTTAACTAATTATTTATATTAAATTATCTCTTTTGAAATAACTGATATGTTGATAGTCCATCAACAGTAGAATGGATGTGGTATAATATATTCTGAAAATGGAATTCTACACAAAAATGAGCATGAATGATCTACTACTATACCTAATGATCCAGATGAATCTCATTAACAAGAGTAAGTGAAAGAACCCAAACACAAAAACTGTGTACAATATGCAATTCTATTAATATGAAATATAAAAACAATGTACAGTGTTTAGAAGTCAGGATAGTAGTTACCATTGGGAAGATAGTAGGGATGTTGGCTGATGGCTTTAGAGCACAAGAAAGGCTTCTGCAGTACTGGTAATGTTCTGTGTCTTGATCTGGGCTCATGACACAGCAGTGTTCAGCTTGTGAGACTTCACTGAGTTTTACAATTTATAATGTGATCACTTTTCTGTATGCTTATCATGCATCTGTAAAATATTTAAATAATGATGTAGCTTTCAGTTGTAAACTAATGTTTGTAGTCAGTGAGTTTCTATATCTTTTAAAAACGTCTTTGTATATTCAAGAAAAGGGCAGAATTGAGTAATTTATATTTTTTAAATTAAAATGGCTTAAAATTAAGATATTATACAAAAATAGGCACAGTACTTTTTCTTAACAGTCTTTTTGCATAATGCTTCACATTTGTTTTTTGTAGTCTTGTCTCATTTTTTTTAGAAATTTGTGCAGTACCTTTAGAGCACCCCAGGTAGTTTTATCACCATGGCTTTATAAGGACATGAGAAAACTAGAAATGACTTATGAAATGAATCCTACATTTGTTCTTGAAAACCTGCCAAAACTTTAGATCTTGGTTCCTGTCTTCCCTTTCAGTGTATATGCCCTAATATCTACTAAAAATCTATAATTGTTTCTTATCTGCTTATTTATACCTATTTTTATACCTTTTCTACACCCCACCTATTTGATAGTACTTGTTATATCCTCAGCCTCCCTAATGCAATTTATACTACTGGGCTGGACTGTTTGTTCTCTATAGTGAAACTTTCTGTATACCATGATCTGAATGTAGGCCAGACCTTCCCAATACATTTCTGAAGGGTCATCCATTCAATATCTTCTCCATCCCTATTTCCGACACCTGACCCTTCCTGATCTTCCAGCTCCTGTCCTCTCATAAGAAATAATCCAAAAATAGAATTTCCACAAACTAAACATACCCATAAAATGAGAACACAGTATTGCCAATATACAAAGCATTGCCAGTATGCCCCACGGGGTAGTTCATTCAGAGTCTAGATGCGAATCTGTTAAAATCAATTATTTATTCTACCAATATTTATAGTACATCCATAACACCAGCCCTATTTCCAGATTTTGAGTCTACCCTGGAAATTCATGAAGCCAACTTTTTAGTTCTGGCTCTGCCACATTCTAGCTATTTGATCTGAACTGCATTATTTAATATTTCTAAGCCTCAATTTCTTGTATGTAAACAGTATTAAAACATTTCTAAGGTTTCATAGTTACCTAAGGATAACCCTTATTGGGCAAATTTAAGTTAAGAGGGGAAAGACATAAGTTTCTAGTAAAGCATAGTTAATTGGTCATGTTCCTATTCTCTTTCATAAATCCCACAGGAAAACGAATTAAAAAAAGAAAAATTAAAAGGTGATATAAGAAAGGATATTTAAAAAGTATAAGAAAAAAAAGAATGGACAACAGAAAATGAGAACTATTTCAACAAATTTACTGGAAAAGAAGATAGAGCAATATAGCCTGTAACCTAACTATCTGAAGAGAGGTATACCAGTAAACTAGCCAATTTGTTCTCTGGAAGCTCAGGGCTAGGATATATGAGTTCCCATGGAAAATTAGGGAGAGAAGAGGGGAGCTCAAGCTAAAACCAGGGTCAGGTCAAAAATCTGTACATTTGTATATGAAGCAGTTAGAAGTCTGGGTCCCCATCCCACCTCACTCATCAGAAGACTAAAAATTGACTCAGAGAAGTACTGGACTCATGAAATCAAAGAACCATGTGGGGGACAGAAACAGAGAAGAGGATTAAGTGAAAATCTGAATGCTGAAAGCTGAGCCTTTTAGTCACTTTCTTCTACTGTGTTTTCAGAATAGCAGCCAGAGATACACACCACCTCCCTCACATTCACCCTCGCTTCCCAACTCATGCTGCATGTAAATATATTCAAAATGTTGTTGATGCACGTGACAGAGTTATTTGGAAAAATTAACAAAAAATATCTTAGCAAACTTAGCAGATGGAAAGATGAGAGAATTATTAACTGCAGGAAAAAGTATTATATGAGAAAGAGGGGTGGTGTAGTATGCACCGTGGCTTAATAGTGCATAACATTTGCACAGTTTGAATAATGCTAACACTGAGTATTGATTTAGCCTAAAATTATCTTGTACGTTGGGGGTGAGGGAAGGAGAGTGGCTGGACATGGGAGTGTGCTGGGTATGATTGGTCTTCCATATACACACTTACCCTTTCAACATACCCCCTTAGTTATAGAGGCTGGGAAGCTAAAAATGGCCATATTTCCCAATGGCCTTGAAGCTACAGGTCTGGATGGAATTTAAGTTCTGTCGTAAGATGCACTTGCTTGGGATTTGGAAGGCCGTGGTGAGGTAAAGGCCATTTCCTTGTGGCTGTGGCTACTGGTAAACAAGGCTGAACAGATAAGAGTGTTTACAGTGCCAGATTTCACATTCCAATGTCTATTTAGGACTTTATGGGTGCGTCATGCACTCTACCTGTTATGCCATTGAATCCAATAGTTCTGTGGTGGCCTTTGCCTCCCACTCAATTGTTGCCTGCCCCATCCTCCACCCCCGGAACAATTTGGTAATCATTAGTTCCCTGCTCTGAATCCCTAGAAGAGTTGGTTTCCAGAACTGAACAGTGGTACTGGGATAAAACTAAATCCCAAATGACAAATTGAGAAACAGCAATATGAGCACATTACTTACAAATGTAGGGACTTCCCTCCTAGGGAAGTCAACTGCCAGAGTGGGAGTGAGTAGCATTTGAGACCTGGGCAGACACAGAAGTGAACACATTTTATAAATTATACTGCAGCTATTCTAAAAGCATAAAGTGGATTTGGCCTCATTCATCTAATATCATTGTTCTAAAATTAAAGATAATATTACTGTAGGGCAGTTTTAAACAGTTTCAATCATACACATATGCCAATTGTCTTCTCTAAAAATTTTTCTTATATTGGGTTTATAGTATTCTTACAGCCAAAGGAAGAAACATATTCAAGTATTCCACAATCTGTCTCACCACACATCCTTTCATTGACCTCTGAAACAGAAGAATCAGTGTGTGTTAATACAATGTTTTGATGCTTTCTTTTGAACACATATACAAGGAGTCTTACTTCCCATCTCCCCCAGATCTCTAAGAATTTTCAGGAAGCTTATGTTTCAATGACCTTTTTGGTTCTGTTTCTCCTGAATTACCATTTTGTATCTGCTAATTCTTTTACAGCCTGGATGGGTTCACACAAGGAACTTAGTTCCTTTTCTTGCTTTTCTTCATCCCATCCCTTCAACCACCCAGAAAATTGTTTCAAAAAATTAAAAAACACTCATACACATACTTTCACACATGCTTTTGAGATGAGCTGGCTGTTAAAGTTTGGGGAAAACAGAGGAAATTTACTTTGGAGAAATATAAGCATCTACAAAATAATTTTACAGTCTTGTTCCTAAAAAGCCCTATGATCATTTCTATCATTGCCTCCTGCCATGCTGTTCAAGCTTCTAGGTCTTTTCTTCCTGGCTCCACCCCTCTTAGGAAGAAAAAAAGTCATATCCTCTTATATGGAAAAATTAAAGTCAAGTCAACTTTCTCCTTCAAACTCATCTCATCCCATTACACAATGTAGGAACCAGAAGAAACTTTAAAATTATAGCTGTCAGGTCAGCCACAGCACATTTTCTGAACAGTCAAAACTTTCCCCAGGGTAGATTTATAGGAAGACAGGTTTTAATTCAGACTGCACGAACAATAACTTTCTGATTATCAGAAAAGCAAAATTATGAGAGGAATGTCAAAATGAAATGACAATGTGTCTTATTTGAAAACATTATGAAAAGATAAATAGTAATCTCTCCTGAAGAGCTTATACATTTTGATTATCTTTTTGCCATTGTGTGATAAATCTGTATTCACTGCCTCCCTCAGAAGTACATAGAATAAGATTAGGTAAAGAATCCCAAATTATCCGTGAAAATAAATTCCTTACTCTATGTGTGGGTGTGCACACATGTGTGCATGTGTGTATGCGAGATGATGTTTTTATTTAATCATTTCTTTAAAGCATTAATTTTTTTCTTTTTTTTGCTTTGGCAAACATCATTGGCAATATCTCTCAATTTTTGTGTGATATTTTGATTTCCACATAAGCAGCAATTGGATTAAGGTGTAACTTTAAAACATTTTCATTCAGCAAACTAGTTTCTAAAACTGCAGAGGGGTGAGTATCTTTTTTTAGAAAACTATACTTATTCAATGTTTGTGGACCACTTTCCTCATTAAAGATTGAAACCAGCAGATGAAAGAAGCTGAAAACTGAAAGGACAAATCTCCAGAATATTTATTTCTTACTTCCATTTATTAATAAGAAATATATAAGTGATTTTGTGATTTTTCAGGCTTTTTAAAACAGCTTAATTGAGTTATAATTTACATGTCACAGAACTTGCCTGTTGTAAGCATACAATTATTTTTAGCACATTTGTAGAATTGTGTAACAATCACCACAATCCAATTTTAAAATATTTCCATCACCCCAAAAAGTTTTTTGGTACCTATTTTCAGCCATTCCTATTTCTACTCCCAGCCCCAGGCAACAAATGACTTACTTTTTGTCTCTATAGATTTATCATTTCTTAACATTTCTTATAAATGAAATGATGCAATATATAGTCTTCCATGTTTGACTTCTTTCACTTAACAAAATATTTTAAGGTTAATCCACATTATAACATGTATCAATAGTTATTCCTTTTCATTGCTGAATAATAACCCAGTGTGTGGACAGATATACCCTATTTTGTTTATCCATTTATCAGTTCATGGACTTCGGGATTGCTTCCACTTTTTGGCTATTATAAATAAAGTTGTTATAAACATTCATGTGCAAATTTCTGTATGGATACAAGTTTCCAATTCTCTAATTGCCGGGTCATATGGTAATTCTATGTTTAACTTTTTGCTATTTCCAAAGCAGCTGCATCATATTTGTGTTCACACCTGCAATGCAGAAGAGTTCCAATTCCTACGCATCCTGACAAAATTTACTAGTCTTTTTATTATTATTATTATTATTATTATTATTATTATTATTATAGCTATCTTAGTGGGTTATGTACTGGTATCTCATTGTGGTTTTATGTTGCATTTTCCTAATGATTAATAATGTTGAGCATCTCTTCATGAGCTTATTAGCCATTTCTATATCTTCTTTGTGAAATGTTGATTCACATCTTTTGCCCAATTTTAATTGAGAAGTATGTCCTGCAATTATTGGGTTATAAATGTTCTTTACATAGTCTGGATGGAAATACTTTACCAGATATAATATTTACAAATATATTCTTCCATCTGTGGCTGTTTCTTAATTTTCTTAAGACTTTCAGGTTTTGAAATGGGGGAGGGGGAATTTAATTAACTCAATATTATGTAAGAAAGATACTTAATCTAATGATTTTAGTTTTTTAAATCCTCAGACACAAACTTTAGAGCTTCTGGACAATAATGGAGACTGAATTTGACTGTAATTAAAGCCTACTTCCTAGAGGATAAACTATAATACAAGGAAAAACTTTTATACTAATATATGTTGATATAAGACTAGTGGTTTACAGCTAACTCATTTGCAGGGGTTAGCTGAAGGTGGGAGTTGGGGGTGGTGTGTGTGTAGATCTGATTTGTAAGCATTTCCAATTTCCATGGTGTAAATACTTCCCCCAGACTATTTCAAGGTTTAACAAGCAGCTCACAAAATACCTGAATATTTAGCTCTTGTCTCTAGAGAGCCAGAAGAAGCTAGCTCTAGCATTTTACTGAAAATCTATAATTGGACTGGTAACAAGAAGTCTTGAAGAGAAACTCCAAAAAAAAAAAAAAAAAAGGACAGGGGGATGCCTGGTGGTTTAGTCAGTTGAGCATCCGACTCTTGATTTTGGGTCAGGTCACGATCTCACAGTTGTGAGATGAAGCCCAGCATCAGCATCAGGCTCTGTGCTGGGCATGGAACCTGCTTGGGATTCTGTCTCCCTCTCTCTCTCTGCTCCTTCCCTGCTTGCACATTCTCTCTCTCAAAATATTAATATTTAATTTAACATTTATTAAGTCCAACTGCTTTGGAGGAATTTGCATATTACCAAGAAAGAAATGGCTGATACTTTACATAAGAATGAAAGCAAGATGAGTTTGTTTGTTTTAAGAGAGAGTCCTCTTGCGTGCACACCAGAGGAAGAGAGGCAGAGAGAGAGAGGAAGACAGAAAATCCCAAACAGGTTCAATATTGTCAATGTAGAGCCCTACTCAGGACTCAAATTCATGAACCATGAGATTGTGACCTGAGCACAAATCAAGACTCACAGGCTTAACTGACTGAGCCACCCAGGTGCCCTTGAAGATGAGTTGTTAAGAATTCAAGTCTACAGATTTAAAAAAATATATAGGTGGGGACTTTAACACTCCACTTACAGAAATGGAAAGATCATCAGGACACATGGTCAATAAAGAAACAAGGACCGTGAATGATACATTGGATCAGATGGACTTGACAGATATATTTAGAACTCTGCATCCCAAAGCAACAGAATACACTTTCTTCTCGAGTGCACATGGAACATTCTCCAAGATAGATCACATACTGGGTCACAAAACAGCCCTTCACAAGTATACAAGAATTGAAGTCATACCATGCATACTTTCAGACCACAATGCTATGAAGCTTGAAATCAACCACAGGAGAAAGTCTGGAAAACCTCCAAAAGCATGGAGGTTAAAGAACACCCTACTAAAGAATGAATGGGTCAACCAGGCAATTAGAGAATAAATTTAAAAGTATATGGAAACAAATGAAAATGAAAATACTACAATCCAAGCGCTTTGGGATGCAGCGAAGGCAGTCCTGACAGGAAAATACATTGCAATCCAGGCCTATCTCAAGAAACAAGAAAAATCCCAAATACAAAATCTAACAGCACACCTAAAGGAAATAGAAGCAGAACAGCAAAGACACCCCAAACCCAGCAGAAGAAGAGAAATAATAAAGATCAGAGCAAAAATAAACAATATAGAACCAAAAAAAATGTAGAGCAGATCAACGAAACCAAGAGTTGGTTTTTTGAAAAAATAAACAAAATTGATAAACCTCTAGCCAGGCTTCTCAAAAAGAAAAGGGAGATGACCCAAATAGATAAAATCATGAATGAAAATGGAATTATTACAACCAATCCCTCAGAGATACAAGCAATTATCAGGGAATACTATGAAAAATTATATGCCAACAAACTGGACAACCTGGAAGAAATGGACAAATTCCTAAACACCCACACTCTTCCAAAACTCAATCAGGAGGAAATAGAAAGCTTGAACAGACCCATAACCAGCGAAGAAATTGAATCAGTCACCAAAAATCTCCCAAAAAATAAGAGTCCAGGACCAGATGGCTTCCCAGGGGAGTTCTACCAGACATTTAAAGCAGAGATAATACCTATCCTTCTCAAGCTGTTCCAAAAAATAGAAAGGGAAGGAAAACTTCCAGACTCATTCTATGAAGCCAGCATAACTTTGATTCCTAAACCAGACAGAAACCCAGTAAAAAAAAGAGAACTACAGGCCAATATTCCTGATGAATATGGATGCAAAAATTCTCAATAAGATACTAGCAAATCAAATTCAACAGCATATAAAAAGAATTATTCACCATGATCAAGTGGGATTCATTCCTGGGATGCAGGGCTGGTTCAACATTCATAAATCCATCAACGTGATACATCACATTAATAAAAGAAAAGATAAGAACCATATGATCCTGTCAATCGATGCAGAAAAGGCATTTGACAAAATTCAGCAACCTTTCTTAATAAAAACCTCGAGAAAGTCAGGATAGAAGGAACATATTTAAACATGATAAAAGCCATTTATGAAAAGCCCACAGCTAACATCATGCTCAATGGGGAAAAACTGAGAGCTTTCTCCCTGAGATCAGGAACACGACAGGGATGTCCACTCTCACTGCTGTTGTTTAACACAGTGTTGGAAGTGTTAGCATCAGCAATCAGACAACAAAAGGAAATCAAAGGCATCAAAATTGGCAAAGATGAAGTCAAGCTTTCACTTTTTGCAGATGACATGATATTATACATGGAAAACCTGACAGACTACACCAAAAGTCTGCTAGAACTGATACATGAATTCAGCAAAGTTGCAGGATACAAAATCAATGTACAGAAATCAGTTGCATTCTTATACACTAATAATGAAGCAACAGAAAGACAAATAAAGAAACTGATCCCCTTCACAATTGCACCAAGAAGCATAAAATACCTAGGAATAAATCTAACCAAAGATGTAAAAGATCTGTATGCTGAAAACTATAGAAAGCTTATGAAGGAAATTGAAGAAGATATAAAGAAATGGAAAAACATTCCATGCTCATGGATTGGAAGAATAAATATTGTCAAAATGTTAATACTACCCAAAGCTATCTACACATTCAATGCAATCCCAATCAAAATTGCACCAGCATTCTTCTCAAAGCTAGAACAAGCAATCCTAAAATTTGTATAGAACCACAAAAGACCCCGAATAGCCAAAGTAATTTTGAAGAAGAAGACCAAAGCAGGAGGCATCACAATCCCAGACTTTAGCCTCTACTACAAAGCTGTAGTCATCAAGACAGCATGGTATTGGCACAAAAACAGACACATAGACCAATGGAATAGAATAGAAACCCCAGAACTAGACCCACAAACGTATGGCCAACTAATCTTTGACAAAGCAGGAAAGAACATCCAATGGAAAAAAGATAGTCTTTTTAACAAATGGTGCTGGGAGAACAGGACAGCAACATGCAGAAGATTGAAACTAGACCACTTTCTCACACCATTCACAAAAATAAACTCAAAATGGATAAAGGACCTGAATGTGAGACAGGAAACCATCAAAACCCTAGAGGAGAAAGCAGGAAAAGACCTCTCTGACCTCAGCCATAGCAATTTCTTACTTGACACATCCCCAAAGGCAAGGGAATTAAAAGCAAAAATGAACTACTGGGACCTTATGAAGATAAAAAGCTTCTGCATAGCAAAGGAAACAACCCACAAAATAAAAGGCAACCAACGGAATGGGAAAAGATATTTGCAAATCACATATCGGACAAAGGGCTAGTATCCAAAATCTATAAAGAGCTCACCAAACTCCACACCTGAAAAACAAATAACCCAGTGAAGAAATGGGCAGAAGACATGAATAGACACTTCTCTAAAGAAGACATCCAGATGGCCAACAGGCACATGAAAAGATGCTCAACGTCGCTCCTCATCAGGGAAATACAAATCAAAACCACACGCAGATACCACCTCACGCCAGTCAGAGAGGCTAAAATGAACAAATCAGGAGACTATAGATGCTGAAGAGGATGTGGAGAAACGGGAACCCTCTTGCACTGTTGGTGGGAATGCAAACTGGTGCGGCCACTCTGGAAAACAGTGTGGAGGGTCCTCAAAAAATTTAAAAATAGATCTACCCTATGAGCCAGCAATAGCACTGCTAGGAATTTACCCAAGGGATACAGGAGTGCTGAGGCATAGGGGCACTTGTACCCTAATGTTTATAGCAGCACTTTCAACAATAGCCAAATTATGGAAAGAGCCTAAATGTCCATCAACTGATGAATGGATAAAGAAATTGTGGTTTATATACACAATGGAATACTACGTGGCAATGAGAAAGAATGAAATCTGGCCTTTTGTAGCAACGTGGATGGAACTGGAGAGTGTTATGCTAAGTGAAATAAGTCATACAGAGAAAGACAGATACCATATGTTTTCACTCTTATGTGGGTCCTGAGAAACTTAACAGAAACCCATGGGGGAGGGGAAGGAAAAAAAAAAAAGGTTAGAGTGGGAGAGAGCCAATGCATAAGAGACTCTTAAAAACTGAGAACAAACTGAGGGTTGATGGGGGGTGGGAGGGAGGGGAAAGTGGGTGATGGGTATTGAGGAGGGCACCTTTTGGAATGAGCACTTGGTGTTGTATGGAAACCAATTTGACAATAAACTTCATATATTGAAAAAATAAAAAAATAAAAAAATAAAAAATATATAGGTAATTTCTACAATGGATGAAAATGAAAATAGAAGTACTCTCTGGAGCAGAAAATGGAGAATATTTTATAACACTGGTATCACCACTATTAATGAGGCAAAGGAATTGGAGTGAACTGTGATAGCTATGTGGAATTCATTCCATGTGATCTGAGTGGTACTGACCCATCCCATCTCCCTAAAGCTGCAAACACACAACACTGGTCAGTCACAGCACTTCACCTCCTTATCCTCTAAGATTAGTTCAAGAAAGGCAGATGAACCAAATCCAGAGCCCTCCCTTGAACTTTTACTGGAAGGAGCAAGAAAGAGGTATACTCTTTTTGCTGGGGTCATTGGGCATGAGGACAGCCAAAGCTTGGAGTTGTAGTTTTCTCAAATGGTGGACCCACTCTTCTTCCACTATTTAGTCATGGGATTTGCAGGGGATTAAAAAACATCAACTATCCCATCTCTCTATAGTGCAAAGCATTTTCCCTGGCTACAGTGCTAATCTAGAAGTAATCCAATTAAAGCCAAGTTCAGGACTTTCAATCAGAGTTTAGGGAAGTTAAAAATGCTCTCTTTCCCAGAAAGTGATCAAGTGGCCTCTACCAGTCATGGGAAAAGTCATCCCAAGGAAAAATCTAACACAAGGAGGATGGCAAAGCCTAGAAATTCTCAGAGAAAGATCCAAAGCCCTGATGAAGCCATTCTTGAAGATTATATGTGAACAAATAAGTCTTTTTTTTTTTTTTTTTAGTCAGTGTAAAATCAATTTTCTATTACTTACAACAAAACCATCCTATCTGGTTCAACATCTTTCTGCCCTAAGTTATTTTGTTTTTTCAGCTTTTTGGTATCACTTAACACTGCCAATCCCTTTTTGGAATTTTGTCCTCCTGGGCTTCAACCCTTCACTCCTCATTTGCTCTTTAAAGGCATGCAGCATATCCATGGAAAGACATAAACAGCACAGCACATCACTGTTGATCCAAGATCATTTCTTCTTTTTCGCCATCAACCTCTTTTCACATAGGCTTATGTGAACCAATTTTGGACTGCATGCTCACTCTAACCTTACACGCCATCGGAACAGTGCATCTGCTAATTACCCACTGACTCCCTACGGAGAACTCTTGTCCCTCAGGTAAGAAATATCCTGCCTTGGAGTCCAGCCTAGGCTCCTGAGACTTGACCAGGCTGATCCCACAGGACACAGGACACCGGAAACCGCCAAGAAAGGGAATCACACATCTGTGTCAGCACTTTCTACTGGTTCCCTTCCTGCCTTTTTGACAACTCTATTTCAGTTCTTTTCAATACCTCTAATGGTCATGTCTACTTCCTAAACATTAGCATTTCCCCAGGTTCCAGTGCCACATAATAATCCCAATTTTTATAGTCAAACAAAAATAAATCCACAATAATTGAGTCATCTGTCCGAGTCAATAGTGACAAAATCAGGCTCGGAATTCAACCTTCTACAGCCCCGAGAAGTGTATTATTTATTTCCATAGCAGGTTGAACAGCCTTTGTTGAGAAAACTCCATGGAGCACATTATATTTGATTCTGGGGGTGACATTTTAAGCAGAATATTGATATTATAAGTCCTTCTAAGAAGGATCCAAAAGCCATTTTCAGGTGAGGAAAGAGACTAAGAATGTTGTCTCTTGGGAAGAAAACTCATGGGAGAGAGCAGACAGCTGTCTCAAATATTTAAACATCGGTGCTATATAAAGAAAACCAGATTTAATTCATGCTTTCTCATGAGGAAGATCAGGAACAATGAGCAAAAGTTACAATTAAGTCAATCTGGGTTAAATGCACAATAAGAGTAACTTCTAATAATCAGAATTGTTTCCAAATATTGTTACCTTGTGAGGTGGTGAGCTCCCATCAGTAAAAAGTGTCAAGCAGAAGTTAGGCATCAAGAAGTCAGGGATATTGGAGACACACACTCCTAATGTGAATTGATCAGATAGCTTTTAAGGAAGATTCCAGATCCTTTTTTTAAATTCTAGAATGTGTCTCAAATGAAATGCAATCAGCAAAATTTTAATTGGTGCTTCTCAAACTTCAGTGTGCATAACAATCACCTGGAAAGCTAGTTAAACCATATAGCCAAAGCTCCACCCTCCAGAGATTCTGATTCATTAAGTCTGAGGTGGGGCCTAAGAATTTGCCTTTCTATTAAGTTCCCAAATGATGCTAATTCTGCTGGTTCAGGGACCATGCTTTGAATAGCTCTACAAATCATAATTATTTATTAGATATTTGTGAAGAGATGAAAGAAAATTAAAAGGCTTTGGCAAGCAAAAAGGGAAATAAAAAGTAATGTGCACTTGGCATTCATATAGGAAATAAAACAGTGTAATGACTACTTCAAAGGAAAAAATCCTTCCAAAACACAGGCCACATCTACCCAGCAGTATAAAAACATTTGAAGAGGAAATTAATTGGTACATATGGTTGTGGGTGTTCGTTTCTAACCATACTAAACATTCCATCAAAGCCTTTCTTTTATACATTTGGTTAAGTAATGTATACATGGCAAGAGGATGCCATGTAAAAACTTCCTATTTGGGGTCAGATATCTCCTCAGAACTAGGTATCTCTACTGCTTATCTCTAACACTTTCTTTAGCAACTCCACCCAGACCTGTGATAAAACTGAGGATGAGCCTGTCAGGAATTAAGGAGAGCTGTTTGGGACAAATGGTATAATTCAATTTCTAACTGTCTTTACCTTTGAAATGGAAATCTGAGGCAATCATTTTAAAACGATAAGTTCCTTAATGGAAAATTCAAATGGATAAATCCTTATTCCTCCTTCAGAGTTCATCTCAAATTGCACTCTCTCATTAAGTCTCTGCTGATCCTATCAACAGACTGAGCTCCAAATCCTTATCTCACTATTTACTATATTCTGACTTGCAAATGCTATTTGTTGCACTAGTGTAGGCCTAATAACACAATGGGTTAAACAGAGAATGCGTAACATACAGAATTATTAAATTCTGATATATAGGTATATAGGAACAAGTAAAGGAAACTACGTGGTAGCTTAGGGCTGAGGGAGAGTAGCCAAGGAAGAACAAAGTTGAAAAGGATTCCTTTCCCTAAGACTGGGGTTCAGACCTCATTGGAGAAGGTACAGTTTAGCCCACTGGATAACAAAGGAGTTCCCTAGTGTGCCCTAACCAGAGTTAATTGGGGTCACTGGAAGAGCAGGAGACATCCCTCTAGATTACGGGCTGAGGACAGCTGATCAGCAGCCAGAGGTGTGGGTGTGTACAGGGCATGGGAACCGGGGGTGCAGGCAGGCCACAGGCACTGGAAAAGGGAGTGATGGCTCCTGGAGTGAAAACCCTCCAGACTCCTGGCGATCCACATTCAGGCCTGCACAAGGAATTAGAGCACTGATATGAGCAAGAAGCCTTCGGGACAGCAGTCTCTATGTCAAGGAGAAGGGTGCTATGGGAATCTTATTGACAGACTAGGCTGAAGCTGCAAGATCACCTACTGACCACAAAAAAAGGCAGGTGGCTGAAGCAGATCTCCACCAGGTGTCCTCACACATTCCACCAGCTGGAAACAGCAGTAGACACCCTTCTAACAGTCTCTAAATGTTCAGAACAGAAAAACGTATAGAGAAAGAGAGTAGATTAGTCATTATCAGGGACTGGAGGGGAAAGGAGAATGGGGGATGACTGCAAATGAATATGGTAGGGAGAGATGAAAATGTTCTAGAATTAGATAGCAGTGATGTATGTACCACATAATGCCCATACTAGAAACCATTGGATTTCAGGCTTTAGGGTGAACTTTATGATATGCAAATTATATATCAATAAAACTATTATTTATTTTGAGAACTAAGATTTCAATATATACTTCCATTTTCTTCTTTCCTTTCCAAGTACAGTTAGATTCAAAGAACCTGTATTGAAAACATAAAATTTCTTTCTTTTCTTGGAACAATTACGATATATAGAAAATTGGAATGTAATAATCAGTGACTTCAAGTTTCTTGGAATGTAATAATCAGTGACTTCAAGTTTCATATATAGATATCAAGATATCTAATAATAGTTATTGGTTGTCATGAATTCTGAAAACAAGTGAGATAGTGGAGAGACTATGGGGCTCAGTAACTAAAGGAAGAGAAGACTTGAGCAAGCCACCTCTTGCTCTCTCCAGGTTTCCAATTACTCACTTGTGAAATAGGAAGTTGGGACAGATGACCTTCAACATCTACATGTTTCCATTATTTGCCCTAAAAAATTAGTTTTAGAGTCAAAATTTCAAAGACCTTTATTGTTTATGAATTAAATAAATGGTAATAAGAATTATTTTCTAACAAAAAAATACATATTAAATGTAGGTGGAATTATATACTGTGATTTTCTTTTTCTCTTGACAAAGCCTGTGTCTCTTTATCACTAGGCTAAAAAATGTAATTCTAACCCTGTATGTATATGTGTATTATATTATTATATTTGAATTTTTATGTTTTCTTTGAAGGAATCTTTATCCACTTGACTACTTGAGCCTTCTGATTCTATATATACTTATGCATACTTTGATTACATAGATTTCATTTTTCTCTGTGGAAAGTTAAAATACAAGCAGCTAAAAAAAGCATGAACTATTTCCGCCAGCCCTCTCCTGGGACTTTGTTCCCAAGTTAGGCAGTTATTTAAAATTGAGCAATTGTACTGTCTTTTTTTCTAATGGTTATCATTTCAAAAACTCATGGCACTTAAAAAAAAACAGAGAATAAAGCAAACCTACTTCAACTGGTCAGTGTGCTCCCTTGAAACACAGCAGATACTCTTCTATCTACCCATATTTGGATTTAAGTATATATTTAGACTCTTTATCCTAGGGACCTGAGTGTTTTGTACTCTGAAAGCACGTGCTCTTCTATTAGTCATCTTAAGAATCCACTTTTCCCTTCCGCTTCAACAAAAAGCATAAGGGCTAAGAAAAAATAAATAATTTGATCAAGAGCAGAAAGGGAGGATAACCAATAAGAAAAAAAAACACTGCAAATCAAGTTCCTTGAGTCCTTATGTTAATCTGCTCCCCACAAAAGATCACTGCCTACTCACAAAGCCCTCCTCCACTACAATCAAAACTAACCCAACCTTATGAGAAAGAATGAAATCCTGCCATTTGCAACAGTGTGGACGGAACTGGAGTGTATTATGCTAAGTGAAATAAGTCAGTCAGAGAAAGATAGATATCATATGTTTTCACTCATATCTGGAACTTGAGTAACTTCACAGAAGACCATGGGGGAAGGGAAGAGGAAAAAACAGTTTCAAACAGAGAGGGAGGCAAACCATAAGAGACTCTTAAATACAGAGAACAAACTGAGGGTTGATGTTGGGGGCGGGGGGGAGAAGGGGAAAATGAGTGATGGGCATTGAGGAAGGCACTTGTTGGGATGAGCACTGGGTGTGGTATATAAGTGATGAATCATGGAAATCTAACCCCAAAACCAAGAGCACACTATATATACACTGTATGATAGCTAACTTGACAATAAATTATACTTAAAAAAATAAATAAAAATAAAGTAATAGATCAGTCTCTAAAAAAAAAAAAATTATCTGCCTTTCCTCTGCGTACCCACAACATGTTACTTGAGACTCTTTTTAATGCTTATTTTATTCCGCTGTGCATTATATTACTTAAATGTCTGTCTCCCCCATTAGAATTGTATTTCCTTGAATAATGTGTCAGAATATCACTAAGTCACATTGAATAGAAACCTCATTTCTCAGTTTAAATCTCTCCAAGTTCTCCTAAAATGGGGAAAGATGTCTACTTGATATTTATGTTCTTTGAACAGCTCCTTGTACAATGATTTCATTAAGGGAGTTCTCAATACAAGTGGTTGAACTAAATTCACCTGTGAGATCATCAGTTAAACCATATTGGTTTCCAGTTCCTCAGGTCAAAATTTAGTAAGAATTCCATTACACTGGCCCAAATGCATTTCAGAAACCCACTGTTCAGTGTTAGCTTTTTTTTTTTTCCCCTACAGTGGGCTCTCCTATCAGGGACTTCACATTTAAGTAATTTTGTCAACATTTCATATGGCTCAATTTAATAATTTTCACCAAAGAGTTTTAAATGTATAGACATATATTCATTATAAAAGCACCACTTGAAATTAATTTCCTCCTGTCTCTTACGGATTTGATTATTTAAAAGTTAACAGGGTGAGTGGGCCAGTTACCTGTGAAGGGAAAAAAAAAAGTGGGAAGCAATGGTTCTTAGTCTTTTGGGGTATTAGAGAATACCCCCTTTGAAAATATGGACATACTTCCCAGAAACACACACACACACACACACACACACACACACACACACACACACACACACTCAAGCCATTTTGCAAATACTTCCAGCAGGTTAATAGATCTTTCCATCCTCACAAAGCCATCAGTTAATAACTCCTCTTCCAGAGAACTGCACTCAGATTAAGATAAAGTGTTGAGTTTTTGTCCAGTAATTCCAGTCATTTCCCAATTTTAGAACCAGAGTAAAAAATTAATCTGTTTGGGGATCTCCCCCAGTCCACAAATTACTAGATGGTTGCTACTCTTCACCTGTACAAATACAATTAAAGTGGAAGATCATATAATGTATTGTCCAAATTGTATTTGAGGGCAAAAGGAGCATTAATAATTACACTAAGACAACAGAACAATGATCTATTAAGAAAACATTACCATTAAATATTAAATATATCAGACTTCTATTGTCCAAATGACCACACCATTTTTTCATTTTCCACAAAGAACTGGGTGGTTCAGTTGGCTAAGTGTCGGACTCTTGATCGTGCCTCAGGTCATGATCTCAAGGTTCATGAGTTCCAGCCCTAAGTAAGCAGGGCTCTGTACTGACAGCATGATGCCTGCTTGAGATTCCCTTTCTCCCTCTCTCTGTCTCTCCCCAGCTTGTACACGCATGCTCTCTGTCTCTCAAAATAAATAAATAAATAAACTTAAAAAACAAAAACAAAAACAAAAAAAATGACCAGATTTATGGATCTCTCTTCCTTTTATATTTCAATTGGAGTGAGTAAGTCAGTTAAATTCTATAGGACTCAGTCTTCTCACCAGGAGTAGGAGTATTTGGAAATGCTTTTTATCAGAAATGTTTCTAAGTAAAGTTTCCTAAGCTTCCTGTTTAGAAAAAAGAAAGAAAGAAAGAAAAAGACTTAAAATCACAGTATATTTGTAAAGGCCAAATAAACTGAATTGATGAAAAGTCACTAATGCTTACAGTCTACCAAAATCTAATTTTCATGCATAAAGTGTAAAAATGTATTATTATTGATAACCACACAACTAACATGTATAGAGTATTTACTATATGCCAAGCACTATGCTAAGCACTTCATGTATTTTCTCATGTAATTATCACAAAGAGGTAGGTATCTTAGTCCCACTCACAGATGAAGAAAACAGAACTTAGACACTTGATTGAGGTTACACTGCTAGTGAGTGATGGAATCAAGGTCAAAACCCAGTCTGACTACAGAGCTTGAGATCTTCATTGCTAAATTAAAGCTAATGAGTTTACCAAGTAATGTCCCTGTTTTGAACTTAACTATCAACCAGTGGCCCTGACATTAAAAAATATATATATACTGCATTTCCTAAGTGTCATAAAAGATACCTCTTTCACATCCCTTAATTGCTTATTATCACAGTAAATGATAAAAGTCACTCTCTTGGTTTAGATCAGGAGAATATAGTATATTCAATTATTGTTAGTCCATATTAAAAATGTCAAGTCTGTTAAGACCAATTATCTAAGGAATAATTCATAATGGACTACATCCTTGAATATGAAATAGCTACAAGTGTGAGGGATATGACTCCATCTGAAAGAATTTTTTAAATGACAACCTAAAAATTACATTCTATATTTTTACATGTGGTACTTAGAAACAAATTCTATTGAAGCATTTTTAAAAATCTTTAAAAATTATATTTTTGATGTTTATTTATTTATTTTTGAGAGAGAGAGAGAGAGAGAGCGCGTGCGCGCGCGCGCGCGCGCGCGCGCATGGGTGGGGGTGGGGCAGAGAGAGAAAGAAAATCCCAAGCAGGCTCTGCACTGCCAGCACAGAGCCTGACATGGGAATCAAGAGTCGGATGCTTAGTCAACTGAGCCACCTTGTGCCCCTAAAAATCTTAAAATATAATTTAAAAGTGAAATTGTCAATTGCTTTCAGTATTGACAAGCTACATTAGCACAACATATGGTTCCTACTAATGCCATTTTAAAGACCCCACCTTATATTACTTACTACCTTGGAGAAAGCCTTAGTCCTTAGTGGATTTTTAAACCTAATGATAGATTTAAATATCTTAACCTTGAAATCTAATATTGTAAGTTAACATGCAAGATTATAATGCAGATTTTCCTGAAGATATATGGAAAAGTCAAGCAAAATTTGGGAAACATTTCATTAAATAACCAAAGTGAATCACTTTACCAACACTTAAAATTGCTGAAGGCTGTGCCATTTTAATTTTTTTTTTTTACATTTATTTATTTTTTGAGAGACATAGAGAGACAGAGCACAAGTTTGGGAGGGGCAGAGAGAGAAGGAGACACAGAATCCCAAGCAGGCTCCAGGCTCCGAGTGGTCAGCACAGAGCCCGATGCAGGGCTCAAACTCACAAACTGTGAGATAATGACCTAAGCTGAAGTCAGACACTTAACCGACTGAGCCACCCAGGTGCCCCAGGACTGTGCCATTTTATATGCTCAGGACTATACAGTAACTACACAGTTAACAAACATTAACAATCATAGGGTATCTGCCTATAACTGCCCTCCTATCCTTACATGAGTCAGCCAATTTAGGTCTAGGACAAGGCAGAACAAAAAAAAAAAAAAAAAAAAAATTCAGAATAGAAAACTTTCAAGACCCTGGGGATGTTCCACTAATGTATCCTGATGTTTTATCACCTCGAAAACATTTATTATTAGTTGTATAAATGCTTTGTATTCCCTATGAGATTTTAAGCACTCAACAACATGGGAGATCTCTTAAGCAAATATGTGATGCTAGCAAAATAACAAAAATAACAATAATATCAGAAGATGTAAATATTAAATTAGTCTATAATATTAGTGACCTAAAAGCTATAAACTTTAGGAAATAGAAAGGACTTAAGTTTTTCATGCCTTTCACCTAGTACATAACTTAAGTTCCCATAAATCTTAATACTAACATAAATACATAAATTATAACCAATTTATTTTTTCCTACAGATATGCTGAAAGTAATATAAACTTCCATTTGGAGGTCACTGTATATATACCAAATTACATAATTAAAGCTAAAAATAATAAACATTTGTGTCTATCTTCTAGACAACAAAAGCTGGAGATAAATTGACTTATAAACTATCAAACTATCAAAAAATAGGTCCAAAATCAAGGGCATCTTTAAACACAGGTCAGAAATCCTATTAAATGAAAGGTAAAACTTGAAGGATGTTTTAGCACCACTATCCAGAAACTTAAAACCAGCCGGGTACAGGAAAAATAGAGGGAGGTTTCTTCAAAACAGTGGCTGTCCTCCTCCTCCCAGGTCTGCCCATGGAGACCAGCTTCCTGCTCAAGCATGAGGAGCACACAGTGCATATGGAAAACTGTGGAGTCAGCCAAATTCCCACCCACCTCAGTTCCTCTCCTCAGCAGCTCCCTGACAACACACAGAAACCAATCAGTTCGATGTGATGGCGAGATGAAAGCCAGGACCCACTTCTCTTGCAAATGGAAATCTTTAGCAACATTGCAGGGACTCAACAAACCCACAGAGCACATGAATGAAACATCAAGAGTTTTAAGAAGCAAAAGTTGAAGAGGTGTATTTTATTAGAAAAGGAGATTTGAGGCAGGAAGGAATGGAGTTTTTATATGCAGATTGTTTACAGTATAGTACTATAAGTGTAATTTCTCTTCCTTATAATTTTCTTAACAACATTTTTTCTCTACATTGCTTTATTGTAAGAATACAGTATATAAAACATATAACATCTAAAATATATACTGTCTATAACTAGAATATATACTAACTGTTTATATTATCAGTAAGTCCTCCAGTCAATAGTAGGTTATTAGTAGTTACATTTTTGGGGAGTCAAAAGTTATATATAGATCTTCGGCTCCACAAGAGGTTGGCACCCATAATCCCTGTGTTGTTCAAGGGTCACTGTAGGCACATGAAGGAAACTAGTATGAGAAATGAAATCCCTTTCAAAGGTGTTAGGAAAGTAAGAAAAAAATTGAGTAATGTAATTAAAAATTAAAACCTTGTCTCTCCAGAATCATAAGTGAATGAATTATGGTATGCAGAGTTTTTTGGAGAGCTGGAAGTACATCATTTAATACATATTTAAAACATATTTAACCATCTTGAATGCAAATCTTTCTAAAATTTATTGTACATTACTTTGACTTCCTAAATGTGCTTATTCTTATAGGCTTATGATAAGAAACACTGTGCAATGATTTACAAACTCCAATCTGAGATGAGGTGCAGGTTTGACTCATAAGAATCACTTGGGACACCTCATAGAAATATAGAGAAAAGATTCTGGTTTGGGGGGTAGAAGTAAAGCCCGGAAATCTGTGATTTTTAAAAACTTTCCCAGGTGATTCTGATTCACAGCTAGTCTCATGAACCAAGAGTATAAGAGGAAGAACATTTGCCTGACCATTAGTATTTAGGTAGCTTTATTTCTAATAGTTGTGCATGTATTCAATGCACAATGATCGGGCATCTAATATATCCTATTATTGAACAGCTAAAATGGGCTTTGCTATATCAAGATGAATAAAACATGGTCAGAGAGTTCATATTCAAATAGGGGAGCCAAATACATAAATATGGTACAATGAGTCAATCCAATAACAGGATGCCATGAAAATTATTCACTGGACAGTGAAAGACCTCCTGTTTTAGCCAGGACTTCCTGGAGGAGATGGCATCTGAGGTGAGTCATAAATGTTGAGATATTTGCCAAGTGAATTTGGAATGAGAATAAGAAGGGAGAAGGGGGTGATGTGCCAAGTCTCCCCCTAATTATACATAAAATATCAGGAGTTGATGGTAGAAAGTAGGGAAGGAATGGTTGAGTTTGAAGTTCATCTTGCAGGCAGTGGAAAGCTGTTGCAGTATAAAGTCACTGTCACCATCAGACTTAAACTTCAGTCAGATGTCTCTGGCTGGATAAGCGGTATATAAATTTAAGAAAGATAAGAAATGAAAGGAGAAAGAGGACTTAGGAAATTGGTGGGAAAATTCCAGGCACATGATATCAAAGGTCTCATATAAGGCAGTGAAAATTGATATGGAAAACGGAATAAACATTGGAGGAAAATGGAGGCAAGGATGACTGCCCACCAGCAAGACTATATAAGACAAGTAACTTTTCCTTTCTAAATGTCATCAATAAAATGTGGAGCCTAGATGGCCTTTAGGAGAACTTCGAACTCTAAAAGACTATGAATCATTACAAAACAGATTATTTTATTATTCAATGATGTCCTCAAAGTATCTTAAAGTTGACCTTACAATAAGTGACTCCTGGACATTTTAAAATATTTTTTTATTGTTTTCTAAAATATTGCTAAGTTCTCTCTTGGTGTTAATTTATCCATTGCAATAGTAGCTGCTGACAGCATGCCTGTATATAGCACTTCTTCCCTCTTCTAAGTTTTCTATTTCATATGTATACTGTAGGTACAAAAGTTAGGTAACTTAAGTAATGTCCCACTCTTCTGAACTCACACCACTTCATTTGTAATTCCCTACAACATTTCTTCCTTCTATACTGCTTTGCTCTTAGTTGTGTAAATGCTTTCTTTTTTGTATTAACTTGTTTTATTTTTTTTATTTTTTTAAATTTACATCCAAATTAGTTACCATATCGTGCAACAATGATTTCAGAAGTAGATTCCTTAGTGCCCCTTACCCATTAGGCTCATTCCCCCCTCCTATAACCCCTCCCGTAACCATCAGTTTGTTCTCCATATTTGAATCTCTTCTGTTTTGTCCCCCTCTCTGTTTTTATATTATTTTTGTTCCCCTTCCCTTATGTTCATCTGTTTTGTCTTTTAAGTCCTCATATGAGAAGTCATATGATTTTTATCTTTCTCTAATTTCACTTAGCATAATACCCTCCAGTACCATCCACATAGTTGCAAATGGCAAGATTTCATTCTTTTTGATTGCCGAGTAACACTCCATTGTATACATATATACCACATCTTCTTTATCCATTCATCCATCGATGGACATTTGGGCTCTTTCCATACTTTGGCTATTGCTGATAGTGCTGCTATAAACATGGGGGTGCATATGTCCCTTCGAAACAGCACACCTATATGCCTTGGATAAATGCCTAGTAATACAATTGCTGGGTCATAGGGTAGTTCTATTTTCAGTTTTTTGAGGAACCTCCGTACTGTTTTCCAGATTGGCTGCACCAGTTGCATTCCCACCAATGCAAAAGAGATCCGCTTTCTCTGCATTCTCGCCAACATCTGTTGTTGCCTGAGTTGTTAATGTTAGCCATTCTGACAGGTGTGAGGTGGTATCTCATTGTGGTTTTGATTTGTATTTCCCTGATGAGTGATGTTGAGCATTTTTTCATGTGTTGGTTGGCCATCTGGATGTCTTCTTTGGAGAAGTGTCTATTCATGTCTTTCGCCCATTTCTTCACTGGATTATTTGTTTTTTGGGTGTTGAGTTTGATTAAGTTCTATATAGATTTTGGATATTAACCCTTTATCTGATATGTCATTTGCAAATATCTTCTCCCATTCTGTCGGTTGCCTTTTAGTTTTGCTGATTGTTGCCTTCACTGTGCAGAAGCTTTTCATTTTGATGAGGTCCCAATAGTTCATTTTTGCTTTTGTTTCCCTTGCCTCTGGAGACGTGTTGAGTAAGAAGTTGCTGTGGCCAAGATCAAAGCAGTTTTTGCCTGCTTTCTCCTCAAGGATTTTGAAGGCTTCCTGTCTTACATTGAGGTCTTTCATCCATTTTGACTTTATTTTTGTGTCTGGTGTAACAAAGTGGTCCAGGTTCATTTTTCTGCATGTCGCTGTCCAGTTTTCCCAGCACCACTTGCTGAAGAGACTGTCTTTATTCCATCGGATATTCTTTCCTGCTTTGTCAAAAATTAGTTGGCCATATATGTGTGAATCCATTTCTGGGTTCTCTATTCTGTTCCATTGATCTGAGAGTCTGTTTTTGTGCCAGTACCATACTGTATTGATGATTACAGCTTTATTGTACAGCTTGAAGTCCGTGATTGTGATGCCTCCTGCTTTGGTTTTCTTTTTCAAGATCGCTTTGGCTATTTGGGGTCTTTTCTGGTCCCATACAAATTTTAGGATTATTTGTTCTAGTTCTGGGAAGAATGCTGGTGTTAGTTTGCTAGGTATTGCATTGAATATACATAATGTTTTGGGTAGTGTTGACATTTTAACGGTGTTTTTTCTTCCAATCCATTAGCAGGGAATATTTTTCCATTTTTTTGTTTCTTCTTCAATTTCTTTCATAAACTTTCTATAATTTTCTGTGTATAGATTTTTACCTCTTTAGTTATGTTTATTCCTAGGTATTTAATGGGTTTTGGTGCAAATGTAAATGGGATCGATTCCTTGATTTCTCTCTGTTGCTTCATTATTGGTGTATAGGAATACAACAGATTTCCGTGCATTGACTTTATATCCTACGACTGTGCTCTTTTCATGAATCCATTCTAGCAATTTTTGGTGGAATCTTTTGGGTTTTCCACACAGAGTATCATGTCATCTGCAAAGAGTGAAAGTTTGACCTCCTCCTGGCCGATTTGGATGTCTTTTATTTCTTTGTTTTGTCTGATTGCGGAGGCTAAGACTTCCAATGCTGTGTTGAATAACAGTGGCGAGAGTGGACATCCCTGTCTTGTTCCTGAACATAGGGGGAAGGCTCTCAGTTTTTCCCCATTGAAGATGATATTAGCATTGGGTATTTCATATATGGCTTTTATGATCTCGAGGTATGCTCCTTCTATCCCTACTTTCATGAGGGTTTTTATCGAGAAAGGATGCTGTATTTTGTCAAATGCTTTCTCTGCATCTGTTGAGAGGATCATATGGTTCTTGTGCTTTCTTTTATTGATGTGATGAGTCATGTTAATTGTTTTGCAGATATTGAACCAGCCCTGCATCCCAGGTATAAATCCTGCTTGGTTGTGGTGAATAATTTTTTTAATGTATTTTTGGATCCGGTTGGCTAATATCTTGTTGAGGATTTTTGCATCCGTGTTCATCAGGGAAATTGGTCTATAGTTCTCCTTTTTAGTGGGGTCTCTGTCTGGTTTTGGAATCAAGGTAATGCTGGCTTTATAGAAAGAGTTTGGAAGTTTTCCTTCCATTTCTATTTTTTGGAACAGCTTCAAGAGAATAGGTGTTAACTCTTCCTTAAATGTTTGGTAGAATTCCCCTGGAAAGCCATCTGGCCCTGGACTCTTGTTTTTCGGCAGATTTTTTATTAATAATTTGATTTCCTTACTGGTTATGGGTCTGTTCAAATTTTCTATTTCTTCCTTTTTCAGTTTTGGTAGTGTATATGTTTCTAGGAATTTGTCCATTTTTTCCAGATAGCCCATTTTATTGGCATATAATTGCTCATAATATTCTCATTATTGTTTTTATTTCTGTTGTGTTGGTTGTGATGTCTCCTCTTCCATTCTTGATTTTATTTATTTGGGTCCTTTCCTTTTTCTTTTTGATCAAACTGGCTAGTGGCTTATAAATTTTGTTAACTCTTTCAAAGAACCAGCTTCTGGTTTCATTGTTCTGTTCTACTACTTTTTTGGTTTCACTAGCATTAATTTCTGCTCTAATCTTTATATTTCCTGTCTTCTGATGGTTTTGGGTTTTATTTGCTGTTCTTTTTCCAGCTCCTTAAGGAGTTAGGTTAGGTTGTGCACCTGAGATCTTTCTTCCTTCTTTAGGAAGGCCTGGATTGCTATATACCTTCCTCTTATGACTGCCTTTGCTGTGTCCCAGAGGTTTGGGGTTGTGGTGTTATCATTTTCATTGACTTCCATATACTTTTTAATTTCCTCTTTAACTTCTTGGTTAGCCCATTCATTCTTTAGTAGGATGTTCTTCAGTCTCCAAGTATTTGTTACCTTTCCAAGTTTTTTCTTGTGGTTGATTTCAAGTTTCAAAGTGTTGTGGTCTGAAAATATGCACGGTATGATCTCAATATTTTGTACTTACTTAGGGTTGATTTGTGTCCCAGTGTATGGTCTATTCCGGAGAACGTTCCATGTGCACTGGAGAAGAATGTATATTCTGCTGCTTTAGGATGAAATGTTCTGTATATATCTGTTAAGTCCATCTGGTCCAATGTGTCATTCAAAGCCATTGTTTCCTTGTTGATTTTTTGATTAGATGATCTATCCATTGCTGTGAGTGGGGTGTTGAAGTCTCCTACTATTATGGTATTACTATCATGGTATCGATGAGTTTCTTTATGTTTGTGATTAACTGATTTATATATTTGAGTGCTCCCACATTTGGCACATAAATGTTTACAATTGTTAGGTCTTCTTGGTGGATAGACCCCTTGATTATGATATAATGCCCTTCTACATCTCTTGATACAGTCTTTATTATAAAGTCTAGATTGTCTGATATAAGTATGGCTACTCTGGCTTTCTTTTGTTGACCATTAGCATGATAGATGGTTCTCCATCCCCTTATTTTCAATCTGAAGTTGCCTTTAGGTCTAAGGTGGGTCTCTTGTAAACAGCATATAGAGGATCTTGTTTTCTTATCCATTCTGTTACCCTATGTCTTTTGATTGGAGCATTGAGTCCATTGACGTTTAGAGTGAGATATGAATTTATTGCCATTATGATGCTTGTAGAGTTGGAGTTTCTGGTGGTGTTCTCCGGTCCTTTCTAATCTTTGTTGCTTTTGGTATTTCTATTTTTTTTTTTCATCTTTTCTCCCCTCAGAAAGTCCCTCTTAAAATTTCTTGCTGGGCTGGTTTAGCGGTCACAAACTCCTTTAATTTTTGTTTGTCTGGGAAATTTTTTATCTCTCCTTCTATTTTGAATGACAGCCTTGCTGGATAAAGAATTCTTGGCCTCATATTTTTCTGATTCAGCACACTGAATATATCCCGACACTCCTGTCTGGACTGCCAAGTTTCTGTGGGTAGGTCTGCTGCAAACCTGATCTGTCTTCCCTTGTAGGTTAGGGACTTTTTTTCCCTTCCTGCTTTCATGATTCTCTTTTTGCCTAAGTATTTTGTGAATTTGACTATGATATGCTGTGTTGATGGTCAGTTTTTGTTGACTCTAATGGTGGGGGGGGGTCCTCTGTGCTTCCTGGATTTTAATGACTGTGTCTTTCCCCAGGTTAGGAAAGTTTTCTGCTATGATTTGCTCACATAACCCTTCTATCCCCATTTCTCTCTCTTCCTCTTCTGGGACCCCTATGATTCTGATGTTGTTCCTTTTTAATGAGTCACTGATTTCTCTGATTCTTAAATCATGCTCTTTTGCCTTCATCTCCCTATTTTTTTCTGCTTCATTATTCTCTGTAAGTTTGTCCTCTATATCACTGATTCTCTGTTCTGCCTCATCCATCCTTGCTGCCGCTGCATCCATCTGTGATTGCAGCTTAATTATAGCATTTTTAAATTTCATTCTATTTTTTACTTCTTTTATCTCTGCAGAAAGGGATTCTAATCTGTTTTCAACTCCAGCTAGTATTCTTATTATCATGATTCTAAATTCTGGTTCAGACATCTTGCTTGTATCTGTGTTGTATCCCTGGCTGTCGTTTCTTCGTGCTCTTTCTTTTGGGGTGAATTCTTGCTGAATTCTGTGGTTCAGGTTGTGCAGATTGTTGTGTTAATCCTCCGATCAGTTTTCTAGGTGTGTCGGATGGTTTAGTGTTGGTCTGGCTGTATTTCATGGACATGAGACACACAAAAAACTTCCATGTTGTTCCACCATCTTGGCTCTTCCCCTGTATAAATGCTTTCTATGCTTTCTTAAGGTTTAAGCAAGTGAGAATAGGTCTCATAATATTCTTTGTGCCCTTCTCCCATAAATAATTTCATGCACAATCACACTGTACACAGAACTTAAATGATTCATAGGTGTCTTTTTACACCAAGATTGTTAAAATTGTGAATAGATTATGAATAAGCAGAATGAAGATGCAAGCAGCATTTTTTTTCCTGAGTAGGGTACTACAGTGTTCAAAAGATTTAAGCGTTTCTCAGAAGACCTTTTGCTTAGTTCCTTGTTCTTAATTGTGTTCTATACAGAAAATGTTATTAAGAAGCAGAGACACAAAACAGCAAAGCATCATTAACACAGAAAAACCTGAAGATAATCAAGTACAATTTGAGAAAAGAAGCAACTATCAAATGAACAGATAGATAGATAGATAAATAGAGGTGGCCCCTGATTTTGCACATAATGAATTTCTGAAAATCTATGTGAGAGTTAAATGTGTACATTTTAGTTACAAAAATCCTTTAGGCCCATACATCTCATAGGTGCAATTTGAAAATATATGTCTAACAACCTGTATCAACTCTTTACTCTTATCTTCCCTGATAATTGAACTTCACAGATGAGTTGAACAAGTTAAACCTAAATAGTGTATTGTATTTATAAGTGTCATCATGTGTACCATTGTGCTCAGCAGCTGGAGAATGATTCTTTTGAGCCATTATAGGAAAAGGGCCAATAGATCAGTGTGGCCCTATCACCTTCTATTCAATCAAATAGAATAATAGCTATTATACTCAACTGAATTTTGACATAACATTTTTATAGAGATAAGAGGCAGTATGCTAGAAAAGTAAAAGTTCTGTTGAAACATATATAAAAGTACATATAGACCTCATAAAATTAATTGTAGTTTTACAAAGTCAAAATCATAAGACATGTCTCCAATCTTTTTGGTTTTAGCTTACTTGATACAAGATGGGAATTTTCCAAAAATTTTTAATAGGAAACTAAGCAGACCAACAGGTCTCAAAATGAGCACAGATATGGGATGAGTTTTACAGAGTAAGCCTTTTAATGCAAACCTAATCAAAATTTAGATATAGATGAATAAGCTCAAACACTGATTATGTACCTACTACATACGTGGCACTTGGTAAAGCACAAAGGATAACAATGGATCTTCTCTCTAGAAACATATAGAGACTTTTCTCAATTAGAGAAAGTAACACATAAACAAAGGAGTTACTATAATGTGGTAATTGCTAGGATAGAAATATACATGTATTATTGGTTTACTAACAGGCTTGATAGACTACTTCATTTAAATCTACTAATTTTTCCTCTCCCCTCAGTCTTAGTAGCATTTATTTGCCAGTTGTCAAAGTCACTCTCTATTCCTGAAACTTGCCTTCTTTGTCTTTCATACCTAAATCAAAGATGGCAAATAGATGGCACTTGTGCCATAGCTCACATTTCCCTTGCCATGGCACTCATTCCTTCCCAAAAAAGTACTCAAATTCCATCTTATACCGTGTACCAGGATGTCACCAAGAATAACTGGCACATGAGATGAAACCCATCTTCTTCCCTTATGTGTATTTACTTCCACTAGGACCATATTGGCAGATGCTGGTTCAGCATAGGGTCTGATTTCTTGCCCAGCCAAAAACACATACTTTTTAATTTCTGTTTCAGGTTTTTGTGTTCCCTTTTAAGCTAACCAACTCAAGGTCCAAGCTCATCTGTATTCAAAGCAGAAATAACCATGGGTTTCCCATATGCAATGAAAAATCACATACACCTCATGTTATTAGTTCTACTCACATAACATTAATACTAATTAATGTTTTGATTTTGTACTTAAGTGCCAATAGTACCCACATATTGCAAATATGAAAACTGAGGATTAGAGGGAGTCAGGATTGGAATTCAGGCAGTCAAGACTCTCAATTGTCAGCTTGTAGCCTCTACCACCTCCACTTTTCCAGATCCTTCTAAATGTTTCCAGGCAAGGGCAGCACTCCTCTGAGAAGTCCTTAGTTGTTTGTTTGTTTGTTTGTTTGCTTTTGTTTTTTTTAAGTCCTTCGTTTTCTTTACATGCTATTTTAAACATACATTGAGAGTAACAGACTTACTCAGGAAAATACACACAGGAAAGCAAGTAGGACAAAATATTAACATCTGGCCAATATGGGAGAAAACTCTCTTGGTATTCATTGTACTATTCCTGCAACGTTTCTGAAGATTTGAAATCTTTCAAAATAACAAATTGGAGACAAAAGAGTAATAGACCTAATTTTCACTGGGTAATGGGTCTTAAAATTATAGATGCCTTAGAATACTAATAGAACAATTTATATGTCCATTAAACCATTTTTAAAATTTGAGGAGGGTGGAGAAAATAACCTTTGGTAATTTAAATGAAGTGATAAAGGAATTTGCAGATAAGAAAACTGCTTCTATCCTTTTGCTTTTGAGAATTAACCTCTCTAATAAGAACAACTTAACCAACTGCAATAAATGCAAAGGACAGCAGCCAAGACATACAGGCTAGATCTGGAGGCAGGCAAAGTCATATGGAAATAATACAATTTTAAAGCAGGAAGAGGTTTTTAAAATTTTCTACATCAACCTGCTCATTTTACTGATGATGGAATTCAATGCCAGACTTTAAATGAACTATCCAAATGTCTTCAGTCTAACAGCAGCAAAACTACTCATTTCTTCTGTATCTCAGTTACAGCCTGTATCATCCTAATTCCTTTAGTAAGTGATGAAGCCATCCCAAGATGGCTTATGAGAAAAGGGGTTGGCAGGGGTGGCGGCTAGGGGTGGGGGAGAACATTATGGTGACAGATTCATTGGCCAACATAACTGAAAAAGGCACACACGGGTAACTTAAGTTTTAGAGGAACTGGCTAAAATTATTCCTCTGTCAGTCGTGTATTCCACTAGGTCCACTTCGTTACTTGGCTGTGTAAGGTGGTTCTCCTGTGGTTCCAAGTTCATATCATCATCACACACCAATCCTGTAGACACAATTTTGCTTTCCTTATAACACAAACAAAAGTCCCAGAATTGAATTTTGTTGACCCTGACCAGCCTGACTTGGTCATGTGTCCACCCTTGAACCAATCACTGTGGCCAAGGCGGGTAACGAGGGTGAAATGCATTTGATGCACTTCGTAAAGGCCATATTCTCTGGTCCTGGACTCAGGAATGAAATCATATTCCCTGAAATCACAGACTGAGAGTGGGAGAGAGTTGGATCAATAAAAAAAGCTGGGATACTGTTAACACAAGAAGTAGGTACAGATAACAAATGGCAAAATCCAAAAATTCTATTACATCTGTCCATAAGTAAGTTGAAAAAAATAAAGGCTGAGAGAAGATAAAAACTGCCTTTTAAAAAACACCCAGGGTGCCTGGGTGACTCAGTCCAGTCAGTTAAGTGTCCAATTCTTGATTTCAGCTCAGGTCATGATCTCATGGTTCATGGAATCGAGCCCTGCGTTGGGCTCCACTCTGGCAGCATGGAACTTTCTTGGGATTCTCTCTCTCCCTTTAACTCTGCTCCTCCCTTCCTCTCTCTCTGTCTCTCAAAATCAATAAATAAACAAAGAAAAAATGTCAAAACACCCAAAAAACTTTCTTGAAGGGAAAAGAAAGACTAACCTGTTTTCTTGTACTTCATGAAAGAATAAGGACCAATACTCGGAGAAAAAAAGGATACAGTTTCAATTCAGTAGATGTAAAGAACTTTCTAACAATTAAAGATATCCAGTAACAGAACAGGTGGCATCATGAAGTAATGAGTTTCCCATAGTTAGAAGCCTTCAAGCAGAAGGAGGGTGACCATCTGTCAGGAATGCTATAGAAGGGATCCCTATCCTGGGTGGGAGGTTGCTCTAAACTGCCGGTTAGATTCCTTCCAACTCTAAGATTCTAAATTATTGAGAACAGCATGAATAAAAGATCCAAACTCATTCAAGAACTAAATTATTCAACAAAAGGTAATAAAACTTTCAGCTATGAAGTTGAATCAACCAGACTTTGGGTGCCAGCCATCCCCTTTTACAAAGAAAACAGATACAAATCTTTGAAAATGATTATTTTTTTTTTAAGTTTACTCATTTATTTTTGAGAGCAAGAGTGCATGCACGAGCAAGGGGGTGCTTACTGAGTGGCTCCGCTACTATTAAGCTGTACTTTTTCTCTTAGCATTATATTAAATATGTTTACTACGCTGATAAATAATCTTCATTGTTACCACTTTAACACCTTATACATACAATTGCGTTGGTGTATCATATTTACTCGGCCATTTTCCTACTGCAGGGCATTTAGGCTTCTTTGAACTCCTCACTATAGTTCTACTGTGAACCTGTTTATATACACAGCCTTTTCCCCTTTTGAACTATTTCCTAGATCTGGGGTTAGTGGGCCAAAGGGTATGGATATTTTTATGGTGCTGAATATGTACTGCCAAAAAAATGTTATCAGTCTGCAGTGCTACTGGCAATAGCTGAGTTTAATCACTCCCCTAAGGCACTGTCCATATTAGGTTCAATTCAATATTTTAAAAATTGCTAACATATATTAAGTGGTACTGTATAATTATTTACATTTCCTTTTTCCCCCCTCTACTAGTGAATTAGGATAGCCTTCTCAATTTTTTTTTCTTTTAAACAAAACACAACCCTTAATCTCCATTCCTACTGTAGGGAAAGAACTCAGTCAGCAGTGCATATAAATGCAAAGTCACACCAGAAGAGAATAAAACAGTGTTAAGGTAACCAAATTAGACCCTAGTTGGAGTCCACTCATACTAAGGCCCACATTAGCAAACCAAACCTTAACTAAATTTCTATGCTTGCCTCTCCCAGGAAACGAAGGCCTAGATCAACCAGTCAGCACTTGTCTGCACAACACAAGTTACCTAGCCCAGCTCCAAACTTCCCTTTGCTCCAGTCAGCAAATGCCCAGTATAACTTTCTTGCTCCTGCTCACTTTGGTCTATAGAACTCTCTTGAATTGAATAATTCTTTGGAACTCTTCTCTAACTACTATGCTGGATGCTGCTCAATTCATAAATCGCTGAAAAAAGCCAATAAGATCCTTAAAATCTACTTGGTTGAATTTTGTTCTTTAACAACAGAAAGCTTAAAAATTAATTCCAAGAAGAAGGACAAATTTCTCCTCCTCTGACTCACAGTGGACTCTGGGAATGCTAGAGAGCATTGAGCAAGTATTGCTTCAACATCTCTCCGATGTAGCTTCCTGAAATTGAAAGAATGCTAAAGACAGTGAGCGTTGTCAAATAAGTTCCTTTTCCTTTAAATTCACATATATCAGGGCACCTGGGTGGCTCAGTCAGTTAAGCATCTGACTTCAGCTCAGGTCACGATCTCATGGTTCCTGGATTCGAGCCCCGTGTCAGGCTCTGTGCTGACAGCTCGGAGCCTGGAGGCTGCTTCTTATTCTGTGTCTCCCTCTCTCTCTCCCCCTCCGCCCCCTCTCAAAAATAAACAAACATTAAATTTTTTTTAATGAATTCATATATATCAATCCAGAAACCATACTTTTGCCTGGGATTTTGGGTAAGATTCCAAACATCTCAAAAATAATTCCCCTTACTGAAGGCTCTGCTAAACAAAAAAGCACATAAAAAATCATATAATAAGCAAAAATTAGAACACAGGAAACATAAATTAACATCACAGTAATGTGAAAAACAAATTAAAAATGAAGTTTTCACAAATAACTGCACTTGTTTTTCTAAGATTATATTGCTGAATGAGTGCAGATCACTCTGATTTGTTAATTTTCCTTTCTGGAAAGACATCCAAAAAGAGTGGAAGAACATTAAAAATAAGACATTAAAGGTGTGAAAGTGACAGATTAAAAGTCCTTGTTCCCACAGCAACTGCACAAGACACATTTGTACTACATAGGCTACTCCTTAGACAGGCATCAATTTCTTGCCACTTATTATTTCCCAGGAAAACACAAGATAAATACAATAACAAAATCACAACTAAAGTACACACAATTTGAAACCAACATGTCATAGTTGTCTAGGTAATAGCAAATATATTTGCCATGGGAAACTGGCAATAATAGCTTTATATGTATATAATCCTTATTTTGCAGCCCAGTGAAAGTAGCCCTCCCCAATATGATCAAAGTATAGATCAAAGTGTGTTATATGTGATATAACCTAAATAATGTCTTTTTCACAAAATGCTACTATAAGACTTTTTTTTAAAGAGGTGATTCCCTAAATCTCCAGGAAAGACCGAAGTCTCTATGAACAGAAGATTCACAGGTCAAAAGGAAACTCATTCACTAAATGAAAGGTAGACAACACTAAGAAAACATTGTAACATCAGTTATGGGCAAGAATGAGAAGATTCTGACCAGCCTCTGGTGGAAGTTCTTGGCTTTTGCCAGATAAGCAGACTAGAATTTGAAAGAGAATAAAATGGAAGCTTCTTAAGAGTAGGGATCTCAATCTAGGGCCGAATGCCTAGTGGTTTTCAATAAATACTTGTTAAATGACTGAATATAATTCTCCAAGAAGCCTGAATCTCTGAAAGGCCAGATAGTATATTCTAGACTAAAGGACTTGTGTAAGACTTGACCCTCAAGTTGAACAAAACTAAGCTCTATATTACTCTTTTTACTGCTCTGCTATACATATGCAGTGCCTTCTGAGTCCTCATGCATTTAAGGAATTTCTGTTCATTCTGTAGCCTGACTGAAAAGTGCATAGCTGCTTGACTTATCACATTATCAGACACAAACAGAAACAGGGAGAACCTCAACATGTGCTTTAAGCTCCAAAGAGTTGGCAATAAAAGGTTGATGCTCTCTGTGCCCCGGTATATAATCATAAAGCTTTTCATAAAAAATACATAAGGCCACTTTCTTTAAGAAACACTACTAAAAGCCAAAGCAAAATTTCAAGAATGAAAATGTTGTCATTAGAGAAAAGCAATGAGGCCCATCAGGAATGTTTTTGGCTTCCCATGGTGACATTTGTTTCTGATTATATATATAATATTAAATACTTTCTTCTGGGTTTTTAAAGGCTTTTAAGAAAAGAAATAAACCAAATTCATTTTCTTTGTAATTTGTGATATCCAAAGGCATATTTTCTAGTTTCTATAGTCCTGATCCCCAAAAACAGGAAGTAAGTTTTTAAGCCTTTTAAGTTTCTATTTTAATTCCCTCTCTGGGCCTGAAGACATTTTAATAGAAGATCCCAAATAACTCTTATTCTTCTCCATACATAGACATATTCATTTTCCATTGACAAATAGCCTGATATTTTATCTATACAATAGTCTATCATTTTCTCAAAGAACAGATAAAAGATATAAAGTTTGTTTTTAAATGCTCATCGATTTCCCTTCAACAGATAAAAGATATAAAGTTTGTTTTTAAATGCTCATCGATTTCCCTTCAACAAAATGGGTAAGGTAGTTTAATATGTGTTTTCTAACACCACCAAGCAATTAACTCAGTTCTGACACTATCTACCTGAAGATAAGATCACAGAGCTCACACCTTAAGAGCTCAGTGCCACTGACTGCCCTCCTTTTGATGCCAACTGCAAGTCCAGGTTGTTACCTGCGCTTCTGACCAGCTGGCTCCAAACTGGAGGTTTCCATGACCCCATCCTCGCTTTGGTTAATTTGCTGGAACAGTTCACAGAAGACAGACAAACTTTTACTAGCTTATTATAAAGGATAATGTAAAGGGTACTATAAAGGACACAGATGGACAGCCAGATGTAGAGGTAAATAGGGCAAGATGTATCAGAAAGGGCACTGAGCTTCCATGTTCTCTGTGCGAACCACTCACCTTGCAAATCGAAATCTGTACAAGCTCACAACCTCTTGGAACCTCTGTCCTTTTGGGCTTCCATGGAGGCTTCTATCTAGATGTGATAGATTAAATCATTGACCATCATTGATCGATTCAACTTCCAACACCTCTCTACCCTCCTCCAGTTCAGGGGGTGGGACTAAAAGTTCTAAGCCTCTAATTACCAGGTCTATTATCCTGGCAACTAGCCCCCCACCCACACTTAACTAGGGGCTTTCCAAAAGTTTTTCTCATTAGCATAACAAAAGACACCCCCACTTAGGAAATTCCAAGGTTTTAGGAGCTTTGTGACCAGATTGGGATGAAAACCAAATACAGGGTTGACCCTTGAATGACACAGGTTTGAACTGTGCAGGTCTACTTATCTGTGGATTCTTTATGGTACTATCAGGTATTTGCTCTTCCCTATGATTTTCTTAGTAACATATTCTTTTCTCTAGTGTACTTTATTGTAAGGATACAGCATATAATATGTATAATGTACGAAATATGCTAATCAACTATTTGTGTTGGCTTCCAGTCAACTCGAGGCTATTAGTAATTAAGTTTTGGAGGAGTCAAAAGTTATACATGAATTTTTGTGCAGGTCAGTGTCCCTAACCCCTGCGTCCTTCCAGGGTCAACTGTATATTTATTATAAATCACAATATCACAGGTAGTAAGGAAAAGATTTATAAATTAGTTGTATCCCCCTTACCATCCACTAAAAGAGACAGACATATTCTTGCCCATTTCTAGAAATATACACAAAGGCAGATACACTACCAAATGCTCCCAAGACTCCCAACAACCAACACACACCAGAGAAACGCTTAACAGAGACAAAGACGCCGACCTTCAGAGAGACACAAGACGCAAGCCAAAAGGAACAAAAGAGACAGAGAAGTGTGTATTACTTGCACAGGATGCACCGCTACTCGGGACAGGCATGCAGCAGCACAGCCAGGCACAGCCCCAGGGCCAGGCAAGAACAGAGGTACCCCACTGGAGCGTGACTGTGTGTTACACACACACCCCAACGCACACGTGCTCTCTCCTTCGCAGTCTCTTACATACACACACTTTCTCTCTCACACACTCCTTTCCTAACACTTCCACACACACATACACACCCTGTCACACACAATCTCTTCCAATTTCTCTGTTATGTAGTACATAATCACTCTCACACCCTCTAACAGTCTCACACACACAATCTCATACACACACAGACTCTCATCTTACACAATCTCACACACATACATAGTCTGCTAATGTACATAGTCACACACACACACAGTCCTACAAACGCGCGCCAACACGCACACATCCCGTCTTAGGTCGCACACACGCGCGCGCGCGCGCCCCTGTTGGCTCCGCCCCCCGTCGTGGCCCCTCCCCCGGGTGCGCTCCGCCCCCGGGGCCGGGGCCGGGGCGGGGCGAGCCGGTGACAGGAGAGGCCGGGCTGGGCTGGTACTTCTGGCACCCTGGCCGGCGGGGCGCGCTCGGGAGGCTCCTGTCTGTGGCCGCGCGGCCGATCTCAGGGCGGCCCTCGTCTGACGGCCGCTGCCTGGCGTTTCACGCTTGGCCCCTCCGGCGGCCGTCCCGGCGGCGGGAGTTGGCTACGGGATGTGCTCGGCCGGGGAGCTGCTTGGCAGCGGCACCGGCGGGGAACGCGACGAGAACGGGGACGCACTGGCGGAGCGGCCGGCGGCGGGGACGGAGAGGGAGCCCGGGGCGAGCCCGCGGCGGCGCGGGCAGCGGCCGCTGGCGGAGCGTGAGCAGGTGAGTGGGGAGGGGCGGCGCGGCCCGGCCGGTTTCCCGAGCCCCACCCGGCGGCGGAGGGAAGTGGGCGGGCGGGCGGCGCCTGTGCTCTGCTCGGCGCGGGGCGCTGGTGGCCGCGGCGTTCGGGAGAGCTTCCCCGAGGAGAGGTTAGACGGCGCGCTCGGGGCTGGGCAGCGGGGTCGTGCGCCAGCGGTGTGGCCGGTGCCCTGGGATCGCGTGCCTGCCGGGGTCAGCGCGGCCCTTCCCCAGCTGTCGGGCAGAGGAGGCTCAGGCTGGCGCCCAGGGCTCTGGGGAAGTACCCTCCATAACGGTCACTAATCCCAAAGCCCTACATGTAAACACTTTTTTTTTTCAACTTCAAGTCCATACCCCCGTGCTGTGCTGTAGGGGACAGCTGGTCCCTTCCTGCCCTCCATCTTGGCATTTCTGAACACACACCTAGAGCCTCTGAAAGGTGTGGGTGTATTTCTCTAGATGTGCAATCAGTGTCTCACGGCATGTGTAGGAGCGAGTATTACAATAGCTATCTTGACGGGGACTCTCCAAGAGCAGGTTCTTCACATGAACACAGATGAGATCTAAACTTCATGCTAAAAGTGAAAAAGCAAGAAAACTGCTTTCAGTTCGTACCAAAGGGAAAGAAGTACTAAGAGGCCAGCTTTCATAAGGGAAAGGAGAAGTTGGGTAATTTTTGAAACTCTCTGAATTTGTTCTCATTAAATGAAGTATGATAATAGGCATTACAGCATATCAGATGTCTTCAAGATTAGGCAAGAAATTTAATCAAAGAAGCTGAATTATATGGAAGATAGCTTTTCACCAGCAAAGACAGTAATTAGACCTTCAAAAATAACTGAGATAAGCCAACCTGCGGAATCACGTTAAGGAGCAGGAATTCAGATGATTATTTGCCTTTACTACAGCCTATTTACTGTTGGGACAATCCGTTGATACCTGTCCCCTCTTGTTATTCTTCTCCATCTGTCCTTTTTGTCACATTTCACAAACTCCAGTGTCATCACCAAATGCATTAATAGATAAAGTATAACTTCTAGTATTTCAACATTGCATTTAGAAAACAGAAATACTGGGGCGCCTGGGTGGCTCAGTCAGTTAAGCGTGGGACTTCGGCTCAGGTCACAATCTCACGGTCTGTGAGTTTGAGCCCCGCGTGGGCTCTGTGCTGACAGCTCAGAGCCTGGAGCCTGCTTCAGCTTCTGTGTCTCCCTCTCTCTCTGCCCCTGCCCCACTCACGCTCTGTCTCTCTCAAAAATAAATAAACACTGAAAACATTTAAAAATAAAGAAAACAGAAGTACCAATGTGTGGCACATACAAAATATGCCTTGGCGTTAGTCTTACTCACCATGTGGAAGTGCAGTTTTCATCCTAATGGCAATATAAGAGATGGCATGGTGACTGAAGCAAATAATTTGTCGCTAGGAGATCTTCCTGATTCCCTTCCTAGTGCCCCCCTCTAACTGTACCATGACTCAGTAGCTAACGGGTTTGGTTTCCTCTTGCTTTAGTTCATCTGGAAAAGTGAAGAAAACAGCAACAGGAACTCCATTGGTGGTGGTGCTAAGGCAGGTACATTTGACTGAGGTTCTCGAAGTAAATTTTCAAATGATTATAAGGGAGCGTGTCAAACATTACTTCATTTACACTTCTGTGGATTTCACGTCATCAGTATCTCTGGTCTTACCAAAATTGCTTATGGTACAAAGAAAAAGGATGAAACAAACAAAAAAAAATGAAACATGTAGCCTAGAAAACATGTATCTTACCACTTTGCATACCTGCTTCTGTCATTGCCTGTCATGGTAATTTGCTTTCCTGTACTCCTTTGAAATGTTTGAAAATATTACTATCATTTTTAATGTTTATTTATTTTTGAGAGAGTGAGAGAGACAGAGTGTGAGCAGGGAAGAGACACAGCAGGAGACAAAGAATCCGAAGCAGACTCGAGGCTCTGAGCTGTCAGCACAAGAGCCCTACATGGGATTTGAACCCACGAACCGTGAGATCATGACCTGAGCCGAAGTTGAATGCTTAACTGACTGAGCCACCCAGGTGCCCCTGGAAATATTATATTTTATTAGATGATATATTTATGTACTCTAAGCCTACATACCTAGTAATTGAAAATTACACTTGAGATATGCACTTACCCCTATTTCAGCACCAAAAAAAACAATTTCTTATCAAGACACCAAAAATGAATGAAAAATTGGGGCAACACAACCCATTGGTGTAAGAAGCAAGCTTTTGTGATAAATCATTTATTGATAATATGATTGCCAAGCTTGTTTTCTTTTCTTTTTTTTTCTCAAGTCCTGCCAATGAAATTTAAATTTTTATGCATTCCCTTTCAATGATGGTAACCACCAATATAAAAATACCTGAGGGATGGGGCACCTGGTGGCTCAATCTGTTAAGCATCTGACTCTTGATTTCGGCTCAGGTCATGATCTTGTGGTCCATGAGTTCGAGCCCCACATCGGGCTCTGTGCTGACGGCTCAGAGTCTGGAGCCTGATTCAGATTCTGTGTCTCCCTCTCTCTCTGCCCCTCCCCTGCTCACGTTTTGTCTCTCTTTCTCTCAAAAATAAATAAACTTAAAAAAAAAAAAACTTGAGGGAGAGATAAATGATTTCTGTGACTATAAAACATATCCTAAGAAGTTGTTTCATTTAGTTTTTCTTTAAGGGATGGTATGTGTTTGCTATTTTCAGGGCACATGGACTCCAAATTACAAACAGAATTTTTTGAAAATTTGGTTTGTGAACTAGTATTTTGGAATTGAAGATGAATTTTTCCACAGAAACAATGATATGAACAGAAACAAAACCAAAACTAATTAGCTGGAAATGAGGCAGAGGCCACCTTCCTGGTGTCTTTTCTGCTTAGCACACTCACTTGGTGTTCCACAGTCCTAGTCTTATGGCTGTTGAGGGACAGACAATTGGCAGCATCAGTGGCTGTGGCGGCAGCAGTCACCATGGAGGTGCCTTTCTATCTGGATCAAGGCCGTGGTGGTGTGTGTGCTCTTGAACACAATACCTACCTCCAGAAGGCGCCTGACTTTTGCTCTTTCAGCTCTTTCAGTGAGTTTTTTCAGTCCCTAATTCTTTTGTATGAAATTCCTTCCTGTCTCTGTTTTCCTCACAGAGTTTCGCCCTTACTTGATAATTTGATGAAGCAGATTTCTTCCATTAGCTATTCCCCAGGCTAAAGGTTCCTCCACATGCATCCTTTCCTTCACTGATTTTTCTTTCCACTTCTGGCTGAAAGGCTCATGCCCTTCCCTCAGTTGGAAGGCTCTTGTAGCAGCTTTGACCATACAAATCCTATCTTTGGCTCATCCTGTGATACCAGCTCAGAATGTTATCTATATCTTGGCATTATTACATGTAATACTGAAATACTGGTATTAATATAGATATTTTCCTAATAACTAAGATATTGTCACAGCATTTTTTTTTTTTTTTTTTACTATTTGTCCTTAAATGCCGCTTTACCTGAGAGGAAACTAAGTTTCCTCTGTCCTTCTGGCCTGAGTCTCTCCAGGTAGGATGATTGACAAAGGAGGCCTCCACTGGAAAGAATAAAAGGAGTCCCTTAGATGAAGCAACTGTGTCAAGTTTGAAGTAGGAGTCAGGCATCTAAGAGATAAGCAAGGGAGAGAGGCAAAATGCCCAAGGGATTAAAGGGACATGGTGTAACTATCCCACGTGTGTTCATTTTGTGCATGAAAGATGATTCAAGTATGTTAATGACTGCGAACGTCAGGTGGCTTTTTATAAGAGAGTCTCTGATCTGCTGCATAGCTGAAAGGCTAAACATCTCCAGTCCTTTTATTAGATGCTTACAGCGTGAATAGCATCTGCTTTCAGATGTGGCAGTTCACAACCCGAATAACCTAAGATGGCCCTGCTTACCTCCTAGAGCACAGAGATCCCATTATCCTCCAACTGACTTTAGAAACATTATCTTTAGCTCTAAGATCTTTCTTTATGATTGTGAAAGTAATGTACTCTGGGAAATGTAGGAATATAAAAAAAAATCTAAGGAAGAAGACAAAAACATTTAACATCCCAGTCCGAGTAACATTTTGTTAAAAAATATCAAACACTAAAAAAAATATATCTCAAACATTTGGTATTAGTACATTTATCTCTCTTTTTCTCTCACATATTACCATACTCGTATATATACACACATATATTTTTTAGCATGTTTTAGTGTAATTGAATTTGCTTTCTTGTTTCAACAATTTAGCACGCTGTGTAATTTTCCCATGTTATCAAAAATTATTTGTAAAAACTATTTTTAGGGCTGTCTAAGAGTCCACTTCTCTACTGCTGTGCTTTTAAGTTGTTTTAAACTTTCTTCTATAAAAATGCTGCAATGAAAATCTTTGCTTGTAAATCTTCAACATTCTAACGTGCAATAGATTCCTAGAAATGGAAGAAGTAGGTCAATGAGTCAAACTCTTTGAAGCTTCTTGTAACATTCTAAAAGGTTGCATTCAAGAAAGGTCACACCAATGTATACTTCCAGTATTGGTGTGTGAGAGCACTGATTGGAAACCATCCATGCCTGTAATGAATGGTATAATTTATGGATTAATCTTTGCCAAGTCAGTAGGCCAAAATTATCTTATGTTGTAAGATCTTGCTAGAGAGGTTTACTAAACCTTTCATATATTTATTGAGCAGTTTTATTTCTTTTTAATCATGTTCTTTGAACTTTTTTGACACTATTATAAGGTATTAATCTCTTATTTCACATTGATGAAAAATATTTTCTCTGTTTACAATTTACTTTATAATTTTGTTTATGATTTTTTTGATTTCGAAATGCTTTACATTTTTATTAGCTAAAGGAATTTATTTTGGTAATTTCATACACACCAATCACACATACACACACACACACACACATAATATATACACGTCTATATCTGTTTAGAACATTCTTTCTAATCCTACAATCAGTTAAATATCCACCAATATTTTCATGTGTGTATGTGTGTATCAATGATTTTATTTTTCTATTTCTATGTGCTTATTCTGTTTAGAATAACTTTATGTGTTCTGTGAGGTATGGAGCTAATCTGTTTTTTCTCCCAGTCATTGAATATTCCAATTTCTCCCGGGCTTTATAATCCTATATAGTAGTTATAAATACTAAAATCTATATTAAACTTATATTTTTGTTGGTATTGTGAATGGGATTTTTTTCCCACAAATCATTCTTTTGCTGCTGGTTTCTAGCTACTGGTTATATATATTTAGTTTTTAATTAGCTACTTCCCTAAATTATTTTATTAATTCTAATGCTAATAAATACTAGTATCTCTTAGACTTCATTATTTTGCATCTTCTAGGTATATAATCATCCAGTCTATAGATAAGGTTGATTTTGCTTCCTTTCAAATAGTAATGTTTCATTTCGATTTCTTGCCTTTGTGATGCCTAGAACTTTCAGATCAATACTGGTTCATAGATATGTAGGTGAATAAATGAAGAAATCTTTATAAAAGCACTTAAGTACTTGCCAGAGTTTGTGCTACAGGACTATCTGTTAAAAAAAAAAAAAAAAAAAAAAAAACTTCAGCAGAAAGAAGCCTTATGCTTTCTCTTTGATCTATTAAAACTATGGCCAACAGGACAGATTCTAGACCCAGAATACCTGGGTTTGAATCCTAACTTTGCCACTTACTAACTATAGCTTTGGGCAAGTTAATTATCCTCTCCAGGCTTCAGTTTCTTCATCTGTATAAAAGGAATAATAGTTGTATCAATCTTATAGGATTGTTGGGAGGATTACATGAGTTAATAATGTGTGGAAAGTGCTTAAAGCAGTCCTTAGCACATAATAACCATGTAAATGTTAGCTTTGGGACCTAATTTTCAACTGGAACCCACACTGAAAAGAAATCTAAGAAATGTTGTTTTCAATTTTTCTAGCCTCTGCATTTAGAAAGTCACCCTAGGAGGAAGTCGCTCCTCAGTTTTAATGTGTATTCAGATCATCTCTTGTTGAATGCAGATTGTGATTTCTTTGCTCTGGGTGAGGCCTAAGATTATCCATGTCTAACAAGCACCCAAGTGATGCTGATGCTATGTCCACGTGCCACACTTTGAGTGGCAAGGGAATAGAGGATAAGCAAGTCGGTCTATAGTATTCACCATATTTGCCCTTCAACAGAGTAGCAGTAATAGATATATGTAAGAAAGTTATTTAACTATTCCCTAGAAGGGTATATTTGAACTCTTGGTGAGGTGTGAGAAGACAACGGTTGTCCCCCAAACCAGTCATTTGTAATAGGTCCCACAACTAACTAGTACTGGAGAAGACCAGTACCCAGGTCTCCAATTCTCAAGCCAGTGTTTTTTCTTATATGCAAAGAGGCTTCCCACACAGTGGGAGAACAGTCTCTGATAAATCTGCTCCTCTCCCTTACACTGTGGAGTTCAAACTAGATATTTGTTCATACCTACTTCTTTTCACACTTTAAATTATTTCTTTATATGTGTCTTATTTATTTAACAGAGGAATTTGGTCTTAAGCAATTGTGGGAACTGGTTAAGCAGTCTGTAAGTCTTTTGAATCATGTCTGAATATGAGCTTGAAGTCCACTGGGCAGGCAGTAAGGAAGAAAAGATGGGTATAAATAATGGGGAGAAGCGGGAGCAGTCTGGACCCATAAGCGTGCACTGAAACTCCAGGAAAACTGGAACCTTGGCTTTCACTGTGTCCAACCTTGCCAATGTGGGTGACCTGCTAGAGCTAGGGCCTTTTCTCAAGTGACTAAACTCACACATCTGGGCGAGGAGTTGGAGAAGCTGGAGGAGCATCTGGGGAAAAGGAAAGCAATTATGGACCCCAGTGCAGCTTTGGGGTGAGGCACTCGGTGAGGCAGCAGATCAGCTACAGAGTGGCTGCACCCCCGTGGCCCACCCTAACTTTGTGTTGTGCAAGAATCCCTCAGTCATGAATATTTAGAGCCAGAGTTCACCACCACGTCTCACTGAATGGTGTGTCCTAGAAAGTGGTTCGGTCAACTGGGTGGGGGTGACGCTGGGGAGAAGGATTGAAGAAACTGAATGATATTCTCCCAAGATTGACAGGGCCACGAGTCAGGAATCACCATCAAGAAAAGCCATGGACATAGCTATGCCTCTCATGAAAATGCAGGTTCTGATAGAGTAACTCTGGGGTGAGGCCTGACGTGCTTCCTAATAAGCCCCCAGATGATGCTGACATCGTTGGTGAAGGGATCATGTTTTGAGTAGCAAGATCTGTTCCCTTTCACACTTTTAAAAGCAGTTTTCAAGCAAGAACTATAGTGTTTATGAGTTTAGTGAATTCAGCCATAAACTTAACCTAATCTTGTTTCCAAGGACATCCAGTCACTAGAGTAACTCAGGGAATAATTTTGCATATGGTAGGCATCTTTTGTTCATTTTTTATCATTATTCAGAGTGAAACCTCTAAATCAGTAGTTTTTAACTGGAGCAGTTTTGCTTGTAGAGGACATTTGTCAATGTCTGTAGACATTTTTCATTGTTAAGACTAGAGGGCTACTACTATTTCTAATTGAAATAGTCCAGGGATGCTGCTAAACATCCTATAATGCACAGAACAGCCACTTACAACAAAACATTATGTGACCCAAACGTCAGTAGTGCCAAAGGTGAGAAACCCCTCTTAAACTGTATTAGGGTTATAGTAGTTTCAGTTGTCAAGAAAAATTACTCTGCTAAGAGATATTCCAAATATTGAAGCCTGCATGCCAAACAGGTGGCCCCTGATTATTTCTCTTATCTCTTCTTCCAACAACTTCTCTTAAACAACTTTCTCCATTTTGCTGTCTCTTTTTCACATCCTTTCTCTGACCCTTTCCTACCACTCATCTCCTTTCTGTCTGTCCATATCGAGTGTCTCATTCTCCCATTGTCTCTTATACATCTCTAGCCATCTCAGCCACTTTCTCTTTTTCTCTGTACATCTCTCTACTACCTCCTCTCCTCTGTAGAGGCTCAGCGTTATGGAACAATGAAAAAGGTTGTGGAGTAGGACAGTTCTAACTGTGAATTCTGACTTTACTATTTTACTAGCCTTATCATTCCTTAGTCCCTCAGAGACAATTTCCTCATTGTAACAGATATAATGCCACCCACTGCTTGAAGTTCTTATGAGGATTTGGTAACATTTTGTTTACAAAATACCTGGCATGTAATAGACCCTCAGTGAATATTAGCTCCCTATTTTATCCCCACCTTTCCTCTCATTTTTCTCTGGTTCCCTTCTTATTCCTCTCACCAAACCACATCATAAAACTATATTTAAAAAAAAAAAAAAACTATATTTTAGTATATATAATATTCAGGTTTACATAATAAATATTACTTAGATATTGAATAAAGTATTAAGAGTTACTAATCTAAAAATCAAATAAATTAACTGTTTAATTTCTCTAAAAATAAATAACCTGCCAACCTAAATTACATTGCTTTTGGTATAGCTCTTCAGTTGACTTCTTTTTTTTCCTATTGTGACTCATTGGTCCTTCCTGGGAAAAAGAGTATCCATCTTCCTCTATTCAAGTTATTCTCAATTTCCTATTCAATAGAAGTGGTAAAGCAAGAATAAAGGGAAAAACTAGAAGTTCTATGACATGAACCTTGTCCTGAGAGGCCTAAGTAGAAACTCTTTATCTTTATTCCCACCTTCTTTAAGCCTTAGGACACTATCTTCCTTTTCTGCCTTCTCTGGAATTGCAATCTTATCTTGCTGTAGCAGCCTTCAAAAACCTTAGGAGTCCCTATTGGTCATATTTTAGTTCAGTAAGTATATTGTGTGTGTGATGGTGTGCGTGTGTGTGTGTGTGTGTGTGTGTGTTTGTGTGTTTAAGGGAAATGATAAATAAGACAAGCAAAGAGTAGTTTCATTCCAGCAGTGAAACTGACTTTCTAGTTAACGTGATGCAAAAGACATTTTCCATCTTCTGATCTATTTTTTTTTTCCCCATATCCAGCGTTTTTTCTCCATCTAACTTCATGGGCAGCTACACTTTATCTTGGCAAAGGAGGAGGAAATGATTGGCTTTATTTGTTCTTGCTGTTTTCTTACAGCATCAACTATAGCTTATCAGAGTTCTGAACAACAAGAAAACAGTGCAAATGCTTTGAACTTTATGGAAAGTGAAATTATTAAATAAAATTATATTAAAATTGATTAATAAAATTTATAATATATCATATTGTATAATATATGTAAAATAAATAATAAAATTATATACAGTAATAATAAAATTATTAATACTTAGTATCTAGACACAGTGTTAAGGAAATTAAATTTCTATGTGTGGATTTTACTATATTCTCTTTGATATAATATTTTCTAACATCTCTGAGATTTTTTTTAATTCTCTTTTTCAACTAATCTGAAAAAAATGATTTTTGTTGTTTTATCTTCTTGCTCAAAATTTTACTTGAACATATGCAGACCATCCAAAGAGGCAGGGAACTTACATCTGTTTCCCATGACCAGCAAATTTCATCAGTCTGATTGAGTTCAGAATTCCTGATTCCATGGTGCTCAGAAGTAATAACATGTAACAGAACCTATTGTCACTTCTGCAGTTGAGAATTAAAAAGGAAAATCATTTTTAAGGAAAGATGTTTGATTTTGGCTACTTTAAATAGACAAGCTATTCTATCTTGTGGTAACATCTATCATACCGCCCTGCACATACAAGGTATTCATTGTCACTAGGTAGTTCATAACTTAAAAAATACGTAGATTTTAAGAAAAGCACAAAACATAGAAATTTTTACCCTGCAGCTTGAATTAATCATTTTCTTTACTTCATGGCCTAATACTATCTCATGTTCATGCACAGCCCTTTTCTTCTTAATTTTTTTCTTTATGTAACCATTCTCTTCCTCACAATAGGCAACTTTTTTTAAGTAATTTCTTCCCCCAAGGATGGGCTCAAATTCACCATCCTGAGATCAAGAGTCACATGCTCTACTGACTTACTGACTGAGCCAGCCTTAAGCAACTTTTTAAATATGTTTGATAGCTTTGGCTGAAATTGTGTGTTATCTTTTTGAATACTTGATGGTTTCATTTGGGTATGTTTGCAACTATGATTTAACATATTGGACCCTAACTCTTGACTATAGAGAACAAACTGATGGTTACCAGAGGTGGGTGGCGGATGGGGTGACATAGGTGATCGGGATTAAAGAGTACACTTATCATGATAAGCACTGAGTAATGTACGGATGTGTTAAATCACTATATTGTACTCCGGAAATTAATATAACACTGAGTGTTAACTATACTGGAACTAAAATTTAAAAACTTAATAAAGTAAGTAATAAAATAAAATATTGGATTCCATTTGTTAAAATGAAAATGAATACAAGTTTTAGTACTTTTCAGTTTATAATAATTTAATAGACTAATTCAAGAACTACCTGATAGTAAACCTGAAACTAATATGTGTGTCAATTATACTTCAATAATAATTTTAAAAAACAATTTATAGTACTGTACATTAAAAAGGGTAGATTGAACTGTATGTAAATTATACCTTAATAAATCAAACCAACTTAAAGAAGATCTAGCTGATATTCTCATTGATTTTTATCTCCTCAAAAAGTTTTTTTTTCCTTTATTGGTTCTATGTAATTTAGTAGGAGATAAGTGTAAATAAATACTATAACTTTGCAGTTAGTTAGAAATGGTAAATAAGTTATAAATCTAATCATAAACATGTTATAAATTATAATATATAATGCTGCAGTTAGGTGAAGTTTTATATGGTTAGTAAATGTTTGTATTTAATGTAATTTTGTGTACATTTTGTAGGAAATAAAAATTGCAATTATATGTAATGTCCAAGGAGCAGGAAAATGTATTGTCTCATTAGAAATAAAATAAATGCAATTTAAAACTATTAGGAATTATTTTTCACTAACCAAGTTGTTAAAGATTAAAAAGGTAAATGGTGTGGGTTTAAAGAAATGACATATGACCTAAGAATAAAAGTATAAATTGATTCAGTCTTTCTGGAGGGAAATCTTGTATCAAACCTCACTAGTACATACTATTATTGCCCCCACTTTAACTTAGCACAGGGAGGTTAAGTAACATATTCAAAGTATCACAGCTAGTAAGTTGCAGACTTGTGATTCAAACCCATGTTTAAAGCCTGAGTTCTTAACCACCAAGCTAGTGTTGGGCCATGAAATCAATTCAGTGGATTGTGAACAGGATAAAATAGATTTTAAAAAGTGTTAGAATCTATCACACATGCTATGCATGTCCTTTTGTAGAACTTTATATGTACTGGGTCAAGGTATAAAATACATTTCTAACATGGATCACAAGTCAAGATCAAGATCATAGCCACCTTAATTCTGTCTCATGGCCTTTGCCTGGACTCTTAGCCCCAAATCTTCCTTTGACAGATCTTATGTCATCAACCTGTTACCTCTCCAAGATCCCAGCTCTGCTTGCCGTGTACAAAGAACCTCTGACCCAACCCAACTTCCTCTATTCCACTATTCTGTTGTATGTTCCTTATAGATCTTCTCACTATTTGAAATTGTGTTAATAATTTGTCTGTTAAAGTGTTTATTCTCTGCTGCTTTCCACTCCCCGCCCCCATTGGCTCACAGAAAAACATGAGAGCAGAGATCACATTATATGGCAAATGCTTCAATTATTTTGGCATCCCTAAGTTATAGTATAGAGTCTATAAAAACTTCTACCGAAAACAACGCTGCTGGTAAAAACTCAATTGATGTCTTTGCTGAAGTAATGTGGCTTCCTAGGGGCAATTATGACAAGACTTCGTTTCAAAAGAGAAAGGACTTTATATATAACAGAAACATACTCTATCGTCAGAATCAACAGAAAAGAAACTAGTAGTGTTAATCGTGCATTGAACTAAGAATCCTGGTAAAATACTTGTAAGAATTTAGGCAAAGATCATGTTCCTTAATATGCTGTATTTTAAGACCACCACACTATCAAGAAAGTGAAAGGCTAATGAACACAGGAAATTAGAATACTAACTGGTATTAACTTATGTAATTAGTCTAAATTTGGAAATTTATTTTTAATTTTTCTTGAGCTCAACATATAAAAGATAAAAAATAATACCCAGAACTAACAGAAATTAAAATTCAGATCAGTCATTTCAATAATGGCATTGTTAAAGGATAATTTTCAAAAAAAAAAAAAAAAAGGTAAAATATAGTGGTCATTAAATATAAAGTGATCACGTTAAGGACTTTACTTAACTCATCATTAATGAGTTAAGTAAGCAAATGTTTCCCCTGTTTGACCCAAGCAAATGTTTCCCCTGTTTGATTCACAGGTGAAATCAAAGAATTGAAAATGTTTACGGGGAAAAGATATGTTGAAATAAACTTACAAATGGACGTGAAACTGCCTTTTTCCCGTAGGCAGGGGAGGGAAGACAATTAAAACTCCACAGGAACAGAATTAATTTGTGTATCTATAGATAAGAATTATTTTTAATTGCTTTTGATTATCAGTAATTTATAGAGATAAAATAGCTCAAAAGCTATGAAGGTTAAACAATAGTCTAAACAATGCATAGTTTCTATAAATTTTTTTGTTTATTCTTAATTTCGCTATAGTAATAAAGAAAGTAATTTCTAAAAGAGTAGATTAATTTTTGGATAGTGAGAGTATTTGGTCTCTCCTTTTATAATGTCTCGTGCTGCTGGAAAATATTAATTCTAATCTTTTTCCATGGTAATACTGTATATATACATTCAATATACATATGAAAATACCTGATTTATATGTATGTGAAAAGCAAAGATTGATTTATATTTGAAGTTCTTTCTGTTGGGTTATATAGCTAAAATTACCAGATTCTAAGATAACTACTGAAAAAAAATTTTAAGTTTATTTATTTATTCTGAGAGAGAGGGAGCACGAATGGGCAGGGGCAGAGAGAGAAGGAGAGAGAGAATCCCAAGCAGCCTCCGTGCACTGTCAGTGTAGAGCCTAATACAGGGCTTGATCTCTCAAACCCAGAGATCATTACCTGAGCTGAATCAAGAGTCTGCCATTTAACCAACCGAGCCGTTCGGGTCCCCCAAGATAACTACTGAAAAATTTTGATGAGAACAAGATTGCTGCTTTCACATTTATGCCTAGTTTTTATTTAGCACACAAATTCCAACTCTTGTTCCTATCATCCTAGCACTTATTGAATGGTTATTGGTTTCAAAGACAACTTTGTCAACTTAAGAGTTTCACAGGAGTGTAGAAGTACATTAATTTAAGTTTTAAATTTAAAGAAGGGAAACAACAAAGTAATTTCTTCATAGAGAGTTAACCATGTAGTGTGACCATCCTTGTATCAATAAAATTACCCAGTATAAAACACTGGAGAATAAATTAAAAAATTAAATACCAAACTTCTTCATTATTCTTCATTATTCTTCATTATTCAATATGTATACATAGTCTATTTAATAGTAATATAATTAAAAGGATAAATGATTCTGCCATTTCTGGATAATAATATTTTCCTTTTGGAGTTTAAATGATTCACTATTTGGAAATCTGTCTTCGGACACCCTATACTTGATACTGTTTTAAGACTTCAGTTGCTTTAACAACCTGGCCATATACCGAAGATATTTTCTTTCTTCATTTGTATCATATTAAAAGCAATTACTTTAACAACTGATTATAGTTATTGTATTATAGACAGTTTTCTGTAGTATTTGTTCCTTATTTTTCTGGCTAGCGTATACTTTCTCAATAGCTTTTTATTCATTCATTCAAAAAATTTATTGAGCTCCTACTATTTTCTAGGCAATGCTCTAGGCACCCAGGACACAAACAAACGAAACAGCCTCAAATTGCTCTCTTCATTAATCTTGCATTGTAGTAGGAGGCGAGACAATGAATAAATGAACAAGTACATCACTGGGTTATAAGTGCTATGGAAAAAATAAAAGGGAAGGTGTAGGGAGTGTGGTCACGGAGGAGGGTTATTGTTTTAAATAAGGGGATCATGGAAAGGCTCACTGAGTTGACATTTGAGCAGAGACCTAAAGGAAGTGAGAATTACTTGACTGTGCCCCTTCTTTTGCTTTGACTTCCTTGGAGGTAGAGCCAAATTTGAGGTTCGGGTTTAGTAATTGTGGTAACATATATTTCCCCAGTCTAGTTTCTCAGTTCTTTCTCACCCACCCCACCTTCCAGTTCTCTATTTTTTATTACTATTTCATTTGTTCGTACTGTAAGTAAATTCAAATTCTTTGTGGAAAGAAGAGAGGAAAAAGTAAATTATGGACTTACAAATTTCATCTCTTAAAAAGTAAATTTCCTAAGGTGTATCATATAATCACACCTTATAATGAATTTATTTAACATATTTGCTTTCTTCTTAATGCCTGGTTCAGTTCTTTTGAACTAAGGTTTGCATCACAATTTATTGGAAAAAGCTCAGATTTATAGTCAGAAGTCTCCTGCCTTCAAATCCTGGCTGCTCGTCTGATTCTAGGAAAGTCACTTGACGTCTAGAGTCCAACAACACCCACCTAATGATGTTTTTGTGAGGCTCAAAGGCTTGGAATATGTGTGTTTAATAAGCTTATTGAACGAATGGCTAATAAACAAATAAAGATGGGGCAGGGACTCCATTTAAAAATGGGCAGAAATCAAAACTACAGGGATTTTTTTTTTCTGAAGAGATTAAAAGTATTTTGCTAATAATTTTCTCTTGGCCAGGATGTGATTTAAAAAGTGAGAGCTGAATCATATAAAACCATATAAGCATTAATAAAATCGTTAGAGTACATGAAATCTTCAACAGGAGAGATGGTAGAATAAGATGAGAAGATGGCCTACACATAAGTCCCTGAGGAGTTCTAACATAAACTCAGAGGGAAATAAGCCAGCAAAAGTAGACCAAACGGGACAAAGGAGGTGAAGACATCTAGAATGACCAGCAGGCTTCTTGCTTGCACTTCTGTGTTGTGCCATTCTCTGAGGTAGGAGACCCTGGAGGAGGGCCAATTTTAGGACAGATGATTATGAGTTTGGTACAGAACATGTTGAGTTTGAGTTTCCTATAAGATATCTACATGGAAATGCTGAATATGCAGTTGAGCACACAAGTCTAGAAATCTGAAGAGTTGTCTGAGCTGAGAAGTAGTGCTCAGAAAAACAAAAAGAAACTATGAATCTGTTATAAAATTGCAAGTCATTTTAATTAGTAAGGGAGAGGGCAGCAGTTTTTTAATATGATTTGAGTACATATCCTTCCTTAAATATTAAATAGCTTAATGGCAGGGAGTACAGATGATTTATTTTGTGTACCCCACAGTACTTACTTTGCTCATGGTATGCATTCAATTCTTATTTATTGAATTAAACTAAATTGACTTAAGGGATTATTTTATAAAGCAGACTGTTCTGTGTGAGTCAAGGATTATGAATTATTGGAGTTGGAGTTAAGTAATCAAAGATTAGTGGTACTCAGGGAGGATGTGACACACACCAAGAACCAGAGTGTGGTTTCCTGAAAGTAAGCAGCTGTCAGTCTGGCAAATCAGTCAGGTCTGTGCAGGTTTGCCACAAGTAGGGCACAGCACATCTTGCATAAAATGCAGGTGCAAAACGTGCTGAGAGGAGAGGATCATAACTTTACAACATAACTATGGACTTCACGTCAGTGGGCAGAAAACTTGTAGTCCTTTTCACTATATCACCATTCAACTAAAATTAAAACAACTATTATACTTCATTATAAAATAAGGTGGCTTTATGTAGATATACTGTTTTTCAAAGTATTTCTTCCATGAGAAGTGTAATAAGCCCACATACTTGACCTTATTTACAAAACCAGATTCCTACAGATTCTTTAGTGCCATAAATAATGAAGGGCAGTCTTTTTCCTCCACTTCATCTAAATGGTTGATTGATAACTTAATGGGCATTTCATTTCAAAAGAATTGCACCACAGTGGTTAAATCAGAACTGCAAAGAGAAATATCATCCAAGTCACTGATTTGACAAAAAGCACAGTGTATAAAACAAGAAGCTATTATTGTACAAAACAATAAACAACTCCTAAGCATTGTTATATGAGTGGCATTTTCATAGCTTTTTTAAAAATTGTCATATTCATAAATACTGTTAACTTTGCTGTGAGACAAAATCTCATTATAGACCTTAGTAAGAAATTAATGATAAAGAGTTAACTTTATTTTTTTTATTTTTTTAATATTTATTTATTTTTTTTGAGAGACAAGATCGAGAGTGTTCAGGGTGGTATGGCCATAGACTATTTTTTTTTTGAGAGAGACAGAGACAGAATGCAAGTGGGTTGGGGCAGAGAGAGAGGGAGACACGGAATCTGAAACAGGCTCCAAGCTCTGAGCTGTCAGCATAGAGCCCAACGCAGCACTTGAACTCACAAGCTGTGAGATCATGACCTGAGCTGAAGTTGGATGCTCAACCGACTGAGCCACCCAAGCGCCCCATAAAGAGTTAACTTTAAAGGCAAATTAATTCTAACAAGGATGGTTTTTATATTTGCATAGTTCTATTAGACATAACTGCCATGTTTATCTCTTCAAATTTAATACGGAAAAGAATATAACAGCATAAGAAAGTAGAATTTCCAAATTTTCATAAAGTTATACTTTTATAGCCTAGGTACAAACTTAAAACTTCTATCCTAAATCTGATTTGTTTGTTCTTCTAATGTTCAATACTCGTTAGTTAACATATAGTGTAATATTAGTTTCAGGAGTAGAATTTAGTGATTTATCACTTACATATGACACCCAGTGCTCATCCCAACAAGTGCCCTCCTTAATGCCCATCACCCATTTAGCCCATCTCCCCACCCACCACCCCTCCATCAACACTCAGTTTTTTCTCTCTAGTTAAAGTCTCTTATGGTTTGCCTCCCTCTCTTTTTTTTTCTTTCCCCTATGTTCATCTGCTGTTTCTTAAATTCCACATATAAGTGAAATCGTATGGTATTTGTCCTTCTCTGACTTATTTCACTTAGCATAATACACTCTAATTCCACCCATGTCATTGCAAATGGCAAGATTTTATTCTTTTAAAATCTGATGTAAAAGAGGTATTCATGAAGTCATAAATATTGATGATTCTTTTAAGAATTGATGATTGCTTTCAAGCAACCAGAACATCAGCCTTCAGTGATAGAACTCGTCCTTTTAACAATCTGTCTTCATCTACTTGGTGCTTTAGATTCCGACTAGTGCCTCTAATTTTGTAGCATCTTTGCCTTTCTTGGTTTTGTTTTTAAAGAAAGTGTGACTTGCTTAATACATAAGGGTTACAATTCCAATCAGGATCTCTATTTTATTTCTTTTGTTTTATGAATAAAAAGGTGTATTATAGTATAAACCCACTTTTGTACTTAGATGTATGGGTGAGAGCATTTGGAATTATGAAAACAGGTTAACCTTAAAAAGAAATAGCAATACTTCTAACCTCTAAGGAAGGAGAAGTTAGATGAGTGGGAAAGATCTGGAACAATAAATATGAAGAATTAGATTAACAGCAAGAGGAGGCTGAAAAGATTTGAGAGTATGGAAGGAGCACTGGGGGAACACTGAAACAATGTGGTTTTATAACAAGGCATACCACAATTTTTACCATAACACTTAGCCAAGAAGGAACAGGGAAATTGGAGGTTACTGAAAGTCAGGCAGTGGAAGAGAACATGGGATTATGAATTCATAGTTGAAATGGTAGGCTGTGGGTTCTAAACTGCAAGGAGAAAATAAAATCCAAAAGGACTAAATCTGTAACCCAGAGGCTTTTACAATTTATAATTGCTTCTTTCTTAATATTTGTTTTCACGTATTTGTTTATCACCGTATGATACCGTTGTTGGTGTTTTGCAACTGTGAGACTCCTGCCCTTAAAAGAAAGTAGCAACATCTTTAAAAAAAAAAAAAAAAAAAGTCTTTCTTCTGAGAGGCTGAGTGGGATAGTAGAGTGGATTGAGTGAAACAGAATTCCAGCATTTTGAGGTAAAGGGAGGCTTTTCAGTCTCAAATCCCTCTGAAACTGACTCCCACCTTATTTCTGTCATTGTTCTTCCTTCATTTTTGTCTCTTCATAATTATATTCATGCAAAAATTATGTTATTTATAAGTGATAATTAGAGTACATTCTACTACGTTAGAAGTTCGTTGTTCATTCTACTAAGATAAGATGATTGCAGGGGGGAATAAAACGTGGTTATTTTCTGTCCCAAACTGAGTATAGTTAGAAAAATGAAACCCAAAAAATCTTCCTCTAAAGTATTCTATGTGTTTAGTCTTTATGCCAGTTTATGCTGCTTTTCTTTTATATGGGGTAGGGGCACTGATGGAATTAAGAATTAGAGATTGGTTTGGCATTTATTTTTTTTAAAAAAAACACAAATTTTAAATCCTGGTCAAATAGTAAGTATCACACTTGAAACCAGGTGTTATACTGTAGAGTGAGCCAAAGGTAAACATCACAAAACCATTTTTAAATAATTTAACATTTTTGCTGAATGTAAATGAATCCAGACAAGTGTAACTGTTTGAATCGCTGTTAAAAATTGGTATATTAAGACAAATAGAATGCGAATAATTACAAGATTGGTTTTGTATTTATTAAAAAAAGCATATAGTGCAGAGCTTTAGAACACGGGCTTCAGAGCAGAATGCGCAAATGTATGTCTTCACTCCACCAGTTACTAGGTAATATTGATGAAATCACATAATCTTTCTTCCTCAGTTTCCTCTGTTTTGAAGATCAAAGTACTTTAAAATACTGCACAGCACATAATATTCGGTAAATGTTAAGATTTTTTAAATTAATAAGTATGTTGTAAAATTCATTAAAAACTTCACTTGAACATTATTCAGTTGTTGTTTATAGGTCTTTTATTTGTCTACATAAGGCATCCCTACATAGGGCCACCCTTTGAGATGAAGAGGAATAAAAAGCAACAATGAGTCGTTGCAGGTGATTAAATGCTGAAGTAAAGATGTTTTTCATAACCACAGAATCAGTTTATACCACGTCAGTGCTATACACAACTATTGTATTATATAACAAGACAAAAGCAATTAAACACACCATGTCATTTTTTTTCAAACTATATTTGAAAGCAGTGTCTTTATAATTGTTTTTGTTGTTGGTTTTGGTTTTATGCCAACTCTGATTTAATTTTTTTTTTTACCAAATTAACCTTTTTTGAACTAAATGCCAAACATTTTGCCACTCTTTTTTTTTTTAATTTGCATCCACATTATTTAGTATATAGTGCAAAAATGACTTCAGGAGTAGATTTCTTAATGCCCCTTACCCATTTAGATCATCCCCTCTTCCACAATCCCTCCAACAACCCTCTGTTTGTTCTCCATATTTAAGAGTCTCTTATGTTTTGTTTCCCCCACCCCATTTTTATATTATTTTTGCTTCCCTTCCCTTGTGTTCCTCTGTTCTGTGTCTTAAAGTCCTCATATGAGTGAAGCCATATGATATTTGTCTTTCTCTGACTAATTTTGCTTAGCATAATACCCTCCAGTTCCACCCATGTAGTTGCAAATGGCAAGATTTCATTCTTTTTGATTGCCAAGCAATACTCCATTGTATACATATATACCACATCTTCTTTATCCATTCATCCATCGATGGACATTTGGGCTCTTTCCATACTTTGGCTATTGTTGATAGTGCTGCTATAAACATTAGGGTGCATGTGCCCCTTCGAAACAGCATACCTGTATCCCTTGGATAAATACCTAGTAGTGCAATTACTAGGTCATAGGGTAGTTCTATTTTTAATTTTTTGAGGAACCTCCACACTGTCTTCCAGAGTGGCTGCACCAGCTTGCATTCCCACCAGTAGTGCAAAAAAGATCCTCTTTCTCTGCATCCTCGCCAACATCTGTTGTTGCCTGAGTTGTTAATGTTAGCCGTTCTGACAGGTGTGAGGTGGTATCTCATTGTGGTTTTGATTTGTATTTCCCTGATGAGTGATGTTGAGCATTTTTTCATGTGTTGGTTGGCCATCTGGATGTCTTCTTTGGAGAAGTGTCTATTCATGTCTTTTGCCCATTTCTTCACTGGATTATTTGTGGTTTTGGGTGTCGAGTTTGATAAGTCCTTTATAGAGTTTGGATACTAACCCTTTTTCTGATCTGTCCTTTGCAAATATCTTCTCCCATTCCGTCAGTTGCCTTTTAGTTTTGCTGAATGTTTCCTTCACTGTGCAGAAAGAAGCTTTTTTATTTTGATGTTTCCCTTGCCTCTGGAGACATGTTGAATAAGAAGTTGCTGTGGGCAAGATCAAAGAGGTTTTTGCCTGCTTTCTCCTCAAGGATTTTGAAGGCTTCCTGTCTTACATTGAGGTCTTTCATCCATTTTGACTTTATTTTTGTGTCTGGTGTAACAAAGTGGTCCAGGTTCATTTTTCTGCATGTCGCTGTCCAGTTTTCCCAGCACCACTTGCTGAAGAGACTGTCTTTATTCCATTGGATATTCTTTCCTGCTTTGTCAAAGATTAGTTGGCCATATGTTTGTGGGCCATTTGTGGGTTCTCTATTCTGTTCCACTGATCTGAGAGTCTGTTTTTGTGCCAGTACCATACTGTATTGATGATCACAGCTTTATTGTACAGCTTGAAGTCCGTGATTGTGATGCCTCCTGCTTTGGTTTTCATTTTCAAGATAGCTTTGGCTATTTGGGGTCTTTTCTGGTTCCATACAAATTTTAGGATTGTTTGTTCTAGCTCTGTGAAGAACGCTGTTGTTATTTTGATAGGGATTGCATTGAATATGTAGATTGCTTCGGGTAGTACTGACATTTTGACAATCTTTGTTCTTCCTACTCAGGAGCATGGAATATTTTTCCATTTTTTTTGTGTCTTCTTCAATTTCAACATTTTGCCACTCTTAAACATATCATATTTTGCCTTAAATATACTTGTTTTTATATAAATGTCTACCTCCTTACTAAACTTTTAGCTTCTTAAAGATATAGTCTTATTTATCTAATACATTACAGGCATCAGAAACATGTTTGTTGAATTGGATTGGTTCCATAAATAAAAGTGTTTTTACAAAAAAAAATAATTATAAATGTTATATTGAATATATATGATAACTTAAGTTTTACTCTTATATGTATTTGGTATGTTGTCTTCTTTGCTTATGATTTTCTGCCAGGAATTTAATATGGGGAGTAGGAAGAAGGTGATTATTTTAATGCTCAGAGTATTCTTGATTTACTTTTCACATTTCTACATCTTTTACAAACTTTTCCAGGAGCTTATAAATACTAATAAAAAAAGTATTTTAATTATGCTAAAATTACTTTTAAAAACAGATTTGGGTATGACATTTAATATATTGATAACAACTAAGGGAAAAACAGAACTATTCTGAGATTTGAAAATCTGGTTAATTTTCCTAAGGCTTAATTTAAAAAATGAGTTAAGTCAACTAAAGTACTTGCTAGACTCTCCTAAACAACAACAAAAAAAACAAAAAAAAAAAAAAAAAGAAACGAAAGTTGCCTCTTTAATGTTGGGTGTGAAAGGAACTGAGAAAGGGGGGAAAAAGAAACTCATTGTTTTTTTTATTTAAACTTTAAATATAACTAAAAAAAAACTTTTCTTAGTGTTAGTAGAAGAACTATTTGATGAAATAGATCCTCAAAAGTTGAGCTTTTATACTCAGAATTTGACATGACAGGACATATGAAAAATAATAAACACTCTTCAAAGGCTTAAGGTCCCAGGACTGATTCAAAAAAAATAGCTATCCACCATTCAGGATCATCCAATTCACTGTTACAGGAATTGTACCTCATTTCATCATCAAAAATAATTAATGTCCAGAAACAACCAAGGCAGAACTTCCAAAACAATGAAGTAAGGAACTCAGGAGGCTTTTCTACCAGCAAAACAACAATTTAACTGATGAAAATTACTTAAAAACTGCAATCATTCAGTCTTTGGGAGTTATTCTAAGTGTATACAGCAAACCAAGAAACATTCATTAGGGAAAATCTACTAAATATCAGAACAGTGAGTTTTTGTGGCATTTGAGCCACAACCCAATCCATTACCTCTCTCTCGTTGCCTCCCCCTCACAGTGTTGTGTTATAGAAGCTACAACCCAAGCATGTGTAGCCAAAAAGCCAACAAGAAGATGAAGTTTCCTCTCTCCCTAACTCCTAGCCTAGAGCTGCAGTTTGATCACGAAGGAGTAGGCCTCTGGTGTTTCTCATCCCCATCCACCCACCCCCACCACCTCCATGTTTTAGGAATTCTGTTCCACATGGGCATGGCTGAGAAGACCACTCCCCTTTTCCCCAACCAGCCCCTACTCTAGCAGAGCAAGCTGAGAATACTGCAGCCCAATTGCCCTGCCCTAACTCACCATGGGGTAGAGGTTCCACACAAAGTAGGGCAAGCCAAGACCAGAGCTGCTCCCCACTTCCATGCCAACTTATAGAGCAGGGTTGTAACTGGGAAAAGAGGGTCTGTGTCCCCAGTTCTAGTGCATTGGTGCAGGTGTTCTACCCGGGGGTAAAGGCAGATCATAAGAGTAAAGAGCTCCATAGATCTGAGTAAGAGGACTCTTTGTAAGAAGAAGTGTAGAATTCATGCATGATGGTGTACAATACAGATCTTGATGAAGAGAAATTAAGAGGAGGCTGGTAACCCCATAATGCATCAAAACAACAGAGCAGCCAAAAGTTTTAAAGAAAGAACCAGTGAAAGAGTCAGCCAAGAAGAGCCCTCCTGGCATCATAATCAACTGTGTGATCAGGAACGTAGTGTGCATGTGCAAGGCTACACCCACTTAGGAGCAATCAGAGCAGGATGTGGGGCAGACTTGAAAGCATTCCCCAAGTTGCACACAGACCCATCAACACAGGGCAAAAGCCTCAGAAGAACAAGGGGCTTCAACACAACCTGTGATCAAACACTTATTGAACAATAATAAGCTACTCTGACTCAGGGGTAACTCCTAGGAAGCAAGCCTCCTATGATATCGCAGATATTCCTGGCAGTCTGGAGAACTGTGCAGATGCCCAAGGCTGGGTCATCTTAGGAGCAGAGTGGGAACTTCCAAACTACTAGCCCTGCCTGAATGTGGGGCAAACAAGTAAAATCCCTGAACTAGAATAGCAATGTCCAAGCTACAGATACAGCCAGTAGTAGAGAGTAAAAATCAACTGGCAAAGGAGGCTTAAGTGCAACTTTAACCAATAATTCGCTTATGCTAACCCAAGAGCAACCCCTAAATAATGAGTGAGAAAATATGGTGGGAAAATATAAGTAGGAAAATCAGAGGCTGCACATTGCAGGGGAAAAGACTTTGCAAAATTAGTTCAGCCAAGTCACTAAGCAAATAAACAATCAAGCAAACAACAGCAGTGATACTGATAGTGATACTGATGCTACAACAAATAGTTGTAGTTGAGACATGGAAATAAATAGAAAGGTATGACCCATAAACAGGGGAAAAATAGGAAATAGAAAATGCCTTTTATGGGTCCCAGATGATGTATTTAGCAGACAAAGACTCCAAAGCAATATTATAAATGCATTCAAAGAACCAAAGGAAACCATGCCTAAAGAATGAAAGTATAATGACAGTGTCTCATCATATAGAGAATATTAAGAGAATTTTTTTAATTAAATGGAAATTCTGGAGTTGAAAAGTATAATAAACCAAATGAAAATTATTTGAACTGGAAGAAGATAAAAATCAGTGAATTTGAAGATAGATCAATAGATATTATACAAGCTGAAGAACAGAAAGAAAAAGCAATTAAAAAAATGAGCACAGCTTAAGAGAATTGGAGAACATGATTAAGCACACCAGATAATATAGGTAATGGGAATAACAAGGAGAGGAGAGCAAAAGAGATAGCAAAAATATTCTAAGATACAATAGCCACAAATTTCTCAAATTAATGAAAAACATTAAGCTACACATCCAAGAAATTCAATAAAGTCCAAGTAGAATAAACACAAAGCAGCCCACATCCAGACATATCATGATCGAAATGTTGAAAGACAAAAAGAAAAAGAAGATCTTGAAAGAAATAAGGGAAAATAACTCATCACAATGGAACCCCAGTAAGATTAATAGTTGACTTCTCATCAGAAATATTGGAGAACAGAAGGCAATAGGGCAACACAAAGCGCAGAAAGTAAAAACCTGTCAATGAACAATCTTATATCCAGCAAAACTATCTTTCAGAAATGAAGGTGAAATACATTCCCAAATAAACAAAAACTGAGAATTTTTTGCCAGAAGATCTGTCTTAAAAGAACTATCAGAGGAAGTTATGAGGATGAAAGCATGTAAACCAGAGAATACTATGAATCCACACACACATAAAAACAAAGAGCACTCGTAAAGGTAATTATGTAGATAATCCCAAAAGATAGTATAATTGCATATATCTTCTCAACTGATTTAAAAAGAATTGCAAAGAACACTATGTACATAATTGTATTGTTGAGCCTAAAACATACTGAAATGTAGTACACTTGACAATATCAGTGCGAGAGGCAGTTGTATTGTTGTGAGGTCTTGTATTGGAGTGAGGAAATGACACTAAATAGGAATTCAAATCCACAGGAAGAAATGAAGAGAACCAGAAGGGAAAGAGGTTGAGAAGACAGATTATATACCAGCCAAAGAACAAGAGATATTAGAAAAAATATAAATGTTTGTTCTTTTATCTTCTTTTTAGACATGTCCTCACAATTGCTTATGACTAGCAACTGGTCCCTTTTCCATGCTTACAAAAGTTCACTTACAAAGACAAAGGGCAAGATTTATAATAAAAGTTAAGGCATGTTCGTGTGTGTGTGTGTGTGTGTGTTGTAGGGAGGGAGCATACAAGCTAAAATAAGCCTCTTGAACCATTACAGTACATAATCTTGCCAGGTGCTATGATTAATGCAATAAGGAAAACATTATTCTGGGATTTAATGTTTTAATTAATTAATAAGGTACTATTTATTAGTGTTCCTTGCATATTGATTTCCCTGGCATGCAGTAATTGGGATATTTACTATTATTTGTTTGGTTACATCTTCCCTACTTTCAATATTCATACATCAATGCTCATGGAGAGGAAGTCTCCTCCATTTAAGATGCTATCTTTGTTCTAGTCCCCAAATTTTCTGTCTTATTAAAAAAATTTGGGTTTTGGCTTTATAAATCTCAACTCATACCTTATGGCTAAGCTATAGAAAATCTTTTACATACTGAGTTTTAAAATGGGGATGGTGTTACCTAACTGGTATGGTGCCATAGTTCTGGAATCAGTCTAAAATTTAATCTTGGTTTTTCCATATACTATCTATGTATTATGTATCTCTAGTTGAGTGAGTGGTCTCAAACACATCATAATACACCTACTTCATAGGGTTATTTTTCATTTTAAATGGAAATACATAGGAAACAAGCATAGCAGATGTTTAACACAATGTTTATTACCTTAAGGCTTAAATGTGAGTGGGGAGGATGCAGAGAACAGAGGTTTGTGACCACAATAGAATTTATTTTAGAGGACAGTTAGAAAGTAGGATGAATTAGTACAGTGGTTACATATTATACCTCGTAAAATCTTGTAATCTAGGTGGAAGTGCCTAAAATATGGCAGGCACTGAAAATATAAAAGTTAAGAGGGAAAAACATGATTTTTGCTGTTCTGCTACTTACACACCATTGAGGAAGATAAACATGAATTAGATTATCACACAAACAAAACACAAAATTCATCTGATGTAAGGATAGCTATGTGGTATGATAAGAACATTTAATAAGGAGATTTTTCTAGCAGAGAGGCCCAAACAGACTTTCTTGAGAGCTGAAGAATAAAATAGGAATTAATAGACGAAAAGAAGAAGATAGAACATACTGGGCAGAGGAAATAACTTTTAAAAGCTTTCAGTCAAGAAAAGCAAGGGAGTATGAGAGACTCAAATTAGGACAGGGAAAGGAAAGTAAAGAAAGTGAAAGAGGGAACAAAGTATAAGATGAGGCTAAGTGAGAAAAGCTAGTAGAATCATGTAGGAAGAATTAGGTAGATTAAAGAGATATTTAGGATTTAGACATAAAAATCAACAGGACATACTGATGAATTGGATGTAGGAAATGAGGAAAGAATTTTTGCAGATCATTCCTAGGTTTCTGGCTTGTAGAAATTAAGGATGGATATCATTCCTGACAGTCTATCTGTTCAATGAATGAAGACCACTTTTGAGGAGGAAAATCATGGGTTTGGCCTTGTATGTGTTAAGTGTTGAAATATATTCAAGGTATTCAAGTGTAAATGTCAAGAAGGTAGTTGAATATATGGCTGTAATGTGCTAAATAATTGACTTATTGGTAGTAAATGTAACTGTAAGATTTGGGTGAGCTTATTTAGGAAATAAAATGTTCAATGAAGAAAGATGAGGGCTTAGGACCAGAGGTTGAGGACCAATAGCTGGGTTGAGGATGGTGAACTTACAAAGGAGACTGAGAAGGTATAGCCAGAGAGATTAAAGTAGAACCAGGAGAATGTGATGTCCTAAAATGGAAAAGAAGAGAAAAAAGGGTCATTGTGAAGTCTACTTAGGAGTGGAATAAATGAGAGCTGAAAAATGTCTAATTTATTGGTAAGAGTTTATTGGCAACCTTTTCAAGAGCTGTTTTGGTGGTGTAATGGGGACAGAAGCCAGATTGGAATAGGTTGAGATGTGAATGGATGGAGTAATTCTCCAGGGATCTCTTGTACTAAGAGCTTTTGTTTAGGATTGTTTTTTCAAGGATAGTTGTTGTTAAGTAAATAGACTTGGAAGATAGGGATACTGTCTCCTTCTGGAACAGAAAGCAAATTTGTTTGCTGTCCAGTATAATAAAGATAATATCTCCCTCTGGGACAAAGGTTAGACAGGTTTGCCTATAGCCCAAAATAAAAGATGAGAATTCTCAAAGTTCAGAGTTCCTCAGCTGTGATACAAACCCATTGCCTGCAGCATCTACCTGTGCCCCTCTGTATCACCCTATGGGACTTAGGAGGAAAGGGGAACCAGCATCAACATGAAACTCATGCTGCTTCCTGTGGCCTGAAAAATAAAGTCCTTGTCTCTAACCTAAGAGTCTTATGTCTTCTACCAGCATCCATGAAACTGTGATAGGCTAATGTGTTAACCTGTAGGCAGGATAAAATGTCAGTCTCTTATAGTTCTTGACAACCATGAAAAAATGGGAATAAGCCAAGTGAATTGTTTCAAATAGTTGGGCTATGAAAGAGACAAGGCAGAACTAATAGGGGGTGTGGCATGGAGGGAGTCTTTTATTAAGGGGTTAAGATCTAAGCATATACAAATAGTAATGAGGAGCCCTTGAAAGGGAGAGATTGAATATATATGAGACAAAGGATAATGGAAGAGGGATAATCTAGGCTAGGAAAAGATCCTACACATAGGTAAGAGGAATTAGACATAGAAAAAGGAACACTTCCTCATTTCTTTATGAGTAACAAAAGAGAATGGAGAAAGAGGGACATAAACTGAAGTGGCTGTTACATTTAGTATCACAAAGTTAAGGAAGCTCTTTTCTGACTACTTCTCTTTTCCCTGAGAAGTAGGTAGTCAGATAAAATGCTAGAGGAGGGGAATAGAAAAAGAGAGGAGCAGGAGATTTGAAAGAAAGAGGAGGTTTGAAATAGTCTATGGGGAGAGCAGAAAAAAATGAGCTGAGCAGAGAAATGAAGTAGGAGTTCAGGGTATTTTAAGATCTTATTAGGGGCTAATGGTCATAAACTAGTGGTACCAGTATACCCAATAGTATGACTTTCTCTAGCATCCTCAGGTACAGGCAGAGAAAATTGTTAAGCTCCTCTAAAATTAAGATTTTGCCCAATGAGACAATGAAGTTTAAAATGTTATTGAAATTCTGGGCCATAGCACTCAAGCTGAATGAGGATAGAGAAGAAAGGAACAGGCTTAGCTAGTGGATTGAGAGAATTTGTACATCAGTGGACTACAAGCCCAGTGTAGTTGGAAAGAGTCACTGGGAGTAGTTGAATAAACAAGTTGAAAGGGGAAGAAGTTGTGGCAAGAAGATTTAGGAGTTGTATTCATTCATTCACTAGTTCTTTCATCCGTTCAGTAAGCCTCAATTCACATAACAGTATGTGCTATCTAAAAATTATTTTCCTCTTGCTTGGTATGCCTCTTGAGATGTGTAAATTTACCTGCCTAGGTATGATTTCCTTGGGTTTACATTATTGAGACTGATACTTCTTGACAGCTAGGGAAGGCCAACCAAAAGTAGCAAGGAGAAATCAGCATTTTAGTTTTTATACTATGTTCTCTGAATGCAGTAAATAACCATTTATCCACTTGTTCTTATGGTAGTTTTTAAAAACAATACTTGGAAAATTATATCTAAAAATTTCTACTTGGATAACCACCATTAATTGCTGTTTTTAACATTATTAATACATTTGTCATGTTAGTTATTGCTAGTAACAGTAAATCCAAGTTTAATGAGGAAATGGCTGAGTACTATAAAAAAGAATACAAGCTTTAGAAGTAACTATCAATACTTACTGTAAAAAAATGGATATCAAATGCCATAATGAATGTAAAGTGCTTAACACAATATTTAGCATATAGTACACATTCAATTAATAGTGTCTATTATTTTTATCATGGTCATCATCATTATCATCATCATCTATGTTCAAAATTCTTGATTCCAAGTGCAAAAATTTCAACTTCTACTGGATTTTGCAAAATAGGAATTTATTGGCTCATGTAATTAAAAAGACCAAAGGTAGATGCACTAGCTGTATTCAAGTATTGAAACTATATTGACAATATCATTTCCTGGCTTTACTTTATATTGGCTTCATTTATAGAAAGTTTTCCCCTCATGAGAATAAGATGCCCTATATCTTATCAGCTAACCAATAGCGGTGAAAGAAAAAGTGTCTCTTTTTTAATAGTTGCAGCAATGGGGTGCCTGGGTGGCTCAGTTGGTTGGTTATCCTGCTTCAGCTCAGGTCATGATCTCACAGCTCGTGAGTTCGAGCCCCACGTCAGGCTCTGTGCTGACAGCTCAGAGCCTGGAGCCTGCTTCGGATTCTGTGTCTCCCGCTCTCTCTCTCTCTCCCCTCCTCTGCTCATGCGCTCTCTGTGTGTGGGTCAAAAATAAATAAACATTAAAAAAATAGTTGCGGCAAAAGTCTTAGAGTTGTTCCATTGGCCTATCATTGATTACATGTTTATCCCTTAACTAATCATATGTCCAAGGAAATGGAATATTCTGATTGGTCTGCCTAGACCTGGGGAATGGGGACATCTTCAACCAAACACAGGGACTAAGAGTGGATTGGGGATGGTTTTTCCATAGTTAAGTCAAGGTACTGCTACCAGAAAAAAAGATGTAATAAATACCAAACAGGCAAAATAGCAGATTTCCAATCCTGCACATGTAATCCCGTGCAGTAATACAAATGTAATACTTCAAACAGGAAAAGAGTTGAAAGTGAATTTTAAATTGTCACCCACTCAGCAAAAGCCTGTTTATAGAATGTAGCCTGTGTGCTTCTTAAAGTGAATAAACCGAGGTCCTGCCATACTAATATGCACAGATTGTTCCATAAGTAAGGATGTCCATAGAAAACATCCCACCTCAACTTCTATATAATTAAATTGTCAAAACATTTGAAGAAAAATACAACTGAATTTAATTATCATGAGAAAGATGATCACTAAGCTGTTAATTATCTCCAGCAACATGGTACAATAGAAAGAGAAGTAAACATCACAAAATATAAATCTACCAAAAATATAATAATAATAATAATAATAATAATAATAATAATGCATATTGAATGATTAGTGTGTGTATTCTAAAAGCTTTTTATCCATTTCTTCATTTTATTACCGATTCTATAAGGTAAGTATTATGTTCCTTTTATACATGGGGAAACTGAGGGTCAGTGATTAAATAATTTGCCTTGAATGTGTGCAAAGCAACATATGAGTCTGTTCTATTTGCTTCCAAAGCCTGTATTATTGTTAGTAGCCTGATGACTTAACCTCATATTCCTTCTTTCTAAAGTAGGGGATTTCGATTTATTTATCTTTAAGGATACTTACCTCTTAAAACTCCCATGATTTGGGGCACCTAGGTGGCTCAATTGGTTGAGTGACTGACTCTTGCTTTCAGCTCAGCTCATGAACTTACAGTTCGTGGGTTCGAGCCCTGTGTGGGGCTCTGCACTGCCAGGGCAGGGCCTGCTTGGAATTCTTTCTCCCTCTCTCTCTGCCCCTCCCCAGCTCATGCTTCCTCTCTCCCTCTCAAAATAAATAAATTAACTTAAAAATATCCTATGATTATGTAAAGGTTCACCTTTAATTTCCCATCATTAATTTTGTGTATCTTTTAAGAAGGTCTTGAAACAATTTTATCACCTCATTATTTTTTTTAAGTTTATTTATTTTTGAGAGAGAGAGCACGCGCGCACTCAAAAAAGCGGGGAGGGATAGAGAGAAGGAGAGACAGAATCCCAAGCAGGCTGCACACTGTCAGCGCAGAGCCTGTTGTGGGGCTCAAAGCCACGAACCGTGAGATCATGACCTGAACCAAGATCAAGAATTGGACACTTAACCAGGTACGCCACTGGGGCGCCCCAACCTTTTTATTTTAATGTAAATCTTAAATCATAAAAAATAATGACTATTTTGGTATAAAAAAAAAAAACACTTCAGTGTGCATGCATATCATAGTACTATTGTACAATCATGAAGGAAACTGCGCTTTTGCCAAATCTTTCATCAGGACCTCACATACAAAGAAAAAATATGCCAAATACACAAAGTGACTAATGTTAGAAGAGAGGGAAAAGCACCGCCTGAATTTCTGCACTGGTGTACCATTTTATGTATGGAGTGTTTTGTTTGGTTGATTTTTGTGTTTTGTTGTTGCTGTTGTTGCCTTATTGCAGTTCTGCCAAGTATATCTCTGCATTCTTGCTTGGACTCTTTTTCCACATTTGTTTTTTTGCTTGTTTTCTTTAGCCAAGACAGCAGAAGAGATGATTTATTGTACATGTGTTACATTCAGCCACAAATGAAAACAGAATTAGTCCCGAAAGTCACAGACAGGTCCAGGGCAAAGAACAAAAACGGACTGTTTTGATATGAGCGAGGCAGGTCTCTCTAACGTGGCCATTACAATCAAGGGCATGCATGGTCTAGATCCATTGAATCAAGCTCTAGAAAGTAGGCATGTAGTCCAACAATTGGTTCCAAGGTCTCTGGCCTCTAGCTTTCCTTATTTCTGCTCCTGTGACTCCGTGGGACCACAGGATAGTGGTTTACTTGGACCTCTGCCTCATCTTTCTCCTTTTACGCTTCAGCCTGTGCATTCGCTTCTTCCTCCACTTGGCTCTCACAGCATGGAGGTTTCCGAGAAGATCGTGCTAAGGCCGAGAGGTTTGTTTCCACATTTGAGTCTGAATTCTAGTCAATACTGAAAAAGCCATGAAAAATCCACTTAGCTGTTGCAAATAGCTTTGTCTTGTTTAAATTTTTATGTAAGATAAAAATAAAAATTTGAGTAGTTTTTTTGCTTGGTAAACTCACTGTAAACTGAGAAAAGATGTAAAGCAAAAAGAGATGCTGGTGTTCCTTTCAGTTTGTTAAATGTACTCATTCTGTGAAAAATGAAAACGTGTTACATGGTTTTTCTTTTTTCAGACTTCAAATATGTAAAATTTCTCTGCCAAATAAGCAGCATTAGACAGATGCTAGCTATCAATAATATAATAATAACTAGAAGGAGTGTAGTATAGGGATTCATGGTGAGGGAATATAGTATAGTTAATAATTAATTACTCTTAATGGAGTAAGAGTGTCTGGATTCATATCACAGCTCCTTCATTCACTAAGAATAAGTCAATGACCAGACATTTAATACCTGTGAAATTTAGTTTCCTTATCTGCAAATGAGGGAAAATAATAATGCCTCCACAGTTTGTAGAAAGATCAAACAAGATAATGCTTGTAAAGCACAGTGCCTGGCACACAGTAGGCACTTAGTGTGAGCTTTTCTATACCATTAATAATACTGCCACTACTACTATTACTCTGAAAATTATAAGCATGTGAGAGGGAGTCAAGGACTCAAGAACTCATCTGTTTATATTACTCTCTACTATTAAAATACAATGGTTTGGCTAGCAGCTACTATATCTTGTAATCTAGTCTAGAATTTATTTATAAATATTTGAACAAATTCACAACTGTACTCATGGAGGAATAAAATATTTGATGTTACATGTAAGTTTTGTTTATTTTGTGTGGGTATTTTCTAATATTTTGTTATAAAATATTTCTATGGTTAATTCAACAAATATTTATTATTAATAGGCCAGTCACAATACAATATACTAAATACTAATGTAAAAATTTATAAGACATGGCCTTTCCCTTCCTATCAAAGCTAGTGACAGGAAATGGATATACAAAGAAATAATTTTATAATAAAATATTGTGGTAGGCAGAATAATGCCTCCCCAAAGATGTCCATATCTTAATCCTTAGAATTTGTGAATATGATAACTCACATGGCAAAAGAGATTCTGCAGGTGTGATTAAATTTAAGGACCTTGAGATGGGGAGATTATTCTGGATTGTCCCATTGGGCTCGACCTGATCACATGGGTCCTTAAAAGCAGAGAACCTTTCCCTACTGAGATCAGAGAGAAAAGTTAACTACAGAAGAATGGTCAGAAAAACTGCAACATTGCTAGTTTTGAAGATGCAGGAAGGGGGTCGAAGCCAAGGAATATGGATAGCCTTTAGGAGCTGGTAAAGGTAGGCAACTAGATTCTCTCCTAGAACCTCTAGAAAGAAATGCAGTCCTGCTGAGATTAAACTACAGAACTATAAGTTGATAAGTTTTTGTTGTTTTAAGCCACTAAGTTTATAGCAATTTCTTTTATATATATATATATATATATATATATATATATATATATATATATACTTATTTATTATTTATTTATTTCATATATATATTTCTTTTATATTTATTTTATATATATATATACTTATTTATTATTTATTTATTTCATATATATATTTCTTTTATATTTATTTTTTTATTTTTTTATTTTTTATTTATTTTCTGTGAGACAGAGCACAAGCAGGGGAGGGGCAGATAGAGAAGGAGGCACAGAATCTGAAGCAGGGCAGGCTCCAAGCTCCAAGCAAGTGTTCAGCACAGAGCCCGATGTGGGGCTAGAATCCACGAACCATGAGATCATGACCTGAGCTGTCACTTAGCCGACTGAGCCAGCCAGGCGCCCCTACAGTAATTTCTTATAGCAGCAATAGAAAACTAATACAAACACAATAAATTGTTTTTATTTAAGGATTATATGTGAACAAATAGAAAATAGAATCATTTTCCAAATTTGTGTCAGAAGAGCTAAGGAGATATTTCCAAGAATACCTACAAAAGTCATTGTTCCAAAGTGGATCACATGCGCTTTCCAAAGCCAGCTTATGGTAGAGGGAAGTTTATTACTCTTAGATTTATTATCACTGGAGCTGTAGGTGGGGTATGCCTCACCTGAGGAATACGGGCTGGAATAAGGTTCTAAGAAGAAAGAAGAAAGAGGATGCTTAATAATATTCAAAACAGAAATACTAACCTATTTAAATCTATACTATACTATAGTACTATAGTACTATATAGTACTATAGTACTATACTATACTAACCATTAAAATCTATACATTGCTTTGAAATTAATATAATAAAAATAATTTGGAAAATAAAGATCATCTTTTATTTGTCAAGAAGTGAGAAAGGTAGAAAATCTATCAAGATATTGCTCTAATGCTTGCCAGACACATGATCAATTTTCTCCATTTATTCAACAAATATGTATTGAGCTCCTTCTATATGCTGCTATTCCCAAGACAGCCCCTGCTGTATACTAATATTAGAGGATATCTATCAATGGCCAACAAAAAACAGATATTGCCCCTATCTTCATGCACAGTGATAGAGACATTCATCAAATAATCACACACACACATTTACACTGATTCAGAATACATTGAAGGAACATTATATAGTGCTATGAGACTGAGTTGAAGCTTAAGCTGAGACTAAATGAAGAGCAGGCATTAACTGAGCAAAGAAGGGAGGGAAGAGTGTGGTAGGCAGAGAAAACAGCAAGTACAAATACGTGGCAGGCAAAAGCACAGCCTGTTTAGGGGCGCCTAGGTAGCTCAGTTGATGAAGCGTCTGACTTCGGCTCAGGTCATGATCTCATAGTTCATGGGTTCAAGCCCCACATCGGGCTCTGTACTGACAGCTCAGAGCCTGGAGCCTGCTTCAGATTCTGTGTCTCCATCTCTCTCTGCCCCTCCCCTGCTCACACTCTATCTCTCTCTCAAAAAATAAACATTAAAAAAAAAAAAAAGCATAGCCTGTTCAAGAAGTTAAAGACCCATGTGGCTGAAACAGAGAAAGACAAAAGGAGGCTGATGACAGGACGAGGCCAGAGACCCAAAGAGAAGCCAGACTAAGCAGGGCCTCATAGATCATGTTAAAAAGTCTGGTCTTTATCCTAAAAGCAGGGGGGGGGGGGGGGGGTGGTGATTGTATTTGCCATTTAAAAGGATCACTTTGGCTGTGGTGTGGTAAATAGCTTATAGGGGAGCTAAAGAATATGTGCAAGAGCAGTTAGGAAACTTGGAATAGTCAAGGCAAGAGATTTTAGTAGATTATTTTGGGATTACAGCAGCAGATGGAATAGCAATATATACAATAAGGAAGTATTTAGAAGGTAAAATAAAAAGGGTATATGTTGATGAGCTTGCTGTAGGGGGGAGGACGAGGGAGGAGTCATGAATGCCTCAGGTTTCTCACAAATCATCCAGACAGTGTAAGTTCTATTGTAAATAAGAATTTGTAAAAATTACTGAATTGAATTTACTTTTGATATCTGTATGAAACAGACCAGAAAAAGCAAAATTCTGTTCCTTGTTGTGGTGGTTTTGTAACCTTACATGTATTTCATTGTATCTACCATATCCACTACTCAAATCATAATATATTTCTTTCTTCATACAATTTTCCTAATTTTAATGTATCGTAGTAATTCTATGTAACTAACCCAACTTACCAGTTTTGTAAGCTTAAAAAAAAATCATTAAATCTGCTAATTGATGGAAAGAAGGGAGAGATCAAACTAATCAATTATAACCATGCAGGTCTTTATCTCAACTACTGAATCTACAGTGGAGTACTGATGGCAACTCCTACTTGACCTCAGGAACCAACTGTTAAATTCTCAGGAACGTTGTAAGCTAGCTGTTAAGGAGCTTGAAAGTGAGCGCAGCAGGAGCACTAGCTACAGAAACTGGAAAACACTACACAACTGGCAAACAATTCAAATTAGAAATCCACCTACCCCAACTCCCATCCCCCCACAAGGCCTTATGAAACATTTACCAGCACACCAATGTTTGTACCTCTTAGAATTGTGGTATTTGAGATGGGTATTCTGGATATAGAAAATACTGTGATGAGACTGACTATAATCTCACTGATTTAAAAATGGTGCAGGAGGGGGGCGCCTGGGTGGCTTAGTTGGTTGAGCATCCGACGTTGGCTCAGGTCATTGAGCCTGGAGCCTGCTTCAGATTCTTTGTCTCCCTCTCTCTCTGCCCCTCCCCGGCTCACACTCACTCTCTCAAAAAATAAATAAACATTTAAAAAAAAAAAAAAAGCATAGCCTATTTGAACTCACAGCTGGTGAGTTCAAGCCCCACGTCGGGCTCTGTGCTGACAGCTCAGCCTGGAACCTGCTTCTGATTCTGTGTCTCCCTCTCTCTCTGCCCCTGACCCACTCACATTCTGTCTCTGTCTCTCTCTCTGTCTCTCTCTCTTTCAAAAATAAATAAGCATTGGGGCACCTGGGTGGCTCAGTCGGTTAAGCGTCCGACTTCAGCTCAGGTCACGATCTCGCGGTCCGTGAGTTCGAGCCCCGCGTCGGGCTCTGGGCTGATGGCTCAGAGCCTGGAGCCTGTTTCAGATTCTGTGTCTCCCTCTCCCTGCCCCTCCCCCGTTCATGCTCTGTCTCTCTCTGTCTCAAAAATAAATAAATGTTAAAAAAAAATTTTTTTAAATAAATAAATAAGCATTTAAAAAATAAAAATAAAAATGCTGGGTGTCTGGGTGGCTAAGTCAGTTAAGCCTCTGACTCTTGATTTCAGCTCAGGATCTTGCAGTCGGTCGGTTGGTCATAAGATCGGGCCTGGGTCGGGCTCCACTGGGTGTCAGCCCACTTAAGATTCTCTCTCTCCCTCTCCTTCTGTCTTTCCCGTGAGACTGTATGTGTACTCTCTCAAAAAAACAAATAAATAAAATATGCTGCCTATTTTCCACATTCTTAAATGTTTTTCCTTTAGGATTGTTTGAAACCCATCTAATTCATTGCTGAATATCTTGGATGTTTCCACAGAACTTCATTTGTGAAGATATGCCACTTTAAGCATTCTTCTAATTTTTATTTTTTTCTCTCCTTTAGATTGCCCAGATTAAGAAGTGCTGCAGTAAAGTGGCAAAATTTTAGTAATTATTGAATCTGGCTCTAGATGTATAGGAGATCAGAGTACTATTTTTCTCTAATTTTGTGTGTGCTTGACGTTTTTCATATTAAAATCAGAAGCAGGCTGCAGCAGCCACATCTCACCCAACCCAGTCCATACTGGATCTTTCACTTCCTGTCCCAATCCCAACAGGTATTCTCAGGATCTGAGCTGATGTGATCCATTGCTGCCTCCCCATCTGGCCTCTAGGAGTTAACTAATTCCTTATTTTGATTTAAATCTTGCAACACCTACTTCTTCCCTGAAAAACCCACAAGCAGTCTGTAGAAAAATTTAAAGTAAATCTTCAGAAAGAACCATACCAGATTAGGGTAATTTCTTTGTACTACAACCGCAAAAATACTGAAAAAAAAAGTCTCAAAAATCTTCAGTAACCACAGAAAACCCCAAAGTACAACGAGTTCACAGATTAAAAGAAATTGGAAAAAGTAAAAAAGAAAACAAAAAACTTTAATAGAAAGTGAAAAAGAGGCCAGAAATGCTATCAACAATGCAAGACACTGTAGGAGTAGAGAGAAGTGGGGGACCAGAAAAATTATAAACTAAATCAAGTAGTCTTCAAGTTCTGTCCTAAAGAAAAGAAGGGCTTGATCTCAGGCAAGAGCGAGACTTTTTTTTTTCTTTTATAATATAGTATATTATTTATGGAACACAAAACAATATGAGAAGCTGAGAAACATAAAATTCACCTAGTCACAGCACATCAGTGAAGAAAAAACTAACTTCGAAATCAAACACAAAGAATAAAGAAAGTTTAGCAAATAAATTATAATTCAAGAGAAAATTACCAGTAACAAAGGGGATTATCCATTGTATGGATTAGAAAACTAAAGCTCCTGAAAGTGATTTGGTCAAGGTCATTCAGTTTAAGTGTTGGAGCCTGGATTTGAACTCCCTGGATGTCTCCACAGTATTTTGTTTTTCCCACTCTTTTTTTTGATAGAAATGAAAGTCCAAAACTGACTTTAGGGGAACCTGGGTGGCTCAGTTGGTTGAGCATCCAACTCTTGATTTCAACTCAGGTCATGGTCTCACGGTTTGTGAGTTCCAGCCTCCCATCGGGCTCTGAGCTGACAGTGCCAAGCCTGCTTAAGATCTTCTTTCTCCTTCTCTCTCCCCATCTCCCCCACTCATGCTGTCTCTCATAAACATTTTTTTAAAAAGCTGATTTTTAAATTACATATAAATATAATTTAAAAATAACTCTGGCTTAAAATTAAAATATAGACTTAACAATGATGCCCCAATAAGTCTCATTTTTCTACTGCTTCATCAAGGACACTCTGTGTTCTACATAAATTACTGTTATGTAGGGAAAGATCACTTAAAGTCATATCAAGAATCATTTTATCTGCTATTGCAAATAAAAATTAGATTTTTTTCACTCCCTCTCTCCTTAAATATATATATATATATATTTATTTATTTATTTATTTATTTAATGTTCTAGAGATAGAGAGTGTGCAGGCGAGAGAGAGAGAGAGAGAGAGAGAGAGAGAGAGAGAGAGAGAGAATCTCAAGCAGGAGGCTCCACACTCCATGTGGAGTATGACATAAGGCTCAATCCCACAACCGTGGGATCATGACCTGAGCTAAAATCAAGAGTCAGACACCCAACTGACTGAGTCACCCAGGTTTCCCTTAAGTATATACTTTAAATTGTATATATAGACTTGATAATAAGGCATTTTTAATGAAAAAATATTTTTATATATTGACGACTGAAATGATCAAGCTTTGGTTTCTACTAAAGGAATCTAAGTTTGAGTCATATATTTGAAGAGTGCCTCAAAACTTACTCAAATTCACTGGCTTTGTTTGGCAGATGACTTTTGTCTTTTAAGTTTACTTTCCTCTGGCATAGACAGCATACTTAATGGTATTTAATATTTACTTTTTATTGTGTCAAACCCTATACCTAAAGACTTTTTGTTATATAAATAATTCTCCATCTTGCACCTGCTATGAGCTAGTAGGTATTCAGTAAATAATTATTGATTTGAATCATGACTCCTAAGTGCAACTAGATTCAATAAATTATGATGACACCTATATCTCCTACATGACATAGTTTTTCTTTTGTGACTGTATTAGGGTCTAGTGAGGAGAAATTATATCAGTGATTTTAACAAAGATAATTTAATTTAAATAATTGTTAATCAGGCATTGAAGAAGAGAAAAGGCAAAAGAGAACAGTAAGGCGGTGATTTTCTCTGACGGTGGTCAACAGATCAGCATCATAAGCATCAACTGGAAACTTGTCAGAAATGCAGGTTCTCAGACTCCAAACCCTGGCCCCTGGTGATAGGCCCAACAATCTGTGCTTTCACAAGCCCTCCAGGGGATTATCAAACATGCTAAAATTTAAAAACCATGGAGGTAACAACAGCCAGCACTCCAAAGGCCTGGGCAGTAAAGAAAAGATGTGGAATTACTAAAACTGAGAAGATTGGGGAAAGGCTCAGTGGAGCTAAAACTCAGGCTTTCAAAAACCCATCACTACTTGCCTGGTACTGATGTCTGTACACTCAGAGGAGGGACCCTATCAACCTAAGAATGGGATATCTGAGGAGTAGGCACCCACAGATTTGATATAGTGTCTCAAGAAGGCACATGGAGATTAATTCTACAAGTGTTGGGAAATCCCCAAATTTTGAAATCAGTGGCTGCTACAGAAGAAATTACTACTACCAGAGTGAAAAACTGTTGCTAAAGCAAAACAGCACCAACAAACCCATTAGAAGAAAAAAGAACAAATCCCTTCTTCCTTCTTCAGCTGTGCAATGTCCCATTAGTCCCTCTCTTGGCAGAGACTAACAAGGAGGCAAAAATGTTTGTAGAATTCCAAGGATTGGTTTTAAACTGAGGACGGTAACTCAATAACAGGCATGAAGGCCTTAATTATAGTAAGACTGAGAGGTAATAGAAGTAGTAAACATTTTTTGAAAATATTAAACATTTTTTGGCATGTATATGGAGTACACATAGATATTTTCTTGGGAGTTGGCTTCCAGGTGGACTTTCAGACTTCTTGTACAAATGTATACCAATTTGAAAACCTTGTCTCTTCTGATGGGATTAATAAGAGGCACTTAGGATGTTCGTAGAATTTGGACAAGAGAGTATGCAAGGCCCTACACTGAGGTCTCCTTAGCTAGGACTAAGAATGAAAGATCACAGCAGTAACGGCTGAGGATTGCTCAATGGTAGCAATAAGACTTGCTCAAGTCAGCTGAGTCTAGGTTCCTTAAAGTCTTAGTGTCAAGGGAATGGACTAAACAGCTTACTTACACAAGACAGAGCAATCTGAGGCCCTGCCTCAAAACAGGAGATTGGTAGAAAGGTTATTTTGAAATCATGGTAAATGATAAAGGCAGTACAAACATGATTCCTCATTTAGGGACCTGTCTTTTATAATCCCAGGAAACTAGAAAATGAAGGGAAATGAATCAGCTCCCTCCTTAATCTTATAAATCAGTGTTCTGGTAGTTGAGGGTCCAATGTTAATTCTACAGAAATCAATAAATTAGTGCTTTCCATATTCTTGAGAGTGGGCACACTCACAGTTGTTTTATATGTCAATGAAAAGGAAGACTCCCAAATATTTGTGAGTGATTATCAGAAGTATGCCCAGTACTTTGGGAGAATGATTATTATTGGGAGTCACTATTCTTAAGGACCTTCATTATTCTTAAGGACCTTCCCATGGGGGAGCCTGGGTGTCTCAGTCAATTGAGCATCTGATTCTTGATTTTGGCTCAGGTCATGGATCCCAGGGTCATGGGATCAAGCCCCACATCAGCATCTGTGCTGAGCATGGAACCTGCTTAAGATTCTCTCTCTTTCTCTGCCCCTCTCCCCCACTCACTTACACTCTATCTCTAAAAAAAAAATTTTTTTAAAGGAACCTCATCTATTTCTCATTTTATGTTTTGTGGTTTTTTGTTTTTGTTTTAAAGGATATTGAAGAATCACAAAACCACACTGGCGAGCCTGTTGGAGATGACTACAAAAAGATGGGAACACTTTTTGGTGAACTGAACAAAAACCTCATCAACATGGGCTTCACAAGGATGTATTTTGGAGAACGAATTGTGGAACCAGTAATAGTTATTTTCTTTTGGGTTATGCTGTGGTTCCTTGGTCTACAGGCCCTTGGACTAGTTGCTGTTCTTTGCCTTGTCATTATTTATGTGCAACAGTAAAATATGGCTAAATAAGCCATTGTTTGACATTTGGTAGCCAGATATGTAATTGGTGAAGTTCTATATTTCACTACATGAAAGCCGAAAAATTTGCCTTGTTTCAAATTATGTGCTGTTTTGTAATTAAATTTGTAAGTGGATGTTGTTTAAAATTAAACTCAACTCTTAATTATAACAGGGTTGAACATACATTTTGTAGCTTATTCAAAAGTCTTGTTTTACTACTGTGATCTGTGCCCACTTTTAAATACCCCTCCCTATTCCCATGCCAAGTCTTAACACCACCAAAAAGTGGGCAGGAAAAATAACTGGATATGGGATTCAAATAGGGCAATAGAGGTGTTGTAAAGAATTCCAACAAAACATTTTAGAATAAAAAGGATGAAACAAGGATATTTAAAATGTTTTAACGGTAGATTTTCCCCACCCATACCCACCAAATAACCCCATGTTATTTGGGAAATAATTTGGATATCTGTGGTTCCTGCCCAGATCAAATCAATATAAATGGTAATTACTATACACTACCTTAAAATTGTGATAAAAATCAGTAAAGCTGGCACATTTTCTAAAGATTGAAAAGAATATATTTATTATGGCTGGTGAAACTTCCCAAGTTCAATGTAACTTTTTTATAATGTAACACTTGGGCCTGGAATCACTTCAGTATATCATTTGAAGTTTTAGACACTTTTGGTGCTAATTACCTTTTGTGAATTTTTTAACTCTCATAAGACATGTCTATTGCTGGCTGTACCCCGTGGCAATGCTGTATTTTCTTGTATCTAACAAGTTGCATATTTTTTTCCTAGAGAGACATTTTCCATGTATTTTTTTCCAGAAATTTACATTTTGTAGTTCTTTTATAACAATTATTCTAAGATTTAAAAAATCTATTTCCTATTTTGGCATGGATTTTTCCCCCAAAATTGATTTATATTATGGCTGAAATTTTTTACTATGCCTTTAAGAAAACAAAAAAAAATCAGTTCATTTTCTTTGATATTTGTATTGGAAAGGTTCAGTATTACAGTATAAAACCAAATGCTTAAATTTGGAATTTAATAGCCAATTGTAATAATATTCCTCTAAGGCTAAAGCCAAGTCAGTAATTGGCCAGTCATGTTATTAGTGTGTCTTAATTCAGTGCTTTGGGATTTTATATTGAAATAAGCATTTCTTTAAATACACTTTAAAAATAGAAAGTGGCTTAGTGATATTTTGGATTTTGTTAAAGAACCTAAAACCTGTACACTTTTGTCTCAAAGACGTTCTATATACATGAAGGAGGGGTACTAAAGATAATTATCTAAAAACTCAAATTAAGTAAGGGGAAAATGGGACAATGGAATATTTTTGTCTTTGGCAAGGCAGTAACTAAAGAGTGTAAAGTGTTTAATATTCCACGTTGTAAAGTTTTTACCCAATCCTGTTTTAAAAATTTATTCTAGGGGCGCCTGGGTGGCTCAGTCGGTTAAGCGTCCGACTTCGACTCAGGTCATGATCTCGCGGTCTGTGAGTTCAAGCCCCGCGTCAGGCTCTGTGCTGACAGCTCGGAGCCTGGAGCCTGTTTCAGATTCTGTGTCTCCCTCTCTCTCTGACCCTCCCCCATTCATGCTCTGTCTCTCCCTATCTCAAAAATAAATAAACGCTAAAAATAAATAAATAAATAAAATAAAAATTTATTCTATAAGTTCTCAGCATCTTCCACGTTGAAGCAGAAAACTGATTAAAAAAAAAATGTTCAAGTTAGATTTCTAAAATCAGATAATCCTGAACACAAATATCAATCAGAGGGCACTAAAAAAATATTGTGTATTTGTATAAATACAGACCTTTTAAAGTTTGACAAAAAAGGAAGACTTTGTACTATATCATTGTGTTTTTATTGGGTTTGAAATATTTTTATAGTAACCTTTATGAATTTAGCCTAAGTGCAAGTTATTTGAAAAGGTGTCTTCATTTGTGTACAGTAGAATTGTGAGGTTATTAAGAGACATCATGAGATTTTGTCTATCTGAATTAAATATTAAAAAGTGCATTCTTTTCTAATGCTACTAAGAATTTTAATTTTCTTTTGGAATATAAAAAAAGATACAATATGCATAATAATAGCTCTGGTTCCACCAGTGCTAATATTGAAAATATTTTAAAAGTAAGTTTAAATAGTAATTATTTAGTGTACTGCCAATACTATGTATCTATACACTGCTGTTAATAGAGTACATGTTAAATTACATAAACAAATGAGATATTTTGCTACTCTTCCTGCATTTTTGTATTGGTTAGAGCAATATACCATCATATTGTTTGCTTTGTTAGGGAAAAAACAGACTGCTTATTTGATGGAAATAATATATTTTCTTTTATGAAATATAATAGAATGTAGTTAATACTTATACCCTGAAATGAAAAGAAACTGGTCACTTCTTTGGTTCATGGTATAAGGAATTAGATGAAAAATGACTCTCAATCATTTCAATCTCAGATACAAGCCAATTTTAGAAACTGTTACTCCTTATGAATAAAGACACGGAAGTTACAATGCTAAGGTTATTAGATTATTCATGTGTATGTAATTCATACCACAGTTCTCAATTCAAAGGGAAAGGTCAAGATCTACAAATAAACTGACTACACATGAATAGGTCAATTTTCCCTCAAGTAGAAACTCAGTATTTTGTAGAATTCAGTTCCCTCATATCTTAAGCTGTGATCTGCAAGGTAGTTTCCCGTTCCTGGCCACCAGCCAATCACACTTGGTCCAGTAGTGTGCTGGAGCCAGTTTGCACTGACTTGCAAGGGACAGTTGTGTACATCCCCCTAGTTTGCCTTCAGTAACATCAGTTGGTAGCTTGAAATTGTCCGTGAAGGGAGTATTCACATTTACACTATAAAAACTGGCAAACACAACAAATCAGGGCTCTTTTTTTTTTTCCTGGCAAGCCAGTTATTAAACATATATCAGCATGCCACCTATTAGCCACTCTAGAGGTCACATCCCCGTTTTGACTTCTATGGATATAAAAGGAAGCATGTTGAGGCAAATCCCCATCAACCAATGTAAAACTGTATTTGGATCTTTTCCATGTGGGAATTATGAATTACGGTTGTCTTCTGACCAGCACATCTCTATGTGTTTTGATCAGAGAAAATCTCTCTGGGCTGTCGCTGAGCTGCACGTAACGTTAAAGGCTATCCAAATGATCAAGAAATAAACAGTTATAGAACTGATGGAAGGAAAATTACAGCATGAGGAAAGATTCATTGCGAAGTAGAAAGTTCAAAATAGTCAAAGCTAGATATTGAGCAGTCCAAGGCTATTTGGTTTGTAGATTATATTTAACAGTTATTTTACAAATGTTTACTGATTTTAGGTCATGTTAAATGTTTTTATTGTCAACCCATGTCTTCACAAGGTAAAAGAAGACAAACAATAGAAGACTTTCATACCTGTTAATACTTGTAGTACTAGACTTGGCCAAGGAGAATATAAGGAGAACACAGTCTGTTTTCTCATCACCTTACACATTGCCTTGAACAATGTCACCACTCCCATGGCATCAGTTACCATTTCATACTAACAGCTCTCCATTCTGTATCTCCAGTTCAGAACACTGTACAAATATAAAATCCATACATTCAATTGCTTGCCCAACATTTGTACTTATTTATCCCTTAGTACCTCTGATTCACTGTATCCAAAAAAACAAAAACTAAAAAATAAAAAGGAACTCAGGAACCTTTTCCCAAACCTTTTTATCTTTCTGTGTTTCCAATCTCAGCGAGTGATAGTTGTCTCAGAAACTGCCCACATATAACCAGTCACCAAGCCCTGTCTATTTTATTTCCTAAAACAACGTCTTTAATCTTTATGCTTCTCCTGATTCCCAGTATCACTAACTTGGTTCATACCACCTTCATCTCCCTAGATTGCTATCTCAGAATCCTAGGTGGTCTCCCCTGCCTTCGTTTTCCACTCCACAGTCAGAATAATCTTTCTAAACCATAACTCTGATATCTTTGGCCTAAATCTTTTCAATGGCTTCCTGTCGCCATTATGATAAAGTGCTTACTCAATCTGTTTTATAAGGCTCCTCCAGAACTGGTTCTTGTATACTTCATCTCTCTATACTACTACCATCCCTTTCTAAGACTTAGCTTTAGGAATTAGTTTTTCTGTTCCTTGTGAGAGAAGTACTTACTCACTTCCAGAACTCTGTACATGCTTTAGCTTCTTTATTTAATCCCTCCGCACCAAACTGACCAACACATCCACAGCTTTAAGACCTTCAGACACAATGTCCCCCAGGAAAATTTCTCTCTTAAATCCAGTTTTGATATTTCATGTGCTCTCTGAGAACCCTGTGCTTCCCTTATCAGCACTTGTCATGCTATATTATAATATAACTATAATATAGCTATTATAATGGCTTATTTGTCAGCTTCTTCCTTTAGACAACAGACTTCACAAGGGTAGAGAACATGTCTAACTGGTTCATAAATTGCATTGTCAAACACAATGCCTGGCACATAATACATACTCAAAATAGTTAGCAGATTAATAAACCACCTTCATTTATTCGTGTACTCCCTATAATGCATTAACAAAGATTTAGCATTGGTTGTACTTTAGAGTTCTTTAACTCCAAAAGTATGCTTATTGTGCATAAAGAAAGTGAATTGATGTATATGTTATCATTTACAAAGTTTGTTCACTTTTAATGGAAGAATATAGCTGTTATTTGCATATACAGTATTACTACTATTCACTTGCATATTTTTAGGGAACTGTGTGAATTTTCAGTGTTGTACTTGGTAAAAATCACTATTTCTCCAGAAAGGATACTTTCGAATGCATATGGTCACTGATGCTACCTAAATTTCATATGTTCCAGTATTTTTCAATAGACTTTTATCTACTAAATTTTAATTAAAAAAAAAAAAACAACACAGAAGTTGTGAGGAGGAATTCTCAAGTATCTAAGCTTGGGTATTTTAGGCTACAGAATAAATTCACTACTAGAATATTCTAGTCATCCAGATCATAAATGTTAAATAACATGTATATAAAGTGGTTTGTTATTTTTTCCAATAAATAATACTCTTTCACAACCTTACATTCTGAGACTCTCTTCTGACTCCCTCTGTCATGTTCTCTTTACCAGTTAATTGCTGCCACATCAAGTTTGGAAATTGCCAAAGCAACAACATACCTATGAGTGAATCATCTCTAATGCTGCATCAGAAAGCTAAGGCCTGAAACATGTATGGCTTCCCAGGCAACAGAGTAGTAGGAAAACCTAGATTAAGATCAACTTCAGCATCCAAGCTGTACTTCTCCTTTGTTGCCATGACTATTGTGTAAGAATTATTGAATGAGCTCTGCAAGGGCCTGCTAAGATCCAGAACTTAGTCATACACATGCTTATTAAATTTGAGTTATCTTTTCAGCAGTTAAAGTTGTATCGTTTAGCCTTTCAGCAACTTAATTAGTTGGAAATTTCCTTGATAGCTTTCCAATCACCACAGAATACAATGAATTTTATCATAAGACCATGGTCCTTTTTTCTTATTGGTTTACTGCTTTATTATAAGAGGCTAATTGAGGTATATTTTTTCATGTTTTTTTAACAGAAGAATGAAAATTCTATATAAAATATACTTATTCATACCATAGTTTTTTAAGACAAAAATCTTGAGTTATTTTTCAAGGGTAGGGGATGGGATATGTAAAACTTCTATCAATATTTGAGTACATATGCCATCTACTGAATGCCCTTCTCTGCTATGACTGCTTCTGTTGCAGAGTTTCTTAGTTTTACATATGTAATATCAACAATATTTATGATTTCATTATTTAATGTATTTTCAGCTTTAACAGGCACATGGGTGTATATATAAATGCAACATACAAAGGCTAAGAAGAAATAATTACAAAAGGAAAATACACTGCTTAGATGTTGGTTTGGAAGGCTTAACTTAAATTGATCTTGCACAAAACTATGAAGGTGATTTTTCATATAAGGTGAAACATTTCTTCAAATATTAATTAGATCAGTGGCTTTCAAAGATTTTTAGTCTGGTTTGCCCTAAGTGAAATCTCACGTGAATAGCCAATATCTATAAATGATAAAAGCAGGGCTGCTATAATTGATTTTGCTGTAGGTCCAGTTCCCTGGGAAACAGACTCAGAAAAAATTAGCATGCAGGAAGTTGATTAGGGAGTGCTCTGGCATCAGCAACTGTGAAGGAAGGAAAGGAAGCAGGATTGGACAAAGGGAGGTATGCAATACAGTCACAGCAAGGCCTCAGCCACTCTATAGGATGCCCTCAAACAGAGAAGTCCCTAAAGCATTGACTTGTATTGGGAGCTCTTCAACCAAAAGCAATTCCCAGAGAGAGCTGACAGCTGGGGCTTGTCACCTGGCAGCTCTCCCAGCAGTTAACAGAGTAGGTCCTTGGCTCTGAAGAGAGGATCTGAGCTGCCCAACACAGCATCCACTATAGACTCTTATTTTCTCACCTTACTTGATACCTGAGTCACTTCCAAAACCCCACTCTTCAGGGTACAGTATGAAGATGACTAATTTAAATCAGAAAATCACTGGTCAAGATGGACTTTCAAAGGGTACAGCCTTTAGTCTGTTGTGTTGCCTGCTTCCACTTTGAGATCCAGGTCTTCAATTATGATCAAGTTTTAGTTGACTAAACATTACGCCCAGGATTCAGCAAAGACTTGAAGCTACTAGGAACAGATGAACCAATGATTGACAGACAAGCCCATTAGTTAAAACTGGAAGTCGGAAATCCATGAGATTTAGTATATGTAAACTGTTTAGACCAACTATTGGCTAATAAGTCTCTCAGATAGGGCCTCACAAGACATCAGACATCAGGACAAACCATCATTAGGTTGTGTCTTGGGATCTGAGTATGTTCAAACCTAGATATAGGTCAGTCTGCTCTGTGCTTTCTGGTCCTTTTCCCAAGCTCCAAAACAGTTTTAATTCTCAAATTTTGGGAACATGTTTAAAATAAGATTTTCAGTGGCGGAGCAGAACTCACTTGTAAAGAGACTGTATCTTCCCCCACCCCCAACACACTATTGCAACTGATTTATGACTTGGAGATTTGGCCCTAATCATGACTTTCTGGTTTAATTTTAGCACAAAAGTTCTCAGCAATAGGAATTGGTAATTGAGTAAGCACTTGAAAAAAGCTTTCTCTAGTCTTGGCCCAGAATATTTTGGGGGCCCCTAAACATAATTTTAGCTGCTATTTTTATCCCTGGAATCTTAGGAGGTGGCAAGATCAAGCAAGACAGTGGCTGCAAGCCAGTTACATACTGAAACTATAGTAGTGTTTAGGCATGAGTTTCCCCCTTTGGTCGTATGAAAATATTAGAACAATACACGAACCAACTCTCAGATATAAAGATCCAAATTTAAGACCTTATTCTGATATTTACTAACTACACAATTTGTATAAGTCATACCCACATCTCTTTAAACTCCAAGATCTTCATCTATAAAATGGGGTAACTGCTATGGTTAAATAAATTATTGCATATCTTTTTGTTGTGCCTTATACAAAGCAAGCTTTCAATGAATAACGGTAATTATTTTTAAATATAAACATTCACATATAAGAGAGGACATTGTTCACTATCCATGGAAAGCTCATACATTGAAAGCCATAAAAGGTCTGATCTATTTTATTGTTAGCAAAAGACTGATAAATACAAAGAAATTCCATGCTGTGATCCCAATTCCTCAGGACTGAAATCTTTCTGAATTCTCTTATTAATGTCAAATATTAGTGCTTCATGAATCAAAATGATCATAAAAATCAGGAACGAAGAACCTAAAGATTTGATGAACAGAAATGAAATAAATATGCTCTGTGCACCCACACCTTCTTTAATGAGATACTATGTTTTCTTTAAACATCTGCTTACTACAATACCATGCATTTTCTGTTGCTCCTTTGCCTTAGTAAAATTAGGTGTAGAATTACACTCACCAATGAATATACAATTCTGCCATAGATTTGAACAATTCACAAAATGAAAACAATTCCAAAAATACTTTTCTCTTTTACTCCATTACATAGGCCAAGAGTATTATGCTGTGTTTATAGAATCACAAACATTATCTTCCTTTGCTTTCAAAGTGAAATTTCAAACTAATCTATGGTCTGTATGTCACGTTTTTAGTATGCACTAAAAACGTTTCATCAAGGTAAATATAATTGTATATTAGTACTTTCACATACAAAATCCTGTACCTAGCAATATGGATACATTGTGCACAGCTAGATAGTACAAGCCAATAAAGACTATTAATATGTTGTGTTTACAAGAGTGTTAATATGTTTGGGGCGCCTGGGTGGCTCAGTCGGTTAAGCGGCCGACTTCGGCTCAGGTCATGATCTCGCGGTCCGTGAGTTCAAGCCCCGCGTCGGGCTCTGTGCTGACAGCTCAGAGCCCGGAGCCCGTTTCAGATTCTGTGTCTCCCTCTCTCTGACCCTCCCCTGTTCATGCTCTGTCTCTCTCTGTCTCAAAAATAAATAAACGTTTAAAAAAAATAATATTAAAAAGAGTGTTAATATGTTCATAAAGTCCTGCCTTTTAGTCTGTGAAAATATGCCAACAGCGTATCATAATCTTAGTTACTCTTTATTTTAGCAAATCTTCGATTACATTGTTCCATCCTGGGTTCCTCTTTCATATCCTTTTCTTTCAAGTAATTCTCCCTACCTGAAAAGTGCAAGTTCTTCCAATCAAATGTTTACAAATATGAATGTTTTATAATAAGCTATGGCATATCTTTAGTGCCATCTCCTAATGCATTTCAAAACTGGTTCTCCCACATTTTCCTTAACTGTCAATTTATGCTTTCAGATATTTTTATAAGATGCTTAGATAGAGCTGATGTTGGCCAAATACAGTTCTTCTAAGGCGTTTCTCCCTTTTTCAAGTTATAAGAAACATTTCTTGGGAGCTCCATGCCTGGCTACCTTATGGTCACAATTGCCTCCCTCTGTGATGGAAATCTGTGCTTTTCCTTCCCTTACCATATCACCGACACCCAAGTGGATGGCATAGGCTTTTTTCTGCTAACTTGGTTTGCAAAGGCCCTAGACTGACAAAGAAGACATTATTTTTGCAATGCAGAAAGATTTAGAGACAAAAAGCCCTGAACTTTAATACTCGTGTTAAATGGCAAGGACATCAATGGTACCATTTACTAGCACTAGGTGTTACTGTTTCATCTCTGCCACATCTAAGAAGACAAACTGCTACTAAAACCACCTCTGCCAGGTGAGTCCCTCCCCTTCATCAATGACTGCCAGAAATGTTCATGCCGGGGAAAAATAGTAATGCTGAATCCTGAAAGTATACCCATATTTGATGTTTTGTGTCTCCGTTGACATCTAATTAAAGAGCAAGAATGGTACCCCAACTGCCTGCCTCTTCTATTTTTCCTAATTTACTGCACTTCCAGGCCTATGTAGCACTTTCTTCCTAGACGAGCCATGTTGTTCGATGCAGTAAATCTAATCTTCAGAGGAGGCCTAGAGAATGAACAATTATTTTTTGAGTAGATTTGGCACATATAATCATAGCAAGACTGAAATAAAACTTGCTGTGAGACACCATCTGTTGCCAACTTTTTTCTTTAAATACAGAACAAGGGATATCGGTATGAACTCATGCTCAGTTTAATATAGATGCAGATAAACAATATGGAAATAAGTAGAGATATGTATGTATGGCATCTGTATTGAAGGAGTTCATGACATGCCACCCCAAAATATGCTGCTTTGGTACATTGATTACTTTGAGCTGAAGGCACTTGAAAATCAGCAAATGCAGGGAGGGGCTTTTTCTGTGCTTCCCTTATCTGCCTAAAGACAGATCCTCCAAAAGAAACTCAATTGTCAAAACCTGCCTGGGAGTTTCACCCACCAGGGACCATTGACTCATCACAAAACAGGAGACTAGAAGTCGACACCACACCCAAACTTTGTCACAAACCATCATACCTCTAATCTATTCTTCCAAGAGCCCATTCATCTCCCCTAAAGATCATGAACTGTCCCCTAAATTGCCTACATCCCCAATCCCCTTCCTCTATTAAGATAATACGTAAATTCTAGGGGCGCCTGAGTCCCTCGATCGGTTAGGCGTCTGACTTCGGCTCAGGTCATGGTATCAGGGTTCTGAGTTTGAACCCTGTGTCAGGCTCTGTGCTAACAGCTCAGAGCCTGGAGCCCGCTTCAGGTTCTTTGTCTCCCTCTGTCTGCCCCTCCTCTGCTTGCACTCTGTCTCTCGCATAGAGAGATAATAAAGATAATAAAGATAATACATAAGTTCTCAAATCTCATTGATTTTGAGGGGTATTCACATTTTTCCCCCTGTGACACTTCCATGCAGGTAGTAACAATTAATAAATTTGTACACCTTTTCTCCTGTTGGTCTGCCTGTTGTCAGTTTATTTCATAGACCCAGCTAATCAAACCTAGGAGGGTAGATAGTCTTTCTCCTTATAATATTGACTCATATTTCTAAGTTGAGAGAACTTAGAAATAACAACACCTCAGTAGTAACCGGCACACGAGGCCTTTGTGTCTAATACTATTCTCTAATAAATGGAACCCAGGGTTCCTGGAGAAATGGCCAATTCTAGGACTGGGCAGGATATATACAAGATGAGCCTGAGTTAGTGCCAGGAAGTAAGGAAGTGCTAAAATCACACACACACACACACACACACACACACACACACACACACGGTATAAGAACCAATTGAAAGAATTCCCAACGACCGAAGCTGGAACAATTTGACCAAGAAAATACATAAAGTATTGGATTATAACCCAAAGTATAAAATATACTTATTTATATTTATTTATATCAGGACAGAAGTAAATTAATAGGAAAAAGTAGACAAATCTCCTGTACAGGAAAAATTCCAAATAATTTATGTAGACACTGCTCCTTCAAGAACATGGAGCATCATTCCCCACCCCTCAAATGCAAGCTTTTACTTCCCAAAGAGCACAGTATGGAAGGGAGTAGGGGAAGTAACTTTATGTAGAAGAAGCCTGACAAACACTACCTCAGCCAGGTCATCAAGCTTAATATCACCAGTGATAAGTCATGCTGACAGCATATGACCTTGGTAGGATTTGATGAGAATGTTATTGTACATGTGTGGTCTTCCTCTCAAGAAACCATAACTCCAGGCTGATTCTGAGAAAAACATATGACAAACCTAAATTGAGGATCATCCTACAAAGTGTCTCACTGGTATTCCTCAAAACTGTCAAGGTCATCAAAAACAAGGAAAGTCTGAAACACTGTCCTAGACAAGTGGAGGCTAAGGATGCGTGATGATTAAATTTAACGTGGTATCCTGGAAAGGATTCTGGAACAGAAAAAAAGACATTAGGACTAAGGAATTCTGAATAAAATATGGACTTTAACTAATAATAGTATGTCAATATTGGCTTGTAATTTGTGCCAAACGTAATAAACAGTAAGTATAAATATTAATGTAGGATGTTAATCATAGGAGAAACTGGATGCTGGATATACAAGATCCCTGTGTATAATCCTTGCAACTTTTCTATAAATCTAAAACTATTCTGAAATTAAAGTTTATTTTTGGGGGACACCTGGGTGGTTGAGTCAGTTGAGCGTCCGACTTTGGCTCAGGTTATGATCTCATGGTTCGTGAGTCCTAGCCCCACATCGGTGTCTGGGCTGACAGCTCAGAGCCTGGATCCTGCTTTTCAGATTCTGTGTCTCCCTCTCTCTGCCCCGCCCCTGCTCATGCTCTGTCTCTCTCTCTCAAAAATAAATAAACATTAGAAATTTTTTTAAGTTTATTTTTTTAAATAAGTAATTTAACAAATTCTGCCGGAACTCTTAATCATGTCAGTAATTACATATTGTCACCTTTACAATAAATATAATTTGTGTTATCAGACATGAGTTTCTAATGACTTCTACTTTTTCACACTCTTCTTTTTATACACTATTTTATAGTAGCAATATAAAATTCACATTAATTCACTCTCCTTTGTAAAATCATTGATCTGTAACTTTCCATGTGAGCATTTGATCAATGTTTAATCATTTCCTGGGGGTGGGTGAGAAATAATAAGAATCTAACTGTTGTAATACACAAGCAATAGCTCACACCCACGAGAGTGTTTGGGCATGACATATACTCCCATACTTCTAGAGGGTTCCTACTAGGTTCCTACCTCCAAAACACCCTGGAAGTGGGCAGACTGTGACAGTGACAGAGTCTGTTGGCTCAGAGGACCTGAAGAGCCTCACCACCGTTGAGTATTCTTATCTGCTCAAGACCACACTGTGCTGGAACACCATCTCCTTCCCCCACCAACATTCAAAGAACAGCCTTAGTCCCAGAGGCAGTCTACCCATAAGAGAGCTCACAGATCCCAAAATATCTTAAAAAGTCTTTTAGGTCAGCTTCCCAGCATTGATATCAATGTGGCCCTCTGGCCTTAGAGGACGCTGAAGAGGAATCATGTAGGGAGAGGTCCTGCAACCTCACAATCCCATCTGCACTCACGCTTAGCCATGGGGCATCCTCAATATATCTGCATATCACTAAGAGGCCCTCTCAGGAAGAAATAGCAGGTACTGGGTGCTCTCTGGAGTGCAAGGCTTTATAAGATTTGATAACTGCTTCTGACAGCAACACCTGTTTTCCTCTCATTAAGAGACCTCTGGCTTATGAGAATTTAAAAACATTTCTGCCTAAATATATGCAGTATACTCTCTGTTCTATTTTGAAGGTCAGCTACTCTAAATATCCAATGGTGACTATGAGGACTATCTATGCATTGAACAGGTGACATAACAGGGGTAAAAAATTGCCCTTACTTGGTATTCTTGATTCCTGCCTTCTAGGAATTAGGCTGTGTCTTAGCTTTCCTATTTGTAAATGCCAATTTGATGTAACTCTCAAAGAGGCAAAACATTATCAGATAAGGTTTAAAAAAATATTGAGTTCAGTTAAATATTAAATTTAAATGAACTTGGTTATATTTATATGTTAAATTTATATATGTATTTACTATGAATGTTTATTATATTTACTTTATTTTTTATAAACATTTTCCAGGAATATAGTAAGGTGCTAATAGTGGTGACCTCTGAATGGTGGGTATGTTTTTATTTAATAATTTTTGTTTAATTTATTTTCTACACTACATGTACACTAATAATAAAAGGTTATTGTGTTTAATATATGTTAAATTATGTATTCAGTGCATTAAATTTCTCTACCTTCTACCTGTTCCCTGCCTGGCAGAAAAGTGGTTTTTAAAAGGATAATCTATTTAATGAAATAGAAAAGCTGCAAAAATACAAACTAAGAATGTTAATAAACTGAGTTTCTATTAATAAATAAATACTTCTCAAAGTTTTCCATGAGGTGTTGGCCTTCAAGATGGAAATTTCCAAACTATTTTCACTTGCTACTATAAAAATTGCATGAGTGGTCAGGCCTAAACACAGATGGGAAACTTGGTGATGCCTGGATGACAAAAAGGATAATAAGGGCCAGAAGCTGAGCTGTTTTCTTTACACTGCACCTGGTCTATGGGGGCCCAAAGTGCCCCAAAGGTGATGGCATAATTGGTTGTTGAGAAAATGAGCTTAATGTCATGGAAAGGTCAGTTGTAACATTGAAAATTATTTGAGCTGAGAACTTATTACTGCCAATTACTTTGAACCTAATTTTTATACAGTTCTTTCTTCAACTGTTTGCATGCCTGGGATCGGTAATGAAAGTTTAAATTCTGGAACCCCTGAAAATATGTTTCATGAAGTTGGAGCTGTCCTGTTTTTACCCTCAAGTCAGCAATCATGCCTATTTTAATATAACTGATCAGATAAATAGCAGGCCCTAAATTCTTATTTCTTAAATCTTATTTCCTTCCTCAGTGATACTCAAAGCACCTTACAGACCTGCTCAACCAGGCTTTCCCACACTCTGGATAGCCTGGGAATTAGGTATAGCTGCTGACACCAACTAATTTAGCTCAGTTAACTAATGACTTGCTCATCTATGGACAATTGTCTATCCACCAAGCCCTACCACTGCTTTCCTCATTTCCTTTCATGCAAACTTGTATAGAACTTATTTAAACACTGCAAAGGAAAGATCAAGTTTAAATACAGGTTTTTTTTAAGTTTTTATTACTTCTTTCAGCATTTTCTCAAAACAACGGTTAATGGTTCTTACCTGTATGTTATCCAGACATTTGCATAGAGAAGGGAATTCTTTGGAAGCATTCTGTGACTTTACTTGGCATTTGCTTTCTGCACTGAGATTTTTGTTTTGCTTTGTTTTGTTTTGTTTTGCTTTTTCACCAAGATTTTGGATGTGTGCTTTTTCTGTTGAATCACTCAATCCATAAACACTTACTAAACATCTACAATCTGCAAAGCAATACAGACATTGCATGCTATAAGAAATACAAATTATAAGGCCTAGTATTTACTCTTACAAAGTTTATAGTCTATCTGAAGAAATCAGAAATAAATATGAAATTTTTAATAACAGCAAGAGATAAAAATAGGTTGGAAATCTAATTCTGTGGTTGAATATGATAAAGTTAGAATACTATTAGATGAGACAATGACATCAGCAAAATGGTGGCATAGGAATTTCTAGTACTTTTACAGAGCATATTGTAGAAGTAAACTTTCTTAGAAACACCATTTATAAAAATTCAATACTTAAAGTGAGTTTGGAAAATACATAAAGTGATAACTCTGCAAAACAATGAGCAAAGAATAAGGTCGATAAAAGTGGAACAAGGAAAATGAAAAAGAAACTTTATTGGACCAGAAAAGGAACACACGTGTGTGTGTGTGTGTGTGTGTGTGTGTGTGTGTGTGTGTGTTTTGGACGTTTGTGTAATATCTCTGGAAGATTATACCAAACACTGATAATAGAAGTTTCTTCCGGGTAGAGAAACTGGGACACAGAGAAAAGAGTCTTAACATTTCACTGTGTACCATTTTGAAGCTTTTTATTTTGTTCTATGCATATGCATTAACTAGTTTAAAAAAACAAAGCAAACAATTTTTAAATGCATGCATATCACATCTAAAAGGATTCATACCAATATGTTAATACTGGTTGTTTTTCTTTTCTCTTTTGTATTTTATAGTTTTAAATTTTTCTACAGTAAATGTCTATTTAATTTATAATTGAAAAATATCTATTTTTAATTTTTTCTAAAAGCATGGTGAATAACCAATGAATCAATATAATTAAATAGTTATATCAATATTCACACTGTATGGTATTACCAGTAGTTGCACATAACCTCACTTAAGTCAACAATATAGAAAACTAAATATAGTTCTCATTAAACAGTATTCATTTTCAACTAACCTTTTTTGTTTTCACCATTAATTCCACACCTTAAGGACCCTATCAGGTATTGTTACAGATTCTTGAATTAAGTGGTCCCTGCCCCTCCATATTTAGGAGTCTGGGAAGTACAAATTTGGATAAACAGCACTCCAAACACACTTTAACATGGCTAATTTTTATATGTCACCTACTCAAGACTGGTCCTAAAGAAGCAGATGCAGCTAACATAGAGTAATTTACAAATTACAATTTCATACATAAAATATATGTAAAACTTTTATACCTATACCTAGTAATGCCTTGGATTAATAGGTGGCATGAGAAAGTTTTAAAAAAAATTTTATTATGACATTTCTCCAAAGAAAATATACAAATGGACAATAAGTACCTGAAATGATACTCAACACCATTAGTTGTTAGAAAATAAAAATGAAAACCCACAAGATACTAGTTCACACTCACAAGGATGACTATAATCAGTAATAGACAATAACACATTTTGGCAAGGATGCAGAGAAATTGGAACCCTCATACATTGTTGATGGGAATGTAAAATTGTGTAGCTGCTTTGGAAAACAGTTTAGTAGTTTCTCAAAAAGTTAAACGTAGAATTTCCATATGACCCACATATATACCCGAGAGAAATGAAAATATATTCACAAAAATCTTGTACATGAATGTTCACAGCAGTATTATAGCAATCAAAAACTGGAAACAACCCAAATATCCATCAGGTGATGAATCACTTAACAAAATATATATCCATACAATGGAATATTATTTAGCCAAAAAAAAGGAATGAAGTACTAATAAATGCTACAACATGAATGAACCTTGAAAACATTATGCTTTAAGTAAAATGAGCCAAATACAGAGGACCACATATTATTGTATAATAACATTTATATGAAATGTCCAGCGATAGAAAGTGGATTAGTGTTTGCCAGGGGCTGAGGGGAGGAGAGAATTGGGAGTAACCACTAATGAATACTGAGTTTCTTTTAGAGGTGATGAAAATGTTCTAGAATTAAAACAACTGACAGTAATGGTTACACAATCTTTTGAATATGCTAACTACTGAATTGTACATTCTAAGGAGTGAGTTTTATGGTATGTGAATTATATCTCAATGATTTTATAAAATTTCATTATAAGCTGGGGCGCCTGGGTGGCTCAGTCGGTTGGGCGTCTGACTTCAGCTCAGGTCACGATCTCACGGTCCGTGAGTTCGAGCCCCGCGTGGGGCTCTGGGCTGATGGCTCAGAGCCTGGAGCCTGTTTCAGATTCTGTGTCTCCCTCTCTCTCTGCCCCTCCCCCACTCATGCTCTGTCTCTGTCTCAAAAATAAGTAAACGTTAAAAAAAAAATAAAAAAAAAATTCATTATAAGCTGCATGCCAAAGGTCAGGGTATCAACCTGGTTATCAACCTAAGTTTATTGACCCAATGGCAGAAGAATCAAGAGGGTTAATTCTTTGGGAGACCATGATGATATTATTACTGAATAAATAGCATATTTATGGGGCACCTGGGTGGCTTACTTGGTTAAGCATCTGACTCGGGCTCAGGTCATGATCTCACGGCTCGTGGGTTCAAGCCCCATGTCCGGCTCTGTGGTGACAGCTCAGAGCCTGGAGCCTGCTTCGGATTCTGTGTCTCCCTCTCTCTCTCGCTACCCCTCCCCCACTCATGCTCTGTCTCTCTCTGTCTCAAAAATAAATAAACATTATATAAATAAATAAATAAATAAATAAATAAATAGTATATTTAAACTAATGCAGTGCAGACCATATTTACAATCTCTTCAGGGATATGCTAAAAGTTTGCCTTGGAACTTACCACTAAAAGAAAGGTAATATGACAAAAAATAAAAGCAAATTTGTTTTTTTCCCCACAAACTTTCACTGTAACAGCATAGTGGTTTTGGTTATTTTTACAATTCTTATCACCAAGGTTGAACTACCACACAGAGAAAACTGACAATATGGTCTCAAATATCAGACTGGACTTATTACAGCAAGTGTTTGACAGTATATAGGAATATGACCAAAGTCTGACTTCTAATATCTATCGAAACATTTCCTTCTATATTATACAGGAAGATTATGCAATCTGTGTTTTCATTAACATAAACTAAACATTATTATGAGTGGTTTTAAAATTAGAATCCTTTTCTAATGTTGAGAGTATACTATAGTTATTCAATTTCTATGTATTATTGACATATTTCAATGAAAACATGTAAATTCTCTTGGTTTTTCTCCTGAGTTATGTGGTTATTTGTTAATATAACATTGTAAGAGGACAATAAAATTGCTGAATAACAGTTCTCAACTCCCATTTCCCTCTTCCTCACCTATACATATGGAGTACTCAAAGTTTTACCTGAAAGTGTTAAAGTGTTAGTTAAAACATTCTTACTTAGCATTCCATTAGGAAATTTTTAATAAGCCAATAAAGTAGACTTTATCTCATCATGCTGAATTAGCTATTTACTGCTGCCTAACATATTACCCCAAATCATAGTGACTTAAAACAAAAACACCTATTATCTCACAGGTTTTGTGGGTTTGGAATTTCAGGGCAGCTTACCTGGGTGACTTTGGTTCAGAAGCTCCCATAAATTGTTGGAGCTACAGTCATCCAAAGGCTTAACTGAGACTAGAAGATCCGCTTCCACAATAGCTCACCTATATGGCTATTGGCAGGAATCCTCAATTCCTCACTGCACATAGAGCTGTTTAATGCATCCTCAAAACCTGTCAACTGGCTTCCCCCAGAGCCAGTGACCCAAGAGAGAGAGCAAGGAAGAAGCCATGATGCTTTTTATGATCTAGTCTTGAAAGTCACATATCATCATTTCCACCATATTTTGTTAATAAGAAGTGAGTCCAGCCCACACTCAGAGAGACGAATTAGTCTTCACCTTTAGAAAAGAGGAATGGCAGAGAATTTGTGGACATAATTTTAAATTTCCATAAGGCCTTTAAAATCAATTGATCAGCATGAGTATAGTTAACGCATTAAAAATAAACCTCATGTATACATTAATTTGATTCCAAATTTCACTTGACTAATTTTGGAAGTTCTATGATAGGACTCTAATTCTTTTGTTTGGAAACTTTTTCCTCTATTTCATATATCACGATTTTCTGAAAGAAAAAATCAAAGATTAACAATAAAAGCAATGAGACAGAGACTATTAATTCTCATCAAATTATGCCTATGCTTCTGCATATTTCAGAGCCTTGCTTACAGTTTGGGTGGCATCATATAACAAGTTCTCAACAATAAAATGTAAGTAGAACTGATGAATGTCACATCCATGTTAAGACAGATAAGGCTGAGTTGCCTTTTTCTAGCCCTCTTTTTCCCTCCTGTGGCACCCTTGAATAGTAGAGGTTCCAGGTGGTGGATCTACCAGAAGGAAGATGTCTCAATTGCTATTGGACCATGTTGTAAGTGAAAAATAATCATTTATTGTGTTAAGCCACTAAAATGTGGGGTTTAATTTTTTATCCAGCGTAGCATAAAGTGACTAATTCATACTGCCAACACTTTAAATATTTAAAAATACAATTCTCTTATGTCCTAAACAAATGTTGCTATCCTTTTTGAAAATTAAGATATTCCCTTTCTTTTTTTTGTTTTAATTTTTTTTTTAACGTTTATTTTTGAGACAGAGAGAGACAGAGCGTGAACAGGGGAGGGGCAGAGAGAGAGGGAGACACAGAATCCGAAACAGGCTCCAGGCTCTGAGCAGTCAGCACAGAGCCCAACGCGGGGCTCGAACTCACGGACCATGAGATCATGACCTGAGCCGAAGTCCGACGCTTAACTGACCGAGCCACCCAGGCGCCCCAAGAAATTCCCTTTCAAGAATAAATAAAAGCAACTGAAACTAGAATATTTAAGCCAGTCAAGGGAGCCTCACACTGATTCCCAGTTAACTATGATCCAATTATAGACATTAAAAAAAAAAAAAAAGCCTCAAGTACAAAGAAACTTTGAGGAAGAATTAATGATGGCAATTAAATCTCAGCAAAACATAGCCATTAAGAGAAATGATAAAAGTTCATGATTTTATGTTGAATTCACTCAAATACTTTTTGAAGCTAAAACTAAGACTTAAAAAATAATTAACAGATGAAAGAAAAAACAAGTTAAATAAGCATATTCCTAATCTTTAGAGACTAAAATCTAAGATAAATAATGTTTTACATGTCACAAAACTTAGGGCTATTTACATTCTAAATAATATAAAATAAAATTGTTAAATCTTAAATTGGAGTACTAGAAGATAGATTAAGGGAGGTGAAGAGGATGATGTTGTTCAAAAGCACAAGTGAAAGAATTGGGAATTAAAGAAAACCAGCAACAAAGGAAAAGCAGGAAAGACCAGTAAATCAGAGGAAGAAAGAAGGAGCCAGTACTGATAATGAATTCTTCATTTTAAAAGAAAAAAAGGACAGATGATTTGTTATTTTATTTTTTGCCACCAGGTGGCAGCTCCTGCTAAATATATAATAGGAATGTTTCTGAATTATTTCTACACTATCTCCAAGTTAGGCTCTCACTTTAAAAGGGGGTGGGGAGGTTGCCAAAATTGTATATCAGTCACTTCTCATACAATAATAAAAGTAATAATTTTTCAAAATAGCTCAATATAAAACAAATACCTTCCAGGGTATATTAGAAACAAAATAACATATGTACATTTCTTCTAATGTAACAATTCTCAGTTATTTCTTAAACCTTCTGGGATTATGTCCTCTTTTGTGGTTTTTGTAAATTTTGAATTGTCAGAACTCACTGTTTTATTCTAGCTCAGATCATGAAATGCCAGGATTGGGTGGTTAGGACACAACAGTATACTAATTACAATAAAAAATGGTATATATACACAAAGATCACTGTTTATTTTGTCAAGGATATACACATTTCTAAATAAGTATCAGGAGACTGTATTGGAAGGGCATATATTGTATGCGCTAATACTTGTGTCTTTGGAGGAGAGGGAATAGGACTGAGGCTAGAAAATGAAAGGGGAAAATTAAACACATTTAGATTTATCCTTAAGTATTTCATGGTTTTGTTGCTTTGATAAATGGCATGTTTTTTATTTCAATTTCCAATTGTTTGCTTTTAATATATAAGAAATGTAGTTTATTTTTATATATTGATCTTATATCCTGCAATTTTGCTAAATTCACTTACTGGCATTACTACGTTTTTTTGTTTTTTGTTTTTGTTTTTGTGTTTTTTTGTGTAAATTCATTGGGATTTTCTAGGTTAAGTGATCATGTTATTTATGAATAAAGACAAAGAATGTCTGTTGACAGTCTGCATTACTATTATTTCTTTTTCTTGACTTATTTCACTGTCTAGAACTTGCTAGTTAATAGAAATGGATTAGAGCGGATATCCTTGCCTGGTTCTTGATCTTAGCAAGAAACTACTTACTCTTTCATCATTAGATATGATAATAGCTCTAACTATTTAATAGACTCTACTTTTCAGGTTAAGAAAGTTCCCTTGCATTCCTAGTTTGCTGGAAATTTTTATCATTCATGGATGTTTAAATGTCATTTTTTCTGCATCTGGTGAAAAGATCATATGTATTTTCCTTTTTAGTCTATTGATATGGTGAGTTACACTGATTAATTATTGAGCCTGAACCAAGCCTACATTCCTGGGATAATCCAACTAGGTTATAATGTATTATCCTTTGTTTATATTACTAAATTTGATTAGCTAATGTTTTGCTGAAGATATTTACATCTATGTTTACATGATATTTTGGTCTTAAGTTGTCTTTTCTTGAAATGTTTTGTCTAGTATTGGAATCACAATAATGCTGGTCTCATAAAATGAGTTGGGAAGTGTTCTTTTCTATTTTTCATAAGCATTCAAATAGAATTGGTATATTTCTTCCTGAAATGTTTGGTTGAATTCACAAGTGAAGCCATCTAAGCCTGGAGTTTTCCTTGTGGGAAGAAAGTTTTTAGATACTAATTCAGTTTCCTTAATAGATACAGGATTACTTGACCTATCTCTCCTGGAGTGAACTTTGGTAGTTTGGGTATTTCAAGGAATATTTCCATTCACTCAAATTATCAAATTAATTGGCATAAAGTTGTTCACACATTAGCTTGTTTTCCTTTTAAGGTTTGTGAGGTCTGTAGTGATAGTGTTTATTTCACTTCAAATGTTTGTAATTTGTCTTCTCTATTTTTCTTATCATTCTAGCTAGTAGCGTAACAATTTTATTTATCTTTTCAAGGAAACAGCTTTTAATTTTTTTATGGTGCCAATTTTAAATACAGTTTTATTTAAGACATTGCATTTTCCACTTAACAATACAGTGCTTACAAAGTGCAATGTTGTATTTCCTTTCCTTGTGCGCATATTCCATATTCAAGTATCAAGAATGCCCAATTTATTAACTATAGCAGCTCAACTTCACTGCCATGGAATTTGCTACAAATTTGGGTCCTTCAAATGTTTTGTGTGGAACAATGCTAGACCTATTCTCAGGTTGGCTTAATCAACCTCTTCAATGGTGGGCCCAGAGGAGGCACCACCAGAGGGGGGGAGCTCCACCACCAGGGAAGCCTCCAGGCATTCCTCCAGGCATGCCTTCTGCACTCTGGTACAGCTTCGTGATGATGGGATTGCAGACCTTCTCCAGCTCTTTCTGCTGATGTTCGAATTCTTCTTTTTCTGCAGTCTGGTTCTTATCCAGCCAGTTGATGATCTCATTACACTTGTCCAGAATCTTCTGTTTGTACTCATCGTTGATTTTACCCTGAAGCTTTTCATCTTCGACAGTTGCTTTCATGTTGAATGCGTAAGATTCAAGGGAATTCTTGGAGGACACCTTGTCTCGCTGCTTCTCATCTTCAGCTTTGTACTTCTCAGCTTCCTGGACCATGTGCTCAATGTCTTCCTTGCTCAAGCAACCTTTGTCGTTTGTGATGGTGATCTTGTTCTCTTTTCCTGTGCTCTTATCCACAGCAGAGACATTGAGAATGCCATTAGCATCAATATCAAAGGTGACTTCTATCTGAGGAGCACCATGGGGGGCAGGAGGTATGCCTGTGAGTTCAAACTTGCCCAGTAGGTTGTTATCCTTGGTCATGGCACGCTCACCTTCATAAACCTGAATGAGCACACCAGGCTGGTTGTCAGAGTAGGTAGTGAAGGTTTGGGTCTGTTTGGTAGGAATGGTAGTATTGAGCTTGATGAGAACAGTCATGACTCCACCAGCGGTTTCAATGCCAAGAGAAAGGGGAGTGACATCCAACAGCAGCAAATCCTGAACATTTTCAGATTTGTCTCCAGAAAGGATGGCTGCCTGCACAGCTGCACCATAAGCGACAGTCTCAGCAGGGTTGATGCTCTTATTCAGTTCCTTCCCATTGAAAAAGTCTTGTAGAAGTTTCTGAATCTTGGGGATACGTGTAGAGCCACCCACCAAGACAATATCGTGGATCTGAGACTTGTCTAGCTTGGCATCCCGAAGGGCTTTCTCTACAGGGTCCAGGGTGCCACGGAACAGGTCAGCGTTTAATTCTTCAAACCGGGCACGAGTAATAGAGGTATAGAAGTCGATTCCTTCGTATAGAGAATCAATCTCAATATTGGCCTGGGTGCTGGAAGAAAATGTACGCTTGGCGCGCTCGCAAGAGGTACGGAGGCGACGGACCGCCCTCTTGTTCTCGCTGATGTCCTTCTTGTGTTTGCGCCTGAACTCCGCAAAAAAATAAAATACCATTCGGTTGTCAAAGTCTTCTCCACCTAAGTGGGTGTCTCCAGCAGTAGATTTGACCTCCAAGATACCGTATTCAATAGTGAGGATTGACACATCAGAAGTGCCACCTCCCAAGTCAAAGATCAGCACATTCCTTTTGGCTCCAACCTTTTTGTCTAAGCCCTAAGCGATAGCAGCAGCGTTTGGCTCATTGATGATTCGAAGTACATTAAGACCAGCAATAGTTCCAGCATCTTTGGTAGCCTGACGCTGAGAATCATTAAAATAGGCAGGTACTGTGACTACAGCATTGGTAACAGGCTTCCCAAGGTAAGCCTCTGCGATTTCCTTCATCTTTGTCAAAACCATAGAAGATACCTCCTCTGGATAGAAACTTGGTCTCTCCCTTGTATTCTACTTGGATCTTGGGCCTGCCAGCATCATTCACCACCATGAAGGGCCAATGCTTCATATCAGATTGGACAACAGCATCGTCGAATCTACGTCCAATCAGGTGTTTGGCATCAAAAACTGTGTTGGTGGGGTTCATTGCAACTTGATTCTTTGCAGCATCACCGATCAATCGTTCAGTGTCAGTAAAGGCGACATAACTTGGGGTGGTTCGGTTTCCCTGATCATTGGCAATTATTTCCACTTTCCTGTGCTAGAAAACACCCACACAGGAGTAGGTGGTGCCAAGATCAATGCCAACTGCAGGTCCCTCAGACATAGTTGCTTCAGTATGGGCCCGGCCCCACTTGCCAAAGAAACAGCTACCTGGAGAGCTAACACCGCATTGAATGAGCAACAGCTTTTAATTTTATTGACTTTCTTTATATCTCTCTGTTTCCTATTTCACCAATTTCTGTTCTTTTCATTATTTCCTTCCTTAGGCTTACTTTGCTCTTATTTTCTAGTTTCTTACGGTAAAAACTGAGGTCATTATTTGTGAATTTTCTTCTTTTTCAATACAGACATTTAATGCTATACATTTTTCTCTTAACAACTGCTTTAGATGTCCCAAGTCTTATATGTTGTGCTTTTATCTTTATTCAATTCAAAATACTCCACAATTTCCTTTATAATTTCCTTTAGAAATTTAGAATTGGGTTGTTTCATTTTCCAATATTGTGGGATCTTTCTAGACACTTTTCTGCTACTGATTTCCAGTTTCTTTTTTTGAAATAAAACATTCACTCTTTTTGGGTGCATGACATGTGTTCATGAAAAAATACATACAAGCAAACAGAAAAAAGCTCATGCCACAGAGAAATAAGCAGTTAACTTTTTGATATATGTATGTATGTATACGCACATACACATATTTAATCCTACATATGTGAGCTGATACTAAATATACAGCTTTGTAATCACTTATGTTTTACTTTACAATATAGAATGAATATATTTTCATGCAGATGTGTCAAACTTTCCAATTGGAAAACAGACCTGGAGAATGAGTCGAAAATACAAAATACGGTGAGATGCTGGTAACAAGGAAACTACCTAAAACAAAATTCCACCAGATGATTAAAGGTAAAACGAAGGTCAAAGATACATCAGAAAACACTAACAGAAAGAAAACAGGGGCCAGATTTTAATATCAGACAAAAAAGGAATTCAAGGCCTAAAGCACACACACAAGGTAAGGATGCCTGCGTGAATGTCTGCTTCCAATGCATCATCACGAACTTGTTTCTTACTCTTCTTATCTCTTCCCTAAGCCTTTCCAATTCGTCTACTCTTCTTATCATTTCTTCAAGGACCTAATGCCTCACAGGAGTTTCTTCCTTAAACCCCTGGCCAGGCTGGGTCAGCAGCCCTCCTCTAAGATTTCCGTCTGCTTCCCGGCTTACACCTTCTTTGGAAGGTTGAGGATTTCCTTCTGCCTTCTATGGTACATCTTCCAAAGGGCGGTCTGCCTTGGCCTTTGGCATGTTCTGTGGTTTTCCTTCCTTTTCTTCACGACTTTTACATGTTAAGTATTTTTCTGTTATTTATTTTGAATAAATTAATCCTGCAGGGATCCAGGGGATTTTCCTACCTCTTCCCACACTCAATTTGTGTCATGCCCAAAATACCAAGAGTCCTGAAAGATCTGGAACACTTTTCTCCTCCAGTAAGGCCTAAAGCACACACACAGGCAATATGTAGTTTCTAGTTTAATTCTTTTGTGATCAAAGAACGTATATTTTTTATGACTGCAATCATTTTAAATTTGTAGAGATTTCTATATACAGTCTACGATAAATATTCTATCGGTACTTAAGGGACACCTGGGTGGCTCAGTCAGTTGAGCCTGTGACTTCGGCTTACATCATGACTCACGGTTGGTAAGTTCGAGCCCCACATCAGGCTCGATGCTGTCAGTGCAGAGCTCACTTAGGATTCTCTGTCCCCTTCTCTCTCTGTCCCTCCCCCTCCATCTGTCCCTCCTCTGCTTGCATGCTTTCTGTCTCAAAAATAAATAAACCTTTAAAAAAAAGAAAAAAAGAATGCATATTTTGCTGTTATTGAATGGAACACTCTATAAATATCAATTAGATCAAATTGATTATTTAGGTTTTGTAAATCCTTGGTGATTTTTGATCTACTTTTTCTATCAATTACTGAGGTAGAAATATTGAAATGCCAATAATATTGTGAATTTGCCTACTTCTTTCAGTTCTATCTGTTTCAGTTTTCTCAAATTGCGTTATTAGGTATATAGATATTTACAATTGTCATACCTTTTTGATACATTGATCTCTTTATCCCTGGTAAACTTTCTTGCTCTAAAGTCTACTTTCTCTGATAGGAATATAGACACTCAAGTTTACCTTTAATTAGCTAATACATGGTTTATTTTTGTGCAACCCTCTTTCTTTTATCTAGTCTATGTCTTCAAATTTAAAGTACCCTTATTTTAGGCAAAATATAGTTGGGCCTTGTTTTTATATTCAGTCTAGCAAAGTCTGCCATCTGACTGGGGTGGTGGAAACATTTATTTTTAATGTAATTATTTATATAATTGAATTTAAATATATCACCTTGCCCTTTGTTTCCCTTTTTCCCAGCACTAGACTTCATTGCTTATTACTTGATGGGCAGCTCAAAGTGCAATGGAGAGGGTTGTCATTTCTCCTTGTCCATTTTCAGCCCAATGCAGCCTGTGAGTGCCCAGGACCTTGGGTGTGGGCTTTTTATTTCTGGTCTTCCCTGGCCCAGGAATCAAACTCTAGGTAGTCTTGGGCTGGGGAGAGTTTTCTGCCCCTCCTCTAGCTCCCTTTTCCTATTTACTCAATGCGAGGCTCATGGTAGGGGCAGATGGATTTCCTGTCCTTATCTCTGTGGCAAATGGCTTTTGCTTCTACCCCTCCCTCAGTAGAACCATATCTTTGCCCAGGTCTAGGGTAAGGAATTTCCTCTTCTCTTAGAACAGCAGATGGTTTTTGCATCTAACAACACCCCCCCCCCCCCCCCCCCCCCACACACATACACACACTGGGTCCTAGGAGTAGAATGGTTTCCTGGGCCCCCCCCCCCCCGGGGTTTACAGCTTCTGTTTTGCATATGAGAAAAGTCTGGAAAGTAGACAGATTTTCATGTCTGTGTGCCACCAAAGGACATGCTCTCATATCTCCCTACTTGCACTCAATCTTTCTTTAGTATATGTGCTGCCGAAGCAAGCACATACTCAACCTTTCTTGTAAACATGATGAAGAGGCAATGGAAAACACTGACGAATGAATGAGGACTCTAGCACTCCCAAAGATCCTAACTTGTCATACTAGCCCAGCCTTTAAGATTTGTTAAAACCTAGTTTTTTTTCTTTTCTTGATTAATAGCAGCAACCTCTTCCTTTTGTGCTCTGCGAAAGGTGAAACAATTATATGTCTCATTTCTCCTTGGAGGGACTTGTCACCCTGTAGATTGTCTCTGCTTGCTTTGCAACCTCAACTCTCTGATGGACTCAATAAGATTTATGATTCCATAGATTACCTGGCTTTTTCTCATTGTTAGGGTGGGAGCAACATTGTTTTTGTGGTGGGCAATACACAGGGAGATAGATGAATGAGACTGGCATAATGTTGATAATTGTTAAATCTGAGTGATGGCAAATGGAGATTAATATTCTTTTTTGTTTCTACTCTTGTATATGTTTGAAGTTGTCCATAATAAGTTTTGCAACAATTAACTGAATATTGAAACATTTTTTTAAATTTATTTTGAAAGAGAGAGAGAGTGTATGGGAGGGACAGGAAGAGGGAGAGAGAGAATCCCAAGGAGGCTCAATGGCATCAGTGCAGAACACTATGCATGGCTCTATCTCAGGAACTGTGAGATCATGACCTGAGCCGAAATCAAAAGTCAGATGCTTAACCAACTGAGCCACCCAGAACCCCTTGAAACATTTTAGAGATTAGGTTTCATATTCTATAAATTGCTTTATAATTAATATTTATTCTAAAACAGAATAGTCTTTGATAACCTGTATTTATAAACTAAAGGATTTCACCTCTGAGAGTAGAAGCTTAGACACAGAGTGAGAAATTTGCCCCAACAATTAACTCCTAAGCTGTGATTATTGCATTTCTATCACATGACCTCTGACTTTTTTTTGGCTTTTTAAGTTTTTTTTTATTTTTAAGTTTTTATCTTAATTCCAGTTAGTTCACAGACAGTGTTATATTAATTTCAGGTGTACAATATAACTCCACAGTTTGATACATCACCCTGTGCTCATCATAACAAGTGCACTCCTTAATCCTCATCACCTATTTAACCCATCCCTCTACCCACCTCCCCTCTGGTAACGATCAGATTGTTCTCTATAATTAAGAGCCTGTTTCTTGCTTTGCCTCTCTCCCCTCATTTTTCCCTTTGCTTGTTTGTTTTGTTTCTTAAATTCCACATATAAGTGAAAGCATGTGGTGTTGTCTTTTACTGACTGACTTATTTCACTTAGCATTATACTTTCTAGCTTCATTCATGTTGTTGCAAATGGCAAGATTTCTTTCTTTTTTATGGCCGAATAATATTCTATTGTATATAAACGTCACATCTTCTTTATCCATTAATCTATTGATGGACACTTAGGCTGCTTCTGTATTTTGGCTATTGTAAATAATGCTGCTGTAAACATAAGGGTGCACATATCCCTTTCAATTAGTATTTTTGTACTTTGGTGGGGGGGCGGTAAATACCAGTAGTACAATTCCTGGATGGCAAGGTAGTCCTATTTTTAACTTGTTGAGAAACTTGCATACTATTTTCCACGATGGCTGCACCAGTTTGCATTCCCACCACCTGTGCCTCAGTGTTCCTTTTTCTCCACAGCCCCACCAACACCTGCTGTTTCTTGTGTTGTTAATTTTAGCTATTCTGACAGGTGTGAGGTGATATCTCATTGTAGTTTTGACTTGCATTTCCCTCATGATGAGTTACAATGAACATCTTTGCTTGTCTGTTGGCCATCTGGATGTCTTCTTTGGGAAAATGTCTGTTCATGTCTTGTGCCCATTTTTTTAATTGGATTATTTGGGGGATATTGAGTTTTATAAATTCTTTAAATATTTTGGATACTAGACTTTATCAGATATGTCATTTGCAAATATCTTCTCTTATTCCATAGGTTGTCTTTAAGTTTTGTTATTTCCTTCACTATGCAGAAGTTTTTTTTATTTTGATGTAACCCCAGTAGTTTATTTGTGCTTTTGTTTCCCTTGCCTCAGGAGACATATCCAGAAAGAAGTTGTTATGGCCAATGTCAAGGAAGTTACTGCCTGTGTTCTCGTCTAGGATTCTTATGGTTTTATGTCATCCATTTAGGTCTTTCATCCATTTTGAGTTTGTTTTTGTGTATGGGGGTAGGAAAGTGGTCCAAGTTTCATCCTTTTGCATGTTGCCATTCAGTTTTCCCAACACTGTTTGCTGGACAGACTGTCTTTTTCCCATTGTATATTCTTTTCTGCTTTGTTGAAGATTAATTGGCCATATAATTCTGAGTTTATTTCTGGATTTTCTATTCTGTACCACTGATCTTTGTGTCTGTTTTGGTGCCAGTACCATATTGTTTTGATTACTGCAGGTTTGTAATATAACTTGAAGTCTATAATTGTGATGCCTCCAGCTTTGCTTTTCTTTTTCAAGATTGTTTTGGCTATTTGGGGTCTTTTGTGGTTCCATACAGATTTTAGAATTATTTGTTCCAGTTCTGTGAAAAATGCTGTTGGCATTTTGATAGGGATTGAATCAAATGTGTAGATTTCTTTGGGAAGTATCAATATTTTAACAATATTTGTTCTTCCAATCCATAAGTATGGAATATCTTTCCATTTCTTTGGGTCTTCTTGAATTTCTTTCATCAGTGTTTCATAGTTTTTACAGTGCATGTCTTCCACCTATTTGGTTAGGTTTATTCCTAGGTATCTTATTATTTTGGGGTCATTTGTAAATGGGATTGTTTTCTTAATTTCTCTTTCTGCTGCTTCATTATTAGTATATAGAAATGCAACAAATTTCTGTACATTGATTTTGTATCCTATTACTTTACTGAATTGGTTTATCAGTTCTAGCAGTTTTTTTGTAGAGTCTGTATATAGTATCATGTCATCTACAAATAGTGGAAGTTTTATTTCTTTCTAACTGATTTGGAGTCTTTTTATTTCTTTTCATTGTCTGATTGCTGTGGCTAGGACTTTTTGTACTATGTTGAATAAAAGTGGTGAGAATAGACATCCTTGTCTTGTTCCTGACCTTAGGAGAAGAGCTCTCAGTTTTTTCCCATTAAGGATGATGTTGGCTACCGGTTTTTCATAGATGGCCTTTATTATATTGAGGTATGTTCCCTCTAATCCTATTTTGTTGAGGGTTTTTATCATGAATGGATGTTGTACTTTGTCGCTTTTTCTGCATCTATTGAAATGACCGTATGATTCTTATCCTTTCTCTTATTGATATGATGCATCACATTGATTGATTTGCAAATATAGAACCACACTTGCAATGTAGGATTAAATCCGATTTGATTATGGTGAATGATTTTTTCATAATGTATTGTTGAATTTGGTTTGCTAGTATTTTATTGACAACTTTCACATCTCTGCTTACCAAGGAAATTGGCCTGTAGTTCTCTTTTTTAGTGGTGTTCTTATCTGGTTTTGGTATCAGGGTATTGCTGGCCTCATAGAATGAATTTGAAAGTTTTCCTTCCTTTTCCATTTTTTGAAATAGTCTGAGAAGAATATATATTAACTCTTCTTTAAATGTTTGGTAGAATTCATTTGTGAAGGCATTTAGTCCCGGACTTTTGTTTTGGGAATTTTTTGATTACTGGCTCAATTTCTTTGCTGATTATCAGTCTGTTCAAATTTTCTATTTCCTTCTGTAACAGTTTTGGCAGTTTTTACGTTTCTAAGAATTTATAAATTTCTTGTAGGTTGCCCAATTTTCTGGCATATAGCTTTTCATAATATTCTCTTATAGTTGTTTGTATTTCTCTGGTTTTGTCTGTTATTTCTCCTCTCTTGTGATTTTATTTATTTGAATCCAGTTTCTCTTTTTTTCTTGGTAAGTCTGGTTAGAGGCTTATCAATTTTATTGATTTTTTTCAAAGATGAGCTCCTCATTTCTTTGATCTGTTCTTTTTTTTTTTTTTTTTTTTTAGTTTCTATACTATTTATTTCTACTCTAATTTTTATTATTTCTTCCCTTCTGCTAATTTTAGGTTTTATTTGTTGCTCTTTTTCTAGGTCCTTTAGGTGCAAGGTTAGGTAGTTTATTTGAGATTTTTCTTCCTTCTTGAGAAAGGCCTGTATTGCTATAAACTTCCCACTTAGAACCACTTTTGCTGCATCCCACAGGTTTTGGACCATAGTGTTTTCATTTTCATTTGTTACCATGTACTTTTTAAATTTCTTCTTTCATTTCCTAGGTAATCCATTCATTGTTTAGTAGCATGTTATTTAACCTCCATGTATTTTTGGTCTTTCCAGATTTTTTTTTTTCTTGTGGTTGATTTCTAGTTCATAGCGTTGTGGTCAGAAAATATGCATGATATATTTCAATCTTCTTAAGTCTGTTGAGGTTTGTTTTGTGGGCTAATATATGATCTATTCTGGAGAATGTTCTGTGTGTACTTGAAAAGAATATATATTCTGCTGTTTTATAATGGAATGTTCTGACTATATATGTTAAATGCATCTGTTCCAGTGTGTCATTCAAAGCCATTGTTTCCTTAGTGATGTTCTGTTTAGATGATCCGTCCATTGATGTAAGTAGGGTGTTAAAGTCCCCTACTATTGTTGCATTATTATCAATTAGTCCCTTTATGTTTGTTATTGACTGTTTTATGTATTTGGGTCTCCTATGTTGGGTGCATATTTACAATTGTTATATCTTCTTGTTGGATTGTCCTCTTTATTATTATATGGTGTCCTTCTTTGTATCTTATTACAGTCTTTATTTTAAAATCTATTTTGTCCAATATAAGTATTGCTACTCTGGCTTTCTTCTGACATCCATTTGCAGGAAATACGTTTCTCCATTGCCTCACTTTCAATCTACAGGTGTCTTTAGGTCTAAAATAGTCTAATGGAGCATTGGGAGCATATGGATGGGTCTTGTGGGGTTTTTTTTTAAATCCATTCTGTCATCTTATGTCTTTTGAGTGGAGCATTTAGTCCATTTACATAGATTGTATTTGCTGCCACTTTATTGATAGATATGTATTTGCTGCCACTTTATTACTTGCTCTGTGGTTGTTTCTGAAGATTTTCTCTGATTTTTTTTTCTTGTCTTTTTCCCGTTCATGTTTTGCTGATTTTCTTTAGTAGTATATTTCTTTCTCTTTATTCTTTGCATATTTATTAGTGGTGTTTGATATATGGTTACCCTTAAGTTTGTATATAACTACTTCATGACCTCTGCATTTAGTAATATTGTTTGCTGATGTTGTTAACTTCACTCAGTGTAGAGAAATTAATTTTCTTGTCAAATAAACTTTGAATGTTTTCTTTTCTTTTCTTTCTTTCTTTCTTTCTTTCTTTCTTTCTTTCTTTCTTTCTTTCCAGCTATTGCAAATACTTGTATAGATTTCAGTCTTGGAAGGAAGGACCCCAATTATGAAGAAATTTTATGAAATATCCAGTTGTTAATAAAAGACTCCCCTATTTCTTAAAATGGGTTCTTTTTCTTTGCATAACTCTAATGTTCTTCAAATGCCCATTCATTGGGTTAACCATTTGTAAGGTGCACAGTATGTGCCAGGCACCATGGTAGAAACTTTTATATATATTACCTTCACACCACATAGCCTCTCATTCTGTTTCTTGTTGACGTTATCTGCTGTTCTGTTCTGATTCTAAATTCTAGTGTCTCTAGGTCTGACCTTTGTCCACGGGTTGAAGGCTGCATTTCCAATAGATTTCTGGGGTTATTTTTCATGTTGTCCTCGCTTGTGCCTCAAGCTTAATATGTCTGACATAGGAAGCATAACTATTTATGCCATTCCAGCTGCCATTTTATATCGCACCAGAAAATATGTGGTAAAAAATTACCACAGGAAATTTTACAGAATATTTCAAGTCATTCTAAATATTGAAAAAATTCTATATACCTCAAGCCCTATAAAATTGTATTTTTCATGATTTGATATTCCTTACCTATGTTATTGACATGCTAAGAAGAAAATAAAATGCAGCTAAAAAACCATCACAAAAGATATTAAGCATTCACAATAAGTTGAACGTATGAAAACTAAATTCATAAAAAGGATGAATTCCACTGAATTTGGAAGAAGAAGTTAATAAAAACCATTCTCTGAGTTAACTTTTACAGTGTTAGAGTGGTCCCCCAAATTCCATCAGAAAGACCATAACTCTTAATTTTAAAATCAAGGAGAATAGATATAAAGGTAAGCTTTTGATATTTTTTATTGTTGTCTATGATGGTGTCATGCTAAGCAACTAACTGAAGAGTGGTGATCATTATAGAGTCTACAATAAGAGAGACAAAGAGCCATGATTTCTCAATATTTATCCACTTTATCAACAGCAGAAGGTATGCTGATTGATCAGTTCAAATCTCTGGGTCAGACTTACTATGTCTTTATAGTAAGAAGCTATTCTAATTTGATGACGACTTTCCACAGGCTCACCTAGACACTTTTGCTTTTTAGTATACCAAGTGGTTTTTATTATTGGGAGAAATACAATTGAACCCCAAGTCCCAGATAACTGAAAAATTGAATTCCTCTGCCTTGATGCTAAGACCTGGGCCTTTAACCAGAGGTGACACAGCCCCTCCCTGTGGCTAAACAAACAGAACCTTCTAAACTAGATTGTAGAGTGATAGAATGCCATTTAAGTATTTTAAGTAGGGGATAATAGAAATTTTGAAGATGTTGAAGAACTTTTGAAATATTATTCTGGTTTTGATATGGAAAAGAGATTGGATTGAGGGATAGAGTGGATGTGAATAATTGCAGTGATACACATGAGATATGTTCATAATTGAACTAAAGTAGTGGCAGTGAAGATGGGGGTAAATGGATGTATTCAAGAAATATTCGAGAGACAAAATCAACGGGACTTGGTGAAATAATTGAATATGGGAATGAAGAAGAAGGGATTCACGGATGGCTCCTAAGTTTCTGTGCACTAAATTAATGGTGGTACCATTAATTGTGAAAGGGGACACTGGAAGGGTAACCAGGCATGGTGTGTATCAGCATAAGCAACTGAAACCAATTTTAGCTATGTGTGTTAGTTTGGCTTTCCCTGAAAGCAGAACTTGAGATAAGGACTTGGGTACCATTTATTTGGGAGTTGATTTGGATATCATTTATTTGGGAATTGATACCAGAAAGCAGGATTGATGGAGTGGAGACAGTGTGATAGGAAAGGTGAAAAGGCAATTTAAAGGCATGTTATCAGGTCTCTATCATGGAATAATGCTCACCACCAAGACATCCTAAGAAGTGTATAGAAAACCTCCCCACATTATCTGCCTAAAGGTCAAGAAGAAGCAGATTTATCCATCTGCTATTTTCCTCATTGGCTGAGGATTACCCCCCAGGAGCATTAACCATGCACTTCTGAGCTATGCTACATGAGAGTAAATGGACTCCAGCAGCATCAGAGAAGGCCCTTGGGCAGAAAGTTGTAAGACAAATGGCTCCTGCTTGAGGGATGTTGTCAGAGTGAGGAAAGTATGGCTTTGCACAGAAATGTTCATATCAGCTATAGCTGAAATCAGAGATGGATCGAGAAGATGCAATATAGGGCACTGGGGCAGCATCTATACTAGCTTAAGAAAAACAACCAAAGTAAAAGTAAAAGGACATTACAGAATGGACATTAGATTATAAGACCAGACTTGAAAAATGGATAAAAACCAAGGTCATTCCAGAAGGATAAAAGGCAAGAAGCACTACAACTCTTGAAAGAAATGAAAAACGCTACCATAATATGTTCTGTTCTCTGAGCTTTGCTGTATCTTACATGCCATTCCTTTGACCAGAATGGCCTTCCTTCACTCTCTCTGCCCAATTATAACTTTAAAGTACTTACACGTATGAAAAACTAATGAGAACTTACAAATGGAAATAAAATATGTTCAAGAAGAAATTTCACAAATATGATATTATAGTCCTATTACTTATTATAACTTAAAGTGAACACATAAAGGATAAAAAAATTCACAACATAATTGTTATAATTGAAATAAGAGAAGTTAGACCTATTCCTTCATTAGGACCTGAAAGTAAAGTCTAAGAAAGCAGTTAGTTGTTGAGGAATATTATGTGTAGTAGGGGAAAGAGCAGAAGGATATGAATACATACATATTTACCATCAAAACCTTGCATAATGAAGATGGTTCATCATGAGACATCAAATATTTTAAAAACTGCTGAGTATAAGGTAACACAAGCACTCTCAGGCAAATAATCCAATGATGTTGTGAAATTTTATTTGAAGCCACTGTATTATTATTGATAAGAAAATTTGCACCAAGAACACCTGTTACAATAACATCAAAGTCTATTACATTACAGCTATGATAAAAGTCACCTTGCATACTGGGGCACCTGGGTGGCTCAGTTGGTTAAGCATTCAATTCTTGATTTCAGCTCAGGTTATGATCTCACGGTTCATTGGATCAAGCCCCACCTCCCTGCTGTCAGCACGAAGCCTGCTTGGGATTCTCTCTCTCTTTCTCTCTGCACCTCCCCCGCTCACGTGTGCACTTTCTCTCTCTCTCTCAAAATAAATAAATAAATATTTTTTTTAACAATCACCTTGGATACCAAATAGGATACAGGAATGATAAAAGCAAGACAAATTAGAATGTCTTACTGCCTAACTCAGAAATGTTTTTCTAAACTCTGTTACAATTAGCAGCAGACTGGCAAGGCATGGATCTGCTCTGAAGTTCTCAGGGTATAAAACTCCAAAAATGGCAGGTAGCAGGAAAGTGTGGAGAGCAGTGCTAGAGTGTCCTTCTCACCCCAATTGGAATTTTAAAAATAGTCTACCACTGCAGAACAGCAGACAGCTTTCTTCCACAGAGAAATGCTAGAAGAATATGGAATACAGTCCCTAGTGAATAAATAGGGAATTTATTTATTTCAATGTGTACCAGTTGAAATTTTATTATGTACTTGGTCTAAATCTTTTCCATAAGAACTCATCTCCAATCTTAGCGTGAAAGTAAACAGGAAAATAAAGTCCTATAAACATTCAATTTGGAAGAGGTATTAGATATTATCTAACCATGTTCTTTTTCACAAATGAGAAAACCTAATGCAAACAGTGAAGTTAATAAATTCCTTAATGAACAATAAAATAACTTGAAAAGTACCTAGCAGAACATAGCACCCATCAGTCACTCAAAAGGTGGTATTTATTAGAAGTATGACTAATATTGCTACTTTTGGTAAATGCTATTATGTTAATAATAGTAATTAGGTATATCTTTATTCAGTGAGTTTTATATGCCAGATGTTGGTCTTGGATTGGGATCTTAAAATGACTAAAACACAATCCTTGTTTTGAGCTTCAGGTGTTTACATCCTACTGGATGATTAAATAGAATAAGTAAAAGAATAAATTGCAACATGGGGGATAAATGCAACACCGTAAGTATTATAAAGCATTATTAATAAAATTTTGTGGGAATGCAGGCCTTGTTATTCACAGTCCTCTGCTCTTTCTAGTCAATCATTTTGTCTATTCATATGGCCCAACACACACACTCACACACACACACACACACACACACACACACACACACACACAAAATCAGCATCAGACTAAAAAAAGATACATCTATATTCCAAATTAGAGAAGTACTGAAGTAAAAGTGAAATAAATCCTGTCACATGTATTTTTCGCAGCATAGATACTATGAAAATCGGTATTTGAAGCTTAAAACTTTTGTGGTTCAAATTAAAAAAAATGACATGTGCCGCATAGGTTTTTCCATTTACTTTAGCTATCAAAGAGGAAATAAAACCTGTATAATATTAATAAGCTCTAAATATAAACTTTATTTGCAGCTTTAAGATTAATTATGAGAATCCATACTTACAAAGATTATTTTTGTTTAGATTAGGATCTCAGCATCTGCACATTAAGCAAAGTGTTAAATGCATTAAGCCTAGAAAGCTTCCTGATATATGTGGTAGAGGACATCTCTTTTCTACTCAGCATCCTTTCCTCTGGAAGACGCTCATCCAATCCATACTAATATGTTCAGTTCTTATAAAGCAGGTAGGTTTGATTGGTTATAAAACAAGACCAATCAAAATATCTCTGAATCATCAGAGATTTCATACCTGATCACTAGGATGAAGTGCAATGTTCTCTTTTTCTGAAAAAAAAAATGACTTGTAAAATGAAGCAGCTCTGAAGCTAACAATAGGCATTTTTCCATTATGATACTCTCTTTCTGAAAATGACATAAGGCAGAGATGGGCAATCTGAGCAATAGACAGACACAGAGTCCTAAGACATTATTTCAACCCCCGGATGTGACTTAAAGCTCTAGCTCCTCCCACAGATGTGTGAGAGATTTCCAGAAGTGAGCCAAAACAACTCATTTTCTACTTCCGCATGTGTAAGTTGAGTTTGTTGTTTGCAACCAAAGGTCCTGACCCTAACATGCAGGTAGTACACAACATTTATTGCTATTATTATTTAACAACTATTCAGCACCAGCAAAACATTGTAAAAAGTATTGTACAATATAAAACATATGTTTAGCATCACAATTTCTATCACCTAGGAACTTACCATTCAAGTTAGGTCATGAAAATAAGAAAGATATTTATTCTTCGGCCAGGAAAGAAACCAAGGTCAATAGAAAAGGAAAGATTGTGATACTACACTGATCACCCTGAAGTGCTTTTCCTCTGACTTTTCCCTTACCAGTTTGGAAGACAATCTGCAGAAATTGTGTTAGATTAAATCAAGTGTGAGAAGGTAAATTAATGTCCAATAGGAGGATAATTAAACTACCACATACTCGGGGCGCCTGGGTGGCTTGGTCGGCTAAGCGTCCGACTTCGGCTCAGGTCATGACCTCACGATCCATGAGTTCGAGCCACGCGTCGGGCTCTGTGCTGACTGCTCGGAGCCTGGAGCCTGTTTCAGATTCTGTGTCTCCCTCTCTCTCTGCCCCTCCCCTGCTCATGCTCTGTCTCTCTCTGTCTCAAAAATAAACGTTAAAAAAAAAATAAACTCCCACATACTCATAAAACTAGGTATTAACAGCAGTAAATAAGTGAACCATAACTTCACACATTCATATTGATAAATCTCAAAAAACATGATGTTGATTGATAAAGCAATTACAGAATACTGTAAAACATAAACCCTTAATAATATACCATTAGAAGTATATATTAATACACAATATAGGTTATATATTAATATTTATAATAATACATACTTGTTAATAATGTATTAATATGTAAATATTAATGGTATATTATATACAGTAAAACTATGATGAAAAGTGAAGAAATGATAAAATTAATATTCAGAATAGCTGTGACCTTTGGTAGAAAGGGAGAGGGCTGTGACCGGACAAATCATCTCAGAGGCATGGTTTATGTTCTGTTGCTTAACCTGGGGTTCTGATATCTGGGTATATTAGTTCTTATTGTCGCTATAACAGATTACCACAAATTTAGTAGTTTAAAACAACAGCAATTTACTATCTTGCAAATTTCAAGTTCAGAAATCTGAAATGGGTCGTATGGGACAAAAATTAAAATTTTGCCAAAGCTGAGATCTTTCTAGGATCTAGGGTAGAGCATGTTTTTTGGCTTTTCCAACGCAGCAGAGTCTGCTGCGTTCCTTGATTTCTGCTACATTGCTCCACCCCCTGCTTCTATCATCACATCTCCTCTGATTCTGACCTTCCCTCATAATTACATTAGGCTCACACATATCGTCCAGAAGAATATCCCCATCTCAAAATCTTTAACTTAATCCTACCTGCAAAGTCCCTTTTGCCATGTAAGGTAAGATATTCACATATTCCAGGGATTAGGACATAGACATTTTGGTGGATACATTATTCTTTCCAATATACTGTGTGTTTGCTTTATTCTGTATGTCTCATTTATATGTTATATATACATATTTGCAGTGGATGCTGTGGTATGCCACCCAGATCTCTGTTCAGACCTCGAGCATTCATTTCCCTGGCTTTTGGGAAAACAGGCAGTTGACAATTCCCTGTTGAGTTCACTCCAGGAATTGCCCTTATCCAAAGAGAGTCACCTCACACAAGGCCTTGCTCCTTCCCAGACTAAGTCTGCATCCCATGACTGGTATATAGGAGTATAAGGCCTGGTCTCCAGAGTTACTCAACTCTTCCGTCTCCCCAGTCTTCTTTTTTCCCTTTGGTAAAGTTTCTAAGATTCTTTTACTTTTTTTTTTAATTTCAGTGTAGTTACACATATTGCATTAGTTGCAGGTGTACAACATAGTGATTCAACAAGTTTAAACATTATGTTATGTGCACCGTAAGAGTAGCTACCGTATGTCACCATACAATGCTATTATATCATTGACTACACCCCTCATGCTGTACCTTTTATTCCTGTGATTTATTCATTTCATAACTGGAAACCTGTACCTCTCACTCCCCTTCACCCATCATCCCCCCACCACGGTAACAATTAGTTTGTTCTCTATGTTTACAGGTCTGATTCTGCTTTTTGTTTGTTTTTAATTTTTTTTTAGATTCCACATATAAGTGAAATCATATGGTATTTGTCTTTCTCAGTCTGACTTATTTCATTTAGCATCTACCCTCTAGGTCTATCCACATTATCACAAATGTCATGATCTCATCCTTTTAATGACTGCTTAATATTCCATTGTATACACCATATCTTCCCTATCCATTCAAAGCTGTAGTAGTACCCAAAACAATATAATACTGGCATAAAAATAGACACATAAATCAATGTAACAGAATAGAAAACACAGAAATAAACCCAAAATTACACTGTCAAGTAATCTATGACAAAGGAAGCAAGAATATGTAACAGGGAAAAGACAGTCTTTTCAATAAATGGTGCTGGGAAAACAGGACAGCTACATGTAAAAGAATGAAAGTGGACCACTTTCTAATACCACAGACAAAAATGAATTCAAAATGGATTAAAGAACTAAATGTGAGACCTGAAACCATAAAAACCCTAGAAAAGAACACAGGCAGTGATTTCTCTGATATCAGCCATAGCAACATTTTTCTAGATATGTCTCCTAAGGCAAGGGAAACAAAAGCAAATATAAACTATTGGGATTGGGACACCTGGCTGGCTCAGTAACGCATGAGACTCTTGATCTCAGGGTTGTGAGTTCAAGCCCCACAATGGGTGTAGAGATTAGTTAAAAATAAAGCCTTAAAAAAATAAAAAGCTTTCATACAGTAAAAGAAACCATCAATTAAAAACAAAAAAAAAGGCAACCTACTGAATAGAAAATATTTGCAAATGATCTATCTGATAAGGGGTTAATACCTAAAATATGTAAAGAACTTATTCAACTCAACATACACACAAAAAACAAACAACTTGATTTTAAAAATGCTAGAGGACCTGATTAGACATTGTTCCAAAGAAGACATCCAGATGGCCAACAGACACATGAAAAGATGCTTAACATCACTCATCATCAGGAAAATGTAAGTTAAAACCACAATGAGACATCACCTTACACTTGTCAGAATGGCTAAAATCAATACGACAAGAAATAAGAAGTGTTGGCAAGAATGTGGAGAAAAGGGAACTTTTGTGCACTATTGGTGGGAATGTAAATTGGTGCAAGCATTGTGGAAAAAAGCATGGGTCTTCTTCAAAAAATTAAAAATAAAAATACCAGATGATTCAGTAATTCCACTACTGTGTATTTACCAATAGAAAAAAAAAACATTAATTTGAAAAGATATATGGACCTCTATATTTACTGCACCATTATTTACAATAGCCAAGATATGGAAGCAACATAACAGACCCTGTCCCTAAACTTAACTTTCTTCCCTTCCCTTACAGGTGTTGACTCCAAGAACATGTCCCAGTAAACTCCCTAGCATAAATCTCTCTCCCAGAGTGTGTTTCCTGATCTAAGATAATATTATATTATAAAGAGAAAATATTTCATGATCATTTAAAAAATTGTTAAAGACTACTTAGGGTACTTAGTAGAGAATAAATAAATTCAAAAACAAAAACAAGATGAATTGGAGTAAAAAGAAACTAGAAGCACAAAGTCCAATTAAAAACAGTGTAGATATTGAGGCATCTAGGTGGCTCAGTCGGTTGAGCAACCAACTCTTGATTTTGGCTCAGGCCATGATCCCAGGGTTGTGGGATGGAGCTCTGGGTGGGGCTCTGTGCTGAGCATGGAGCCTGTTTGGGATTTTCTCTCTCTTCCTCTTTCCCTCTCCCACCCCCTGCTTGCCCACATGCTCACGCATGCTCTCTCTCTCTCAAAAAAAAATAAATAAATAAACAAATAAAATAAAATAAAATAAAATAAAATAAAATAAAATAAAATAAAACACTGTAGATATATAGGGGTATTAAAAGCTTGGATTGAGAAATTAACAGTGGACTTGGAAAGAATTAGACAATCCAAAATTTCAAAATAATTTTCAATAGGAGTTAGCAACTGAAATATTTAGGGAAATCCAGGTTAACTCTCTTAATTTGGGTTTCTGAATTTAGTTTTAATTCTACTTCCTAGCTTCTTGGGTTGTGGTTTCCTTGCCATGAAATGAGGTGATTGGCTGTTAATTTCTAGTCTAAATAGTTCTAAAAGTCTTTTAATCTGAAAAAGAAAGCAGAAGTAAACCAAACAATTTGACTTTGGAATAAACACTATCTTTTGTTCCAATAGCTAACAGGTACTCAACATGGTTCTCAAGCTCTAAAAGAAGAATCATGGAAAAATTCAGTCTTCCTTAGACAGTCAGTGATAGTTTAAAATCTGCATTTGAAAATATTTTCCTCTCTACTAACGAAAATCGAACAAGTCCCCACTTTCCTATTTTACATTGTGTAAATTTCAAATACAACATCATTGAAGATTAACTCGATTTATTTCCTTATCTATTACTCCCTTTAGAATAATAAAATTGTTTTGTAGATCCATGGATAAATGTATATTTCCATGTCATGACTTGTTTTAGAATAGTACTTTTCATGTCTATTATGTCATTACAAGCAGTAAATAAAATATTCTATATTATATACAGCTAAATATCCACAACAGTGAGAATTTATTCAGCTAAGGAAAATACATTATATAAACTGGCAAACATGAGCTGATGCTCCCTGTAATCACTGAGCCATTAGGTTGGAACCAGCCCTAGCAGCATAGATCTAACCATCAAGAGCTCACAGACTGGAAAGAAGTCCACTATGGAGTAACACTTGTTCATAGAAAGTGCAGGCTATGTGACAGACACTGTACGTGTATATAGAAATCTAGCCTTGGCCTAAAGCCTCAACACAATTTTAGAACTCACTAAGTACTCTGAACTAAAAATAACAAATCCAAAGCCTAAGAATCATTGAAAAACCAAACAAACCAAACAACCTCCTAAGGTCACAAAAAGTGCTATTTTAGACTTGTTCTTTAGTTCCTATGTCCAACTTGATGTTACCCTCATAGAACTCTACATAAAGAAAAAAATGTCTTTGAAATCCTATTTGGTGAGGTCCCAATAGTTTATTTTTGCTTTTATTTCCCTTGTCTCAGGAGACATATCTAATAAGAAGTTGCTATGGCTGATGTCAAAGAGATTACTGCCTGTGTTCTCCTCGAGGACGTTGATGGTTTTCTGTCTCATATTTAGATTTTTCATCCACTTTGAATTTATCTCTGTGTATAGTGTAAGAGGAAGCAATATAAGAGACCCTCTCCCAATTTCATTCTTTCACACGTTGCTGTCCAGTTTTCCCAAAACCATTTGTTGATGAGACTGACTTTTTCCCACTGGATATTCTTTCCTACTTTGTCAAAGATTAATTGGCCATATAGTTGTGGGCTCATTTCTGGGTTTTCTATCTGTTCCATTGATCTTTGTGTCTGTTTTTGTGCAGTAACACACTGTCTTGATCACTATTGCTTCATAATATAACTTGAAGTCGGAAATTATGATGCCTCCAGCTTTGCTTTGCTTTATCAAGATTGGTTTGCCTGTTTGGGGTCTTTTGTGGTTCTATATAAATTTTAGGATTGTTTGTTCTATCTCTGTAAAAAATGCTTGTGGTATTTTGATAGGGATTGCATTAAATGTGTAGATTGCTTTGGGTAATATAGACATTTCAACAATATTTGTTCTTCCAGTCCATAAGCATGGAATGTTGGGACTTTATCAAAATAAAAAGCTTCTGCACACTGAAGGAAGCAATCAAGAAAACTAAAAGGCATCCTATGGATTGGGAGAAGATATTTGAAAGTGACATATCTGATAAAGGCTAGTATCTAAAATATATAAAGAACTTATAAAACTGAACACCCAAAACAAATCATCCAGTTAAAAAATGAGAAGACATGAATAGACATTTTTCCAAAGAAAGCATACAGATGGCTAACAGACACATGAAAAGATGCTCAACATCACTCATTATCAGGGAAATACAAATCAAAACTACAATGAGAAATCATCTCACACCAGTCAGAATGACTAAAATTAACAACACAGGAAAAAACAGGTGTTGACGAGGATGACGAAAGGGGAATTCTCTTACCTGTTGGTAGGAATGTAAACTAGTGCAGCCACCCTGGAAAACAGCATGGAGGTTCCTCAGAAAGTTAAAACTAAAACTACCTTATGATCCAGCAACTGCACTATTAGGTATTTACTGAAAGGATACAAAAATACTGATTTGAAGGGATACATGCACCCCGATAATAGAAAGAGCCCAAATATCCATTGACTGATGAATGGATAAAGAAGTAGTGGTATGGTGTGTGTGTGTGTGTGTGTGTGTGTAATGGAATATTACTCAGTCATAAAAGAGTAATATCTTAACATTTGCAACTATGTGGATGGAGCCTGAGAATACTATGCTAAGCGAAATAAGTAAGTCAAAGAAAGACAAATACCATATGATTTCACTCATATGTGGAATTTAAGAAACAAAACAAATGAATATGGGGGGAATAAAAGAGAGGCAAACCAGGAAACAGACTCTTAATTATAGAGAAGAAACTGAGGGTTACTGGAGGGGAGATGGAGGGGAGGGTGGGTAAATAGGTGATAGGTATTAAGGGGGTCACTTGTGATGAGCACTAGGTGTTGTATGTAAGTGATGAATCACTAAATTCTGCACATGAAACTAATATTACACTGTATGTTAACTAACTGGAATTTAAATAAAAATTTGAAGAGAAAAAAAAAAGAAATCCTATTTGGGTGGGCCCAAGTCATAATCTTGTTACATGTTGGCTTTGTGAACTTGGATGACACCTAATTCTTTTAACTTCAGCTTTCTCATCTGGTAATCTAACATAACTCATTGAGAATGAGAAGTTTTATTATAAAAACAAATGTCACCTGTGAGGGAGGGTCTAAAATAGGTTTTAACAAAGCCATACAATTAAATAAAACCGAAAATCAATATGGTAATAAAAAGGGCACCCTCTGGCTCCAAAACATCCATTTAAGTCTGCTCATTCTGCATGGCCTCATGTCTGTTATAGAATGTCTTCTATGCTGGAAAAACTTGTAGCACCTGGCCAGGGCCAAAGGTGGCCTTCATTACCGGCTATTAACTGATTTGTTTCTCCATGGCTTCTGAGTCAAAGTCCTAAGGGACAACAGCTATTTACCAACCAGTATGAAAACATTCCAGTATCTTAACAATAGTAAATGCCATAGTTGTGTGACTTTCTAGATAGTGGATACAGCAGATACCTTTACTTTGCTCTCACAATATTTTAGCTGGGTATTGGTTTATTTTCTCTCAACACTTGGAATATATTATTCCATGGTCCTCTGGATTTTATTACTGCTGTTGAGTAGTCTGCTGAGGGTCATCATTACCATAAATGTAATATGTTTCTCCTCTTGGGTTCTTTTTTAAAGTCTTTATGACTTGGGTTGATGTTTTTCAGTTTTGATATGATGTATCTAGATATAATTTTTTTTTATTCTCTTGAGGAATTACATTTTCCAGATCTGAAGATTCATATCTCATCAAGTATTGCTACTACTTCAGGTATTATTTCTTTCAATATTTCCAAAATTATTCTCTCTTGCTTTTCCTTCTGGAACTCCTATTATACTTGCTCATTCCATATTCGTCTGTTAACCTTTCATATTTTCATCTTTATACTACATCTTGGGTCACTTTCTCAGAAATTTTTTACTAGTTCATAAGTTCTCTTTTTTGTCTTAAAAAATACTCATTTGTATCAAGTTCATATATGCAAATAGTTTAAAGTATCAAAGAGGCAACCGCTTTAATTTTTTTTACTGATTCCTTTAGTTATGACTTCATCACTAAATAATATGGTTTTACTGCTAGTTCTTGATTTTTCAGATGTGGGTAGTATTTCTGTTATCTATTTCTATCTAAAACCACACCAAAACCTAGTGTCTTCAAACAATTTGTTATTTCTCAATATACTGTGAGACAATAGGATGGTTCTTCTGCTTTGTATCAGTTAAGATGCTGGACAACCAGAGGGCCTTAAATAATGTCACTCACATAGCTGGAAGTTTGTCCTGACTGCCAGCTGGAAGTTTAGCTGACATTGTCAGCCAGAACATTTTAGCTCTCTTCCACATGGTCTCTCTATGGCAGCTGGAGTCTCAGAGTCAATTATATGTATATATAATTATTTATATATATTATAAATATAATATATATAGTAATATATTATATATAGATAATATATAAAATATATTTTTTATTTATATAAATAATATAAATGTGTGTATTATATATATAATTATATATAAACATATATAATTATATACATAATTGTAATTATATATATAATACACACACACATATATATATATATTAGGACTGTTATACCTTCTTAATTAATTTGCCTTCTTATCATTATGAAACATCCCTCCGAAGAGGCTCAGAAAAAGTCTCCCCAAATTATGCTACTGTGACATGGAGATCATGTTGAACTAAAGGCAATCAAGTCCCAGTGGCCTCACGAAAAGCTCTTTACCACTGCCTTATCTATAAAAAAGAAGTAAAAATGTCCCCATTTGTGGGGAAATTCTGCAATTATAAAGGAAATTTATAGTGGAAAGGGGGCCTGTACCAGAAAGAGATCTATTACCAGAGATAATTTTTTACATAAGAAATTTATGTGCATAACAGGGCAAGATTTGTTTCCCAAACATCTCCTACTCTCACTTTCCTATGAATGGTCTTCCTTCCCTTTGTAGCCCCAGACCTCGACACCTTTCCTTAACTCAAGATGTTACAGAAACCTCAATTTCCTGGCTGCCTTTTGAATTTAATATCTTTTAAGGGCTCCCATACATATGTTATTAAATTTGTTTTTCTCTTGTTAACCTGTTTTATGTCATTTTAATTGTTAGACCAGTCACAGAACCTAGCAGGGTAGAAGAAAATTTTTTCCTCCCAACACCTTCTTATCCCTAGTAATGCTCCTTATATTGAAGTCTAATTTGTCGGATATTAATATAATCACACAAGCTCTATGGTTAGTATTTGTGTGGTTATATCATTTCTCATCCTTATTTTATTATTTTATTTTATTTTTATTTTTATTTTATTGAGAAAGTGCTAATGGGGGAGAAAGGCAGAGGGAGAGATGGGGAGAGAGAGAAAATGAGAATATCTTAAGCAGGCTCCACACTCACATAAAGCTTGATCATGACCTGAGCCGAAATCAAGAGTCAGACACTCAACTGACTGAGTCACCCAGGTGCTCCTTTTCATCCTTACTTTTGTTTTAATATAGTTTTTTGATGTTTACTTATTTTTGAGAAAGATAGAGACAGAGTGTGAGTGGGGAAGGGGCAGAGAGATAGAGGGAGGCACAGAATCTGAAACAGGCTCCAGGCTCTGAGCTGTCAGCACAGAGCTGGATGCCGGGCTTGAACTCACTACCCGTGTGATCATGACCTGAGCCAAAGTTGGATGCTTAGCCTACTGAGTCACCCAGATGCCCCTCATCCCTACTTTTAATCTGTTTTCATATTAAAAGTGCATCACTTGGGAATGACATATGGTGAAGACTTTTTTTTCTTTTTTTAATTAATAGTCTGAGAAAACAATCCCTAACTTTTAATTGTTGTGTTTAGCCCATTTAAAGTAATTATTTATCTGGTTGGTTTAAGTCTACCATCTTGTAATTTGTTTTTCATTTGTCCTATCAGTTCTTTCTTCCTTTTCTCTCTTACTGCACTCTCGGATTGAGTTGTCTATTTCCTTGCTTTTAATATTCCCTTTTACCTCTTCTTTAACTGTATAGCTGTATGTATTTGGGGTGTGTGTGTGTGTGTGTGTGTGTGTGTGCCCTATTTATTGTGTCTTCTAGTGATTGCTCTAGGGCAGTGGTTCTCAACAGGGGAAAATATTGACTCCCAGGGGGACATTTGACAGTGTCAGAATAAATTTTTGGTTGTCACATTGGGAAAGGTGAGTGCAAATGGCATCTAGTGAGTAGAGGCTAAGGATGCTGTTAAACATCTTACAATGCACAAGCCAGGCCTCCATGAAAAAGATGATCTGGCCCAATATGCTGAGGTTAAGAAATCCTGCTTTAGGTATTATTGTATGCATTCTTCATTAACCACAGACTACCTTGAAATTATATTAAAACACTTCTCTATTAATAGAAGAATGTTACAACTGTGTATTTCCACTAACTTCTCCTTTCCTTTGTGTTACCTTTATTTCACTTCTCAGCTACAACTCCTAAAACACATTGTTATTTTTAATTTTTGCTTTATAAGGTCAACTGTCCTTTTATTTTTTTTAATGTTTGTTATATTTTTTTAAGTTTATTTATTTTGAGAGAGAGAAGAGAGAGGATCCCAAGCAAGCTCCACGCTGCCAGCATAGAGCCCAATGTGGAGATCAATCCCATGAACCATGAGATCATGAGCTGAGCCAAAGCCACGAACGAGTTGGATGCTTTAACAGATTGAGCCACCCAGGTGCCCTAGCTGTCCTTTTAAAAACAAAACAACAAAAAAGTATATTTATCTACATTTCTAGTGCTCTTTATTCTTTGTAAATCTGAGTATCCATTTGGTTTCATTTTCATGCACCTGATGAGCTTCCATTGGCCTTTTTTGTAGTAAAAATCTGTTGTAATGAATTCTCTCAGTGTTTATCAGAAAATGTCTTTATTTTGCTTTCATTTCTTTTTATTTTTTTTTAATTTTTTTTAATGTTTATTTACTTTTGAGATAAAGAGAGACACAGAGGCATGAGAAGGGAGGGGCAGAGAGAGGGATACACAGAATCCAAAGCAGGCTCCAGGCTTTGAGCTGTCAGCACAAAGCCCGATGTGGGGCTCAAACTCACAGACCTCGAGATCATGACCAGAGCTGAAGTCAGACACTTAACCAAGTGAGCCAGCCAGGTGCCCCTATTTTGCTTTCATTTCATTTTTCATTTCTGAAAATTATTCACCCTAAATGTAGAATTCTAGGTTGACAGTTGTTTCCTTACTCCCTCCCTCCCTTCTTTCTTCCTTCCCTTTTCTTCCTTTCTTTTCATCCTTCCTCTTTCTTTTCCTTTTTCTTTCTCTTTAAAAATATCATTCCACTGTGGCTTGCATTTGTCCTGAGAGATCAGATGGAGTTATTGTTCCCCTATATTTTTTTTACCTCGGATTTTTTTTTTAGAGATTTTTCTCTTTATCTTTAATTTTCCACAATATAGGTATGATACACCTAGGTGTAAATTCTTATTTATCCTTTTTAGGATTTGTTGAAATTTTTGGATCCATGTTTGAATTTCCTGTCAAATGTAAATAATTTTTGCCATTATTTGTTCTTCAAATACTTTTTCTACCCAATTCTTTCTACCACTTTTGGAACTCAAGCACAAATATGTTGGACCACTTGATATTATTTCATAAGAAGATGACACTGGTATTTTTTCTCAATCCTTTTTCTCTCTGGATTAATTTCAACTGAACTGTTTTCAAATGTGCTAATCCTTTCTTCCATCAAACCTGCTGTTAAGCCCAATGAATACATTTTTGAAATTTCTGATATTGTATTTTTCAATACAATTTTAAGTTCCAAAATGTATTTGCTTCTTCTTGATGTGTCTATTTATCTCCTGAAATACCATGTATCTATACCAATTATGTCCATATTTTCTTGTATATGTTTTCACATGTTTATAGTAGTTGTACTCATGTTCTCAACTAGGTCTAATAAATGGGTCTTCTCCAGGTCTTTTATTATTAACTGTCCTTTCCTTGATTATGGCTCCCATTTTTCTGCTTATTTTCATGTCTGTTTTAAAAAATTAATTTATATTAAATGTGTGTAAAACAACAGTGAAAACTAATGTATAATTTTTGTTCCATTTTGATTATTCCCAGAGTACAAGGCTTTTCCTCAGCTAGGGTGAGAGTGATTATTCAGCTTCTTCCAAGAGTCATGTTGAACACAGTCAAGCCATGTATATACTGTATATAAAGTTTTAACTCACCAGTAATTAGCCTTTGATTTTTTTAAAAAGTATTTGAGCTGGAAGGGAGTTAGGTTACTTTCAGAAAATTTTGGCTCATCTTCAGATTCAATTTTAGGAGGACCCAGAGTCCAAGCACTGCAAGGATGCAGAGAAATACACAGTTTGTCACAGTTTTCTAGTCTTTCTTCCATTGCTGCTTTCTTGGCAATATTTGGGTGTAAGTGGCATGTGGAGAGAGGGCTGCAAAGGTAATTTACTTTCAAATCTGGAGCTTATTCTGGTTTTCTATTGCTTCATCACACATTACCCCAAACTTAACAGTTTAAACATTTGAAATGAAGATATTTGAGTTGAAACAAAACAATAATATTTGAATGTTTGTTTGGGGTGGGGAGGGGCAGAGAGAGGGAAAGAGACCAAGCAGGCACCATGCTCAGCACAGAGCCCAACGTGGGGCTTAATTCCACAACCGTGAGATTATGACCTGAGCCAAAGTCAAGAGGCAGACACTTAACAAACTGAGCCACCCAGGTGCCCCACAATATTTGAAATAAAAAATATTTTATTATGTGGATCTGGCTGCAAGTAACCTCAAGAATTATCTTGAGGTGTTTCCAATCACAGGCCTATTGGTTGATATCAACCGTTGGTATCACTTGGGGTAACCCAGACCATCTCCACACACCATGTCATATATGGACTCCATACACTGCACTCACAGCTGCAAAATCATGGGTCCTAAAAGGACCGGACAGAACTGTATCACTTTTATGACTTAGTCTCAAAACTCACATATTATTTCCACTATTGTTGCAAACCTGATGAAATTCAAGAGGGATCATGGACACTACCACTTGATGGGAGAATGTCATCAGATGCGTCAGATTTCTTCCAGATTCTGGTATCTCTCACAAACCCACACTGCTGCCTAAACCTTGGTTGGTTTCTCCTCATTACCATCTTTGCTGGACCAATTCTTCAACGGTCCATATTTAGCCCAGGTATCTACTCCCAAGTAGGAAGCTGCTGAAGCTTTTTGTTCATGTATGAACATCTCATTTCTCTGAAAATTAGTTCATCTAGGCTTTCTTCTATTCATTGTTCCTTGCTGACTTCATAAAAAAATGAGTTTAATTTTGTTGAAGTCTTTGTTACCACATGCCTTTCGTGTCCTATATTTTAACTAGAAGCAGAAATCTCTTCATTCATGTTTAATTTCAAGGTCTTTATTTTTCATTTCAATTAGTTGTTTTAATCAACTATCCTTTCATATTTCCTTGTTTTCTTTTTTATGACATTAACTATTTTAAACATGCTAGGGGTGCCTAGGTGACTCAGTCAGTTAAGCGTTGACTTGGGCTCAGGTCATGATCTGACAGTTTGTGGGTTTGAGCCCCGCTTCGGACTCTGTGCTGACAGCTCAGAGCCTGAAGCCTGCTTCAGATTCTGTGTCTCCCTCTCTCTCAGCCCCTCCCCTGCTTGTACTTCTTTCTCTCAAAAATGAATAAATATCAAAATAAAATTTTTAACATGCTTATAGCATGATTGCTTTTTATAGTTAGTGTATAAAATTCATGGTTTTGTTTTTCTCTGCTATTCCATGTGTCTGCTTTGTACCATAGTAGTTCATTTGTAATTTGTGATTGCAAGCTCATTTTCAATGTGGTTTTATATCTATGGAAATCCTGTGAAACTTAGATGGAAAGTATGTATGTCTTTCTCCTTCCCCTAGTGAATGTTTTTGCTTTGCAAGAAATATCAAGAGTATCAATGCCTCAAAACCACTTTTTATGTTAATTTCTTAGCCTGGGGTTCCAAGACTGAGGTTACTGTAAATCCCAATTTCTTAATAGAAAAAGAGCCATTTTTTTTTCCTAACCCAGCTTTCATCAATATTAAAAAACTTGCTTTTTATCTCCTACCCTTCCTAGCCCTACTTTCTGATGGTAGAACCGGACTCAGCAGAATACCTTTCTCTTTTGCTGGCAGGTTCTATGTTGAGATCTTCCAATAAGGGTGCTGAGGAGACAGTGCAAGACTCGAAAAGGCAACTTAATTCTTTTTTTGCTATTTTGTTCTCCATGTAATGGCAAGTGGATCAGCAGGAAGGAGTCCTGGCAGTGGTTACCACAGTGGCACAGCCCTCCTACTCCAGTGGTAAGTGCCCCCCAGTCCACAGAGGTGGGTTCACTCACAGGCAGACACCTTCCATCTAGCTTCTCCATTACCAGAGGAGCAGGGCAGGTTTCTATGGCATCCACAGTCTTCTCCGAGGTCTGAATGTGCACTTTGTAGGGCTGTCCTCTAAATGGCTAAATTCCTCTTCTGTTCATTTTCCCTCAGTCCCAGGGGTGATGGCTGCTCCCAGCAGTACCTACATCTGTTAGAACTTGGTTTCCTTCTAGCATTAACCACCATTTATCTGTTTAATAATCTCTCATGTTCCCTGTTCAAGTTACTAGTTCAGTTTCTGACCAGGCAAGAGAGACCCGAAACAAATTCTGCCAATTGGAAACACTCCATATTAATTATATAACTGTTCTTATTAGTTCCTCTCTTTGTGAAATGTAAATGTAGGGTGAGCAAAAAAGGAAGCAAATTACTTGGTGTATACTGTAGTCAGTGACACTGACCAACTAATGAAGCTCATCACACATCCAAAAGTCAGAAGGAATGGGACATTGGTGATTGAGCCATAAGTTAAGTAATTTCCCCTTGACTTTCCCTTTTATCTTCAAGCGTACCCTTGCACGCCTTCGTTCTTGGAAAATCACTTAAATGTTCAATTTAGTTATACAAATGTAAAGTAAAAGACCATTACAGAAATAAAAGCATTTGAGAGCAGTGATTTTTAAGGAGCTAATTCACTCTGTATAACAATGCAAAGGTTGTTTGTATTATAGGCAGAGTTGGTTCACTTGGACTGTTTGTTTATAGGAATGTTTGTTTTTTAATATGAAATTAAGCTGTGATGTGCCTACAAAGTGTTACTTATCATTAAGGAAATATGCTCTTTGTTGAGCCATTATTGAGCACTAAGGAGCTGTAACCAGATTTAATACACCTACATTTTCACTCATAATGTACAGAAATAATGTACAAAAGAACTAGGCAATGCTGGATCAAGTTAAACCTGGACTGGACTATTTTTTCACATATTATTATTTAAAATCGAATATATAGGACTTTAGGACCCATAATGATACCAGATTATTGTATTATGAGACCGTTCTATTTATGTTCCTAAGGCAAATATTCCTAATTGGTAGGGAGTAAGTTCTCCCCATAAGCCAGTGAATGGCCTTATTTTCAGTCATCCTGAAAAGATGCAGATCATGGGACAGAAAGGCCTAGGAGATGGAAAACACGTTCCTCTATGTAGGCCACAATATCCTGGAGCCTTACTTCAAGCAGTGGTGTGGAGTACATTTAAGTGCAGGTCTAAGAGGCAGAATTTTGAAAACCCTAGTGTTTTTCACAAGATTCCAGGATATAGATACAAAGGAAAAACTTGTTGAAGAAAATCTCCTTCAATCTGTACAATAATAACAGCTAATATTTATATTATATTTAGGGTATTATAGTTATAGTATGGCATATAATGTACATTGCAAAAAGTATAGTGTAATCATATTATACTAAGCTCTTATCATTATACTAAGCACTTGCTTTTAATATTCTACTAAGCACTCGATTAAATGCTTAATCACTTAGGGGCACCTGGGTGGCTCAGTCACTTACATGTCTGATTCTTGGTTTCGGCTCAGGTCATGATCTCACAGTTCTCGAGATCAAGCTCTGTGTTAGGTATGCGCTGGCAGCATGGAGCCTGCCTGGGATTCTCTGTTTCCCTCTCCCTCTCTGCCTGCCCCCCTACCACTTGTGCTCTCTCTCTCAAAATAAATATTTTTTTTAAACGCTTAAATAATTTATACTGACAACAAACCCATGAGGTAAACTTAATTGTCTCATTATCTACATTTTATAGCCATCTTATCTGGTATCCTGTGTAAATTTTGGTAATCTAAACTCTGTTCCAGTGAATTGAAAGAATGGATTTACATCCATGTTTGGACCACTATGGTAACAGAGAGCACAGAATGCTCCCCTAACCCCCAGAGAAACATGATTGTAGCAGCTGATCTCAAAAAAGCAAAAAGCAATTAATAGCCAATAGAGGAATTCTGAGCAAAGAGATTCATATTTGAAACTTCACAATCCAGACGACAACTAGAGGTACAGATTGTATCCTGATCGACTGCAGTTTCTATGAGAAAAACTTCTTCCTCTGACTTCAGAATAAACCACTAGAGAGAAAGGAACTTTGCAAGGGATGAGAAAGGAGAAAAGTCCTGCTACCGGGAAGGTGGGTAGATGGCGTCTCTAGCAAGCTGATATTAAGTGGCCATCACTGTAGATAATTTGTATGTCTCTTACTGGTACATTGACTAGTCTGCTGGGCAAACTGCCGTTTAAATGATTTCTCTAGCTGTGATAATTAAGCATAAAAATCCTACCAGAATATACTTGACTATTGTCTTTATTGATTCCATAACCATTCTCAAATGCAGGTTTGGAGATGCAATATTGTGCCATGGCAGAAACACAAGACTTGTGCTCAACTCATTTTATTGGAATCCACCCACATTAAAATCCTCATCACTTTCTAAATGTCTGCATTTGTTATCAAACTTAACCAAATTGGCTATTAATTAATCCTTCCGGCTGATAGGCCAGATTAAAAAAATTTTTTTCTCCAATTACAGATGTTTCAAATTATCATTTAAAAAAACTGAAAAAAATACAAGGAAAAAAATCTCCCAAATCCACAATCTTGCTAATATTGTTATTTACCAATTTTTATTTTCCCCTAGGAATATATGTAAGAAAGAATGTATATATGTATTTGAAAACATATGTGCTTTGTTTTAAATATGATTTGGAACACACTATATATATAGTTTTCTATCCTGATTTTTTTCATAATGCATTTTGCCATGCTATTAAAGCTTTTTCAAAAAGTATTTCACATGGTTATGGAATAAGACCATACCAGCAAATTTAACCATCCTTCAATTGTTGAGCATTTACTTTCTTTCTGGCTCTTGACAAATATTTCCAAATGATTTTTCAGAACGAATTTCACTGTCCCCCATTCAGGACAATACTACTTCACTGTACCCTTTCAAAAAGTGAACATTTTTATTAGGAAATTTTTGTCAACCTGACAAGTGAACAGTGACTTTCCTTTGTGTTTTAATTTGTATTTTTTTAGATTAGTGAAGCCCATTTTTTAATGTTTTAATCATTTGCACTGACTCTGAGGATCGTTCATATCCTTAACTGAGTCCAGATCTACTTTTAATAGAGGTTTATAAAATGTCTATAGTTGCATTAATTGTGGTGTCACATGCAGTTGTAAAAAAATAATATAGAGAAATCACTACATGTATCCTTTACCCAGTTTTCCTCAATGGTAATATCCTGCAAAACTATAACACAATATCACAAACAGGATACTCACATTGACACAACCAAGATACAGGTTTTCCATCACCACAAGAATCCATTCTCTACTCCCTGATCCCTGGCAACCATGCAATCTGTTCTCTGTTTCTTTAATTTTGTCATTTCTAGAATTATACAATATGTAAGCTTTTGATACTGGCATTTCAATTCAGAATAATCTTCTGCAGATTCACTTAATATGTGTGTGTCAATAGTATGTTCCTTTTTGTTGCTGAGTAGTAGTCCATAGCTTTCTTTAAACATTTATAGTTGAATTTTAAAGATTATTTCACTAATAAATTTGCTTGATTATGGGGACTGAAAGAGGGATAGAAAGTATGGTTGCTATTCAATAAGTCATTCAGTCATTCCACCAATATTCACTGATTGCAAACTAATAGGCCAAACATATGCTTCATGCACTTGGTTACAAAAAACGACCAAGACCCAAATAAGGTCACAATTATTTAAGAGGCAGTTCTAAAACTGAAACCTAGGTCGGTCTAGATTTCAGGAAACAAGAAAACGAATAGCTCAGAAACGATTTTTTCATTAGTAACAATTTTCCAAAACGTAACAATTTTCCTAGATTAAATTACAACAGGCTAAAAATAGACATAGTTTTAAAAAAGCACTTTATGCAATGGACTGGGAGTTTACTAATCCACGCCTCAGATGCGATTTTAAGGCCCAAATCAAAAACCAAGTTGTACAGGAACACTGGAGAATGCAGGCCAAGTCGCGTCAGAGTAGCTATCTCTTCGCATCTACTACAGAACCCAGCAGCACGCTTGGATTGGCAAGGCGTGGATTGATGTCCCTGAAAAACCATAGCCCTCGAACTGATTTCCTCTGGACCACTACCACCTTTCCGAAATGATCTGAAATTCTGATTTTAAACAAAACAAAAAGAGGCCGGTAGGGCACCATTAAAAAGTTTCTCTACAATATTGACAGTACGGAGATAGAAACGCAAACTAGAGACCAGAAAAGAAAAAATTCCTGGTGCATTCAAAACTATTTCACTCAGTCCCCTGACTCTATTTGCCACTTACGGTGCAATATTAACTAAACCTAAGCACACAACACACAGAGAAGTGCCCCTTCTCATACCCGATGACTTCTGGCCTTGGGCTCTAGGTAAGCCGCTCACAAGGCTTTGGTACAAAGTTCAAAGGCTGAGCCTTGACCGTTGCGACGCGCGGAGACGCTCGGGACCCAGACGCGGGAAACGCAAGGAGAAAAGGAGACTTCTAGTTAGGTCAAGGTCCAACAAAACAAACATCCACACCCAGGAATTGAACTAGCTCCAAGGCAGAGGCTGCGGACGCGGGAGCTTGTGGAAGTGACGTAAGAACCGGTGGCCGGAGGAGGCGGGGCCGCAGAGGGAGGGCACCCTATTGGGGCCCGGGAGAGGGCGGGGGTGTGGCAGCGTCGGCGGCGAGGCGCTGGCCTGGGTGCTCGGGAGGGCGGGGTCTGGGTGCGCGACTCGCGGGGACTGGCTTCCTTCAGCGGCTGGAGGCGGTCACTTGTGCTAGGCTGAGGTCCTGAGGCGAGCGAGGGGCCATGCGGACAGCGAGGGAGTCCAGATCGCGCAGCCCGGCACTCTTCCCTCGAGCGGCAGCGACTCGGTGGCTGCTGGAGTAACCGCTGCCTTTGTTCCGAGCGCCTGTCCCAGTCTCTCACGCCGTTGCGCGCCGGCCGGCCCGCCCTCGGTCCCCGAAGCCTCATTCGGCTCGTGCCGCGCGGATGCGGCTGCCGGGCCTGAGTGTGGGCTTTGAGCGGGAGGAGGAGGAGCGGCGGCGCCTGGGCGGCATGCGATGGGGAACTGCTGCTGGACGCAGTGCTTCGGGCTCCTCCGCAAGGAAGCGGGGCGGCTGCAACGTGTAGGAGGCGGTGGAGGGTAAGCCCGCTGGGGGAAGGGCCGAGCTCCCACTGGCTCCTCCCATTCTGCCCCTTGCGGGGAACCCCCTTCACTGTCTCCGTTTCCTCCCTCCCCCTATGTCTTCAAGTAGGCCGGGAGCCCCTCAGCCCGGCGTCGAGCGGGCTGTCGTAGTGGAGGCCCTGGTCGAGAGGTTTCCCCCAGGGGAAAAGCTAGAGAAGGGGGCGGGTGTCGCTCTTGCCGCCTCCAGCAAGACTCCCTCCGGGCGCGATGTCACGCGGGGAAGGAGTCGTGGTAGGCGTCTTCTCTGGGAAGCATGGGGTACTCTCTACGAATGGGCAGTAGAACAGGCTTCACAACAACCCGGACACACCCTACGTTGAGTTTGGGCTGATGCCAAGGGTAATAGCTGTGTATTTGATCCTCCCTTTGGCTGTGACAGAGCCGCTGAGAATCTGGCTCCAGAAAGTTGATATCTCAGAGGGATTGTTAGTAGAAGTCATTTGGATGCTGTATGTAGTAAAATAAGGTTCCAGACATTGAGTAACTCTTTGACATGTGCAAAGACTTGCCGAATTGCTGGGTTCCCAATAGGCATTCGGATTCTTGGTACTGATAACAAGAGGAGCAGTGTGTGGCTTTTCCGTATTAATTCTTTCGGTTATTTCCAGAGGAATGCTAGACCCTAATTGCTACCTATAAACTCTGTAATACTGAGGAAATCACAGTCCTTCTGAACCTCACGTCTCTTGATTAAAACTGGCATATGCATAGGTTTTTCTATTCACACCATCCATAGAATACTAGAATTTCATTATTCCATTTTTGTGTTTTTATTTCTTACAGTGTTGGAAAAAAATTAGAACAAACTCCTTTGAAGTTGGCTTTGTTGTTGTTAAATGTTTCCCAGAAATTCAAACTTAGAATAGAAAATATGAACCAAGACGCTTTATGTAAGGAATAAGCCTTTTTGCGCTTTATGGAACAGATTGCTAAATTTTCAGTCTCTGTCTCATTGAACCAACATTATTAGGTAATAGGGTGTTCTGAATACACGAACGGGAAGCCACATGATTTATAATTTGGATCTTTTGGCGATGAAGATCTTATTTATATATGATTCACTCATTGGTTCCTCAGGTGCATATTCTTTGTGTTCATTGCATCACATACAAAGTAGCCAAGGTTGTGCACTAAGTAGTCTGAATGGAAAGGTTAGGATTTAAAGATTTTGTGCCTAGTTTAGTATCTTGGTTTCCCTGACTTAAGGGCTATTACTGTCAAAGGGGAACATGACAGCTGTTTTTATCATGTCAGACATAATCCTGTAATTTACTCCTAATTTTTGTGTGCAAGTGCACCAATATAGTTAAATATGCTTAACTAGGTTTGAGTAAGGACTGGAAGCCACAAAATCTCTGGCTTTGCTAATATTCTGTTTGTATTTGTGTTGTGGTGTGTTAAAGTCTAATTGTAGAAATAGGGTCTTATGATCTAATTGGGTAAGCAGAAATCATTTGTATTTGATTTTGGACACTGTGGTGTCTGGAGTTTTTGTTTTGATCTTTCATTATGATTTTACAAACTAATTATGTTTTCCTTAGAGTGTAGCATTAAAATTGTAGATTTTACTCCCCAAGCACCTAAGCTTGGCAGCATAGGGAAGGGGCTGGGGGAAATCAGTGAAATCAGTGTGTTAATTGTCGGTTGATATGCCATAAAAACATACTGGTTTGATCTGTTTTCCTCTGTTATGGGCAAAACTCCTTGAACAAGCAAGTCCTATTGAAGGAATGAACTTCTGTGGGTGTGGACACTGTCATCTAAAACCATATAATGGTGATATCAATACTTTTTCTATCAATCCATAAACGTAGATTTGGACAAGACAGTACCCTTATTTGAGTATACTGATAACTTATTGTTTTACATTAATTTTCACATTGTTTTAGAAGCTTCTAGTAAGCATGCAGAGACAAGTGGATGTAGCTAATTGTTATTTACAGAATAAAGTTGCACTTTGCCTCTCGTTTTAGTTGCTTTTTTTTAATCCCCTGGTAATTCTGATTTTCTTTTTGGTATAGGTTTAGATAATTAACTAATAGTTCATCTGAAGATGAAAAATTTAGGGAGTGATCGCAAAAACTTGATTTAATTTATATTTGTCACTGTAGTTGTCATAGGTAGGAAAAAACTGGGCTTTCTTAGACTGTTTTAAGCTGGACATCACAAGGATGCTTTATGACCTAGGGCCTTAGCCTCATAGATTCCCCAAGGGTATCTCAAAGTCAGATCATTCAGTATTCATTACCCAGTTTCAAAACCAGAATACCACTGATTTTGTTTATAAAATATTAGGGAATTCTAGTATTTTATATTCTAAGATATCTGTCAACTAGTCAAAATATTAATATCAGCGTTAAGATATGTCATAAATATTGCTACTAATAAAATTATTTGGTGATTAAAGCAGAGGGAGTAAAATATCTTTAAGGAATAAAATTTAGACATCTTAATGAGTCACCCTTTTTCACTGTAGGAAGTTTTGCCCACCAACACATTCCAGAGGGCTCCACCTGCTGGTCAATTCTTGGGCAGTACTGGAAATCTTTTTTGTATGTACTTTTAGTGTTAGTTTCTTTCTCAAACTGAAGATCCAGTTATGTTTTGTTGTGTTATATCTTAATTACCATTTTTGTCTTGCCATATATTTCCGCACAGTGGTTCCAGTTAAGATGTACAATAGGTTTTTTTTAAACTATTTTTTAAAGTGTATTTATTTATTTTGAGAGAGAGTGAGAGAGAGTGCATGCACAAGCAGGGGAGGGGCAGAGAAGCAGAGAGAGAGAATCCCAGGCAGGCTCTGCACTCTCACCATAGAGTCTGATGCAGGGCTCAGACTCATGAATCAAACTGTGAGATTATGACCTGAGCTGAAATCAACAGTTAGACGTTTAACCCACTGAGCCACCCATGTGCTCCAAAATGTGCTGTGGTTTTATATAAAGGTATGATCATGTTTTGTATCCTTTATATTTAATATTTGTTGGCCTTTTGGCTTCAGCCACAAAGTTGCCTCAATTCAGGCAATAGTTTACAATGATCAGCTGTTTTCTTTCCTGGTAAAAAATATTTTAATAATAGCTGCCAACATCTGATTACTTCCTATGTGTGCAGGTTCTGTTCTAATAACTTTACATTATCTCATTTATTCCTTACCACATTCTTGTGACAAAGGTAAGTACTATTACATACATTACAGATTGAGAACTGAAGTGTGGCAAGTTTATCTTACTCAAGATAGCTAAACTGGGATTGAGCCCAGGTCCCTATGAATTCAGAGCCTTTACTCTTAATCACTAATAGCTCACGGCTTTTTATTTTGTAGGTAATGTATGCATATATCTTAACAACTTGACTCTTTATTCTGTATGATAAACTGTTCTTGAAACTATGCACTTGACCTCTGCAACATCACTTTTATTTTCCTGCTTCTCTGCTGGCTGTTCTTACTCTGCCTATTAAGTATGGGATTTTTCTCCTTGTTTTCTGTGCTTTATTTAGTTCTCTTTACACATAAACCCACCCCTGAAGAAATTTCATCCATTCCTATGATTTCCCAACCACCAACACTTCCAAATCTCATGTCTTCTGAACAGACCTCTTTTCAAGGGTTCAGCACTGTATTTTCAGTTGCTAAGTGAACAGATACACTTGGATATGTGAACTCTCCTCAAATCAGCCTATCTAAAATATCTAATATTGCAGGAAATATCTAAAATAGTATAATTTCTTTCCCCCAAGGTTTCTTCTTTCACTGCTTTATGAATTAATTCCTTTAACAGCTGCATTCACAGTTTTCCAAGCCACAGACTAAACTTCACAGTCTTCTACCTCTGTCTCATCAGCTAAGTCAGTCTCTTCTTTATACATATTGAATCCATTTCCTTTGTTGGTACTTTGCCTTAAACTTTGTCTTTTTTATCGCCAGGTCACTGGCTTCTTGATGGTTCTCCCTGTTGTATGTATCTGTCATACTTCAGTCCATCTTCCCTTTTTGTCATTGGAGTTAGGGTTTCTAAAACTCATACTGGATCATACTAGGCCCTTACTTAACCACTTCCTGTGTGTCCTATTTCCTACAGCTAAATTGCTCAGCCTTTTTCCCCTTCTCTGAGAGATGATGAGATGCATGGCAACAGCTCAAATGTGCAACATAACGTCTGCTCAAGATTATATGTAGTCTCTGCATTTGCGTAAAGAGTAATCTCAGTATTCTCTCACTCAGAAGATAATATCAGAATACAAATCAGTGAGAATAATATAAAAAGGAAAACAATAAATTAATTTCAAAAAACAACTCATTCATAAGCCTTAATATCTTAACTTTTTTTGAAAAATGATAACCTTCCATTGAGAGTAGTATCAAATTTAAACTCCCAACAAGATAATTTTAATCTATTTTACCAGCCTAATTGTGTTTTCCAGTTATATTTTTCTTAAAATATGCATTAAAATTGTAGATTTTACTTCCTGCATGCATGACCTTGGCAGCATAGGCAGGGAAAACCAATGAAAGTATTCTCTGCCATTCTTTCACTTGCCACATCCCCAAATTCCTAGATACTAGATGGACTATATGCATTCCTGTTTTAAATTACAGTGTTCTCTCATCCTTGCCTTTGTGTGTGTTATTTCTTCTTTTCCTGTTCTTGGTGAGCTTTTACTTATTCTTAAGTATTACTGTCTTTTTTTTTTTATTTTTTTTTTAACGTTTATTTATTTTTGAGACAGAGAGAGAGAGACAGAGCATGAACGGGGCGGGGGGGGGGGGGGGAGGCAGAGAGAGAGGGAGACACAGAATCGGAAGCAGGCTCCAGGCTCCGGGCTATCAGCCCAGAGCCCGACATGGGGCTCGAACTCGCCGACCGCGAGATCATGACTGAGTCAAAGTCCGACGCTTAACCGACTGAGCCACCCAGGTGCCCCAAGTATTGCTGTCTTTATGAAACCTGCCCAGCCCCCTGAGACAATGTTACCTCCCTGAGGAAATAATATTTTCTCTAGGCTTCAATCTGCTTTATAAGGTGAGCTTTTTCTGTAAAGGTCCAGATAATAATATTTTAGGCTTTGCAGGCCATAGGTGCAGCTTTTTTGCCACTACTCAGCATTGCGGTTTTAGCACAAAAACATAGATAATATGTAAACAAATTGCATGTGACTGTATTCTAATAAAACTTCATTTTTCAGAAACAGCACTGGGCCAGATTTGGCCCATTGACCATAGTTGTCTGACTTCTAGCATAAAAGGTGATATGGGTTGAGAGCTCCTCAAGGTCAAGGATATGCTTTATCTCTGTCTACTCTCAGTGTCTCATGTTTGTTGAATAAATAACCAGGGGGTATTACTTATGTACTTGTAAGATATAGAAAACAATGTTTTCTCTTATCCTTTTTCTTTTAGGTAATTGTCTAACTTTGGCAAAAATGTCACTCGTTCACAGAGTTGAACACATATCCTACCAGTTTTACATTGATTAATTAAAAAAAAAAAAGACCATAGAGAATACTAATGAGAATATTTCATCATAATACATGTTGCTAAAATAGTAATCAATAGTGTCATTGAGAGATTCCGTTTGGTTTTCTGCATGTTTGTCAGAAAAATATACAAGTATAGGACATTTCTTTTGAAATTTCAGGAGTTAGGAAGGAGAACAGTAGTAGACTTAAATGGATATGAATTTCCTGAATATTCTGTATTTTACCTTAAAGACTCCCCAGGGCTCTGAACCTTACTCTATTCTTTTTTAATATATTTTCCGTCTTTAATGTACTTTTCCTTGGTGATGGCATGAAGACACATGGCTTTACCTATTACCTGCATACTAATGAGCCCAGTCATCTCAGTATTAGCTCTGAAATACGTAATTACCCACTGAGTATTTCCACTTGGATATGAAACATAACTTCAAATTCAGTTTGTAAAGCTGAGCTCCTCTTTCTTCCCTTCTCACAGCCCTTTCCTCAATTTTCTATTTTTTATTTTTTAAAGCCCCAATCATTTCTTTTACCTTGTGCCCTACCTCGTGAGTGGTAAACACTGTATCGTCACTTAAAGCCATGAATCTAAGAATCATATTCAACTCCTCCCTTTCAATCACCCTACAAATATGGGTTGTCATGTTCTGTAGATGATACCTTCTGAATTGCCCTTACATCTTTCCAACTAATACAGCCTCCCTGCCTTAGAACAGACCATTCTATCTTCTGGATATTTGTACCTCTACCCTCTCGCTGATACCTTTTTGAGCCTATGTCTCATTAATCTGAAAAACAAAGAGAAAGAAACACTAAACCTTACTTAGACTCCTACATCTCTGGCTAGCTACTACCCTATTTCCTGTTCTTTCCCTTTAACAACCTAAAGAATTATCCAGTCTTGGTATCTCAATTTCCTCACTTCTCACTCAGTCTTCAAGGCAAGCTAAATGTTCACTTTCCCTGCCACTGCTGTGTTTGTTGCCTCTTTCTGCCCCATAACATGAAAACAGCCATCATAATCCAGTGGGTATTAGTAATCTTTGCTGTACTTCACCTTTTAGCTGCATTTGATGCTGTTTGCTCCTCCTTTAACTCCTGTAATTTCATACCATATTTTCTATCTACCTCCCTGGGTAGTGGATTTAAATTGATCTGTCTTCCCTATATCCTATGAATGTTCATTTTCTTGTTTATTCCTATGTTTATGTATTTTGAGAGAGAGAGAGAGAGAGTACTAGTGGGGGACAAGGGCAGAGAGAGAGAGAGAGAGAGAGAGAGAGAGAATCTTAAGCAGGATCCATACTCAGTGTGGAGCCCAGTGTGGGGCTCAATGCCACGACTGTGAGATTGTGACCTGAGCCGAAATCAAAAGTTGGACACTTAACTGAGCCACCCAGGTGCCCCTGAATGTTCATTTTCTTCACCTTTGTCATTAAATGTTGGAGTCCTTAAAAATTAAATTAGATTCTTCTGTACCTTCCTTAAAGTCACTAACCTAGGAGCATCTATGACACTATTCCCCCATCATCTCACATTTCTTAGTCCGTCCCCCAAACCAGATTTTTTTGTACCTCCTAGTTTTTCAACGCACCTATTTCTTTCACCACTGCCACCTTAGTCCAAGCTTTCATCATTTCTTGCCTAGATTTTCAGTACCATGTGGTAAAACAACACTCTTCCTAATTCATCATTTTCTGACACTTCTTTATTCCTTCATAGCACTTACCACTTCATGACTTTGTAAACTCTGTCTGTCTAGTATCCGTTCCCCTTTAACAGAGTATAAATTTCATGAACTCAGGGACTTTGATTTGTTTATTCCTATACATCCAGTATACAAACAGTGCTTGCCACATATTAGGCACCCAGTATATATTTGTTAACTGAGTGGGTAGACTGCCAGCAGGTCTACCCACATCTATTCCTGATCCTTTTCAGTAGCTCCTATATTTTGGAGTCAAAGTAACGATAAACGCAAATCTGTGAATAAACACCGCTTAAAATTCTTCAGTGGCTTATCATACTTTTAGGATAAACATTGAAATCTTTAATGTAGATTTCAAGGCTTTGCATTATTACTTCAAGGCTTTTGTGGGGAGGTGGTACTCATCTGTGTCGTACACTTCGTTGCATCCATTTCTTCCCTTTTTACTTAGGTAGCTCCTACTCAGTCATCTTTTAGATGCCAGCTCGAGGATTCTCCCCACAGAAGTCTTCCCAAACCACTTCCTACCCTCAGTGGATAAGTCTTCACACCATCATGGAATCATCATCCTTTTCTTCTGAGCACTTCTTCAGGTTTTTACTATACCTGAAATAGTGTGATTATTTGGTTAATACCTGTTTTCTGCTTTCAGTGTAAAGGAAGGAGTCCATGTCTGTTTTTGCTCACCATTGACTGTTTAGCTCCAAGTTCTATGCCTTGGATAGAAGGTATACAGGCATTAAATACCTGTTGACAGAATTAATGAGTATGTTTCTTAAATATATCTTGCTCTTTCATTCCCCCTTGCCTTTGGTAACTGCTACTCTCTGAAACGCTCTTTTTCACTACTTGGGGCCTGGCTGATCCCTCCTCCAGCTGATTTTTGATGCCCCTCATCTGAACATATCCCTGTCAAAGCATGGCAGTTGTTAATTTACCTGTGCATCTACCCTGTTAGACCCTAAGCCTCTTGGGTACATGGGTAAGTTTTTATTCACTTTTGTGTTTTAACAACAAAGCTATGTCTATCATTCAGTAACCCAGGGAGGTTCAATTATAATTAGAAAATTCAATATCATAGATACATAAGTAGCAACAGTTACTGAAGAAGAAGGTGGTCAGCAATTTCACATGCTGTATACAGGTTGCAGAGGATGAATGAGAAAGAACCAAAAGACCAATAATGCTCCTTCTAGTTATTAGTTTCCTCAGGCCCCTCTTAAAGGGCAGTGACCCTCATATAATGCATCTTTTTTTACCACAATGCTATGAAGCTAGAAATCAACCACAAGAAAAAAATCTGGAAAGACCACAAATGCATACAGGTGAAATAACATGCTACTAAACAGTGAATGAGTGAAGCAAGAAATCAAAGAAATAAAAAGTTACCTGGAAACAAATGAAAATGAAAACACAACAGTCCAAAATCTCTGGGATGCACCAAAGCGGTTTATTTCATTTTATTTTATTTTATTTTTATTTTTATTTTATTTTTATTTTTATTTATTTTTATTTTTAAGAGAGAGCTTGTGCAGGGGAGAGAGAGAATCCCAAGCAAGCTCCACACTCAATGTGGAACCAACGTGGGTCTTGATCCCACAATCCTGGGATCATGACGTGAGCCAAAATCCAGAGTTGGACGATCAATTCACTGAGCCACCCAGGCACCCCAACAAAAGTGGTTCTAAGAAGGAAAGTTATAGCAATAGAGGCTCACCTCAAGAAGCAAGAAAAATCACAACCTTACACTTAAAGGAATTAGAAAAAGAACAATACACAATACACAAAGCCAGCACAAGGAAAGAAATAAAGATTCGAGAGGAAATATATGGACACTAAACAAAACAATAGAACAGATCAGTGAAACCAGGAGCTGTTTGAAAAGAATCAACAAAATTGATAGACCGCTAGCAAGACTCATGAAGAAAAAAAGAGAAAGGACTCAAAATCACAAATGAGAGAGGATATAACACCTAACAAACACCACAGAAATACTATTGTAAGAGACTATTGTGAAAAATTATATGCCAACAAATTGGACAATTAGAAGAAATAGATAAATTTCTAGAAACCTATAACCTATCAAAACTGAAGCGGGAAGAAATAGAAAATTTGAACAGACTGATTACCAGTAAAGAAATTAATCAGTGATTAAAAACAAAAAACCTCCCAACAAACAAAAGCCCAGGACGAGATGGCTTCACACAGGAATTCTACCTTTTTTTTTAATGTTTATTTTTGATAGAGAGGCAGAGAATCCCAAGCAGTTTTCACACTCTCAGTGCAGAGCCCAACTCAGGGCTGGATCTCACAAACCTGAACGAAAATCAAGAGTCAAATGCTTAACCCACTGAGCCACCCAGGCACCCCCTACCAAACATTTAAAGAGTTAATCCCTGTTCTCCCAACTAGTTCACAATATAGAAGAGGAAGGAAGACTTCCAGATTCATTCTATGAGGACAGCATTAACCTGATAGTAAAACCAGATAAAGACACCACTAAAAAAAAGAGAACTACGGGCCAATTTCCTTGATGAACATAGACACAAAGCCCTTTAAAAAATGCTAGAAAACTGAATTCAACAATAAATTTTAAAAAATTATTCACCATGATTAAGTGGGATTTATTCATGGGTTACAAGGGTGGTTCAGCATTCACAAATCAATGTGATATAGCACATCAATAAGAGAAAGGATAAAAACTGGTCTTTTCAATAGAAGCAGAAATGCATTTGACAAAGTACAACATATCATGATAAAAACCCTTATCAAAGTAGATTTAGAAGGAATATACCTCATAAAGGCCTTATATGAAAAACCCACAGCAAACATCATACTCAATGGGGAAAAACTGAGAGCTTTTCCCCCTAATACCGAGAACAAAACAAGGATGTCCGCTCTCACCATTTTTGTTCAACATAGTACTGGAAGTCCTAGCCACAGCAATCAGAAAACAAAAAGAAATAAAAGGCATCCAAATTAGTAAGGAAAAAGTAACTTTCACTATTTGCAGATGACATGACACTGTATATAGAAAACTCTAAAAGACTCCACCAAAAAAAAAAAAATACTAGGACTAATAAATGAATTCAGTAAAGTGTTAGGATATGAAATCAATATACAGAAATTGATTGCATTTCTATATACTAATGAAGCAGTAGAAAGAGAAATTAAAGAAACAATCCCATTCATAATTGCACCAAAAATAATAAAATACCTAGGAATAAACTTAACCAAAGAGGTGAAAGACCTACACTCTGAAAACTACAAAACATTTATGAAAGAATTCAAGAAGACTTTAAAAAATGGAAAGACATTTCATGTTTATGGATTAGAAGAACAAATATTGTTAACAAATATTGTTGAAATGTCTATTGTTAAAATGTCAGAAGCAATGTGCACATTCAATGCAATTCCTATCAAAATACCAACAGCATTTTTCATAGAACTAGAACAAACCATCCTAAAATTTGTATGGAACCACAAAAGACCCCAAATAGCCAAAACAATCTTGAAAAAGAAAAGCAAAACTGTATCACAATTCCAGGCTTCAGGTTACAAAGCTGTAGTAATCAAAACAGTATGGTACTAACACAAAAATAGACACATAGATCACTGGAACAGAATAGAAAACCCAGATATGCACCCACAAGTATATGGTTAATTAATCTTCAACAAAGCAGGAAAGAATATCTGAAGGGAAAAAGACAATCTCTTCAACAAATGGTGTTGGAAAAACTGGACCACTTTCTTGCACCATACACAAAAGATAAATTCAAAATGGATTAAAGACCTAAATGTGAAACCTGAAGTCAAAAATCCTAGTAGAGATCACAGGCAGTAATTTCTCCGGCATCTGCCATTGCAACTTCTTTCTAGGTATGTCTCCGAAAGCAAGGAAAATAAAAACAAAAATAAACCATTGGGACTACATAAAAATAAAAGGCTTCTGCACAACAAAGGAAACAATCATCAAAACTAAATGGCAACCTACAAAATGGGAGAAGATATTTACAACTGATATATCCAAAAAAGGGCTATATCCAAAATATATGAGGAACTTATAAGACTCAACACCGAAAAATATAATCCAGTTAAAAATGGGCAGAAGACATGAACAGGCATTTTGCCAAAGAAAACATCCAGATGGCCAACAGACAACATGAAATGATGCTCATCATCACTCATCATGAGGGAAATGCAAATCAAAACTACAATGAGATATCACCTCACACCTGTTAGAATGGCTAAAATCAACAACACAAGAAACAACAGGTGTTGGTGAGAATATAGAGAAAAGGAACACTTGTGCGCTGCTGGTGGGAATGCAAACTGGTGCAGCCACTATGGAAAGCAGTTTGGAGGTTCCTCAAAAAGTTAAAAAGTAGAACTGCCCTACAATCCAGTAATCACACTACTAGGTATCTACTCAAAAAATACAAAAACACTAATTCAAAGGGATACATGCATCCCTATTTTCATTTACAATAGCCAAATTGTGGAAGCAACCCACTGTCCATTGATAGATGAATGGGTAAAGAAGATGTGGTGTATATACACAATGCAATATTATTCAACTATATGAAGGAATGAAATATTTCTATTTGCAAAAACATGTATGGAGTTAGTATAATGTGAAGTGCAACAAGTCAGTCAGAAAGACAAATAGGATTTCACTCATATGTGGAATTTAGGAAACAAATGAGCACAGGAAAAAAAAAGAAAAGATAAAGCAAGAAGCGTCTAGACTCCACTACAGAGAACGAGCTTGTGGTTACAAGAGGGGAGGTGGATGAGGGGGATGGGTGAAATAGGTGATGGGGATTCAGGAGTGTACTTGTCCTGATGAGCATTAGGTGATGTATGGAACTGTTGAATCATTATATGGTACACCCGAAACTAATATAACACTGTATGTTAACTATATTGGAATGAAAAATTTTTTAAGGCAATGACTCTTTTTAACCCATGTTTAGCAGAAAGAGTTGTCTTTCTCTTTGAGAAATACATTTTCTACACATTCATTTTTCCTAAATTTGCCTTCATTCAGGAGGGGCTTATTAAACAATAAGTGTTATTATTATTTATTATTATCATCTATGTCGATGCTATCCCAACCTGGAAAACCTACTGATGGATCATGCTTTGAGATTTGAATTATTAAACTTTCATTGAAATACTTGATAATAATTGAAAAATGATGTGTCTATCATCTTGATTGTAACAGCTTTTGTGGGGCATCTGATTTGTAACCTTTCCAGTCTTTTGTTCATTAAAAAAAAGTCTTGGGAAGCTTTTAATTTTTAATAGACTTTGTAACAATTTACCATGGTTCTTCATTATTTATAATGTCAAAGAAGATCTAGGGAAAGACTTTCCTATTTTATTTTAACAGATGTTAGATATCAGGATATGAAGAAAAGGAACAGTACAAATGTAGGATTTATGAAAAATTTTCAGTTATCTTTTAGTTAAGTCACTTTGGTGAAAAGGGTATCTGCTATGCAAAATAACATGCAGAAGCATAAAAAACTGCATTTTCAGCCTATTCTTTTTTTTTTTTTTTTTTTTTTTTTTAATTTTTTTTTCAACGTTTTTTATTTTTTTAGTTTTGGGACAGAGAGAGACAGAGCATGAACGGGGGAGGGGCAGAGAGAGAGGGAGACACAGAATCGGAAACAGGCTCCAGGCTCCGAGCCATCAGCCCAGAGCCTGACGCGGGGCTCGAACTCACGGACCGCGAGATCGTGACCTGGCTGAAGTCGGACGCTTAACCGACTGCGCCACCCAGGTGCCCCTTCAGCCTATTCTTGATGAGACCGATTTTATCCTTAATCAAAAATTATCTTGATATCTGCCTTGATAAAATTGATAAATATGCAAGAATATATATATATGCAAGAATTTTCACTTGTGTAACATTACTTTTAAACTCTTCCAAAAATTTTTACTTCACCTTCATTTAGAGTACAATAGCCTATTTTTTCTACTTCTTTAATATCATTTATATGTTTGAGTCCACTTTCACATCTTCAGCAGTAGTAGAATGGACATACAGAAACTTTACTTTGTTTAGAAACATAGGGACATAAGGCTTATGTATAAATGAATGTCCTTGGATGACTTTGGGGAGCTCTAGACTGTTAACAAAGGGAAAATAGACTTCTATTTTCTTTAACTCATTGTTTTTGGAGACTCTTTGTTTCAGCAGCTCAGCGTTCACCATAATACACTTGAATATATATGCTCTTGAATAGAATAGTGGAATTGTTGTCTACATTATTTCTAATCTCCCCTTTCCCTCCAGGGCATATGGTTGAATTCATGAAAGTTAAGTGCACACATGATATGACTTTAACCATTTTCTTTACAGCTCAGCTTTGTATTATGTGATACTGGTGTAGTCCTATAGGTTTCTTTCAGCTTCTCACATCACTTAGTTTTTTATCCTTGTCACCTTTGGCATTTAAGTCTTAGGACTTGGATTGGCCACATTTATTTTTCTCCCCTTGTACACTTCATTCTTGACTCCTGTTTCTTTGCTATTACAACCCCATTGGGATTCTCTGACTTTCCTCCCCATCATCTCATTTTCCAGTTTTATTTTCTAAATACCTCTTTAACCTATCCATTTCACTCACTGACTCCACTTTAGTACAATCTGTCATCATTTCTTACCTAGATCCAACTTTAATTGCAAACATTATTCATGCATGCACTTATTCTCTATGCATTTATCTCCACTCATTTCTCTAGTAATCACATGGTTCCTGGAAATTGCAGGAGCACCTTCTTATATGGGTCTAAGTTTACTCCTCCCACTTGAAAGAAAGAGTGATGTTTTTATTCCTCTGTTGTCACTCTGAATACAGTAAACATTGATTGATTAATTCTTTGCTTTAGGGTATTGATTCTTACCTGGAATATTTATTCAAAATATCCATTTTCGTACATGTGGCTCTGGTTCATTCATTCAGGCTCCTGTGTAGTGGTGTGTCATTGTATCAGTAGGCTATTATTAATTTATCCATTCTCCTGTTGGTGAGCATTTAGATTATTTTGAGGTTTATTTGGTATTACAAACCACTTCAGTTAACATTCTTACAAATGACTCTTTGTACATGTGTATAAGAGATTCTTTAGGTACATATACCTAGGAATGGAATGGGTGATAGCTCATGCACATCTTCAGATTTATTACAGAATGTCAGACTTTTCAAAGTAATTTTACCAGGTTATACTTGTACCAACAGTAGATTTTCATTGTTCCACTTCCTAACATTTGGTATTGTCAGATATTTTTCCCAATGTATTAATGTGAAATGCTGTCTAATATTTATACTAAGACTTTATTGTATTCCTGTATTCCAGAAACAGATAATGCATGTTTTAAAAATTACTTTCTGGAGCACCTGGATGACTCAGTTGGTTAAGTGTCTGACTCTTGGTTTCAGCTTAGGCCATGATCTCATGGTTCATGAGATCAAGCCTCATGTCAGGCTCTTTGCTGACAGTGCAGAGTCTACTTGGGATTCTCTCTCTCCCTCTCTTTCTGCCCCTCCCCCACTCATTCTCTCTCTCTCTCTCTCTCTCTCTCAAAATAAACAAATATACATTTTTTAAAAATTACTTTCCATGTTAGCAATGAAAAGTATAAGAAATTAGAAATAAATCAATAATAGATGTGTAAGAACAAAACATTTAAAAACAAAAGTCTGAAATAAATGAAGGATAGTGCCATGTTTATGGATAGAAAGATATGAATTGAATGCAGTTCCACCAGTTGCACTGAACTTCACAAGCTGATTCCAATAATTTTTATGAAAGCACAAGAAACCAAATCTGGCCAACAAATTTTGAGGAAGCTGACTTGCCTTATGTTCTAATAATCAAAACCCTGCTATACTGGTATAAGGCTAGACAAATATCTAGATGAGTAGAACAGAATATAATATCCAGCTCTGTAAATCAAAGACAGAGCTCAGTAATCTCCACTTTTTTTTTTTAATTTTTTTAACGTTTATTTATTTTTTTGAGACAGAGAGAGACAGAGCATGAACAGGGGAGGGTCAGAGAGAGAGGGAGACACAGAATCTGAAACAGGCTCCAGGCTCTGAGCTGTCAGCACAGAGCCTGACGCGGGGCACGAACTCACGGACCATGAGGTCATGACCTGAGCCGAAATCGGATGCTCAACCGACTGAGCCACCCAGGTGCCCCAATAATCTCCACTTTTTAACAAGGTGATTGTTACATGCCAAAGTAGAGAATGACAGATTTACTAAAACAGAGCTGTTAGCATTAAATATGTATTATTAGACATGTTTTTATGTATTGCGTCTAGATCATAGACACATACTTTTTTCTCTTTCTTATTTCAGCTATCAGAGGTGTACATCAGTTTCCTGTCAGTAATAATAACTTATTAATTGATTGTTGCCCTAGGGTGGGGAATGGATGCCTTCCTAGATTTACTGTTGCCATTTTTGCATGTTGGTTTCTCTGATAACCTCCAACGTTCACTACTTTGAGAATCTCTGGTCTTACGAGCTTGGGAGTTTTCTCTTAGAGTTTTGTTATCATTATCAATGAAATGAATTTGAGATTCAAAACTTTAGTCAAATGTTACAAATATGAAAGCAGAGAATATGGTTTTTAGCTGCCTGTTTTTATTTTTAAGCAGTTATGTTTGCATAATGAAAAATCTTAAATTGTTCTGATTTACTTAAAAAAATTTTAGTGAAATTTAGGGAACTTTGTACATGACCCACTTATATACTAACAATAGGTCTATAAAAGTAGGATGGCTCTTCTTTATTTTTAGATTCTTAAGAAGTTAATGAAAGTGACCACATTTTCTTTTCATTTTAAATGTCGGATTTAAATGTCTTTTAATTTTAAATAACCCCTAATATTTAGTGAACTTTTTATGAATAATAAAACAAATGCTTTATGAATAATACAAACATTTGTTTCTTCTAAAAGTGTACTAAAAGCCTATATGGCAAAGCAGCATTACATATAAAATCAGCATACTTGTAGATTCTAAGCCATACACAGAGTATTGGAATATGCACATCAGTGTTTTCAACTGCAGGACTGTAATCAGTTTAACTTGGAAGGAAGAGGAATTGAGGAAGATCTAAAAGATATTTATCTATGTTTGATCATGAATATATGTTGAAAGAGCTTAGTTATTGGAGTTAGATCATTTTATTTTGTTGTTGTTGTTTGGTATTCAGTCTTCAAAATCCAGTGTCTATTTGAAATATTCAGACTGAGTTCTCACTTCAGACTAGCCACATGTTAAGTGCTTGATAGCCACACGTAGGCTAGTGGCTATCGTGTTGAACAGTGCCTGTCTCTAAGATTACAGTACTTCATAGGATTATTGTGGAAAGGAAATGTATATAAAAATACATATAAAAACTAAGTTCATAAAAAAACAACAACAAAGTCCATACATGCATAATAATACCTGGCCCATTATAGACAATAAATGTCTCTCTTTGCTCTCCATTACGGTAATAGCTTGTTATACTCTGTTTTTTTGTAACATTATGCATACTAGGAATTTTCAAGTCAATATTTTTTTTTTCAAAATGAAGAAAGCAAAAAGTTATTTCTTTAAGCCAAGTGATAGTAATCAAGAGCCAGGCCTTTGTGGGACGTTTGGGTGGCTCAGTTGGTTAAGCATCCAACTCTTGATTTTGGCTCAGGTCATGATATCATAGTTCATGAGTTCAAGCCTCACATCAGGCTCTGCACCATCAGTGTGGAGCCTGCTTGGGATTCTGTCTCCTCTCTGTGCCCCTCCCCCACTTGCTCTCTGTGTCTTTCTCAAAAATAAATAAAAATAAATTTAAAAAAAAAGAGCCAGGCCTTTGCAATAGACATTGCTACTTTCAATCATTTTGTTTCTTATTTTTCTTTCTAAGATTTAACTTTCATCTAAGGTTGTTGGAAATGTAGTTTAATTGGTTGGTATCAAATTTCTGGTTTTAGACTCATCCTATTTCTTTGTATCTCATTTTCCACTGTTCTTTTTTAATGGTGCCTCTTACATACAACTAGAACTTCATTCTTGAAGAAAATATTCTCAACTAGGACCTATGTACTGTAATGAAATATTCCTGCACAGGACTTGGGAGACCTGAAGGTGACAAGTCCTGTGATTTTTCTGTGGCTAGTTTTGTTTTTCCATTAGCACATAGTAATTTTTTTTTTAAGTTTATTTTGAGCGAGAGAGACGTGGGAGGGGCAGAGAGGAGAGAGAGAGGGAGAGAGAGAATCCCAAGCAGGCTCCGCACCATCAGTGCAGAGCCCAAAGTGGGGCTCCAACTCACTGTGAGATCACGACCTGAGCTAAAACCAACAGCCAGACACTTAGCTGACTGAGCCATCCAGCAGCCCCTAACACCTAGTAATTTTGTTTGAACAGTCACATCAGTGATTTCCCTTTGTCCCAGGCTCTTGCCCTCAGCTTTATTGGGTCAAATATAGAAAAATGGAAGGCGTATTTGGTAATTAAAAATGTAAAATATAACTGTCCAGAAAATGTATAGTACTTGTAGCTTCAGTTAAGCACATTCTTTCACTATGAGTAAATAATAGGGTGGAGGTTCTTAGCATAAATTCAGAAAAAGTTATACAATTCAAATAACCCATCACCATGGAGCACTACCTACCACTGGGTCCAGATAGCTCAGTTCCTTGAACCAGTGACTGTTCTGCAGATGGGCTTTGGATGAACTCTGCCAACATTTACTTCCCTGTTTTCTGCCCTTCCATTTCCTCCACTTTAACACATTCTTCTTTTAGATATTAACTACTTCTCTTTCCTTTACCCAGGAGATTCTTTTTCTTTAAGGTAATTTAGCTTGTCAAGGTAACAGATACATTGTGTGTTGCTTTTATAGTTTTAATTTTTGTTTTCTGTATTTCCAACTTTTTGAGAAATAGCTCATTCTTCCTTTTTCCCCAGGAATAAGCTATACTTCTATTTCTCCACAGTGATTGGTAGTAAACTCCTTAAACACAATAGGCTTGTGTATGTATTAGTAATAGCATGAAGCATATATATGGGAGGAAAAATCACTGGCATTGTATCTTTGTTCACAGCAAACCTTCCTTAGGATAGGAAAAGAAAACAAAGATTAATTTCCTGGGTTTGAAGCCAGAAAGAAAAGAATGGTGTTCTTAGTGATCTGGAATTGAGAAGTAGGCCCAGGGTTAATTATAGAAAAGGTATAAGGGGTTTGGGGACTGGTATTTATCTTAATGTGCTAGACTTGGAATTTGAATAGAGAATTCTCATCCAGACTCTTAACTATGTATGGATGTTAAGCGTAAGGCATCTAAAAACACCCGTCACCCCTTTTCTAGGTTGGTTTGAAACTTTATAATGAATTAGTCTGACAATACCTGAACCTACAGATCATCTTAGCATCAGTAAAAGTGAGGCAGACAAAAATAAAGTTCCTCATAATTTAGTTCAACAGCAAGTGCCATATTTGAAGAGTTCTTGCCTTAAAAAATTGCACTGAATTTAAATCAAATTATCAGTACACAGGAAATACAGAGGATAGAGGAAGCAAGCAGCACCAAGAGAAGAACAATCAGCCAAACCTAGAAATTGAGAAATTCTACAGGACAAATGACACAATTTCTCCAATACATGAGTGGCATGGGAAGAGGTGATGGTACAGCAAGGAGGGCTGTTACAGACTAAAAGAGGACTACAGAGGAAGTAGGGGGGTTGCAAGTTGGGGTGCGCCTGGGTGACTCAATTGGTTAGTGTCCAACTCTTGATTTCTGCTCAGGTCATGATCTCACAGCTCATGAGCCTGAACCCGGGCCGGGCTCCCGCACTGACAATACACAGCCTGCTTGGGAAAATGGTAACTTTTTTAAGTAGGGTAATGGGTACAAGGAGGTGTATATGTTCTCCTCCCTACTTTTGTGCATATTTGAAAATTGTCATGATAAAAGCTAAAAAAAAAAAAAAAAAAAAAAAAAGTGTGGGGGGGATGCCAAAGACAGAAATCTTTTTTTATAAATTCTTAACTATTGAGAATAAACTCCAGAACCCTTCCCATGGCCTACAAAGGGCTGTGGTCTGACCCTGGCTGTTTCTCAGACCTCATATATTTTTCTCCCCATTCCAGCCATTCATTCAGGTCCCCCACTTACGTAGAATATGCAAAGAACAATTTGCCTCAGAGCTTGTTTGTATTTGTCTTTCTTCTGCTTAGAATTCTTTTCCTCCAGTTATCTAGCTGGCTGGCTTTCTTGGGGGATCTTTGTTCCAATTTTGCTTTAACCGAAAGTCCTACCCTGACCACCCTACATAAAATAACCTCCCTCTCCTGGTCACTAGCTTTGCTTGCTCTGAAGTATTTACTTTTTCGTAGCATTTCCCACCATTTGCTTATTGTCATTCATTCCCAAGAATGTTAGCTGCAAGGTGGTAGGGTCTTTATCAGTTTTATTGACAGTTGTATTGCCAGCACTTTAGAACCATGCCAAGCACTTAGTTACATAATAAATATTTATGAAATAAAACAATAAACACTTGAGGTCACATTTAATAAAACAGGTATGATTTTCCTCTCTGCAATTGTTCTACTTACCTTTCACTTGTATTATCATCTTTTTTTTTTTTTAATGTTTATTTATTTAGTTTGGGAGAGAGACATAGAGCATGAGCAGGGGAGGGGCAGAGAGGGAGGGAGACACAGAATCTGAAGCAGGCTCCAGGCTCCGAGCTGTCAGCACAGAGCCCAACGCCGGGCTTGAACTCATGAACAGCAAGATCATGACCTGAGCTGAAGTCAGAGGCTTAACCGACTGAGCCACCCAGACCCTCTCACTTGTATTATCATCTTTACCTAGAAGTAGGTAGTAAAGGATTGTGAAGAACCTCACTCCTTATTCTAACACAACACTTCAAGGGGCGCCTGGGCGGCTCAGTCGGTTAAGCATCTGACTTTGGCTCGGGTCATGATCTCACGGTTTGTGGGTTCGAGCCCTGGGACAGGTTCTGTGCTGACAGCTCAGAGCCTGGAGCCTGCTTCAGATTCCATGTCTCCCTCTCTCTCTGTCCCTTCCCCACTTGCACTCTGTCTCTCTCTCTCTCTCTCCAAAATGAATAAACATTAAAATATTTTAAATAAATAAATAAAATAACACTTCAAGGTAGAAAATCAGGGCACTTTATTACAGGAAACCCTGAAAAAGTTATATTCCAGATGTATTAGACTTTTAGGCATCCAATAATATGTAAAGATTTTAATTTAAATTTCTTTCATGTACCACGTAAGTAATGGAGAGCTCTCTCAAATCTGAGATGCTACTTTCAAGCAGTCGGCTTTCTAATTACTTTAAAATGTGTATTACAATATTTCTCAACTTCCTTTTGGATAAATCCCAGGATAAAACTCTTCTAATAAAAAATGTTGCCCCTGAGTTTGCCAAATTGAGTATTTAATCTATTAGTATAATCTTGGCATTTATGATAGTAGGAATCAATATATGCCTTTTGTGAATAAAAACATTTAAGTTTTCTTTTTAAAAACAGATTAGATTGAGACCTTTAATCTAAGTTTTCTTTTTAAAAACAGATTAGATTGAGACCTTTAATCTAATTTAAGTTTTCTTTTTAAAAACAGATTAGATTGAGACCTTTAATCTAAGTTTTCTTTTTAAAAACAGATTAGATTGAGACCTTCAATCTAATCTGTTTTTAAAAAGAAAACTTAAATGTTTTTTCACTTGTTTTGCTTTTCTTTATACCTTTCATCTTAATTGTTGTGTTTTATTTTGGTTTTAGGGTGTGTTTTTTTTTTTTTCTATTAACTTGCTCTTTTGCCATTCTATCATATAGACTTATGTTTATTTATTAGTCAGGACTTTGACTGTGGGGACAGAAATCCAGATCAAACTATCTTAGGCAAAAGGTAGAATTTCTTATAAGGATACTAGATTTATCAAGTACTAGCAAAACCATGGGCAGAGCAGGGATGCCCCTGATCCTTAGGGATGACTTCAACACTGTCAGAACATTCTTTTGATTGGTTTCATTCCTCTTTGAAGATTTTCAGAAGCATAACTCCTAGCATCTCCCTAGAGCTCTCAGGAAGATATTATATCTCTCTGCTCAGTTTCCATATGACCCTGAACCAATCACATGAGTCTGGGGTTTGACTGTGGTCTAGTTTGGTCAGAAAATCAGGGAGTTAGAGTCATGCAAAAGCACGATCATCCTCACTAAAGTTAAATGTGGACAGAAAGCACAGAAAAGTGAGACATTTACAACAGTCAGCACCTTGGGCTTCTCCTAAAGTTAGGGGTGTATCTGTATATAATTGGAATAAAACACAGTGTTCTGCTATCTAATACAAGCATAGTACAATTACTTCCCTTGGTTTGGACAGTATACCACTTAGCTTTAGGTTTTGCTTCAGCAATGAAGTCACATTGATAGTCTATAATGAGATACTTAGTATTACTGAACTTTACTTTATTATTCAGTTACACCATCGTAGTAAGCCTGGAAGGAGAAGTAGATTAATCAGAGATAGATTCTTCATTCAGGGAAGAGAGTGATGGTTGCAGGGAGAGAGCATACAGTACTTGAAGTACATATCCTAATACCAGAACACAGCGCTATTCAAAGGCTCAACTCATTTCTGTTTTTGTTTGAGAAATGGGGAAAATAGAAGAATGGGGACACTACATGCTTAGAGAATTAAGGGTATTTTGTTTGTTCTGGGTATGTTCCATAAATTATTAGATATGTAAAATGACAATTCCAAGTCCTCTGTTTTTTATTAATTATCTCTTAATGGGCAATAAAACTGCTTTGCATCTGTTAGCAAATAAAGATTGTACTAAGGAAAATGGGACCTATGATTTCACTGTTTTTTATTCTTTATAATAATAAAAATTTTATGATAATATAGCATTCATTCCCTTTCACTAAACCTGTCTCCCTTTCACACATACATAAACACATAATACAAAGCATTCTGACCTATCCTAACCCCAGGATTCTTCTCATCTTTTAAAGGATCCTTTCTGTCCAAGGATCCATTTAAAACCCTCAGTGTGACTTTTGGTCTCTGTGGGGGCATGAAGTCCACTCCTCCATTAATTTAAGCAGCTATAACACGAACCACATTAGAAGTGAAAGTCTTATAATCTCCTGGCACTTCCAGTAGTAAAGAAGTTTGGGTGCCTCTGCCCTATACCAACTTTCATACTATAATAGAGGACAGAAACATAGTTAATAGAGTGTGGACATGTTCTTGGAGCAGATATAACAAAGGAGTTTCTTGTTTGATAACCTGTAAATTTCACTAATAGGAGCAGAAGAGAATGATTAAAATTTATATGGGCATGGAAAGAATAAAAAGTGCCTAACTTTGTATAAACATGGATTCCATAATCCAGAGACAACCACTCTTAGCATATTGGCATATATCTTTCCAGATTTATGTTGTTTTGCATATGTTTTCGAAAATTGGAGACATACTCTTATACATTATTTAACACATCAGTATTTTAACATACTTTCCTTGATACAATAACAATAATGAGATGAGTTTTAAAATTTAATTGTATTCTATGTAGTAAATACAATAAATTAATTTGTTATTACAGGTTGAGTAAATATTGGTGTCGGTAGAAAAATGTTGGTTGAACACTTTTAAACTTATAACTAAGTTTGAAAATCTGGGAAATGTTTTTATAGAAATGTGTTTATGCCACTACATTGGCTCCATTTTAGTATTAATTGTGATTTTGAAAGTTTTTCTGCTTTTCTTCCCAGATCCAAGTATTTTAGAACATGCTCAAGAGGTGAGCACTTAACTATAGAGGTAAGTAAGTCTTGAATCTGATTGGATAAAAGTCCCTTCAGGAAGGCAGAAGGGACATTTTTCTTTTCATTAAGGGCCCTAGATTTAGTATGGACTTGTTATATTTCAATATTATTGATGCCAATGAAAAGGAAAAGAATTGGTGTGGGGAGGGGAGGGGTGAATAGGGAGAAGTTTGCAGAAGATTATGGTCCTGTTCTTCTAATAGAACTGCTATTTCTACTAAGAAGTGGTGTTTTTGGTTTTTGTCTTTTTTTTTCACAGTGCACAATTCAAAGAGAGGGTACTCTTGTGCAGTTACAATGGCTCAGTAGACAGTGATTCTAGACATAGATGGTTGGCCTGCCCCAGTAAAGAAGTACAGCAGGATCAAAGCAGAAAGCTGACTTTAAGCAACTCCACAGGATGAATCACTGAGTTTCTTATTCTTTGTGTGTAAAATATAATAATAGAATCTATTCAGTCCCTGCTATGTCCCACCTACTCCACCATAGTTTATAAATGTCATCACACATAATTCTTAATGTAGTTCTGCTGAATGGGTGGCAGTCATCCCATTTTATGGATGAGAATGAGAGGCTTAGACAGGTGAAGAAGTTGGGCTTTGTTACAGCCCATAAATGGCAGAACCTAAATCCAGTCCAAAACTGCCTGGCTTCAAAGGTTGAACACTGTACTTCACTGCCTTCTATATTAAATAAGGAAGCAAGTAAACCAGAAATTAGTTTTTTAAAAAAATTACAAACCAAAAAACAAACAAAAAGTTCAAGATAATAATTTTAAACAATTTTAAGTGACTTCTTTAAAAAAATTTTTTTTGAAAAAAAATGTTTTTTTGAACGCTTATTATTGAGAGACAGAGAGAAACAGAGCATGAGCATGGAAGGGGCAGAGAGAGGAGAAGACACAGAATCCAAAGCGGCCTCCAGGCTCTGAGCTGTTAGCACAGAGTGGGGCTCAAACTCACAAACCGCGAGATCATGACCTAAGCCGAAGTCGGACACTTAACCGACTGAGCCATCCAGGTGCCCCAAGTCACTTCTTTAAACTCTTGTCATTCTAAACCTTTTAAATGCATTGTTTTCTTGATTTTAATCATGTTAATATTTAATAATAAATAATGTTAACAATAAAACTTTTTTCTCTTGGTGGTTATCAAATTATTTATATTTTAAATACAAATATTTTAGTAATACAATTTAGTAGTAATGACTTTCATTTAGTCATTGGATATAATACTGTTCATCACATCATCAACAAATTGTTTACTTTCCTGTCTGTAGAAAGACAGACACTATATTTGAGAGCAGTGACTACCATTTGGTAGATTTTCAGTAAACAGTTAATGAATAGATGAATAAATATAAACGTTATAAGATAAATTCTTATTTGGGTATCTTTTAAGGCCCTGTTTCTTGAGTAAATTCTCCTTCTTATAACATTAAATTTTTTTTGAATTCAAGTGGAAAATTCTGGTAGTAGGGGTTTAAAACACCCATATGAAATAATTCAGGTGAAATAGTTTATAAGTTTTAAAAGTTTCTGATTTATGAAGAAAACTGCTATAATTCTCCTTTTTCTTTTTCATATAAATCATAAATAATAGTATATACTTATCTTGGCTATCTTATAGGACTGTTGAATATATCAAATGAACTAGTGTATAAAGGGACACATGACTCAAATATCTTAAAAGTATAAAGGTATATTATTTTTGAAGTGAAAAAGTGACAATTTTTTATGAGGTATGTACCTTAGAAAAATATCCCCTCTAACACTTGCTTTCTTGTTCTTTCAGTTTGAGAATCTAGTAGAAAGTGATGAAGTAAGTATTTCCACAGTAGTGCAAAACCCATATTTGTTCTCATGAATCATTGCATTACTCCTAGGTTTTATTTAAAAAATTTTTATTTTATTGTCTTTCAGGATTATTATTTTTTTGGTTTTTATTTTTACTTCTTAGTCCCTAATTATGTCCTTTTACCAATTTATATTAGCATATCATTCAGAATTTTCTCATGTATAACATATATAATACTATATATATGGTATATTACATATAGTTTTATATGTTCATTTCATGTATTTTATATATATAAATATATATCATATTTTAAAGCATGCTATAGAATTCAAGGAACTTTAAAAAGGATATTTCTAACCTCTTGCCATTAGGTAGGTAAAATTCTTCAACAACCCAAGGTAGATCCATTCTTTAACCATAGTTTTTATAGATTTCTGAGGGTAGAATTTATACATGCCCATTCTATAATCACTTTCTGACTTTAGCCATTGTCTTTTTTATCAGTTATTTTCTTTTGTTGACTTTTTGCATTTCATCTCATCTAAAACTTAAATTTAAGATGCATTCGAAGTACAGAAGTGTGAAAATATGAAAAAAGTACAGTGTAGAATTAATGAACTGTGGTGTATACTTCTTATGCGCTGGTTATAGTTAGAAGAGCTTTAGATCGTGAGCTAAATTTCAGTTTCACTAAACTAATTATATGAGTTTGTGCAAGTTACTAAACCAACCTTGGGCAAACTTTATACAACTCTAAAATGAGTTCTACTATAAGAACACTGAGAGCTCTGACCTTTTATCACTTTTTGTTGCTAAGGAAAAAGGAAAATGTATCAAACTAAATTTAAATTATCCTTTAGCCCAACATTTCCCAGTGTGTATGGAATACTAGTTTCAGAATGTAAATTAACATGGTAAAGGTTCTGAGAAGAACTGTTAAGAGAACTGTTAAGAAAATTATTTAAACCTATTCAACTCAGCATTTCCCAAATTAATTTGGGTATGATTCCTTTTTTCAGATAATAATACATATTTATTATCCTCTGATAGAACACATTTGGGAAACTAGCATAGCCTTTGTTTCCCAGTAAAATTTCTCCCAAATACATTTATGTTTCATAGAACCTAGTTTCTTTCCCATTTTAAGTCATTTTAATTCTATGTTATTTTTTAAAATAAGTGTAAGCAAACACTTTACATAATATTTTTAAAGTTTCTAAACTCTAGAAGTGCTAAATGTAAGAGTCCTTTCAACCTTTATTGCATCATACTGCTTTTCAAAAGAATGTGGTTCCATGTGTTTTCCTAAGATGCTTTTTGTTTGGTTGAGTTTTTGTTTGCTTTTGTTTTTCCTAACCGGTCTTTTCCCCTTCTGTGTCATGTTTTGTGTTTGGTTTAGTTGAACATCACCCTGTTTTGTGGTGCTGTTTCTTATCAGCACCTGTTTCTTGCTGTTATTTGGCCATATATGTTAACTATCACATGTGAATAGCTTAAGTGTGTAAGAAAGATGCATAAATTCAAATCAGTTTTGTAAGTAGTTCTGGTTTACTTTGGAGGAAAAAAAAACTGTAGGTAATTTCATAACCGTGTGAGGAAAAAAACAAAAACAATTCATTCTCATCATTTGTGGTAGTTATGTCCTATAAAGTTGCCGAAAATGCTGAATTATTGAATACCAACTGGAAATTACTCTTAGGAAAAATGGAGAGTTAGATTCCTGTAAGCTTCTAGCCACAACATTTTCATCACCCAATCAGTAAATTACCTTGTTTTAGATTTCTGTTTTACACCTTATTTTAATATATATTACTGATTCATTTACATTGAACTCATGGCCAACAGCATTGTAAGTCATGTCTGAACAGAAGCGTATCCAACACACACATTTTTTCCATAAGGCTTGCCACAGTCTTCATGTGACTAGGAATATTAGACAGCACTTCAGCACCATACAGTGAAATCACCAACAATACACAAACAGGCAAAAAACATGGCACTCAGTAGACTGTAAAGAGGACAGTAGGAGAACTGAAACAAGAAGGCAGAGCATCGCTATGTTCTACCTCAACTGGGAAGGTGCATATCGAGCAACTCGAAGTTTTTTGCTGCTCTGTGAAAGTCTGTTCATGATGACAAAAGTGCAGGGGTTATTAGTTTTTTTGTTAAAATACATTTAGCCTTATAGGTAAATTTGCAAATATGGAATCTACAAAGTATGAAGATCAACTGTAAATGAAGAGGGCATAGAAAGTATATTGTCTAGTACCATCCTGACCCCAGAAGTTCATTTGGTATAGAATATATATTTGTTAGAAAAAGTTAAGTGGGGCGCCTGGGTGGCTCAGTCGGTTGGGCATCCGACTTCGGCTCAGGTCATGATCTCACTGTCCATGAGTTCGAGCCCCGTGTCGGGCTTTGTGCTGACAGCTCAGAGCCTGGAGCCTGTTTCGGATTCTGTGTCTCCCTCTCTCTCTGACCCTCCCCCGTTCATGCTGTCTCTCCCTGTCTCAAAAATAAATAAACGTTAAAAAAAAAAAAAAAGTTAAGAAATGTCCAATAATTAGTTAATATAAATTAAGCTAAATATTTAATTTTGCTTTTGAGAAATAGTAAAATTTTAAAGCTTTTTGTTTAAAACACTCTCAATAATAAAATTTGTTTACATGATAAAAATAGGTAAGCAGAAAATATTTTGATTAAATAAAAAATTTGTTGAATTGCCTCGCATAGAATTCACCTAGTGAAATTTCTTTAATTGTTTAATTTTTATACAGGGGGAAAGTCCAGGAAGCAGTCATAGGTAAGTAAAGCTTTTTTTTTTTTTTTTTTTAATATAATGTCTGTGTGAACCATAAGAAGCTCCCTAAGAAGCGAGGCTCTGTCATTTGCTTGCTTTGAGGGATTGAACAGTTTACATTTTAGGACCTTAGTTTTCTCTTTCTGTAAGATTGAGACAAATAATAATGTCTCAAACTGTTGTTTTGAACATTAAGGAATTGAATGTACATGATTGCCTAGTGCTCTCCTATTGAACCTAAGTCGTGTATATTGTAGTTTTTAATAAACTATTTAATATTAATAATTACATTTCCTTGAATTTTTAAAATGTGATCGCCCTTTTTCTTCCTCATGACATTCTAAAGTTTGTTTTACTAATAAGGTTAACTAGAACCTTGATACTTCAATTTGTTTAAACAGCCTCTTTAGATTCTTCCTGAGCTACTTGAAAAAGAACCATCTGTCTTTAACTCAAGAGTTCTTCATATCAAGAGAATATTTTCATATACTGTTTCATATTTTGAATGAATGTTCTTCATCTTTTTTAGTTTAGCAAATATTAGGCAACTATCATGTGGCACTATACCAGGCACTGGGATTAAAAAAATCAAACATGGTTCTCTCCATTAGAAGAAAGAATATCCTGGTCGAGGAGGTAGTTTGTGTAGATGACTAATTTCAACATAAGATGGGGAAAGAGATTAATTAGCAGTTATAAAACACACAGGGGAAATGCAGGAGAGACCCTTTGCCTAAAATGTGTGAGAAGAGGTGTGTTGTGGTAGACTTCTTTAAGATGACACTTAGGTCAATCCTGGGAGTGTTGGCTAGTGATAACTATCCAGAGGAGGAGAGCATTCCAGACAGAAGAAATTGCACAAACAAAGGGGTTGACAGGAAAGAGTTACAAGAGAATTTTGTGGAGGGATGGATATGTTTGTATCTTCCTTTGTGTTGAAGTTATATGAGTGTATACAGTTGTCAAAACTCTTAAGTGAAATAACACCTGAAATTTGTATTTTATGTGAGACCTCAAAAAGAAAACTTAAAAAAAAAAAAAAAAAAAAAAGCCCCAGGCAGAAGTTAGGGCTAGAGGAACAGAAGTAGGAGACATTACCTTATACTGATGGTTAAAACCGTGATCATTATCAAGATCACCAACCCGAGATTGGGACCAGGAGGAAGTGGGTTGGTTGGAGTGTGTGGAAAGAGAGCAACGGTCTGAGAACTGAATAGGCAAACACTAGAAGAGGATTCTGAAGACAACCAAGACTCAGTGGGCAAAAACAATTAAAAGAACATGGTGGACATAATCTGTCTTTATCTCATTTCCCTCGTGTGTATCATCTCTGTCTCTACCTGCTAATGTTGATGTGAGGATTGAAATTAATTAATATACATAAAGCACATTGAAGAGAACCTGATACAAATTAAGTGCTGGATGTGCTATCAGTGTACATTTAGTTTCATGAATTTTGGCTGAAATGGGAAGGAGAGGGAGCAGTAACTAGAAATAAATATAGGTAAAATGAAGATTTTTCCATCTTCTTTTTTTTTTCTTCCTTCCCTCTTCCCTTCACATGGAAGAAAGGTAAAGACAGATAAAAAGTAGGGTGAAGCTGAAAGAGAGGTGCTAATTAATAGGCAATGTCCCAGGGAATGCCCTGGATTGGGGGAGGGAGGGTGGCATCCATGTCGAATGAATCAAGAGTAGAAGTATAGCAGATGACCTTGAACAAGTTAAGGAATGCCAGCTCTTCAGAGGATTGAGGGAAGAATAGAGAGGATAGACTTAAGTAAGAGGTGAGGTGGCAAGAAGTTGAAGGAATTGCTGGTTGATATCCTCATATCTCAGAGTGGGGTGAAGTTAACTTCTGAGAGAAAAGAGTTTAAATGCGGAACTTAAGGAGTACTTGAAGATTTGAAGTATAGCTTAAGATGTGAGAGGTAGTTGATCATGTCTAAGAAAAGGGTTATTGCTAGGGACTGAGAACCAGATAGGTGTTAGATTTTCTTTAGCAGCTCTCAGGAGAAAGGGCTAATCATGGAAGTGATCCAAGGTCAGAAAGTAAGCTGGGTGAATATGGTATTATGATAGGAATGCAAGAAGGTGTGTATGTTGGTAAGAAAGTACTTCAAATTTGCCATGGTGTCCACATTGGTTGTATGTGAAGTATGGCCAGGTAATCAGCATAGGTTGACGAGGAGAAAAGGGAAGGATCAAGGGCCTATGGTGACCAGACTGACTGGCCAGGATAAATCGGGAGGGTATTGGGTATGAGAGTTAAGAGTCCTAGAATGAATGGTAAGAGGGCTATCAAAGCATAGCTTTATGCTTTATGGTGAATATTTTGGGATATGGTCAGATGGCTGAAGCAGAGCCAAAGTGAAGGTAAATGGAGTCCACATATCTTAAAAGTGGTTGTAGTGCTAAAAAATAATCTGATAATATATCATCCTATTCAACATATATACCAAATTATAGCAAGTGTTAGAATGTATGCCTTTTTACTCTTAACAATTGAAATTATAGCATTAAATTGCTTTAATACATTTTGGACAGTAAAATTTTAGTATTTCTCTAGTTTATGAGTTTTTTATTTGGACTTGAACTCGTCAGAAGTATTTTTTCTTTTCTTTCTTTTTCTCCCTCATTTTTCTCTGTAGACCTCTTACTGAGGAAGAAATTGTTAACCTAAGAGAGAGGCATTATGATTCTATTGCTGAAAAACAGAAAGATCTTGATATGAAAATTCAAAAAGAGGTAAATAGTCTTTTATGTTGCTTAAGTATGTGTTCTCATAAAGCTTCAGTTTATAGTATGGAGAAAGTTGTCATTAATATAGGGCATATGAACAGTCACTGAACCTATATTTAGATATTATACAGATGAAAATTATTTAAAAGTAAGAGAAGAACAAAAAGTAAAAGAATAATGTTCCAGTCTATTATAGTTTCTTTTACTTTGATTTAATTGATCAGAAATCATATGCTGCCAAAAATGAAGATAATACATTCTTCTAAAAAATAACATCTTAATTCACAAGTAGAGACTCTGGCAAGATACATGTATTTTTGTGTTTAAAACCAACTTTTAAAAACTACTCTGTTTCACAATAAGTATTTTTTAAGTCTTTTTGTTTGTCTTGGATTTATTTATTCTTAGTAAGTGAACCATAAACTATAATCCTAAATGTTATATTTATTTTAATGTGTTGATGGAAATGGCCTATAATTATAGTTTTGCTAATCAGTAAGTGGAATTAGTCATATTCTGTTATACATTTAAGAACAGTTTGTTTAGTACCAATTACTGATTTCAACAGCATTAATTTAAGCTATGCAAATAGATGTTAATATTAGGCTAAAGAAAAAAATCATTGAAATTTGATTTTTAAATTTGGTTTGACATGCAATGAATTATCACTAAAGCAGTTTGGATGCTATTAGGAATAGCAAGAATTTAAATTTGAAACTAATTGCTGAATAGCTTGGTGGTAATAAAATTCAGGACACGTGCATCAATGAGACATGAACTTTGTGAAAGCTTACTTCACTTTGATAGATGGTGGTATGATTGGCCTTAGTTTAAAGACCTTGGACTCAGGAGAGCCAAAACCATTAAACTAGTCAGAGTGATAGGCATTGGAACAATTGTTGAGCATGAAGATCACTATATATTCTAAAGAAACAATTTTGTATTTCTGCAAATTAAATGCTACTACTTCATAATTCAGCTTCTAAAGAGTTCTATAATATCTTTGATATCATTTGAATTATTTTGTAAGAGGAGAAATTGAAATGAGAAATCACAAAAATTTCAATTCTGTTATGCTTTATAGAGGTCATTTATTTTTTTAATAATTTATTTTTAATTTTACAAACAAACATTTTATTTTTAGAGCAGTCAGACAGGTTCTGGTTTTTGTTAATCCTTATTGTTTTGTTCATGTACAGTTAGCCTTACAAGAAGAGAAGTTAAGACTAGAAGAAGAAGCTTTATACGCTGCACAGCGTGAAGCAGCCAGGGCAGCAAAGCAGCGAAAGCTCTTGGAGGTGAGGGGAAAAGACCCCAACATATGTCAGGGCTGCTCATCTCCTGATTTTCTCTGACAAATCTCAATTGAGACTTCTTCCACCCCCCAGAATCAAGGGCTTCTTGTTTAACAGCAAATGTATTTATGCATATATTCTTAGGAATTTTCATTTTTATTTTCTAGTTTATTTATTTTGAGAGAGAGAGCGCACAAGCAGGGGAGGGGCAGAGAGAGAGAGAGAGAGACAGAATCCCAAGCAGGCTCTGCGCTGTCAGCACAGAAGCCCCATGCAGGGCTTCATCCCACAAACCGTGAGGTCTTGACCTGAGCTGAAATCAACAGTCGGATGCTTAACCGACTGAGCCACCCAGGCACCCCCATTCGTAGGAATTTTAAAGGCAAATTAGTTCGTCTTTAACAACTAGGAATAGCATCAAATAATTTCTACAGCACTTTTTAGTTTGCTTTTGTGAGTATTTTTTAGACCAATCGTTGAACTGCTAGAATTTCTTCCACTTCTTTGAATCTGGTAAGCTAGACAGTTTGCCTCATCTTCAGATATTGTATATTTCTCATCTTTACTCTTGTGTCTTTGGGAGACTGGGAGTTTGAGTCTTGAGAAATCTTTGGCATATTATCAGAGAAGGCAACAGATTTATTATATCTCACCATGCTGTATGCTAATATGGCATTACTGTAATTGCCAGACCACTATTAATAACAGGCATTTACGGAGCCTGTTATGTCAGGAAGTGTTTTAATTAGTTTACATGTTTTACCTTGTTTAATACTGACAACAATCCTGGGAGATAGGTAGCATTTTCAGTCCTCATTTTATAGATGAGGAAACCAGGGACAGAGATGTTAAGTAACTTGCTTGAGATCCTGCAGTTAATAAATGGTAGAGCCGCAGTTCAAAGCACAGCAGTGCTTGGTCAGTTATCCTACTTAGCATCTTCCTCCATATTTTGCCTGTGTGAACTCTGTGCTGTAATATTAACTGAAGTAGTACAAAGATCATGTCACATAAGAATTATTGTAACAGAGAAACTGAAAAATCATGTGTCATATTGCCATGAATTTATATGCGACCAGTGCCCTTTCTCTCTTTCTTTGTCTCTATCTCTTTCTCTTCCCGCTCCCCTCCCGTTTTTATTAAATTGTTTCAGCAGATTAATTAGATTATGTGGGAAAATGGGGTTTTTTGGTTTTGTTTTTGTTTTTCAATATATTCTAACTTGTGAAAAAGGTTAAAAATTAACTCACCTACTAGGAAATAAAAATATTTTTCTGGCTATATTTTAGATAACTCTTCTTACTATAATAAAATCTCTACTGCTCACCTTTTAAAGACAAAAGCATTCCATATGCAGCATCTATTTGGGTTCTCTGAGTTTTCCAGAAACACATAATAGTCTGTACAACATACACTGGCACACAAACATACACACATATATGCAAATCAATTCAATTTTCACAATAGCATTATGAGTGTGTTAGGGCAGTATTACAGCCATCTGTAATTTACAGATAAACAGAAAGTAGAGACCATGCCAGGGATACACAGCTAATTAAGCATCAGAACCCTAACTCTTTTTTTCCTCCAAAGTTTATCTATTTTTGAGAGAGAGAGAGAGAGAGAGAGAGAGAGAGAGAATCCCAAGCAGGCTCCGCACTGTCAGTGCAAAGTCCAATGCAGAGCTCGATCTCACAAACCCTGACATCATGACCTGAGCCAAAATCAGGAGTCAGACGGTTAACTGAGCCGCCCAAGCACCACTTTTTTTTTTTTTTTAAAGTTTATCAAAGCCCTAACTCTTGACAGGTTTTCTAAATCCTTTGTTTTTATTATTTCTGAGTCAGCTCAGCCAGGTCTTCTAGATCTTTTGTTTTATTGCTATTTATTTCAGCCAAAATAGAACTTCATCCACTGTTTTAACTATTTTTTTCTTACCCCTCATCCTTCCAGTTATTATAAGTTCTTGGGTATAATAAGAATGTTGAGTACACCAATATATACCTGTTTTAAAAGTTATTTTTAATAACACTGTAAATATTCTGAGCCCTCAAGGATTATACAAGGATAGAGATTCCATCCATAAATAAGAGGATATAGAAATGAACAGTGATACATTTTTTTTAAAAAAAAACTTCAATGGAATAACTTTTTAAGTTTGTTTTTTTTTTTAGGAACTAGGAAAAAATTACCTTTTGGTGTTACATGAAAGATTTTTTTTTAAATATAACTTTACAACAGAGTGATTTTGTATTGCATTATGTTTCCAAAGCAAGAAAGGCAGAGAGTTGTGCAGCGATACCATCCTTCCAACAATGGAGAATGTCAAAGGTAAACAGTGAAACATAATACTTCCCTTTGTAGTAGAAAATGTTATTTACAAAGAGAACACGGTTCAGCTCTGGATGTTTGTATACATACTATGTTTATGTGTTCCCTAAAAAATAGAGACACTGCTTTGTAAAAAGACTGAGAGCATTTGTTTTCTTTACATTGGAAAGTGCTCATTTATTTAAATTAATTTCATTGTGTTTTTAAGAGTGGTCATATCTTCCATATAGAAAATAATGCAGTAACAGACCAAATGCCTTTGGATAAATTGCTTATGCCTTGCTAGTTTGTGTTTTCCTTAGCACCCCTCTTTTTCTTATAACAAAGTTTATGTATGATTGTTTTTTAGAACACACATTCCAAAGTTGTATTTTCCACTCATTCAAAGAACCTTGTTCGTGCTTCATTATTATAAATTATAAAAATGGGCTTATGACTAAACCTTGACTTCAGGATTAACCAAAATCTTACTATTTTCAATTTATTGCTAGCATTAAGAAAATTAGGACCTATTTTCATTAGGTAATTCTAATTGTATAGTAATTATAAATTTGTGTGGGATAGACCTTCAAACTAAAATGCCTTCATTAGCATAAGCATGCATTTTGTTGCATCTACTATGAATATATTAAAAAATTCTTTTACTTTTATTACAGTTCAGGACCAGAAGATGACTTTGAATCTTGTTTAAGAAATGTAAAGTCACAGTATGAAGTTTTTCGAAGTAGTAGTAAGTCTTTTAAAATATATGCATACATTTTAATTTTACTTAATGCCACAACAAACAGATAAATGGAGATCCTGACTCTCATTCTATAGAAGAACTTCTTGCCCTTTAAAATTGTATTTCCCAGATATATCAATTAACTAGTTCTGTATTATACATTTGTATCTTTCCTTTTCAAAAGGGAATTGGAGCAAAGAAAAATCTCAGGGTATTACTGTAGATCTGGATGGAGAGTCAAGCACATGTTTTTCTATTTCTACTCTGGTCCTACCTCTCCATCTCCCAGAAGAAGGGAAGATGGGAAGAAGTAGTTACAAAAGTATACTCATTTTAGTTATTACAAATTGATTAAAGACTAAATGTTTTAAACGTTAAAAAGATTAAGATTAAAATGTTTTTCTCTAAGTTTCAAAAGTTGGAACCCCAAAAGCAGTTCCTCTTGAAAACATGGACTGATTTTATTTGTTCATTTATTTTTTTGTCCCTCTTTATAATTGGCTATTAAAAATATTACCTAGAGTTTATTGTATTGGAAAAGTTTATATAATTCATTTATTTATTTATTTTAACGTTTACTTATTTTTTTTTAATTTTTTTTAATTTTTTTTTAAACGTTTATTTATTTTTGAGACAGAGAGAGACAGAGCATGAACAGGGGAGGGGCAGAGAGAGAGGGAGACACAGAATCTGAAACAGGCTCCAGGTTCTGAGCTGTCAGCACAGAGCCCGATGCGGGGCTCGAACTCACGGCCTGTGAGATCATGACCTGAGCCGAAGTCGGAAGCTTAACCGACCAAGCCACCCAGGCGCCCCTACGTTTATTTATTTTTGAGACAGAGAGAGACAGAGCATGAACGGGGGAGGGTCAGAGAGAGGGAGACAGAGAATCTGAAACAGGCTCCAGACTCTGAGCTGTCAGCACAGAGCCCGACACAGGGCTCAAACTCACGGACCGCGAGATCATGACCTGAGCTGAAGTCCGCCGCTCAACCGACTGAGCCACCCAGGCGCCCCTATATAATTCATTTAAATTTTCATGTTTATCACGCTACATGGTAAAAAAAATAAAAAGAAACAAAGGGGAAAAGCCTTATATTGTTCCCAATAGAAACTTAACCAATGTGATGATCTCAATAATTGTTTCTTATGATGTTAAAAGTAATAATACTTGGAGAAAGGTAATATTACAAAATAAATGGTTGTGATAAAAGAATATAAATGACCACATTATATTTAATGTATATTCTAGGACTCTCATCAGATGCCACAGTTCTGACACCAAATACAGAAAGCAGTTGTGATTTAATGACCAAAACTAAATCAACCAGTGGAAATGATGACAGCACTTCCCTAGATCTAGAGTGGGAAGATGAAGAAGGTATTTTATATTCACAATTATACCTGAAAATTTTAATCTGTGTTAATTTATAGAAATCTACTTGGTATTTTACTTTAAACTGAAATGAGTGCAAGACCATGAAAAATCAGTACAAAAATTTCTTAGTCTCTTACTATATTAGTGATTATCATCTGTTGATAAATGGTTTAGAAAGTTACTTAATTCTTAGTGTTTCTTGCGCTTTAGAAAATAAATGTTTATAGCAGCACTCTCAACAATAGCCAAATTATGGAAAGAGCCTAAATGTCCATCAACTGATGAGTGGATAAAGAAATTGTGGTTTATATACACAATGGAATACTACGTGGCAATGAGAAAAAATGAAATATGGCCTTTTGTAGCAACGTGGATGGAACTGGAGAGTGTGATGCTAAGTGAAATAAGCCATACAGAGAAAGACAGATACCATATGGTTTCACTTTTATGTGGATCCTGAGAAACGTAACAGAAACCCATGGGGGAGGGGAAGGAAAAAAAAAAAAAAAAAGGTTAGAGTGGGAGAGAGCCAAAGCATAAGAGACTGTTAAAAACTGAGAACAAACTGAGGGTTGATGGGGGGTGGGAGGGAGGGCAGGGTGGGTGATGGGTATTGAGGAGGGCACCTTTTGGGATGAGCACTGGGTGTTGTAAAAAAAAACTAAATAAAAATAAATAAAAGTTTGATTCATCTAAAAAAAAAAAAAAGAAAAGAAATGTTAATGAACCTATAGTACTTAATAAGAAGAATTACTGCCCCCTTGTGGTCTACGTAAAGCCAAAATTTTATTATCTTTTGGTTCATTATAAATGGTAGGGGTTTTTTTTGTGTAGTTCAAAAGCTGTAAGTAACATGGACATGGGTTTGAATTTTAGCTGGTATGTTTTCCTAGCTCTAGTACTTTCAGGAGATTTCTTAATCTCTTTACAGCTTCAGTTTGTTCATCATAAAAAGGGAATAATAAACCTATTTTAAAGGATGACTATTCACCATTGTATACACAGTGTCTAAAATGCCTGGCACAAAATAAATAAATGAAATGAAATGAAATGAAATGAAATGAAATGAAATGAAATGAAATGAAATGAAATGAGGCACACAATGAGCAGTCCATAAATATTTGAACAAATGAACATATGAATGTTGTGAGGATGAAATAAAATGTATATAAAATACCCACTACAGAGTATAGCACATACTAAGTACTCAAAATTGTAGCTAAAACATGGGAGGTTTTTAAAGGCTATTTCACAGAATAAGGCTCAAGTTTTCATTTTCATTTTCATTTTAGGAACTAGGTAATCCGCAAAAAGGAAGAACCAATTATAGAATGTAGGACTTTAGAAGAATAGTAAGCATTAAGTATTTTATAGAATTTTGAGATGCAATGGACCTTAGTCCTCTAGTCAAGCCATTTCTTTTATCAAGAAACAAACAAAGATACAAGGGACTTGAATGACTTTACCAAAGATTGCTTTAACTTACGTAATTAAGTCGTCTTCTCAGCTAAACACTTTCCACAGTCCTGTACTTCTGTTATTTTGTATCTGGGTCCCAAGCAGCAGACTTTAAATTTATTTTTATTGTACCATCTTTTTAAGTTTGATTTAAAGCCTGTGAGGTCTTTCAGTTCCAGAGTCTGTCATCCACACTGTATGCTAATCAGATTTGTAGATAATATGACTTTAGAGGTTATTATTCTAGTCATTAACACAGTTAGTTACTAAACTAGACCAGGTAGGAGAGAGAGCCAACTAGAAACCTTTCCTTAACAAGGCTTCCATAGGACTGACTCTTGAAGTTAATTAACAAACCAAGTCTGATTGTTAAATAAAAACTGTATTACTAACTGGTAAGTCTTTTGACACAGCTTCTTAAATTTTCACTGAGATTTGTAACAACTCTCCAAATAATAGGAATGAATCGCATGCTTCCAATGAGAGAGCGTTCCAAAACAGAGGAAGACATTCTCCGAGCAGCACTTAAGTATAGCAGCAAGAAGACTGGAAGTAACCCTACATCAGCCTCTGAGGATTCCAACGGGCTGGAGTGGGAGAATGATTTTGTTAGTGCCGAAATGGACGGCAATGGCAATTCTGAGTATTCTGGATTTGTAAATCCTGTATTAGAACTGTCTGATTCTGGCATAAAGCAATCTGATGCAGATCAACAGAAACGATAGGGTAAAATCGTGTGACCCAGTTTATCAGTTGTGACCAAATTTTAAAAACCAACTAGAATGTATAGATGGTTGTGCTGAGCCGTTTTGTAAGAGGGAGATAAGAAACCATGTTGTAAATGCTTATTAGAAAGGAATAGAAATGATAGGCTATATCTGAGTTGCTTCAGAATTAAGTGCAATTTCATCATCTGCCTTCTGCTTTTCAAAAACAATTTAATGGTTCTGTCATGTTATTAGATTTATTTTAACTCATCTTTATAGCATTCCTGTTTACTATTTGTAGATTTTCACTTTTAAAAATAATTTCATTAATTTTACTTTGAATGCTTCTCAAACCTATTTCAGTAGGTCTCTGTGAAAATATTAGGGCATTTTGTGTTAATTCTCAGCAGATGTGAAGGGAGCATGAGGAGGGACTGCCAGATCAGATATATAATAGTGTTCCCGTTTCCAGCATTATTTACTCCTATGACTTACTTAAATTTTATTATCTAATAGTAAGCACAATTGAGTAGATGACCCTAAGGAAATGCTGAAGTATCCGTTTCTTTCTACACTTACTGCATATCCTAGTATAATAATGTTGATTCAGTCTGAACAAAGGATAATATGTTACAATAAACTCTGAGTTTGGACACTTGAAGCTGGTAATTAAAAATAATATTGAATAAAAAATATATATTTAGGTTTTTCTCTTCCTTTTACATGCTGCCAGTATAAATGAATATTGACTTTAAGTTAATTGATATATTAAATTTCTAAGTGTCATTTTTTAAAAATTCTATATTTCCAATGAATGGTCTTAGAAAGATTTTACACGGGACATATTCTCTGTGCATGATTTATTAAGAAAGGAAAACCTAAAAAGGCAATACGGGTATTTCAAAGTAAAATCCTTTCTGGTGTGAAAGGATCCATTGATTTTATTAAGCTTTCCTTTGCCTTGTAATACAAGGTGCTTTAATGGGATGGAACTAAGCATATCAGTATATAAAAATGCATTTTGTTTTATGCATTGAGCTCTTCTTTTCCCCAAAGTTTATGTATCAATTTGAAAGGCCAAGGATATAAGCACTCCCTAATTGCTTGTCTTAATTTTGCTGAGGATTGAGTATGATTTTAGTAAGCAGACTGTTTTCTGATTTTTCCTTAGTGTGTTTTTTTTTTCCTTGCAGCAATGACAGTGCATGTTCTCAAAAATATAGGAAGGTCCAGATATAAATAGTAACTTAAAGTTCTTGCTGTACTTAAAACAAAATCATGTGGCCCTTTCAATATTTGAACTGCTAGGCAATGACATCTATAGTTTCATCTTTTTTAATCTCATAGAAATAAATATGATACTTTAAATATGTAAATATATTAGGTAATGCTGTTATTTATGATTGTCTGAACATAATTTAAGTTGTAGCTTTGTCACTGGAAATATTTTAAAAGTAATCTATATTCACATTGCCTGTGTTACGCTTTTTAAAGTTTGTATACATCAGATGTATATTTTTGGTTTGGCATAAGCTACTATTGTAATTTTTCTTGGCATTTTGTTCATAAAAAATTTTTTGAAGGAATGGTAACTTCTCAAGGATTGTGAATAAACACATTTTTACATTTAAAAATAATAAATTATTTGATTATTACTAGTTTTACTCTATAAAAACGCAATAATTCTGACTCCTAGGGCATAATTATTTTACTAAATCTGCTGTGAAGACAAAAAGGAGTGAATTAGGAAAGCAGGGTGGAACTAAATTTTAAAATGTTTGTTTTAACTGCTAAGAAGAGGATATAAATTTTCTTGTTTTATATATTTATAAAAAACACTAGAAATAGCATTTATTTATTCAGCAGATACTAGAGAATCTGTGTCTGATAGGGTATTAGGGATATCGTGGTAAAAAGACATAAAATGTCCAAGCTCTTTTGCCTACATTCTGATGAGAGAGACAAGACAGTAACAAGTAAACATCTAAACAAGAAAACCACAGATCACAATTAGGAAACATATAAGACGAGAGGATGCAGGATAGCTGGAGACGAGGGGATTACTTTTGGTAGGTCAAGCGAGCCTTCTCTGAGGAGAGGACATTTGAGCTGAGACCTAATTGCTGAGCAGGAACCAGCCCATGTAAAAAGCCTGGTGACACAGGTTATAAGCAAAAGGAACAGCAAATATAAAGTTCCTGAGGTGAAGGAGAATGGTATGTTCTGAGAATGAAAAGACCACTGGGACTGAAGCATTGTGAGGTAGAGTAATATGAGATGATATCTGAAGGGTATTTAGGGCCAGATCATGTAAGGCCTTATAGACTATGGTTAAGAATTCATTTTATTTGATGTATAAAGCCACTGACTTTTTGTAAGCTAGAGTGTAGAGTGATCAGGGTTGCATTTTTTAAAAATTCCCCTAGCTGCCGTATAGAGAATGGGTTATAAGAGGGCAAGAGTGATACCTGCAATGGGACATGGTGTGACTTGGGTTGATAATGATGATACCAATGCAGAGCTGATAAACTTTAGAGGAAGAATTAACAAGATTTTCTAATGGGTTAGATATGGGGGCAAAAAAGGAGTGGAATCCAAGATAACGGTAGGATAATGCTTCCAGCACGGTGACCTGGTGACCTTGCTCACTGCATATCTACCTAGCAACACTCAACCCCAGTCTAGCCTGTCTTGACAAAGCCCTATGATCCTTCCCGGAACATGGCAAGATAGGCAGTCTTAGAGGAGCTGTGACAAAGCCATTTATCATCTGCTTCCCTGTCTTGCAGAAGGCCGCGATGAGGCAATTTCTCACCCAACTCCTTGGTTCTAGTGAAGCATGGGATTTCCACCTCACCCCCATTCACTACAGATGTAGGCTAATAAAACTGTTTGGCTGGAGTTCATTAGAGACGGCTTTTTCAACAACAGAGCTACCCTCCATTTATGTGTCATTTAGCCTCTGGGGTCCAGTGTCCTACAGACATCCGTAGGGACCAGGGATGTGGGACACTGACTCCATGCTGATCTTCCTTTTGCTATCTGTGTAAGTAATAGACTAAGTCTATTTGAGCTCATTGTCTCCCTGCTGGCTAAATCTAGGGAAGTGTGACAGCCAACCTAAGAGCTGCAACTATGCTTGTCAATAGTTTTTTGGTTTCTAACTTAATGAATGCAGTGGCAGGAATAGATTTAGGAAGGTAGAGGAAATTAAGAGTTCTGTTTTGGGAAATTAAATTTGAGATGTTTATGAGAAATCTGAATGAAGGTCTCAAGAAGGTGATGGGATATATGTCTGCAGCTCAGAGAAGAGGTCAAGGTACAAGTTTAGGAGTCATAAGTAGGTAAATGGTATTTGAAGTCATTACACTAGGTAAGATCACCCTGGGGAAGCATATAGGCAGAGAAGCCCAACTATTGATATTTAGAGAACAGGGTAGAAAAACAGCCATCAGAAGCAAACACAAGAATATAGGAAACCAAAGAATGTGGTGTCACAGGAAATACTAGTGGCCGTGTGCCACCATGTGAAGTGAGGAAGATGAGAATTGGAACCAATAGGCACTGAGGGGCAGATGGTGGTGACTTAATCCCCAGCCACAGCCTCCTCTGCCTGAGGCCTACAGCACTCCTCCCTTACAGCAAGCAGTCTAAGAACAGTTCTGTCTTCAGAAAGAATTTCAAAAAAATCTCAAACGTTTCAAAAAAATGTTTAGAATTAAACTTAGACCTTATTTTTTAGAGAGAGAGAGAAAAAGAGAGAATGGAGGAGGGGCAGAGGGTGAGAGAATTTTAAACAGGCTCCACACTCAGTGCAGAGCCGACACGGGGCTCAACCTCATGACCGTGATAATCTTGACCTTGAAATTAAGATCAGATGCTTAACCGAGGAATCGGTTAGGTGCCCCTAAACTTCAACTTTATTATGTGCATGGATGCTGTTAAAATTTTGAATTCGTGCAATTTAAAAGTGTGTAGTAGAGGCGCCTGGGTGGCTCAGTCGGTTGAGCGTCCGACTTCGGGTCAGGTCATGATCTCGCGGTTTGTGAGTTGGAGCCCCACTTCGGGCTGTGTGCTGACAGCTCAGAGCCTGGAGCCTGCTTCAGATTCTGTGTCTCCCTCTCTCTCTGCCCCTCCCTGGCTCATGCTCAGTCTCTCTCTCTCAATAATGAATAAATGTTAAAAAAAAATTTTTTTAAAGTGTGTAGTACATAAAAATCAATGTAATATTTGGTAAGAAAACAAGAATTCTAAACATAGCAATAGTTTATTAAAATGTCTAAAATATTGGTTTTAGATACTGAATATAGATATGGAGAAGTATTTTTGGAAATAAACACCACAATTCTACAAAAAGGAAATCATAGAAAAGGTATTATTGCTCAAATAAGGCTTCCTATAATAAAACCACAATGACGCATAGACACTGCTCCAAAACACATCATGCTGTGTTGCATGCAGTACTCTAGCACTGCAAGTACCAACAGGCTACACCACCAGGAGCAACTCAACCATGGCCTTGACACTGAAAACAAAGAGCTGCTTGTGAAATAATATGACCAAACTAAGAGGTGGTTCCTTGCAAAACATAGGGCTAAAATAAAGCATACAAAGAAAATAATATAACTATTTTGAGAACACTATTCCTTCATCACCAAGGATGCTTTTTGTACATTAATGCTCACAGAGGTACACTTAAATACACTTAAGAATTCTTCATACATCTAGGAATGCAACAGACGACTAAATCAATGACTAATACAATTTACAGACTTCAAAATGATAAGAAGAGATCCCAAATTTGATAACAGATAACAGTAATATACTAATAAACTGTGAAATATCTATAAAATGTCTACAGATTTCTTCATCCTTCATGATTCTCCTCTTAGCCCTCTGTGTTCACAATTCATTTTCATCCATTTCTGTAGGAAAAGTGTCTTGGGTAGAACAGGATGAGTAACAGCCATCCTCAGGTATGGGCTTCTGTAGTGGCCAGTTGTTTTCTTGCAAGAGTGATGTTGGAGACAAAATAAATTGAGTCTCAAAAAATTCTAATGACTCTCCATCTTCCTTCTCTATCAGGAGCTGATAGTCACCAAATCTGACCATGCACTTGTCAGGCAGGTCTATTTTATTTAAGTAGCACAGCTCCTTGTTGTCCACAAGCAGACTGGTCTTCTTACTCATATTTTTTATTTCAAAAGAGAGAACTGAACTATCAAACTTTTTAAACAGCTGCAGAGAAAACTGAACTCGGGAAACTTGTTTGTCCTGAAAGGTATAATGACAGATATTGGAATTTCGGCCAAATTTCACCACTTCACTGGAGGGAAGTTTTTCTCGGTTATAAAACCTTATGGATTGGAATATTCCACTTTGCAGCTGGACAGGATGGTAAACAGTTATCTGGAGACAAGTTATTGTCTCTTCCGTGTCAGCATCTTCAAAATTGGACATGATGTGTCTCAGGATCTGACCTGCCTGCAACAATCAAAACAGCATGTTAGTTCACTCCTATACTTCAGGCATTGATATCTTTAATTCTAATATTTTGATGAAAATCTACTGATAGGTCATTTATTTAGACTTTAAATTAAGAAGACAATACAGGAGCACCTGGGTGGCTTAGTCAGTTAAGCGTCTGACTTTGGCTCAGGTCTCTATCTCAAGGCATGTGAGTTCGAGCCCACATCAGGCTCCACACTGATGGTTCAGAAACTGCTTGGGATTCTCTCTCTCTCCCTCTCTCTCTGCCCCTTCTGTGCACTCTCTCTCTCTCTCTCTCTCAAAATAAATAAATAAACCAAAAAAAAAAAAAAAGAAGATGATGAATACATAGAATACTTTCAATTATCTAGTACAAATGTGAAAATTTTCACCAAGCCCCATGAGATCTGGTGTATTACTTTTTCTATCTCTATTTTTCATTTCTAGTTTGACAACAAGACCATACATACAGTCTAGACAATAATAAGGAATGCCTGCTGATAATAAAGTGATCTGGCAGGAGCAAAAAGAAACTTCAGTTCCTTTCTCATTTAAATAGAATGACTTGGGCTCAGAGAAAATATGACAGCTGTACATTAAAATCGGGAATAAATAATCCCTTTGCTTTAAATGCCTTCAGAGAATATACACATAAAGAAAACCTACAGTTTATTAACTAAATTATAATTAGATGTATTATGAATTGTAAAACCTGATTAAAGAAATTTAAAAGTTATGAACAAATAATTCCAACATTTATCCCTTAACATCGTCACTTAGATTTCTAGTAGGAAAAGGGTTAAATATAATAAATGCTTAGCAAAGATATGGAAGCAATCTAAGTATCCATCAATAGATGAATACTAAAGGGTAAAGAAGATGTGGTATACACACGCACACACACACACACACACACACACACACACACACAGAAGAATATTATGCAGCCATAAAAATGGATGAGATCATGCCATCTGTGACAACTAGAATGAACCCAAAAGGTATTATACTAAACTAAATAAGTCAGACTGAGAAAGACAAATGCCATATGATTACACTCATATGTGAATCTAAAAACCAATGAATGAACAAACAAAAAGAATAAGACCTGCAAATACAGAGAACAAACTGATGGTTTCCAGAGGAAAGAAAGTAGGGGGATGGGCAAAATGAATGAAGGGGAGAGGGAGATATAGGCTTCCAGTTACAAAATGAGTAAGTCACAGGGATAAAAGGCACAGCATAGAGAATATAGTCAATGATACTATAATAGTATTGTATTGTGACAGATGGTAGCTATGTGGTAAGCATTAAGTACAGAGAAGCTGAATCACCATGTTCTGAACACCTGAAACTAATGTAATGTTGCAGGTCAACTATACATAGGGGCACCTGGGTGGCTCAGTGAGTTAAGCCTCTGACTTTGGCTCAGGTCAGGATCTCACAACTTGTGAGTTCAAGCCTCGTGTCAGGCCCTGTGCTGACAGCTCAGAGCCTAGAGCCTGCTTCAGATTCTGTGTCTCCCTCTCTCTCTGCCCCTCCCCCACTCATGCTCGCTCGCTCTCTCTCTCTCTCTCTCTCTCAAAAATAAACATTAAAAAAACAGTGAATCCTTTAAAAGTTTATTTTATTTTATAATTTTAAAATTAGACATTACATACTTAAAAAAAAAATCTCCACAAGTTAGTTCTAAATATCATAGTCTGTACTCCTCCTGGAATTATTTATTTCTGTCAATGGTTCCTAATGACTGGACAAACTGACATTAACCACAATATAACTGCCATTAAGAGTTAAGAGTGTCCCTCAAGAGCTCTTGGCCCCACTGTGCCCTCCACCTACATTTGCCTTATATGTACCTTTAATAATCAGTACAATAAAGTAGTATAACAGAATAGGAGAACTAATTGCCAAAATCTTTGAGAGCTTATTCTCACACAGAACTGCCATTTTAAAGCTAATTTATTTTAAAAGGATTGCATGCACATGATTAAAAAATTGACACAGTAAAAAAGAATATTTTAAAAAGAGTATCTTCCCTCCACCTTAGTCCTTTGTTTCCTTTTCTAGAGCCAACCACTGTAAGAGTTGCTTTTATCCTTACAGAAATGTTCTTTACACAAGCAGCTTAACTATGTGTATGCTCAGACACAAACACCTATGTTTCTACACATAAGAGAAAACATTTTCTTACACAAACAGGAACATACTGTATCTAGTTCTAAACCTTGCATTATTAAATTAATAATACAAATGGGTGATTTGTTTCTATATCCACACATGTAAATATATCTTACATTTGAACAGCTACACAGAATTCCTTTAAACTAGTGTGGCGATAAATTATACCAGTAGGGGGGTGCCTGGGTGGCTCAGTCAGTTAAGCATCCGAATTCAGCTCAGGTCATGATCTCGTGGTCTGTGAGTTCAAGCCCCATGTCGGGCTCTGTGCTGACAGCTTAGAGCCTGGAGCCTGCTTTGGATTCTGTGTCTCCCTCTCTCTCTGCCCCTCCCCAGAACTCGCTCGCGCGCTCTCTCTCTCTCTCTCAAAATTAAAAAAAAAAAAAAAAAAAAATACCGAGGGAGTGATCCTGAGCACTTCCTGCATTCCTTAAAAACTGTTTAGAGTTTGGGAATCAATAAGCTTGAGTGAAGTTGGTCTGTAGTTTTGTTTGCCATCTATATTAAATGTTGGTATCAGAATTATGCTGATTTAAAAAAAATGCTTTCCTTTTCTTTCTATGCTTGCTGCTATTTACTTTTAAAATACAATCTTTCCTCCTATTTTGCAAAGTTATGATGCTACAAATCAAAACTCTCAATTTATTCCATTTTTCAACAAACGATATAGCTAAGCAAAATTTCTTTTTTATTGACTTAGAAATATATCTTTATTTTATTATTTTTTTAAATTTTTTTTTAACATTTATTTATTATTGAAAGACAGAGAGACACAGAGCATGAGCAGGGGAGCGGCAGAGACGGGGGAGACACAGAATCCAAAGCAGGCTCCAGGCTCTGAGCTGTCAGCATAGAGCCTGACATGGGGCTCGAACTCACAAACTGCGAGATCATGACCTGAGCCAAAGTCAGTCACCTAACCAACTGAGCCACCCAGGCACCCCTCTTTAATTTTAAATTTACTTTTTGTAATAGATTGTTTTTGGACATTATTACATCATATTGTATTACCCAAGTAGACAAGAGATGCATAGCTATAAGCAGAAAAAGTGACCTGAACCCTTAAAATCATGGGTCAAAGATAGTAAAAATTACTATGAAACCAATGTAGCGACAATTAACCAACAATGGGCAGAATTGGTTAACAGATCCTACACTGTGATTTGAAGACACTTTAATTATGATAATAAATTCTCATTATTCAAGAAGCAGACAGCATTAAAAAGAATAATTATAACAAATCATTAGATGATGCAATTAGTTGTTGACAAGAAAACAATTAGCTGTTAACAAGCAAAAAAGATAAAAGGAAAAGCAAGAATCTGTCCATGATCTCAGTCTTGTCTAGGATACATTGCCCTCATTCTAGTTCATTCTCGGACTTTGGACAATAACAGTTCCGAAAGGAGAACTGGATTCAAAACCATTGATATAATCTTTTGGTAACACCCAAATTACACCCAAATTTTGGTGTGTGTGTTTATTTTAGAGAGTATGCATGAACAAGTTGGAGAGAGGGGCAGAGAGAGCGAAAATCTTAGGCAGGCTCCATTCTCAGTGTGGAGCCTGATGCAGGGCTTGATCCCATGACCCTGAGATCATGACCTGAGCTGAAATCAAGAGTCAGATGCTCAACTGACTGAGCCACCCAGGTGCCCCTGTTTTGTGTTCTTTATATAACCTGTGAACTTAGAATTCATTCTTTTGAGCAAATTTGCCACCAAGAAAAGTTTGCCTCATACAAGCTCTTATTCCTAGTACTCAGGGTAGATCTATTAATGACTGCAAGGGAAAAAATATTGGCGTTCTGGTTTATCAAATCAGTGGCTACAAGTGTCTTGGTGTAGATCAATTCTCAGGGATCACAATTGTGATCCTTCAACAAACACTGAGATAGACTGTCTAATGTCAAATACTTGTTGCTCCTCCCTATCAGGCCAATCCCTACTGGTTCTGCTCCTTTAGAAAGATGAGACTTCCCACTCCACTGACAGCCATGTAATGAAACACGAATGGAAGTAACATAGAAGCTTACTTCCAAGCAGAAGCTTTAAAAGGCACTGTGGGGTTCCACCAGTCTTCTTTGCCTCTGCCACATCAGCAGTCCCCAAAAGCAGCTCAGCCTCCATTCCAGAGGCAAAGGCCAAAGATAGAGCCCAAAAGGACACAGAATATGAGCAAGAAATCAAACCTTCTTTAAGTCATTTGTTCTTGAATTCTAACATCACCTGGGCTGACATGCATTCACCTATCTAATGAAGGTAAGAAGTGACTACAAACCCTGACAGTTAATAGGTTTACTACTTACTGCTTATGCCCTTCACATGCCAGTTACACTGCTAGCCATTGAAATCTGCTTGAGATAAATTATCAAAGACAGAAGAACAATGAGCTTATATAGTATAACAGTGGTTACCTTTGAAGAGGGAAATGGGTTGGGGATGGAAAAGACTTCATTGCACACTCTGTGCCTTTGAAATTGTATACCATGTGCACTTAATATCTAACCAAACATTTAACAAATATTTTCTTTACAAATTTACAAACCATCAAATTTTTGTGGAATTAAATGGAGGTGGAGATTACCTAAGTATTCAGTGGTAAATTGCGATATCTGACATCAAAAAGTTGTAAAAAAAAAAAAAAAAAAGAGTTTGCCTGGCTAGTTCAGTTGGTAGAGTATTGATTCGTGATCTCAGGGTCATGAGTTCAAGCCCCAAGTTGGGTGTAGAACTTATTTTAAAAAAGTTTGTAAAACACTGTGACGATGTCTGAAACACAGTAATATCTGTATTCACAAATGAACTACAATAAATAAATAAATAGAAATGAAAATGAGCCCTGCCATCAAGAACTTTATCACAGAAAGCATAATACAGAAGGCATGGGTGCTCCATTGTCAGAAGAAAAGTAAACCTCTCCTTTCCTAGGCACCAGGAAGTACACACTTACGGGGACTCAGCTGGCAAGAGAAAGGTTAGACTGAGGTTGGCTTCTGCTCCTCTCAGAGGAAATAGGGCAGATATGTGGAGAGGTGTTATGTGCAAAAAACATGCTCTCCACCCCTGCTCACACTCCCACCCCCTCTACCCTTCTCTCTCTCTTTCTCTCTCTCTTTCACACACACACACACCCCACCACACCACACCAACTACCCCTCCAAAAGCTGGGCAAAGCCAGTAAAGAGACATATGACCCTCAACCTTGCAAAAGGCTGTTTGGACCTCAACTGTTAAGAACAAAAAGATACACAGATATTTTTGCTCAAAGGAGGAGCCAGGTGTCCAAACAGTTTAACAGAAAGTTTGGTGCCCCTGGGTGGTCATGCATGCCAAGAGGATTCTCATGCTTTAAGAGTTTGTTTTTTAGAGTAAGATTTACTGAAACAATGGAGTTTGTTCTGGGCAATGTGTTAAGGAAGGTATCCTTCTAAAATTTTTACTTTCATCCCTCCTCAACTCAATAGGATTATTAATAATCTCAAGGCAAAGTATGTCTCTGCCTTGTTGCAAGTAGCCTTTGATCAAAAAGGCTTTCTCCCTGACCAACACCCAACACTGAGCTTATTAATAAGGAGGGAAGAGAAACTTGAAGCAGAGCAAAAGGCACAGTAATCCTGCTGCCAAACCTCCCTCATGGGTCATCACCCCCGCAGTGTGGCTTTGAAGACATCTGTGAACAACAGTGTTCAGCAGAATCAATTTCTACTAAAGTAATAGGTTTTGCAAAAGGAGTCGTGAATAGCAAAAAGAGCAAGAGAAAAACCTTAAGGAAAAACACTTTCTTTTCAGAGACCTTGTCTTCTTTCTCCCACTCAGCCTCACTAATCTGTACCCAATCAAATTTGCAGACTCCACCTCCAAATTTGGTGGCTGTGGACAGCCGCTACGAGGTACAGCGTCGGTTCTGGCTTCCGGAGGATTGGGGAAATTCCTCCTTTCAACCTGAAAGCTAGGGAAAGTCCCAGAAAACAGCCGATTACTCTGTTTTCCAAATGAACCACTGAAGCAAGTAAGGTAGGTCCCGAAGAACCCTCAGCAGAGAACTCAGAGCCCCGGGGAGCCGGGGACCCCGCAGAAAGGTCTCCGCCAACGAGAGGGGAGGGGTTCATGCATAATTTCTCTATGAGCTACACTTGATAAATTATTTTTTGTTTTCTGATGGGGGGGGGGAGGGGAACTTGCAAAGCACAGAAAAGTGTATTTAAAAAAAAAAAAAATCCCATCCCATCTCCAGTATTTCCTTTTCAGTATTCCTCCTCGCATTTACAAACATCCCTGTGTCATAAAGCTGGGATCATGCCGTATATAATTAATTGAGCGTGCCCGTACGCTAATCTGGGAGCAGCGGGTGTGACTTTCGACAGGGCACCTCGAAAGACTCCTTGACAAAGCCTCCCTCTTGGGGCGATAAACAGACCAGACAGTCCCCACCTCACCCCCAGGCTACAGCCCGCCAAGTACCTTGGGGCCCGAGAGTCGGAAACCGTCCCAGAGCGGCTTAGCTTTCCCGGCTCCGCCGAAGACTAACGGAGGCCACCCAGCGGAGGTTCGAGTTGAGGGACGGTCACCGCCCACCGCCCTCTGCCCGTAACCACACTGGGAGAGGGCGCCAGCCCGCCGCGCCGCAGCTGCTCGGAGAGGGAGGAGTCGGGCCGAGCTGGGGGGAGGAGGGGCGCACACGCGGACGGCCCCGGACCCTCCCGCGCGCGCCTCCTCTCCTCCCGCTCCCGGCAAAGTGCGCCCGCTACCCACCTCCCCGAAGCCTTTACAGAGTCTCGACAGCAGGAGCCGGTTCCCAGCCTTGGCCCCGCCCGCGCCCGCCTCGTCCTGTCTCCGCCGGAGGACTGCGGCTGCTGACGCTACATCCAGACCAGAAGCCCAGCCCCCTCACCCCGTTTCGGAGTTCCCAGGACGGGTTTGAGGCTCCGTCCACTGGTGCGGACCGCACCTCCCGAAACGCGTTGCTCCCTCCAAAGAGGATGTGGCTAAGTGAGCTAGATTTTGAAAAGGGAAAGAATCACTTCCCCATTAAAGGGCCACTCTCTCCTTCAAGAGTTGGCCTCGGACGGGGTAGGGATAGGAGGAGAGTTGCACTAATTTACTAAACAAGACAGGTGAACGGCTTGTATTATCTCATTTAATCCTCACAGTCGGGAGACTAGGACCCCCTTACAGACGGATAAACTGCGCCCCTGCCAGTGGTTAAGTGTCACGTTGAGCAAGAGCAGAGACAGGATTTGAACCTGCCATAGAGCCCATAATCAACCTGCGGCTACCTGTGATGCCCTGACCTTACACGAGACCAGTCCAGGAGCTTCCTCTCCCACCCGGGGATCCACCAAAAGGGATCCCTCACTCAACATCCAGGCTCTGGGGTTCCACGACTAAAAGCTGGTACATGATGCAAGGAAAAACACTTAACCTCCCACGAGTCCTTTATAGCCTTGGATGAATAAGATAATAGTTTTTTCCTGCCTCAGGGAAAAAGGTTTGGAAGGGAAAAAAGTGGAGAGAACCTGAAGACAACAGGTGTCTAGAGCGGGGTAGGAATGAGACTCTATATAAGGAGTAAAAGACTGAGAAGAAAGGAGGGAAGACCAAGCTTGCAGTGACTGAGGAGGTCAAACTGGCCCACTTACTTCAGAGCTTGGGAATCTACCCACCAACTCGGGTAGGTGTCAGAGGGAAGACGCTCCTCTGGATTCTGTCCTGGGCTTGCAGGAGAGTTGTTCCTTCGCAGGTCAGTTTCACTGGCAATAAAATGACGCTGATACTTGGAGCTTCCCCATCTGATAAAAGTTCTGAGAGGGGTTAAGTTTTGACGTCTCCGAGTTACTTACGTATAATCAGGAACCATAAACACAAGGAAGGAAAAGTACAACTACAAATGTGGCAGATTCCTGTAAGGCTGCAATTTTGTTCGTTAATCATCAACATTTATTATGTCTTCTCTGAAGTGGAGATAGCCAGAGTATCTTCTTTCAGGTGAAGAACATTAGACCATGTGGACGGTAAGATATGCAATCTGACTATACCAATAAACATACACAGTAAAATATTTTATCAGAGTTTCTGATATTCACTCTTTAAAGTTAAGCAAGATTTGAAAATTCTGTGTAAGCTGCAAAGGACTAGTGTAGTAGATGTTATTAATAACACTAGTAAAGAAAATGCAACAACTGCTAAAATTTATGATGCTGAATATTATTTCGTTTTTCTGTTCCCTTTAAGTATTCCTAGGCTACCAGTCGAAGAAGAGATTAAGAGGAACCATTCAGGGGCGCCTGGGTGGCTCAGTCGGTTGGGTGCCTGACTTCGGCTTAGATCATGATCTCACAGTTTGTGGGTTCAAGCCCCGCGTTGGGCTCTGTGCTGACAGCTTGGAGCCTGGAGCCTGCTTCAGATTCTGTGTCTCCCTCCCTCACTGTCCCTCCCCTGCTCATGCTCTGTCTCTCTCTCAAGAATAGATAAACAAAAAAAAAAAAAAAGAGAGAGAGAAAGAGAGAGAGAGAGAGAGAGAAACTCTTCAGAGAAATGGATACCCCAAAAGTCCGGCTGGAATTGTTTATCAAGGCAAAACGGAAGAAAACAGTAGGCAGGTATGTTATTGATATTAAAAAAAGAGGGATTTACTGTTTGAATTATCACTGATGAATCATTTAATGTGAAAATAACATAAAATGCCCACAATCTATTTTTCCATGAATAGAATATTAAAAATAGGTTTTAGATACTTTCACTACCCCCTAATTAAGCAGATGTACCTGAGCCTATTGTATTTCATTTAAAACTAGAGGAAGCTAATTTATGGTAATACGATCACCCCTTATAGAAAAAAGAAAGTGTTGCTCGTTTGTGTTGCTTGCTGGGAATTGGGCTATATGATACCCACCTTCTGTCCGGTGCACTCTAAACCCCTTGGATACACACTCATCTAACTCTCCACTCCCAAGCTCAGATGCTCAGATTTGGGGTAACTCAGTTCGGGAGTGCCCCACCTCACAGCTGATGCTTTCTACCAACCTTTGAAAATACTCCGAATTACCTGAGATACCTCACTCAACTCTTTTTTCATTATTCTCTGAGTGGAAGACAAGCAGAAACCCAAAGTGTTGGGATTGGAACAAAGGAAAGCTAGCGTGGACTTCTCTTCCTCCTCCCTATTCTTGGAGTCAAGTGACTACAATTAAAATGAACCACTTAGATTTATGTGGAGAGATCTGCCAGACACATTACTAATGGAAAAACCAAATGCTAAACAAAAATGTTGCCCTTGTGGGAAAAAAAAAAACAAACCCTGTCTGTAAATGCATGAACTTTCTGCAAAGAAATCTGAGAAATAGAACTGATAATACTGATTAACCTGAGAAAAAGAAATTGGGAGAGAGAAGGCAGAAGGTCCACATGGGGAGATATTTTTTATTGTGCACTTTTTCATACTGTTTGGATTTTGTCTCATTTGCATGCATTGTGGTTACACACCAAAAAAAACCCCCAGCTTTTTAAAGAAGGGCCAAGTAAGAGAAGTCTCCCGAGAGACAGATTCAATGCTCTAATGCCTCAATATTTCTCATAAGGTGGAGGACTGCAATAGAATTCAGGCTCCCGAGAGAGTGGTCAGATGATGAGGTAAAAATTAGAGCCCACAAAGGCAGGGCACCTGAAGGTGGAGGAAGGGGAGGAGTGGGCCTGGTTAGGGCCATCTGCTGTGCCCCTCCCTGGAGGCAGTTGTGGGTAGTTCTGTGGTAAAGCAGAATTCTAAGATGGCCCTCAAGATTCCCACTCACTGGCGTACACAATTTATATAACCCCCTCCCCTTGAGTGTGGGCAGAACCTGTGAATATGATGGGCTGTCACCCCTGTGACTAGGTTTCTAATCAGTTGTCTTCAAGTTAACCCAAAGGAAAATTATCTAGCTGGGCTGGACCTAATCACATGAATCCTTAAAAGGGATGGACCACTTTTAAGGAGCACAGAGACACATACCCCTGTTGGCCTGGAAGCAAATATCCAAGCCAGGACCTGCCTATGGAGACCACATGGCAAGGAACTACAGGTGGTATCTAGGAGGTCAGAGTGGTCCCCAGCCAACAGCTAGCAAGAAAATGGGACCTCAGTCCTACAACTAGAATTCTACCAACAATCTGAGCCTTGAAGGGGACCCCAAGCATCAGATTAGATCTGCAGCATTCTCAATGATAATGTGCCCAGACTTCTGACTGACAGAAACATAGAAATAATAAATGGGTGCTGGGTTTTTTGTTTCTGTATATCATAGAACCTTTATTATTTTTCCCCCTCAATTCTTAAGTATTATATAACATCCATGTTCTAAGTATGATACCATTTATAGACAGTTTTTAATGTTTTTTTTTTTTTAATGTTTGTTTATTTCTGAGAGAGAGAGAGAGACAGACCTCAACCAGGGGAGGGGCAGAGAGAGAAGGAGACACAGAATCCAAAGCAGACTCCAGGCTCTGAGCTGTCAGCACAGAGCCCAACATGGGGCTTAAACCCACAGACTGTGAGATCATGACCTGAGCTGAAGTCAGGCACTTAACTGACCCAGGTGCCCCTAGACATTTGTTTATTTCATTTCATTTCATTTCATTTCATTTCATTTCATTTCATTTCATTTCATTTCATTTCATTTCAAGAAAGAGAGTGAGTGTGTGAGCCCGGGAGAGGGGCAGAGGGAGAGAGACAGAGAGAGAGAGAAAGAGAGAGAATCTTAAGCAGGCTCCACAAAAAGCCTGACACAGGGCTCTACCCCATGACCCTGGGATTGTGATCTGAGCCAAAATCAAGAGTCGGACACTCAATCAACTAAGCCCAGGCACCCCACCATTTATATACATTTAAAATGCATCTTCATTTACAAATATTTTACATTTGGTCTATAGAACAGATAATTTAATGGGTGTTCTTTTAAACTGCTAAATTTGTGGTAATTTTTTATGCAACAATAGAACAATAATATAGGTTTTTTTGTTAGAGGATCCCTGTGGATTATGAAAGTCCCCAGTAATCCTGATCCTAATAACCCAATATGAGAGCTATAGACTATGTAAGCAGGAAAAGAAGGGCCAGTTTTGGCGGGGGGGGGGGGGGGTGCATCATTTCTACCAGTCACATAACCTCCAAACCAGGTAACTTCATCTTGCCCTTGTTGAATCTAAACTGTGTCATCTAGTACTCCTCACTGGTGTAATTTTTAGTAAAAAAGAAAACAAAACCCAGAAACCTTCCCTCTCCTTTAATATTTTATTTTTACATTTCATTTGTGTTTCTTCGTTAATTTTTAAAATCAATTTCAAAAAATTTTAAAGCTATCTTTGACCTATTTGCCAAGTCAGTGGACACTTTTCTAACCTTATCTTTCATCATTTCTCTGCATCGTTTAGTACTGTTGACTACTCCCGCCTTGAAATACGGAGCCCAAACATGAGTTTGTCTGTTTACAATAGATGAAAAACAACGTCATGTTGTTTCTTACTGACATTCTCTTTCCTTGGCTCTCAGAGGACTGACTCTCTATATTGACTTGGTCCACATAAGAGGTTTCCTTGCACTTTGTTTAAAAGAAGTAACTTCCCTGTAGTAATACAACTCCCAGAATACCTTTCACCAAAGCAATTCCTAAAGGGGTGTGGCTTCTGGTGCAAAACTGCTGAAAGTCCCAGAGGTGAATTACACAATCAGATTCTGAGGCAGTGACAGACTTTGTTTTCCTTCAAATTTCTACTTCCTGAAACCAAGGCTCTTTATGATAAACAGTGTATTTCAGGGAAATTGTGCTAAAATTAACCTTTTTCAGAGATTTGCTGGCCTTAAAAGTGTTTATCTTCGAGACAAAGGTGAGTATAAGCTTTTAAATGACAAAACACAGTAGATGTGGGTACAAAAGATGGCATAATATATAAGGAGGTATTATTTTAGACTCTGATCTTGTTTCTACTTCCTGGTATTGTCTGCATTTAAATAACCTGAGAGCTCTAAGAATATTTGCAATTCTAAAAGCGCTACACAAAGGGGATAAGGGTTGGGAAGGGGAGGGAACAGTAAATTTAGATTACAAGGGAAAGGAGAAAAGGAACCTGGTTTTTTTTGTTTTGTTTTGTTTTGTTTTGTTTTTAGCATGTTTTAATAACAAAGTCCATATGTTAGGCAGCTTGCTACTGAACATCTGGCTTTGTCACTGAATGGAGATGTTTGATTAAAGCATTAAAGAAGTGGGATTACTTATGTGAAAAATTGACCCTAGGACTTTTGCCTGGAGTACATTAGTCATAACAGAAACCATCACTTGTAGGATGGCCTCAGTGATTTTGCCAGGAAATAGATAAGAGTGGAGAATTACTGTTTTCATATGGGAACAACTGACAGGAATTCCAGGTGTGGTGAAGCATTATGTAGACAGAAAGCATCTAGAAAAATTAAATTCTGGGGCACTTGAGTGAATCAGTCAGTTAAGCGGTCAACTCTTGATCTTGGCTCAGGTCATGATCTTATGGTCCATGGGTTTAAGCCCCACTTCGGATCCTCTGTCTCTCTCTCTCTGACCCTACCCCATTCTCTCTGTCTCTCAAAAATAAATAAATATTAAAAAATAATTTTTAAAAAATTAAATTCCTTCGTATTTTATTCAAAAGAGTCCTTTCATTAACAAATTTTATTATTTGAAATTAGGGCTATAAACTACTTTGGAAAGCCACAAATTACAACCTTTAGAATAGTTTGGGACTGGGGCATCTGTGTGGCTCAGGTGGTTAAGCATCTGACTTGGGCTCAGGTTATGATCTCACGGGTTTGTGGGTTCAGGCTGCAAACTGGGCTCTGTGCTGACGGTGTGGAGCCTGTTTGGGATTCTATCTTCCTCTGTCTCTTCCCTTCCCCCACTTTCACACTCATGTGCAGGTGTGCTCTCTCTCTCTCTCTCAAATAAATAAATAAACATTAAAAAAAAAAAAAAGAATAGTTTGGGACTTCCAGGTGGGTGAGAGTACAGAGGCAGGGTCAGAAAGGAGGGTATTTATGTCACAACATACTGACGTCTCTAATATTTGCTATCTCCCTCTGCCTTTTCTTTTCTTGTTAGTAAGTGTAGCTAGTACTCTTATGAGAAACAATATCTGCTTTTGGTTGGCTGATACCTCCTTGTTAAGAACATTTTAAATTCCTTACACATAATCACTGTTGCTGTTCAAGCCTATACATGATGCTTCAGCATAGTCTCCACATTCTTTCGTTTCTCCTCTTTCCTCCGTGACCTCAAATACAATTGAACGACATGGTGCATTAGTGTGATCGCACCACAGAGCCATGCGCCCCTGTCTAGATGGTGCGTCAGCAGATTACAAGTCAGCAGATTACAAGTCTGTACATTGAGCACAATTTTGGATAGGGGTGTGTATAGATTAACTTACCACCTAAGAGACATACCAGACCTGAACAAATGCTAAGTCAAGCCTTTATACCAACTGACTAAAATAATTTACTTCTCTTTTCCCACCTCCTCCTTCTGAACTCTGTCAACCTACAACCTCAAAAGAAATAAAATACTTAAAATTATGCTGGCAATAATTTACTCTGCACTTTAAACATCTTTTGAATCTGAGCTGAATCAATTCTCCAAGTTCTTTTCCAACAAGACACCAGAATTTTATAGTATCCTCCATGGGCATGAGTGATGTTAGGGTGACCGGTGATGCAGGTGGCAAAGACTTGCACAAAGAGTAGAACATCAAGCAGGACAGAATGTGTTGTTGGCATGTTAGAGCAGGAGGTGACAGGTTTCTCTGTCCAGGGCTCATCTGGGATGTGAGTTGTGGTCAGGCTAGAGAAGAATATGTTTTGTAGTTGGAGTCTATTTGCTGAGAATGCAAGGTACCATGATCTGGAAAAACAAAGAGTGCCAAGTATAAACACTTGTGAGTTTTGTCTGTAAACTTGGCAAGGGAAGGGGCTGTGAACAGATTCCTGTCAAATAAGGAGCCAATAATTACTTTAAACTTTAAAATATATACACATATATACATATATATGTTATATAATATATATTATATATTATATTATTATATATTATGTAATATATAATATATAAATGTATATATGCATATATATACATTTATATTTATATATTTATATATACACATTTTTTATATATACACATTCATATATACACAAATTTATATATACACATATATAATATAAAATATATATACATATATGTGTATATATAATATATATGTGTATTTTTAAAGTTTATATATATTTATATATATATTTTTAAAGCCATATGTAAATCATGATGAATGTTATAAAATCTCACATAAAATAATACTGTGTAATGAGTACACTTGACATATTGAGCTGTAACAGTCTCCCCTTAGGTCCTATGTGATCTAAGTTTGAGTTTAGAACCCAGAATTTTCCTTAAGAATAAATGTATTCATTTCAAAATATTTCTGAAACTCCATGGTTCCTCCCATTGCAAAAGAATTTCAGTAACCCCTTTCCCTGAACACAATACACATACTACTGTTACTGTCCCTTAATCTATTTCAGATGATGATGGCTTTTTAGCATAAAATGCTCTTTGGAAATGCTTTCCTGAATTTTTTTTAATGTTTATTTATTTTTGAGAGAGAGAGAGTGAGAGAGCATGTGTGTGCACACATGGGGGAGGTACAGACAGAGAGGGGGACAGACGATCTAAAGTAGTCTCTGAACTGACAGTACAGAGCCTGATGCGAGACTCGAACTCATGAACCGCGAGATCATGACCTGAGCCGAAGTAGGCCGCTGAACAGACTGAACCACCCAGCCTCCCCTGTTTTCCTGAAATGTTAAGCATCTATGGTTTGAAGAACTTTAATAGGAATGTGCTTTCAAACCTTTGGTGTAAACTCATTCTATATTTTTGTTATTTTTATTTGTTGCCTCTCTATATGGAGAAGTCTTTGTTTCTTGTTATTGACAGTGACATCTTTTTGCAGGATGTTGTGATTTGCTCTGTTTATAGAGTTCTGTGAGATAGACAAATTTAAAAGTAAGAATATTGTCTGGGACTATTATTCTTCTATGTCTAAAGAAAGGAAAGAGATCATAGCTTTAACATCAGTTATATGTTAATACAATTTTCTCAAAGTATGGTGTACAAACTACTGATTTTAGGTAGCATGTGTCTTTGAAAATTTGAGTTAGATGCTTATTTTAATGTGAATTAAAAATATAACTAGCTCATAAAATTTATGACTTCATGGATATTATTGCTCAGGAAGATGTTAAGTAAAATGAAAGTAAACTGTTCACTACTGATTTTAAGGAAATGAGTAAACAAGGTAACAATTGTGAAGGTGGCATGTAAATGGCTAAAGTTTTAGAAATATTGAACTAATGTGTTTGCTAAGTGGATATTTTCTGAACCGCTGCAGAAATGTGAACCTCACTGGTCCTTGGTTACACTGCTCAATTAGTAATACAATCTGTTAAAATTTCTTAATTATAGATGTACAAAATATTGGATAAAAAATGCCTTTTCAAACTTTTATCAGACCTACAGTCCTCATGAATTGTCATAACATTGAAGGGATGTAGAAATTAGCCCATATTTTTTGAAATCAGAATCATAGAGAGGATGAATCATCCCAGAGTCAGCGTTATACTTCTGTTGTGCCTGTTTCACCAAGACACTGATATCTTAGAAGGGCAGGGAGGGGTGCTGTGCACTAAAGGGTGAGAGAGGGGGAGGGGACATAAACATCATCTAGGTCAAGGACCATCAGTGTATCATGTAGTGTGTCAATGGCCATTAAAAATGGTCATATTGTTCGTTTCTTTCAAGGAATCCATTCTAGGGAGGATGTAATTCTAAATATGGAGAAAATCCACACAAGATGTTTATCATAAAGGTATTTATGATACAAGGAATTCCAAGCATTCTAAAAAAAGGGAAAGATTAAACAAATTATGGTATAACAGTCCCTCCCTTATCCATGGTTTTGCTTTCCACAGTTTTAGTTACTTACAGTCAACCACTGCCAGAAGCAGATGATCTTCTTTATGACACTTCCTCACACGCCTGAGTCATTCACCTCACTTCATCTCATCACATAGACGTTTTATTGTCTCACATCATCACAAGAAGAACAGTGAGTAGTATATAGGCATATCTCATTTTATTATGCTTTGGTTTATTGCGCTTTTCAGATACTGAGTTTTTTACAAACTGAAGGTTTGTGACAACCCTGGTTCAAGCAAGTCTGTCAGCGCTGTTTTTCCAACGGCATTTGTTCACAATTTTCTCTGTCATGTTTTGGTAATTCTCTTGAAAGTTTCAAACCTTGTCATTATTGTTACATTGTCATGGTGATCTGTGATTAGTGATTACAACTTGCCGAAAGCTCAGATGATGGTTAGCATTTTCTAGCAATAAAGTATTTTTTTCATTTTGGTGTGTACATGTTTTTAGGCATAATGCTATTGCACACTTAGTAGACTAAAGTATAGTATAAACATAACTTCTATATGCACTGGGAAACCAAAAAGTTCATTTGACTTGCTTTATTGCAATATTTGCTCTATTGCAGCGGTCTGGAACTGAACCTGAAATACCTTCACAATATGCTACAATAAGAAATGTTCAGAGAGAGAGACCACATTCACATATATTTTTTCACAGTATATTATTATAACTTTTATTTTATTATTGTTGTTGTTAATCTCTTCCTGTGCCTAATTTATAAATTAAACTTTATGTATGTATGCATGGGAAAAAAGGTGATATATATGGGGTTCAATATGGTTTCAGGCATTCATGGTCTTGGAATGTATCCCACAAGGATGGTGGGGGTGGGGGGGACTACTGTATATCTGTAAAACAAGATGAAGAATAGTACCAGCACAGAAAATGCTGAGTGAAAAATGGATTCAAGGCTGATTAACAATCGTACTTACAATTATGTAATACATACATAAAATGATATAGATATAAATTCACAAATATTCTGAAAGTGGTTATTGTCTTACAGTGGTAGATTAATTATTCCTTTTCCTTTCTCTACTTTTGTATATATAATATATTTTTGGATTGGCTTTTTATATTATTATATAACATATTTATATTATTTTTTTTTAAGTTTATTTATTTCAGAGAGAGACAGAGAGAGCGCAGGGAGAGAGGCAGAGAGAGGGAGAGGAAGACAGAATCACAAGCAGGCTCCATGCTGTCAGCACAGAGCCTGATGCATGGGGCTTTTGACAAAACTCTGTCAAATAAATATGTTAAATATGTTAAATAAACTACGCTGCTGTATAGTAAATATAATTGTTCAGTCTTTGGGAGACAAATCTTACCTTTTCTTTGTTTGACATACAAATAACTTGCTATTTGAAAAAAGGGAGGATTGAGTCTCAGTGCTAGAGTGAACGGGCATGACAGAATCAAAGAACAGAGGGGGAAATACCAGTTGAAATACTTACTACTAGTTGATTTTTCTTACATTGGTTGCCTTCAATGTCAGCCATGGCTTTTACTGAAGTCAACTTATTCTTTTATTTTGAAGAGAGGAAAAAAGGCAGGAAAGAGGAATGGGAACTTCACATGATATGCATGCTATTAGTTTCTTGATTTGTTTCTCATTCTTTTGGATTCCTATAACCTGGATTCATAAATGTATGTCTGTACATACTGTAATTACATCTATTTTTGCCATATTATTGCATATACTCCTATTGTACCTCAAAGTATATTGTGTCATCAGCTTGCTCAGGAAGCTTTACTTAGAATCTTAACCCTAGCATATATAGTTACTGTGATGCATTCCCCATTAGTGCATTATAAGCACTAAAAAATATGCACAATTTTCAACAAAACCTCATCCATTCATAATTGTTTTTCTTTTCTATAAGAAAAATGCTTAGATCCTCATCACATGTCCTTTTGCTTGACGACTTCTTCACAATAACTTAATCTCTGATTAAAGTCTGGATGCTGCAGGTATCATTCTCCAAGATAACTATATTCCTACCCAGAAATTTGCTTCCCTAAATCATGCCCAAGTTATTATGAGGGATAGTAACATGTAAGTGAATAGCATCTCTTGTGAGATATTAATCGGTCAGGTCTGATGCTCATTTCCTAATGTTGCAGGTTATTTAATAAGAAATATTTGAAGCCTTTTGAGCCCAGATTCCCTCCCACCCTGTACCTCCCCTCCTCTCCAGTGGGCAAGAGAGACTGGTAGGCAGACACCAGGAACTAGGAAGAGCTTCTTAAGGCACAGCTTGCCAGGCAGCTGAGAAGCAGACGGAAACACCCTTATCCCATTAATTCTGGGCTGCAGGCTCCAACCTCTTAATGTAGATGAGGCAAAGCACTTCATCTTTGTAGCTCTCCTAGCGGATTTCTTGGGGGCATATTCTTTGAATATATTTCCACTTAATAAAATGACCTCTTATTACTTTATTCAAATCCGAAGGACATTTTCTAGACTTCATCTTTCTCTCTGCGTTTCTTTGCAATTTTGACACTATTGACTTCTCCAAATTTTCTTTTTTGGCTTCCATATCACCATGCATTTCTGACTCTTCTAGTTCTCTGGCTGCACTCCCCTTTTATATTCCCGTTCTCTGCTCTCTGCCTCCTCTTGCTCCTGCTGTATTTTCACATTGGGTGATGCCCATTGCTACGTTTATATCGGTTTACACTCATATACCGAAGGCCCTGTGGTTCCTCTTCCAGAGTTCTGGACTCTTACATCCAAGTGTAAATCTGTTACTAAATATCTTTATTCTGCATCCCACAGGCATCTCACATCTAAAATTTTCAACCCTGGACTCATCATTTCTCACCTCCATCAGTATTTTTTATATTGATATCTGGCACTAAAAGCCAGTGGACTTGCTCAAGCGAAACACTTGGGGCTCTCCTAGACCCCTTATTTATCAACAGCATGTAATCAGTTTTGAAGTGACATTGATTCCGTTTCTTAAATATCTTTGGAAACTACCTGTATGTCTATTCTTGGTTCAAGCCCTCAACATCTCACACCATATCCTCATCTCCTCAGCGTCTAGTCTGCCTGCAGGCAACATTTTAACAGTTATTTTGGGTCATGTTGTTCAGAGACTTCCCATTTTCCTAGCATGTATTTTAATAGCCCTAGTGATCCGTGATCTGCATCGTTCTCCAGCCCCATCTTTCAGCCCTTAGATTCATACCCTAGATGAATCTAAGTTCCAGTGATACCTTGGTACCCATTCATTCCCAATATGCTCCTCCATTCTTTATCCCAACTACTGCTTGCTCTGCCTGAAAGACCATTCCTTTCTTTGGTGGCTTACTTTCTGAAAGGTACAGCTCAAGCGTATTCCTCTGGGAAGATTTGACTGACTTTACTGCTCTCTACCAAAGCAGGTGGCCACGTTGTCCTGTTGGACTAGACATTTCCTAGAACCCAGAGTATTCTTCTTTCCCAGAACTTTTTTGCAATAACCACTTTTGAAAACTGAGACTGTATCTTCTGTCTCTGAATTCCCAGTACCTAACCCAATGCATGAGACATTGTATGTATCCAATATGGATTTCCTAAATAAATAAAATTTCATGAGTCCCTACTTCTCTGCCCTATTGCTTTTGTTTAAGTGAGATTTACCACTACTTAAAGCTCCCTAGCTCAGAAAGGGCATAATTTTTTCCCCAGAATTTAATTTAAAAAAATCCATCAATTCAACATTTGAATAATTACATCTACTTTTTCACACATATATAATGATATCTTCTCAACTAGAGACTGTAGAAGGTTGTGACATTTGAGAGGTCTTGGACCCTGGCAAATGCTCCTTCTGACTTGGTATTGTTTTTTAAAAATCTTGAATCTTTGCTCCATTTAAATATATTTAAAGATTCCCAGAAGGAATACCATATATTCTGTATTAAAAGGCCCATATTTTTACATGTTTATTTATTATGAGAGACAGAGCAAAGAAGGGGCAGAAAGAGAGGGAAAGAGAGAGAACCCCAAGCAGGTTCTGCGCTGTCAACACAGAGCCTGACACAGGTCTCCAACCCATGAACTTTCAGATCATGACCTGTGACGAAACCAAGAGTCAGACACTTAACCAACTGAGCCACCCAGGCACCCCCTTTAAGAAAAAAAGTTTATTTATTTATGTATTTATTTTGAGAGAGAACAGAGAAAGGGCAGAGAGAGAGGGAGAGAGAGAGAGAACAGGTTCACATTTTAAAGCAGCTTGTCCATAGCATGGCCAAGTTTTTGCTTTTGTGCTATTAGGTTATTTTTAGAAAAAGATTTTACTGTCTATTCAAAAAGAAAAAAAAATTTCTTCTAGGCTTTTATCAAGTCTAAGTGCTATCCTATGGTACAGGATGCTTTTGATCTGGTCAATTGACTGCCCCTGTTAGGGTCAGTTTTGTCCCTTTGCTGTGTGACCATGACCAAGTTCCCTAGTCACTATGGGCCTCAATTTTCTCCACCCTAACATAAAGAGAATTATGTTAATTATCTCTTACAGTTTTTATGAGAATCAAATGTGTTAGTACATTAGGGCCCTTAAAACAATATTTGATAAAAACAAATGCTAGCTGTTTTTAAGTCCTGTGGAGTCTATGTAGATCCTATGGTAGCACACCAGGTGGGCACTATCTTCAGTTATTTGTTGCCGAATTTTGAGAAGGTAGAATAGTATTACAGGATTATAGAGTTGGAAAAGACTTTATTGTTTTTTAAGCTTATCTTTTTTGAGGGGGGAGGGGGAGAGAGACAGAGGATCCCAAGCAGGTTCCTCACTGTCAGTGCAGAGTCTAATGCGGGGCTTGATCCCATGAACTATGAGATCATGACTTGAACCAAAATCAAGAGCTTGACACTCAACTGACTGAGCCACCCAGGTGCCCCATCCTAGGAGAAGTTTTGATAAAGATTAACACTCACTGATGAGGGTTGGCTACTGGGATTTGTCATTTGTGTTAGCTGGGATGTGGAGGGGCAGGCAGAGTGGTGAGAATGCCTAGTTCCAAAGCAAGGCTGAAAGAAAAACAGAAGACAATAAATGCAGAAAGCATCCCTAAGTTAACCATAAGTCATGAGGGAAAGGAAGTGCCACTAAAATATATATATAGTGTCACAATGTTTTGTTAAACTACTTCTGACTACACCTAGGCACCTCAGTTGACAGACAAAAATCAGACTGCTCAATTATAGTCCAAGAATACTTAGTTAAATTTTGAAACTTACACTTTCAAAAGCTTCATTATAAATATATATGTGCATATAGAAATATATATATGTATATACATATATATATATAAACATTATAACTGTACACAGAAACAATGATATCAAAAGGTTTATAGTGCTTATTTCTTAGTGGGACCATAGGTAATTCTTATTTTCTTTTTTGCTGTATTTTTTCTCCAAAATTTTAAATAAAATCACCATTTTGCTCTCATTATAAAATAAAATGTTTCAAAAATTTAAATTATTTAAAAATACATCAGAAATCACTATGGTACAATCTTCAAGATTTTCATGACTCAGGGCGCCTGGGTGGCTCAGTCAGTTAAGCGTCCGAGTTCATCACAAGTCATGATCTCGTGGTTCGTGGGTACAAGCCCCGCACTGGGCTCTGTGCTGACGGTTCAGAGCCTAGAGCTGCTTAGTATTCTGTGTCTCCCTCTCTCTCTGCCACCCCCCTGCTCATACTCTGTCACTCTCTCTCTTTCAAAAATAAATAAATGTTATGGGCACATATGGGTGGCTCAGTTGGTTACGCATCCGACTTCAGCTCAGGTCATGAACTCACAGTTCATGAGTTCAAGCCCCATGTTGAGCTCTGTGCTGACAGTTCAGAGGCTGGAACCTGCTTCAGATTCTATGCCTCCCCCTCTCTCTACCCCTCCTCCACTCTCTCTGTTTCTCTCTCTTGCTCTCTCAAAAATAAATAAAAACATTAAAAAATTTTTTAATAAATAAATGTCAAAAAAATTTTTTAAAGTTTTGCATGACTTAAATACTTCTTGATAGAACATACTGGAAAACACCCAGTAGGCTAGTAATACCTCTCACTCATAAGCCAGAAACCACCGTGTATGAAAAAGTAAGTTATAGTGAAAGAAAAGAAAAGCACTACTTATTATGCAATATAGATCTTAGAAGTCTCACAGTATCTCAACACAGTTATTCCCCAAATCACAGTTGTCAAGGAAAAGCTTTTTAGACCACAACTGCATATGCACAAAGTGAAAGTCTAAGTGACACGAGGGAACCAGGGGGTTCCCTCTGGGCAAGTTTTCCCTTCAAATACCCCTATCTGCTCCCATTCAGCCTCTTCTGAATGCACAGCTCATCTAAGAGCTGGCCTTTCATTTCACTTTCCTGGACAGGTCATTAGCTGAGTCATTAGCTGAAGCAGATTTGGAGTTCAAAGTGGACATGTTGAGAATATGATGCTGACTGGATATACAAGTCTGATACCCAATGAACAGTTGAAAATATGCATCGGAAAATTTCAAGGCAGAAGTTTTGACTGGAGATACAAAGTTGATGATTGTCAGCCAATACATTATATTTAAAACTACGAACTGAATGAGATCACCAAGGAGTGGATTGATTGATTGTTGAGAGAGAGAGAGAGAGAGAGAACATGCAAGAAGGGATGGGACCCAGAGAGAGGGAGAGAGAGAATCTTAAGCAAGTTCCACACTCTCACAGCTGTGAGATCATGACCTGAGCCAAAACCAAGAGTCAGACGTTTAACCTCCTGAGCCACCCAGGCGCCCCAAGCCAAGGAGTGGATTTAGATGGAGAAAGGAAGAAGGCCAGAGACTGAGGCTTTGCACATTTCAACATTAAGGGATCTAGGAGAGGAGGATGAACCAGCCAAAAAGGCTGAGAAGGAGAGATCAGTGAGGTAGGAGGAAAACCAAGAGCATGTGGTATCCTGGAAGGCAATGGAGAAGGGAAGATGTGTGTCACATGCTATCTATCACATATTTTAGTAGGTTAAAAAGAAGAGGAATGAGAATTGGTCTTTGGATGTAGCAAGGTGGAGTTCACCAGTGACTTTGACAATGGCAGTTTCAGTGGTGTGATGGAGCAGAAGTCTGATTGAAGTGCATTTAAGAGAAAATGAGAAGAGACAGATTGAAAGCTTAAGTAGGAGCAATTCTTTCAAGGAATTGTGCTGCAAAGGGCAATAGCTATTGATGAAAGTGAAGTCAAGAGATTTTTCTTCTAAGATGGGAGAAATAATGGCATGTTTGTAAATGGATAGGAATGAACCAATGGAGAGCAAAAACTCAGAGAAGAAAAAAATTCAGCACTGAGTTTGAGTAAGGAGAAGGGTGCAATTATTGTTTGAATGGAGTAATTGCTTCCAGATAAGAGAATGGGTGACTCATCTCTGAAAGCAAATGGGAGGGCAGAATATGGGTTGCAGCCACTGTTAGAGGTGAGCAGGAGTCTGTGAAAGTCCTCTTCTGATTGCTGAGAATGAGGGTAGAGGAGGAAAGGAGACAAAGTATGAAATCGGCCCCTGACAGAGTGAAAGGTGGATGGACCTGAGAATCACAATGCGATTGCCTGGCAGCATTAATGGCATCACTGAGTTTCAGAGGCAGAAATTTAAAGTGGAATCAGGGGGCAGGGACATTTTTTCCCCCAGCATCATTCAGCTGTGTAAAGTTTGGGTTTAACTAGAGTTGTGATTTTGACATGCACATGTTAAAAACAAGGGAGTCAAAGGTGTATGCATGTGGTGATGATCATGATTGACCATGGAAATTAAATTGGGTAGAGGGAGGAGAAAGGGCCTCAAGGGGGGTGGTAGGATCAATGGATCCTAGGTCCCAGTGAGATTTTGGGATTGTTGGATTTGGGAGAATAAAAGGGGACAAGATGGATGGTAGTGGAGTATGAAAGAGTTGCCTTAAAAGTGAATACCCGAGGTTGGGTGAAGGGCAAGATCTTTGGAAGAAAGGATTCAAGAAACCAAGAGTCCCTGATCACTAAATAATTATTGAAATCTCCAAGAATGGGGGTCATTGGAGTAACAATGATGTGGGAGCTAAAATGCCCTAGGAGCAGGCTGTTGACATTAACAATGACGGGCAGTGGGTCATGATGTAAGATTCCAAGATTGGGGAAGGCATATGCAGATTAAATAAGGAAGGCAAAAACAAGGTCTAAAAGTGGCCAGGAGGCTGCTTATTTAGAGCCAGTGGTTCAGGGACTTAAGGGCATAAGCTGCCCCCTGAAAGATTTTTCAAGGTGGTTGAAAATTTAAAGCACTATGGGGGCACCTGGGTGGCTCAGTTGGTTAAGTATCTGACTTTGGCTCAGGTCATGATCTCACAGTTCGTGAGTTCAAGCCCTGCATTGGACTCTGTGCTGACAGCTCAGAGCCTGGAACCTGCTTCAGATTCTGTGTCTCCCTCTCTCTTTGCCCCTCCCTACCCTGCTCATGCTCTGTCTCTGTCTCTCAAAAATAAATAAACGTTAACAAAAGAAAGAAAATGTAAAGCACTATGAAATGTCATGTATTGCTATTTCTAGCATATGAAAAAATAGTAACTATTATTGCAAATTCTTTCAGCAAAATATTTACATAAATAACCAGGAGGACTTCCTCCCTCTGGCAATCCCCAAAAGTAATAAATAGACTTCTTTTAAAGTCACTGAGACAAGAGATCATTCAGGTTTTTTCAGCAAAGTCTCTTTATTTTCTCATAATGAAACTGTCAGAGAGTACCAACCCTGATAATTTAGACCTCTGATAGTAAAGTTTCTAAAAAGTCTAAAGAGAGATTTGAAACCCCTACCTCTATTTAAGAGGATGGGGAGAGATGTTTGTACCCTGTTAACCACTTTGGACAGGATCTGGTCTTCTGTGATTGACATTTTTCCTTTATGTGTTTCTTTTTTTAATGTTTATTTATTTTATTTTACTTTTTATTTTTTAATGTTTATTTTTGAGAGGGTGCTAGTGGGAGAAGGGATAGAGGATCGAAGCGGGCTCTGGGCTGACAGCAGCCAGGCTGATGTGGGGCTTGAATTCATGAACTTTGAGATCATGACTTGAACCGAGGTCGGTTGCTCAACCAACTGAGCCACCCAGGTGCCCTTATTCATTTATTGTTAAGGTTTATTTATCTTTGAGAGAGAAACAGAGAGTGGAAGTGGAGAAAGGGCAGAGAGAGAGAAGGGAACAGAGGAGCTGAAGCAGGCTCTGCGTTGAGAGCAGAGAGCCCGTCGCGAGGCTCGAACTCATGAACCATGAGATCATGACCTAAGCTGAAGTCAGACACTTAACCGACTGAGCCACCCAGGTGCCCCTCCACGTGTTTCTAACGTGATGGATGGTGATGACCAATTGTAACTTCTCTACTCTCATTTGGGACTCAGGACGGTGAGTTTCCTCTGTTCTCTTACCTGGGATGTTTCAAGTAGAAATCATGCAACAATGCCTATGACATAATGCAGGAAATAAATATAGATTATTCCTTATTCTGTCCCTTCTCTTATTATAATAAAGTCCTCTGTGTTTAATATTTTTTTTAACCTAGAAAGTTCTAAATTAGAACTGGATCAAAATCTATGAACACCAATTTTGGGTAAGTTTTCACATGAAGTTTTGAATTAATTATTTTCTCCTAATTATAGAACTATACATAGTCATTGTAGAAATCATAAAAAGAAGGGGAAAATAGTCAAAGAGTATTACTGAGAGCCAAAGATGCTAAATATTTTGGTGTATTTCCTGCTATTTTTGTAGTCATTCTTAATAATTGTGGTAAAATACACATAAAATGTGCCATCATAATCATTTTAAGGGTAGAGTATAGTGGTATTAATTTACATTCACATTCTTGTGCTACCATCACTCCATCTATCCACAGAATGCTTGTCATCTTGCAAAACTGAAACTCTCTTTTCACCATCAAACAATAGCTTCTCATACCCCACTCCGCTCCCCCCACCCCACCCAGCCCCTTAACAACCACCATTCTACTTTCTGTCTGTATGCATTTGACTACTCGAGGCACCTCAGGCAGTAAGTAGAATCATGCAATTTTGTCTTTTTGTGACGCTTATTTCATGTTATATAATGTCCTCAAAATTTACCTGTGTTATAGCGTTGGTCAAAATTTCCTTTTTTAAGGAAATGTATGTGTATACCACATTTGTTTATCTGTCTGTTGATGGGCACATAAGTTGCTTCTACCTTTTGGCTACTGTAAATAGTGCTATTTTGAACATGGTATACAAATAACTCAAGTCCATGCTTACCATTATTTTGGATATGTATTCAGAAGTGGAATTGCTGCATCATATGATAATTCTATTTTTAATTTCTGAGGAAACACCATAATATCTTCTTCCATAGCAGCTGTACCATTTTATATTCCCACTAACAGTGTGCTAAGATTATAATTTATCCACATCCTGGCCAGTACTCTATTCCTTTTTCCTTTTTTTTTTTCTTAGTAGCCATCTTAATGGGTGTGAAGTGGTATCTCATTGTGATTTTTGTTTGCATTCCCTAATTATTAGTGATGTTGAGCATCTTTTCATGTGCTTATTGACCATTTGTATATCTTCTTTGGAGAAGTGTCAATTCAAGTCCTTTGCTATTTTTTTAAATTAGGTCATTTGTATTTTTACCCTTGAGTTGTAGGAATGCTTTACATATTCTGGATATTAATTCCTTATCAGCTGTATGATTTGCAAATATTTTTCCCATTCCAGGGGTTCCTTTTGCACCCTGTTTAATATGACCTTTGATGAGCAGAAGTTTTTAAATTTTATGTAGTCCAATTTATTTGGGGGTTTTTTGTTTGTTATCTGTGCTTTATCATACCCGAGAAATCACTGCAAAATTCAGTATCATAAAGATTTTCTCCTGTTATCTTCTAAGACTTCTATAGTTTTAGGCTTTATTTTATTTTATTTTAGGCTTTACACTTTTAAGTTAATTTTTGGCTTTGGTATAAGGTAAAAGTCCAACTTTATTCTTTTGCACATGGACGTCTAGTTTTCCCAACACCATTTATTGAAAAGATTGTCCTTTCCCCATCGAATGGTCATGGCACCCCTATCAAAAATCACTTGATGTGAAGGGTTATTTCTGGGCTCTCTATTCTATTTCATTGGTTTATATGTCTGTCTTTATGCCAGTATCACACTGTTTTGATTAGAGTAGCTTTGTAGCAAATTTTAGAATCAGAAAGTACAAGACCTCCAACTTTGTTCTTCTTTTTCAAGATTGCTTTGGCTATTTGGGTTTTTTGAGATTATAAATGAATTTTAGGATGGGTTTTTTTTCTATTTCTGGAAAAAACATCATTCATCTTCATCTTTTTAAAAACATAGTAGCTGTCACACTGTGAACACTGGTATATTCTGTTTTTTCCTCCTTAACATTATATTTATCTTGTTAAAAATAAACATTAGGTCTTTTTATTCAAACACTTCATAAACATATTTCACAATGACTACATAAAGGAAAACGAACAAATGGAAGTATAACTGAGAGACTAGAAAATATTTATGCCTCAAACTATGTGACTAGAATATACTTTAGATATTATAATCATAAAAATGAGAAACATATGATTCAAGATTGTAATTCTTATATTATTTTTGACCAACTACAACTCTGGAATTCATTTATTTCCTCAGCAAACATTACTGAGTCTCTATAGTTTATAATACACTGGGAACCTAGATACAAATTAGATATGATCTTCACCCTCAGGGAAAGGGAACAAATACTAAAATTTAGTGAAAGTGTAGTATGTATCATGAGTTTTCACTTTCTTTTTTAGTGTTTGTATTCGTCTTATGGAGAAGTGGTGTTAGACCCATTTACAGATGAGGGGAAAAAACATTCATTTCAGAAATGTGTCTAAGGTGACACAGAGAGTGAACAGCAGGCCTGGGAAACAGTTCAGGGTTGTCTGCTTCCAAAGCTCATGCCCTTTTCACTCTCCCAAGTTTCCTTTAGGCACTAATGACATAGCACAAGAGACAGGAGTACATACAGCTAAGTGTAATGTGAACAAAAACTGGTATAGCTATGAATTCTGCCAGAAAAGAGTAAAAAGAGGCTTTAGAGAAATGGCACTATCATTCATCCGTTCACAAACCCGAACTGAGCTTCTATTTCACAAATCCGCACTGAGCTTCTATTGTGTGCTAGTCACACGGCTGGTACCAGCTGTGCACTGGAGATTTGAAAGAGAATGAGTGAGGCTCTGCCCACTCTCAGGAGTCAGTCTCTTGGGAGGCAGTTAAGTAACTGATATATGATAGAGCCTTGTGCCAAGCTCTGCCACAGAGGAGAAAACCGAGTGCCGGGGGACACTATTACAGGGTACTAAGGGCAAGTGCACAGTGACAGAAGCTGTGCTGCATTGCAGGTATGCTGGGTACCACACACTGGATTCCAAGTTCAGGTGCTTGGACGACTTCATCCTATAGGCAGACATTTTTTTTTAATTTTTTTTTTTTGTTTGTTTTAGAGAGAGAAAGAGCATAAGCAGGGGAGGAACACAGAGAGAGAAAATCTCAAGCAGGCTCCATACTCGACACAGAGCCTGATGCGGGATTCAATCCCAGGACCCTGGGATCATGACTCCAGCTGAAAGCAAGAGTCAGATGCTCATCCGACTGAGCCACCCAGATGGCCCCGAGCAGACATTTTTAAGGAGGGGAGTAACAAGGTTAATTCTGCTTTTAAGAGGCTACCTGGCAATGTGTGAAGTATAGAGTTATGGGGATATGGAAAGAGACAGGTGGCAGGAAAACCAGTTTGGAGGCTAATGGTCCCAACTAGAGATGGAGGGGACCTGGGAAAGACAATAACAGAAGAGATTGTGAGAGCAGAGACCATATTTGCAAGGAGAAGATGGCAGAATTCATCCAATATAGGATGTGTAGTGTGAATAAGGTAGGAGTCAAGAGAACAGTGTAAACAAAGGCTTCAGGTCATATATATGTTCAGAACCACTGCATTATTTGCAAGTGAAGGACTCATTCAGCACTTCATAAGTAGGTAATGAATGCTCTTTGGATTATCAGTGTTTATTTCATATATTTAGCCATGCTAAAATACCCTTAATAGTTGAATAGATTTTTTTCTCCCAGTTTGCACATGGCCTGCAATACTATGTACACTATTAATTCTGTTAGCAAGCTCTTTCTACATAGATAGTACAAGTGAAATTTTTATTGCTGTTATATTGAAGCATCATAGATTTTGAGACAATGGGCTAGTGATGTTTTTCTATAATAAAATTCAAAAAGAGTAATGTATTTTTTTTCTGAAATGGGGTTCAAAAAAGGTTATTGGTAGATAAAGAATATGCATCACTATTTTAATGTTTCACAAAAGTTTTCCATTTTGATAGGTCATTTCTAAGTCTTGTAATTTATTTGGCTCTTTTTTGTTCTGTAGAGCCACATTTGTTTTCATTAAGTAAAGATACACATCTAGTTGAAGAAGTGAGATCTTTTATGCCTGTGCTGTTATATGTAACCAGAAGAGGGCGGCAGTGAGGCACTAGAAAGCATGAACAGACCCTTAAAATTGCAGAAAGGCAGTTAAGATCATCATGTAAATGACACAAACATTTGTTGGGACTGACAACTCATTAACTGACTCATTTTCTGAGCCAGAGACTATGACATAAACATTGTCACAGAATTTTCAGAACATCTGATGATGTCCTTATAATGCAAAAAGTAACACTAAGAAGTAGTCTCAACATTTTACATCAGTCCGAAAGGAAAACAATTAGAGGATGAATTAAGAATAAACATATTGTTCCTTGTTAAAGAGCGTAGGCAGAGAATGTAATAGCTTATAGAGACAACAAAAGGAATCCTATTTTCTTTGAATATTACAGATATTCCTGAAATAAAAAGAAATACTTCCAATTTATCAAATATATGGTAAGCAAAGTGTAGGATTAAGCAACTGAGAGAGGATGTCCAGATTCAGTAGATATCTCCTTTTATAAACAATTCATGAAAACAAATACTTTTTGAGTACATCATATATGCTAGGAATTATCCTATGTGCTAAACATTCCCGGCTATAGAGAAGAACAGAACAGATGCATGCCCTGTCCTATTGGAGCATATATTATAGTGGGGAAGATAGACATTAACAAAACCACTAAAATTAATTCATAGTTACAATTGAGAAAAGAATGGAAAGCAGTCTACCACAGGGCTACAAGTAAACTAGTTTAGGTTCATTCCCCAAATTGGAAATTAGATAAAACTGAAAATAGGACTTAAGAACAACTTATTTGAAGTACTTAATACCTATTTACATTATGTATTTCTTTTAACAATAAATAAAATGGATAAGGGAAAATCTACATAATAGTAAAAATAACAATGCACAAGAGTATTTGGGTAGTTGATATACAACAATAAAACACCACCAATTTGAAGTGTAGTAAAATATCCCCAGACTTCTCTGACTGCCTGAACTTGATTAAACAACCATGTCAGTCATCAGACTGGCTGCGGCTTCAACTGAGAATCTGTCCTCACTTGATCCACTCAAAACCCCAGGTCCCAAACCTGAAAAACACTTGTGTAAATATAATCCCCTACCTCCTCTTTTTTGTTCATTCGTCTCAGCATCTCCAACATCCCAGATTCTCAGTTGGCCCAGGCTATGAGCCCACTTCTAGGTCCTCTAGCCTCTCTGAGTCTGGACCCCTTGGTTTCACAGGCACTTTAGACTTTTGATATGTTCCTTTGCCCTCTGCTGTATATACTTTCCAGATGTGGATTGACTCAGCTGTCTAGAGTAGAGGTGGGGTAGCCCCTCAGCTGACTGATGGCATCCATTATTGATGAACTGTAGCTGGGCCCCACTGAATCTTTTATTTATCCTTACTTGTCTTTCCAATTCTCTACAGCCCCTGTTTCAATCCAGAATCCCCCCTTTTCAAGCTGAACTCACTGCTGCCACCCTACCTCCCAGATTTCCATCTGTTTGACTTAGGATACTGGGTTATCTATGGTGAACTCTCAGATTTTCTGTCGGTCATTAGCCATTTTTTTCTCCTTCCCTTATGCCTCAGAGAAATGGTAGTCTACCTTGGATTAAGCCTACTCCTTCTGACTTCTTAAACCTCTTTTGTGATTTTTCTCATTCATATTCTTTCTCTTTCGTTTTTTTTCTTTGCTTTATTTTTCCTTTGCCTTCTAATAGCTCCTTAGCCTACACACGTGTTCAAATCTAATGACTTTTATGAAATATTCATTTCCCCTGAGACTGCATTCCATCTTTCTCCTTCCCTTAACAGCAATGCTTCTCAAAATAGTAGTCTATATTTATCCCTTTCACTTCCTTGATTAACACTCATGCATCTACTTCTGATCTGCCCTCTTCTGATTATGATGTCTATTTACAAGATCAACAAGAACTTTACAATCACCTAATCTAGTTGCCTCTTCCCAGCAGTTACTCTGGGGTTTCCTGTGGAACTTGTTGCTCAGTATCATGTCTCTGCTGTTCTTGGTTCTCACAGTTCTGGCTGTTTCATTGGAGGCCATAATTTTACTGTTTGGCTCCTAAGTAGTGGCATTTTGTAGAAGTCTGGTCTTCTTCATATTTTACCTTTGCCTCCTTTAATCGAATACAGTGGCTTCTATTATTGCCCCCGACGTGGATGATCCCCAAATTGCTCTCCAGCCCTAATCTCTCTCCTGAATCCGACTCACATTTCCCACCTTTTGTAGAGAGCTTCATTGATCTACAAGATTCCATGGGCACTTCAAACAGAACTGGTCTGAACTCATCATCTCTCAGTGTTCCACGCACCCTGGATTTCCTGCTAATTCTAATCATGATCTGCATTTGCTCTTGCTGTGTCTCCATCCCACCCCATCTGTCTGAAATGCATCTCTTTGTACCACTTTCCTTGTTCCCCAGTCCCTGCCTCTCCATTTTCTCCGGTTGTTGGAGTCCTACCCATCCTTCAGTGTTTAGCTTATATTTGTCCTTCTTAGCAAGCAATTACTTAACTAAATCTCCCCTTCCCCACTCTTCACCCATTCTTTGCTTGGAATTCAACTATATCTGATCCCCCTCAGTCTTGTGTTTGAGATACAGATTTGTGTTTGTCATCTCTATTAAACCCTGAGGCCTAAAAATGCTGGGACTATGTCTTATTCATCTTTAGATCCCCTGCAGAACCTGACACATAGCAGAAAACCTAGAAATTATGGTTAATTTGCATTGTTGGAAGAAAAGTACCTTCATTTTTTTAAAGTTTATTTATTTATTTTGAGAGAGGGACAGAGAAAATGAATGGGGGAAGGACAGAGAAAGGGGGAGAGAGAATCATAAACAGACTCTGCACTGTCAGCACAGAGCTCGATGCAGGGCTTGAACTCACAAACTGAGATCATGACCTGAGCCCAAACCAAGAGTCAATGCTTAACCTATTGAGCCACCCAGGCACCCCACAAACCTTAATTTTTAAGAATTGAGAAGAAAATGGAATTTATAATATGCAGGCTACAAATCTAGGAGAATATAGGATCTAAAAAATCAAATTTACATCAAATATAGTTGACATTTTTCCTATTTCAGTTGAGGCAGATTTTTAGACGATTACATAAAATTTCACTCGGTAAGGGCCTTTTTTTAGGGGTAATTTAATTCTTGGAAATTAAGATTTAAATTTCAGGGACTGGGATTTTATTTTACTTTCTTTAAAGTTACTAAGTTGACTAAGTTGGGAACGACTGGGTGGCTCAGTCAGTTGAACATCCAACTTGTGCTCATGTCATGATCTCACAGTTCTCGAGTTCGAGCCTCGCGTTGTGCTCTGTGCTGACAGCTTAGAGCCTGGAGCCTGCTTCAGATTCTGTGTCTCCCTCTCTCTGCCTCTCCCCTTCTGATGCTCTGTCTCTGTCTCCCAAAACTAAATAAACATTTAAATAATAAAAATAAAGTTAGTAAGTTGGCCTGCTACTGTTTCATGGATCCAGGCAAAAGACATGAGATGAGCCTCTTGGGTCAAAGACAGGGGACTTTATTATTCAAGAGCACAGCAAGCATGAGCATCATGTAGACATCTGTTTCTTGTGTCCTCTAAGTCCCAAAGGAGTGATACTGAGCAGTCAAGGTGGATGCAGGTGGGTTTGTGTTGCAGTCAAGGAACATTGATCTTGAGGAAGCCACTGCTTTTATAACAAAATTGTTCTATGACCTCATTTCTCAAGGTTGCTGCAAATACAAACCTTATAAATAGGCCAAGCAAGGGAAATTGGGTTGACATTCTTGACACGCTCAGCAAGAGCTTGCAGAGATGCATGCCCACAGCCCATGGTGGATTGCCTTTCCCAAAAACATTCTGTGAGAGTAAAGATTGATGATTATCCTGGTGCAACAGAGGGACTCAATAAATACTTGTTGAATCAAATTAATTAATTAATGAGAAGAAGGGGAACCGCTGAGGAATTTAAAAAGGCAAATAGAGTGAATCCCTGTGGGAACAGTTCCAGATTTCAGATCTTTTTCAGAAGAAAAAGTCAAAAGGGTTATGAGAACTAAGACGTTGTAGACCACTTAGCCTTATAACAAATAAAATTTCCAAAAACTTTACCTCATGGAAAGTGAGAAGGACTCACATACAAAATAATCACTGATTAAGTCCAAACAACCTAAGGCAATGCCTGTAGCTTGCTGAATTAGTATCGCAGTAACTATAGTTCTTTCCATCTGCAGTGTTTTGTCACACACTAAATTTCATTGAAAGTTTAGACATTATGCTCATTTGGGAACTTCTACCACACATGAGTTTTACTTCCTTAAAATGGTGACTTGAACTACAAATCAACATATATTATGCTAATGAATTTGATCAGAATTAAATACTTGCTTCAAAAGTTGCAGTCAAACAAATGAAATACCTTACCCTCTCAAAGATTCTCTCTTGCTTTAAAATTAACGTATGATTAACATAAAACACTGCATTAGTTTCAGGTGTACAATATAGTGATTCTACAATTCTATACATTACTCAATGATCACCACAATTAGTGTAGTCACCATCTGTCACCATACAAAGTTATTACAACATTACTGATTATATTCCCTACTCTGTACTTTTCATCTCCATGACTTATTTATTTTGTAACTAGAAGTTTGTACTTCTTCATCCCTTTTATCTATTTCACCCAACCCCCCACCCTACTGCCCCTCTGGCCACCACCAGTTTTTTTCTCTGTATTTAAGAGTTTGTTTTTTTGTTTGTTTTTTCATTTATTTTGTTTTGTTTTGTTTTGTTATGTTTTAGATTCCACATATAAGTGAAATCATAGGGTATTTTTCTTTTTTTATCTGACTTATTTCACTTAGCCTAATACCTTCTAGGTTCATCTATGTTGTTGCACATGGCAAGATCCCTTTTTTTTTTTTTTATAGCTCAGTGATATTCCATCATATGCTCCACACCACAACTTCTTTATCCATTCCTCTATTGTTGGACACTTGGATTGCTTCTGTATCTTGACTATTGTAAAAATTGCTGCCAATAAACAGAGGGGTGCACATATCTTTATGAATTAGTAGTTTCATTTTCTTTGGGTAAATATCCAGTAGTGAATTATTGGATTGCATGGTGTTTCTATTATTAATTTTTTTGAAAAACCTCCACACTGCACCAATTTACAATCTCACCAACAGTGCATGAGGGTTCCCTTTACTCCACATCCTCACCAATACTTGTTATTTCTTGTCTTTTTAATACTATCTATTCTGACTGGTAGGAGGTGATATCTCATTGTGGTTTTGATTTGCATTTCCCCGATGATTAGTGATGTTGAGTATCTTTTCATGTGTCTGTTGGCCATCTGGATGTCTTCTTTGGAAAATGTCTATTTAGGATCTCTGCCCATTTTTTAATCAAATTGTTCATTGTTTGTTTGTTTTGGTGTTCAGTTGTATAAGTTCTTTATATATTTTGAATATTAGCCCCTTATCAAATATATTATTTGCAGCTATCTTTTCCCATTCACTAGGTTCCCTTAGGAAACCATCAATAAAACAAAAAGGCGATCTAGTGGGTCAAGATTCTCTTCAAGGAAAGGAATTAACCTGAAATATCTTGTCAGAGTGTAACAATGAGGTACTGGAGACCTGTAGGTTGGAAGTGCAGATTTGTGAGGGAAGTTTACTTTTGCACTGATGATTTTAACTCTTGTTTCTCAAGACCACATTAGTCCAAGTGACTAAAATACTCAGGCTACAGTCACAAAATTTTGTGATTGCATATCTCAATGTTTAGCCTCTCTACTTTCCTTTTTTTTCCTGTATGCTTTCCAGTCTTTTCAAACTACTGTTGCAGTGTGCTGTTCTCCATCTGCTGCTCTCACAATTGGAGATTGATTACCTCCAGGATTCACAGTGTTTCTAGCAACCTTATATACTTTGAATTTTTAAATCGCTACTACAGGAAGGTTTTGTTTTTAAGATCTAGAGTTCCTCTCTCCTCTCCCAAGGAATGTTACCCAGGTTCCTCTAAGGAAGCAGGGTTAGAAGGGCTTTTGAGTAACCTGTGCTTCACTCAGACTCAAACTGGTATCCCCAGATATGTCATATAGTTGGAACCCTTACCTACCCCAAGGCAAGTTCTCAGCTTTCCTGAGGCTCTTTCCTTTTCTTTCCTCAAGTTTATAGAAAGCTTCATCATCCTTTTGTCTTGGAAAATCTTTACAATAGAGATGATCATCATTTCTTCATTGGTCTTATCCTCTTTACCAACATCCCATTTTCATACCATTTGCTCTATTCTTCCCTGATTGCTGAGATTGTCCCACACAACAGGTCCCCTTCCCCCAGCCATCAGTGTCATTGTTGCTGTGCCTGAAAGGACCAGGGGTAGATAGCTGATGCCAGAGGTAACTAGCCATTTGTTGTGCTAAGACTTTGTCTTTGAACTAAGGATGCTGAGACTGAATTAGTTTCTGCTGAGGATTTGAATCAGGAGGTCATGTAAAGCCATGATAAATGGATCAGATAAAGATGGTCTACAGAGAAGAATAAGGCAGACCTTGTATGTTCTGTTTGCCTCTGTACTCTTACCATCTAGCATGGTATCTGATACATAGTAGGCTATCAGTAAGTCTTGATGGAATAAATAAAACAGACTCTTAAAGGGGGAGAGAGAGAGAGATTACATTTGCTTCCAACAGCTTTCGGTTCCTGACTCTAATCCCTCATGAGGACTATCTGCATTTCCTGTCCTATGTCCAGGAGAGATCCTTGTGTCCATCCAATAAATCTCCCTTTATGCTATAGCTAGTTTGGGTGTATTATGTTCCTTACAGCTACATTAAACCTAAGAATCTCTTAATATAAGGGTTCCAATCATTAGAACTTAGCGTCTCTGTCCCCAGGGAGCTACAGTTCCTCACGCAAGCCAGAAATCTTGATGACTTGTGCAGAAATCACTGAATTCCAGAAGTAGACATGCCTCCACTTTGCTTGATGTGAACCTCACATTGTTGGGACAGGGAAAAGAGTAGAAACGCAAATTCAACTGAAAATAAAGGAATTACCTCCAAAAATAAAGTTTGATGGTCTTCTTAAAAAGTTACCTCTTGGGGCACCTGGGTGTCTCAATCGGTTGAGCATCGACTCCAGCTCAGGTCATAATCTCGCAGTTCCTGGGGTGATAGCAGGGAGCCTGCTTGGGATTTTCTTTCTCTCCCTCTCTCTCTGCTACCCCCCCCCCACTCCCTCACTCTCTCTCTCTCTCACAAGTAAATAAACATTAACAAAATAAAAAATTAAAGCAACATCTCAGGACACCTGGCTGGCTCAGTTAGAAGAGCACATGGCTTTTGATCTTGGAGTTGTGGGTTGGAGTCCCACAGTGGGTGTAGAGATTACTAAAAAAAAATAAATACACTTAAAAAAAAAAAGCAACCTCTGAAGAAAAACTCCAGAAACTCCAACTTGAGGATCCTTTTGTAGAGAGGGCCAGGTCTTATGCATTGTTGACTGAACGTGACTTTATTTAGGGTCCACAGGGTAGATCAGGCATGATCAAGAGACACTTGCCAACCTAAGCTCCAGGACGAGGGGGAGTAGGTCATGGCTTCACCTCAACTTCTGAAATGCAGTTGAACTAAACTTGGTGATGCAGAAAACTTCTGTGCAGTTTCTGGTTGTATTCTTGATTATCACGCAGCATGTGGAGGAGAAAGGTTAGTCTTTCCTGCTCACTAAGGTAGCAGGGAGACAGGGCACATATAAACTCCTCTATAGAAGGAGGGAGGTGGTTGAAAAAGCCAGAGGTAAACATTCTAGGTTTGAAAAACAGAAAAACAAAATACCTGGAGGCAATATGGCAGGTTTGGCAAGAACACAGGCAGTGAGACAGATCTCCAAAACCAATTCACCAACTTACTAATTAGCTCTGTGTCTTGGGCTAAGCTGCTTAAACTCATACCCTTAGATGTCTCAAGTTTCCTGGCCAGTGGTACCATGCTAAGTGCTCAGTAAATGGTAGGGATGATTAGGATTGTTAGTGCTTAGTAATTTAAGCACTAATGAAGAATGTGTTACTTTTAGGTTGACCAAAAGGGAGATTGAAAACTTTTTTTTTTTAACTGAAGAAATATTGTACTAAAACATATTTAACAGCTCTTCTTCACTGTTACTTTTACAATATAAATCCCTATGTGATCGAAAAATGTAAAAGAAGAGACCAGTAAATATCTAGCAAGAGGGTAGCTACACAGCAAACCGCCATTAATTGTGGTATCACTCAACAGAAGTATAAACTTCCTTAGAAGAAGGAGAAGGAGAAATTCCCTAAATAGGAGGCATGTGTGAATTCTCACATGCAGTCTTCTGACCTTATGCACTTGCAAACTGTATGACCTCTAGATGGCGAACTTGGATAGGGTGAATACTAAGCAATGACTACCTAGAGAAGAAAGCAATGGTTTTTGTTTCGTTAAAGGAAGGACTAAGTTAGATTGCTACATTGATAAAGGCTGTACACTATACCAACCCAAGACAATACTTTGCTGACACACTGGATGTCTTCCTCTAAAGGGGCCGTCCATCTGCCTGTCGAAGTGAGTCTACCCTCAGTCATATGTGCTGTTGAGGGACAAGCCTGCATTAGTTTCTGAAAGAAATGTTTTGGTTCAGAATTCATACGGGCTGCTAGTCACTGATACAGGAGAACAGTATCAAGTAGGGAATATAAATAGATTTCTTACAAGTCTCTTGAGCGTACAGAAATGTTACCCTCTCAGAATATCCATATGTAACGCTATTTAATTATCTGAACCCACCTTACATGTCCAAAGTATCCCCATCTTTTGATCTGTATAAATAATTATATCCTCCCTTGCTCGCTTATTGCCCCTGTTGAGTATTTGTTCTGTACACTTCCCAAGGCAATCCTTTAGGGACCAATTATCATCCTTTATTGACATCATCTCACTGGCTGATGGAGATTTCTAGAGTTCCACACTGGGCATTCAGGACTCCTAAGGGAGCTCTGTGGTACTTTATATGATCTATATGCCCTGCTTGAGAAACATTTTCTTCCTTAAAATTCTACCATGAGGTACTATTTTTAGCATATTTACTAGTTTTACCAGATCACAACTACATGTAATATGTGAATTTGTAGTAAAATTCGTGTGACTTTCCAAAACTGTGTCTGTTCATGCAGTGGCTTAGATGTTTTGTTGCTTCTTTCAGTTGTGAAAAAGCCTAGTAATTCACCCAACATGATAGATGGATAACCTTTTGCTGCATTATAAAAGGGTCACTGTCCCCAAAGCGCCTCTCAGCTTGTGGATCAGGTAAAGGAACATCTCTAAACTTTTGTGGTGCCTCTGCCCTGTCAGTTATCACAAGGCTGTAATTATTGCCTAAACATTGGCCTCCCCACAAACATGTACTTATGGAGTCCAGAAACTATACTATATTTATCTGTTTATCCTTAAACAGATTGTGTCTGGCACATGGTAGTTACTTATGAAAATGTTGAGTGGGTTAAACAATAATATATGTGCTTTGGAAGAACAAGAGAAGGCAGCAAGGAGGAAGTATCAATTTAGGAAAAATAAAAAGAGGAAGATAAGCTAACCACCTATAAGGAATTGTGCCTATATTAGACAAATTTCATTCCAAAAGTATAGAAAAAGAGAGAACAGCAGTGGATTGTGTCCAGCCAAATACATTTATTTTTACTAACCAAATTCTTGAGAGGTTGACTTATAAACTAATGTGCTAGTTCACCATTTCCTGTAGAGAACATCTCTTCAGAGATTACAGTTTTTGTGTCCAGGTTACAGCATTGCCCTTAACCAATTCCACTGACTTTGCATCTTCATTCATTTCAAAATGAAGAAAGTCCCTAACTTTCAGGATGGGGCAGTTCTGGCTTTCAGGTATCTTCCAAAAGCTTCTAAAAAGTTACTCTAAGATATGGTAGGTAGAGAAGTTATCAGAATGTTCGGAAATTGTAGATTTAGATTTAAAGATACCCACTGGTAAAAGCCATACACTAGAAGGTAGGAATGAGGAACAATCAGAAACAGACTCTGAAAGACAGTTCAAATAAGAGGAGCTACACATTACCCCAAATTTTTACTCATAGAGTTGACAATGGAACATCTGACATGAAATAATAGGGATGGCCAAAGACATGAGGACCATGCCTAGTGATGGAGAGTATAGGACTGTCATGTCTACACATGGTGAACACTCAATAAATGCTGGTTGAATGAGTAAGCCATTGTGTGCCCGAGCTGCTGTTAAGGGAAGTCATGAACTGCTTTGTTAAAGGCAGGGTTTATTTATTTACTTATATATTTACTTAGGTACATGTAAAAAGGAATCAAAGTGACATGCACTATTAAAGTGTACATAAAACAGGGTAGGAAAAGTTAAAGCAGAAACCATTTAGAAGAAAGGAAGAAAGCAATGGCCTAGAAACCTGAGATGAGAGAATCATTACAATGAAGCCATGAGCTTCCTGACAACCAGTTCAAAAGGGAAACATGCTAGATCATACATTCTCATCAGCCAGTAAAGGGGAGTTTATAAATTCATCTGGAAATGGAGAGTTATTCTTGGAACTTCATTCTAGAAAGAGTTTACTGCATGGACACTTAAATAAGAGGAAGAAGACATTTAATAAGTTTTTCATCAGCTACATACATCTTATTCATTGACTAAACTTAAAGGTAACCACCACCAACATACCCTATGTAAAATAATAGATGACAGAGAGGGGGAATGGGTTAATATATGAACATACACACCTGCCGCTCAAGCAAGAAAATACAAATATTGACCACAGTCCCCATGTTTGCAACTAGTTATGAGACTACATTTGTAACTTCCTTACTACACTTTCAGTAAAAAGGAGGAAGACTCTTCTTCCCTATAGTTTCTGAGCCCCTGTAATCTGTCCTTGGGTGAAACAACACCATATATTGGTTATTGATTTGGAACATATACCATTTTTTCTAGACCAGTACCCCTACCTCATAAGATATCCTCCAGCTGGCTCTGTAACTGAGTCTTCAATAGACTATTGCTTTTCTATAAAAAGCCAGCTGCTCCTGGGTTATGGTAAGACCAGTGAGTCCTGTGGGAAATTACCTATAACATCCTGACCAGAAGCAATGTTATGTGGATTACTGTTGGTGAATTAAGCCTTCAGGAACTCCACAGAATATATTGCTAATAGAAACGTAGCAGGGAAGTCAAATCTCTATCCAGAACAAATATCCATTTTATTGAGAAAAATTGCTACCAAGTCCATAATGAAAAGGGTTCAATATAATCAGTCAATAGGAGGCTGGTCATGCCATCTACATGGCTCACGTATTGAACTGAATGCAGAGGTCTCTGCTGCTGCTTAGGCATTCAATAGTGGCAGTAGCCAGATCTGCCTTGTGAGGTTGAACTCATGAATAACCTCCGCCTCTGTCACTATGCCCACTCTGTTCCTGAACCTACTGAGTAATCCTGGTGATGCTGGGGAAAGAAGACAGCTGACATGTGCAGTCCTGGTCTTCTTGCCCACCTGATTCTGGAGGGTCTTCTCTGCAGAGAGAGCCCACTGATGAGCTTTAACATGAGGCACAAGCATTCTCACACCATCAACCTATTTTAAGACCCCCATGAGTGTACCTCTACCCTAAACCTTCTTATAATCCAATATTGTTCCTTTTAACTTCTCATCAAGCCAAACCTTTAGGTTCTATGTATAAATCTTCACTATAAGAATCTTTATTTCTAGGTCAATTGTGCAATTCAATTGACTTATCCAAGTTCTTAGTTTGAAGATTTATCTTCCTACTTGTCCCTCAGAGCCAACAGTGAGAAGAGCTCTGGGATCAACTTATTTACGGCTGGTGCCAGTATATTACATGCGCAATGATTAGTGAATCAGTCTTGAATCTTTTCTTCCCTGCCTACAGGAAATCCCATGAGGCTATATGAGTGGGTATAGGAGTGGTGGCATTTGAGCAGGATTAAGTGTCATGAGAGTTGGAGCCATTTTCTCATGAAACTTCCTTGTGCCTTTAGAACTTGCTCAAGTCTGATCTTGTATATGCAACTTCAAGTTGAGGATGGAGAGCTTCTTTGTACATCCAAATTTGAGAACAGGTCAATCAAATAGCGCTTAATTTGGAAGGCAGCTCGGGTCTAACAAAGAGTCCATTTCCTATGGCCAGATATTCAGTCTCTGTTAGGACCTAACAGCAAAAATCAAGAGCTGTTTCTCAACGAAAGTAGTTATTTGTCAAAGATGTAGGGCTTTGCTCTCAGTTATGGAGCTATACTATGATTCTCTTATTAGGGAGTTTCAGAGGCTCAATGGTTTGTTGCAGACACTTTGTGCACATTAGATTTCCTGGATCACAAGATCTAAGTAGCAAGTGTGGCTTATTCTTTAAACTGAACTGGCTGAAGAATATTCTTTTGCTTTGGGGCTTCCTTAAATATAGAGCCTTATGGTTTATTCAATAAGTAAGAAGGAACAACACCAACGTAACATTATTTTGTTTCTCTCATACTAAAAGCCCACCATATGTGTATGCCTCTTTCTCTATGGAACTGGATACAAGGTGAAGCAAATTGTCTTTAACTTGGAGGGGATTCCTTTATATATCACAGATCTCTAGACTCCCAGAAAAATCAGTGAATTAGTAGATCTCTGAACTTTCATAGAATTCATCTCTTATCTTCAATCAGATAAATGTCTTACCAAGGTGTCTTATGTATTTGCTACTTTCTGACCTAATTGTGATAACAAATCCCACATGCTGGAACTAGCACAAAGAACCCAGAATCTCTGGTAATTGTAGTCATGTTAATAATTTTGACCCAAAGGAGCTATGTTCCTTTTTTCCTCCTTAGTCTAGCATTTTAGAATTCATTTTCACACATATTCCCCTGACTTCTGCTATATAAATTAGAAAAAAGCCATACAACTCTTTTGATATATAAGCTCTCTTCTCTGGGTATGATCTGGTCTGACTCTCCTGATATTTAGATACCTCAGCCCTAAAATTCTAAGAAGTAAGACATTGAAGCCCCTTGATTCTTTTTTTTTTCTTCTTCTTTTTCTTTTCTTTCTTTTTTATTTCCTTCCTTCCTTCCTTCCCTCCTTCCTACCCTCCTTCCTTCTTTCCTTTTCTGGGTAAACACCATATATTGGCTTTATTTTTATTTATTTTATTTCTTTAACTTGATACACAGTAAAATTGACCATTTGTTTGGTCTTTATTTTATAATTTTAACACATGTATAGATCTGTGTAATAACCAACACCACAATTAGGATATGGAACGAATTTCCCTCTAAGCGCTGCTTTAGCTGCATGCCACAGTCCCAAGGGGAAACACTGTTTCCCCTTGTTAAGACCATTGTTAAAACTAGTAAGTATTTAAACAGTTATTCAGGTAGCATAAGCTTTGAATATATACAGTTTTAGAAAGTGATCAGTTTAGGGGCACCTGGGTGGCTCAGTTGGTTAAGCGTCAGACTTCGGCTCAGGTCATGATCTCATGGTCCGTGAGTTCGAGCCCCGCGTCGGGCTCTGTGCTGACAGCTCAGAGCCTGGAGCCTGTTTCGGATTCTGTGTCTCCCTCTCTCTCTGACCCTCCCCTGTTCATGCTCTGTCTCTCTCTCTGTTTCAAAAATAAACGTTAAAAAAAAATTAAAAAAAAAAAAAGAAAGTGATCAGTTTGGTTGTGGATATATAGAACTTTTAGGATATTAGCAGGAAATATATATCTCAGAGTGGAAAGTCAGGATAAGGGTGAATATTTCTTTTATTTTAAACCAGATAATTCTGAGGCTCTTCTAAGTTACCCAGATCCTTGTGCTACAGGCTCCCTTTGGATCTGATTACTCTGCTATAAGTTGGATGAAAAAAATTCTTGGGATAATTTGTTTTATAAATCTTTGTTGCTTGTATACAGTTCCTGATAGAACCAGGGAAGCAGACTGGATGAAGATCTTTGCATTTCTTTTTGCCAGTCCTGTAACATTCCAGGAGGAGATGGGGAAGGCTTCATAGTAGTGATAGTAAAAATCAGAAAAAAAAAAAAGGCCATTTGCTTTTGGTGGTTTATTGTTGTCATTCTAATCACTGAGATGTAGTCTTGTCTGAAAGGAAAAGATAAGCCAGATGGTTAAGTTTCTTTTCATTCTTCAAAAGGTGGATACTAATACCTTTGTGGTGATTGGGATGTTTGGGGTCCTGGCCTCCTGGCACATTGAATGCTTTTAACAGGAGTGGAAACTGGTGCCATCTTGAATAGAAACAAGTGAACTCATTGGGTTTCTATTTGAGGCAGGACAGGGACTAATATCAGTATGAGATGAGTCTCAGAATTTCAACTTTGGGAGACCTGCATAATGGATATAACATATTAAACCCACATAATCAAGAGGTAAAAATATAATTTTTGTATTTTTCAATGACTTAATGTAATTTCAATCTTATTATGCTATTTCATCTGGATAAGGGGAAGCATGAACTAACTAAGTCCCAGCAGATTCCAGTAACAAAGGTTCTTCTGTAACAATTTCGGGTTTTCTTGGACTTCTTCTGAGGAAGATAAGTGCAAGGTTTTCACAGAGGGTAAGTCCAATATCTTTGATTCATCGCATGAGCTTTTAGGATTTTTATCTAACCTGAATGGGTGAGGAAAATGTTTATTGTTTATAGTCCTTTGCTATGAATTTTTCATGTGCCTTTGCATTTTGGAAAAATAAATAAAAACAAAAACAACCAACCAACAAATCTAGGCCCTTGACTTGAGTCTGTCTTTCAAAACTATTAAGGCTTATTTTGTTTACTGCTGTATCCCTAATGCCTAGAATAGGGTCGGACACATAGTAGGTGCTCAATAAATATTTGCTTACTATCTAAATGAAAGACTGAATAAATAGGTGAATGAATCAAAAGTCTAGGCTTTCACTTGTTCCTTTTAGGTATAGTTTCCCCAGCAGAAAAATAATCAAATGAACAGCCACATACAGTAAGGAAAGTAAAGGAATTAGAGTAGATGAAAGTAGATTAATTAAAGTAGATTCACTGACACAGAGAGTAAGATGAGATTCAGATAGATGTCTTTCAATATTGAGTCAGGGGAGGACAGGCAGACAGAAACTACATTTAGAGGTATAAATTCGAATGTGTAAAAAAATAAAAAGCTTTAACTGCAAGCAAGTTACTTATTCTCCCTGAGTGAGTATCCTTTGTAAATAGGGATAACCAAAAATAAATGAATGAAATTTAGCTAAATTTATTACATCTTTATTGAGATATAATTTATATACTAATACAACATACTAATTTTAAGTGTACAATTGAATTTTTAAAAATAAATTTACCAAGTTGTGCAAATATCAGAATCCAGTGTTAGCACATTTTAATCACCCAAACACTGTCCCTTATGCTCATTTACATTTAACTATTCTTCTCATCCCAACCCTCCTTCCCACCCTATTAAATCTACTTTCTATCTCTTTGGATTTGCCTTTTCTTAAAATTTCTAAGAAATTAAATCACAAAATACTTGGTATTTTGTGTCTGGCTTCTTTCACCTAGCATGTTTTTGAGATTCATCCATGTTGTAGCAAGTTCCTTATTATTGCCAAATATTTCATTTAATAGATATTACATTTTCTTTATCCATTCACCAGCTGATGGACATTGGGTTGTTTCTACTTTGGGGCTATTATGAATGATGCTGCTGTGAACATTTGTGGGCAAGTCTTTGGGTGGATATGTGTTTTCATGTCTCTTGGATAAATACCTAGGAGTGGAATTTTGGGGTTTTTATGGTAAATAGCTGATTAACTTTCTAAGAAACTGTCACACTGTTTTTCCAAAGTGGCTATACATTTTATATTTCCACTAACACAGTATACAAACTCCACATCCTTGCCAACTTCTGTTATTTTCTGCCTTCTTGACAATAGTGAATATAATTTTATGAGGAGAAAGCAGCCACCTGTGTTTCCTTATGCCAGCTGTATTGCTAGTGAAATAATGACAGCTAAGATAGGATTGGGATCATTTAAAATATCTGGAATGGAATTTATAAAACTTGAAAAGAAGCAAAAACTCTCTGCCATCCTGTTAATCTTCTTCAAGCTCTACTTTTTTCTAGATTTTTTTCCCTCTTCTATTAGAAACTCTTCATGACTCTCTCAGTAGTCTCCCGGAGTTGTCTCCTACTGGGCCTTATGAGAACCAATTATTAAATTTTCAGGAATTTTGTGAGCCATTTGTCAAACACAACCGTCACTAAAAATTAAATATATAACTTAAAGCTAATAAGTTACTTAAAGACAAACACAGATCTTATTTCTTACTTATTTTGTAGCATTTGACTATCTATGGTGTTGAGATTTCCTATGTCTACTACATTTGCATCATGGACACATTACATAATGGTGTGATACTGCACATCTCTTCCCAATGCTATTTTCAGTGATCCCACAGTGATAGCTTGAAATCACCCATGGTAGGAATATTTACACCACAGAACCTGGCAAATGCTACAAACCAGTACTTTTTTTTCCCTCCCAGAGAAGTGGTTGTTAAATATTTACCGGGTCTAAATTTATCCTGTTGGTATTTTTTAATTAAGTTTATTAAAGGTGTAGATGATTTTGGAGAGAATCATACCATTAAAATATTATTTGGTTCTTTGCTGTTTGTCTATTACCTCAGTAAAATTTTCTTTCCACTAATAGCCTGAATCCACTTCTTATTAATTTTATACTTGGCAATTTATATTTTGGAGATATCGGTGGGAAAAAACTATGTCTACTCTAGCTATTTTTTCTTCATTGTCTTGGTCAGGTATTAATTATAGTGTTATGTCAGTCTTATAAAATGAACTGAGAATGTCTTTCATATTTTTCTACCCTCTGTAATAATATAAATTTCCTAGAAATAATATACATATTTCTAAAAGAATTAGTCAAAATTGACTATGACATCATCTGAAACTGGCACTTTTCTTAAATAATAGATTTTTTTTTACCCATTCTTAGTATTAATTATATCTTAGATTTTTCTTCACTTTAAAAAAAATTTAATGTTTATTTTTGAGAGAGAGAGAGAGAGAGAGAATGCACGCACGCGAGTCAGGGAGGGGCAGAGAGAGGGAGACACAGAATTCAAAGCGGGCTCCAGGCTCCAAACTGTCAGCACAGAGCCCAATGTGAGGCTTGAACTGAGACCTGAGATCATGACCTGAGCCGAAGTCAGATACTTAACCGACAAAGCCACCCAGACACTCCTTTTTCTTCACTTTTAATGGTGTATCAAAATTGTCCTAGAAAATATACACTATAAGCAAATATTCACATTTTTTAAAAAATGTTTATTTTGTATTCGAGAGAGAGAGCGTGAGCGAGTGTAAACAGGGGAGGGGCAGAGAGACGGTGACAGAATCTGAAGCAGGCTCCAGGCTCCAAGCGATCAGCACAGAGCCCTGTGTGGGGCTCGAACTCATGAACTGTGAGATCATGACCTGAGCCGAAGTCGGATGCTTACTCGACTGAGCCACCCAGGCACCCCAAATATTCACATTTTTTAGATGGATTTGTACATGATAGTCTCTTATACTTCTAAAATCTTAATCATAATGGTGTTTATACCACTTTTCCCATTCTGAAATGATTCTCTCTTCTTTTTTCCACTGCATTTTTCTGAAAGCCAATTAATTGGTATTTTCAAATAGCTACCATTTTGATGTATCTGCTATTTCATAAATCACTGTTTTTAAATTTTTTATGTTTATTCACTCTTCCTACTTCCCTATGACTTAGTCTGTTACTCCCTTTCCATTTCCTCAATATGAAAGCAGTTTATACTTCTTCATTTTTATTATAAAAAGTTATCAAGCTATGAATTTTTTCCAGGTATACTTTTGGTTGCATCCTTATGTCTGGAAATGTTTTGGAAAAACACAGTAAGATGACTTATAAGTGCTATTGGAATTTCCAAGCAGGCCGATTTCAATTCTTTTTGTTGTTGTTAATAATTAGAACTGTTATGCATTGTCAAAGAGTTCTTCCTTTTGAGGGTTTGTGAAGTTTCTTTTGATCCTACTACATTATTCATCTTTATAAATGTTCAACAGTAAGGCACACTTAAATATATATTTATTTTGGATAAGAGATGAAGGGTGCATTTATAAAATCATTTTGATTAATGAACTATTTTATATTAATTTTTATTCTTAAGTATAATTATACTTGGGGGGGCTAGGGCAGAGGAGACAGTTGTTTTGAGTAAAATATCATAAACAACTTTGAATGTACCTAACCCTGTACTTATTTCCCTACCTTGTTTAAATTAGAAGTGTGGGAAGAAGGTGATAATAAACAATCAGGAGGAGGTAGAAGAAGGAATAAGAATCACATGACAGAGATGCTTTAGAAAGTTTTAAAGTGCTACAAACATGGAGGAGACACACTACCTAGGAAGGACATTTGCTAAGGTCTAGATGATGGAAATAAAATCTTTCAGAGTATGTTTTACTTTGGAAATGATTGGGATATAAAATTAAGTAGAGAATGATACTAATTATAAATGAGACTTTGGTGCCAGGATTAAAGAGAATACAGCATGACAACTCATAGCAAAGTTTCTTTTTAGTGTCTGAAAGTGCCCAAGTGGCTCACAGCAAGATAAATAATTGGTCACCTGTCTCATAGCTTAGTCACCTCAGAATAACTGGCAGATAATACCTGCCACATAGTAGGTATATGACAAATCCAGGCCTACTTAACTCCAAACCCTGAGTTCTTTCCATTTGCCATAAAGCCTTTCTAGCATATGCTTATAAAGAAAATGGCCAAAATAAATAAATAATACTATTGTGAAATGTATTTTAACTTGTACACATATTCAAAATTATTTGAAATTACCTATAATGAGACACATAGATGTGTCTAGAACTACTAAACTTAGGGTAAATAATGTGGACCAAAAAATGCAGGATCTGGGTTGACGAATGGTATAAGATTATCTAAGTAAAGGACACCCATGAACTAATTACAAAATCTGGCTCTGAGTTTCCTGGGAGTAAAGGCAAAAAGGAACAATATGATAAGGCTTAGATCCTAACAATCTAATAAAAAGAAATGTGTCCATTTTGTATGCAAATCAGAATGTCTCCTGCTTTAACCATAGAAGAATTTATTATGTGAGACTTTAAGTAAAAATAACTCTAAGCAGCATAGTAAACATCTTCAATGGCAATTTTTACAAAACATTATTTTTAAAATTACAATTTATAAACCAATTATATTTTTATAACTAATTATCATAAAATAAGGAAAATAAAATCAGTTTCATTTATAGCATAGTGCTTTCCTTTAAAAAAAATCCTAGCATTAGTAAAGGAATATCATCAATAGAATAATGGACTTTACTTGTTTTCCTTTGTTTTAAATAAAAAATTGCATACATTTTCTGCAATGTTGTACAATTTTTATTGTTTATTATATTTTATTGAAATTGGGTACTGGATTATCTGTCTGCTCTTTAGTTGGGTATCATCAGCTGAATCATCTTTGTCTGTAAGAGCTACCTACAAATTACTGCATCTAAATGTTATCCTGCAACATCTGAATGTTTTTCTGTAAAAATAAGGTAAAGGAAAAAAGCCTGTGACATCACCAGGTCTCTTTCCCCTGATTATCCAGGATCAGATTCCCTAGACAGAAGATGTGGTTAGCATTTGATCCTAATCAAAGGACCCAAAATACGTGGATATAGTTCATTTTAATCTTAGTTGAAAAGATTGTGGATAGACACTTAGGAAAAAGTGAAATCAGCATAATATCTCCTCTTCAAGTGCAGTCCAGCTTTCAGAGTGGTAACTTGGATTTCGGCCTCTTCATAATTGTCCTTGAGGAAAACAGAAGGATTTCACAGCACAGAAAGCAGTGGTTTATGAGGCTGGGTACAAGACAGACGTACAAGAGAACTCTGTTCATCTTCTTCAAAGTGATGCAGCGATGGCACGGCCGCTGCTGTGGCCACATGTAATATAGCCTGTAGCTCTTTAAAGAGGATTAGCTTTCGCGGCTGGGAGCATTCAAAGCTGGATTTCATGTAGAGTGGAATATGCTAATGAAATGTAAATGTCTATGGCAAACATTGCGTAATATCGAAACCCCTCAAAACTGAGCTTTGTCTCTTGCACAGTGGGAAACCAAACTTTATCATGTCAGAAGAAAAAGTAGAAAAGAAACAACCTTCATACATTTCTGCCCTATGTATCTGTATCTGTGAAAAGTGAATTTAAATATATATACACATGTATATTTATATTTAAACTAAATTAAATTTTAAAGTCAGTGGGGAAAGCAAAGTCATTCAAAAATATCTTGATAGATCTGTGCCCAGAGATGGATGTGAAATAATTCATATTTGTAGAAAAGGATATATGCATAATATGGATTTTTTAAACACTGTTTTCAACACTATTTTTAAACACTATTTTAAGTCTACAAAGGGCTTCACAAGGTTTCCCCCCATTTCACCTTAAACTTTTTATTTGTAATTTTTCCTTTTTTTTCTACATCATGTCCTTCTGTTCAATAATGAAAAATACCGTGTCTCTATCATAATTTTCCATCTAGTTCTTTTACTACTAGGAAGCCAGTATGAGATTTGATTCATCTCTTAAAGCTACATATGTACTTGATTAAATTAAGGTCATTTTCACGTATTAGAGTTTTAGAACACATCTGACATTGAGAAGGTGAATTCATTATACGAGGTGTGTGACTGGCAATCCATGTAACTGTGTATAGCATCTTGGACTCCACACACATGGTTCCCAAAGATTAAAAAGCCCTTAAAGAATTTCTTCTCAATTGCTGGGAAATAAAGATCCCAGGAAGCACATGGAAACGGGTGCTTGTGTGATCTTTCATTAGTTACTAGCATTTTCACTATGCTCAACCGAGTAGTTTAGGTTCTCTGCATTTTGTTGGTCAGTGGTGTGTGTGTGTGTATGTGTGTGTGTGTGTGTATTTTATACCTCAGTTTTTGAAGGGTTTGTCTCTGTAGACACTGAGGAGGAATGGTAATACATATTCATGAAAGAGTACTCTTTCCAGGCCCTGCTACCTCTGACAAAGCCTTAGCTGTTTCACACAGCAAGCTGACTGGGATTGTGTGTGAGGGCTGCATGGCCAGATTAGTGCAAACAGCAAGCCCACTCCTCTGCTTGTTAGGCCTTGCCTTCCTGACAATTTCCCCAATTGTCGCTTGTGACAAGGCTGTCATTAGGTGATGGCTTCTTTTGGCCATTTTCAGATAAAGATAATTTCCTTAACTTCCATTTTATTTGACAACAAGCAGTTTGGGAGAGAAAGGAAGTGCTTCAGTAGTTTATGGATTAGGGTTTTGTCACTTCAAAGGCATCTTTGATCTAAAAATATGTGCTGTACCAAATTCATTATGTCTTTCCTTAAAGAGCTTTTAAATTTATTGATCTTCTCCTCAATTATTCTCCTTTTACGTCCAGTAATGATGTGTGAGATGGTAGTGTTGGGAAAAGCCTAAGGAGGAGTGTGGGGAAAATGCAGCCAACTGGTCACTTCTAAGGCCATTACAAGAATGAAACAACAGGTGCTTTTGTTTAGTGTCGATTCTCTTCTGAATCCCCATGCAGACAAAGGCCCCTCTGCTGTTTATCACTCAACATAAAGATATCAGTACCAACAGGATAAGACAAAGTTATATTTGATGTTATAACCTAGTAAAGCAAAAACCCCGCAATTTGTGTAAAAATTATGCCTGCAATTGTTTTCATTCTCACCATTGACTACTTGAGTTCCAAAAGCCTGTGTAAGAGTAATAGAGAAAGAGCAAGTGACTTCTTTGAGGACCAACAATTTGGCTTCCTCTAGAAGCAATATTACATTTTACTGAGGCTCAGCTTGCCAAAATTCTTAAAGTTGGATCATTAGACTGCCACCGAGAGCAGAAAATAAGAGATGATTAATCCATATGTGAAAATATACTTGAAAAGCCGAGCAAGATGAGCATTTACAGCTTCCATACTAGGTTCTCTTATTTAGAAGGTCTACTTAGCCTTTTCACCTTCCTTTTGCTGTTGTTGTTGTTGTTCTAAACAAATGTTATGCGGAATTATTGTGTTTTAAACAACACCTAGGACAAAGAAGTAAATAGTTTACATCTAAACTATCACGATTAACCATTGTCTTCTAATGCTTCACCTATAATAACTTCAATTTAGGACAGAGCAAGCCACTCCCACCTCTGCAACTGGAAAAGGGGGTTAAAACAAATGGCTTCATTTCTTTTTTCTTTTTTTTGTCTCAATGTATTATTTTATTAGCCTTTTGTCAGGCTATTTTAAAATTTAGAGATGTCCAGATGGTTTTGATAATTAGTTCATTTTAGTGAAGCATCATTTTAAAATCTTACACATTAAAAGAAATATGTAATTTAAAAGCATGGCCTTAGGTTCCTAAAGGCAATAAAAATTGTTTCTTTTAAAAAGTCAGTTTTCTGAATTTCCAAAGACCAGTAGAACATCATGTCTTTCATTCTAAAAAACTCACTTAGAGGTTTGGGACTCTATCTTTAGGCCCTTAATACTCCTGTCCATAAAGTCAGGATTAAATACAGCCCTCAAAACAAAATGTCAGAAGCATTTTCCATGTGTTAGGTTATTTCATCCTTATTAAGAGGTGGATACTATTATTAACTCGATTTTACAGAAAGAAACTGAGGTGCAGAGAAGTTATGTAAGTTGGCCATTATCTCATATTCAGTAAGTGGTAGACCCAGACTTGAGTACTTGGATGCAAAGCTTATGTTGTTAATGGTAGGTCCTAGAAGACGTAGGATCTGGAATATCTCCTGGTACTGAACAAGTAAATGTTAGCTTTCTTCTCCTTCCCATCCTTCAGCTCCCCAGTCCTGGGCCCTTGTTCCACAGAGTCCAAGAAAATGGGAAGAGAGAGTAGGAAACAATAATGCGAAGGGGGCTGATCCAGGTTTCCTTCTGCCCGTGTGTCAAACACAGGGGTGCTGACATGCCAAAATCTGATAAATTCAGACAGTGGGTTCATGGTTCATTGTGCTGTCTTTTCAAGGAACCTTCCACCCCTTCATTATAGACCTCTGATGTGATTTGTCTTGACTTCGTTTTAACCAGGAAACCTTATTTTAACTTCCTTGTGAAATCAGTAAGTGCCACTTTGGAGGAGGAAAGAAGTACTTTTTGAGCAAGAATGTTTTGGAGAAAGATCTCTGTTTTGTCTTAGAGTTCACCTGCTCTGTAACACGTGAATGCACCACAGAAACTGGCAGGCAGCAACACCACCAGCCTGCCTCCGAGGAGACAAAAGTAAACACCCGTTTCAAAGAGATTGCACTGAAATATGATATCAGCTGCAAGAGAGGGCCATCTCCTCTGGTCAAATGAGAAAAATCATATTATCCTCACTGTGGTATACAAATAGCTTGTAAGCCACATTCTCCATTTGAATGATAACAATAAAGTGCTAACCTCACTGCTGCCGGGCCAGGGCCAGCCTGATCCCATCTCCAAACACAAACACTTCTGCCTCGGTTTTGGCTGGGGGCTGTGCAGTGGCCTCCCAACCCCCACCTTTTCTTCCCCCCCTGTTAATTGGCTGAGACCACCAGAATTTGGAGGACACAGATGTCACTGATAGTTTTCCTAGGGAGCACATTCATGCCCATCTGTTGCAGCCTAGAAGGCTGTTCATATATCCACAAGGCCTTCATTTAATTCTTGTCAGAAAGTAATGTAAATCCAGTTTACCTCAGAGGTCGCAGCCGAGATTTATGCCAATGAGCCCCCTGCAATTTACACACACTGTAGTTGTATAGGATGAAAAGAAAGCCTTTCATGTTGGTGCATATTAACAAGAAAGCCTGCCTTCCGAGAGGGGCTTTTTGATTGAGGTTTCTCCTGATTTTAATACAGCCGATGCCAGTTGGTATACCCAGCTTTAGAAAAAGGAAAAAAAAATCTAATCTTTAAACTAAAGTTTCTTCTTTTATAAGATGTAAAAGAGAGAGAAATCCTAGCAAGTGGCACTGCCATGTCTTTAATTATCTGCTATGAGACAAAACTCCTCTGCACTTGCAGAAGATAGAGTGTGACAGGAGAGCGTGTTCTGGCCTGAAGTCTAGGGAGAATTCAGTTGTAAGCAATTGTCTTTCCAATGTGAAAATAGTAGTGGTGACCAGTTGAATTAGTCTCTGACTTTTCAGTTGTCTCTTTCTCGTATGTTTAGAGGAAATTATGGCATTTGATTAACTTTCTTTGGCCCAGGCTGGGTAGAAATTGATTCATCAGTAAAGTGGAAGAGTACATACGTGATACATACTTATGTGTTTATAAAATTATTGGGAGCCTACGAGTGCTTAAAAGGACTTCCATTCATCCTATCTTTCCATCCATTTTGAAATATTCAGGACGGTATCAGTAAGCTGGAAGGCAAATAGTTTTAAAAAACACCCATCAGGTCAAAATCTTCTGGAAAGCCTGAATATGCTTTTTATGAAGTATATGACCATGGACAAGTTACTTTAACTTCCATGACCTCAACTTTCTCATCCCTAAAGTGGGGATAATAAAGCCTATATTATAAGGTTTTGTGTCTTAAGTATCTTGCATAGGACCAAAGATAGAAAATATTCAACCTGTGATAATTTCCTTCTCCATCCTGCCTTTTGGCAGTGTCTGTGACAGCAAACTGTAGATTAAAACTGTTAGTTAACTTGGTTTAAAAACTCTAAGCATCCAAATCATCAGATTACTTTTTCATATTTTTTAAAAAGGTTAAACAGACATGAAGTTGGAGATTTTCTTTCCAGTTTGCAATTTTTGTTTTGAGTTGTTTAACTTTTGAATCCTGTAGAAAGTAGAATAATAGAAGTGTGTTACATAGTTTTGTTAAAAGCAGGCTTGGCTTCTCTACTCATTCAGTCCTAGCCTGTGATTTCCCAAGACAGTGTTAATAGGGGGCGTGCTTCTCTTGTTTTTGTAGACAGTGCTCATTTACCCATGCTAATGGCTTTGAAATATTGGTATGATTATTTTTGCACACATTTAACTTTTTGTTTATATCTTTGTTAGGATAATATTCAAATTGCCTTTTGCTTTCTAAGCACGTACTGTTAAAAGGGAAGTGCAGCAAAAAAGCCCAGATTATATGATGAGGATGGAGGTGGAATGGGCCGTAATTAAAATTATGTGTTGTTGGTAACTCATTAAGCAGACACTTCAAATACACATAGTCATAGTCTGGACTTAATTACAGAATCAGATGAAGCAGTGGCTTCACTTTAGAGAGTAGGGCTCACATTCACGAGGGCAAAGCACAGTTTTGTTGGCTATCCAAACTTCGTACTAGGCAGATTTAAAATAATTTCAGAATAGTCTTTTACCACTTCTCAGAGTTTATCAAGACATTTCTTTTTTGCTTACAGTCTTTAAAACAGAATCTTTAAAAATTTTTCATTATACACAATTTCAAACGTACAAAATTAGAGGGGGCAATATAAGAAATCTGATATATTTTATTCAGTCTCAACGTCTAACAATCTGTAGCCAATCTTGCCTAATTTATACCCTCACTTTTCCCCGCCTCCATGTCCCAGATGATTTTTGAACCAAATTTCAAACTGCATGCAATTTCATGTATAAATATTTCAGAGTGTTTCCCTAAAATATATGAACTCTTTTTCTTTTCTTTTTTTCCTTTCTTAAATGAACTCCTTTTTGAAAAACATAGTACTATTATCTCACCTTAAAAATTAACACTAATTCCTTAATATCATTTATTGCGACTTAGTATTATCAGTGAGAAAAATGGAAGGCCCCCCTCCATTATTTGAAAGATTATTATTTGGTGGATTATTTGGCTTTCATGTTACAAATTAGTTATTTTGCTCCCACAACACAAGAGTTTCATGAATACTCTTTTGTAACAACTTTTAATGTTGATTTATGTGGTCGGTGTGTTTTGTGATATGTGGTAGTATCTTCCTAGAATGAAAATTTGTCATTTTATTGGAAAATAAAAATTGTATCATTATTCTACTCCTACCTACCTTCATTGATTCATTTGGGTAAGTGTTTTCCAAACGTATTAGCTTCAAATGAAATTATGCATGGAAAGCCACTATATAAAACGGATGGAAATGAAATTGCTCTGGGGCCATGTTGCCGACCTCTCATTTGTCCCATTCTTTCCCCATGTGGGGTTTTGGTAAGTGAAATGCTTTTTTATAAATGTATACCATTTTCCCATTCTGGTTTTTGGGCAAGACAAATTTCTATGTGAAACAATGTAAAGAATAAGAGAGGATTGCATACATAGCTGAAACGACAAGAAAATGACAACATACTTAATTTTTAAGCCTACTACCACTAAAAAGAATGTTTCACTTAAAGTAATTAAAATGTTTATTGTAATGGGAAAAATCTACTGTGTTCATAAATAATGGCCCCACTTCTTAGTTGACTATACTGGGGCCTCCTGGGAAGAGATGTATTTGCTCCCTGTCAGGATTAATCTATAAATGCAATCACCACTTAGACCTCATCAGTTCTTTCCTTCCCCTTCATTGGTCCCTCTGGAATTATACTGCAGCTTGAGTAAGGTCAAAATTAGGATACTTTTTCCCCAGGAAAAACACAGCCGTTGTTATTTCAGTGCTTTAAAATTTGACAATCAACCCAAGAGTTACTTCTTTGAACAGCCTGGAGTATACATTTCTGTCACAGAATCAATACTCTACCAAAGTAATGCATTCTGTTTTTCAGTGTGTTTATTGGTTTCTTTCCCACAAAATCCAGGGACACAGAGTAGTCTCACATAAAACCACAGTGGATTGTATGTTTAAAAGCCTGTATCTAACACCTGCAGATAATCCCAGTGAGTTGCCATTTGAACTTGGACAACCATTGAATTTCTGACTTTATCTTCAAATGGGGGCCATATTACTAGCTATCTTCCTCACTGTAATTTTATAAAAGTAAGGTAATTCTCCGATTTCCTTTGTCAAGTTTTAATATGAATGTCTTTGCCTCCAACTTGTCTAAACGTAAGTAATCTCATCCTGGTGGGTCAGAATATTGCTTTGGAGTTTTTTTCATAGGCTAAATTATATACTTATTTTACTTTCCCAATGAGGCTGTCTTTGAGGGTTGTCTATTCTGTTTCTTGGCAACCTTTAGAAGTATCAAGTACAATATATAATGGATACTCAACATAGGCTTAACTACCATTCAGAAGTTTGCAAATGCAGTACATATTATTTTATATTTTAAGCCTGTAAGTTAGTTATCAAAGCTAAACCTTAAGGAAATAGTAAGAAACAGATCGTTAATTTTTGCCAGGAAAAGATTGTATAAAAACTAATGTGTTTCAGTTGCTTACTTTGATTTACTTATTTTAAAAAATTTTTCTGTTCTACACTGGCAAATATTCCTTCATTAGCTAAAAGCAAAGAATAGAATTAACACTAAGTCTCAGATCTCCATCCTTCTCATTAGGGGAAAGAGAAAATGTGAGTTCTTCTGCTTGAGGAGCTACCAAAGAAAGTGAGTGGAGTAGTTCAAAAGCAATAAAATTATATCCCCAAATCAGGTGATTGATGTTCTGAGCACATTTGCTCGGTGACGGAGCAACATTTTATCCAGTAACAGAACTCTTACTGAAAGTGAAGAATCCTGAAATTGTAAAACTGTACTCATTTTCCAAGTCAGCCTGACGAAAGGAGGGCCTTGAAGCTCTCTGTAGGTTACAGAGAGAGCAGAAGCAGGTTTGGTTTTCTAATAGAGTCTTTCTGGCTCCTAAAATGACTCCTGTTAAGGACTGTGCATTTGTATATACCTTAGGATGCATATAAGCTGTCAACAAATAAGTAAACAAAAAATTAAACGTGCTACCTTTTCTTTATAGACACCTTTCCCCCCACCTTAAGACCACACAGGAGTGGTAAAATCCTGCTGTAAACTGTCCTACAGGGCCCCTCACCCCGGGGCTGTACGTGGTTGTCACTATGTTCAATTAGTTTGGTGTGTGAATATTTGCCTCATAGAGCGATATTTTTGCCTTTGTGCCCTCCAAGTGTGTGGATATCCAAGTGTGTGGATATCCCGGCGGTTCTCCCTCAACAGTCTCTTGCCACTTGAGAAAATTCAAGTCGTATTTGTTCCCAGGCCAGTAGGAGGCTCCCTGCCAAGACCCATCGGCTGCTGGTGACATGCACACGCTGTGTGAATCACATGGCCACATGGTGGACTTTTATTATGTCGGCCTGGGAGTGTGGTCTGCCAAACCCCAATCCAGAAGCCCACCCCCTGGCGCCTTTGACATTTTAAGTAAAAAATAAATAAAGAGCTTTGTGTGTATCTCAGAGTGAAGAAGAAGATGTGGGGTTGGGGGTGTTTCTGTCTGATCTGTAATCCGATAGACGTTCTTTCCCTTAGCCACTTCAGGGCTCGCTTTCCTGCCACCTCAGATAGGGGAAAGGCTGAGCACTGGAGGCAAAGGCTGATTAAACCAAGTTGGCTGGGTTTTAAGGGCTTTTCTTTAAGCAAGTAAAACTCACATTTTTCTTCCTGAAAATATCTAACTGGTTATAATATTTCAATTCTCTAACATATTTTTATTCATTAATGAATATGAATCTGGAGAATTATTTAGGGAATGGTCCCATTACTACAGGACTTTATACTGGGGAAAATAGCAACATATCAAGAATCTGAAAACTTTGCATCGCCAAGCAATTTTCTCTCTTAAGAACATAAATGCTAATTAAGTCAATAAGGAAATCAAATCCAAATAAGGTAAAGAGAAATTAGGTGACCCTTTAAAAAATGAAATTTTATTTCTTGAAAATTTTATTAATAACAATAACTGACCACTATGGAGCACTTATTGCATATACTAGGCAATGTTCCTTGTGTTCTATATATAATATATTATATTTACATTATTATAGTTATCTAATATCATAATATAATCCAATCGATCCTTATAAAACTCTGTGAGATTGGTTCTATGATTACCCTTTTTTACAGATGAGGAAACTGAGACATGATTTATCTCAGGCTGCTCAGCTAACAAGGAGCAGTACTGAAATTTAAACCTGAGAACCCTGACTGCAAAGTGCTTGTGCTTACCTTGGCTACCCAGTGATGGCTTAGACACTGAAAGGCCAATTCCTCATTTTACTCTCTTCATTTTTCTGCTTCTATAATTTCAGAGCCCCCTCATCCCTTTCCTCCAAGACACAGTGTTCTTTCGTAGGCTATCTCAATCCGAATCCACATCAAAACAACTCTCACGGCTGTGAGAATTACAAATACAAATTTGAAATATTTTGTTGCAAAAATAACTTTAATCCCCACATCAGCTGGCCTCATCAAAAGTCTGTAATGCTTCATAGCCCTGGCAATTTTGTATCAGAGTATACGTCATGCCATTTCCATTTGCATACGGCACCATCGCCTGGCCTTTCCTCCTAGTCCACCCCGGGGACATCCAGCAGGTTTGCCATTCTGAGTCTGTCACACAGAGCATCTCAGTTGCCTCATCAACAAAACACAGACTATATTAATAGTCAAGTCAGCTCCATTTTTTCTTTTAAAGATTTCTCTTCCAGTGAAGTTATTCTTGCTGTGTTTTTCTCTGGAACTCTGGTATCCATTTAATGGAAAGTTGTGTTTTAAGGACAAGTCAGGAGCCCTGAATTCCTATCCTGATCATTGCTTGGGACTTTGGGCAAGTTACTCAACCTCCTCCTCCTTCTGATTCGTCACCTAGAGTTTGGGTGGACAATATCTGCCTCCTAGAGTATAGTTGTCACTTTGAAGACCCTTCAAAGTTTGTAAAATAATTTTTTCCTGCTCTGTGAATGCCCCCGTGTCATGGAAGCTCTGGATTTGGGGACGTATGGAGTTAGTAAATGTGGCAGCTCTTCTCTTATTTCGGGTGCAAAACTACAAAGAAAACTCTTCCTGGAAGCACCACTTGGAAGTACAGGATCCTTGAGCCAGACCAGATGGCAGGTTTGGCTCACCTTGACCTGAGATGTTACTCTTCTAGCCATGGGGGCCGGGCTTCTAATTCATCGGATGTCACCATGGCTGATGGAGTGGGTAACTGTAGCTGCAGAGTATGAGCAACAACCCCCACGATGATGACCTTTTTTTTTCCCCTCCTCTTTCTTCCTGAGGCCAACAGGTAACCCATTCATGACCCGGAACACTCTCATTGCACTTTCCTGTGCAGTCAAGTTGGATAAACACATTCAGCAGTCAGCAACTGAAGAGGGTGGGGCACAAGGGCAAGAGAGACAGAGACAACTTTGAGAGAAGGGACAACTTTGGCCTCCAGTCTCCTGTTCTAACAAGGTGTGGCCTTTAGGCTGGAAGTCTTGATATAAAAGAGCCACAGGAAAAAAACTTCTCTTTCATTTATAGAATTCCCGAAAATCTTTTCTTTTTTAAATTATATACACTCCTTCATTTTCTTTGTAAATGGAAAGAAAAGGTGAATTGAATTTCTTGGCCATCTAGTGTTTGTGAAATTAATGGCTCAAACTGCCTATCTTATTATTTCACTAGTCACTGCTAACTCATGGATCCTTAATACAAGATGAGGATCTCCTCCTTGGAGTCTCTTGTCATGCCACTCCCCAACTAGATTTCTTTTCCTCACTTCTTTCTCCAACTATTTCAGATCCTACCTCCTTGAAAAGTCCCAGTGCAAGTGCCCCTTCCTACTCTGAAAGGTTCTTTCTCTCTCTCAATGGAATCACTGACTCCAATCCTAAGGGCAGGAATTGATATTTATTACCTGTGCAATACTCCTAGGCTTGAGTTTCTATTTTCCACTTTTTAATTTTTTCAATAAATGTCAAGTAGGTATCAAAAAATTATAAAATAGGAGCACTTGGGTGATTCAGTTGGTTAGCGTCGGTCTTTGGTTTAGGTTATGATCTCACGGTTTGTGGGCTCGAACCTTTCATCAGGCTCTGAACTGACAGTGTGGATCCTGCTTGGGATTCTCTCTCTCTCTCTCTCTCTCTCTCTCTCTCTCTCTCTCTCTCTCTTTCTCTCTCTCCCCACCCCTCCCCCGTTCACACTTTTTCTCTCTCTCTCAAAGTAAACTTTACAAAATTATAAAATAGGTGTAATATACCGAGAACATGATGAATGCTCATAAATCAAATAGTCTGAGTAAAAAACGTACCACTTTCTTTGACGTTTCCTGTGTTCATATGCTTCCTCCTCATCTTCTTCACTCTCCCCTCAATAAATCCACTGTTGTTAATTTTTAGTTTGTCATTCCCTTCCTTTTCTTTGTAATTTTACCATATATATTTGTATCCTGTAATAATATATTGTTTAGCTATAAACATTTTTATGCACATATTCGTCTGTGACGTGCTTTTTTATATTTCTAAGATTCATCCATATTGCTATATGTAACTGTAATTCATTCACTTACTTGCTTGTTCTATCCCAGTGTATGAATACACTTCAGTTTTTAATTATTTTTTTTTAAGTTTATTTTGAGAGAGAGGGAGAGAGAGAAAGTGAGGGAGGGGCAGAGGAGAGGGGGAGAGAGAGAATCCCAAGCAGGCCCCATGCTGTCAGCGCAGAGCTTGATGCAGGGCTTGAAGCCATGAACCATGAGACCATGACCTGAGCCAAAATCAGGGGTCAGACACTTAACCAACTGAGCCACCCAGGCACCTCTACACTTCGGTTTTTTAATCCATTCTCCTCTTGATGGGTAATGGATTGTTCCTTTTGTTTGCTATTACAAACTGTGTCACTGTGAACATGCTCATATTCCCAAGATACAGGTCCCAAGATTTTCTCCAAACTAGAATATCTAAGAGTGGACACTGGGTCATAGTGCACCCACTATGTGCATTTTTTTTTACTTTACTGTATAATGCCAAACTACAGTTTCCAGTTTCCAACAATAGTGAATGGAAGTAACAGTGACTATTCTTGACAACTGTTATCCAACTTAAATTTTTTCTAATCAAAAAGTTGTGAATGGTCATGGTTTGAATTTGTATTTCCTGATTACCAATGAGCTTGGACACGTTTCATGTGTTCGTTGGCCATTAATGTTTTCTCTTGTGTGAAGTGTCTGTTCAACTCTTTTGTTCATTCTTTTTCTACTATGAGATTGGTCCTTTTCTCAAGGATTTATAGGAATTCTTTGTATATTCTCAATAGAAATCCTTTGACAGTTACATACATTGCAAATACTTTCTCCCAGTTTATGACTTGTCTTTTCACTTTATGGTGTTATTTTACTAATCAGAAGTTCATCTCTCTCACTAATTAAATATCAATCTTTTGTGATTTGCTCTTTTTATAAGTGTTTGAAAAATTCTTCCCCAACCAATGGTCAAAAGGATATTCTGTCTTAGATATTCTCCTCTAAAAGTTGCATACTTTTGTCTTTCACATTTAAGTCTTTAACTAGTATTGATTAAAAAAAATAACCAATTAGCTCAAGGTCATGTATTGAGCTAGTGTATTAAACCAAATTCCCATATATACATGTGTCTCTTGCAGAACTATATTTAGAAAGGCAATTTGACTATCCTAGTGCCAGTAATTTTTGCATCATTTAATATGATTTTATTATTAATTATTGACATCTGTTATGATGCTCCCCGCTCCTCCCTTGTTATTTTTCATTAGAAGTATCTTGATTATTCTTGAACTTCATCCTTTCACATAAATTTTAGAATCGTCTGGTCAGGTTGACACACAAACACATGTTCAGCTGTAACAACTTTTATTGGAATTGCATAAAGATGGAAATAAATTTGGGGAAAATTGCTATCTTAATAATATTGTCTTTTCCAGGCCACTACCATAGAATATTTCCTCATGTATTTAGATTTCATTAATGTCTTTCAATGAAGTAAGTTTTATAATTTCTTTCCAAAAGTCTTACATAGGTATTATTAGAATTATTCATAGGTTATTTCATATATACACACATATAATTTTTAATTATACTTTACATATTTCATGCCATTGTAAATGGTGTATTTTTATTGTTACATGTTTTTAGCTACTTGTTGTAGATTTAAGGATATTTTGCATAAGACTGAATTTATTGGCTTGTTAGATGTTTGATAAAATTTTACTGGTAAAACTTGTGTTTTCCTTGTAGGAAGGTTTTTCAACTACTGATTACATTTCTTTAAGATTATAGGACCATACAGGTTTTCTGTTTCTCCTGTGTTTCTTTTAAGTAAGTTATGCTTTTATATGAATTGCCATTTTATTGTTTTCAAATGTATTGGTATATAATATTTCATTATTCACTTGTTAGGTTTTTAAAAATCTCTGTAGTAGCTGTTAATGTCCCCTCCTAAGATTTTTAGTCCTACTTTTATTTGTTTGTTCTCTATCTCTTGATCACTTTTACCAGCAGTTTGTCAATTTCAGTAGTCTTTTGAAAGAACTTTATTTTATTGAGCTTCCTAGGGAATATTTGTTTTTTCCATTAATTTCTGTTTCATTCCATTAATTTCTGTTCTTTTTTTTATTTCACTTTTTCTACCATTTATTTTTTCTATTCATTTCCTTACTTTTGGTTATTTAAGTTTAACTCATTAAATTTCCCTCATTCTTTATTTCTATTGTAAGTATTTTGGTTATAAATTTCCTTTTATGTTCTACTTTGATTGAATTCCACATATTTTGACATGCCATATTTATCATTCCATTGTAATACTCTCTAATTTTCATAATGATTCTTTCTTTGACCTGCAAATTATTTAGAACTGTATTTCTTAATTGCCATCTATTTGAATATTTTTCTAGTCATCTTTTTGTTATTGATTACCTTAATTGCCTTTCAGTCATACAATGTCATATGCAAAACATTAATCTGTTTTCTGAAATTTGTTAAGATTTGTCTCATAGCACAGTAAACCTTAAATTCTTGTAAATGTTCCTTCCAGGCATGCTTGAAAATAATGTATAGACTGCCATTGATATGTTGTTTCATAAATATCTATTCAATCAAGTTTGTTAATTGTGTTGATCAAATCAGTGATATCATTACTTTTTTTTTTTTGTCTGCTTAATGTATTAGTGTCTAAAAGAGGTGTGTTAAATTTTCCCACTCTGATTATGTATTTGCATATTTTTCTTTATGGTTCTTTTTTTTTTTTAGAGACATTAAGCAACCTTTTTAAAATTTTTTTTTAGTGTTTATTTTTTTTTGAGAGAGAGAGACAGAGCAGTAGCAGGGGAGGGGCTGAGAGAGAGGTAGCAAGACACAGAATCCGAAGCAGGCTCCTGGCTGTGAGTTGTCAGCACAGAGCCTGATGCAGGGCTCGAACCCAAGAACCATGAGATCCATGGCTGAGCTGAAGTTGGACGTTTAACCGACTGAGCCATCCAGGTGCCCCTATTGTTCTTTCACTTTTTGTTTCATATATATTAAAAGCTATACTCCTAGATGCATATACATTTAGAATTGCTATACCTTCCTGGTGAACTGAACCATGTATCATTGTAAAGTAGCTTTTTTATCTTTATTAATGCTTTTTGCCTTAAAGTCTGTTTTGCCTGATATTAATATACTTTATTTTATTTATTTATTTTTATAATTTTTTTAATTTTTAAATTTTATTTTTATTTTTTTTTAAAGTTTATTCATTTATTTTGAGAGAGAGAGAGAAAGCATAGGTAGGGGAGGGGCAGAGAGAGAGAGAGAGAGAGAGAGAAAACCCTAAGCAGGCTCTGCACTCTCAGTGCAAACCCAATGTGGGGCTTGAATTCACAAACAGTGAGATTATGACCTGAGCCCAAGTCAAATGCTTAACCAACTGAGCCACACAAGGGCCCCAATTTTTTTAATTTTAAAGAGAGCACGCTAGTAGGGGAGAGAGGCAGAGGAAAGAAGAGAGAGAGAAGCTTAAGCAGACTCTATGCTCAATGCAGAACCTAATGCTGGGCTAGATCCTGTGACCCTGGGATTATGACCTAAGCCAACATCAAGAGTCAGAAACTCAATCAACTGAGCCATCCAGGCGCCCCAATATACTAAGTTTCTTTTAGTTAGTATTTTCCTAATATATCTTTTTCTTATTACCTTTAAACTTTCCTTATTCTTATGCTTTAAGTAAATCCATGTGGCTATTTTTAAAATCAACTCTACCTTTATCTTTTAACTATAGCATTTAGTTCATTTATATTTATTGGAAATACTGATATATTTAAATTTATTTCTGTCATCATATTTTGTATTTTAAATTTATCCTGACTTTTCCTTGTTTTTTTTCCCCTTTTCTTTTCTTGCCTTCCTTTGGATTGTTTTGTTTCTTTTCATGTTTTACCTTCTACCAGTTTGAAACTTACATGTTTTATTTTAAAAAGATTATCTTAGAAGTTTTTATCACAGTCTAAAGTTAAAATCTCCCTACCTCCTGTCAATTCCAAGATCTAAAAACACTTTGACATCAATCACTCTCACCCTCATATGGATGTTGTTTGTATTTGTATGTGTTTTTTTTTCTATTTTTTAATCTCATAAGACATTGTTATTGTTGTAGCTTTATACAATCAATATTTATATTTAGCCAACATTTCACTACTATTCTTGTTTATTATTTTTCCTTCAATCTCAGGCCCTTCATCTGTGATCACTTTCCTTCTATGTAAAGTATGTACTTTAGGGATTTGTTTAGTAAGAATCTGTTGATGCTTATTTTTAAATGTTTTTATTTTTCAAGGTTTCCCCCCAATATATTGAAGATATCCTTTCACTGTCTTCTAGTTTCCATTGTTGCTTTTAGGTAGGTAGCTATCCACTGTTGTTTCTTTGAAGGTGCTGTGTTTTCTCCCCAGTGACTTTAAAGATCTTCTCTGTGCCCTTGGTATTCCCTAGTTTTGCTATGATATTTCTAAATATGAATTTTTATTTATTTAATCTGCTTGAATATTATGGGTATTTTAATTACTGTCTTTCTCCTGTTCTTAAAGTTCTTAGTCATTATCTGTCCAAACATTTATTTTGCTTCTCCCTCTTCTTCCCATCAAGGATTCTTATGAGGCATATGTTAGAGCTTTTCCATCAATTTTCCCTGTTTTTGAACCTCTCATTTGTATTTTCTCTCTCTGTCTTTTTTGTTGTTGTTGCAGTTTAGATATGTTCTGATTTGTCAACAGTTTAAAAATTCTATCTTCAGCCAGAACTAATATTTTACTGAATCTATTTAATTCATAGATTTTAAAATTTTTTAACTATTATTTTTTCATTTATAGAAATTCTATTTGATTCTTTTTCAATCTGCCTATACCTTTGTATAGTTTCCTGTTCTTAACTCATATACTCAATATACTCTTTCAGATCTTTAATCATGTATATTTTGTAGTCTGTATCTGATAATTCCATTAACTAAATTCTTTGTGGGTCTGATTTTACTATCTGTTGTTTCTTCTTTCATCCATTGTTTCCTTTTACCTCATGCATTTTGTGAGTTGGCCAGGGACTCATATTTCTTGGTACTTTATAGGTAGAAATACTTTGAAGCCTAGTTTGAAGTCAGATTCCTTTAGAGAAGATTATGTTTCATTCCACCAGTTGCCTGAGAAAACCACCAACCTAGGAACTTTCTTTCTTTTTTTTTTTTTTTCATGAAATTCACATATGTAAAACTACCTTTTATTTGCTCTAGCTATTTTTTTTTTTTTTGAGAGAGAGAGAGAGAGAGAGGGCACAAGTGATTGAGGGGCAGAAAGAAAGAGAGAGAGAATCCCATGAGGGTCAGAGAGAGAGAGAAGCAGAGCTCATGTTCAACTGAAGCAAGGCTCGTGCTCATATGATACGGAGCTCACTCACCCATTGTCAGACTCGAACTCATGAACCATGATAATCATGACCTGAGTCAGACGCTTAACCAACGAGCCACCCAGGTGCTGTGCTGTAGCTATTTTAAATAACAAGCACAGAGTTAGAATATTATTTATCTCTCATGATGTTGAAAAATATCATATAAAAAGCTAAGGAATGAATGAAAAAAAATGATTAGGTATTTGATATGTTTTCAATAAACACATGTGATCTTGAAAAACATCGTATAAAAGCTAAAGAATGAATAAAAAATGATTTGGTATTTGATATGTTTCCAATAAACAGTTAATTTAAACATTTACATGAGCTCTGCATGTTGCCTGGGTCGGGATGTCATTATGTTATAAGTGAACTTTTACAAGGTATGTTCTCCTGAAGCTTTAGGATCATTTTTAAATAACTTGTTTTAAAGTAATTATTAGCTAGAAGTTTTGTAGATCTGTGGAAATTCTCAAGAGAAAAAAATCTGGTCTCCCTCAAGAGGCAGCATGTTTTGCCACGGGCAAATTTCCTGAGAGGTGGCAGGAGAGGATAAGGATTCACTTTTAGCTTGCCCTTACACTAAAGGATCAACCTTTACTAGGACATCAGTTTTATGCAAGGGAACAGTGTCTTATACATTCCAACTTGCGTAGGCCTTCGGTTTTATTTCCTATCTTCCCACACTCCAAGATCGTGAAAACCAAAGTTTCAGCTTACAGTGTTTGCAAATACACTCAAGGCAAAAGCTAACTTCTGTACTGGCTAACCTTCTGGGTTCCAGATTTTTCTTGATTTGTTTTCTGAGTAGTCCTTCCTTTCTTATCATTTTACTGATACATTGTAGATGTGATAAAGGGTGTTTGCAGCATTTTTACTTGTTTTCAGTGGGAATGTTGTTCAGAATGTATAGTCTTCCATACCACTAGAATAGAAGTCTACCCTTTTGGGTTTTGAAGTTAGAAGTTGCCTTCTCCTTCTCTTTTTATTCAGTTTTAAAATGCTAACAATGGCTGTTACCCAAAAATATCTCTCCAAGCCCCACAGTTGTCTTACTCTCCAATCAGTTCTCTTTCTACTTTTGTGTCCCCACTTGCACGGACCAGTACCAGAGGCACTATGGTCAGAATTTGTGTGTGGGGTTGCTCAGGGGAAGGTGAAAAGGTGGAAAAAGCTGCATTGTCATTGCTGGTGACTGATCAGAGAAATGTATTCTTGTTGTTCTACATTAGACACCAGAATAGAACAATATGATAAACGATTTTGAATGTAGATGAAAAAGTAATTTTAGTATAATTATTCATTTATATATGAATCAAATGAGCTCTGTATGTTCGCTTATGAATCTAACCAAACATTAATTGAATTCCAACAAAGATATTTTAAACTGAGACTTTGGACTATAATCCTGTTTAATATTTTAATGTACTTATGTCTTATTTCCATAATTATATTATAACTCCTTGACAGTGTAGGCTTCTTTATGCCTCTACTTCTTTATGCTTCCCCACATCGTTTAGCTTAAGGATTATGACTAGCTGGCTGGTGGATTATTACAGAAGTGGCAGCTGGTAGACCATGGAATGCCTTTGGAATTCTTTTATTTTCTTTGATTTACCCCCAAAGGAGTACTAATTGTCCAAGAAAAAGACTCACAAATGCCAAAAGAAATGGGGTTTTGAATAATACACTGATTTGCCTTCTCTTAATGATGGCTGATTTCTCAATTATCTTACAACTCATCCACTCAGCTGTATTCTAGGTCACCAATAGAAATAAAATACACAAATATCAAAATCAAACATGGAATATATGAACACATGACCATTTGGCTATGTGCGTGCATGTGTGCCATAGATTCTAACTTTGTTGGATATCTAATATTATCCTGGAAGTATCTGTTTGTATGTTCTCTTGCTCTTGATGGCCTCTTTCTATTTAATTTTTTGAAAAAATGTATATAGGGGATGTCAAAATAGAAAAAATAATTTAGATTACAAAAAATATTGGGAAATTAACATTATTCAATTTAGGAATAGGTACAGCTCACAGAACGCCACAGTTCAGGGAGCAAAAATTGATATGTGTTGAAATGGAAAATGATTCTTTTATAAAGGACGCTGACCAAAATTTCCAGCAGGATCATTGCCTGAAGGAAAATTTTCTAGGCTCCAGCCTCTGTTATGCTTAACAATGAACCATACAAGTCTGGACAGATGGTTGGATTCCAAAGTGTTTCTCATGTTACAGTATTTTCTTCCTATTGTCTCTCCTGAATTCTGCAGGGAAATGAGAAAATGCCATAACTTTCAAAAAGTATAAAGAATATTTTCAATATATTTTGGGAAGTGCCAAGTACTAAACGTTAATTATCCTGGAAATCTTCTTTTCTTAGAAATGCTTTCTTGGTTAGAATCCAATTGTTTATTCTGCACAGTATGACTTATCTTTCTATCTTTATTGCTAGAAATATAAAATATAAGATGCATTTATGCCTTTTCCTAGATCTCTTCTATGTTCCCTGTCTCAAAGTATGATAACTGTCCATTCAACTTTGAGCTATGGTGAGCCACAATCTTGGGACTCATTTTTAAGACCATATCTATCCAACAGCAACACTGCATTTATTCCCTAAACAGCCCTCAAGTTTGTCCAACTTTCTGTCTCTATGACTCTGGCCCAAAGTTCTGATATTTCTCACCTAGATTATTACAATAAATGCCTAACTAATCTACCTGCAATCACCTTTTTCCTCTCTGCCCCCAAAACACCCTATAGCCAAAACAGAATGAACTTTTCCAAATGCAAATCTGGTCATGTTCCTCCTGCTACCAGTAGTTTCCTATGACTCTTGGGTTAAACACAAGATTCCTTACCTGGCACACAGGGCCCTGAACAGCCCCTACCTACTTCTCCAAACTCACCTCATATCAACTTTCTCCTTTTATCTCTAGTTAAACTAATTTGGCCTTATTTCATTTCTTCTATATTTCTTTCTGCATTATGGCTGTTCCCTACCATTTTAATTTCATTAAGCACCGTTCTTCTTACAAAGTTTAATTCAAGCATCATATCCTCAAAAAATCTCCCATTAACCTGCTCTAGTTTCACCCAAATTATTAGGACAAGTCCTGTTGTTTGCCCTCACAGACCACATTTCTTATCTCTCTTTCACAGCACTTAGACAAAAGGAAGAGATTTATGATCCTGTAGACTTTAGGGTTTCAAGTGAGGGAACAAAAGCAGAGTTATATTTATTTAGTAATCAACCTCTAAGATTCAAGCCAACATTTCTAAACCACAGAGAAAAGTATACATAAGAATATTATACCTAAGTGTTCTCAAAAGAGCCAAGAATTATGCAATAAATAAGTATCAGATATTCTTAGGCAAAATAGACAATCTGCTGAGTATGTAATTTAAGACCTGGAAAGATACTAGCAATTGTTCCCACTTAACCCCCTTAAAATAGAGATAAGAAAAATGAGTCTCCACAGTGAATCTCAGAGGTCTCACAAATAGTTGACGATAGAGAATGAAGTGGAATTAGTCACAAATATCTGTTGAACACTATTATGTGTAACAGTTTTCCTATGTCCAAGTCCTCTATTCATTACTACATTCTCTTTCTGTTTAAACATTTACAGAAACAGAGCAATTAAAGTTTATTTTAATTTGTCAGTATAACAAGAGACTACCTTCTACCTTAAGAGGATGATATAGCACCAACAAAACATTATTCTAAGCCTTTAGACAAAGGGATGATGTGCTATTAACATTACATCACAGTACAAGATTATTTCTTTGTGCATGAGTTCTTCATATTTTCTTATTATACTCTTCTTTCTATATGAGGTCCTAAAGAGGATCCTAAAAAGAGAACCCCCTTCTTCCTTTCATTTGAAGAAAAAGGAGTGTGTCCTACTCACCTTCAGTTAATTTCAAGCAAGGTTTGTTAAGTTTCTCAATTACCAACTGCATTTCTCAATCTCCATGCTAACCCTCCAGTAGAGCACAGCTCCCTTTTTCAGGAATGGTGGGCCATTCCATTGCTACATGGCTTCTTGCTCGTGCTAGTCCACTAATTAGCTCTCTGACCAGCCCTTACTTCTTGGTTCCTTTCGTAGAAAGGCAAGCTAATGGCCAGCTCTTACCACACAACATTCATTTAAAAATACTTGAGCTAAAAGGGACATTGGAAACCATTTAGTACCACAACCCACTCCATGCAGGAATACTTTCTGAAACGTCTTAAACAGAAGAGAGATTTAATTTTACTTATGCTTAAATGCATCCAGTAACTAATTCATCACAATCTCACTTCTGTGAATTCTCTTTCAAGAAACAGGAATTTTGTATCCAAGTACTCTACTTGTGTTCTTCACCAACAATACACCATTATTTTAAGGAAACAAGCCTGTAACATCCTCAAACTTTGCTTTGGCAGTTTTCTGTCTAAAGAACGTGTGTGTGTTTTCAAACCCCAAGTATATAAAGTATACCAGCCAGGTTAGAATGAAAAAGTGAAAAGTTTATATTACACAGTTAGTTCATCTTTCATTTTCTGTTCCTGTTAAGGAAAAAAAAAAAGAAAGAAAAATATTTTCTTGCTATTTAAAATTCAAGACTAGCTTCTTAAAATAAGATTTTTTATCCCAACACCTACGCAGCAATTCATGACTTTAATATTTTTAATGATTACTTCCCTGCATGTATAAGCCAGGAGATGAAGGGACATGAGCCATCCATACATTTGTTACTTTCTTCCTTTTCAGACTCTCTTGCTTTGGTAATAAAATTCTATGTGCCCTAGGGGCGCCTGGGTGGCTCAGTCGGTTAAGCGTCCCACTTGGGCTCAGGTCATGATCTCGTGGTTTGTGAGTTTGAGCCCCGCGTTGGGCTCTGTGCTCACAGCTCAGAGCCTGGAGCCTGCTTTGGATTCTGTGTCTCCCTCTTTCTCTGCTCCTCCCCTGCTCACACTCTGTCTCTCTCTCAAAAATAAATAAAGATTAAAAAATTTTTTTAAAAATTCTACGTGCCCTGTAAGAATGTCTAAGCCCTGTAGCAGCTCCACTCTATTCTGGCAAACTCAGGAAGAGTTTCTCTGTTTCATTTGTTCATTGTAAACAAAGGAAGTTTGTTTTGTCTACAGTGTACATTCCTTAATAAAGGGAAGATTTATAGATAATAAGATAGTATTCTTATTTATTTATTTGTTTATGATCTGTAAGATAATAAAGATGTGTTAATCCAGTAATTTTCTGGTATTTATTTGCCAGGCACTTTTGTACTGTTAGTAATTTATTTTGTTCGTGAAATTACTTTGACTGCAATAGATCATTATAGTATATTCATATTTACATATGCAATCTCTCATCCAAAAATTCATCCATACACTAGATTTAGGAAATTGGGCTTTCTGGGATATCATTTCTCTATTTTATTTGGCAATACGCCTGGCAGTGAAGAGCTTTAAATTTGGCATCTGTCATTGCCTATCTTGGTCCAAATTATATGATGCTAAATACCATGAAGAATACTTCACAGGGGAAATCAGTAGTGGGTTATGAGAATGGTAAACTTCATATCACCATGTGCTTGTATCTGAATATTAGAACTGTTAGCCAGATGCTTCCTGTAGACTTCCGGAGAGACAGAAAGTGCGGTGCCACTGGGATCCAGAGGCACTGATGGGAAGTATGCAGAAGATACATAAATCACAGAGTATATTCATTTCATTTGGCTTCATGAGATTCCACTGACATCACTGCGGGTAACCAAGGTCTGCACCAGGACCCTCTCCCTTCTGCTCTCTGACGCCTTCGAGGTGCTGCCCATCTAGACCAGGCCCTGCAGTAATTTCACACACTCCCCTAATAAAGTCCTCCGGGGCTGTCATGTATTTTCATGTGTTTGCCCTATTATCCCTCCCTGCTTGAGTCTTACAGATAATTGATGATGCTTCAGTTAATCATCTTTCTCTCGCTTTTGTTCACCAGGTACCTTCGCCTTGAAGGGGCTCTTTTATTGAGAATCGATGTCTTCTTCTGAGTAATTGATCACCATAGACCCAGGGACACTTGACTCATCGTTGAGGAAGAGTAATCATCATGAATAATCAAAAAGCCGTAGCTACACTACTGCAAGAGTGCAAGCAAGTGCTGGACGGGCTCTTGTTGGAGGCGTCAGATGTGTCGGAGGAGGACAAGAGCAAGGACGAGCAGTGCAGAGGTGAGGTCCTGAGGAGAGGCGCTGGGGGGAGGGAGAAGCCAGCAGGTTTGCTCTCAACTCCCCTGCCTGAACGACATGTTTTCATCTCTGCCCTATTTTTCTTCTCTTGGCAGATGACCACCGAGAGATGAGTGGATTTCTAGGGCATGAATGGGACATGGGCTACAGGCGGACGGGCAGGGGAGGAAGCCCACTTTGTTGCAGTGAATTGCTGTCAGTTCTAATTTTAGGCTTCAGTAAACATGAGGCTACAAGAAAACAGTTTAGTTCAAGAAGAACAAAGGGTGCAAGTAGGCTGGTGCTCGTAAATTTCAATTATTAAAAAATTGAAGCAACTTCTGAATGGTGGCATATACTTTTTTCAAACTAAGCTTTTGTGCCTCATCAGTTTCCATAGGCTTCTACGGTTTCCATAAATATGTCATCTCATTGGTCCAATCTTTCTTTTTTTTTTATTATCAATACATTTCTCATGCTGCATTCACATGCCATTTGTAAAATAAATCCTTTCATACCGATGAATACTGATTGCATCATTATCAGGGTTTAAGAATTTGGCCTTTTGCTCATTTCATAGTTTATGCCATTCATAGTTTTAGATGAGTCATTGTTTGAGAAGTTTTGATCACAAAGTCTAGAAAGTTAAAACATTTATTTTTTCCATAGCCAGTTTTGGAGAGGGAATTTTCTTTCCTTTCAACATTTGAATAAATTTTCCTGCGTTTCTATAAGTGTATCCCTTTTATGTGCTTTTAATTTTTTTTTTTTTTTTTTTTTTTGTATTTTTAGTGACTGGCTATTCCTTGTAGAGATAAGATTACATAAAATGTACACTCCCCATCTCTTTTGTTGTGGATGATTATGTAATGGGAAAGGTTCTGGAGGAGTCTTTCCCACATTCTTGTATACTGGCACACACACACAGAGGCACTTCAGGTACCTAGAGGCGTCTTAAATTTTTGTAATCCGTTATTTGTGCCCCTTTCAAGGTAAAAATGCCCCATGTCCCATTGTTTCACAACACCTTAGTTTATGTGTTCTCCTTCTTTATTAGCCAGATACACCACTCCGTGATTTTGCTTGCTAGTTATACGTGCCCATCAGCCTGGGCACACCCTGGCAGGTGTTAGCCCCTTGTCAGGGAACGGCGGGTACTTGGCGCCTCCAGAACACACTGCAGGGCCGGTTCTAGTTCCCTCAGGGCCAGCGTATTGTGTTCTATCTACTGAAGTTTTTCTCTTGTCCTTTTACTACATGGCATCCTTTGTCTCTTTAGCCCAAATTCCTTCAAGCTTTGTGTTCTCCCTAGTGAAAACTCAGAGCCCCCACTTGGGTAGCATTTTCTTCTTTTTTCTTCCCAAGTGCCACAGAAGAGGAGAAATAATCAGTTTAGTTCCAGATAAGGCAAATCAGGGCTACAAAATCATTCGATTAGCAACGGCCCTTCAGGTACGCTGCTTGGGGAAGTAAGTGATCAGAAAGGCAGAAGAGGATACTGCTCCGTCAGTGGCTGACTGCTGGGGTTGGCTGAATCTGATAAGCCAGTGCAGGAGGAAATTTGTGCTGAGCCATTGATAATCTCAGCATTAACCCATCCGCATGGAGGCAGGCTTCGTGATCCACCCCAAGCACCATCAGTACAACTGAATGCAGTGTGAGTGCAGAGTCCCTCCCTTAGCAGGTGGTTTCTGAGCCATACTAGTGACTTAAGTGGTCACTCACATGTGCTCCAAGAGAAAGGTATTAGTACAGGGCAACTTATGGTGACAGGGCAAGCCAGAGAACTCTAAACATGATTACTGTGGTTTTTGTTCTTTCCCTCCTCTTCACAACCCTGTTCTCTTCCCTCAGAAATTGTCCTTGCCAACATGGGTGACTACCTCTAGCAACTTCCTCAGAAATAGAGAAGGAACTGAAATCTAAACAGATACATATATATACACACACACATATATATATATACACACATATATATGTATATGTATATACATATATATGCATATATATACACATATATACGTATATATGTATATATATACATACACCATATGTATATGGTATATTTTATTACATCATATGGTATATTTTATATAATATAATTTACTATCAAATTGGCTAACATACAGTGTGTAAAGTGTGCTCTTGGTTTTTGGGGTAGATTCCCATGGTTCATCACTTACATACAACACCCAGTGCTCATCCCAACAAGTGCCCTCCTCAATTCCCATCACCCATATTTCCCCTCTTCCCATCCTCCCATCATCCTCAGTTTGTTCTCTGTATTTAAGAGTCTCTTATGGTTTGCTTCCCTCCCTCTCTCAAACGGAGATATATTTTTTAAATGTATTTCAGAAGCATCATTTATTTCAGTGTGCCACACTGGACTATCCATGTTCTGGCATGATCTGTAAGGAACGGGTAGTGTGGAGGAGGCAAAATGAATTGTACAGAATCAGATTTTCTCCATCATCATGAAAAAAATTGAAAATATTGAGACCATTCAGTGCCAACATATGGTGAAATTTTTTGAATCCAGATATCAGATTCTTGTTGTCATTTGACTACTCATTTGACTCCAGAGCTTGATACTCACAGGCAGAGTGTCCAAATTTATTGGTCAAACTGGGACACTTGAGAACAAGAAGGAGCACTATTAATAAGTACAGGAGGACCACAGAGAACTGTCCTAAGTGAACAGGACTGAATAGTCATCCTATTCCCAACTATTTAGAAATATCATTTAAGAAACTTTCTTTACATACATACTGGAGCATTTCTGGCAATCAGAGGGCCAAGCTTTCCAGCAGATTATGACCACATAGGTCCCTAATGCCATGGCTCTGCTTTCTTTGGAGGAGTGCTATCACACAGTCAGTGCTCCGTAGTTCTGGGTTGCTGAATCAGGAAGCAATGATTTCAGTGTGATATTTATAAATCATCCTCAATAGTCAGTATGGATTACTCACTGGTGTGGCCCATCTGATACCCTCTCAATGCCAAGCAGTGTCTCCTCACCAGCAGTCATCCATACATTTGCCCACTTGGCAAGGACACAGAAAGGCATCATGGACCAAGGCAGAGTTAGGTTTTCTTCCTTCTCTTCTTTTTGTGTTTTACTCTCTCCGTCATATCTCTTTGGTCCTATTTAACATGTCTCATGTAGATATAAGACAGATCCTTTTAACCATCAGGGTGTGAATTACAACAGCGATAACGCACGATGCTTGTCTTCAGGGAGCTCACAGTCCAATGAGAGGACAGTATGGTTTCAGAGCAGTGGGATGAACACTGAAAGGGCATCTGCATTTGGGGACTTGGGAGCACTCAGGAGGGACATCTCAATTCTGTGGGATGGACATCTCATGGCAGGCTGATGAGAAGTACCCAAGTTTGCACTGAGTGCTAAAGCCAGTGGGCCTGAACTTGATCATGAAAGGACTGGGAGAAGGCAATGCAAAAATGAGGACAGAGTATACAAAGTCATTAAAGAACTGTATGCAGGGCAATGGACTGCTCCATTTTTTTTTTAAGCAAAATGGGGATCAACAGTGTGGAAGTTGGAGTGGATGAGGCAAGATAGGAAGCAGGGGTTCAGGCAAGAATTACTGATAATGAAAAGAAGGAAATGGATTTTTTAGGATCTACAGATTTCAATAGCCAGTTAGATTCAAGAAGGAAGAGAGAGCAAAGAATCTAGACTGACTTTTAAGTTTCAGACTTGGTGACTCAGTGAATGGTGGTAGCATTCGTCAAAATAAAGAAACAGATTTAGAAAAAAGACAGTCAGTTCAGTTTTAGATATTTTTGAGTATGAAATGTCTGTAACATAAGCACCTAGAGATTTATAGCTGGCAGTCATATAATCAGGTCCATAATCCCTTATTCAGACCACTTGGGGTTCACATGTGCTTCAGAATTCAGAATTTTTCAAGTTAGGAAGGTAGTATGGAACATGTACCATCTACTACATTCATACTCTGGTGGAAGCTGGACAGCACCTATAGTCAAACATAATTTTTACAACAAAACTTTTGGCTTCTCACTCAGTAAGATAAACAAGACCATAAGTACCCTCTAGTCAGTTCAAGTCTGGTTTGGGTGCCAAACTTAAGAAAAAAACCTTCTAGTTTCCAGAACTTTTTGGGTTTTCCAAGTTTGGACAGGATATTGTGGACCTCTATAATGAGGTTTGGTGCCCAGGAAGAGATCGAATGTGTCTACTAATGTAATACAAAGCCATCCCACAATAAGTTGATACCATTTCAAATTTCATTTTTTTGTAGCCATTGTCAATATTCAGATGTAGTCCATAGTGAAAGTATGAGGTGAGGCGAGGTCTTGGAGAAGTAAAAAGAGGTTGTACAAATTGACTCTCTGCATTACCCAGCTGCCACAAGCCCCAGATGTCATTCCATCTCAGTCCCTTTCTCATTTTACAGGGAAAATAATATTTCCTTCATTCCTTTCTCTGATTCTTCATGCAGAGATAGTCACTGAAGTGCTTTACTTCCTGCTAAAAACCTTTCTTAATGCCTGACTACCCCAATTTACCTGAAGGGCAAAGTAGACCAGGGCCACCCCTGACAGATAGCTTTGCGCTATTATTCTTTGAGTCAGAACCACCAGCTCAGACCAGCCAGCAAGAGGTAGGAAAATTTTTTTTTGCCACTGAGGTGCTTCATCATAACATTGGTAACTCAACAGCCTTTTCTTTGACTGCAATTTCCTTACCTGAACTCTGACCTTTTCAGCTTCACTCCCCAGTGAATTAAGGACCCTGATCCAGGAGGCAAAGGAAATGAAGTGGCCCTTCGTGCCTGAAAAGTGGCAGTACAAACAAGCTGTGAGCCCAGAGGACAAAACAAACCTGCAGGATGTGATTGGCGCCGGGTTGCAGCAGTTACTGGTAGGAAGAGCCACACCACCTGTTCCTCTGACACCCTGAAGTGAGGCATTTAGCCTCTAAGTGGTCTAATAGATTAAATTTCTTTGAAGCATAAGACAGCCCCTACCCTTATGGTCAGCTCTGCCAGATTGACTAATGTGGGGGAAATAGCTTTTAGAAAGCGTTGCCTGCCTGTAAGACCTTCTGTTGGAAGCCAAAGCAAGTAAAAGTGAAGAAGAGTGGTCAGTAGGTCTATCGAGAAAACTGTCATCCTGAAATGTTTATTATATCCCTGGTAGTCCAGAAGCACTGGTTTTGGTTCTGCCGTGTCTCTTAGCATTTTTATTTTGAAATGCTCCTTTTTAAGGGTTGAGTAGCTTGAAAAAAAAATCATTCACCATTATTTCATCAATATGACATGCTGTCCACCATGCCCCTTCCCAAACCCGGGATCCTCCTCATTCCCTTGTCTCCTCACAATGCGGGCTGTTCAGGAAGCATTAAATCAAAGTCATTGACCTGCTTATTCCTCAAATCACTTCTTGGAAATTGATCAAACTGCTATCTCTTCCTTGGATAGAAGAGGACCTCAGGAATAGCACATGAACTCAGATCTGAGCTCAGGTTTCAGCCTTATGTTCTAGGGATGCTACACAGACTGTCATTGTTCTTTTTAGTAGCATTGTTTTTTTACTTACATTCTCTCAGATGATTGTCAAGGAAGAGAGTCTATTAGCTTATCTGTATTTTTTCTCATGTAAAAATATATGTTTTTCTGGACACCAGGCATTACAAGCAACGATAATATCCTAACATTTTTATTGCATCAGTTTACATGAGAATGTGATTTGGGGTCACCCCCAAAACAAGTGTACAGGTATTGTGTTTGCCTACCGAAACAGAAATCTGGGAAAGGTTCCCTGATCTATGTACATATAATGGCATCTTTGGAGACTTAGTAGAAATAGCAAAGCCCCCACTTTTCCCATGACTTACCCCCGCCAAAAATATAAACAAACAGACTGAGGTTAAGCAGACTGGAGACTGCAGGAAAAGGAAAGTGGGTATTTGGAAAGAATGCAGTGGTGAACCAGCGATCTTAAATGACCAGGCTTGGTATATGTGGAAAAGGGGAATGGAATAATAACTATGGTTTGCGTATCACTGCAGATTTTACAAAGTGCTCACACGTATATCATCTCCTTTACTTCTCAAAATGGCCCTCCTGTAATTACCACCATTATCATCCCCATTTTACAGATGAGGGAATTAAGGTGCAGGGAGATTAACGTGCCCAGGGGAACAGACCTCTGAGTGGTGGAGCTACTCCTTCCTCCATCTAGCTACCGATTCTCCTTCAGAAAGCCCCATGTGAGGAACTTGAAAGCACAGGTAGAATCCCCAAGACTTGTTTACTCTAAAGCAAGATGTAGGCTATCCAGTAGAACTTCCTGCGATGCAGGAAATGTTCCATAGCTCTGCTGCCCAGTGCATTAGGCCCCGGCCACTTTGGCTCTCCAGCACTTGAAATGTGGCAAGCATGAGAACTGAACTTTTTTGTGTTATTTAATTTTTAAAAATCAATTTTTATATAAATAGCCATATGTGGCTAGGCCTACGGTTTTATTGCACAGGGCAGCTCTGGAGAAGTGATACTTAAAATGAGACCTCACAGCAGCAGCACTAGAAACTTGTGGGATATTCAGATTCTTGGGCCCCACCCAAGACTTACCAAATCGAAAACTCTGGGCCTGGCAATAAGCATAGACAAGCCCTCCAGAAGATTCTCACGCATGCTAGAGCTTGAGAACCAACGTTCTAAAGAAAAGAGGAGGAAAGTCAGAGAGCCTGATCAGGGATGTGAGGGGAGAAGGAACAAGGTAAGGGGTAAAAGGAGACTCCAATGTGAAGTTTCCAGGAGACCAACCGTAAAAGCAATCTCCTTCCCATTAATTCCAGGAACTTGTTTAAACTTGGGCCAGTTCCTGAAAAGCCATAGTTGCTTCACCTGCTTGGGAAGCCTTGTGTGATTCGGCCGCTGGTGGCGTAGAACGTTCAAGGCTTCCAAGGAAGGTGAGAACAGGACCTCTTCTTTGACCTTTGGGGCTTAGAAAGTTCCTCTGAACTCCAAACATAGGCTGAGAGAGGGAGACACATCACACCATGACAACCAGGGTTTTACTCCTCTTGGTCCATCCCGCAATCACCAGATCCCCCTCGCCGCATGCAAAGCTGTTAGTGACTCTAGATGAAAAACTCAAGATGGTATTTTAAAAACTGGGTCTTGCTGCATTTGGGAGCTAATGTGAGTTGGCAGACAAGCTGTTCATAGTTGTTAGACTGTATTTATTCCTTCTACTTTCCCTCTACATACTGCACGGATGTCACAGTTGGGAAAATAGAGACATACAGAATTTAAGACATTTGTGTCCGGCTCACGAGATCACTAGTGGCAGCTCTGAGAATCAGTCCATTAGGCTTCTTTAGTCCCTGATGTATTTAACCTGGGAGCTTTTTGAACTCTGAGCATCATTTTCTTTCGCTTCCCCAGCAAGCTATAAATTAAGTAACCACACCTCCTAAAGACTCTTAGGATGCTTTCCTATTGTGTCAGACCCCAAGTGCACAATTACTAAACCACTCTGTTTTGTAAATACAGAGCACTATAGCACTCTGTGAACTCATGCTACTTTCGATATCTTAGCTTGCCAAAAGTATCCCGAGTGAATTCCATGATTTGTTTTTGTCCCATTATCTGTTGGTTTCAATATTATTCTTTACTGAAGCGGGCTGGCCATGTTTTAATAATCAATTCATTATGAGATTCTCTTCTTTACATGAAAAATTGGTTAAAGGCTGCTGAGTTTTCTCTTCAGCCAAGTTATGTCTTCTTACGCTTTTTTCCACAAATCTAAACTTGCCATGATTTTCTTTGCCTTGAAATGAATCCTTCCCATAAAGTTTCCCCTCCATTTTTAAAATTAGCATTACACTTAGAGTCTAGCCACTGTTAAGTTTAATTTAATTTAAGTTAATTCCACAAATAACATATCAAAGTTAAGCACAGAATTATGCTGAGTGCCTGAGTTAGTGAAATTAAGGGTCATTTATAATGTTACTCTCTTAGGCTAAACTTAATCAAGAAAAATTATATGTGTTTTATGCTTTGCTTTCTGTTCTCCACAGCCTCTCCCATTTCCTCCCTCCCCACACGCTCCCCCCCACCCCGCCTCCTTCTTCCCCACCCCCAACCTTTTCTCCTTTGGTGTGTGGCCACAGACAGAAATTTATGGCAGGGGCCAACCTCCTTTACACTCCACACAAAGCTCGCTGACTTGAGAGAGTTTGTTCGCTCTCTCCCAGAAAAAACACCTGCAGCACGCTCCCCAAGAAACCTGGAGAGATGGGAGATTAATGTGGCTGTAATAGCTGGGCAGTGTTTTTGGTATTATGCCCTCTCCCCAGGTAGATGGGTCTTTTCCGAGATGATACCAATTATTTATTGCTGAAACATCTGTTGATAACTGCAGCTGCCCTTGTGAAACAAAGCCTATCACGGGGTCACAGGCTATAGGGACCTAAAATCCTACCTCATGCTAGTTTTAGACTATTCAATAACACCCTCAAGTCCATGGGTTACCATCATCTTTAATGTCTCATCATGCCATAGAAAATAGTTTGTAAACACTGCACTGCCCTGCCCTACAGGCTTTGAAGTATTATTTCATCTCCATTGGTAATTTATATTCCAGTGCCATTGTGCTGTGGGAAAAAGAGGGGGAACCTTTTTTGTTTTCCGTTTAATTGTATATCGCCTGACACTTTGACCTGTATTATTAGTATTAGTCAGAAAAAGGATTTTCTCCCTCTCTTATTTAAAAATAAAATTTCAAGGGAAAGTGAGCGCTCCTTCAGCTCCTTTCACTCAAAACAATGTTTACACTCTAAGAGGAAAAGATGAAAAGCACAAGCAATTTTTTTCAAGTGTCGGAGAAGGGCATTTCAGTTTTTGAAAGAGAACAGTAAGGCCCTTATAAATATCATTCAGCAAAACCTTTGATGGATTTTTTTTTTTTTCCAAAAAGTATTGAAGGCATTTACCATTAGCTTCTGTTTAGCTTGGTTTTGGGCGGGCACAGTAGCGTTCTTACTAGTAAAACTCTCCTTGCTTCTGAGATGCCAGGGAATGAAGGCACCGGCCTCTGTGTAGATGCCACCTTTTGTAACTTTTCCAGTAACTTTTACACTTCTAAAAATGATGCTTCCTGCACAAATAAAATATGAAAACAAAACTTTTAAAAAGGAGATTAAGGACATGTTTGGATTCGCATGTCTGTCGCAGTTGAGAGCAGGCTGGGTTGCCGGGCTAAGAGAAGTTGCTGGACAGGCCCTGCTTTTGAGCCTTCCTGCAGATTTGGGCATCCTGATCTTGGCAAGGATCTGGCCTCTCCTCAGCCCTGTTTCTGTGGAGAAAGGGAACTTAAGTTTAGTGGGGTGTCTCTGCAAAGAGATATGGGGTAATTTTTAGAGGTTGGTTAGAGTAAGGTGCAAGGAGATAAAGCAGTCTCAAAATGAGGATTTTTTCCCCATTTTCTCCTTAACTATATAACCATGAAAATGGATAATATGATAACTTTTATTCCACAATTTTTTTGGAAATATCTGTGCTACCAGTAATTTGAAGAGAGACTACAAAAATAAGTAGTTGTTTTCTTATGTGATCATGGGTGAAAAAGCTTTGTGGATGAACAGAGTTTGATAGATTTAACTTCCAGAATGTTTATATGTCTGCAGATAATCTTGTTGTCTTTAACTTGTTGATATTGTTATTTTTAAACTACTTAAAGTACTAAGAGGTCAAAAATTAAAACATAAATAGGAGCTCCTGAGTGGTTCAGTTGGTTGAGCATCTGACTTCAGCTCAGGTCATGATCTCACAGTTCATGAATTCTAGCCCTGCATCAGGTAAGCTGCTGTCAGCACAGAGCCCACTTTGGATCCTGTCACCCTCTCTCTCTGCCACTCCCCTGCTGGCGTTCTTTATCACAAAAATAAATAAGCATTTAGAAAATATATAAAAAAAATTAAAACATAAATGAAAATGAATAAAGATAAGAGTTGTTCATTACAATATTATGGGGAAAGGTTTTTAAAATGGCTAGTATGGGGCGCCTGGGTGGCGCAGTCGGTTAAGCGTCTGACTTCAGCCAGGTCACGATCTCGCGGTCCGTGAGTTCGAGCCCCGCGTCAGGCTCTGGGCTGATGGCTCGGAGCCTGGAGCCTGTTTCAGATTCTGTGTCTCCCTCTCTCTCTGCCCCTCCCCTGTTCATGCTCTGCCTCTCTCTGTCCCAAAAATAAATAAAAAAAAACGTTGAAAAAAAAATAAAAAATAAAATGGCTAGTGTGATTAACCTAAGAGCAGAGAGGACAGGAATAGTATTTAGCAAAAGATGACTATAAATGTATTAGGAAATGAAAAGTCAAGTTCAAGAAAGATACATTGTGTGAGGACTAGGTAAGGTGAGATGCTATCCCTGGAAGCAATAAAATTCTTCTCCATGAATAAGCTCTGGGTTTAAGAAGTTCTTAAAACTAATTTTAAAACATTTATTTCAGGTGTCAGTTTTCATATTAATAATAGAGAATTCTTGGCTCAGATCATGATTCAGGTCATGATCTCACAGTTCATGGGTTCAAGCCCCACATCAGGCTCTGTGCTGACAGCCCAGAGCCTGGAGCCTGCTTTGGGTTCTGTGTCTCCCCTCTCTCTCTGTTCCTCCCCTGCTCATGCCCTGTCTCTCTCTCTCAAAAATGAATCAATGTTTAAAAAATATTTTTAAAAAATAGAGAATTCAAAAGCAGTAATAGGTAATTTTTGGATTATGATTCTTTCAGCAAGTGATTTTTTCAAATGAAGTTTCATCTTCAACTATGTGCCTTGGGGTTTTAATAGTGGAGATCTTTTTCATTAAGATGCAAAAGGCAAAATGAATGCAAGCTGCATATTCACTCATTTACTCAGGAAAACTTTATTGAGTATTAACATGTGCCACACATTTGATATATTGAACACTGAAAGAAAGGCAAAGGAAGTGGAAGACCTAGTTTATGTCCTGGAAAAACCACCAGAATGAGGAGATGCGTCAACCAACCTTTGTCAAAAGCCCTGCTTGTTGGAACAGTTCCTCCCATTTGTCCATCACTTAATATGTGGCAGGTGCTTGATACATATTCTTCTAATTCTTACAGGCTCGGCCATATGACCTGTCTTAGCCAATGAAATGTGATTAGAAGTAACATATGCCAGTTCCAAGCAGAAGCTTTATAAGCCATTGTGTAGTTCTACCACTGGAAGTCTTCCTTTGCCTCATGAACAGGATCATGGCTACTCCCTCAGCCTGGCTTCTGAAAAGGGCAAAATACATGGAGCAGAGTCTCAGAGTTAGAGCCAAACTGCAGCCAATTCTAAATATGAACAACAGCCAAGTAACTTTGTTGTTAAAGGTACTGAAATTTCGGGGTTATCACAGTCTTACCAAGTGATATAGGTTGATTTGTCCCCCACCAAACGCATTGAAGTCCTAACCCTCAGTGCCTCCAAGTATGATTTTATTTGAAAATAGGGCCATTGCAGATGTAATTAGTTAAGATGAGGTTATACTGCAGTACAGTGAGCCCTCAGTCCAATCTGACTGGCGTCCTTAGAAGAGGAAGGCCATGGGAAGGCACAGAGATACAGAGAGAATGCCATGTGAGGACAGCAGCAGAGGTTGGGTTTTGCGGCCATCGGCCAAGGAATGCCAAGGGCTTCTGGCAACACCAGAAGCCAAGAGAGAGGCGTGCAACCTTAGAGGGAGTGTGTCCTGCTGACAACCTGATTTTGAACTTCTAGCCTTGAGAACTTTGAAACAATACATCTTCGTTGCTTTAAACCACACAGTTTGTGGTGCTTTGTTATGGCGGCCACCGGAAACTAATACACTAAAGGAAAGCTGGCTAATGTACATGTGGAAGATAATGCAATAAAAAAACTCTCAAATGACCTCAAGATTCTTAGTATGTGGTCCTATGCCTCTATAGAGAAGAAGGCAAAATATACCACAGTCCACAATCAAGAACAGAATTTGTTCAAAAGGACATTTCAACAAAAATGGTTTCTAAAAGAAAAAAAAAGTAGGGTAGGGTATTTACTATATTATTTCATCCTTAAACGTGGCTGGAGAAAACAGATTGGAAAAAGCCAATCACTCTTTCTATTTCATTCAGTTTCGGGGCTATAGAGCAGTCAACAGTCCACTAACCATCTCTATTTGGATGTCCCAGATATCTCAAGTCCCCTAGGGCCCAAACTGGCTCATCATCTCCCCACTTTTGCTCGCTCCGTCCACCCCATTGTCTCTTCCTCCAGTGATCACAATATCAGTAAATGGTATCATGAACCTCCCAGTTACCCAAATCAAGACCTAGGAATCATCTTTAATTCTATCTTCCCATCAACCCTCATGTCGTATTAATTATCAAGTCCCACCGTTTCCTCATAAATATCTCTCAAATACATCTTCCCTTCTCCAACCCTACTGCAACTGTGCTGGTTCAGACCATGACACCTCCTTCCCAGATTATATCCAACCCTTCCCCTACCTCTAGTCATGTCCCCTGTATAAACAAGAATAGTAAGGTTAGACTGCAGAAAAAGCAATGCCAAAACTTAAAGCAATAAAGGTTTGATTTTTCATGTCTCTATATGTCCATCTGAGGGGGGAAAGAGAGCTCTGCTTCATGTCACTCCCCTCAGGGACCCAGCTTGATGGAATACCTACCATTTAGAATATTGCTAGTTGCCATGGCAGGAGGAAAAGGAAATGATGAATTGCACAGTGGCTCTACATACGTGCATACAGAAATGACCATAGGTCACAGTAAGCGATGCAGTCACAACTCACGTCAAGAAGGCTGGAAAACACCATTCTACCATGTGCTCAGGAGGGGAAGACACAGAAATAGATTGGCAGGTAGTACTCATTATCACCATGACCCACCAGCTTTACTCTACACTGCAACCGAAACCATCTTTCTAAGATGGCAGTCCGCTACTTCTTCTGGCTTAAATCTCTGGGGGAAATCTCAGCTAATTTGAAAACAAGAACTCTTTTAAACTGTACATCTTACAAAAGTACCTAATACTAATCCTGAACAACAAAATCTACATAAATTTGGATGAGCATTTCCATGAAAGTGGTGGGATTTTACTTTTATTTACTTGACTTTTATTCTTTATACATTTTTTTATTCTTCACCATAAACATCTCTTACCATTATGAAAAAGGCAGGAGAGAGAGAGAGAAGAGTATCTGTTGCTCAGTCCCCTTTAGATCCAGATCAGGTCAAGGGCGCCTGGGTGGCTCAGTCGGTTAAATCCAGATCAGGTCAAATGTTCAGAAAAACTTAGGTAAGGGTAGTAAGGTTATGCTGCACCACTTCTCTCACACCAAGTACAGATACGGAATTGCTTCTATCTTAACAATGAACAAGCTAAGGTGATTAATTAAGTGACTCGGACAAGGCATCTTTTGCCGATAAAGGAAGGATTTGAAATTGCAACGTTCTTATTTCTGAATCTTCTCTTCCCATTTAATGGCCTGCCATAAGCTAAGTATCATTCTTCTCTTGTTATGTTTTTGGAGATTATTTTAGCACACAGCTGTGTACCCACACATACACACATATGGAAAATATATGTGTATATATCTACATAATTGGTATGCATGAATACAATTTCTTTCTTTCTTTTTTTTTTTTTCCAAGAGAGTACATGTGTGAGTGCAGGAGGGGCAGGGGGAGAGGGAGAGAGAAAATCTTAAGCAGGCTCGACATGGGGCCCAAAGCAGGGCTGGATCTCACAACCAACCATGAGATCTTGACCTGAGCTGAAATCAAGAGTCAACCGTTCAACCTACTGAGCCACCCAGGCGCCCCAATACAAGTTCTTTCTTTATCAAATGATAGAACATTGAAGCTGGAGGGAAATTTAGAGATCATTTCTTTCAAGCTCATCATTTGGTCAGTGGGGAACTTAAACCCAGAGACAGAAAGAGGTGGCTCACCATAAGTCACAGACCCCATCAGCAAGAGCCACAGGATATGACACCCAGGTCCCTGAATCTCCCTGAATCTGCACACCCCCATTCTTCACACGGGCCTGTGGTAGAACTGGACCAGCCTTTCCTTGCCGCCTTCCTATCCTTTCTGCTGCCCTATAATCTGCCTTGGGCTCCCTCTGCTAACATCATGGGACTTTTTTACTCAGAGCAGAATTAATTAAGACAGAAATTTTATAATTTCCTATTATCAACACTTAAAACCTTAGCTTCATCTGCTGAACCTCATAGTTCTTCTTTGGAAAAGCAACCAGACAAAATGTTCAGATTCATCAAAAATAAATTTCATTCAATAAGTGAAAATTAGGCACCCAGAGAATGGAGTCCTTAAAAGACAAATATTAGCCCCAAGGCCCATGAAGTTTCAGACTTTAAGATAGAGTCTGATTAAAATCACCAAGGATTTAAACCCTGCTCTAAAACTGTGCCAAAAACCGCCCCTTTTAATACGGTACTTTCAAGTTTTAAATTAAAACGATGACTTGTTTTTAAAATTCTACCAACGAAACTTCAGCTGCCACAGAATCGGGCATGCGAGTTATCCCTTTGATGAGGGCTAACCCTATGGCATGAGCTTCATGTCTCCCCATAATGAAACCCCAAGGCTGAGCCAAGTCTTGGAAGAGTTGATCCGAATAAGATGAGCAGACAGAGCAGCCAAGTTCAAAATGCAGGAAATTAACACGTTGCAGTCCCCGGGCAGACAGAAGAAAGCAGTGACCTTCAGAAAAGGATAAATCCTGGGGGGGTGTTTATTCAGTCCTGTCAGCAAGTAAGAATAACATCACCTCCTAAATCTTATAGGTGAAAAAACTAAGGAGCTTACAAATATCATCTCTAAAAATACATCTCCCTATATCTGACATGGATTCTATTAGTTCAAACAATATGAAAATATCGTCTTTGTATGTCAACAAACATCAAACCGTGGCAGTTTCATAGGATTCAATCTGATGTGTTCACAACATACAATCTTGAGAAAAACCCTCAAAAGTAGATTTGATTATGCCCATTTTGCAGATGAGGTGATTGGTTCAGGGAGCTCAAGAGACTCTCCTAAACTATATTACCGAGTGTGGCTAGGCTGAGATATAATCCAGACCTCCCCACGTGCCGCCTCCCTCTGCCTGCCATCATCCTATCATGATGTGAAATCATCTACCCAGCTTATTAAACCAACTTGCCTCACTCTCAAGGGCAGACACCAAAAATTTTTAAGCTCAACAAATTTCTCAGATATTTGGGATTAGCCCTTTCTTTTTTAGGCTATATTGGTACAGCACCAAAGAAAAACTTATGTTATCCCACTGATGAATATATTCTGCATCAGTTGCCTTTGATTTTTGTTGTTGTTTTTGCCCACCCCATCAGGAAAAACATTTTAGCAGGCACCCTGATATACATGTAATTTTTCTTTCTTTTTTAATATATTTTTTAATGTTTATATATTTTTGACAGAGAGACAGAGTGTGAGCGGGGGAGGGGCAGAGAGAGAGGGAGATACAGAACCCGAAACAGGCTCCAGGCTCCGAGCTGTTAGCACAGAGGCCGACGCGGGGCTGGAACCCACGAACCGTGAGATCATGACCTGAGCCGAAGTCGGACTCTTAACCGACTGAGCCACCCAGGCGTCCCCGTTTAATTTTTCATTTAATAAGTTATATGCACGTACTATGCATATGTATACATATTTCTATAGAATGGAAACCTAAGAACAACACAAAGATTAAATGACCACTTTAGGATAATTTTTTAAATTACATTATTGGCATGAGAACTTCTTGTTCAATTTAAAATTATAATCGAATATGTTTAATTAGATGTTATGTTTAACATCTTAGCACTGTGCCTTGAAGATATGGGTAGGATAGGGTTTTTTTAACACTTAGTTTTTTTAATGGCTGTCATAGTTGAAAAACCTTATGCTTCCAACATAAGCAGATCCAAATAAAAGAGGTCAGCTAATCCATACTCCCCATATTTCAATCCATCCATGAATCCTGAAACATCATGTGCTGAAATTCAGCTGCAAATTTCCACATTTTGCAAGTTAATCAGAAGATACTATTTTTTTTAACAAAGGATGTAAAAGCTCTTCCTGCAGAAGATTTTTAAACAGGTTAAAAATTTCCCATTTGTGTGAGTTATCTTTATGTGATGCTTTATTTGGTATGAAGATCACAATGATGAAAACATTTCCAGCCCTCATGATCTGAAAAACATTTTCAAAATACCTTTTGGATAGCATACTGTTGTCAGCCACTTATCACAGGAAAGGAAATTTTGGAGAACTTGTCTGTTTATAAAAAATCTAAACCCTGTAAAGTTGACAATTCTTTAAAGAATTTTGCCTTGAGATGTTTATAGTCTTTCTCCCTCTTATTATGAGTTATTTCGAAGCAGCCGTGATTTATAATACTATCATCTGTCAATCTACTTAACCAGATATGTAGAAACTGCAATACAAGCAACTGAAAATTGAGTTCAGAGTTCTCATTGTTGGCCCCTCCAAGATGAGGGCTCCCTCAGGTAACATCTGTACTAAGGGGCCATCTGACACACAGGCAAAGTAAGGAGCTGGTGTCCATCTACTTTTTAAAATGTCAGTAAAGCTTAATTTCTTTCTTACTGGTAAACTTCAGAGGAGTCTTTTTGAATTGTCTTTCTGTTTTGAGAACAGAGAGATTGTGTACGGCCATACCACCCTGAACGTGCCTGATCTCATCTGATCTCGGAAGCTAAGCAGTGTCGGGGCTGGTTAGTACTTGGATGGGAGAACTGAGACAGTGATTCCACAGATCTACTCCCAATCCACTCTCAAAATAATGAGTTCCTATTTACTGAGCATCTATTATGGAGCATTTTACATACGTTCTCTTTAATTTTCTCAGTAATCTGTACAGTATTATTATCTTTATATATAAGAAGTTGAAACTAAAAAGTTAAAAAAAGTTACCCCAAAGGGGTAGTGCCTCAGTACAATCAAAGCCCCCTTTTTTTTTGCACTGTCCTGCAGTGTCTCCCTGTAGCAACTGCTATGACTAGCTTCCTCATGAGAATAGCCTCAACAAGTTGGCTCCTTTTTCTCTATATATGTACAATCTGTCATATTTTGGAAGTATTACCAACTCAGTTATGGAACTTTGTATATTTATTCACCATTAAAGACTAGAAGCAAAATATGTTTCTTTCATGGACATTGAAAACATCATAGTAGGCGTAAATTACTCCCACTGGCACTGTAGAAGAATTAGAAATCTCTGGGCTTTCGGGAATCATTGTCAGGTAGGACATTAAAAGGGCTTGCTTAGAGCTCAGACTCTTAACATTCTTTCTCAATAGCTCTCTCATTTTATTACTTTGAGCATAAGACTGTGGACAGCTTCCCTTCACTCTTTGTATAAGGCCATATCTTTGCCTAATATGCTTAAAATGCACCTTACTTATACCCGTTTAAGACTTTAATGGCTTATGCCAGAGATTACAAACACTGTTTAATGAGCTGACTGAATCAAGATTATCTGGGTGAGTTTGGGTTGGGGGATGGAAAGAAGGGCAGCTTCTTTAAAATATACCAGGAGATTCTTTATTTTTTTTTTAATGTTTATTTATTTTTGAGAGAGAGAGACGGAGCCTGAGCAGGGGAGGGGCAGAGAGAGAGAGAGAGAGAGAGAGAGAGAATCCAAAGCAGGCTCCAGGCTCTGAGCTGTGAGTGCAGAGCCCAATGCAGGGCTCACACTCACAAACCGTGAGATCATGAGCTGAGCTCAAGTCGGACGCTTAACCAACTGAGCCACCCAGGCACCTCTAACCTGGAGATCCTGATTTAGATCTCTATTGAGACCCAAGAACTTGTATTAATAAAACATCACTATTGATTCTAATGTACAACCTGGTTGAAGTACCACTATTTGACTCCCCTTTTTAAGTATCTTATTTGTCATTAATAACATTTTCTGTAATTGAATCATATTTTAAATAGATTATAGAAGTTCATTATTTAAGAATATTATAGTGAATCATGAAGACTACCTCGTGTAATGCATAACCATTCCTTAGGTTGACATTTCCTAGTATAGTAATCTGAGATTTTTTTCCTTAATGAGGTTTTATTAAAGCAAGGCTAACCCATACTGATTGGACATTTATTTCTGCTGTGCTTATGTGAATGTGATTCCCTTGGACTATAGGACTCTAAAGTGACAGGTGAGTCCTTTTGTTTCTCTAAGTATGCATAGCTGTTAAAATTACAACAGGACAAGTAAGCTCTTAATCCTTTCACTGATAATTAATAGTTTAAGAACCAGTAGAAAGCCCTAAGGAAAATGAGGTCCAAACAGTTCTCTTTGTGCTATACACTGCTACTCTTCTAGCATACGTTTTTGGTAACAATGACAATCTTGATAAAATTAAGACAGTATAGGTAGGGGCTAAGGAAGCTGACTTGGTAACTAGACTGCTTGGGTTTGAATCCAAGAGCTGCCCCTTATTAGCTTTGTCATCATGGGCAACCTATGTAAACAGCATCTACAATGATAGTAATAACAGTACCTACTTCATAGATTGTTTGGAGGATTAAGTGAGTGGATAACATGGAATGTTTAGAATGGTGCCTAGCATTCAATAAATGGTAGCTATTATTATACTATAAGCTAATCGACAAAAGGACATGGCTTAGGGCCAGATATGAGATTTTTATAGTTATGAGGCAAGACAGAAACTCAAGGGAAACAAAAGCAAACATAAACAATTGAGACTACATCAAAATGAAAAGATTTTGCACAGCAAAGGAAACCATCAACAAAACATAAAGGCAACCTACTCAATGAGAAAAGATATTTGCAAGGGTTAATATACAAAATATACAAAGAACTTATACAATGCAACACCAGAAGAACAAGTAATCTGATTAAAAATGGAAAAATAAATGGTCAGGGGACCTGAATAGACATTTTTTTCCAAAGAAGATATACTAACAGCCAATAGACACATGAAAATATTCTCAACATCACTAATCATCAGGGAAATGCAAACCAAAACCATAATGAGATATCCACTTACATTTGTCAGAGTGGCTAAAATAAAAAAGACAAGAAATAACAAGTGTTGGCAAGGATATGCAGAAAAAAAGAACTCTCACACTGTTGGTGGGAATGTAAATTGGTACAACCACAGTATGGAAGTTTCTCAAAAAGTTAAAAATAGACATACCATGTGATCAAATAATTCAACTACTGAGTATTTATCCAAAGAAATTAAAACACTAATTCAAAAAGATACATGCACCCCTATGTTTATTGCAGCATTATTTACAATAGCCGAGATATGGAAGCAACCTAAATGTCTGTCAATAGACCAATGGATAAAGAAGATGCAGGGTGTGTGTGTGTGTGTGTGTGTGTGTGTGTGCGCTTATTTATATTTATATTTATATATAATGGAATATTATTCAGCCATAAAAAGGATGAGGTCGTGCTATTTGCAACAACTTAGATGGACCTAGAGGGTGTAATGCTAACTGAGAAAGATAAATATCATTGGTTTGACTCACATGTAGAATCTTTAAGAAAAAATAAACCAAAAAAAAAGCAGAATCACACCTATAAATACAGAGAACAAACAGTTGGTTGCCAGAGGGGAAGAGGAGTTTGGGGATGGGAAAAATGGGTGAAGAAGAGAAGGAGATATAGGCTTTCAGTTATGGAATGAATAAGTCACAAGAATAAAAGTCACAACATAAAAAAAGGAAGCAAATATAAAATATTTTATGGATTTTTAAACCTTTTGATATTACAGTGTTACCTTTAGTATTAATTTATATTTTTAAAAATACCATTTAGCTGTTAAGAAACTGAATTATTATTCAAAAAAATTCTCTGGAAGGACATATAAGAAATAGATAATGTCAATCACCTTCTCAGAGGGGAGGAAGGAGCCTGGGCCCGGGGTGTCAGACTTTTCACTATATCCCCAAGTGCATTTTGAACTATGTGAATACACTACCTCCACAAAAAAAATAAATGAAATGTAATTAAAAAAAAAAAAGACAGAAGCTAAGATCAAATAGAGTAATCAAGCCTCTAGCTGAATTTTGCTATCAAGATATCAAAAATGACTGAAGTTTTTTCAGATTTATCTATTAATGTATATAGGCAACCTTTCAAACAATGCAAAGAACTTAACATTCCAAACAGTATGTTAGTGAATCTGACAGTTGAACTTCTTCATAAGTCCTTCTCCCGGTACCAGTAGTCACACACCACCACTATTAAAAAAAAAAAAAAAGAAAGAAAAAAAAGGAGAGAAAATAATGTAGCTGTGGAAGAACCCCAGACTACAAAACTGATTGTCAAGCTGGCCTCTTCCTCTACAACCATTGATGACAGCCACTGAGATAGAAGAATCATAAGCGGTGGTGAACCAATATTCTGGATTCTTCCCTGGAGTGCCTTAAGGGCAAAACCTGAGACTCCTTTGCTATTACCACTCACAGAACCCATTAGCTGTTAAGAGGAGTAATATCCACATGAGGTGAACACGGTTCCCAGGAAACAAAGTAGCATCAGTTACAAAGGTCTTCCAGTACCATATTAGATAAGAACTTTTGCTTTTGACCTGACTTGGTACTCTTTGAGAAAGGAGACATCTCCTCAGGAGCCAAGGTGGTTAGGACAAGGGAGAAGAATGCATCTTCTTCATCAAATAGCTCTTCTTCTGGGGACCTATTTTTGGACTTGAACTCAATGTGTTGACTCAGATTATAATGCTAAATGTTTGGTCTAAATATTAAATTTTTAAAAATTTTTTTAATGTTTATTTATTTTTGAGAGAGAGGGAGAGAGACAGACAGGGAGAGAGAGAGAGAGAGAGAGAGAGAGAGAATGCGGGAGGGTCAGAGAGAGAGAGAGGGAGACACAGAATCCAAAGCAGGCTCCAGCCCCTGAACTGTCAGCACAGAGCCCAACATGGGAATCGAACTCATGAATTCTGAGATCATGGCCTGAGCTAAAGTCAGATGCTTAACTGACTGAACCACCCAGTCACCCCTAAATATTAAATTTTTGTTTTTAACTCTGACATTCATCTCTTCTATATTTTCTAAAAACCACCCAATACATTGAGCTGGGAAATTTCATCTTCAAAATGTTTGAAGATCAGATAACACCATGTCTGTCTTTGTTGTATATCCAATGCCTATAAGATACATTTTATATCTTAAATATTTTGTTGGGTGAATGAATAAATTCTCAGTAAATCATATGCCAAGAATCATTTGCTACATTATAAACCTTCATGTGCAAAATTTTCCCCTATAAATGGAGTGTATTGCAATAATGAGTTCCCCTTCATTTTTGAGATTAAGCTCATGGGTCCCAAATCAGTTGAGTTCTGTCCACAGTCAAGTGTCACATCAACTAATATAGACTTTTGATTTTTCTTTTCATTTCGTTTATTTCCAGGTTAAGCACTCTCCAAGAAAATAGTTTTGCTATGATTTTAGAGATATTTTCATAGTTAAAAAATAAGGAATAAGAATTCTAATTTCTCAGGCTTCTCTGACATTTCTTTGTCATTACATGTAACCATGACATTCGTATCAATAATAAATATTGTAGACATTTGTACATAAAGGTAGAGCCAATAGGATTTGCTGATATATTAGAAAAGAGAAGAAGAGTCACAAACTTGGAGTCAAAGCTCTAAAATTTTGTCCTAAACAAATGAATGGATGATTTGTTTTACTGAGATAGAGACACCAAGAGAGAAGCAAGCAAGTATAGAAAATAAAGAGCTCTGTTTTAAATATGTTAAGTTTGAGGGGAACCTAGCTGGCTCAGTTGGTAGAACATGCAACTGTTGATCTGAGGGTCATGAGTTTGAGCCCATTAGGTGTGGGGCCTACTTAAGAAATAAAATAGGGGTGCATGGGTTGCCTAGTTGATTAAGTGTCTGGCTCTTGATTTCGGCTCAGGTCATGATATTAAGGTTGTAGAATAGACCCCCATGTTGGGCTCTGTGCTGAGTGTGGAGCCTGCTTGGGATTCTCTCTCTCCCTCTCTCTCTCTACTCCTCCCCTGTTCACTCTCTCTCTCTCTCAAAATAAATAAATAAACATTAAAAAATTTAAAAAGAAAATAAATATGTTAAGTTTGATATACCTAATTGACAAGTTGGCTGTTATCTAGGCAATCTCATATACAAGGCTGCATTTCAGGAAAGAGACCAAGGATGGTATTCAAATTTGGGATTCACCAACAGAAATGATATTTGAGGCTATGGGACAGTCTAAGTGCAGCTAGAGAAGAGAAGCAGCTTTAGAACTTTTAGGGCATTCAACATTCAGAGGCTGGAGAAGGATACTCCAGCAAAGTAGAGTGAAGAAAAGAAGCAATTGAAGTAGAATGAAAACCAGGAGAACGAAATGCCAGAAGTCACTTGAATAAAAAGGAGGGATTAATTGACTCAACCAAATGCTTCTAGGAGTTGGAATGAAGATTAATAAATGGTCGTTGGATTTGGAGGCTGTTGGCAACCTTGAAAAGCATGGGTTCAGTGGAGTGTTGGGGATGAAAGATATAGCTTTAAGAAAGAATGAGAAATGAGGAAGTAAAGACAGTGAGTTTAGACAACTCTTGAGATTGACTGTAAACAGGGACAGAGACCATGGCATAGGAGCTGGGGAGAGATTGCTGTGGACTGAGTACTTGTATCCCCTCACCTACCCCAAATTCATATGTTGAATTCCTAACCCTCGAGGTGAAGTTATTATGAGGGGAGGCCTATGAGAGGTGACTAAGCCATGAAGGCAGAGCCCTTATGAATGGGATTCGTGCCCTTATGAAAGAGGCCCCAGGGAGACACAGGAAAAACATGGCGTCTGTGAACTAGGAAGTAGGGTCTTACCAGACACTGAATCTGCTGGCGCCTTGCTCTTTGACTTCCCCAGAATTGTGAGAAATAAATGTCTGATGTTTATAACAAGGTTTATACCACCCAGTTTATGGCATTTTATGTTATAGCAGCCTGAACTAAGACAAAGATGTACAAAGATATATGATTAAGGGAAATTTTTTTTTAATTTTTTTTTTAACCTTTATTTATTTTCGAGACAGAGAGAGACAGAGCATGAATGGGGGAGGGTCAGAGAGAGAGGGAGACACAGAATCTGAAACAGGCTCCAGGCTCTGAGCCATCAGCACAGACCCTGATGCGGGGCTTGAACTCACGAACCACGAGATCATGACCTGAGCCAAAGTCGGACGCTTAACCGACTGAGCCACCCAGGCGCCCCTAAGGGAAAATTTTTTAAGATGAAAGACACTATGTCTGTATGCTGATGAGAATGATCTGGTAGAGACGAGGAAATTAATGATGTGGAAGAGAAAAAGGGTGTTTACAGGAATCGTGTCCTAGAGCAAAGAAGGAGGGATAGAACTGAGTATATAAATGGGAGGTTGGCCTTAACCCTGGCAAAGGGACAGTAGGAGGAAACATGGGTTCCACTGCAAGAGGGTTGATAAATCCGGGTAAGACAATAAGAAAGGTCTCTTCTCATTGACTGTTTTCTCAGTGAAAGAAGAAGCCAGGTTGTCCACAGAAAGCATGACACCTTGAGAAGAGAGCAGAAGGTGTGAGTGTAGCTGGACTGTCAGGCTGTGCTGAGGGCCAACTTCATGTTAAGGTCATAAATTCAAAGTGTTATGGTTGTGTGTTTTTCTCCAGCCACATGCAATTACTTGGGTAGAAGCTCAGGTTAGGCAGAAAAGTAGATATAATTTGGGGATTGTAAGTAGCAACAAATAACACTCATTGTCACCTCCTGTGTTCAGAGCCAACTGAAAGATCGATACAAAAGAGCACCCTTCATTATTCTAAAATAGATAGGAGAATGTAGCTTTAGGTATTCAGACAAGTGAGTTGGTAAATTCTCTACCCCAGACTCATTTTGTTGCTGGCAAGTTCCTTCCCTTATTGTAGAACAGGGAGAAAGATTTTTTTTTTTAATTTTTTTAATCTTTATTTATTTTTGACAAAGGCAGAGAGACAGAGAGGGGAGGGACACAGAGAGAGGGAGGCATAGAATCTGAATCTGCTGTTAGCACAGAGCCCAACACAGGGCTCGAACTCACAAGCTGTGGGATCATGACCTGAGCCAAAGTCAGACACCCAACCGACTGAGCCACCCAGGCGCCCTCCCCCCTTTTTTTTTTAAATTTTGTTTTAATCTTTATTTATTTTTGACAAAGGCAGAGAGACAGAGAGGGGAGGGACACAGAGAGAGGGAGGCATAGAATCTGAAGGAGGCTCCAGGCTCTGAGCTGTCAGCACAGAGCCCAACACGGGGCTCGAACTCACAAGCTATGGGATCATGACCTGAGCCGAAGTCAGACGCCCAACCGACTGAGCCACCCAGGCGCCCTTCCCCTTTTTTTAAAAATTTTGTTTTAATCTTTATTTATTTTTGAGAGAGAGAGAGTACAAGTAGGGGAGGAACAGAGAGAGAGAGGGTGACATTGAATCCGAACGAGGCTCCAGGCTCTGTGCACAGAGCCTGATGTGGGGCTTGAACTCACAAACCACGAGTTCATGACCTGAGCTGAAGTCAGACACTCAACTGTTCAACCGACTGAGCCACCCAGGCACCCCGAACAGGGAGGAAGTTTTGAAGAGAGGGGAGAGGAAAGGTCTGAGCCAGGTATGCCCCCTCCCATCAGATAACTCATTTCACCTTTAGCAAGAGAAGGAATTGAGGGATGAGGAAAGTGGCTAACAGTCAGGCTACCCCAGGGATTCGCAGCTCTGCCTGCACATTGAATCACCTGGGGATATTAAAAGAAATCAATGCCTGCGTACAATTCCCAGAGAGTTCAATTTAACTGGTCTGGGGTGCCATCTAGACATCTGAACTTTTTAAAGTTCCCCTAAGAGATTTTGTTTTTGAGAGAGAGTGCAAGAGGAGAGGGACAGAGAGAGCGGGGGCTCCACACTAACAGCAGTAAGCCTGATGTGGGGACCGAACTCACGAATCCCAAGATCATGACCTGAGCCGAAGTCGAAGGCTCAAGCGACTGAGCCACTCAGGAGCCCCTCCCTTAAGTGATTTTAATGTGAGGCCAACATTTTTCCTTAACAATAAATATAGTTGGAATTGCCAGATTTATGTGACAGAAGCAGAAAGTGACAAAGGCATCAAGAATGGGTTTTTTTTTTAAGTCATTACTTGGATGCACTGTGGGAATTTAAATTTTTTTAATGTTTATTATTTATTTTAGAGAGAGAGAGAGAGAGAGTGCAAACAGGGGAGGGGCAAAGAAAGAGGGAGACACAAAATCTGAAGCAGGCTCTAGGCTTTGAGCTGTCACCACAGAGCCTGATGCAGGGCTTGAACTCGCAACCTGTGACATCACGACCTGAGCCAAAGTTGGTGGCTTAAATGATTGAGCCACCCAGGTGCCCCAATGCACCGCAGGAATTTAAAGAGTCAAGCGAGAACATGAGGGGATTGGTTACACAACAATAGTAGGGGTCGATGGATTGTGTGGATGTCCCTGAAGGGTTGCAGAATTGTTGGAGTTGAGCTACTGAGAAAGGCAGTTAGAATAGTAGATAAAGATCAGAGAATCAAATGGTTAAGTTGAGATTCCAACTGGGCTGTTATCAAAATTTTAAGTTCTAGGCTATGACTGACCATGGGAGTCATGAGTATCATAGTCATAGGGACTAAGGCTTGGTGTAGAGCAAGATCACTGGAGATAAAGAGGCTGTGGCAAGAGAGATCAGTGTGCTAAGTGAATCATCGATGTGGATTTTGAAATGACCAGTGGTGACTAGAGTGATAGTGGCCATCACAACCTGGAAGAGACTAAGGCATGCAGGCCCCTGGTTCTCAGGGACCATGAGATTCACTAGGATCCTGGGCAAGTGGTCATCTGTTTTGAAACTGCTTTCTTTTTCTTCTAAAAGACAGCCAACTCCATCTATGGTAGATATGAGCGAGAGAGGATGAAAAGCAGGGAGAGATGATTGAAAATGCTATCTTTAGGTATATAGAGAAAAAGATATGCAACTATTTTCCAAAAAGGACTTGCATGTTCTACTGGTAAAATGGAAGATCAGTGAAATGTTAACCAGCCTTGGGCATAAACCTTAGGAAAGTTCGGTTCTTTTCCTCACATTTCAGCGGGTGGACAAATTTAGAGCATGACATGCTTGGTCCTCCGTCGACCTTGAGTAGTCCAATTGGACAGGTTCTACTCTTACTCTGCTTTCCTTATTGATGTATAACTATGCAGGCATCATCATTTTTCATTTGTTTATTCTGCTAATTCCTCACCTCAGGACATCTTCCCCCACTTTCCCCTGCCTTTTTCCAATCTCCCAATTTGCTATGCAGCAATAATTTCCCTTTCCACTATTCCTGCCAATTGCAATGCCAGATGGCTTCAGTTCTGAGTCCCCTCACCCAGCCCCCTAGAGAACAGCTGCCATTGTCATTGCTGCAAACGCATCATGGCTTTGAACCCATAGCTGGGACCCAAACTTGATGCTCAGCATCGGGAGGGGCTAGCACTAATGCAAGGAACCATGAAAACGGCACACACTTTTCCTTGCTGCTGTTCAGCAAAAGCCCTTAGAAAAAGCTCTTTAGCATTTTTTCAATCATCTGTGTATTGAAATCTCATTGTGGAGTTTAATTCCTTTACCACCTGACTCAGCTTTCTAGCCGTGAAGTTCCCTTTGTGCCATAAACTCAATTAGAACCCCATATTTTCCATTCTGAAAACAGATGTGAAAAAACAACTGTGGGGCTGTTGCACACATGCACGCACACACGCACACACTCATTTGTAAGCCTGTCTCTAGAAATCCAGCACTCTCTTATCTACATCCACATATTTTTATTTAAACATGATCACTCAACAAGAAAAACACAAGTTGGTGGCTATTTGAACAATCTGACAGCCCTTAAGTCAGGCTCTGAAGAAAGATAAAGGAATAGAATTCCTGTTCCTTTTTTTTTTTCCTTGAGTTATCCTATGTTGATTCCAACAACTAAAATTCTGCTACTGTGAGATTGTCTAAAAAGATCATATTTTTGAGTGCTCTGTGATGGCAGGTCAGTCATAGGCCTACAAACCCAAACAAAAGAACCCTGAATCAAATTCCATGTAGACCAATATGCATTTCAAAGGCACTGCCCATGTAGGCAGTGGGTTAGGGTTTTTGTGTTGTTTTCTTTTTCTTTCTTTTTTGGGGAGTGGGGGTGGGGGAGGGACTCTCTTTCATGTTAATCTAATTGTGCATAACCCAGGCACATTTTACCATGTAGGGAAACTTTCTCTTTTAGTGTCCTTCCTTGCCACACACTCTGGCCTCCTTTCATTACCCTCCTCCTGAAGTCAGAGTGCTCCCGGGGCGTACATTTGGGGGAGATTCCCAGGATGGTGATGTATTCGGCGTTGCCGCTGAGGAATTTACTATCCCTTCACTTGGCAGCAAATGAAAGTGGGTATTAATTTCTCAGAGTGCTGGTAGAAATGCGAGAGAGGGGCGACAAGAATGATACCCACCTAAATCTGTATGTAGTGCACAGCATGCCGAGGTTTCAAAAGAGGGAGAGAAAAGACAATGGCAAGAAAGAAAAGATTCTCCTGAGTTGACTTCTCTGCATTTTGCATCGTTAGGTTTTGGAGAGAGATGCGAGAAGCTCAGCCCCAAACGGAGTTAAATTATGCAGCTGTGGGGATGCCAGGTCCTCCAGAATAGGATGCTTCGTTTAGATTTTCCACAATGCTATTGAAGTGCTTATTTTCCTCCTGAAGAGACACAAACAGATGCAAACTTCTGTAAACACTTTAGAAATGAATTCAGTGAGTTTGGCCTCTCAGCAGTGCTCAATAGCTGACAGAAAAATGTCTAATTAGTGCAAGTGGAAATAATAGGGCCACTTGGATTCCGTCCATCCTCCTCCAAGTCTACTTTTCCAAGGAACTCAAAGGGCCTTTGTCTGGCAGGTCACCCTCTCTCAGGCTTTTGTGCTCCAATCTATTAAGAGTAGAAGGGGGAAAAATAGATTAGGCAATGTTCTCTGCTCAAATATATGGCGTGTTCACGCGGGATGCAGAATGGGGTGTTTGCAGCATCAGTTTACAGGTGCTTGGGGAGGGATTCCTCCATTGGCGACAGCCAAAAGCAACTCGCACGTGCTGCGAAGGCTCCCTTTCAGGAACCCGCTTTCCTTCACCAACTGCCATAAAGCCTGCTCATTTTCCTTTTTTTTTCTCAGTTTCAAGCAACATCACTCCTTAGAGTTGGCGAAGAGAAGAAAGAGATTAAAGGAAATTAGAGGCTTGGTCGTATTCTGAGATGAGCCTTATAGATGTTATACACATGATCGATTATTTCCTTTTCACTCTATTGAAAGTTCTGCTGACGGTTATTTTCAGAGCCTGTCTTTTCTTGTTATTTTGCCATAAGGAGAAAAGGAGTGCATGAACTCACTTCTTTTTCCTATCCCCCCCCCCACACACACACACAGTATTCCCTGTCATTTATTAAGCACCTACCATGTGCCAGGCCCTGTGCTGAGCATTTGACTCACATTTCCTCTAATCCTGATACAGCAGTGAAAATAAACATTATCCACATTTCACAGATGAAGTCTTTGAGACTCCGAGAGGTTAAGTAATTTGCCATTGACAAATAAATGCCAGCTAAGAACAAATTCAGATATCTGTGGTTTCATTTCAGACATTATATATTTTTTAATCTCTAGAAGTTTGATTTGGATCAACTTTTACATCTCCCTTGTATATTTTTAACTCTACCTAATTTTTACTCTACCTTCTGAAACTTACAAAATATAGTTATAATAACTGTCATTTCGAGGTCGGTTTCTATTGATTTATTTTTCTTTGCAGTTTGGGCTTTTTTTTCATGCCTGGCAATTTTTGGCTGGATGCCAGACATTGTAAATTTTACCACATTGGATGGTGGGTATTTTGCAAGTCCATAAACACTTTTTTTCTTAATTGTTTAAGTTTTATTTATTTGCTTTGACGGAGGGAAAGAGAGAGAGAGCACACGCACAAGCAGAGGAGGGACAGAGAGGGGGGAGAGAGAGAATTGTAAGCAGGCTCCATGTGGTCAGTGCAGAGCCTGATGTGGGGCTCAAACTCAGGAACCCTGAGATCATGACCTGAGCCAAAATCAAGAGTCGGACACTTGACCCGCTGAGCCACCCAGGCGTCCCGCCTGTAAATATTTTCGAGGTTTGTTTTGGGACTCAGTCAAGTTAGGAAATTGCTCTTTTTCAAGCTTGCTTCTAAACTTTCAGAGTAGACCAAGAGCCACTTTACTCTAATTTTAACTCACTATTGAAGTGATGCCCTTCTGAATACCCCATGCCCTGTGGACAACAAGGTTTTCATTTCTGATTGGTGGAAATATAAGACCTACATGAAGCCTGGGGACTGTTTCCTCTAGTCCTTTTAGGTAGCTCTTTCTCCAGCTTGGTGTGGTGCCTTTCCATGAATGAGGTCTCCTGAAAACTTGAAGGACCTTTTCAGATCTCTGGACTTCTTGCTTTGTGCTCCTTTCTCTGTGAACTCTGGCCACCTTGACCTACCCAAACTCCTAGAAACTCCATCTTTCCAACACAGGAAGACCACCTCACAGAAGTTACTACTGGAATTGCAAAGTGTCTTTGCAGCTCAGTGTGAAGAATGTCCAGCTGGAATAATTTCTAGCTAATCACCAAATCATCATTTGCTCTCATGGCACCAACTTTAACTAGAGAATTTCAAAACAGTGACCGTGAAGGCCATCTCCCATAAAGTTTCTTTTCTTTCTTTTACTTTTAAATACATAACAAAAACACTCTTTTCAATTGTTGTGGGGGTTTTTTGTCCCTCCCCCCCCCCCCGTTAGAATTTTCTCATCATAATAAAGGATATGGTTTCCTCAGAGCTACTGTTTGGGTTCAGTGAGTGATGAGTGTAGCCCTAGCTCCAAAGACCCAGTATCCTATGCCCAGATCAAGCACTGAGCAAAATCACCTTGATCAGACTATAAGGAGAAAGCAGAAGAAAAACTGACCTTTTAGACATTTGAGTTCCTCAAGTGTTGGCCAAGGATATGGAGAAATTGGAACTCTGTTCACTGTTGGTGGGATCGTAAGATGGTGGAATCTCTAAGGAAACCCAGCCTGGAGCTTTCTCAAAAAATTAAAAATAGAGTTACCATATGACCCATAAATCCCACTCCTGGATATATAGCCACAATAATTGAAAGCATGGTTTTGAAGAGATATTTGTATGCCCATGTCATTAGCAGCACTGTTCACAATAGCCAACAGTTTGAAGCAACCCAAATGTCCATCAACAGATGAATGGATAAACAAGGTCTGGTACATATATACAGTGGAAAAATTCTGCCTTAAAAGGAAGGAAATCTTGTCACATACTATAACATGGAGGAACCTTGAGGACATTATGCTAAATGAAGCCAGCCAGACACAAAAGGACAAATACTGTATGATTCCAATTATTTGAAGTAACCTAGAATAATCAAATTCATAGATATAGAAAGTAAGGGGAACCTGGGTGGCTCAGTCAGTTGAACTTCTGACTTTGGTTCAGGTCATGATCTTACAGGTTCATGAGTTTGAGCCCCGCATCAGGCTCCCTGCTGTCAGCATGGACCTTGATTCAGATCATCTGTCCCCCTTTCTCTGCCCCTCCTCTGCCTGCCTCTCTCTCTCAAAAGTGAATAAACTTAAAAAAAAAAAAAAGTAAAATGGTGGTTACAGGGACTGGGTTGTGACAGGGAAGAGGAGTTGTTTAATCAGTATAGACTTTCATATTCACAAGATGGAAAAGTTCTGGAGATCTATTCCACAACAATGTGGATTAACACTAATGAACTGTACACTTAAAGATGATGAAGATGGTAAATTTCATGTTACGTATTGTTTACCACAATAAAAAAATATTTTTAAAGATGCAGATTTGGGTTCTTGCCTGACCCTGACCCTCTGACTTTATAAATTTGGAAAGTTACGTAACCTCTCAACTTCAGTTTCCTTACCTTACTTAGATTTGATAGTTACTCTAAGTTTAACTGGGCTAATGCACGTGAATGTTTTTCATAAACTGGATGGTGCTACAATGATGGAAACCATTTTTGTCAGAGAGGTAAGGATTGAGAATCACCCTTGGAAAATAGCCTGTCACTAAACATTGCATCCCATGTAGGTAAACAATCACCCTAACGCTGAAGTGGGGCACCTACGAGAAGGGAGAACAGAACTAAACATTGAGCATACACCGAAGTGCAACCTCGAAGACAGGGAACCCACTGTGGCTTGCTGAGTACCCTGCAGGATACATAGTCATGAGCAGGGTTGCAGAAGAGTGCTGCACTTTCCAAGCAGACCTGTAAGGAAGCCTGGAAGTGGAACAGGCTGCCAGTTGTGCAGGGAACAGCTGAGGTTGCAAACTCACGGACTCTATCACGTACACCTCGCATAGGAAGGACTCTTGATCAGGGACAGGCCTTACTGAACAGAGTAAGGCATACATAACACCATACATTTTCCTTTCCATTTGATTTACAGTTTCTGCATGTCAAATGACTGACTTGTTCTTGCTTCAAGATTTGTGTTTTTCAGATTGATGATTTACTTGACAATTCTCAATAGAAGTTTTGAGCATTGCAGTTTTAGTTCGGGTTTTGTGTTTGTTTGTTTTTTTTTTTTTTTGGTTGGAAAGAACAGAGGTTCACTCAAACATATTCACAAAATGGGGTGTACATTATTATGAAAACATAATGGAACAATAAAGGAGGCCTGTAACTCTAAAAATGGCCCTCATGAAAAGGTAAATTTGGATTCAGAGCCATCATTCTTCAATCTTCACTCTGCCATTGCCCATAAATATGACTTAGCTATATTCTATTTTCTGCTTCTTTCTACCCTTCTATATTTCTTAGTTCAGATTTAAAAGTTCATTTTTTCAAGCCAGGCCACAGAGTCGTGGGGCTGGGTACTCTTGGGTTAACTTTGAGCTGGTGCATGGGTGGGGAAATGGAGTCAAGGGCAAGTAGCAAAATGCATAGCTATTTCAAAGGCAGGGACCCTGGGCAAAGCAGTTTTCCTCAGAAAGGGTTATGATATATCAGGCAATAATTAATGTTGGGATCTTTGAGAGGATCCAGGATTCCTTCCCTCCTGGATTCTGAGCAAGCTGAGAGAGAAAAAAAAAAAAAAAGGTAGGCAGAATCAGGTTAAACATTACTTTTAATTCTGATAAAGACTAAATTGAAAGACATAGCCTCAGGGGCACCTGGGTGGCTCAGTCGGTTAAGCCTCTGACTCTTGGTTTCGGCTCAGGTCACGATCTCATGGTTTTGTGAGTTTGGGCCCCATGTGCTGCCAGCACAGAGCCTGCTTGGGATTCTCTCTCTTCCTCTCTCTCTCTCTCTCTCTCTCACCCCCCCCACCCCGTCTCTCTGCCCCTCCCCGACTCGGGCTGTCTCTCTCAAAATAAACAAATAAACTTAAAAAAAAAAGAAAGAAAGATATAGCTTCATATTAGAGTACAAGGGGTCTGCTAGCTGAACCCCTAAATTATGTAGACATCCTCATTCAATCACAGAAATTACTGAGGCAAGCAGAACACCACATAAAGGGTGGCTTTCTAGATTAGACTTATGATATGAAAGAGCAGAGAATCCTGTTTCCCTTAGACACCTGTTCCCAAGGAAACAAAAGAGAGAGAGAGAGAGAGAGAGAGAGGAGGTAAGCCAGACATGCCCAGTTTCTTCTTCCCAAATTTACCAGATTAGTCATTCCACCTCCCCTGGGGCAGAGTGGGTAAAGAAAGAGGCCAGGTGTGCTACAGTAAGTAAGCTCCCTTCACGTGGAAAAAAAAAAACATCAAAAGAAGACATCGTCCCCCCTAAAATATGGCATCAATACCACAATGAGAGCAGTGATCAATTTTAACAAAAGGATAAATATAAATGCAAATTATCACTTTCCAGACTTCATAAACACAGCGATAGCTTAAAAGCTTTAATGAGTTGAGAGCATCAGCATGAAAATAGAGGGCTTATTGTACTGGTTATTGGTAGGCTTTACCTGATGGATGAATACCTATAAATACAAATGTTATTTTCTATATGCAGTGCTATAGATAAGCACACCAAAACATATATGCCGAAAGCCAAATCACATGAATAAGCACCATAGATAGAATTCTGGAATGGGCCAGATATAAAAGTTTAGAACAGTTTTACTCATAGATATACAAGTATCAAATTACAACTCTGAAAGCACTGTTCCAAGCAGATTTTGAAAAGCAGAGATTATTCTCTCCCAGTTTGAATGTATCCTCTCTTACCTTAAATTTGTTAAAGTAGGGGTGCCTGGGTGGCTCAGTCGGTATCGGCTCAGGTCATGATCCCATGGCTGGTGAGTTCAAGCCCGCGTCAGGCTCTGTGCTGACAGCTCAGAGCCTGGAGCCTGCTTTGGATTCTGTGTCTCCCTCTCTCTCTGCCCCTCCCCCACTTACACTCTGTCTCTCTCTCCCTAAAGAATAAATAAACATTTTTAAAAAATTTAAATTTGTTAAAGTAAATCATGCTTCAGACCAGCAACTCTAACAACATTGATGACATATTTGGTATTTATGGCATCACTGCAAGTATCAGATAATTGATGTCCAACTCCTGTTTTCTTAAAATACAGTCGGTGCAACATGGGACTTGAGCATGTGGGATTTAGACCTGGACTTCCTGTGTTCAAATCCTCCCTCTTAGTCAGAGGTCATGCGACCTTGGGCATGTTACTTAACCCCTGTGAGTCTCAGGTTTCCTGCCTGTTAGGATTGTTGTAAAGAGTGAGTGAATTAGTACATGGCATGCACTTCGCACTGTGCCCAGTACCTAGTTTTTATCCAAGAAATGTTAGTACTTTGGATTATGTAGCAGTGCTTCGTGTAGTAACATCGTGCTAGGAAAATAAGCAAGGCTTTCAGGGCTTTATATGTGAGTTCACATGCTCAGAAAACACAGCTTGATTTAGTTTAGTAAACGGAGAAAGTACTGCTGGGTGGGAAACTCATTTATGCTAGTAGCTACAAGGCTTTGAGTGTCTTTAATGTAACACCTCACAAGACCAAAAGATGATGTTTCCCATAATTCTGCCTCATTTATCTCATTCTTTATGTTACACTTTCATTTCCTGCCTGTTTTCTTCTTTTTCTTGTTGTATTCATTAACTACATATAAATCAAATGTTTAAAATGTTACCTAAAATTTTGTATTTCCTCTTAATTACAATGTAGGCATTAAATGAAGCAGAGTGTGGTGAATTGATGTGGAACCCTCTTCTAGATGTTACCATGACTGAAAGAACCAGCTAGCATAACAATATGTGTAGTGTAATCTCATTTATGAGAGAGAAAAGGAGGGAGAAGAAGAGAAGGGGGGGGAGAAAGCAAGGCAAGACAAGGAATCAATTAATGCCTAAACACACATAAAAGGGTAGAAATTTCTAGAAGGATCGCTCTGACACCATTATGAGGAAGAATGCGAATGAGCTTGGGGGCAAGGAGGGTAAAAACTAATGTAAAGAGTCGACTAAGGGGCACTTTTCATTTTTACCTTGTGTTTGAATTTTCTAATAACAGGAAATATGCATTTAGCACTTGTATAATTTTAGAACCGTAGTGGGGGAAATGAAAGAAATTATTTTCTGTCCCAGTTGAATTGGATTTTTCCATTTTTCCATTATTCCATTTCCAAAAAATTTATTTTTTTTCTTTTAGTTCGGCCGCCCAAGAAAGTATGTTTCTCCCCCTAGTTCTAGGTTTTCTTGCTCTTGTTTCAACAAAAACACCTAGAGATTAAGCTTGGTGTCACGGCTGCCTTCTTTTTGCGCCGGGCGCGGCTTCTGTCTGGTTCATGACGTCCCGTGGATGTCCCTCCAGGCGTCCTTGAAAGCCTCCATCCTCGCCCGCGACTGCGCCACGGCTGCTGCCATTGTGTTCTTAAGCGACCGGTTCCTGTACGGGCTCGACGTGTCGGGCAAGCTCCTGCAGGTCGCCAAAAGGCTCCACAAGTTGCAGCCGGGAACGCCAATTGCCCCGCAGGTGGTCATTCGCCAAGCCCGACTCTCGGTCAACGCAGGTAGGCCTCCTCCCGCCGGCCCGGGACGTCCAGCCGCGGGCTCGCCTTCCCTCCGGGGCTACTTGACTTCCGCGGGGGAGTGCGGCGGGCACCCGGGCCCGCGGGCCATCTTTTCAAGCTGCGGGCTCTCCCCGCCCCCGGCCCGCGATGCCCTTCCACCCGCCTCTTGCCAGCACAAAGGCCCTGGCATAAAGGGTTTCAGAGCCAAAAGCGGTAGAGAAAATTGTGAAAGGGTGTGGAAAATACTAATTGGAGCTTTTGTCTTCTAACAAATCTGTCCTGCTGCTTTCAAACAGGGGTATCTGAATTGCTATACTTCTGACCAAGAGCCTTTAAAAAGCAGATTAAAATTCTACTATTTTCTCTTAGTTCTCCTGTCTCCTTTCTGCAGGGCCACTTGACTATGCTAACAATAGAGCTGACAAACCCACTGAAGTAATTTGAGGGTTTTTTCCATCCCTGGGAACACCGGTACAGTACCTGATTAGGCCTTAAAGTATCTTTTTTTTTTTCCTTCTGTCACTTTGAATGAAATGAAAAATGAGGCTGACATTCTAACTTAGGATGTAATGTAGAGGGGGATTGGAGGGGAAAGAGACCTGCTATGCATTACAGTGAAGTTTACTTCTATAGAATTTTTGAATTATTTAAGTTACTGATAACCATGAGGTTTAGAAATGTGTAGCCTGCTATTCTCACTTCTAAGAGTGAAAGAATAAAGGACAGAAGTAGAAAGCAAGTTGCCCTTCCCGGACTGGCTCAGTTTTTTAAATTGATTTTAGCTATTGTTGCTGTTTTTAATAAGCCTGGCCTGCAAGGAGTTAAAATATCTTTACTTCACTTCCTTTGAAAAGGAACTGTACTGACTATACTAAATGGGACAATTGTTGGATGCAGAGAGGCACAGAGATAAAAGGACATGAGAGAAATGGGCTTGTGGAGGTTAACTTTTCAAAAGCCCAAGTTCATTCACTTTCAAGTTCTTGCAGCTGTGTGTAAATTGTGTCCATGTTGGTTACTTTTCTAGAGTAACTGCAGAGACGGAGTGGAACTTAGGAAAACTTCCTTCCTTCCAAAATCCCTGATCTTGGACATTTTACAGTGTTTCGAGTTTATAATGTTTGGGGGATGAGGAAAACCTAGCAACTGATGTTCCTTCTGATGGCATCAGATGGCGATGATGTGTGTGTGTAGCACTCTGTGGGGAGGACAGAATGATGAAGGCCGGGCGTGCACAGGCAGACTTCCATATTGGTTCTTCTCAGTTGGAACTTGGAAGAGTTAATGTGACCTCGTTTCTGGTATACGGAATTGCTATGGTGGGACATGGAAATTGAGGTCAAGTGGTAAGCAGGCCTGTTGATAGCTTTGCTTTACACAGCCAAATCGAACTTTTCACTGGTTCATTTTGTTGTTTCTCTCAGGCTTCCAACTATGATAACAAGTAAGCCTAGATATCGTCATGAACAGTATGCTCCTCTGTTCACATATTGTACACCTTAGATAAAATCCTAGATCTTACTCCCCAACAGTTGGGTTGTCTTTTCCTCAAAGAAACTACCAAAAGAGCCACAAGAACACAAACACAGCCTTGGTTAAGTGAAGACAGTAAAACCTTGGTTTGCGAGCATAATTTGTTCTGGAAATAATGCTTGTAATCCAAAGCACTTGTATATCCAAGCAAATTTCCCCATAAGAAATAATGGAAACTCAGATGATTCATTCCCCAACCCAAACATATTCATATAAAAATGATTACAATACTGGAATAGAATACAAAATAATAAAGAAAATACAAAATATAAAGAAAAACAAATTAACCTGTACTTACTTTGAAAACCTTCATGGCTGGTGTGAGGGAGACTAGAGGAGGGTTACTGTGTAGGATGACTTTCACTATCAGTAACAGAATCACTGCTATCTAGCGGCTCCATGGAATCTTTTTCTTTTGATGCAACTTTAATAAGGAACCTATCCAAGGACACTTGCTTTTGCCTCCTTTTGAGGATTTCGCTGAAATGTGACATCCCACTATTGTTAAACAGATTCTTTGTTCACACGGCTACAGCCTTATTCGGGTGGTGCTTTTCTGTAAAATTTTGCACTGCTTCCCATATTTTACACATCTCCCTAATCTCATTTGAGGTGAGGGATTCCTCTGCCTTTTTTTCCTCCTCCTCTGCATACGAGACAAGATACAGACTTCTTATAAAATCTTGAAGTTTTGGCCACTCGCATACCTCATTTGACCTTCTCCACGATTTCCTTCTCAACTTCCACCATAATCATCTCCTTCTTCTTACCACGTTTCTTTTCAAACCTTTTCTGCATGGGATCCATTGTATATGCTCGCATGGATGTTGACTACAGCACAGCATTAATAAACTCTTGTCATATACCATATTTAATGTAACTGGCAATAAGGCAGCAGAGGAAAGAGTCTATATCTGCAGGCAGCCTGACCTAGAATGAAGCAAAGCATTCCTAAGCTTACTCTTGTATGGAAAAGCAAAGGACTGTCCATAGGTGCTTTGAAGTGACAAATAATACACTATTGCCAGGTGTGGGCACCTTCCAGCGTTCTGATAAATCACGGATTTCTGCCAAACACTGCAGTCTGAGACCCAGCATCTGACCATGGGAGAAGATCACCCACAGTTCCGCAGAGAGAGAGAAGAACCATTGGCTCAGTTGTGATAATGTGACATTCTACTTGTATTGCAAGACATTGCTCATTTATCAAGTTAAATTTTATTAGAAATGTTTGTTTGTCTTGGGGAACACTCGCAGAGCAGGTTATTTGCAATCTTTTACTGTATTTGTGAATTTCTGCCCTCAAACAACTCTTGAGCCTCCCCCTACACCAGATGTCTCAGAGAGAGAGAGAGACTTAGAGTAGGGGTGGTATCCTGGTAAAGAAGGTGCCATGGAAAGGGGTCTCCATCCTCAGCACCTGGGACTCTTGGGTCAGAAGAGTGAGATACCTATATGATATTATAAGGAGTAAGGAAGAGGAATAAAGGTAATATGAGGGGACAGCACGGCCCTACTGTTACCCTTCCTGATATCCACCCAAAACACATTCCAAGGGTGGGGGCATTTCAACATGTGGGGTTTCAGAGGCAATGGAGGGCATCGTGAGCCTGCTCAGCTCACTCTTGCCTAAAATTAGGAGGCCAAACCTTTTAAGCCATAATTAGAGATAAAGGTTAAAATTTCCAGTTCCATCAACCTGGAGCAGTAAGCAAGCATAGAATCTTCTCCCATTACATAAATATTGTGAATAATTTTTTTTTTAAGCGCTGGAAATACAGAAAGTGTTCAAAGTTATAACAGTAGACTCCTGCTCATGACACTATAGCCGGAGCGGTTTACACTTGGATGTGGTCCTAGGGGAAGGGACTGTCATTTTAATCCTCATGCAAGGACAAGAGACAGCACCTTGGGCCTATGTGAGGAGTGAAATATTTACATAAGGCTGGAATTCTTAAAGGTGTGCACAGCTCTGTGTGGGGACTGAACAGCTCTACCAGCTCTCCCACAGAAGTGGCAAGGAAGCTTGCTCTCTGCCCAAGCTCTGGGTAGAGGCCAAAAAAAATCTCCCCAAACAAATGAAAACCCCAAGACATGAGTGTGCCAAACATGAGTATGGAGTCTGAATTTACCCTACCCATAAGAGAGGGAATCCCCCAAAGTAATTAACAGAAAAAAAAAAAAAAAACAGTTTAGTACTTACATTTTGGGGGCCCAGCAGAATATCAAGTACAAAACTATGCTCTAGAGAAACATCCACAGTCCAGGAGCATAGGAATTCCACAGGAGACTATTACTTGCTGAAGATGCCCTCGGATTAAACTGTATAAGCAACGAAGGAAATGAAACATGGGAGAGAAGAACAGTGTGTACAATACACAGGAAACATGACACTCCAAAACAAAATATAAAAGTAGGACAACTTAAAAGACTCATATGGCTTTTTTTTTTAATTTTTATTTATTTATTTATTTTGAGATAGAGTGTGTGAGTGGGGGAGTGGCAGAAAGGGTGAAAGAATTCCAAGCAGGCTCTGTGCTGGCAGCATGGCCCAACATGGATCACGCTTGAACACACAAACCGTGAGATCATGATCTGAGCCAAAATCAAGAGTTGGATGCTTAACCAAGTCACCCCTGTGCCCCAAGACTCATATGACTTTAAAAAATCATATGTTTAAAGAATAGAACACAGGGGTGCCTGGGTGGCTCAGTCAGTTAAGTGTCTGACTTCGGCTCAGGTCATGATCTCATGGTTCGTGGGTTTGAGCCCTGCGTCGGGCTCTGTGCTGACAGCTCAGAGCCTGGAACCAGCTTCGGATTCTGTGTCTCCCTTTCTCTCTGTGCCTAGCCTACTCTCACTCTGCCTCTCTCTCTCTCTCTCTCTCTGTCTCTCTCTCATACTCTCTCTCAAAAAGTAAATAAACAAAAAAAAAAAAATAATAAAAAGAACACAACAGGAAAAGAAAAGGATTCACTGTTTTTAAAAAGAACTTAAGAGAACTTTCAGGAAAAAAAAATACAGCAATTAAAATTAAAAATCAGTGTGGTTGTCAGAAAGTTTAGTAATTGGTAGGAAATTGCCTACAAGGCAGGCACAGCATATAAGTTTCTTTTTTTGTAGCTACAGGCTACAAGAGTGCAACCATACAGTGATGGCTAGAAAGAGCCAAAAACCCAGCAGCTCTCCCAGTTGGCGGTGATGCTTCCCGAATTTCAAGTGCTGATAAGGACACCACCTGCCAAACAAGCTGCTTAAACTGAGGTGAATTCAATAAAATAGATTATTAGAAAAATGAAAGGAAAAAAAAAAGAGACATAAAACTTTAAGTCCAAAGTATTTGTTATTAGGTTGAAGAGTCACAACATTACTTTGGCAAAAGATAAAAAAAAAAAAATTTCTAAATGTTCACTCTCCATTTTTCACTTAATCTCATCTCAGACCAATGATAAAAACTCACAAATGGCGGTGCTTCCCAAACTTTGATGAGGCACCTGGAGAGCTTACTGAAAATGCAGATCCTGATTGAGTAGGTCTGTGGCAGGGTCTCAGAGTCTGCGTTTCCAACCAGCTCCCAGACAACACTGATGCTGCTGTTCCCCGAACCTCACTTGACCAGCAAAGGACTATCCAAAGACTCTAAATATGCGTCCGCCTGCTCCCGGTGAGTGGTAACAACCTCCCAGTAAAGATCAATTTCCTAGGCCAGTTCTCAGGTGTTCCATCCCCCTAACTGACCTACCTGAAATGTGTTCCTGCAGCAGGTCAAACGGCGGGAGAGAAAATGATGGACCTGGGTGTTGTATTTAAGGAAAATCCTGAGAATGAAGCATGTAGAGTTAGGTGGATGCAAATATGAAAGCGGCATTTTAAAAACTTGGAGAAATAGAATGTAAAAAACATAATAGGACTTCTGGGAGAATTGACTGGAATCGAAGGAAAAAATGTGTCTTTGAGCAGAAAAGGTGGGCCCAACCTTGAGCAAAAAAATTTTTTAATAAAAAATCACCCAGACACAAAACTACAGAAAATCAAACAATGAGGAAATCTTAAAGGAAACAAGAAAAGACAGATTATTTATATGGGAACTATATTTAGACTGAAAAAAGCATCTTATCAGGAATAAGAGTCCAGAAAACAATGAAATCTACCAAAAAAAAAAAATTTGAGAGGAAATAGCTTTTCAGCCTAGCATTTTATACTCAGCAAAAATCATCATTCAAAAGTGAGGACAAAATTCACATTTTCAGACAAAGACGAAAAATAATTATTATTCTCAAGACATCTCTCTCACGCACACACACATTAAAGAACGTGTGTTGTTAAGGAGGAAGTTGAATCCATACAGATTGAGTAGGAGATTCAAAAAGCAATGGTAAAGAAAGAATTGGTAAGTGCATAGGTCAAACTAACTAAAATCAAAATAAAAGGAAATTATATGGTAGTATCATTTACATAATTTATCAGGTGCAAAAATCTTAAAATAATATCAAATTGACCAGTATTGTATTAAATTAATAATAATACATTACAGTAAAGGAAGGCTATTATCTGTTTATTCCAGAAACATAAGGATGGTTAATGTTTAAAAGTTGGTCCATTCACGGGCTCCTGGGTGGCTCAGTTGGTTAAGCATCATACTTCAGCTCATTGGGATCTCGCAGTCTGTGAGTTCAAACCCCACGTTGGACTCTGTGCTCACAACTCACAGCCTGGAGCCTGCTTTGGATTCTGTGTCTCCCTCTTTGTCTTCCCCTCTCCTACTCATTCTCTCTCTCTCTCTCTCTCTCTCTCTCTCTCTCTCTCTCAAAAATAAATAAATAAAAAATTTCTTTAAAAAAATAAATAAAAATTGATTCATTCAGGGTTGCCTGGCTGGCTCAGTTGGTAAAGCATGTGACTCTTGATCTTGGGGTCATGAGTCCAAGCCCCACATTGGGTGTAGGGCTTACTACAAATGGTAATGATAATAATTGACTCATTCAATTCACCTAATGGACAGAATAAACAAGAAAACTATGTGTTCACCTAAAATGATGTGAGAAGTGTTTTATAAAATGTTAACCCATTTAGATTGAAAATACAAACTAGAGTTAGAGATGTTATTGGTCAGCTTCCAGTCAGGAGTCAGAAACAACACAATAATTTGAAAAAGGAAAATTCAGTATAAAAGAGTTATTAACTATATCAGGAGATTAATGAGGGATTGGCTAGTAAGTAGTAAAGAAGACTCTGAAGAATACAGGATAAGCAGTTATAAGGAGCAGCCACTATCCCTTATACTGAAAGCATATGAGAAAAAGTTCACAAGTGCACAGCCAGGCACACCAGGGCCGTGATCCAGGCCTTGTTGGAGAAGGCACAGCCATGGCTCACTGGATGGTAGAGAGGTCAAGGAGTTTCCATGCCAGCAGAACTCACTGGAAATCCACCCTCCGGGGTGCCGAGGGACGCCATCCACAGAGAGGTGCCACCACAAAGCAGCTCTTATGGAACACCAGGGGGAAACATTCATGGAGCCGTGCCTCACTGGCAGGCAGCACTCACTCCACTGTGAAGTCACCTGAGAGGATGCTGCAGGAACCTGCTGGCTGCTGGGTGCCACTGACCTTTGAGGAGCCAGGTGCTGGAGAAGCCACCTGTGTTGTAGGAAGAAGGCACAGGAGAAGCCAGGATCGCTGCAGGAGGCAGGCATTGGAGAAGCTGTATGCACGGCAGGATTCTAGCAAGAATGGCACACTACATGAGGAAGAGAAGCATCTTCCCCTTGCAGTGTCTCTCCATCCCATCTTTTTTTTTTTTAATGTTTATTTATTTTTGAGAGAGAGACAGACAGAGTGTGAGCAGGGGAGGGGCAGAGAGAGGGAGACGCAGAATCAGAAGTGGGCTCCAGGCTCTGAGCTGTCAGCACAGAGCCCGACGTAGGGCTCGAACTCACAAACTGTGAGATCATGACCTGAGCCGAAGTCGGACGCTTAACCGACTGAGCCACCCAGGAGCCCCCTCTCTCCACACCATCTAATGACAAAGCTGGCAAAGGAGAAATATTTACAAGGTCCATTCCCATTATTGCAAAGCAGGCAATAAAGGATGAATTTGAAGCTGAAAGGCAATAAGCTGATAGCTGCACAAGAGGGAACTTCTTAACCTGATATAAAGGAAGCAACTGGAAACCTTTGGCAAAACTACTGATGGAAAATTAGGAATATTCCTTTTAATCAAGTCGAGAAAAAAATGCATCTTGTTATCACTTCTGTTTGATCGTAAACTGGAAGTCCTCCCAATGCAATGAAAACAGAAAAAGAAATGAGAAGTATAAAGATTAGAAATGAATAAACACGATTAGCAGGATTTGTGCACAGTGTGATTGCCCACATAGAAAACTTCAAGGAATACACAGATTATTAGAATTAAGACATTCAGCAAATGTGGCGAATACAAATCGATATGTTTTAAAACTACCCATCCTTATATATCAGCAAAACCTAATTAGAAAACATAACTTTTAAGAAGAAAGATACCTTTGGTAAAATTTATTTACATAGGTATTTCAAGTTATTGCTCTCTTTCCAAACATTGGAATGAATAAATTTTAATCAGGACCTAACTCATGATTTCAGAAAGTGGTTTTCCCCTTCTTTCCTTCCTTCCGTCTTTATTTCCTTCCTTCCTTCCTTCCTTCTTTTCAATAGTCTTGTTCACAGAAAGAAGACACAATGTTTTACAATGGTTTATCTTTACTTTTCAAGCCTTATTCTATATGAATGAGTGTGTGTGTGTGCTTGTGTGTGTGTAAATCTAATTGCCATTTCAGATACTGTGCAACTTCCCATCTCACCGATTCCTGGAAATGTCATCTTTCTGTTCACTTTGGTATATGATGTCGTTATTGCTGTTAAATTTTAAAATAGCATGTTTCCAAGAGAGGTAACAGTGTGTTAACCTTAGAGCTTAAACTGCTAGTAGTATTGAAGGCACATGTTCAGGTACTAATTGTGTGGCATTTGGTTGCTTCTTTTCAGGGAAACTTTTAAAAGCAGAATATATCCTGAGCAGTCTAATAAGCAACAACGGAGCAACAGGTAAGGTGCTTTCCTATCTTCACAACGACCTTCACCTGCAGTCCCTTCTGGAGTTCTAGTTTACAAGCACCCGAATGACCTAATAGCTGCTGTAGACTAGATGTCTCCAGAACTAGCTAGGACTGACTTTGCCATTAGTGAATGAAGTGGCTTTGGTCAAGGAGCTTATTTCTCTGTGTCTTCATTTTCTGTAATTAAAAATGAAAACAAAACAGAACAACCAAAGCTCCTAAACTTCTGGGCTTATTGTAGAGTGTACTATCTAAGAACAATATGCTGTTAAAGCAGGTAACTCTATGGGCCTCAGAAGGGGCTCAGTAGTAGCCTTTAGGAGAATTGTAAATGGAGATAAAGTCTGTAAGTTGAGAAAAATATATTTATGGCTTTATGTATTTAAATGGTTTGGAAAGTAAATTTGATTTTGCTATGTATGTACTTTCAGAAAAACTTATTTTGAAATGGATTTCTTTCAATATTTAATCATACATGAAAGGAAGCAAGTACTAATAGTTGGGCAACAAATCATTTATTCCTTCAGATATCTTGTCTGAAATTCTGGGCGTTAAAGACAACAAGTGTCCCAGTAAGTTGAACACAACCTCCAGTAGACTTTTAAGCTCAGTCTGCTTGGATATAAGGTCCCAAGCACCTTGAAACTTGTAGACATTCCAGTGGAGAGGCGGTTTGGAATATCGATATTGACCACATACCCATCATTTGTGTCCACCATCACTAACCTATGATATACACACTTCCATCTTCTACACCACATATGCAGACACACACACACACACACACACACACACACAGATTAAAAGCTGGGGAGAAAATAGGGTGATGTGACAGAGAATCAAGGGGGTATAGTAATGAGTTTGATTCTGTTTTTGGTGTTTGACCACTGACGGTTTTCAGACTCCAGCCTTCTGCCACCCACTCTGTCCCACAACTGGACAGGCTGGGGCAGGGGGGAGGGTTGCTTTTTGGTTTGTTTTAAACCTACTCAGCAGTAAACCAGGCATAGCTTGTGGGAGACTTTACCCCAGCCCACACCCTAATCACAATAAAAACCAAAGCCACTCACCACTCTTTTCACGCAAGTCAAATGAACCAGTTTGGTTGCCTGTCTCCTCTCCTCAGAAAGACTCATTATGTGAGTACTAAATCTTTTCATATCTTGGGGTGTGTATGTGTGTGTGTGTGTGTGTGTGTGAGCACGCATAACCATCAGTCTCAACCTACAAACTAAATTTTGGGTGGATGGGAAGGATACCACCCTCCATTAGGCAACCACAAGACAGTGGGGTAGTACTATGGTAAATCAATCTGGGGGGCTTGGACCCAATAGCATTGAGGCTGAGACCTGAAGTAGAAGGAGCTGGTCTCCTCAGGAACCATGCCATGGCAGAGCACAGTCAGTTGGGAGACTTGGAGACCAGACAGGAGTTCAAGTGAGAACTAGGATTCTCGGTATTCACATACAAGTTCTGTGAAGGCTTGTATGTTATAGCAAGGAGTTTGGACCTTTCTCAATGTAGAGAAGAGATCGCTTCTCAAACGTGTATCACATGTGCTCATGAAGGCTTCGGTGAAATTAGTTTCTTTTTACCAGGCTCTTTACTTGATAACTAGGAGCTGAAACTACTTTTCTTTTTTCCCTCTTTTGTTGTAGGTACCTGGCTGTACCGAAACGAAAGTGACAAGATCCTGGTGCAGTCAGTCTGCATACAGATCAGAGGGCAAATTCTGCAAAAGCTAGGTACGGTCATCAAACATTCGCTGCTCTCAGGGCTCATTTACAAAGTCTGGCTACGAGATATTACTGTGGAATTTTCTCATTGTATCTGGTTCAAATTGCTAATCCTCACTTAGTTTCCTCATCGAAAAGAAAATGACATTTGAGATCCCAGGAGTGTTACGAACATTAATAAAACAAAATATTTTCTGTTGAATTGTGTTAAAGAAATGTACAGTTGTACACTGTGGTATTAACCGTAGGATTCTTGGTAATAATTCTGGCATCTGACTTTCAGTTCTACAGGACTCTATATGATAAGAGGGACACCTTATTCTAAACCACCCTGACACCTTACCCATTCACTCCTCAGAGGGCATTCCTCAGGTTGTAAGGCAAAATTTATAGAATGCTTTATTTTTTTTTTCTCTCTTTTAATGTTAAGGGTATACCTTAAAAAAAAATGCCCTTAAAGCTCCCAAAGGATGGTTAAAAGGAGGGAAAACAAACAAGGAAAAAAGATAATACGGCCAGCAATTACCAAGAGCTCTGTGGTAATAGGCTCAGAACTGTTAGACCTCAGGTTCAGATGGGCCACGAGGCAAGTACACCTGAAATGCGTAGAATGCTAGTTGTGCTTTAAAATGCATGGCCCTACCCTGCTGTTTATGGTCCATCAGGCCTGAGTGGCTTGCCAACAGCCCACGAAAGGGTCTCTGGCACTGTCCCCACAGACAGGGCAACCTGGTCATCAGAGGTTCCAAGGAGGGGTCCTGAGGAGGGACACAGGGCAGCGGCTATGCTGTCAGCTGGAGGGAAGAAGGAGCTACTGGGGAGCCGCTGGGGGCCCTGTGGGCTTCTTAGACTGTCCCCAAGCCCTTTGCTCACCTGAACGTGGAAGACTTTAAAAAACAACAAAAAGGAAAAATAAAAAGGAGCTGCAGGTGCTCAAATAAATTACTTAATTAAATAAAATGCAAACTAAGGTGTTTGAAAATGTTAGCATAGAATGGTAATTATTCTTGTAAATACTGTATTTAATTATTTTTATGTTAATGTAGTATTATATATGATATGTAATATTTTTTACTGTTTTCCTGTGAAAGGGAAGCATTATCTGTATTAAATCAGCTGGAAAAATATGTTGCTGTTTTTCCAGCAGATTGGCATTTGCTGATTGCTCTCAATCTAATCCAGCCCTAAATTTTCCTAACGGGAGCCAGTGAATCTTCTTTCTGTATTAGTTTTCAAAAGTATTTTCTAGCACAATGCACAGATACTAGCAGTTTGTCTCATCTCTCTCCCTTTTTTTTTCAGGGATGTGGTACGAAGCAGCAGAGGTAATATGGGCCTCAATCATAGGGTATTTGACCCTTCCTCAGCCAGATAGAAAGGTGGTTTATCTAGTGCTTTTTTTCCTCTCCTATCCTACATTTGTCTTTGGATGATTATCTCCTTGTGGCATGATGCAGTGTATTGTTTATCAATTTTATTGGTCCTATTTTTATTGATTCTACATGGGCATAGGACCACGAACACTTGGTAATTTCCTCTTGTGTCTTGCTCCGTCCCCATTCACAGCCAGAATCCTGGCATGTTTGTAGTGTTTTCACATTTATTTCTAACTATCTTTTTTTTTAAATTTTTTTAAATGTTTTTATTTATTTTTGAGACAGAGGGAGACAGAGCAGAGTGGGGGGGGGGTTGCAGAGAGACAGAGAAACATAGAATTTGAAGCGGGCTCCAGGCTCTGAGCTGTCAGCACAGAGCCCGAAGTGGGACTCGAACTCACGGAGTGTGAGATCATGACCCAAGCTGAAGTCAGACGCTCAACCGACTGAGCCAAATCTATTTATATTTTTATTTCTATTATTCACTTATCCATTTCTTTTATTATATATTTAGCCTTTGCCTGATTCCACAGCAAAGTTGAGATAACCAAGCTGCTTATATGTAAAATCATTTTCCCTCCGTTGAGTGAGCAGACTCCAATTAATTGTTTATGTGGCGTCTTTATCCAAGAAATTTGAGAGGCACCATTTGCTTTCCTACTTAATGTTTTCATTCTCTGTACCTCTGTAAGAGTATTCTCCTCATTAACTGGAGCACTGGGTTATCACCTGTATCAGCAATGCCACCGCCTACAACCCTTTTACCACACAGACAGAATGGGATGCGAGGATGCATGCTTGGGCCAATCCTTTAAGCCTCTAGCAGTATGAAGAAGTTAGTGTTGACAGTCCAGTAAAGCCCAACTAAGAAATAGCTGTGTTTACGCTCAGGATCTGATGATCTTTCAAGCCTGTGGCATCCAGTTTAGAAGTATTTCCACTGTCAGAATAACAAGAAGGAAGAGGAGGAGGAGGGGAAAGAGGAGGAGGAGGGAGAGGAGCAGGAGGAGGGGGAAGAGAGGAGAAGCAGAAGCAGCAACAGCAGCAACAATATTTAATATGGAGGACTAGTCATGGCCTTCAGGCCTTGAGATGAGACCAGTAATGGACCTTGAATTCCTAATCTGTGTTCTGTTTGTATTTTTCTTACAGGGTATTTCCACATCACTAGGTATACTGGCAGACATCTTCGTTTCCATGAGCAAAAGTGATTATGAGAAGTTTAAAAACAATCCACAAATTAACTTGGTAATTATCACTTGGTCCAGAATGGCATCACCTACAAAACTGCCAACGTTCTTGGTGCTTGGTTTATCAATCTCATTCTCTTTCCGGGAGTCAGGGAGCACAGTGTCTCCCCTCTTCAAGTAACATGAACAGTCCTGGGGACAATTTCTATGGTGTCCTATTTGGCTTGATTATCTTAGCACTTAGCACAGTACCACACATACAGAGGGTACTAAAAAAATTAAAAATGACAAGTAAAAGAATGAATAAATATCATCAAAGTGATAAATGCTTTGAACCCCACTGATTTCTTTCAGAAAGAAATCAGAAAAATAAACTGAGGTCCAGACAAATTAAGTGACCTCTAATTCAGATTATCACAGAATTCAGTTTCCACACTTGGCCCATCTCAGTGATAAAGTAAAGGGATAACAATTATAAAACTTTAATTACCCTCTGTTCAAATCAGAGCATCTGTCACTTGTCTAGATTCTTATTCTTAATAATGAGGGTTACTGGGGCGCCTGGGTGGCTCAGTGGGTTAAGCATCCAACTTCAGCTCAGGTTATGAATTCACAGTTTGTGGGTTTGAGCCCTGCGTTGGGCTCTGTGCTGATAGAGCAGACCCTGGAGCCTGCTTCAGATTCTGTGTCTCCCTCTCTCTGCTCCTCCCCCCCACCCCCCCCCAACACTCATGCTCTCTCTCTCTTTTTCTCTCTCAAAAAGCAAACATTTAAAAAAATTTAAATAATGATTACTAATTTTTATATATTCCTTTATGATTCAAAAAGTATGTGAGTGTATGTGTGTGTGTGTGTGTGTGTACACAAAACCCTATGAAGTAGGTAGAGCAAAATATATCATTCCGATTTTAGAGAAAAATAAACTGAGGTCCAGACAAATTAAGTGACCTCTATAGTTTGCACACTAGGTAGGAAGGAAACTAGGAGCAGAACTCAGGTTTCTGTCCAGTTTGGAGCATCAACATAGACATTGAGCTGCTCTCCTGCACTGCACTGATACTGAAATTATTTTTTTAAGTTTATTTATTTTGAGAGAGATACAGCACAAATGGGGGAGGGGCAGAGAGAGGGAGAGAGGGAGAATCCCAAGCAGGCTCCACGCTGGCAGGACCGAGTCCAATGCGGGGCTCAAACTCACAAATGGTGAGATCATGACTGGAGCTAAAATCAAGAGTCAGATGCCTAACAGACTGAGCTACCTGGCACCCCGATATTGAGATTTTTTTTTTTTTTTAATTTTTTTTTTCAACGTTTTTTATTTATTTTTGGGACAGAGAGAGACAGACAGAGCATGAACGGGGGAGGGGCAGAGAGAGGGAGACACAGAATCGGAAACAGGCTCCAGGCTCTGAGCCATCAGCCCAGAGCCCGACGCGGGGCTCGAACTCACGGACCGCGAGATCGTGACCTGGCTGAAGTCGGACGCTTAACCGACTGCGCCACCCAGGCGCCCCGCCGATATTGAGATTTTTAATAGTATCACAAAGATTGGCATTTTTTGTTAAATACTAAAGTGACAATAGTAACCGTACTTAATAGTAATGAGTGTGGCATAAGAAGGCTTGCAGCTTGCTGCTGACAATCTGAGTTTTAACAAAATGTTGCTTGTGCTGTCAGACCAACACACGAGAAAAGGGTTATATCTCTAGTTCAGTAAAGTTGTCTCTGATGACTGTTTAAAATTGTAAACTGCCAGGGCACCTGGTTGGCTCAGTCGGTAGAGCATGTGACTCTTGAACTCAGGGTCATGAGTTCAAGCCCCACGTTAGATATAGAGCTTACCTTAAAAAAGAAAGGAAGGAAGGATGGACAGAAGGAAGGAAGAGGAAGAAAGGAAGAAAGAAAGAGAAAATTTTTAAAAAATTGCTAACTGCCTCCCCACCCTGGAGCTCCTTGACCTTTTCCTGCTTTATTTTTCTCTTGACTGTTTGTCACCATGTCAGATAATATGCATTTTACTCATTTTGCGTATTGACTGATCCCCTCCGCTCAATAGGAAGCAAGCTTATTTACTGCAGGCTCACTGTCTGCTATCTCCTTCGTGTTTAGAACAGTGCCTGGCACATGGAGGTTCTCAATGCATATTTCTAGGATGAATGAATGAATCGTAATTGCTGTGAAATCATACATTAAAAGGCTCTTTGCCAAGAACAGTGCAGAAATCATCAGCTAATTTGGCTGCAAAATGTGGGGGATTTCTGTGAACAAAGAGTTGCATGATCCTGCAGAGAAACTTGTGTGAATTATTTTGCACACGTTAGGCCCACTCTGGGGAGGGAGGGGGATGGACTGTGTATGGGTGTTGGGGGATAGGACACTCAATTCCCTAGGGTCCTTTGAGATGCTTAACTCTTTCTTGGCACTGTTCGGGTGTCGTTGTGGTAAAGGGCAGCGTGTCCCTCAGAATCCTGAAAGAAAAGTAAAGGAATTTCATAGCCTGACTTTTGCTAATGGATAAATAATTGTCAACACAACACTTGGCCTGTTTTCTCACAGGGTTTGCTGAAGGAGTTTGACCACCATTTGCTGTCAGCTGCAGAAGCCTGCAAACTGGCAGCTGCCTTCAGTCCCTACACACCCCTCTTCGTGCTCACGGCTGTGGTAAGCAGGGTGCAGCCCCACACTCTACCTCTCCCCAGTGATGGAAGCTACCAGTGAGAGGAAAAGGGCTAACCTAAAGTAGGCTTTGTGCACTTCATTAGAGAATTGTAATCAGACCTCATGTTGGAAAGGTTTTGTCAGTCAGGGTAGTGACATCCTGGTGGAAGCTAAATTAATTCAGCCTGCGGGTCTGATGTTGTCTGCCTGAGGCCAATGGTTCCCAAGCACAGCAGAATCACACAAGGAGTCTTCTCAAAATGCACATTCCTGATCCACCCTAGACCCACTAAATGCGAATGTCTGGGATTAGTACTCAGAAATCTTTTATTCTGAAATACTGCCCAGGTGCACAGAGGGGTTTGGAAGCCACTACTCTGTTGTTTTGATTATTGTTAAATAAATGATGTGTTTATATATAGCAGTCTTATTTCTCTTTTGCATAGAGAAACTTACTGTGTCCCTGTCCCATGTATAGATTGTTTGCTGAAACTAACAACAGCAGTAACAACAACAACAAGTTTATCATCTTTGATCAAAAAGTATCAGACCTGGGCTGGCTCAGTCAGAAGAGTATGTGACTCTCGATCTCAGAGTCATGAGTTCGAACCCCACTTTGGGTGCAGAGATTACTACAAAAATAGATAAACTTTTTAAAAAAAGTATCAGGCCTATAGTAAGATGGTAGTTAAAACTAATCTCTTACACCTTCATGCCAGCCAATCACATCCATCCCAGTCCCTTTCCCTGATTCACCAAAGAGACTTTAGGTCCTTGACTCAATATGTGATTGTGTATTTTTCTTAGAATATCTGTGCCACGTGTTTATTTTCCTATAATATTTCTAATCACTGTCCTCCAGGAATGAAGTGTTTCCTGATTCACTTCCAATTTCTATTTCAGTGTCTGATTTTGTGCTTGGTATTTTCCTCAGAATATCCGTGGCACGTGCTTGTTGTCCTATACTAGCTCTAATGACTGTCCTGTGGAAATGAAAAATTCATATCTGTGTGAAGCCAAAGAGGCCTTTGAAATTGGCCTCCTCACCAAGAGATATGATGAACCAGTTAGTGGAAAACAAGAGCTTCACAGTCTTCTCAAAGCTGCTTTTGGCCTCACCACCGTGCACCAAAGACTGTATGGGGAGACAGAGGTGGTCCGTACAGCAAGTCAGCTCTGTCATGAAGCTATGGGAAAGCTGTACAGTTTCAGTACTTCCTCTGAAAGTCAGGAGAGAGAAACTCTCTCTCAGGAGATCATGTCAGTTATCACCCAGGTAAAGGATCATTTACAAATTCGAAGCTTCTCAAACTTAGATGACAAGTCTTATGTTCCAGAGAGTTTCAAGCACGGGTTGGATAAACCCATCTTGCATGGGCAAGTAGATTTCCAAAAAATCCTTGAAACCTATTCACAGCACCACACTTCAGTGTGCGAAGTTTTTGAAGGCTCTTGTGGAAACAACAAAGATAAACAGAAAGATATGAAAACGGGAGTCTGTATCACTACTCTAGAAACAGAGACAAAAAACATAGATACTGTGTGTACTACTGAAGACAAACCACATTTTCAAAAAAGCATGGTAATATCTTCCTCCCACAAGGCTAAGAATGGTCAGGAGAAACTCAGGAGGATAGCAAGGAAAAACTGGACCCGTTCTGATGCCTTTCGAGTCTCCTTGGATCAAGATGGGGGAACTGAGGTTGAGTCATCAGATCACAGCCATGGTGAAGGAGCTGTTTTGAACAAGTCTCTGAGTGACAGCCAGTGCTCCAGTTCTTGGAGCGAATTATCGGTGGTTAGCTCTTCTACCAGCTGGGAGGAAGTGAATTATGTGGACGATAGGTCAACCAGAAAAGAGCCTTGCAAAGAAGTGCACCTTGTGGATACTGAGTGTTCCGCTGCCCCGTCTGAAGACATCAATGAGGAAACCAGACCTGTACATCCACTATCTTCAGAGCTTCACGGTCTCTCTCTCCAAGTGTCCAAGGATGACAATTTAGAGTCTTTGCAAAGTCAACTACACAGCCACGTGCCCTTGAAAACCTCCCATCCTCATAACACAACAGGCATGTTCTCAGTGTCTGGGGTGGGGCTGTTAGAAGGAGTTCCAGAAGATGTGCAGAAAGCCAGAAATAGGGGATCCAGAAATACTTCTGCTCATTCCAGACCCTCGTTTGGTTCTGTTTCTTTGTCCTCTTTTGATGCTGGTTGGCCCAAGAACACAGCCACATTCCCTTTGGTCCGAGAAGAAGAAACCTTTGAACTAATTGATGAATTTCCAGAAATCAACTGTGATGCCAAAGACAGGCATGGAGAGGAAATCAAAAGAGGCACAGGCCTTACATTTAAAGAAAGTTCCGCCTGGGTTGACCCGGAAGGAGAAACAGCAGAAAAAGAAGAGGATATGCCCTTAAACTCTGACATAGTCATGGAGGATTCCCTGGGCCAACGTTCCAGGACAGCACATAGCTTTTCCACTCTTCATTGGCCTGTTCAAAATCCTGACTCAGGAAAGAGCAGTGGCTCAGTCAAAGAGCAGGGCATCGACCCTGATGCCTCCACAGTAGATGAGGAGGGCCAATGGCTCGACAGCACAGATGTTCACCCCACAAGCAGACGTGGCTCTTACAGCCTATGTGCTCTGAGACAGTCGCGTGGTCAATGGCCTGAAACCCCCAACTCCTCTGTAAGCAGTAACATTCCCTCCTCTGATTTTAGCAAGGACTGCACTACCACGGAGGAGGGAAACAAACTAGGAAACATGCTAAACTGCAGCCAGAACTCCACCTCGTCCTCGGCAGGGTGGTTGAAATCACCAGCATTTTCCAGCGGTTCTTCTGAGGGGGAAAACCCGCAGTCCTTTCTGAATTCCAGTGGAAGTTCTTTTGTTTCATTGCCGGGAATGACAAGGCAAGAGATCCTAGAGGCTCGAACCCTGCTCCCTGATGACTTTGAAAAACTTTTGGCAGGGGTGAGACATGATTGGCTCCTACAGAGACTGGAGAATACAGGAGTTTTTAAGCCCAATCAACTGCACCAAGCATACAGTAAGTACAACCTTTCCAGTAGGTACAGCCTCAGGAAGCATCTATGATTCTGATCTAATAGCTCTGGGGTTTGGATCCAGGCATGAGTATTTTTTAAGAGCCCTCCAGTGGCTTTGTATAAAGCCAATGTCAATAACCTTTGCTTCAGGGTATTCCCGTGTTTTGCCTGCTGCCTTGAATTCAGACTAAAAAGACAGTTCAGGTTGTTACAAAAAAGGGCAAAACATTCCACTATAATAGGGTTTCCCTATTTTCTATTCCCTATTTAGGGACTCTGAAGGTTCAGAATCACATTCCTTAGAGTTAAGTAACTACTTTATTGTTATGTGCCAGTTTACAGGTGAAAAGCCATATGTACATGATCTCATACCCATTAGGGAAACATTATCATCCCCGGTGTACAGATAAGAAAAAGAGAGGAAGCCCAAAGTTGGAAAAACAAAACAAGTTGTACATTTCCTCCTTTCTTCTTCCCTCAATTCACTTACCCTTCCTATGTATGTGTGCAAGAGGCCCACCTTCTGTTTCCAACCCCAGCTTCTCTGATTGAGTTGCCCAGCCCTCATCACTATCTTCCCCAGGCTCCAGTCATCTTCCTCCCCAACCCCAGACCCATGAGTTTATCTTATTTTAAGTATTTTTTCTCTTGAGTCTTCTGTTCATTCATCCATTAACATGACCTAGATGCACAAGGTCCTTGTTCACTTTATTTTAACTTGGATCCCAAAATGTTGCATTTCTTCCTTAGGGCTCATGTCTTTCCCCCTCAAAGAAATGCTTTCTTGCTAGCACTGTTCCTCCTTTCATTCTGGTGGAGACAGTTTTTACTTTTCCTTCCTATCTTTTCCTTTTCCAATTGAGTACCATCTTCGTACAGTAGCTGTATTTTCTCAAGTAATTCCTGGACTTTCCCAGCTTAAACAAAACAACTCAGAGAAAATTAAGGTGCACTTTAATATGTAACCATGATTTCTGGAGTTGCCAGGAATCTCTGAGGTATACTCATTTCATTTATTTCTATCTATGTGGTCTGGCACAGGTAGTAGCCTCCATTATCTGGGCCCTCCAGATAATTAGAAGATGCAAACATGTATCACTCTTCCAATTTGAATTCTGGCATTTTACTGTTTAAAAAGCCCTTTATTTTTCACTGCTTTCTCATATATATATATATATATGTGTGTGTGTGTGTGTGTGTGTGTGTGTGTGTGTGTGTATACACACACACACACACACACACACATATATATATATATATATATATATATATATATATATATATTTTTTTTTTTTTTTAGAGAGGGAGCGGGGGAGAGAGAGAAAGAATCCCAAGTAGGGTCCACACTGCCAGTGCAGAGACTGGTATAAGGCTTAGTCCCATGAACCATAAGATCATGACCTGAGCCAAAATCAAGAGTGGGACGCTCAATCGAATGAGCCACCCAGGTGCCCCTCCACTGCTTTCATACAGAAATTTTAGCCTTAATCCCTCTCCATCACAAGAAAAAGGTTTTGTGAATCTTCATTATATTTGCAAAGCTTTACTTTTTTATTGTACTTCACTAACTTTCTAGTAGTATTCATAGAGAAGGCTAAAATTTGAGAAAATGTCTAAAGAAGCTAAAGATTTCAGACAAGCTGGATTAGGATCTGTGTCACTTCAAATTTATTCATGAATTGTAACATCCCTTTGAAATAACATCCAGGGGCGCTTGGGTGGCTCAGTTGGTTAAGCATCTGACTTCCACTCACATTATGATCTGGTTCATGAGTTCAAGCCCCACATCAGGCTCTGTGCTGACAGGTTGGAGCCTGGAGACTGCTTCAATTCTCTGTCTCCCTCTCTCTCTGCCCCACCCCCCTTGTGTGTGTGCAGCCTCTCTCTCTCTCTCTCTCTCTCTCTCAAAATAAAATAAACGGGTAGCTCAATCAGCTAAGTGTCCGAATTCAGCTCAGGTCATGATCTCACGGTTCATGGGTTCAAGCCCTGTGTCGGGCTTTGTGCTGACAGCTCAGAACCTGGAGCCTACTTCGGATTCTGTGTCTCCCTCTCTCTCTATGCCCCTCCCCTGCTCATGCTCTGTTTCTGTCTCTCAAAAATAAAAATAAACATAAAAAAATAAAAATTAAAATAAACTTTAAAATACAAATAACATCCATTTTTTCTTACCTTTTTTCAGATGCTCTTTTATTAAAATATTCTAAAAAATCAGAATTATGGACAGCCCAGGAAACTGTTGTGTATTTGGGGAACTACCTGAATGTGAAGAAGAAAGGCAGACAAAGAAATGCTTTCTGGGTTCATCATCTTCATCAAGAAGAAACTCTGGGGAGGTATTTCTTTAAAACATCTATACCACTAATGTAAAATGGGCTAATTATGCCTTTCTCTTAATTAATCATTTATGAAATTTTGAAAGAGCTGAAAAATTTGGCCAAAATACATATTTCAGGTGTCTACTCCTTCCTCCAACTCATTAATTAATTAATAGCAGTTACCACACATTGACCACCATTATGTCAGCCATTTTACATAGACATACATGATGTCAAACCTATCAGGGAAACATTATTATCCCCATCGTACAGATAAGAAAATGGAGTTTCTGACCATGTGGCAGGACAGAGAGCCTTAAGCGCTCCCACTAACAAATGCTGACAAAAAAATCTAGTTAAACTACAAAAGCCCCACTTATAAGTAATAAATGAGCCTGCAAAAAAGGTAGGAAAATCCTTTGAGCCTACAGATATGAAGCATATCCAGGGATATAAATGTATACCGAGCCCCTAGAACACTCTGTACAAGTTTTGAGTGGGGTAGGATGAGACGGCAGCTAGTGATAAAAATTACACATGGAAGGGAGTGAGTTTAGATACCATCCATCCACATACAGCAAGGATTCAGGAATGGATACGTCCTCAAGGAAAAAGTTTTCTTAAAAAAACACTCACCCCATTGAGGTAAACACCTGGAAAATTTTTAATTTGGCCTTAGTTCTTGACAACAACTTTAAGCAAAAACTTACTTGAAAAATTAGTAACCATGTTACTATTTTTCCCCGTGGAGTCTGAGGCCTACTTTTACATCATCTGTGTGTTGGAAAAGACCTATCAGCCAAGAATTTTAAGGTGAACCCTGTTCTTTATCCAAATCCAAATAATTTAAGAAATAAGTAGAAAGAGAGGAAGTAAGAGAGAGAGAAATTGGGTGATGCTTAAAAAGTGGAAGTACATTTCTTGAAAAGGTTGTTGATGATAATAATAGTAGAAAGAATAAATATATTTACCAAGTATATATTTGCCAACCCTCATTTTAAGTCATTTTTATACTAATCTAATCAATCATCACAAAACCCTATGAGGTTAATATTATTATCCCCATTTTACAGATGAGGGAACTGAGGTGCAGAGATGTTAAGAAACTTGCATCCAATGATGGAGCCGTGTGTTATGGGTTGAATGATTTTTTAACAGCTGTGTGCCCTCAGCCTCAGATTCATATGTTGAAGCCCTAACCCCTTGTACTCAGACTAGGATCTTACTGAAATAGAGTCATTGCAGATTAATTAGTTAAGATGAGGTCGTACTGGAGTAGAGTGGGCCCTTCGTCCACTATGATTGGTATCCTTATAAAAAAGAAATTTATTTTTTTAATGTTCATTTATTTTTGAGAAAGAGAGAATGTGCATGTACCTGCACACACGAGGGGCAGAGAGAGAGGGGGACAGAAGGGACCCAGGCACCCCTCTAAAAAGGAAATTTAAAGAGAGACATGCACTTGGAGGTTCCTGGATGGCTCAGTCAGGTAAACATTCAACTTTGGCTCAGGTCATGATTTTGCAGTTGGTGAGTTGGAGCCCCACGTTGGGCTCTGAGCTGACAGCTCAGGGCCTGGATCCTGCTTCCAATTCTGTGTCTCTCTCTTTCTTTGCCCCTTCCTACTCACACTCTGTCTCTCTATCTCTCAAAAATAAATAAACATTAAAAAAACAAGAGAGAGATATGCACACAAGGAGAATGCATATGAAATTGTAGTTATTGTTGCCATAAGGCAGGAACCACCAGAAGCCAGGAGGGAGGACTGGAAAACATTCTTCCCTAGTGCCTTCAGAGGGAACATGACCCTGCTGATAGCTTGATCTTGGACTTCTAGGCTCCAGAACTGTGAGAGAATCTATTTCTGTTGTGTAAGTCACCCAATCTATGGCACTTGGTTGCAGCAGCCCTAAGAAGCTAATACACCAGGATGCATCATAGGAGGATCTGAGATGGGAAATAAAAGAGAATAAGAAACATGGAAGATGGAATGAGAGGGTACAATATATGTCTGATCAGAAAAAGATAAGAAAGCAAATATCTATTTGAATAGATAATATCTGATGATTTTCCAGAATTGCCAAAACCCATTAATCTTCAAATACAGGAATCACAATGAATCCTAAGCAGGATAGAAAAGGAATGAGGGAAAAAACTAGAAGAGAGGAGGGGAGGAAGGAAGGAAGGGAGGAAGGGAGACAATCATAAATCCACTTCTAGCCACATTGTAGTCAAACTTCAGAACACCAAGGACAAAGAAACAATCTTAAAAAGCAGTCAAAGAAAAAAGAGTTTACTACTAACAAATCTTTACTGAAGCAAAATGACCCCAGCAAAATGGCATAAGATGCCAGAAAGAATGGGTCTACATTCCCAGATTGATGATCCTGTGCCTAGCACTGGAGGTCCTCTGACAGAATGCTTGGGAAATGATCCTGTACCAAGGTTTGCTCAAAGTTCCAAACTAGTTCAAAGTTCTTGCAGCCCAGAGGTCCGTCCATAGCAGAAATGCTCACGGCACTGACGGAATACCTCTGTTAGGACAGCTGGTCCCCTGCAGCCTGCTTTCTGATGCCATGTGGGTTCCTCCTCTGCAGCCACCCCTGTCAGGTTTCTTTTCTGATCCCCAGGAGGCTGAATAGCCAAAACTGCAGCCAACGTGGATTTCATTATCTTATTGGACTCAGAAACTTCTGGAGAGAGTTTTCTCTAGTTGAGGCCTGTAACTCTTAACAGTTCCCTTTGATTTTGGGAGGTCGCTCTGGACGCGTGTGAATTACTCATGAATTCACACCAACGTATAGCAAATATAAACCGCAGTAAAGTGTGATAGTTACTTCTTGCTCCTTTCAACACTTAATCATTTACTGCCTCATTTATTTTGTCTCCAAGTATGCCTAAGTCCTTGAAATATACATATTTCATACTTCCTTTGAAACACTCAGGTCTGGCTAGCACAATGCTATCCACATAATAGGTGATGATGCAAACAAATATTTGTAGAGATAAAGGACTCGCAAGGGGAAGGGATAGAGGAAGGCTTCAGATTGTTTAGTTAGCCTGTTTAAGACCACGCTGCAGGTAGTAAAAGATCTGGTTGCAGAGTCTGCACTTTCTGGTGCCCATCCTGGCTCCCTTGGTTACCAAGGAAGCCTGGCAGGCTGATTCGTTAAGGGGAGATTTTCTCTATAATCAGTATTATCCTGGATCAGTGTATCAGACAGGGTTCTTCAGAAAAACAGAGCCAAGAAGATACAAACATATATAGACGAGAGTTATTGTCAGAAATTGGCTTGCATGATTATAGAGGCAGGAAAATCTCAAAATGTGTAGTTGGCAAGGTGGAGACCCAGGACAACGAATGGTGTAGTTGCCAAGGCCAACAGGCTGAAGACCCAGGAAGAGCCGATGTTTCCCTTCAAGTCTAAAGGCAGGAAAGACCCATGTCCAGCTCAAAGGCAGTTTGGCAAGAGGAATGTCTATCTTGGGAGAAGGTCAGTCTTTTGCTATTTGGTCCTTCAGCTGATTGGATTGGGCCTATCCACATTAGGGGGAGCAATCTGCTTTACTCAGTCCATTGATTTAAATGTGAAATTCATCCCAAAACAACCTCACAAAAACACCCATAATAACGTTTGATCAAGTATCTGGGCACCTTATGTCCAAGTGAAGGTGGCACATAGAATTAACCGTCACAGTCAGCTAGCATGAATTATGTTCTGTTGTTCAGGAGGCTCTCACAAGATTATTTGAGTCATAGGAGAATTCAAGATAATACTGATGCCTAAGGTAGAGAAAGAGTAACATCTTTCAAGCAGTTTTGTGTATCTTCTTTGGTCTTTGCTCTCTTACTCTATGGTAGGATCACTTTTGCATTTCTTTTTGTATTTTTTTCCTCTGGTCATAGATATGTTGGGAAAGAATATAAGGAGCAGAAGGGGCTCTGGCACCACTTCACTGATGTGGAACGGCAAATGACCGCACAGCACTACGTGACAGAATTTAACAAGAGGCTTTATGAACAAAAGATCCCAACACAGATATTCTATATCCCATCCACAGTATTACTGGTGAGATTAAAGGGAGTAAGGGTTTGCTTAAACAGGCCTGTAAATATATGTCAGGTGAGATTTCTGGTAAAATCCAGTAAACTCAGTTACCAGACTCCTTCATCTACTTCATCTGCTTTATCCACTTAGACATGTCAGAACTAAGAAACCTCTCTACCCTGAATATACAATTTGGATCTTGGATCTCCCAAATCACTCTGTGAATTCTGGTATCTGGTCCGCATACCTGGCCAAGTTGGCATTTGTAGTATCCTTTCTTTGTGTACTGTCTGTACTTTCAACGAGAGAAGGACCCTGAAGATCATATGTAGTACAAATTATTCCCTCAGCACGATGCATTCATTCCCTGTTTCACATCTGTTGGACCCCACCCCTTGTGACCAAGTGATTACTAAGTCATAGCTTAAACACCTTAGTAGGGACAAATAATTATTACCTTTTCACTTTCAAATAATTCTGGTTGTTAGAAAGCTCTGAGATTTAGCCCAAATCTGTCTTCCTCTGAATTCTACCTGTGAATTACAGCTCTACCTTCTGGGGCCATCGAGACCAATGTGTTTTCACTAAGATATCTCTTTAAATATAGACAGGCAACAATCCGCCTCCACTGACTTTTCTCTTATTTGGATCAAGAATATTCTGCCTCCCCAACTATATCGAATCCTTAGCTCATTCACACCTAAAGGATTTTGTTTTACTTTGGCCAGAGACATTTTTAGACCCATATTCTGTTACCACTAATAATAGCTATCATCCATTTTTCACTTTCTTTATGTCAAGCACTATGCCAGACATTTAACACATTAACCTTTGGAACAACTCTGCAAAATAGATGATACACACAAACGCTTAGCTGACATTCCAGTCCTGCGTCCCAGCACATGATCTATCCACATATCCTAACGGGCTAGCTGCCTGGGGTAGGTCCCATCATGGCCTCATTTTTATGTGAGCATTTTAAAGAATAATAATAATTTTAGGTTCTCTTATATATCACATAATGTGTTAACCACCCTACCTGCATTTTTCTCATATAATTCTTTTAACACTCCTATAGTGGCTATTATTATAATCCCTGATTTACAAGCGAGCAAACCAAAATCTATAACAAAGCTCCTAAGTGGCAAAGCCTGGGTTCAAAGTGAGGTCTACTGGACCCCAGAGCCTGCAGCCTTCCTAGCCATTGTGGTATATTGTCTCCCATTTTTATTTTTCAGATTTTGGAAGGCAAGACAATAAAGGGATGTATAAGTGTGGAACCTTATATCCTGGGAGAATTTGTAAAATTATCAAATAATGCAAAAGTGGTTAAAACAGAATACAAAGCTACAGAATATGGCTTGGCATATGGCCATTTTTCCTACGAGTTTTCTAATCATAGAGATGTTGTGGTCGATTTACAAGGTATGTGAAATTGGGGATTATTTTTTTACTTTTAGTGTTATTCATATGTAAATATGAGATCTTGTAACTAGCTCTTCCAGTCATTATTTAATAGATTGTTCAGTGCCTAGACTACTATGTGTAATTAAATTAATCGATTTTATGGGGTGCCCAGGTGGCTCAGTCGGTTGAGCATCTGACTTTTTTTTCTCAGTTTTTTTAATTTTATTTTTTTATTTTTTAAAACTTATATCCAAATTAGTTAGCATATAGTGCAACAATGATTTCAGGAGTAGGTTCCTTAGTGCCCCTTCAGGAGTAGGTTCCTTACCCATTTAGCCCATCTCCCCTCCCACAACCCCTCCAGTAACCTTCAGTTTGTTCTCCATATTTATGAGTCTCTTCTGTCTTGTCCCTCTCCCTGTTTTTATATTCTTTTTGTTTCCCTTCCCTTATGTTCATCTGTGTTGTCTCTTAAAGTCCTCATATGAGTGAAGTCATATGATTTTTGCCTTTCTCTGATTGACTAATTTCACTTAGCATAATACCCTCCAGTTCCATCCACATAGTTGCAAATGGCAAGATTTCATTCTTTTTGATTGCCGAGTAATATTCCAATGTGTATGTGTGTGTGTGGGGGGGGTGGTGTGTGTATATACACACACACATACCACATCTTCTTTATCCATTCATCCATCCATGGATATTTGGGCTCATTCCATACTTTGGCTATTGTTGATAGTGCTGCTATAAAGATGGGGGTGCATGTGTCCCTTCAAAACAGCACACCTGTATCCTGTGGATAAAGGGCATCTGACTCTTGATTTCGGCTCAGGTCGGGATCTCATGGTTCGTGAGTTCAAGCCCTATATCAGGCTCTGTGCTGATCGTGCAGAGCCTGCTTGGAATTCTCTCCCTCTCCTTTTCTCTCTGTCCCTTCCCCACTTGTGTTCTCTCTCTCTCTCTCTCTCTCTCAAAAGAAATAAACTTAAGAATAAATAAATAAATTTAATAAATTGATTTTACTATATGTAGCAAGTGCTGTCTGAAAAAAAAATGTGTAAAGCTTCTACAAGTGTCTAGAGTAATACATAATCAGTGAGAAGATCTGCCTCACATTCTGTTGGGCTTAATTCTAGAGCAAATCCACAACAGCTTTTTAAAATTTCACTTAAGTGTATTTGAGTGATGTAGGTTTTTTAATATTGCATGTTTTAATATGTGAAAATCTTTCCACTCTCATTTCTTCAGCCCTTTACCCTTATTACAAGTGTGATACTGGGTTTCATAAATGGTGATCATTACGGAACAGAAAGTTGTGTGTACAAAAATCTGACTTTTTAAAAATTTTCTGCATTTATATTTTAATTTTGTTTCAGTTCATCTAGTATTTTATTTATCAGAACTATTATACTGATATAAGAGCCAATACTCTTCACTTCATTTAAATGATAAATGAGGTTTATTATAATTATTTTTAATAATGATTCTATGACCATTCCCCAAGATTTTGTCTACTCCCCTTCTGTAGCATTTATCATCACTCTCTGTCATATTATATATTTTACTTATTTATATTGCTTCTTAATCTGTCCCACTTCACCAGAATATTAGCTCAATGAGTGTAGGGATATTTTTTATTGTTTTTTTTTTTTGTTTTTTTTTTTGAGAAAGAGAAAGAGAGTGCATGTGCATGAGTGGGGAAGTGAGAGAGGGAGAGAGAGAGAGAGAATCTTAAAATTTTTTTAATGTTTATTTATTTTTGAGAGAGAGACAGACAGAGCATGAGCGGGGGAGGGGCAGAGAGAGAGGGAGACACAGAATCCAAAGCAGGCTCCAGGCTCCAAGTTGTCAGCACAGAGCTCTATGTGGGACTTGAATTCATGAGCAGTGAGATCATGACCTGAGCTGAAGTCTGACCCTTAACCTACCGACCTACCTACCGACCAACCGACCGACACACCCAGGGGCCCTGAGAGACAGAATCTTAAGGAGGCTCCACACTCAGTGCGAAGCCTGACTCAGGGCTCCATCACACAACCCTGGGATCATGACCTGAGCCAAAATCAAGAGTCAGCCACTCACCAAACTGAGCCACCCAGGCACCCCAAGTGTAGGAATTCTTGACTCACTCATTCATTGCTAAATCCCCAGTACTCAAAACAGTGTCTTGTACAGTGTGTATACTCAATAAGTATTTGTTAAATGAACAGATGAATATATGAATTAATGAGTTAGGCACTAAATAAGCTTATGCATCATGAAATAAATATTCAATATATTGTGATCTTAGTAATTAAACTAAGTGCATTTTACTGCTCTCTAATTCCTTGAAAATTGGTGATCTAGGTATGTCATAGCTGACAAACTTAATTACTCAGCATTTAGTTTCCCTTTTTAAACCAATTATTGGAGTATGCAATACCAAATCCCTTAGCAGAAATTTATTAGAAGTAAATCATTATGACCAGGTTTTTAAAATATCTCTTTAAGCATATACATTTTATTTCTCTGAAACACATTACTGACATTTGTAGAGGATTTAATTCTCATACATATTTATTTCTCTTTTAGGTTGGGTGACTAGTAATGGAAAAGGGCTTATCTATCTGACAGATCCCCAGATTCACTCTCTTGATCAGAACGATGTCACTACCAATTTTGGAAAGAAGGGAATTTTTTACTTCTTTAATCACCAGCATTTGAAATGTAATGAAATATGCCATCGTCTTTCTTTGACAAGACCTCCAGCTGAGAAACCAAATAAGTCATAGACTATCTGGCTTGGTAATGGGATGGGCTTGGTGCCACTCACGGGAGCTGGGTCTTCCTCTTCCCCCAGGCACACACAGTATCGTGAAGCCTGGTCCCCTCAGACTTAGGCAGGGCTGTGGGACTACTTCTGGCCAATGACTTGTGAGAGGAATTAGTGACTATCCATTTCAGACCCATATTTAATTGCCAGTGTGACTTGTTATGGAGTTACTTCTGCCACAATTACCAAGAATATGTCAGGAGACAGCTGCTTATCGGCATAAGTCCTACAATGAGGGCAACATGGAAAAAGCCCCCAAGTGACCCATCATGGACACAAAACAGATGAGAAATAAACTTTTGTGTTTAAGCCATTGAGATTTTGGAGTTTTTTGTCACTATCGATGCTGATACCATGAGTGTTTTTCTTATTGCAATATTTAGGAGTTCTCTGTACATATTAAAGAATTCAGGACATTGTGATAGAAGTTACGGTTTTTTTCTCTTTGTCATGTGACATTTGACTTCATATGAAACTTTTTCTTCCATGCAGAATTTGTTTAATACAGTTGAATTCATTAATATTTTATTTTATGGCTCCTAGGTTGCATGTCATATGTAGATCCTCCTGACCATGGATTTATTTTAATCCCACTATATATATATATATATATATATAATATATAATACTTATATTTATATTTATATATATACTTATACCCATATATATACACTTATACTATATACTTATATATATACTTATATATACTTATATTTATATATATATTTATATTTATATATATATATATATTTTTTTTTTTTTTGAGAGAGAGAGAGCACATGAGAGTAGGGGAGAAGGGCAGAGAGAGAGAATCCCAAGCAGGCTCTTCTGAGCCCAATGCAGGGCTCAATCTCACAACCCTGAGATCATGACCTAAGTCAAAATCAAGAGTCAGAGGCTCAACCAAGTGAGCAACCCAGGGCCCTCCCCCACCATATTTTCTTCTAGTGCATTTACATTTGTGAAAAGTGTGAATGAAGAATAGTGCATTTTAACAGTCCACTCCTTGCAGCACACAGATCTGCTTCTTCACACGGTGTGGGGGGCAGCTCATCCAGGATCTTTCTAAAAAAAACTTAGAAAATGGATATTGGTGAGGTGTTCCTTTCCTGAAGTCAGGGTTTGGGGATGCAACTAGTTTTCACCCTTTCCCTCCTCCACAATTCATTCTAAATTTCCCTCATTGTTTAGTATTACTTCCGCAAGTCTTAGTGTTTACCTGGTGATGTGACTCAGACTTACATATGTGAAGTTTCTGCATGCTTGATAGAGCTTTCTCAGGGGTTACTGCACACATCTGTTCACAACTGCGTCAGGGCAAGTGAGAACAATTCAGATCTGCTGCTGTGGGGAGTGTGGTTGACTGGGAATCCAGCTTCCACTCCACTGGGTCCACTGCTGAGTTCATGGTGAAGTCACGCTCCCCAGTGTGCTCTCAGCCACTGACTCAGCAAGGCCAGGACACTTTAAACAGGTAACTGCACATGAAGTCTTCCCACTGGCCTGATCAAAAACTTCTTAACACTGCTGTCCTCTAAGACTCTTCCTGCCGAACCCTCCTTTGTCTGCCTTCTCCTTTCACAGATGTCAGACCTGTGTACTCTTGTTCCCACTGCTGAGCCTTTACAGTCATTTCTCCCAATAAATATCATATATGTCTAATCCCTTTTTGGCATCTGCCTCCTAAACAACCCAAACCAACACAAGTTTATTAAAGAAATGGGAAAAACCTCATCCTATTCACAAAGAGGGAGGGGTGCCTGGGTGGCTCAGTTAAGTGCCCAACTTCAGCTCAGGTCATGATCTTGTGCTACAGTGCTACATGAGTTCAAGCCCTGCGTCAGGCTCTGTGCTGACAGCTCAGAGCCTGGAGCCTGTTTCAGATCCTGTGTGTGTGTGTGTGTGTGTGTGTGTGTGTCTCTCTGCCCCTCCCCCCACCTCTCTCTCCCTCAAAAAGAAATAAACGTTAAAATTTTTTTTTTAAAAATAAAGAGGGAAAATCATATTGTCTCAAAAGATGCAAAAAAAAGGTTATTTATTGAAAATCAACTCATGGTAAAAATCTCTTTGCAAACTAAGCACAAAGGAAAGCTTTCTGGATCTGATAAAGGGTTTTTTTTAACTTTTTTTTTAAGTTTATTTATTTTGAGAGAGAGAATGTGCACTAGCAGAGGAGGGGCAGAGAGAGAGGGAATCCCAAGCAGGCAGAGTCTGACTCAGGGCTCAATCCCACCAACCATTAGATCATGATCTGAGCCAAAACTAAGAGCCATCTAAGCTCCCCTAATTTTGTTTTAAAAAACAGCAATATCATGGGGGTGCCTGGGTGGCTCAGTCTGTTGAGCATCTGACTCTTGATTTCAGCTCAGGTCATGATCCTGTAGTCATGGAATCAAGCCCCGCATTAGACTCTGCACTGAGCATGGAGCCTGCGTAAGATTCTTTCTCTTTCTAGCCCCCTGCCCATCCCCCAAGCACGGTCTCTCTCTCTCTCTCTCTCTCTCTCTCTCTCTTTCTCTCCCTCTCTCTGTCTCTCTCTAAAAAAAAAAGAAAAAAAAAAACAAAAGGAAACCACCATACACCCCTTAATGAAATAATAGACCTGGGAAAAAATCACTGATAGAGGAACTTTACAATGGAGGAATCAGGCTGATGTTACACCTCAATCAACTGTATCACTAAAAGTGCGACAATAAATCAATGATATAATAACACTTTGGGGACAATTAGGGATTTTTAATGTTTACTGTTAGATAAAATTAGTGAAGTGGTATCTTAAAACAATACTAAAGCCAAAAAAAAAAAAAAGTGAAGGTGGAAGTGAAAAAAGCTTGGTTCTTTTTTGGTAATGTTGAAGCAGGGATACAGGTACATGAGTATTCATTATATTAGCCTTTCTCATTTTGCATATATTTTTTAAATGTCATTTTTTTTTCATTGGAAGGTCATAAAAAGGAAGAAATACCAAGGATAAACCAAAGAATGGGTTGGTAGAGATGATGAAAACTGTGATTTGTCAAACAAGCTAATCAGGAAAGAATATAAGAAAGAGTGTTCAACAATGTGAAGTCCTGCAGAAAAATCAAGAAGAAATAGAATATGTATTGAGTGAGGGCCTGAGGATAATGAAGAGATTGGTGACAGCTAAAACAAGCCATTGATTGACAGAGTGACCCTTCGGATATTGTAGAACAGAGATCAGCAAACTATGGCCCCTTGGGTCAAATCCTGCCACCATTCCAAGTTTTATTGGAACAGAGCTACACTCATTCCGTTACATATTATCTGTGGCTGAATTTGTGTTACAATGGCAGAGCTGAGGAGTTGGGTCAGAGACTGTGTGTCCTACAAAGTCAAAAATATTTATTACCTGGGCCTTTACAGGAAAGGTTTGTTAACCCTTGTTGTAGTAGAAGAGATCAGGAATAAAGATCAGGTTTTTACATTTACAAAGAAAATGTGAGTATCTCTACCAACACAAAAGGAAAACAGGTAACACAAATGGATGAAGAAATTGGAAATTTGAGGTGATAAGGAAGTTGATGAAAAGCACGTATCAGAGCACCCTTTCCTTTTTGAAGTCAACAGTCTAGGCTCTCTGTTGAATGAGATGAGGCTAGCAACATGAGGGATTTGAGTGGAGGGAAGGTTATGAAATAATGCATATTTCTGTATCAAAAAGAGCAGAAATAGGGGTTCCTGGGGGGCTCAGTCAGTTAAGTGTCAGACTCTTAGTTTTGGCTCAGGTCATGATCTCAAGGTTCACGGGATGAAGCCCCCTGTCAGGCTCTATTCTGACAGTGCAGAGTCTGCTTGGGATTCTCTCTGTCTCTCTCTTTCTCTCTCTCTCTCTCTCCCTCTGCCCCTCCTCTGTGTTTGTGCTCTTTCTTTCTCTCAAAATAAATAAATTTTTTTTAAGTACAAATTGTACTACTGAGGGGAATTTGCAGAAAATTACATTTTAAGAACCTCTTTAAATTGTTATATATTTGCACCAACACCAATATATCCAACATCTGGATTAAGAAATTAAATGTAATTAAATTAAATGTAATTAAATGTAAATGAAATTAAATGTAATACTAATGTTGAAGCCTCCAGTAGACTTTTCCCTAATCTACACCTCCTCTTCTGCCCAGAGGCAATCACTACCTAAAAAGTGTTGGTTATCATTCCCTTTAATGTTGTTACACATTTACTTTTATTAAATGTTGTTATACATTTATGTTCATATAAAAGTAATAATAAAGGGACTTTTTAAAATATTTTTAAGGTTTGTATAAATACAATAAGGACCAGAAGGGTTTAAAAAGAGCCAGATTGACTTTAGAGAAAATGAAAAGTACAGTCATTGATATTTATGATTTAATAGAAAGGTTAAACAACAAACTAGGCATAATTCAAGAAAGAATTATTGAAATGCAAGGGAAATGTGAAGAAACTAGCCAACATGCAGAAGAAAGATAAAGGGTTGGAAAAAGCAGAAGAAAGAGCATAAGATTTGGAGGAAACATGGAGGTCTACCATCTAGTACTCAACTGTATCTGCTCACCTCAAGTTTACTAGCCAATAATTTAATTCATAGTACTCTTCTTATCTATAAGCAGCATTTGACACAATTGATCACGTCCTTCTTATTTTTTTTAAAGTTTATTTATTTTGAGAGAGAGAGAGAGCATGTGTGAGTGAGTGGGGGAAGGGCAGAGAGAGAGAGAGAGAGAGAGAGAGAATCCTAAGCAGGCTCCACGCTGTCAATGAGAAGCTCAAGGTGGGGCTTGATCTCACAAACCATGAGATCATGACCTGAGCTGAAATCAACAATTGCTTAACTGACTGAGCCACAGAGGTGCCCCTATATTGCATTCTTCAGTCTAGCTCTTCTCGAATACAGTTCTTTCTCTATCTCTATGACCAGTACTTTAACTGAGATCTGCATGATCTCAGACTCCAGTGTTGCCCCACATTGTCCTCCGAGATACTGGTGGTTTCTCTTAAACACAAATCTTCCTATGTCATTAACTTGCTTTAACTCCTACTATGAAACGCAAATAAGGGGAAAAAGAGAAAGGATGTGAACAGAGGATTCACAAAAAGGAAATACTACTTTCACTTATCAAATTGCAAATATGTTAAAAGTTCATACTCAATTCTGGAAAGGTTGGAAGAAACTCTGACAATGGGAATATGGATTACAGCAGCCTTTATGGAAAGGAATTTGACAACATATGTTGTCCATTCTTGGACCCACTAGTACCTCCATGAAACTCTAATGAGGAAAGAACAGAAATGTGAACAAATACAGATGTGTCTATCATATCGTTACTCATGATAGTAAAAAATGAAATAATTTAAAAGTTAAAGAGTAGGGGAATGGTATTATATATTATAATGCATCCACATGGCTAAATGTTATTCATCCATTGAAATTTTTATGTTTTCAAAAATATTTAATTGTATATAAACTTTAAAGTAAAAACTAACAATCTATAAAGCAGAATTTATAGTATTGCTCCCAATATCAGTATGTATGTATGTATATGTAAATAGAAAAATATACAAATGTATGGGTTGGTTATTGTAGTTTTCCCTGGCTAGTGAATTTCTGGCAGTGGACTTATATTTTCTTCTCTGTCATCTATATTTTCCATAATTTTTGGATTAAGCAGGTACTACTTAAACCAAAAAATGTATTTAATATGAAATTCAAATGGTTCTCTTTTTTAGTAGAAAGTCCACATTATCAGATGAGGATATAGGGCTTTCTCTTTTAGCCCAACACTCTTCCTAGTCTTGTGGTCTTCTACTCTGTAGAAACACTGAACTGCTAATGGTTTCAGTCCAAAGGCACCCTGCCTCTGCCCACCCCACTACAGTCTTTTTTGTCACTTGGTGACTGTTTTCATGCTTATGCCTACAAGGACAGTCACCCCTATGTCTTCACATCTTTGAAGACTCACCTCAACCAACACTTCTTTCAAAAACTCCCCCTTGACTGAGGGTTGATGGGGGGTGGGAGGGAGGGGAGGGTGGGGGATGGGTATTGAGGAGGGCACCTTTTGGGATGAGCACTGGGTGTTGTATGGAAACCAATTTGACAATAAATTTCATATATTAAAAAAATAAATAAATAAAAAAGTAATAAAAAAAAAAAAAACTCCCCCTTGAGAGGTGCCTGGGTGGCTCAGTCAGTTCCACGTCCAACTCTTGATTTCAGCTCAGGTCATGATCTCAGGGTTTATGGGATGGAGCCCCACATCAGGCTCTGCACTGACAGGGCAGAACCTGCTTGAGACTCTCTCTTTCCGTCTCTCTCTGCCCCTCCCCCACTCATGCTGGCACATGCACTCTCTTTCTCTCTCTCAAAATAAATAAGTAAACTCAAAAAAATCCTCCTTGATATCCTTTGTTCCCATTCTTTTTTTTCTCTACAACCTAAGTACCCCTCCTTTGATCTACCACAATAATTGTGCAACTATCACTGCACAGTTATCATGGAAGCTAATATACACTTAGGTCATATTATCTACACTATAGCTGAATTATAATTATCGGCTATATTATTCCTCTATTGCTGCATGGCAAATTAACCCAAAACTCAGAGGCTTTGAATGACAAAGGATTATTATATACAGAAGATTATAAAAGGCTATTCTCTTGAAGTTTCCACAGATCAGAAACTGGGGAGTGGCTTTGCTGGATAGTGCTGACGCAGAGTCTCCCTAAGGTTGCCATCACAATATCAGCTGGGACTTCAGTCATCCGAAGGCTTGACTGGGACCAAAGGATCTACTTCCAAGCTCTCTCATGTGACTGTGGTCAGGAGGCCTCTTCCTTGCTGGCTGTTGGTCAGAGGCCTTGGTTCCTCATCACCTGGGCCAGTCCATATCACAACATGGCAGCTGGCTTCAATCAGAGTGACAAATCCAAAGGAGAGAGAGACAGAGGTCACAAATCTTTTATAATGTAGTCTCAGAAGTGACATGCCATCACTTCTATATTCTATTAGTCACACAGACCAACTGTGAGACAATGTGGGAGAGACCAAAGCACATGAATACCAGGAGGCAGGGATCAGGGATCATTAGAGGCTGGCTTGGAGGATATACTATCTGACCAGCCTAAACGGAGCCCTGTGCCCCGTTGTACCACAGCACTTGCCTATGTTAGCGTCTGCTTAATAGTTGGTGCTTAAACAGTTCATTTTTGTTTAAATAATTGAATGAATAAGTAAATTAAATGAATAAGCAAATGCTAATTCTATGCATTTTATATACCCAATAACTGCTTATTAGCTAACTACTTCTTGCTACATAAGGCAAGAGGCAATAAGGATTTATGTCCTAATTACAGAAGAATGAGCTCTCCAGACTTCAGGAAACCATTCTACAACGAGGTAGGATGGGGATAGATAAGCGGATGGACAAGGATGGAAAATTGGAAGGAAAGAAAGACAAATAGAATTTCCTCAGTTGTACTTCTAATTTATAAAGAAAGTTATTTTGCTTCCTTATGTTTCAACTTTTCTAATTTCTTCCCCCACTCCTATTCTTTAATGCTTATTGCCCACAGCAAAATGGATACTGGGATATTTTCAAGTCAATTCTAGAAAACTTCCATTACCATGTGGCTAAATCTGAATAAATAATTAACTTTCAGTTTAATCTTTTGTGTGTAGCATCAAATGACAATATATAAAATGCTAAGTTTCAGGAGTTGTGTTCAACTTCAGGAGATGTAATTTTTGTCCCTCAGGCTTTTGTTACTGTCTTTTAGCACTGCTATTGTCTGGAGAGGATGTTTGTTCTGTATGGTTTGCTTATACAGATGTCCTCTGCCTGAACGGTTCAGTGGAAACTAGGTGTAAAGTGTAAGAAGCAAGAGTGAGAGAAAAAAAAAATAAATCTCTTTATTATGGTGCATAAACCTTCAGTGTGAGGGAGCTTCGCAGCTGCACAAGGAGAAAAATGCATTCAAAACCATAATGCCAGTGTGAATAATCCTTTCTCGAATGCTGCTTGCAGACTGCTCCAGCTTTGTCAGGTGAACTTGAACCGGCCCATCAGATTTGCCCCCATTCCCATTGCACACTCTGTCTATCACCCCAGGGCATTCACCATCTTGACTGTTGTTTAAAGAGAACAAGCAATCCATCATTGAACCAGGGAGTCACTTTCTCATAGAAAAGTAAAATCAGCATGTGACACTACTCAGCCCTAGTGTTTTGCAGATTAAAATGATACATGGCAACTCACGTGTTACTAGGAAGATTAAGTCGGTTATCTTGTTCCGCTGCTCAGACAAAAGAATTCGCCTGAAGCAATAAGTGGGAGCTTTACGGAGGCTGAAAAGTTGGACCCAACTATACGATGGTAAAACAGAATTTAACAAGAAGACAGAAAAAGAATGTTATTTACATCTCCACACCTTCCCTGCACATGATGGTACAAAGAATCCGTCCCGAAAGGGGGAGCTGTTAAATCTTTGTAGAAGCCTTTGCAGTTTGAGATGCCAATTTTATGACCAGAGAGCACACACAATTTATTGTCTGACTGCCTCCGCAATTGATTTAAATATAGTGAAATAAATGAGCAGCCGCTGGCCCTGAGGCAGTTTGCTTCATAAGAGAAGGTTGCAGCTACAGAATCAAGTTATTAACACTGTTATTCCATTGTGTGACCCACACAGTAATAAAATTTTAGATGAATCTCATACAGAAATGAGCTCACAATGGACTGCCTTCATTTACCAAGCCCAGGCAGATATTTACCATATAACAGAAATAGTATTTTTGAAATAATTGAATCCGTAACTGTTAGATTTGTTTTTAAAAAGTGATTTTCAAAAGGGAGAAGACAAAGATAAGTATCAAAGGTTTATTTAATTTTAGATTAAATAAGTGTATTAATAAAAATTAATGTATGAAGAGTCCATTTCTTTCTAATTAAATTTTTCTTAAACTTAAAATAATTTTAAAGTTTAATATGTGTTTTGCCATTTAGACCTTACATCGTAAATGACACAGGTTAAAGAGAAAGGACCTGTGTTTTCTTTCAGGTTCTGATGGATTTTAGGAAACACTGTTGTTGCCAAATGCTTTCTTAAAATACAGACCATTTTTCTAGTCAAAGGGATTTAGAATCAGAGAATGCCCTCTTTTGTTACTTTTAACTAAATTTTCAAACATTGCGCATCCATAACCAGCTATATGTTATGTAAGTGTTCTGTAAGAATACATGAGAGCATTGGAATATGTAAGTTTTCTCTGCCAAGGACAGACACCAGATTTAACCTTCTTTTTCTACACAAATCACCAGAAAGGAGAAGGACTGTTTAAACACTTTTGTTAGACATTTGACATGGTCTTTTCCAAATAACAGAAGGACCCACAGCGACTGGCTTTGAGGGGCCGTGTTCCCAAATGTGTTTTCAATGGGGAACATTCTGAGCTGAGCACCTGGGTCGTGTGCAGCGTTCCCTTGGGCTGGACAGCAGTCACTGAGCCACCTGCATCAGAGAGGATGGTAGATGAGGGACAGGAGCCTCTGGCCAGCTGTATCCTTCCCCAGCCTGCAGGGCATATTTGTGCAGGAGCCAGGCCAGGCCAGATCGGCACACGGGCATCCATCTGGGTGGCTGTCCTCTTTGCCCCACCATAGGCAAGTTAGCAAGAACCCTCAATGGGTATAAATAAAGGTTAAGAGCAATGGAGCCCAAGAGACTTTAAAACATGCCTTGTGCAAGGATTCAAAGCCATAAATTGTTCTGACAAAGGCAGTTTAAAATATCAAAGTCCTAAAGGGCACCTGAGTGGCTCAGTTGGTTAAGGCGTCTGACTTCAGCGCAGGTCATGATCTTGCGAATTCATGAGTTCAAGCCCCGTGTTGGGCTCTGTGCTGATAGCTCAGAGCCTGGAGCCTGTTTCAGATTCTGTGTCTCCCTCTGCCCGCCCCCCCCCCCCCACTCATGCTGTCTCTCTTCCTCTCTCTCTCAAAAATAAACACTGAAAAAAAATTTTTTTTAATATTCAAGTCCTAGGACTTTCAATAGGCACCAAGGAAGATGACCAGAGATTGAGCTGGATACTAGAGCAAGCTCTACAATCCAGCGTGGCAACCTACTGCAAAACAGATCTAAGCTCATCCCCTTCCCTCCACCCCCCATCTCTTTTTGTCCCTGCATCCCAGCAACACAGCCTCTGCATTGTCTGAGCTGAGCAAGGACATACACTCAACAGACAAAAATTATTCCTAAGTATCTGGAGACAGTGTGATCACATATAAAAGTGAATTAAACTTGACATCTCTGAAACTGCATTGCCAAGCACCAGCTTTTTTTTTTTTTTTTTATACTCAACTCTTGGTTACCAGAAACGAGGGGGAAATGCAAACAACCAAAAAGAGGAATATTGTTTAAGATTCATCCGACATAGGGGCACCTGGGTGGCTCAGTTGGTTGAACATCTGACTTCGGCTCAGGTCATGATCTGGCGGTTTGTGAATTCAAGCCCCACATTGGGCTCTGTGCTGTGCAGGGCCGCTTTGGATCCTCTGTCTCTCTCTCTTTCTCTCTCTCTCTCTCTCTCTCTCTCTCCCTCTCTCTCTCTCTCTCACACACACACACACACACACACACACATTTTTTTAAAAACAGATTCATCCTACATAGGCTGACAACAATTTTGTTGTTCAATGGCTACACAGTATGTGCTGACTGGGAGACAGAAAATTCCAAATCACTCTGAACGTCAGGAGAATGCCAGGGTTTGTCATCAGTAACTTAAAAATTGAATTAAAATACAGATCAAGATGAATTAAGTGGTCATTTGGTATATGTCAACTATTCTACTGCCTTGATGGTGTTTGAAAAACGTGCCCAAACTACCATGCTCAGAACATCTATCAACCAGAGTATATCTCGAGTGCTTTAAAAAAAAAAATGAACTAGAAAAGGTACTTAGGAAAGTTAATGTTTTATAAATTTTGAAGTTCAAGTTATCAAGAAAATATTGTTTTCAGAAAGCATTTTATAGTTTGGTATAGCTGGTTCATGGAATTTCTAGAAGAGAGAAGGACCCTACTCAGAAGTTTGCATATTTATTGTAGTGTTTTCCATTGGGAGAATTAATTATATATTCACTCCGCTGAAAATGGCTTCTCTTCTGCCCCTGCAAAATAACCCTACAGTGATTTTCTCTTTCAAACTCTCACAAAATCATATGTTTCTTATGAAAAGAGATAAGCTTCAGACAGGCACCTAAGTCTCAATCCAAACACGTGAACTTTAAGAAAATACAGTCACTTTTTCTTTTTCTTTCTTTCTTTCTTTCTTTTTTTTTTTTTAAGAAAACTGTTTAAAAATCCAGACTATGAATGGCTGCTTCACAGTTGGAAAGGTCACTTTGAGTGCACTGTCCACAACATTAACTAGAAATGACCCTTGTCATCACTCTCAGCATGTGGGACAGAAGAAACAAATGAAAAGACACACCCAAAAGATGGTTTCTCGAATAGGCCACTTGGATAATAGATGAGATGCTGTACTCATGGGTCGCAAGGGCCCCCTGAGGCATTGTTCCCACTGTGCATTGTAGTGTGCTGGGTGGCTTCGAGATGACAAGGCCACAGGGAACCACAGAGTCTCAACTGGACGGCCATCCCAAAGTGATGGAAATGCCGTCTGACTTTCCAATTTCCCAGCTGAGAACACTCCTTTAGTAACATGTTTCAAATTTTGGTCTTGCATTTTCCTGACAACCTATTCCTTTCTATGCACATTTATTAGGGCAATAAATCGAGGGAAATGGTTTCATCAAATGATGTCCACACAGTTTTCTCCCCCTGCTATGTAGCTGTTGTCAGGAAGGACTTCACTAAGCAGAATGTGCTTTGTTCTTGCCACGGTAAACAAAGAGTTACGTTATAGAGCCAGCTGGTGGCTTGCCAGAGAGGTTAGAGAGGAAAGAACAGCCTGCCTCCCCTTTTCTTCCCATATCACCAAAATACACCCTATACACCCCCATCCTCATCTCTTGCTGCTTCCCCTCTGCCCCTTTCTACCTCCCTGGGGCCAAAATGATTCAAATTAAAAAGTATGGACTTCTGACACCGAAGTTATTCATGTGGCTACACCCGTATTCTCATCGTCGCTCTTATGGGCAATACATAAACATTAACTGGTGCTCAGTCCCTTCTGGTTCTACATGCGGTCACTCTCGTCAGGCCCCCCCGAAGGGTAAGGTGCAGTGAAATCACAGGAAGGCGTCCTAGCTCTGCTGAGTGCTAGGAAGGTGGCACCCAGTCTCTCAGAGCCTTAGAGTTCCAGTATGTAAAATAGGTAGAAAAGGACACTCCTAGGGGTGCTGTTGTGAGGATAAGAGATAACGCATGTGAAGGACTTAGCACGGTAGCCAGCACACGTTGGTGTTCGGTAAGGAATAGGGTTTTATCACCATTATTACGCGCGCTCTTTCCCAAGTACAGTCCTGCAGAATTCATTTTCCCAGTGCCACTCTCACTGACTTTGGCAGCCAAGACCACTTCCTTCCATGTAACCTCAGAATCTCCCTCAGACACCAGAACAGTCTTGGTCCTAGGGAGGAGCCCTTTCTGATCAGGCTGGGGAGTGAGAAATGCAAATAACAGCACCACCAACAATAGAATCAGAGTTCAGGTAGTTATTTACTGATGCTCATTCATCATTATGTCATCTTGAGATATCGTTTAAACCATATCAAATTGCTGTTTTTAAGCCTAAATAATTTATATTGGCAAGTTCATATGATTCAACCTAAATAATCCCCAAACATGATCCTCTCATTTGATCTCTCTCCAACCTCATTTCCAGATTATCCTACAGCCTCCAGCCTCACCTGGCTGCAGCTCCCCACGTGTGACCTGCCCTCCCATAAATGTTTCCCAGGGCTCTTTCCTGTGCCTGGGAGATCTTCCCCTCCCTCCCCTTGGAAATTCTTGTCAGTCAAGACCCTGGTCTTGTCACTTCTTCAGGGAGCCCTTCCCTGGGCCTTCTTCTCCTACTTCCCTCCAGTAATACACACACACACACACACACACACACAGGCTCCATTACACCATCACAAACCACTACGGTGGGACCTCAGCTGCACAGTAACTTCTTGTTTATGTATCTGCCTCCCCCATCAGATTATGAGCACGTGAAAGCAGGGACCGAGTTCATTTCGTCAGCCTCAAGGCTTAGCCTAGCACTTGGTTGTTAATAAGGCCTTGTTGAATGAAAGAAGTAAATCATTAAAAATCACAAGATTAATTAAGAGTGTAGTTTTATGATTGGCCCATTGTGGCATATCTCTTAGTGTAATACAGTATTTAACATTGTGCTGTGCACATAGCACGTGTTCCATAGATGTTTGTGAACTGAATGAATGAATGATGGCAGGTGAAAAATCTCTTAATTAGATCCAGAGGGTCCGCTTTATTTGTACAATCCAAATAAGAAAGGCGTTCTCAGACACTGAAAAAGCTATGCCGACATCTTTGTCTTACAAAAGACTCATCTGAATGATAATGAGCGTGGAAAATGGATTAGCTCTTGGGTGGACAGGGGTTTTTTTTGTTTGTTTATTTGTTATTTGTTTTTGGATTTTTTGTCTGCATGCAAAAGTAAAAATGCTTGAGTGCTCCATCATTTAGGGAGATTCAGTCCCCTCTTATTATCTATGATTTTGATTTTAGTTACTTATTTAATTAAGAAAATCGAACTATTTGCGGTATACAAATTAAAGTTGGTAAAAGACAATGGTTCCTTGTATTAATGTTGATTTTTATTATTATTTTGTATATCTGCAAATTTGATAACTCTGGAGAATTTATTATGATTTGTTCTTGGACTCTAATGATAAGGTGTAATTATCTCTAGGTGTATTCTACAACTGTGCGGGCAAAACGTGTTAGTGATCTAATTTTTTAAGATGATCAATAGGGGAGGGGCGCCTGGGTGGCTCAGTCAGTTGGTGCCCGACTTCGGATCAGGTCATGATCTCGCAGTCCGTGAGTTCGAGCCCCGCATTGGGCTCTGTGTTGATAGTCCAGAGCCTGGAGCCTGCTTTGAATCCTGTGTCTCCCTCTCTCTCTGCTCCTCCCCTGCTCATGCTCTCTCTCTCTCTCTCTCTCAAAAATAAACATTAAAAAAAAAAGGGGGGTGCCTGGGTGGTTCAGTCAGTTGGGCAACCGACTTCCGCTCAGGTCATGATCTTGCAGTTTGCGAGTTCAAGCCCTGTGTCGGGCTCTGTGCTGACAGCTCAGAACTGGAGACTGCTTCGGATTCTGTGTCTCCCCCTCTCTCTGCCCCTCCCCTGCTCACACTCTGTGTCTCTCTGTCTCTCAATAATAAATAAATATTAAAAAAAAAAAAAGACGATCAATAGGGGAAACTGACCAGCTCAGTCAGTAGAACATGTGACTCTTGATCTCAGGGTCATGAGTTCAAGCCCTACATTGGGAGCCCTACGTTCTTAAAAAACAAACGGTGATCAATAAATGTTGCTATAAACTCACATTATATGTATTATACGATATGCTTTCAATAAAGCATGAATTGCTTTAGAAATAAAGAAGGCCTAATTTATTGGTGCTGGCTCAGACACCAAGTGCTTTTAAATGCATTAAGAAGGGTATATTTCTTTTTTTTTTTTTAACATTTTTTTAATTTATTTTTGGGACAGAGAGAGACAGAGCATGAACGGGGGAGGGGCAGAGAGAGAGGGAGACACAGAATCGGAAACAGGCTCCAGGCTCCGAGCCATCAGCCCAGAGCCTGACGCGGGGCTCGAACTCACGGACCGCGAGATCGTGACCTGGCTGAAGTCGGACGCTTAACCGACTGCGCCACCCAGGCGCCCCAAGAAGGGTATATTTCTGGACGCCTGGGTGGCTCAGTCGGTTGCATGAACTACTCTGGCTCAGGTCATGATCCCCTAGTTCATGGGTTCAAGCTCCAGGTTGGGCTCCGTGCTGGCGGTGTAGAGCCTGCTTGGGATACTCTCTCCCTCTGTGCCCCTCCCCAACTCATGCTTTCTCTCTCTCTCTCGAAATAAATGAAAAAAACTTAAAAAATGAAAAAGAGGGGCGCCTGCGTGGCTCAGTTGGTTAAGCAGCCGACTTCGGCTCAGGTCATGATCTCGCGGTCCGTGAGTTCGAGCACCACGTCGGGCTCTGTGCTGACAGCTCAGAGCCTGGAGCCTGTTTCAGATTCTGTGTTTCCTTCTCTCTGTCCCTCCCCTACTCATGCTCTGTCTCTCTCTGTCTCAAAAATAAATAAATGTTAAAAAAAATTTTTAAAATAAAAACAAATAAAAAATAAATAAATAATAAAAAAAGAAGGGTATTTTTCAGTTTTAAGAATTAAAGAGTTCACTTCCTTCTTTAGCCAGAGGAGATAAGCATTACTGAGATTAAGGGCACATTATAAAACTACAACAGGCACTTAAATTTTCTGTCCCAAGATGCTGCCATTGTTTCCTGGTTTTTTCCTGGTTAATCTCAGGATCATTCTTCATTACCTACACCCAAGGGTTAAAAGATTAATAGTATCAAGCTGCAATATTTTAAGAATTAGAAAAAGCATACATAAAGTTATTACAACGGTGTTTGTCGCAGAGTAAATATTCCATAAATGGTTGCTCTTGTTTCATCATCATTATTCACCATATTTTCATTCTCTAAACCAAAGTAGAACCACCGTTATGTACTTTAGCTTTGCTTTCCTCTAGAGCTAAGGCTAGTTTCTAGATGAAGGCCAGTTGCTCTAGTTCTTGTTTACTGATAGAATCTGCTTTCTGCATAGTTACCTCCCCAGTCATCCACATATGGTTTCATGGTATTTCCTGCATGTTTGCTATGATTCAGTCTCTGCTGTAAGTCCATTCAACATCATGAATCTTCCATCCTGATTATGAAAACCCGTCTTTCCAAAAGCCTCTTATTCTGGTAATACAGGGTCACACAGTCATTTAGGATCAGGCCTGCAGGACTGCACAGTTTCTGAGGATTCCGTTCCCCTGAAATCAACATGTAGTAGTTTTCTTTTGCTATGTAACAAATTACCACAAATTTAGCATCTTAAAACAAGACAATTTGTTATCTTACAGTTCTAAAGGTCAGAAATACAGAATGGTGTAGCTAGGATCTCCGCTCAGGATCTCACAAGGTTAACATCAATGTGTCATCTAGGTAAGTTCTCATCTGGAGATTAAGTCCCTTTTCCCATCTCATGCCTGTTATTGGCAGAATTCTGTTCCATGCAGCTGTAGAAATGAGATCCCATTTCCTTGTTGCCTGTTAGCTAAGGATTGCACTCAGCTACTTGTGGCCACTCTCCAGTCCTTGCACAGGGCCCCCTCCACCTTCAAAGCCCACAACAGTACACTGAAATCCTTCTCATGCTTCAAATCTCTCCAACTTCTCCTGCTACCAGCTGCAGAAAACTTTCTATTTGAAAAAGAGTCACCTGATTGAGTCACACTCACCTTGAAAATCTTCAGATCTTAAAGTTAGCTGCCTTGGGATTTTATATCTGTGAAATCTCTTTAGAGCAGTACCTAGATAAGGGCTTGAATAGCCAAGGTATGAGGATCTTGGGAGTCTGTCTCTAAAATCCTGCATACCACACAATGTGAGTTTGGTTCTCCTGATTTTGAGATGCTGAGTGTCATGACATTGTTTAAAATTTTTAGTTGCAAAGAACAGACACTCTTTAAAGATAATTAATTTGGGTCCACATGAGATGATAAGGAAGTAGTTTCATGTAAAGTCACTGATTGACTTCTTTCTGTCTTTAAATTTAGATTTCTAGAGTTTGCTTCTACTTAGGAGGTGGAAAATCAGAAGAGAAACACAGTTCCCATCTTAGCAACCAAACAAAGCTAGAAAATCTACAAGCTTTTCTTGAGCCCATATGAGAGCTGAGGCTACAAGCCAATCAAACAAGTTAAGTCCCAAATAATTGCAAGCCCTTCCAAGGAGAGACAGGAAACACAAACTCCTTTACCTTTGGCAAAACAGAAAAGAAATACATGACCACTATATAAGTCAGTAAGGAAAAAATTAAAAGTTTGATAAAGTCTTAAAGGACAAGTATGGACTAGAGTATCAGTGTGGAATGGCTGGGAGTTGAAGACAAGAGAACTTTGCCCTAATCCACAAGTTCTTTTCCACTGGATTCTCATGAGAAAAGCTAGACTCAGAGCGGGCATGCAGGAGGTGATCAGTGGTGTAGACCTATAGGAAATTTTTGGCTGTCACTGTGGCAAAAGTGTGAAAACCCACCCAGCAACCTGGTTCGTTCTCTTATAAAAAGCAAAAAGGCTGAACCTACTTGAGGAAGGGGCAAACCTATTGCTTCTAGGGAATGAATAGAAGCAAAGGTCCTATGCCTCTACACAAAAGCAGGAAAACTCTTGGACTCAGGATCCTGCCCTGGTGTGAGGATAGGTGTACTACTTCCAGGAATACACAAGAAACTCTTTTCTATCCATGACCTACAAGTAAGAACTCAGCAGGCATTGGGAAGAGGGGTAAGAAATGCTGATAAAATCCTATTCCTGACAATCAGGCACAGGGAGTCTGCCAAAGACTAAAATCCCAGAAAAATAAAGATTCCTTCTTTCGTACCATAAGCCTAGTATGACAGGGAAAGATAAGATTCAGTAGACAGAAAGGGAGAGGCTAGGGCTTAAAGGTCCCTGGGTGGTGAAAAACACATATTTTAAAATATTTCCTCTGGAAACATCCTCAAGCAAACTCCTTCAGGTGTAAATTCCTCTTAAGAATGTGACAGACATTGCCTATCCCCCTCAGGTTTCCCTCAGGAATTTGACAAAAGACCTGGCTAAAAATAAGTAGACCATAAGACATATGACCCACAAGGAACAATATGGCCATAGACCACCCCTCATACAATGGAAACGAGCCAATCAAAAAGGAATGACTAGGCACTTCGACTTACCTGGCCAATAGGGGTAAACCTGAGGAGGAACAAGGGGGAAAGAAAGGGGCCCGACCAAAATCCTATACAGCCAAGTCCCTTGCATATAGCCGAGGTATTCACTTTCAAATACCCCCTCTCTGTAAAGACAGCTTTCATACTATTCTTCCCTTCTGATCTTATACTCTACTAAACTTCTGCCTGCTGCCCATTTTGTTTTGTGACCACCTCTCCATTCTTCGAAGTGGGGAGACAACAAACCCCGGGCATGGAGGTAAAAAATCCTGCAACACTAGTGCATATAACAAGAAATGTTAGCTCACAGTAGAAGGAGGACGAAGCACATGGAAAGGGAAACAGGCACGCAGGGAGTACGGGACGCTGAAAATGGGGCAGGAGCAGTAAGAACAAAAAATGAAAACCCACAATCCTCCAAGAGCCCAGGCCCGCCCAGCTCTAGGCACAAAGCACAGGAGCCACCTCTGCAATGAAGAAAATGAGAGTAACAACGAAACCCAAAACCAGCTGAGCTTCTGACCAGACTAACTCAACTTCTGACATGACAGCCTGACAAAAGAGGCATGTCTATTTTCAGAGTTAAATATTATTTCCCTCAGCTCCCTTTACTCTTCGATAAATGATATCAAGACTTCGTTGAAATGGTATGCAATATTAAAAAGCATAAAACACAATCTATTGTTAACATATAAAGCAATCAATAGAAATAGTCATTAAGGATGACCCAGATGTTGAAAGTATCGAAGATTTTTTAATTGCTATGATTAGTATTTTAAAAATTTAACAACAAGGGTTGATAGCACGTATGGGAACAGATAGGAAATTTCAGCAGAGGCATAGAAACTATAATTTTTCAAAGTCAAATGGAAGTTTTACATAAAGAAAAAGAGAAACACATTATCAGAGATGAAGAATTCCCTAGATGGGTTTATCAGCAGACTAAGCAAAAAAAAAAAAAAAAAAAAAAAAAAAAAATCAGTAAATTTGAAGTTCGATCAGTATATATTATATAAACTGAAATACAAAGAGTAAAAAGAGTTAAAGAAAGAGAGAGAAAGAGAGAGAGGGTTACCAAAAGCTGTGCTGCAACATCAAAAGAGCTAATAATATACATGTAATTCGATTTCCAGAAAAAGAAGTAGTAGAGAATGTGGCAGAAGAAATATTGCAGAGAGAAGTTCTGAGAAACTTCCAAAATTAATAAAAGACAAAACTCTACAGATCCAAACTCCCAGAGAATCCCCCAAAGTATAAATACCAAAAGAAGTCACACCTAGACACCTTATAGTAGAAGGGCTAAAACCAAAGATAAAGATAAAATCTTGAGCCACCAGGGAGGCTCAGTCAGCTGAGCATCTAACTCTTGGTTTTAGCTCAGGTCATGATCTCACGGTTTGTGGGTTTGAACCCTACGTTGGGTTCTGTGCTGACAGTGCAGAGCCTGCTTGGGATTCTCTCTTCCTCTCTCTCTGCCCCTCCCCTGCTCTCTCGCTCTCAAAATAAATAAATAAACTTTAAAAAAAAAGATAAAGTCTTGAAAGCAGATAGTAAGTGTGAGTAGGGTGGGATGGAGAGGGTGTTACATAAAGAAAAACAAAGGTGAGAATTATAGTAGATTTTTGGCCAGAAACTATACAAGTCAGAAGACAATGGAGAAATATATTTGAGGTACTGGGGGGAAAACAGTTAAACAGAATTCTATACCAAACAAAAATCTCTTTTAAAAATGAAGACAGATACTTCCAAATAAACAATAGCTGAAGGATTTCCTCACAAGCAAAACCGCTGCAAGAAATGTTAAAGGAATTTCCTCATGCAGGTGTATGATACAGACAGAAAGCTGAATCTACAAAAATCAAAGAGTGGAAGAAATGTTTGTAATCAATTAATTAATTAAGAAGAAATAAATAAATATAAATGTATATGTAAAGGATGATTTCCTTTTTTTTTTTTTAATATTTATTTATTTTTGAGAGAGAGAGCATGAGCAGAGGAGGGGTAGAGAGAGAAGGAGACACAGAATCCCAAGCAGGCTCCAGGTTCTGAGCTGTTACTTGACCGCTTTGAAGCCCCACCACTCTTTCTTACCTTTCTGCCTCCCATCTAGAGAAGGCAACCAGAAAGCCCAGGTGCTTTCTCTTTTGGCACCAGCAAGAAGTTAAAAGTATGCCAATTCCAACTTAAAAAAAGGGTTTTTATTTTATTTTTTTAAATTTATTTATTTATTTTGAGAGAGACAGAGACAGGGTGAGAGGGGGAGGGGCAGAGAGATAGGGAGACAGAATCCCAAGCAGGCTCTGCACTGCCAGAGCAGAGCCCAATACGGGGCTTGAACCCATAAACGGTGAGATCATGACCTGAGCCACAACCAAAAGTCAGACGCTTAACCGACTGAGCCACCCAGGCACCCCTTAAAAAGATTTTTAATGAGCCCCTCCCTCTAAACACCACATAACTTTAAGCCCATTCTTTCAAGCCATTTTAGACATGTTTGGAAGCCTGACTTGTTCCCCCCAGAAAGTTTTATTATATGAGCGATACTCTTTTCACACTCTTGGTGAATGTGTGGCATCATCAGTCTCTACATCCAAATTTTGTATCTGCAGGCTGATCACAAATAGGGGAGAATTGACATCTTAGCAATATCAAATCTTCTGATCCATGAGTACACACATCTCTCCATTTATTTAACTCTTCTTTAATGTTTCCCATAAAACATTTAGTTTTCTAGCTTTCAGCATGCACATCTTGCCTATATTTTGTTATATTTGTCTTTGAGTCGTTTATATTTTTTATGGTATTGCACATAGTGTTATTTTCTTATGTCAACTTCAATTGTTCTTTAATAGTTCATGGAGGATACTTTCAAATGCCATCAGCAAGATGGCAGAGTAAACATTTTCTACCTTCATCCCTCCATAATACATCAATTTTGATGGTCACCCATAGACAAGAGTCCATTCATGGGAGTCTGGGAGTCCAGCAGAGAAGTTGCATACAATTAGAGCAGAATAATCCAAGAATAGATGCATTGAAGAAGGTAAGAGGAACAGTTTCACTTTGCCCTCAACACTCGTCCCCCAAGGCAGGCTGGCTCAGTGCCAGGAGACACCTCTGCAGATGTGATTCCTCCCACAGGGAAAACTGAGAATAGGTAATGGAGTTCCTGCCTTCCCTAGCCATGCAGGATGCTGCCCAAGAGACCCATTTCTTTCTTACCTCACCCAGATTACTGAGGTGATCTGCAAGCCTGAGGGATTGGAAGAAGTTAAGAGTATAAGCGGCCAGGGCTCTGAACTCATCAAAACGATCTTACTAACTGCTTCATAGTTCTGCTACTAACCAATTCACAAACTCCATTAGGAAGCCTACTCACAAAAAACCGTGGATGCCCCAAACGTGGGCCCCAATTGCCCCACATCCATCTCTAATGTTTCTCATGCATCATCCACACTCTTCTCTCCCTGCATGGCCAGCTTCCATGGACAGTGAGAAGGAGACTTTGCAGCTGACTAGCAAGCAAGCACAGAAAGCCAGACTAACTCTGTGCGAGATTAGGAGAACGCTCGCATGCATTTCAGGGCACCGCCCCAGGGAAAAATGGGAGATTCTCAGCACCCAAAACCCAGTTTTGCAAGATTAAGAGAAGGCATACAATTTTAGTAATTTGTCCCTAAGAGGGAACAAAAAGCATGGAGTGGCACACCCATAGAGGAGATCTGAAACAGCCTCAGAATCCCTAGCTGTACTAATACGTGACGGTATCTCTCTCCAAAAGCCAGTCGTTTTCCTAAAGGAGGTAACCACTTCTTTAAAAATAAAAACAGCAGTGTGAGACTTTAAGGAACATGAAAAATCAAGGAAACACAGCACCACCAAAGGAACACAATAATTTTCTAGAAACTGGCCCCAGAGAAATGGGGATCTATGAATTGCCTGACAAAGAATTCAATGAGATGATTATTTTAGGAAGCTCAATGAGTACAACTCAGATAGATAAAACACAGATAGATAATACAATAAACTCAGTAAAACAACACAGGAATGAAATAAAAAGTTCAGAAATATGAGCTATTTGAAAGAGAAATTAAGAAAATAATCTCATTTAAAATAGCATCAAAAAATAAAATACTTAAGAATAAGTCTAACTAAGGAGGTAAAAAAATCTGTACACTGAAAACCATAAGACATTGATGAAAAAAATCAAAAGCTCAAATCAATGGAAAGATATCTTGCATTCTTGGATTGAAAGAATTTGTATTGTTAAAATGTCCATATTACCCCAAGTAACCTATAGATTCAATGCAATCCCTATTAAAATTCCAATGGCATTTTTCATAAAAATAGGAAAAAAATCCTAAAAAATTTATGGAACCCCAAAAGACCCCAAGTACCTATAACAATCTGGAAAAGAAGAACAAAGTTGGAGGCATCACATTTCCTGATTTCAAACTATATTACATAACCATAGTAATCTAGGGTATGTTACCATTTTATGATTTTATGTTAGTACCATAAAAACAAATACATAGACCACTAGAACAGAATAGAGAGCCCAGAAATAAAATACAAACAACCAATCTTTAACAGTGGTACCAAGAACACACATGGAGGTAGGATAGTCTATTCAATTAATGGTTTTGGAAAAACTGGATATTCACATACAAAAGAATGAAACTGGACCTCTATCTTATTCTACTTCCCCAAATTAACTTGAAATGGATTTTAAAAGCCTTAAATATAAGACCTGAAACTATAAAACTCCTAAAAACAAACATCTAAGAAAAGTTCCTTGAAATTGGTCTTGGCAATGATTTTTTTTTGGATAGGAAACCAAAAACACAGGTAACAAAAGCAAAAATAAACAAGTGGGCTACATCAAACTAAAAAGTAAAGGAAAAAAATCAACAAAATTAATAGGTAAACTATGGAATGGGAGAAAATATTTGCATACCATATATCCAATAAAAGGTTAACATCCAAAATATATAAGGGATTCATACAACTCAGTAGCAAAAAACAAGCAAATAAATAAAGAATAATACTATTTTTAAATGGGCAGAAGAACTAGACATTTTTCCAGAGAAGATATACAAATGGCCAATAGGTATATGAAAAGATGTTCAACATTACTAATCATCAGAGAAATGCAAATCAAACCAAAATAAGATATCATTTCACACACCTTAGGATGGCTAGGATCAAAAAGAGATTATCAAGTGTTAGTGAGGATATGAAGAAAAGGGAACCCTTGTACACTGTTGATAGGAATGTAAATTGGTACAGCCATTATAGAAAAAGTATAGAAGTTCCTCAAAAAAATTTAAATTGGAACTGCTATATAATCAAGCAATCCCATTTTTGGGTGTATATGCAAAGGAAATGAAACCAGTATCTTGAAGAGATATCTGCACCCCCATGTTCATTGCAGCATTATTCACAATAGCTAAGATATGGAAACAACCTAAATGCTCATCTACTGATGAATGGATAAAGAAGATAATAGACAGAAAATTCAGTATTGTTCAGTCATAAAAAATGAGAATCTTTTTGCTACTGAGTTGTATGAATCCCTTATATATTTTGGATGTTAACCTTTTATTGGATATATGGTATGCAAATATTTTCTCCCATTCCATGGGTTACCTTTTAATTTTGTTTTGTTTTGTTTTGTTTTTCCTTTCCTTTTTAGTTTGATGTAGCCCATCTGTTTGGGACAACATGGATGAAACTGGAGGGCATTAAGTAAAATAAACCAGGCAAAGATAAGTGCTGTATGGTTATCACTTATGTGGGGGGTAGAGGGGGAAGGTTAATCTCATAAAACCAGAGTGTAGAATAGTGTTTTCCAGGAGCTGAGGGATAGAAGAAGTGTGGAAATGTGGGTAATGCTGGCAAAAGGGTAGAAGTTATAAGATAAATAAGTTCTAAGGATCTAATATACAGCATAGTGACTATACTTAATCATACAATATGTATGTTTGAAATTTGCTGAGAGTAAAGCTCGTGTTCTCACCACAAAAAGAGAAAAGGAGGGGTGTACGTCTGGCTCAGTAATTGGAGCATGAGACTCTTGATCTTTGGGCCGTGAGTTCAAACCCCACATTGGGTGTACAGATTACTATCAATATAAAATAAGTAAAATAAAGATAAAAAAGGAAATATAAAATATAAAAAAAGAAATATAACTGACTTCTGTAGAATGTGCTTATATCCTCTGATCTTACTAAGTTCTCTTAGTTCTAGTAGCTTTTGTGTAGATAGGTAACATGTCAACAGTGTATCGTGGTATTTTACTTCTTTCCTTCTAATCATTATGCCTTGAATTTCTATTTCTTGCCATTAGCACTGACTAGGAACTCCAGTTTGATAGTGAATAGAAGTGGTGAGAGTAAATATCCCTGCTTTGTTCCAATCTTAAAAGGAAAACATTCAGCCTTTTATCACTAACTATAATTACTGTAGGGTTTTTGTTGAGGTCCTTTATTGGGTTGCCAACATAATTTCTTTCTGTTCCTAGTTTTCTGGAAACATTTCTGATGAATTGATGTTGAATTTTGTCAAATGCTTTTTCTGCATCTATTAATGGTTGTGAGGATTTTCTTTTTTAGTTTCTTTATATGGTGGATTACATCGATGAATATTCAAATGTCAAACCAACTTTGCAATGTTGGGACAAACCCTATTTGGTCTTGAGGTATTTTATATATATATATATATTGTTAGATTCAATTTACTAAAATTTTGTAAAGCTGTTTTGTGTCAATATCCATCGGGGGTATTTGTCATTTATTTTCTTTACTTAATTATGTATTTAATAAAATACGTTTTAAAAACTAATTATCTAATAGAAATAAGTTTCTTTTATTGTAATGTCTTTGTCTGGTTTTATTATCAGGGCAATCCTGGTCTCACAGAATGAGTTGAGAAGTATCCCAATCTCTTTTATTTTCTGGATATGTTTGTGTAGATTTGAGATTATTTCTTCCTTCAATGTTTGAAAGAACTCATGAGTAAAAACTGTGCCTCGAATTTTCTTTTGTTGTTTGTTTGTTTTTGCGAGAAAGTTGTAAGATGCACATTCAATCACTTTAATGGCTATAGAGCTGATACAGAGAGGTCTATGTAGCCATGTTCTGTTATGGTTCATCTGGTACAAAGTACTTCCTCTATCAGCCTTTAAGGAAACAGAGGTTCTGTCTTTCTGGTTATGTTTTAAAATTTTTAAAGGGTGAGAGTTTAACCGTTGTTTAGTGGGTACTGAGTTTCTGTTTGGGATGATGGGCAAGTTCTGCAAGTGGATAATGGTGATGGTCGCACAATATTGTGAATCTTTTAATGCTGCTAATTGTACTTAAAAGTGGTTAAAATACAGGTTTTATGTTGAAAAAGTAATATGTGTTCAATGTTGAAAAATAGAAAATGTCAAGTAAACAAAAATTATAAATTTTTAAACATTCATAATCCAAACAGATTACTATGAATATATAAAGTTTGAATGTCTTCGTCTATAAAGCAGGAATAACAATAGTGCCTACTGTGAGATTTTTACACAACTATCTACGTAAAAGACTTAGCAATGGCCTTCACACGTGGTAAGCACATGATGAAATTTAGATATTATTATACCTAGTGTGTGACAATTTTGCACACATTATTGTAATCTGCTCCTTTTAATCTTATGATATATTGAAAAGAAACTTCGATGTGAATAAAAAGGCACATGGTGTCTTATTCCTGTGCACTCTTCAGTGTAAGAAAATTAATGTGAGTGCATAGTTCAGCTACAGTGCTATTATTTATGACAGCTTTGTATCAACTAGAGAAAAACTGCAAATAGTCTAAACACCTTGTGATAGGAAATATAGCTTACAGGTGTAGAACCAAGAGTTCAGAAAGCCTAAAAAACTTATTCAGAATTACACAAAGAACTCAAACCCAAACCCAACCTTCTCATTACAAATGCTGTGTTTTTTCTCTCAATATACTCCTTTTGATTATCAAACCTTTAACCATCAGTACAGTATAGGCAAAAGGGTCTTTTGTTAGACATCAAATTTTTTGAGAGATAAAACTTTAGAACTTTTTTCAGCTTGTAGGAATTCTCACTCTCCCCTCTACCTGTTGTCCCAGCAGAAACCCATGTTAGAAACTTCTTCCAACACATGTACCTGCTTTATTCTCAAATCATCATCAGATCAGAAGCCTTGTGCACAACAGATGTTTTGAATATGTGTCCACGTTATCCTGGAAGAACTTTTGTCAAATAACCCTTCATAGGCCTAAAGTCTCCTTAATATTCAAAATATATGTAATGACTTTTTCCCTTTTTTCATGAAAAAAATGAAATAACACATCGTAAACTATTTTCAGGATAGTCCCACCATGATCACTGTGCATATTCCTCAGAAAGAAAAATAATTCACAACATGGCAACAAATGGAATGTAATATTTGTCGAGTTCCTTTGAGTAATTCTTCTCTAAAAACTATACCAACTTACAGCTTACTGTGACTGCCAAAGAAGAGAGAGAGTTACCTGTCCATTCACCTTGACTCAAATGAGGCAATGAAGTTAGGACTAGATGTTCTCATTGCCAATCCTATTTGCCGGAGCAAAAGCATTTGGATGACTTTAAGGTAACTTCGAAGCAGATGCCAGGTTAAGAGCAAACCCTACTGGAGAGTCTAGATTTGCTTAGATAGATGAGAAAGAAAGAAATTTCTCAAGGAAGAGGCTAAAACTGATTGGATTAATTTGAATATTTTAGAGCAGGAAATAAAGGGTCAGCAAGATTATCCCTTGACTGGTCTGCCAGGTCTCCGGGTGTCCTGAAATTGCTGTCCCTTTATTAATTGTCAAAGCAAAGTAAGGCTGGCTTAAAGAAGAGAGTCAAACCCCAGGTTGCTGGGTGGCTCAGTCAATTAAGTGTCCAACTCTTGATTTTGGTTCAGGTCATTATCTCACAGTTTGTGAGTTCAAGCCCCATACCCAGCTCACACTGACAGTGCAGAGCCTGCTTGGGATTCTCTCTCTCTGCCCCTCTCCTGCCTCGCATGCTCTTTCTCTCTCAAAGTAAATAAAAATAAAAAAAGAGAGAGTTATACCCCAATCTCGCAAGGACCAAATATATGTCCTGACAGAAGCTTAGGAGGCTTGTCTTGACTATATTTCATGTGTTTATTGGTTCTTTTTAATTACCTGGGTGATATAACCTCACAAAATTTTATACTCTATTGTATATAGTACAAAGGATACGGGCCTCCTTTACCCCACCAATGCAATCCCACTCCCCAGTGGCTACTGTTACTATTTGGTGTATATTCTTTCATATGTTTTCCTATGTTCATGTGAACAAGTGGATATAGATAAAAATATGTGGATATTTTTATTAAGATTGGATGATCCCATGCCTGCATTAAGCGAGACATTACAATGACAAAATCCACAAAGCTAATTCAGCCGCAGCTTGAGAAAGAACTCAACACTACTGAGTTACTGTTCCTGCTGCCCCCAGCACACTGGACAGTTCCCTGCACTGCCCACCACCTCCCCCCCACCCCTCCCCCCCCACCCACCCCCCCCTCCGCTCCCCCCCCTGCAGGGAAAGAAAGGCAAAGAATTTGAATTCTCACAGTTGCCCCTCAAACCAGAGTTCCTGGAGTGCAGTGCCTGAGGGCGGAAAGAGGGGACACTGGCTCCACTGATAACCAGGACCTGGAGAAATGGCTGGCTAAAATTGCCTGATAGGCAGATCCAAAGTGCAGGACATGAATGTGTATGTGTGTCCCTGACAGTTTTGGAAAAGGGTGTGGTAGTCTGGAGTTGATACAAAAAAGCACAGCATGTAATTAGAAACATTGTCTTGTTCTGGAAACTGCTGTTGAAAGTAACTTGGAATTTTTTTAAGTTTAGTTCTCTGTCATTGCTTTCTAGACACTTATTTCACTTGTGTGTCTTCCCTTTGTTAAGGTGTATGTAATGTCCCTTGAGCGTATGCTTGACATAGGGTCAAGGTCTTTGTGACCACAAGTGGACCCACATAGAGAGGATATTATCATGGGAGTGTGTTTATCATCTGAAAAGGTTTTTTTGGGGAGGGGGAGAGAGAACACACACAAGTGAAGGAGGGGCAGAGAGGGAGACAGAATCCAAAGCAGGCTCCAGGCTCTGAGCTGTCAGCACAGAGTCCAAATGCACGAACCGTGAGATCATGACCTGAGCCGAAGTCTGATGCTTAACCAGCTGAGCCACCCAGGAGCCCCTGAAAAGTTTCTTATCCTCTGTTTCTGTGCTTTAGCCTCTTTTCCTGAAAACAAACCTGTGTGTGTATGGAACCAATTGATTTCCAGTTGCTCGTGACATTCATGGGCAGTATATCACCTAGTTCTTTGTGAATTGTCAGGTGCGTGGTTATAGTGACAATGTGGTCTCCTGACATGTGAAGACAGGTAGAAAATAACAAGTCCATGTTGACAGTGGGTCTGTTCACCAGCTTGGTGACTTGTCCACACTCCAGCCTTACAGCACTTAGGTTTCAAAAACATGTCTTCAACCCTTGGAGTCATTCACAGATGATGGAAGTGGAAACACTAAATCCCCAAATGCTAAGGGTCTAATGTGTTCTAGTGGTTTCCCTTAACTGGGGGATTATATGGCGATTTAGAAGCTGTTCTATTTTTCTGGATGGCAGAGGGCCCCTGGGCTATGTTCGCTTTGTTGTTTGTCCAGCCTCTATTTTGTACTCTTAGCTAGAATGCCATGGAATACATGTGAATAAAAGTTCTCTTTAAAAAAATAAAGATTGGATGATTCCATACATAATATTCTACAACTTGGTATTTTCATCTACTAAGATATTGCGGGCAATTTACCCCTTCCCAGTTTATCCCAAGGTAGACTTTCCCAGGAATAATGTAAATGGGAAGCATTACCATAACTTAATACAACTTTCTTGCAAAAGAGCCCTCCCAAATTGCATACCTGTAGTTCCACTAAAGCCATCTGGGAATAACCCTTCATATGTGTCTTTATTGTTTTATTTCACAGTTCCTGAATGTCCATCCCAGACTGATGCCAAACTGGTTGCCTCAAAATCATTTCAGTTTTTTAAAAAACATACAGATTCTGGGTTCTTGCTTCAAAAAAGTCATCCCATAAGTCTGAGGAAAGGGCTGGGAATCTATAAAATATAACACATATAAATATAAAATATAACACAAGTGATTCTGGCGATCAGCCAGGTTTGTAGGTAATGAAACCGTCAGTGTTTGCTGGAGAACACGTTACCGGTGTTAGTAGTGGGAGATGAGCTCCTGATTATCCGAGCAAGTCAGTTCACCTAGCAATACTCCATTCTTTTGTGATGATGTATACTCTTCCAGCACATGAATGTGCCAGGCATGAGGTAACTTATTCCCTACTGATGAACATTTAAATTGCTTCCAAACTTTTTTATTTTATTAGCAACACTATCATAAATATTTGTGTGTGTGTGTGTGTGTGTGTGTGTGTGAAGAACAGAGAGACAATGGGAGAGTTCCTGTAGGATAACTTCCTAAAAATGGAATTTCTGGTTCTAACAGTATATGCTTTTTGATTTTTGAAACAATTCGTCCAGAACCACATTATATAGACTCCTATCTTGTCCCATAATATATTATCAAAGGATGAAGTATTCTATTTCACCTCTCCAAAGAATTATATTCATTGTAGTTATTAACTGTAAATTACCTCAATATAAAGTCAATGGTAGTTACAATTATTCTAAATTGTTACTACTACAGTAAAACCTTGGTTTGCAAACATAATTTGTTCAGGAAACATGCTTGTGATCCAAAGCACTTGTATATCAAAGCGAATTTCCCCATAAGAAATCATGGAAACTCAGATGATTCTTTCCACAATCCAAAAATATTCATATAAAAATGATTACAGTACTGGAATATAATACAAAATAACAGAGAAAATACAAAATATAAAGAAAAATAAACAAATTAACCTGTGCTTACTTTGAAAACCTTCGTGTCTGGTGTGAGGGAGACAAGAGAGAGGTTTATTGTACAGGACAACTTTCACTGTCACTAATGGAATCACTGCATCTTTTGGCTCCATGGAATCTTTTTCTTTTCCTGCAGCTTTAACAAGGAACCTATCCAATGACACTTGCTTTTGCCTCCTTCTGAGGATTTCACCGAAATATGACATTGTCGTTAAACAGATTCATTGTTCGCACTGCTACAACTTTATTCTGGTGGTACGTTTTTTTCTACAAGACTTTGCACTGTTCCCCACATTCTACACATCTCCCTAATCTCATTTGAAGTGAAGAGTTCCTCCGCCTTTTTCTTCTTCTCCTCTGCAGATGAGAGGCAGATGTAGACTTCTTATAAAATTTTGCAATTTCGGCCACTTCCCTACCTTGTTCATATTCTTGACGATTTCCTTCTTAATTTCCAACTTAACCTCCATCTCCTTCTCACCACTGCCTTTCTTTTCAACCTTTCTCTGCATGGGGGCCATTGTATACACTTGCACAGATATTGACTAACCTCTTGTCATCGACTGTATTTAATGTAACTGGCAATTAGGCAGCAGAGGAAAGGGTCTATATCTGCAGGCAGCCTGACCTAGAATGAGGCAAAGCATTCCTATGCTTACTCTTGTATGGAAAAGCAAAGGACTGTCTATAGGTGCTTTGAAGTGACAAAAAATACACTAGTGCCTGTTGTGGGCACCTACCAATGTTCTGAAAAACCACTGATTTCTGCCAAACACTGTGGCCTGAGACCGGGAATCTGAGCATGGGAGATCATCACCACAACCCAGCAGCAAGACAGAGAGAGAGAGAGAGAGAGAGAGAGAGAGAGAGAGAGAGAGAATCATTGGCTCAGTTGTGATCATGTGGTGTTTGGTGTCACATACTACTCCTGGAAGATATCGCTCACTTATCAAGTTAAAATTTATTAGAAATGCTTGCTTGTCTCGAGGAACACTAGCAGAACAAGTTACTTGCAATCCAAGATTTTAATGTATACATTTTTCTTTGATATTTTCATAAACCTGATGTAATTTTTGAAACAACTAAAATTCTAAAGCCTGTATAATTTTATACTTAAAATATCATGTACATTTGGTACTCATAATTTTCAAGAAAATAGTGGAATAGCAATCATTTATTAGGACCTACTATGTGCCAAACACATGACATGCATTAGCTCATTTAACTATTAGAAATAGGGAACTAGGGGCACCTGGGTGGCTCAGTCGGTTGAGCGTCCACCTTTGGCTTAGGGCATGATCTCTCAGTTTGTGGGTTGAGCCTCGCATCAGGCTCTGTGCTGACAGTTCTAAGCCTGGAGACTGCTTCAGATTCTGTGTCTCCCTCTCTCTCTCTCCCTCTCTTGCTGGCACTCTGTGTGTACCTCTCTCGAAAATAAATCAACATTAAAAAAAAATTTATTTTAAAAGAAATAGGAAACTAAGCTCAAAATTAAGGTGCTTAAGACCACAAAGACAATATACATTAGAAGTGGGATTTGAACTCAAGCTGATTGATTCCCAAACCAAGCATGTAATACTCACAGTATCAAAATTATTTATTTTATTTTAGAGAAAGAAAGCAAGAGCACAAGGTGGGGGGAGGGCAAAGAAAGATGGAGAGAGAGAATCCCAAGCCTGCTCCACACCAAACATGGAGCCCCACATGGGGAAGGGGGAGGCTCAATCCCAAAACTGTGAGAACATGACCTGAGTCGAAATCAGGAGTCAGATGCTTAACCAACTGAGCTGCCCAAGCACCCCTCAAATTTAACTTTATTTTGTTGTGATAGCAATGTGAATGGAAACTCAAGTATATTAAAATGCAGGTAGAAAGGCATTGCTATTGACTCTTAATGTCTTCAAACAATTGTGTTTATATAGAATATATCTGAGCCCCTAACTCCCACCTCATTCACTACTTCACAATATTATTGTAAGTATGCTTTTCTTAGCTCTGGAAGATTCCAGATGCAGCTTGAAAAGATGAACTATTGTGTAAAGAAGAAAAACTAGAATTTAGGCAGACCCACTTATGACCACATCTATGACAGAGGTTGGGTGAAATGTTAACATTTGAACAAACTTTCTTCTTATCAAGGAATCAATGGGGGGAAAGGAACATTGAGATGTGTCTTAATTGAGTATACATATAAATAGGAACTTAGAACTGACTATTCTTTGTCTATAAAAAATTACTTCATGGAGCGCCTGCATGGCTCAGTCAGTTAAGCATCCCACTCCGTTTAGGTCATTATCTCGCAGTTCTTGAGTTTGAGCCCCACATTGGGATCTCTATTGTCAGCGCAGAGCCCACTTCAGATCCTCTGCCCCCCCCCACCCCCCCGCTCTTCACCCGTGCTCACTTTCTCTCTCTCTCAAATATAAACATTAAAAAAAATTTCTTCATCAACATTAACACAACAAATATTTATTGAGCTCCTACCGTGTGGGAGGCACTACTATAGGTGATGGAGATAGCACCAAACAAAGCACGCGCATGCACGTGGGTACACATGCACGTGGGCACGCACAAACACGGGTCCTCCTGGCATTTGCATTCTAATGAGGGAAGACAATGTAAACGAGTTACTTGTTGGTGATTCATGTAAGAAAAATAACGATGGGTGGGCGTTTCCAAAGTAAGTGTACAATGTAACTGGAACAAGAGTAAAAAAAATCATAGATGTATTTCATATATTGTCTAACTGAATCAGTACCTAAAAATAAGCTACAAGTTTATAAAGGTCATTTATTGACTTGGAGCTCTCCAAGTCTCTGCATCATGAAGGGAAAATCAAACCTCCTTAGGAAAAGATGGATACTTTTGTTACTTTTCATGAAGTTCAGTGACAGAGTAGAGGACTTCATCTAGCCTTTGGAAACAAAGTATTATTCTAAGTTGATGCTAGGTGAATGCTAGTTCATAGGAGTGAAGTAAAAACCCTAACTGACCTGCTTGGGGCTGGTTACTTCAGATTTCACTACCTCTCTCTGTTCTACAACTCTCTGCGCTGAGGCCCACCCTCTCCCTTCTTCAGCAAACCAGACCGTCATGTTAATAAGAGTTGATTTGTAAATAGCGTCTCCCTCACCCCATCTCTACCCCCCTTTGGCCAGGCTCCTACTTTTCTGCTCAATGGCACAGATGCGGCTTTGAGCTGACTGGGACCAGGCAGCTATTAGCAGCAAATCCAGTGAGGGAAATTAATGAAGGGGACAGCTAATAAAAGACAGCTCAGGACAGCCAGACTAACTTGCTCGGAGCAGTAATTAACTTTTTTTTTTCTTTCTTTCTTTTTTTTTCTTTTCTTTTTCTTTTTTAACTCATGAAGGTAAATATGCCATCAGCACTGGTCCAACTCTTCTTTATTAAAATGGAGAGAGCAGAGCTATTCATGGGGACCTGAGACTTAATCTGTTTTCCCCCCAAGAAGAACAATTTTAAATTACTTATGTGATGTGTTTATAGATCCATGATGTCCAAATCAAGAGACGCCTTTAAAGACGAGAAATAAAGGAGGCAGATGAAGGAATATGAGTCCCTGAATAAAAGACATAGTCATCCTCTGCCTGGACGCAGCTTAAAAGACAGAAATCTTTTTTAAAGGTTTGCTTTTCTTCCCCACCTAAAATGATTGGCTTCTGTTCAGTGCCAAGTGTTGAATGGAAAAAAAAAAAAAAAAAAGATCGGATTCAAGGTGCATGGCAAGTCCGATGTGTCAGTGTGAAATAATAGCCTAGCTTGAGGGACTTTTCAATTGTCTTCCTCAAACCTCCAGTTTCCATTTTTGAAGACCCATTTATTAAAGGCAACTTAAAATTTGGTTTCTCCATCCATTTTTAGAAATCAATATGGCTTTTTTAAAAATAAATCTTTCTGAGATCTCTTTTGCACTGCTGGTGGGAATGCAAACTGGTACAGCCACTCTGGAAAACAGTATGGAGGTTCCTCAAAAGGTTAAAAATAGAACTACCCTATGACCCAGAAATTGCACTACTAGGTATTTATCCAAGGGATACAGGGATGCTGTTCCAAGGGGCATATCACCCCAATGTTCATAGCAGCACCTTCAACAATAGCCAAAGTATGGAAAGAGCCCAAATGTCCATCGATGGATGAATGGATAAAGAAGATGTGGTATATATGTATATATACATATACAAATGTATGTATATACAATGGAGTATTACTTGGCAATCAAAAAGAATGAAATCTTGACATTTGCAACTACGTGGATGGAACTAGAGGGTATTATGCTAAGCGAAATTAGTCAGTCAGAGAAAGACAAAAATCATATGACTTCACTCATATGAGGACTTTATGACACAGAACAGATGAACACAAGGGAAGGGAAGCAAAAATAATATAATAACAGGGAGGAGGCAAGACATAAGAGACTCTTAAATATGCTGAACAAACAGAGGGTTACTGGAGGAGTTGTGGGAGGGGAGCTGGGCTAAATGGGTAAGGGACATTAAGAAATCTACTCCGGAAATCATTGTTGCACTATATGCTAACTAACTTGGATATAAATTTTAAAAAGTAAATTTTTTTTAAAAAAGTAAATTTTTCTAAAAAATACATTGAGATAAAGGGTGCCTGAGTAGCTCAGTCAGTTAAGCATTTGACTTTTGGCTCAGGTCATGATCTCATGGTTCACGAGTTCAATCCCTGCATCAGGCCCTGTGCTGACAGCTCAGAGCCTGGAACCTGTTACAGATTCTGTGTCTCCCTTGCTCTCTGTCCCTCCCCTACTTGCGCGCTCTCTCTCTCTCTCAAAAACAAATAACATTAAAAAAAATTTTTATAATTCCCTGTGTGTCCCCTTATTAGGCTTGGGTACAAGAGGATCAAATGACATTACGACAGTGAGTTTTATCCATAGTGTCCCAGGAATCAATCTACTCTTCAAATGAATCTCCAGAACCTATCAAACCACTTCAATCACATTCTGATAGAATGAGGCAAAAACATAATTACCTTCAGGGCTCTCTCAAGAATAGGTGGCTTCATTCAAGAGGGACAGGTACCCAGATAATGGGTGCCCTCCCTGCAAAATTGCCCTCAATCAGTCACTACTATACAAAGGAGAGCACAGCTCCATATTAATAATTATTTCCCACAATGTAGCAGAAAGAGCAGGTGTGGTAAACAATAGAACTTTATACAATGTTCGTTTCTACATCAGCAGTGTGGAGAAATAAAATTAAATCTTATTAAAATGAGATAGGGAAAAGTAGGGACAGGGATAACGTGTGCTTCAAAGATGAAAACAGCTTTTATTATATAACGTATGTAACATACGCAAATTCATAGAAAGAATAGTGGTTTCCAGGGTAGGGAAAATAGGAGTTGTTATTTGATTGGTACAGTGTTTCAGTTTTGCAAAATGCACAAGTATGGGGATTACTTGTACAACAATGTAAATATACTTAAAGCTACTAGGCTTACAAAATGGCTAAGATGATTTTAAAAATCACTTTTAGGATGGCTATAGATTTCCAGGCATTAAAGCTTTTTTTGCATGGCTGTAAATAAAAACTAGAATGGTTTTTGTAACAGAATCTTCAAGCTTTTCAGAGATTAGTTACCAAGTTTTAGTCAACTATAAGACATTGTTTTGCTGCAAGTAAGTTATGTAGTTCCCAAATAAATATACATGCGTATTAATCAGAGTAGGCTATTACAATGCAATCATATAACCACCAAGTCCTAGTGGCTTTTAACTCACAAGTTTTTTCTCTGTCACTCAACATCCACTGCAAGTTTAGGTGACTCAGGAGGACCACTGCTGCTTATATGGCCATTCAAAAGCCCAACCAGCTTTACTATTTGTTCTCACCATGTCAAGAGAAGAGGAAGATAGAGACCAGAGATGGGGCCCCACCCAATGGTAAGGGCCCTGAACATGCCCAATAGGGTTAGAACATCAGATACTGGTGGAGACTAGGCACGTCCTCCACAATATCCAGCAGCAGGGTTTTGTCAGATGGAATGAAATGAAATAACGGGCTTTGAATAATCATCAGATCAGCTTCCTCTGTATAGTTTAGAACGTTTTGCTTTGAAAAAAGAGTCTAGAAAACTCCCCCCAGTATGAGAGAGCAGAATAGTCTAAGATTCTAGAACTGTTCTACATGAGGAGAACTCAACGCTTTTTAAATGATTTGGTCACAAAAAAGAAAACTCATTTTTCACCGCATTCTTTCTGAACTTCCCAGACCGAAGATGTTGTCAGGTGGACTCTTTAAGTTTCCTGCACAGGACAGGAGCTTCTTTTGCCAATGCCAACAAGAGCTTGGGAAAGGCTTGCCTGTGTACATACTCCCTGCCATGTGGATATGGTGAAATCATTTTTCTTCCAATTCAAGAGAAGCACTGGATTTGAATTCAGGACTTTCAAGATTCTTTTTCCTGCTCCACCAGGAAAATGATGTTTCACTTCCCTATTTCCAAGTTTCTGCCATGGCAATCTTTGAGAGTTAAGGAAAATAAAACTAGTTCAGATGGGCTTGATTTTTTTTGTTGTTGTTTGATCATGTTCTAGGCACTGTGATATGAAAGAAGTATTAATGCATTAATACCATACTTATCCAAGGGTATGGTTACACTTTCCTCCACATAGTTTCAAAGATATGTTCAAGGTCTTAACCCCACATGATTTCTTTTTTCAAAATTAGCTGGAAAAAAATTATATCTTCACATTGAATCAGTCTTCTTGTATTTGTTTGCATGTTGTGTATTGTTAGATGTAAAAGCTTGAAAAAACAAAATCAAAGTTATACTCATTTTTAATTGTTTCAAGGCATACCAAGATTTATGTACTACAGAAAGCAAGCCATGGCAAGCCTGTGGGCTTACTCTTTTGTCACACTGGCACTAGTTTGGCTTCATTCTGCTATTCTTATACCGAGGAGGCAATAAACCCCCTTGAGAGTCATGGAGCTGCCCGTGGAGCCCTGACGGTGCGGAGAAGCTTTTATGCCAAAATACAATGCACAAAGGGATCATAAACACGTTTGAAAAGGAAGATGACCTCTTTGTCACAAGGAATTAGGCTTTATTGCAAGCTGCTGCCATGGAAACCAGCCCTGAGTTTCCCTCTGCTTATTTTGAAGGTTCCTGTTTCCATTTTACATGGACTTCAGCACTTTTATTTAATTGTTGCTGGATCAAATAAAATAGGTGAAAGGTTTTGGTTCTTGGCGCCGCTCTTTACCATCTCCAGGTACTCGTCCAGGCACTGGAGGGAAGAGAAAGAGGTGGTGATGGTATCATGAGAAAGCAAGGAGGAATGTGGAAAGACCTTGGTGGCACAGTCTGCTCCCTGCAATTCAACAAGATCAGAGAAGATACGCCCTCGTTTCTAAACCTTTGAAAAGCCAGTTACAGTGCAAACAGCCTCTCCTGGAGATGTGTCGTTTGGAAGAAATTTAACTTTTTGCAACTAGATTTCTTACACCCCTGGAATTCAATATACACTATTAACTACAGTACCTACCAGGTCACAGGAATCTAAAAGCACTGCCCCCAAAGTCCAACCAAAATTAAAAGTATGCTTCCACTGGGAGGAATCTTAGATCCCAAATCCTTTTATTTCTTAAGAAATGCGACTTTTGTACGGTGAGAAACTTGACATGAAAACCTAATGCTGACACAGTTACAGCCTTGACAAGTACAAGGGAAAAATAAGTAAAAAGAGAATTGATAATGAGCTAACCACCACTGAAGCTCTGAGATCCCAAAGCTGGTTAGAACACCTGATGAGTAATGGCCCCGAGTCCGCTCGGTGAGAGGCGGGGGCTAGAGAGGGAGAGGAAAGCCCTGCGGATCTTCCTTCCCGCCTGCAGCTCCCCACCCCCAACCCTAAGGGATTCCGGCGCTCTGATCCCAGGAGGCTGAGCCGCTCTCGCAAGGTGAGAGATCTGCTGGGTGGAGCGCAGAGCTGGCCCCTGTCCGGGTGCTCAGGGAGTCCCGGCCTTTCACTGGGTGTTCCTGGTCGATAATCCAAGTTGACTTTGCCCCTTTGCGCTGTGAGTGGCTGGAGAAGCCTGGTGCGAGCGAAAGCAGACAGGAGCACTCCTATCGCCCTCCCTCTTCCTCCGCCCGTGGCACCAAGGGTGGGGGTGGGGGGGTCATTTGTTGTAGCGCACACACCATCGGGATCCTTTCCCACTCCATCCTCCCGACTCACGCCACCTTGCAGGAAAATAATAGCTTCGGCCACACTGGCTTTCCAGTTCTGCTTTCCGGATGACTGCATTTCTTTGCTCCTCTCTCCGGTCGGGGACCATCTAAAACTGCCCCCAAGTGGTGTTCCCAGGAGACCCCCCGGATCCGACTCGGACACTAAAGAGCAACTCACTTCATCTTCCTCGGTAAGAGGAGCTCATCCAGGCTGAATAAAGCAAACTGGAAAAAGAAAACCAGGGGGTAGGGGTGGGGGTGGGGGTGCAAGGAGAACCGCTCCTGCAGTTCTCGCTCCTCCCCGCCCGGCCGGACCTTGCGGGTGCCCACTGTGTGCCACGTGGGGCGGCCCCTAGCGAGCCGCGCCGCCCCCCTCCCTCCACATCCACACCCAAAGGTTTTGGAAAAGAAACTAACTGCCCAGAGCAATGAACCCTAGAGGATAGGGAGAGGGGGTGAGGGGTGAGAACCCTCGTTTTTCACACTCACACACACACCCCTTTTTTGACATTCCTTAAGTGTAATCATTAAAATGAATTTTTAAAAAAGGGAGGCAGCAGCTTAACGCTGCCGTTTCTGACAATCTGCCCCACACACTGTTAGCGAAGTGAAAGATCTGGACCGAGCTTTGTTGCTTCGCTACCAATAGCAGACTTGGGGAGACCAAGCCTCCGATTTCTGGCCACATCAAAGCACTGATTATGCAAATACCCCCCCCCCCCTTTATTTTTAAGAATAAAATGGAAGGGGAATTATTTATCACACAATGAACCCCCTGCCAGGGAGGGAAACAATAGATCAGACCAGATAGCCCTTCTAGCCCCAGGCTGGGGGAGCGGGAAGGGGGGTGCTGGAGCCCTCACGTTTTATTGGTCTAACCTAATTTCACTAATTCTCTTTTCACACATTTTCTTTTGCGGATTCGGAGGCCGGGACTTTCACGCTCCCGGGAGCGCCCTGCATCGGTGCGATTCAAGGGCTGCCTGCTTTATTTAATTAATACATTCAAAGCTCGCCTGGGAGCCCAAGAACTGAGGGGGCGCTGCGCCGGGGGATTGTGGGGGGGCGGGGGGTGAGGAGGCCCGGCACGCGGAGGAGGCGCTTTTAACGGGTTCCAGGTGTCGGTGCCCAGAAGTCAGAACCTGCCCAAGGCTGTGCAATGCAGGGGGTGCGCCCGACGAACGGCGGCAGGCGGAGGGCGAGACGGGTGGGGGACTCGCAGCTCCCAGCCTCTCCCGCAGCCCTGGCCTGCCGCAGCCAGAAGCCCTTGCCATCAGGACCCGGGGGTGTGCGCGGCTAAAGCGGGCCTTAGGCCCGGATGTCCTTCGTGCGTAATCGGGCTAAACTTGGAGAAGGACCTACGACCCCTCGCCCTCTCCGGGCCAAGGCCGCCCTGGGCCTTCGTCTGCCCTAGCCTCAGCCTGCAAGGCTCAACTCCTGCTCAGGAGCGGCGGGACCTCTAACCTCGGCTGGGCCTGGGCCGGGGTCCCGCGGCGGGCCCAGCAGTTGGCAGCCCACCTCTCTGCTTTTTTCCTCCTTGTTGGCCCTCAGCTGGATTTATTTAAAATCTGGTGAAGAAATAATAAGGCTGTTAACAAGTCCTGGGCAGTTCAGAACAAATAAATATAACCTGTGCCGGAAACCTGACGGCGTCGAAGCCACGTTTCCAAAGAGGACAGAACCAGGCTTCACACCTCTCAGCCATTAGGTAAACACGCGCAGCTCACTGGCTGGCGCGCTGGAAAGATCTAGCAACTCTGCTGGTGCGGGACTGGCATCGGAAGAACATCGCCTTGGCCTAGTTTGAAACGTATGCCATCAGATAGCTGCCAGAAAAGAATGGCCGCTCGGCGGCCCACGAGCCCTCTCGGTGTAGACAGACCAGCTCTTCATGGTGTGGTCAAAGCGTGAGGAGGAAATGGAGAGACTGGAAGAGCGACTACACTCGCTACTGCAGAAGCAGCGGCTTCAACCGTGTAATTCTCATTCCTACAGAGGCAAGGAAAGGACCGTGGGGCCTCAGCCCACGCGCTGTGGAAGTTGCTGTAGGTTGGGGAGGAGAACTTCCAGCGCGAAGTGAGGCAGAAAGAACATCATTCTTAAGCACTAAGAGATTGGACGCCATAAAAAATAATTGCACCAATTTAGTGTAAAATAAGGTCTGCTCTAGATGGGGAAGGGAAAGCCTGAGGTGTAGATCACAAATGGTGGATGGAATTCTGGCCATGTGTGACCACTGACGTCTATGGGGACCGACAAGCTCCAGCTAAACAGGTCTCTCTGGTGCCGTGTGGAGGTGGCTGCTAAGCTGAGCAAAGTAGCGGGTCTAGTCGTTCGCTGTATTACTCTTACTCAAAGCTGTGATTACTGGACCATCTGACCATGACTCTCCAAGTAAACAATGAGTGTCACCTGTTTATGGGGTCACCTCACCAACTGAGGAGGTTTCCCCTAGTCTTGGGAGAGTAACTGCACCTGAGAGTTTGCCTCCACAGACCTGTGCCATGAACTGTTTCTTTGGCAAATTTCTGAAAGCAGCATCTTGTATCAACATAAGCCACGTCATGATGAGAACAATTATTTGGCACTAACACTGACATTTTAAAACGCCCATACATACTACAATTGTTTTGCTTACAATTGTTTAGCTTCTTAAACATTAGAATGACAAATGTAAATATGAGGTATGGCACTTTTTTCTCATATCAGATAATCAAGAGTGCCTAGGAATAACAGGCTTGAAAATAGAAAGGTATTCCAACACGTCTCTGTTATGTCCAGCTATGAAAACAAAGCAAAACCCTGGCTCGATTCTTCCTTTGCTAAAAAATGGAGTCATTAAGATATTAAACACTTAATATTTTCCATATGGATAGACAGGAGGAGTCATTTCAGATAGATATCTCAGGAGAAATTATTGTTGCTTGAAGCAGAGGACTGGAGGATTTAACCCAAACCAGAAGCAGATATGAAGTTCATGGGCGGTGGGGGAGTTGGGCACGAATGACCATTTCTTTGCTAAGGTGATTTTTTTAAAGCTTGTGTAGTCCAGTGGACACCCTCCCCCCAAGGAAGGGGCTTAAATCTAGAATGGGGTCAACCTTCACTTGGTCATCTTTTTTTTTTTTTTTTTAATAATTTATTGTCAAATTAGTTTCCATACAACACCCAGTGCTCATCCCACTTGGTCATCTTTGACCCATGGTGCTATTCATTTCTGCTTTGGAGATTGAAGTGCAAGTTATAGAGTTTTGTGCTTTGGAGATTAGGAAACCATTTTTGCTTTCTCTTTGAAGAAGTTTTGGCTATGTAATTATTCTAACAAAAAATGAAAGCTGAGCTATTTCCCTTAGATACAATTTTATCCCAGCTCACTCTGAGTATTTTTTTCTCCAGGAGTTTGCTTTTCAAACCAACAAGCTTGTTAAAGCAGCTAATACAAAATCAGCTTCTGATAATGAATTATAAATACAATACAAATGCTAGAACTGGAAGGGGGCCTTGCTTAGAAGTCATTGTCTAATTCCTACAATTTACAGATAATAATTGAGACTCAAAGTGTAGGCACCATATTTTTACACATTCTAACAAGAAATTTCAACTTCACTATCTCTTTTTAAATCAAGGTTTCTGAACTTTGGAACTTACCGAGATTTAATTATCTTTTAATCCCCACCCCACCCCTTTTTTACTGATCTCGTATGCTCAGAAATTGATTTCTTAAAAATCAAATTTTGGTTGTATGCAGAGCAACACTCTGATGTCCGTGTTAGTATCTCAAATATGATTCAGCTTCTTGTGATTTCTTAGACCTTATATGTCAGTGAAATTCCTCACACAAACCCTGATGAAAAATACAAGGACTCTACTCAGTTTGCTATAAGGAGAATTTCACAAAGACACAACACATTCTTCTAAAAACCACATAAGCAGGCAAAAGTTACAACACACAGAAATTATGAAAATTATATATTTTATTTATAGTTTAATCACAAGAACAATTTTTTTGTTCAAGATGTAAATACATACTAGAATAAACTCTGTAGAATATACAAAAAATACATACTTTTCCCATGAAAAATTTCTTTATAATAAATAGAAGGGAACACGTGTGTGGCTGATCCTGATAATGCTCCGTGTCTGCTTAGGTTTTCAGTCTGTTGATTTATTTTTAATCTCTTGAAAGACTGGGGGAGTTCCTTCTCCCCTAAAAGGTCGAGATAAATAATGCATGAAGCAATCCTCCCTCCTGATTTTTCCCTTTTCCTCCACATTTTTCCTTTTGATAGAGAGTTCAGCCTAAATTTCCACGCTTGCATTCAATCATTACAAAGCCTACAAATTATACAATGACTTCTAACCTGGCCCTCTAACAAAACAACTTTTTTCCCCCTTATAAATCATAAGAGACAGATGGCAAAATGGAGAAGAAAAAGGAAAGAGAAGGACGGGACAATAGGCATTGTGACGAATCTGGGAAACAGAACAAAGTGCACATCAGAGAGGGAAAGTTTGGTTTGACAGGTGAAATTCCCACAGCCCGCAGACAGCAATGGGAATAAAGCAGATGCCAGCCATTGCAAATCTGTGGATAATATTATTACCGGTAAAATCATTCAGATGCTAAGATACATTTCTTTCTACTCGACATTAACATCTCTATGTAGAAGCAAAGGTGAAGAGATCAGAGGAACCAGTTGCATTCCCCCTGGGAGATTCACACGCACTGCGCCGGGTCCCTCTGGTGTTACAGAGAGGGGGAGGAGCGTCAGTCCGCTCTGCAAACTCTTTAGACTGGCCACCTTCTTTGCTTCCCAGCATCTTTTTAGCCTTAAGAAACGCCCTCCCCCCCCCCCCAACTCTACCATCCTCTTTGACAATAAGCTCCATCACACCTTCAATAAATTAGAGACCGTCTGACGGAAGGAAACCCTTGGCCAAGGAATGCAGCAAACAACCCAGGAGTCAGAACGGCTACATCTGCCCTGCGAAATGAGATGGTTTCCAGGGCATAGAAGTGGGGACAGGAGAGGGGTGGGAGGGCCTGGTCCAGGACAGGAAAGGGAACCCACTAAGGCCTGGCGCGGGTAGCAAGGATGGAAGTTCTAGATACAGTCCCTGACTATGGGGAGGTGAGGTGCGTAGCGGTGCTTGTCGGGAGGTGGGGGCTGCCAATAGTCCATGTCAGAACCAGCCGGGCTGGCAGGAGATAAAGTGCAGCTGTAGGGGGAGGTGGAGTTGGAAGACGCCGAGGAGGACGGCGCCGGGCTGTTGGTGCAGCTCCAGGTGGAGGCAGGCGACGGACTGTCTCCGCTGCTGCTCAGGGAGGCGCTAGCGCTTCCCGGACTCAGCAACACGGTCTCGGAAAAGAGCGCCCCCGGCAGGCCTCCGCCGCCACCCCCGCAGTGGTCCGCCAGGCGAAGGGTCTCGGTAAGCGCCCAGATATAATTGTGGGCAAAGCGCAGGGTCTCGATCTTGGTAAGCTTGGCGTCCTCCGGGAACGTGGGGAGTACCTCGCGCAACGCGTCCAGCGCCGCATTGAGGTTGTGCATGCGGTTGCGCTCACGGTTGTTGGCCTTCAGTCTACGGGTCTTCTTGATGCGCTGCACGGTCTCGGCTGTCTTGGCGCCGCGGGAAACGGCCCGCGCCCTGGAGGGGCGCCGCTTGCATTCATGCACCAGACCCAGCAGCCGCGCTGGCCGGCAGCCCTCAGCTCCGGCCGACGGGCCGCCCAGCCCCCCGGGCCCGGCCTCGGCCCCAAGCTGCCGTCGCGCCCCTCCCGACGCGCCCAGCTCCTCCTCTTCCTCCTCGTCGGCGCTGGACGACAGTGGGGTGAGGGCAGCCGAGGCGGGGGAGGCCGAGCCGAGCAGGACCAGCACGTCCTCTTCCTCCTTCAACTCCAAGGTCTCGGATTTGACAAACATCCTACCGGGGAGAGCGGGGAGGAAGAAAGAACCAAACGAGATGTAAATACAGGAGCAGAGGCACGTTCTTGGTGCCAGCGGGAAGTACTCCTGCGCGCAACCACGAGGACTGGTTCGGAAGGGCGGCGCCAAGGAGGAACGTAGTTAGGGAAGAGACCCCGCCAGTGCTCTCCAAGCTCAGGAGAGCCCCTCGTTGTGTCCCCGCTGCCAGCCAACAGGGTCCCGCCCTCGGCTGGTCGACCTCGCGGCTGTGTTCCCGCCCGGAGAGAGACAGCAGCCCCTGGGACAAAGATTCTGTGCCTGCAAAGGGTGCTCGGACGTGGTGGAACAGAGTGCCGGAAAAGAGTGCCGGAAACACCCTTCCAAGTTGGAAGACACCGGCGGATACTTACGTAGTTCGCTCCCTCAGCGCGTCTCGGCGAAGCTATTACTTTGGCGTGTGCTGCGATTCTCCGCGCTGCCGGGAGCGCAGCGCTGCGTCCTTCTCTTAGCGTGAAAGCGGCGGATCTGGCGCGGCTCCGCGGGGGACCTCTCCGACTGGCGAGTTTGCCAAGAGCCCCGGAGGCCGCGGCGATCCGCCCGGGTCTCGTGTGTTGTGGTGGTGGTGCGTGTCTGTCTGTCAGTCAGTCCTCGGCCGTGCAGCTCCTGGCACGCGACTCCCGGGCACTCCAGTTAAAGCGAAGCTGCTTGTGGTTCAGTGGCTGCGTGTCTGGCACACGACTCTCCTTAAAACCCCTTATATACCACCAAGAAAACAATCAGATCTGCCCCCAGGGCCCCCACCTCCCCCCCAACCCCTGCCGCCGCCTCCTCCTCCCCCCTGTGCAGGCCCCCCTTCTCCCCCGCTTTTCCCTCCCCCGGCTTATTCTTTTCATTGCATTATCATCATTCATTTCTTTCTCTTTCTTCACCCACTTCCCCCCTCCCTGGCCCTGCCATCCATCCTCCTCCTCCCATCGCCCCCCGCCTCTCTTTTCCCCCTTTATCTAATCAGCATAAAATGGTTCTAAAGCTCCTGTTGGAGCTCGAGGCTGCGGTCGGAGCGGCTGAAGCCGCGGTGGCAGCTTCAGCTCAAGCTGCGGCTGTTGTCGCCGCCGCTGCCCATTGTGATTGGTGGCTCGCGCTCGGCTGGAGCGTGCCGCTAATTTATTAATGAATGGAGGTCGCGAGGCGCAGCTGGCCAATCAGGGCGCCCCGGACTCCGGGAGGCCTGCGAGCCACGCGCACCGGAGCCCGCTCCCTTTCAGCAGCTCATTAGGGGCCGGGGCGCCGGGGGCCGTTGGGGAGACGGAGGCTACCTCCCCCCGCCCCCGTCCTTGCGGCCGCACCCCACCCCCAGCTCCGGCGCGCGCTCGCGCACCGCACCAGGCGCTGCCCGGCCTCTCAGCTCCCGGACGTTGAGCTCCGAGGAATTAGTTAATGGGGGTCAGAATCTCGGGGAAAGCAGCAACCCTCTGGTGCTACCCGGCGTCTCTTGGCAAAGCCTCTTAGGAGCTGTACCAAATAGTAAATTGTTTTAAAACGCATTCATTTGGTCACGGGAGGAGTGGGGTGTGGATGGCGAGTTGTGGGCACATGGTGGGCAAACGTGTTTAGGTTCCAGAGAGAATGGCGTAGAAGGGTGAAGGAAGAGGACGTTGGAAGATTCATCGAGGCGTCTCCTAGAAGGGGAGATCCAGTGCGGGAGCGGTAGATGGGCTTTTAGAGGATGTGAGAATAAACGCACTCACAGGTTAAAGCTAAAACCCTCCTCATTTTGCCGGTGACAAACGGAGTCTCCGGGAACCGACACAGGTTCTGTCTGTTCGTTTGCTTTGTTTTGTTTGTTTTGTTTTGGGGTTTAACCCCTCTTTACGGCAGAGCCAGACAACAAGGTGGCTTCCTTGCAAGGGTGGCAGCCAGCGGAGTGGGAGGAGCGGCCGACCTGCAGCGCCTGTGAGCGCCTGGGCTGAGCTGACATTTCCGTGACCTCTGCTCCGCGCTGGGGGGCGTTGTAGGGACAAGGGGCCCGTCCTCCCGATACTCGGCGCTTTTCAACGGAAAAATAGAGCCGAGGGCTTCTGGACTTCGGAGGGAACTTGTTCTGAATTGCTCGTCAGCCCTCCCTCTCTCCTCCTCCCCCACGCTCACGCCCACCCTCTTGTCGCCTTGACTGACTTTTCTTAGAGACAGAACCAGAGTCCCTAGAAGTGTGTGTGCCGGGTGGAGCGTTAGACTGTGCCAGAGTAGCTGACAAGAATCTGGACTGCGGTAGATAGGAGAGGAGTCCCTTGAGTTCCCTTTTGCAAATTCAGTTTAAGCAAGGCGTATTTGGAACGGTGGAAGTTGAAAAGTGACAAGAGAGAAAAGATTCTTGTCTGCAGGTCTCTGTGTCACTCAGGTTGTAGGAATTGGAAACAAATTTATTTCAGAGAAGGGCATGATGAAAGCGGTTGTTAGTGTTTTGGCATGGTTTCAATTTGTTTTATGTTTTCTGCATGGAGTAACAGCAGGATTGGAAGGTGCAAAGTAAAGAAAATGAAAATTAGAATCCCGTGAAAGAGACTTTTGCCCACTGCAGCCCTCCAACCTCCAGACTCCCTTCTGTCTTGAAATGATTTGAAAACTGCCACAATTTTCACTTTGCTCATTGATATTTGTGTTTCGCCTCTCTTCCCCTTGGAAAGCAAGTTCCCTACGCTTAAAACCATTATTTCTCCAGATGCCCCCTCAATCTTTTCAGAACAGCTTGATTTCATGTGTTAGCAGTGCAAACATTTATAAAGAAGAAAGACACTTTCAGTCTCCAGAATACAGCATCTGCCTCTCTCACACTTCTTCGGGTCTCTGATTCTGGATCATGAGCCTACAGAATCAGAACTTCATAAAAGAGTTTGATCAAGCAGAAGATAGGTCAGTAGTAAAAGTTACCAGAAGTGCTTTACTATGGTTGCATGTATATCTTAACATTATTTTGCAGGTGATGCTCACCGATACCAAACAAGTGAATACTCTTCGCAGTCCCTCTAAAAGAAAGCCTTCAAAGTCATGGCTAGCGGGTCAAGATTGAAGGAACACAGGAACACTGCAGTGGATGCAAGATTTTTGTGTTAATTTGAGTGAAACAGAGGATGAGAATGCTGGGTTCTGAGGAAACGATCAAAGACTGCTAAAAAGAAATACTGGGATGATGGGAGGAACCACGCACGGAGTGTCAGTCTTTAGATAGATACATCTCATGTAGGAGTTGCCCGCAAAGAATGACAAGCCAATTGGTTAATGTAACAGAAAGCAAAGGAAGGTTTATCTCGGTATCAGTAGAAACGTACCCTTTGGACAGGTTGTTGTAAAATTTTGGTTTGGCTAGAAAGTGCTGGGTCGATACGATAAAATATATTTGGGTGAAGAACAGAATCAGAATCCAGTTAAGAAGCTTAAAGGAAAATCTGGTAAATCTTGTATAACTCTACACAGAGATCAAACTGGGTCTAATGCTTAGTGCTAGTGAAACACACAATGGATTTCTTTAGTTGATTGTTAACAGCATTTGGGTGTCTGACTTCCCAGCTTTTATGTTCTCCCAGGTTTTATGTTTTTATGATGCACCGAAGGGGTGCATGCTTTCTCTTGTCAAAATCCAAACTTTCTACACCGTAAGAAGTTAATAATACATATTTAAGCATGTTCTGTGCAGATATTTAGTAAAGATAAAATATCATGAGGGTAAACTGCACATTTTGGATTCCAGAAATTTCCTTCAAAAGGGAAAATTCTGCGGAGAAACTTAAGGTTTCAAACATAGACGTAAATCAGCTTCTAATCTTTATAAATATAAGGATGTCATGGAGTTCATAGAATTTTATCTTTAAAATAAGGGCTTCTTTGGGTGTATGCAGTGGTGTATCTTAGATTACTGTGCAAAGTACAGAGTTTTTAAAAATCACCCTTTATATCATCTTGGAATTCTAAGAATTTTGGTTGTATGTTTGTGTTATAGCTTTCAAGAGAATCGTCACTCAGTAATAGAGCACTTCTGGAAATATTTCCCACTATGAAGAATATTATTTTTAAAAAGAAAAGAAAAGAAACAACTCCAAGAACAGTCTAACAACGCTAGTGAAAGTCCAGAAACCAACCATTCACACTCAGTTGCAGAATTCTTTTTGTTCAGCATTTTGCTCAGTTTTGCTGAAAGAAAGAAATTTTAATTTGTACTCAGATGTGCGAAGACGTGACCGACGCCAAATATCCTTAGCCGGACTCTTCTAGCACTCTTTTAACTTAAATAAATTCAAGAGGCACTTGTGTGGTCTAAAAGATTGTCCAGATGAAACGAGGCTGAAATGTTATGCGAAGGGGGAGGGGAGCGCGTGAATAGCATCAGTGAGGACGGTGACCGAGGGCCGCTCCTGTCCACTGCGTGAACTGTCCTGAAGGGTCAAACTGTTCATCTTCAGCCCTTCTTTCAGTGTGCAATCCTACTTTAAGAGAACAAAAGCTCAAAGCAGGCAGTTATCAAGAGATGGGAGCACAATGATTTAAACTCGTCCCTAAGCCTTCGAAAGAAAGGGGGTCGAATCGTGTAGGGAGAGAAAAGTGAAGTAAGGGGAGGGGTGAGAGGGTGGAGATCTTTAGAAAGTCTTTGTTGCCTCTAAGAAGCTTGAACTTTGAGGCGACCCAAAAGCCCTAAAGTTTAGGGTAGGTGTTGCTGTGGGGCCATAGGCTACATCCCATCCACACTTCGACCTCACAAGTGGCCAAAGAGGGCAAATGGTCTCCTCCCCAAACTCACGCTGCTGCAGGTGAATGCGGGGGTGAGGGTGGGCGGGGAGGCCGCGAGGGAGGGCTCTTTTCCCAGAGTGCAGGAGGAAAAATTTGCCTGCCCAGCGAGCCTGTCCCCCAATTCCCAGTAAACCACCCTGCCTGCAAGGAGAGGGAGCATCTACACCCTGCTAAAAGGATAGGGTGCCGTGCCTGCCAAAGGGATTTTATAGCCTAATGTCCTAATCCCCCGAGGGAGCGCTGAGAAAGGCGTAAAGATGGAGAGAAAAAGTTAGCCAATCCTGAAAATGGTTAGTTCTTCACTGGGGGCTGCAAACGCCGTTTCCAGGGCCGGGGAGGCCGGGCTGGAAAAGGTTAGCTTTCCTCGCCGAGGACTCCTCGCGCTGCCAGAGTTCGTTATTTGTGACGACAAGCGCTGGCAGCTAGTGTGAGCTCGGGTATATTGGCGGTCCCCTTCCGGGGAGCCAAGGAAGCCCACAGGGGAAAAAAAAAAGAAAAAACAAAACTATGTGAAATCACGCCCCACTTTCGTCCTGGACCCCTGCATGGATTTCCCAGTCTTCCCCGGCTTTCCCCTCGGATCCTGTCCGGGGAGGACGGGGCATCACCCTCGTAATGGAGAGGTGCAAGCTAGGAGCTTCACCGCGCCAGCGCCCCCGCCCCCGGAGAAATCGACGGGAGGAGATCCAGGGAAGGGTAGACCATCTCCCCACCCGACCCCACCCTACTCCCTGTCGGAGCCCCATTCCCGAGATCCTCGCTCCAAGCCCGCACAAAGTGCTTTGGTCCCTCAAGCCAAATATTCAGGGAACCCATCTTGACGCACGAGGTCGTCTTGAAGGCGGCGAGATCTGCCCGGCAAGCGAGGGGAGGCTCCCTTTCTTCCGCCCGGACCCTAACCCTGTCCCCATCAGCTCTGGAAAGGCAGTGCCCTACAGGCTTCTCCTCACTCCTTAAACGACCCAAGTGCCCCTTTGCTTTCCCAGGAAGGAAAGAAATCCCTGTTAGAAGATTTTGCCAATCCACGCCAGCTTTCTGATTGTTTTCTTCAGGTAAGAGGAAAAGAACAGCCGGCGCGTGAATGGGGACCTGGGGGCCCACTAGTGAAAGAAGGCTCCCCCACCCTAACCCTCCGTGCCTGCAAAAAGGGACATTGGCTATCCAGGGGAAAGTGCAAGAAAGAGAGCACTAATCGCTGAACCAGGAGACAAACACGATTACCAGCTCCGAGCCTTGAGTCAGAAAGTCTCATAGACTTTAAGATGTTAATCCCCAGCATAATCCTTCCTTTGGCGTGTAGGAATAGTGCAGCCACAAGAGTTGTTTTGTTATTTATATTGGCGTTTAATAAAACTCAGCCAGTGGTGAATGGGCTGCCCACTCTCCAATGGTAATTAATTCCCTATTTCAGTGACCCAATTGTCCTGGGACAGAGCGTTGGGCCCGTCCCGGTGCCCCGGTCCCCCTTTGTGCGGATACACGGCCCTCGTGCTTCAACAGCTATGGAAACTCATTCTTTTGATGTCATTCAAGGAGTTTTCCTTGGGCATCTTCTAAACTTCAAGGACCCTTTTCTTTCTCCGTTTCATGAAAAGCAGTGCGAGCTTGACCACCTCTGTAGAATTTAATGATTTGGTGAAAGGGCCCTTTGGGTTTGTATAAGGAGTTAGACTGAGAGAAAGGAAATTTGGCAGCCTGCTCCCTCGCCCGGACAGTACCGAACCTGGAAAACACAAAACTTATTCAGAGCGATGGATAAAGATCTGAAAGCTGATTTTCCCCTCTGCTTTCCCCACTAAAGAAAAAAACAGAACCCCTCAAACACCGAATTCTCTTCTGGAGATAAATGTATTTTTCATTGTTGCTGATATAGATTTTTGAAAAGGGTGAGATTGCACTAAATAAATTCGAATCTTTAGGAGAGAAGTTTCTTTAATCCTATCTTTGGGGAATAGGAGGATCCGTTTACCGCTTTAACTCATTCATTCAATCATCCCTCCTTCCTACGTTCAAAATACACTTAATGAGTACCCTATGTGTGCCAAGCACTGTACCAACCCCTGGGAACAATGCGACGCGCAAGACAGACACGATTTCTACTCCCATAAAGCTTGCATTCAAATAAGTAGGCAAGAAAAGAGAGTTGCAGAAATCAGGAAAACGTGTGTTGTGTGGACGATAAGACAGTGTTACTAGCGTCAAGAGAGAGCGAGGCTACGTTTTCTTTTGAGAGACCCAAAGTGTATTTTAGAACCCAAAACATTCGGGGTCGACCCTTGTCGCTGATGTATTCATTCTTTCATTGCCCCCGAGTCTCCTCGAGCGCCTACTGTGTGCCAGGCGCCGTGCAGGGCGCAGAGTACGCACCTCGAGCGAACCAGACAGCTGCGGCCGGCTCGGTGGTTGGTCACGTCAGTGTGCTAATGCCATCGCTGACACCGCACTCCGCGGAGCGGCGACGGCTGGGTCTCCAGGCCGGGAGGGGGCGGCCGCGGCGCGCCCGGGCAGCGCTCCCTGCACAAGTAGCTCGTCTATGTCTTTATACGCATTTCCAAAAAAACTTCGCAAGTCACAGAAACAATACAGAATTCAACTAAGAAAATACAGAGTGAACCATATGGCCTGGGTGGCTCGAGTCGGCTGCATTTTCCTCCAGACAAAGAAGGGATTGAGAGTTGAAGGAAAGGAGAAAAAAACCAACTTTCCGGCTGATGAAGCTGTTGTCTGGAGGCAATGATCCCAAATCTGAAGGCTTTATTCCGGCTCCGACGGAGACGTGATATGTCATATGATTAGCATCTTTCATATTTACAAGAGTGGTATGGGCTGCCAGTCTTGAGAGAAAGGCCAGAGAAAGAAGGGGGCATATGCTGAAATGGATTTTGCATTTGAAAGAGAGAAAGGAGATCGGATAAATACACTTAAACGAGGATTTCGTTTTACTCCTGTTGAGTTCTAATGGATTGTTGATTGAGATTTTAGGGGCCTGGAACCGAGGTGTCAGCAGTAATTTAAAGAAGGCATTCAGTCCCCCAGCGCCTCTTTTCTCCGTTTCCCCCTCCCACCCCTCCCACCGTCTCTCATTTACGCCTTCAAGCAGTACCGGGACGGAGAAGGCTTTTAAAACAAAACACAAAACAAGATCTCACGCGAGGGCTACATCCGAGGGAACGCGAGCGGCTGATGGGTTTGGAAGAGGCGCCCCCTACCGCCGGCCACACCCCCGGGGTCAGGCTCCCTTCCGGTCACCTAGAGTTAAGCGCAGAGGATCCAGGGGAGCTGGGCGCGCGGCGAGGTCCTGGCGCCCCCTGGCGGGACTACGGGCGGACCACGGCGGGGCCCGGGGTCCGCCGGCTGCAAACAGGACTTTGGGCTGTCCGTCACTTCGCAGTTCCTCTGGTGGTACCCTCTGGTGCCTTCACCTGGACTTGTTTTACAAACGCATGGCACCCGGCCACTTCTAACCATCAGACTCCAAAGCGTCCGTAGTGTGTGTGCGCCTCGCAGCCGAAGTAAACATACAAGGCACCTCCCCCAGCGATTCTGATGGCGGCCAAGTTTGAGAACAAGGGGGCCTAGGCCCCAAGACTTTTGTTTTGAGGATTTCTCTATTCACCAGCTAGAAGTGACGCCAAGATGCAGTAGACTAAGGAAAAGGCCTGAATTCCAGACTGTTGAAAGGACTTCATATGCACTTACTGAGCATACACTATATCTGTATATTATATAAAGGGTGTAGATGAATGTTTCTCCTGACACACAAAGAGCCACTTTCCAGACTCCTTCTCAGATTGCTTGCGGTTCCCCTAGTATATGTTTTTCTCTTCCAAATTGATATTCGATACACATTTTAGCTGGATATCATGTATGTTGGGAGAGGGGGCTATGAGGCACACAGTGCCAATTGCCTTAAGCTTCATCCCTTGGATTCAGAGGCTCAAATTCCAATTTCTGCTACCCATTTTCATTTCTTCCCCACTAGAATGTACTTGTCTTTAACTTTGTCAGGCAAATTGGACTTTCCCAATTGTCAAAGATAACTTAAGGACTTATAATTTTAGCACTTCACCTGTGATTCTTTTAAGTTTGACCATATTTACCAATGTAGAGTCTGACTAATAATAAGTTATAGTATTACCACAATAACAAAATGTCATGCAAACTTTAAAATATTTTTGGCAGATATTTCACCTTTAAAATCATGATGTAATTCTTAGTATGACTCCAGTTTGTAGACAATATGTATACTTGAAAGATTGCAGGGACATAAAAACACATCCTGGAAAGAAAAATATTCATAGTGTTTTTTTTTTGTTTTTTTTTTTTTTTTTTTTGCCATTGGGTAGTGGTAATTGAAATTTTCTTCTTTGTGTTTGCCAGGTAAATTTGGGGACATTTATAATCAGACATTATTATTTAAAAGCTAATGACCTTCTGGGGTTCACCTTTGTCTTTTGTAGTGTTTCTCAAAGATTGGGGGTAAATTTCAGATCAGAGATGCCTGAACCGGGGTGAGTTAGATCATAGAACTCCTTCACGGTTAAAATTAATGATCACACAGATGGATCGATTGATCCATCTTTGGTTGATTGATATTGATTGATATTGGCTTCTGTAACTTGAAAACCAACATTTAAAACTTGCTCTTGAACCACAGTGTAAACATTGTTGTATAGGAAACATTCAGTGCTAATTTCAATATTTTTGTAAATCACAATTCTTGGGGTTGGATAGGGAAAGGAAATCTCCTTGATGCTATTGTTTTCTATATTCTGGGTAAATCACATATAATTTTCCCAAAGAGATGAGATCTCATCACAGATAGTGTTTTGATGGATATCTAAAGAAAGATTTTTTAACCATGTATCGAAGGAATATATCCCCCTTTTAAATGGCACTTGTTAACAGAAAATTCTTTGTGTCTAATCTTCCTTAAATGTACTTCTTCTTGACCTGTTCTTAGTAGTGATTAAAAACTTTCCTTCTCTTACATTCTGTGCTTGAAAATACGGCATTTAAAACTTCTATTTAAAAACCAGTTAGGATCCAGAAATTGTTTAATTCTGAATTTTGCTTTCTGATGCTATTAGGGCTTTGGCTTTATTGACAGAAGCCATCTTTACCCTGAAGGAGACTATTGTGGGTTTCTATTTAACTTTGCATTTTTATAGCACCAATCATCACACTGAAACTATGTTGTGTTATTGTCTGTGTATGAGGCAGCAGGACTGAGAATAAGAGAAAGGAAAGGATTTGCCAGAGGATAATGGCATTCTTCTCAGCAAATTCTCTTTTTCTCCAAGGTTTTTTTATTTTTGAGGATTTGAGAGTTCATTTTCTCTTGGTGAAAGGAAAAGAATAATTTCACAGTATTAAGCAGAAAAATCAAGAGATATTTTCTAAAGTTTTTTTATGGTAAATGTCTGTTAAGAAATTTCTGAAAAAGAAAACTTTTTTAAATTTCCCAGCTGCACTGAATCTAATATGCCCCTAAAAATTGGAGGAAAATACAGTTTATTTTTTGCATGAATCTGATCACCTTTTATCCTTATACTTCAAATTATTTGAGCTACATTGGATTTGAGATCAACAGTTTCTCAGAAAACAAGTCATTGGAAAGCTTAAAGGAAGTTGTTTTATGACGAAGTGCATTGTTCCTGAGAATAAATGGCTGGCTGCTCCTGAAAAATCACATGGTATTTGGTTTTCTCTCCAAATATTCCTTTGGCACAGTGTCTCACAAAATAGGCGTAAACAGTGCTTACCTACCCCCATGATGATGCTTGGAAACAATTCTTTTGTTCAAAATAAGCTAACCAAGGAGTAGTGTCTTATTAAAATACAGTAAAACCTTGGTTTGTCATCATAAGTCGTTCAGGAAACACGCTTGTAATCCGAAGCACTTGTGTATCAAAGTGAATTTCCCCGTAAGAAATAATGGAAACTCAGATGATTCATTCCACAACCCAAAAATATTCATATAAAAAATGATTACAATACTGTAATATAATACCAAATAATTTTTAAAATGCAAAATATAAAGAAAAATACACAAATTAACCTGTACTTATCTTTGAAAACCTTTGTGGCTGGTGTGAAGGAGACAGAGACAGAAGGGTTATTGTGTAGGACAACTTTCACTATCACTAATGGAATCACTGCTATCTTTTGGCAAAGTGGAATCTTTTTCTTTTTGTGCAGCTTTAACAAGGAACCTATCCAAGGACATTTGCTTTTGCCTCCTGTTGAGGATTTTGCCGAAATGTGACATTGCATTGTCGTTAAACAGATTCACCACTCACACTGCTACAGCCTTATTCTGGTGGTGCTTTTTTTATACAAAATTTTGCACTGTTTCCCACATTTTACACATCTCCCTAATCTCATTTGAAGGGAGGGGTTCCTCTGCTTTTTTCTCCTTCTCTGCAGAAAAGACACAGATGTAGACTTGTAATAAAATCTTGCAATTTCGGCCACTCACATACCTTGTTCATACTTTTTGATGATTTCCTTTTTAACTTCCAACATAATCATCTCCTTCTTACTGCCTTTCTTTTCACCTTTTTTCTACATGGGGGCCATTGTATATGCTAACACGGATGTTGAGTACAGTATTAATAAACGCTTGTCATCTACTGTATTTAATGTAACTGGCAATAAGGCAGCAGAGGAAAGGGTCTATATCTATAGGCAGCCTGACCTAGAATGAAGCAAAGCATTCCTAAGCTTCCTCTTGTATGGAAAAGCAAAGGACTGTCCATAGGTGCTTTGAAGTGACAAAAAAATACACTAGTGCCAGTTGTGGGCACCTTCCAGTGTTCTGAAAATGTTAACTGATTTGTGCCAAACACCTCAGTCTGAGACTGAGCATCCGAGCAGGGGAGATCAGCCACAATGTAGCAATGAGAGAGAGAAAGAACCACTGGCTCAGTTGTGATCATGTGACATTCGTCATCACTTACTACTTGTATGGCAAGACATCACTTGTTTATCAAGTTAAAACTGATTAGAAATGTTGACTTGTCTTGTGGAACACCCGCGGAACAAGTTACTTGGAATCTAAGGTTTTACTGTAACAGGTTTTTCCTTCCCTCTTAACTGAAAAGCTCAAAGTGCTTTTTCTTCTTCTCATAAAATAGAAATAAAAGCAAGTAAGACATACAGATTTTTTAAATAATAAATACAACAAATTAAATAAAATATATGCACACAGTCTAATAAGAAGTCAGTAATACATTTCTTGGTTCCAAGCATTTGGCCAAGAAAGGATACCTAGTGATTTCAATCATAATTTGGCAACTGAAATTCTAACTTAATATTTATGGAGAAATAAATCTGTAACTAGAGAACACAGAGTAAATTTAATCACTGTAGAAAGTCAAGTCAAAATTTAGGTTAACACAGCATTCACAGAGATGAGGACCATCACTTTTTCTTCTTGTTTCTTTTCATTAAGCAATATTGATTACATAATATGTAGTTGATAGATGTATCAAGGCTGTGTCAGATCAACATCAGTGATCTTGATAAAACTTTTTTTTTAAAGTTTATTCATTTATCTTGAGAGAGAGAGAGAGTGCAAGCAAGCATGACTGGGGAGGGGCACAGAGAGGGGGAGAGAAGGAATCCCAAGCAGGCTCTGCACTGTCCGTGGAGAGCCCCACATGGGGTTTGATCTCACAAACTGGGAGATCATGACCTGAGCAGGAATTAAGAGTCAGATGCTTAACCAAATGAGACACCCAGATGCCCCAAAACTGTGTTCTAAAGCAATGATTTCTTGGGCAGTTTTTTCTCCACTTAATCTTTCCCCGTATTTTTTGATTGTAGTGAACAGCCAGGGAAGACAGTGTTTTCAGGCTGATACCTGATGAAAACTGAGAAAATAGAAACTACTTCTTTTTTTTTGTTAATTTATTTTTTCAAGTTTATTTTTATTTATTTTGAAAGAGAGAAAGTTGGGGAGGGGCAGAAAGAGAGGGAGACATAATCCCAAGCAGGCTCTGCGCTGACAGTGCAGAGCCCAATGTAGGACTTGAACTCATGAACTGTGAAATCATGACCTGAGCCAAAATCAAGAGTTGGACCCTTAACCGACTGAGTCACTCAGTCGCCCGTGTTTATTTATTTTGAGGGAGAGAGCACAAGAGAGTGGGAGAGGGGCAGAGAGAGAGAGAGAGAGAGGGAGAGAATCCCAAGCAGGCTTCATGCTGTCAGCATAGGGCTTAATGCCACAAACCGTGAAATCATGACTTGAGCTAAAATCAAGAGTCTAACACTTAACCAACTGAGCCACCCGGGTGCTCCATTTTTTTAAGTTTATTTATTTATTTTGAGACACACACACACACACACACACACACACCAAGGTCACATATTAATTAAAGGTCAGGATCCCAGTCACAGACTAGATCTGTCACACTGTATACCCAGACTTGAGAACTCCAAGCCTATGCCCTTCCCTTGAGAAATGCAAAGAAATATTTGAAACAATGACTGAAATTTCCCCCCAAATTAATACCAAACACCAAATCACAAATCCAGGAACCTCAGAGAGTACCTAGCAGGATAAATGCCCCATTCCCACCCCCCCCCCCACCTCCTGCTAAAAATCACCTAGGCTTTATCATTTTCAAATTGCAGAAAATCAAAGATGAAGAAAAAATACTAAAAGAAGCTGGGTTGGGGCAGGAAGGAATACCTTACCTGTAGAGGGGCAAAGATAAGAATTACAGTTGACTTCTCCTCAGAAACCATGTAAGCAAGAAGACGGTAGAGTGAAATATTTAGTGTTGGATTAAATATTATTTATTAACACTAAATATTTAGTGTTGAGACAAAAAAATAAAAATAAAAATAAACAAACAAAAAATGCCACTCACCTAAAATTCTGTACCCTGAGAAATTATCCTTCAAAAGTGAAGGTGAAATAAAGGCTTACTCAGGAATACAAATATTGAGGGCATTTTTTGGCCAGTAAATCTGCCTTGTCAGAAATGTTAAAAAAAGTTCTTTTGATGGGAATGCAAGCTGGTGCAGCCACTCTGGAAAACAGTATAGAGGTTCCTCAAAAAACTGAAAATAGAATTACCCTATGACCCAGCAATTGCACTACTAGGCATTTATACATGGGATACAGGTGTTCTGTTTTGAAGGGACACATGCACCCCCATGTTTATAGCAGCATTATCAACAATACCAAAGTATGGAAAGAGCCCAAATGTCCATCGATGGATGAATGGATAAATAAGATGTGATATATATATATATATATATATATATATATATATATATATGTGTGTGTGTGTGTGTGTGTGTGTGTACACACACACACACACACACACACACACACACACAATGGAGTATTACTCGGCAATCAAAAAGAATGAAATCTTGCCATTTGCAACTACATGGATGGAACTGGAGGGTATTATGCTAAGTGAAATTAGTCAGTCAGAGAAAGACAAAAATCATATGACTTCATTCATATGAGGACATTAAGAGACAAAACAGATGAACATAAGGGAAGGGAAAAAATATAAAAACAGGGAGGGGGACAAAACAGAAGAGACTCATAAATATGGAGAACAAACTGAGGGTTGCTGGAGGGGTTGTGGGAGGGGGAGTGGACTAAATGGGTAAGAGGCACTAAGGAATCTACTCCTGAAATCATTGTTGCGCTATATGCTAACTAATTTGGAGGTAAATTTTTAAAAATAAAAAATTAAATTAAAAAAAAGTTCTTTTCAGAGAAGGAAAATGATATAGTTAAGAAATTCAGATCTACATAAAGAAGAAGAACTCCAAGTAAAGAATAGGTGAGGGTAAAATGAAACCCTTTATTATTCTTATTTTTAATTGACCTAACAGAAAACAATTTGTTCAAACTAATAATAACAACAGTGTATTGAGTTATGTATACTTATGAGTATATGCTTATGTCTGCTTATATATAAGTGAAATGAATAAAAGCAAAGATACAAGGAACGGGAGAAAGGAATTAGGTTTATTTTGTTATTATAAGGTACTCATGCTACCTGTGAGGTGGTATAATGTTACTTGAAAATGGATCTGGATTAGTCATAAATACATATTGCAAACTCTAGGCAATCACTAAAAAAAGTAAAAAACTAAGAACAAACCAACAAAAGCAAAAACAAAAAAAGAAGTCTAACTGACACACTAAGGAGGAAAAGAAAATGTAATCATATAAAATGTTCAATTGAAAGCAAAAAAGGTAGAAAAAGACAAGAAGACAAAACAGGAATAAAGATCAAGGACAACAACAATAATGAATGTGGGAGATATTAATACAAATATATCAACAATACTTTGAATGTCAATGCTCTAAATGCACCAATTAAAAAACAGAGTCTGTCAGAGTGGTTCAAAAAACAGAACACAACTATATGTTGTCTACTGGAAAACCACTTTGACTACAGACAAATTATAGATTAAATATAAGTGGAAGGAGAAAAATACACCATCCTAACACTATTCAAAGGAAAGTGGGAGTAGCTATTCTAATTTCAGACAAAACAGACTTCAAAGTAATGAAAGTTATCAGGGATAAAGAAGGGCATTACATAACGATAAAGGAATCAATTCTCCAAAAGACATAACAATCCTTAATATATATGCACCTAACAACAGAGCATCAACGTAAGGGAGGCAAAAACTTATAGAACTGTAAGGAGGAATAGATATATCCACTAATATAATTAGATACTTCAACACCCCTCTCAGGAATGAACAGTCCAACAGGTAGAAAATCAGTAAGGACATAGTTGAATTCAACAACACCATCAATGAACTGGATATAATTGACATCTCTAGACTACTTTATTCAACAATAGCAGAAGACACATTTCTCTCATACATGGAACACTTACCCAGCTAGAACATATTCTGGACCATAAAACACCGTAACACATTTAAAAGTATATAAATCATACAATATTGACTTTCAGACCACAGTGGAATTAAACTAGAAATCAGTAACAGAAAGATAACTGAAGAATCCCAAAATATATGGAGACTAAACAATACACTTCTTTTTTTTTAAGTATATTTATTTATTTTGAGAGAGAGAGAGAGAGCAAGGGTGGGCCAGAGCAAGAGGGAGAGAATTTTAAGCAGACTCCTTGCTCATCGTGGAGCCCAAAGTGGGGCTTGATCCCATAGAAATGAACCAATTCCTTGAAAGATACAATCAGCCAAAACTCATAGAAGAAAAACAATCTGAAAAGGCCTATATTTTTAGAGAAATTTTATCAATAACTAATAACCTTCCAAAACAGAAAGTACCAGACCCAGATGGGTTGACTGGTGGATTCTACCAGACATTTATGGAAGAAATTATACCAAATATCCAATTCCCTGCAATCTCTTTCCAGAGGATAGAAGCAGAGGGGATACTTCCTAATTCTTTTTTTTTTTTTGAGGCCAGCATTACCCTAATATCCAAACCAGTCAGATATAACAAGGATAGAGAACTACAGAACAGTTATCTCTCATGAACATTGATGCAAAGATCCTCAACAAATTATAAGCAAATGAAATCCAAAACAGAAAGAATTATATACCACAACCAAGTGGGATTTATATAATCCACCACATCAAAAACTGGGAAAGAAAAATCACATTATCATCTCAATAAATGCAGAAGAGGCAATTGGCAAAATCCAATACCTATTCATGATAAAAACTCTCAGTAAGTTAGAAAAAGAGGGGAACTTTCTCAACTTGATAAAGCCTAGCTACAAAAAACCTACTGCTAATTCCATACATAATGGTGAGGAATTCAAAGCTTTCCCACTAAGAACAGGCACAAGGCAGGATGTCCCCTCTCACCACTGCTTTTCAGCATCATACTGGAAGTCCTTGGTAATGGAATAAGGCAAGAATAGGAAATAAAAGGCAAAGAGGTTAAGAAAGAAGATATAAAACTGTCTTTGCTCATAGATAATATAATTGATCTGTGTAGAAAAGAGTCCACAAAAATCTCCTGAAACTAATGAGCAATTATTGCAAGGTTGCCAGTTACAAGGTTAATAAACAAATGTTAACTGTTTTCCTGTATGTTGACAATGAACAAGTGGAATTTGGAATTAAAAACACGATACTATTTATATTAGTACCCGATTCAATGAAATACTTAGGTATAAATCTATTAAAATATAAGATCTATTTGAGGGAAACTACAAAGCTCTGAAGAACAAAATCAAAGAACTAAATAAACAGGTATTCCATCCTCACGCACAGGAGGATGCAATATTATCAAGGTATCGGTTCTTTGCACTTTGATCTGCCATTCCAATATAACCCCAGTCAAAATCCCAGCAAATTATTTTATGAATATTGACAAACTGATTCTAAAGTTTATGTGGCCAGGCATAAGACCTACAATAGCCAACACAATATTGAAGGAGAAGAACAAAATTGAAAGATTGATGCTACCAACTTCAAGACTTGCCATAAAGTTTTAGGAATCAAGACAGTGTAGTATTGGTGAAAAAAAAAAAAACAAAAAAAAAACAAAAACAAAAAAAAACAGACAACAGAGCAGAATGGAGTCTAGAAATAGACCCCTATAAATATAGTCTACTGATATTTGACAAAGGAGCAAAGGCAATAAAATGGAGCAAAGGATAATTCTCAACAAATGATGCCGAAACCACTGGACATACACATGCAAAAAAATGAATGTAGACACAGACTTGACACTCTCCACAAAACCTGCAAAATGGTCCATCACCTAAATGTGAAATGCAAAACCATAAAACTCCTAGAAAATAACATAGGAGAAAACCTAGAGTACTTTAGGTATGGCGATGCCTTTTTTGATACAACACCAAGGGCATGATCCATAAAAGAAATAAATGATAATCTGTGCCTCATTAAAAACTTTGGCACACACAAAAAGAAAAGATCAAGAGAATTAGAAGACAAGCCACAGGACTGGGAGAAAATATTTGCAAAAGACACATTTAATAAAGAGTATCCAAAATGTACAAAGATCTTAACACCTCACCAAAGAAAATATACAGATGACAAATAAACATATGAAGAGATGCTCCACACCATATGCCATCAGGGAAATGTGAATTAAAAAAACGAGAGCACTACACATCTATAAAATGGCCCAAATCTAGAACACCAAAAACACCAAATGCCAGTGAGGATATGGAGTGACAGGAACTCTCATTCATTGCTGGTGGGAATGCAAACTGATACAGACACTTTGGAAGATAGTTTGGTAGTTTCTTACAAAACCAAATATACTCTTACCATATGATCCAGCAATCACACTGCTGGGTTTCAACAAAGGAGTTGAAAACTTCTGTCCAAACAAAAAACTGAACATGGATGTTTATAGAAGCTTTATTCATAATTGCCAATACTTGGAGGTAACCAAGATGTCCTTCAGTAGGTAAATAGATAAATTGTGGTACATCCAAACAATGGAATATTATTCAATGACAAAAAGAAATAAGCTATCAAGCCATGAAAAGACATGGAGAAACCTTAAATGCATATTACGAAATGAAAGAAGCCAATATAGAAAGTATGTAATTGTGGGGCACCTGGGTGGTTCAGTCAGCTGATGGTCTGACTTTGGCTCAGGTCATTATCTCATGATTCATGAATTCGAGCCCCACATCGGGCTCACTGCTTTCAGCATGTCAGAGTAGAGCCTGCTTTGGATCCTCGGTCCTCCTCTCTCTGCCCCTCCCCTGCTTGCTCTCTCCCAAAAATAAATAAATATTTTTTTAAAAAAGTGTTTAATTTTTTGGCTCTAACTATATGACATTTTGTAAAGGCAAAACTATAAAAAGACCAGTGGTTTCCAGGAGGGGGCAGAACACAGAAGATTTTTAGGGCAATGAAAATATACTGTATATTATAACGATGGATATGTGTCATTTTACATTTGTCTAAATCCATAGAATTAGAATGTACAGCACCAAGAGGAAAGCCTACGGTAGACTAGAAACTTTGGATGATTATATGTCAGTGTAGTTTCATCCTTGGTAAAAAAAAAAAAAAAAAAAAAAAAAGTACATTCTGGTGAATGAGGTTGACAATGGGGGAGGCTAAGCTTGTGTGGGGGCAGGAGGTCCTGTGTGGGGGAAATCTCTGTACCTCCCTCTCAATTTTGTTGTCAACCTAACTGCTCCACTAAAAAGTCCTTTAAAACAACAAAAGGTAAATTCTAAGGAATCTCCCTGAGTGTAAGAAAAAGAAGTCAAAAATATAGACAACAGTAAGATAAAATACTTAGAGGATCAGTCCAGGAGTCCATCATCTAACCAGCAAGAGTTTCAGAGAAAATACAGGAGACGAAATTATCTCAGAAGTGAAGGACTGGTGAACAGATTTAAAACTACAGTTTGTGCATACAATAAAATATTCCTCAGAATTAAAAGGGATGAAATGCCAATACACATAATAACGTGGATACACCTCAAAAACATGTTGAGTAAAAAGACTTGAAAGAGTAGATACTGTATGGGCCAATTTATATGAAGTTTTAAGGTAGGCAAATCTAATCTATCATGACAGACTGGATTAGTGGTAACCTTGGGGGGAGGAGGGATTTACTTCATGGGATTTTTGTGTGTTAGAAAAATCATTCTGGTGGAGGAGTAATTGGAGACAATGGGTTAAAGAGCTTATTAGGAACCAGAACTTCTGGGCATATGAGATCTTTGACATCAGTCATCATAAATATGTTGTGACACCCATCTGCATATTAGTATAATTTTCTCAAGAGCACCCAGCAGCAGCCCAGGTATGAGAAATGGAAAAGGATGTTAGAGTTTTATCAGCTGGAAAAACCCACAGCAAAGAGTCAATGCACCAAGGCAGTTGAGTGTGATTAACACAATGGTGTCTGGGCAGACAGGAAAAGATCAAAGGATGTGATAGGGTTGGCAGAACAGTAAGGAGTCAGGAGATGAGTGATCATGATGAAGCCAGGGAGTACATGTTGGGGAAGTGAGGGAGAGGCTGTGGTCAGTGGCATGTTGGAGTAATTTATGCTGATGACAAATCTCAGGTGATTTTTTAAAAGTATGAACATGGCATGAACTGGAAGACAATACTGTTCAGTAAAAAAAGCAAGGTACAAGAAAGTGTGTATAGTAGAGTACCATCAGAGGGCAAAGCCACTAATATTTATTGTATGCTAGTAAAATATTTCTGGAAAGAAATTTAAGAACCTTATAATATTGGTTGACTCTGGGGAAGAGAACTGGGTAGCTGAGGGACACGACAGAGAAGTAGACTTTTCACTCTGCTCCCTTTTGTTCCTCTAGAATATTGAATCATGTGTATGTTATTACCTGCTCAAAAATATATAAATAAGCCTAGACAAAAGGAAGGGAAAAGAAAATATGATATAATGAATAAATACAGAACAAAGTGAGGTATTCATGCTTTAAGTATACAAATTAGGCATATATATGGACAAATACTAGAAGGTGAGAGAAATAAGCTCAATTTGATTTGTTTAAAAACATAGAAGAAAATGTTTAAAAAGAAGAAAGGAAAACATACGACCTGGACATTCTAGATTTTATATTATTCAATGTGCAAACACTGAGAACCTATTGTGGTGGTGCTGATCCTAATTTAGGAATGCAGAATAAGTTTTGAAAAGCCATTGGCACTAAAGTTATGAATGTAGCACCCTTTGCAATATGTTCTTTATTTTGTCCTTAGCCCCTTGTATTCAGTCAGCTTGCTTACACAGTATGCCTGATACGTGAAAGCAAGTCCCATACAACAGTGTCTAGACTCAGGAATTTCCCTGAAATGCTGTTCATTATACTTCGTCTGATGCCCTGATTCTGCACTCATGTGATGTCTCCATGTGGAAGGTCATCATTATGCATTCAAAACACTGGATATGGCCCATGATACGTGAAAAGAGTCATAGACTACTTGGAGATGCCATCTGGTTAGACACACACACACACACACACACACACACACTCACTCACCCCATCTGTGAGACTTGGTATCTTTTCATGCCTCAGAATTTGTCAACCCTGAATATTCCCCATCAGTTACCCCCCTCCATGCACATCCAGCCCTCTTCTACTTCTCATTGCCTTACCTGGTCTTCAAAGATCTGGCCTCTGCCTCACACCCCAAAGCCTGACACTAACTCTAGGAGTAAGGAATCTGGAAATGTAGGTAACAATGTATCTGAGCTCCCAACATCATCATGGCCATGGTAGTTCTTGCTTTATTTAGAAATAGACACTCCAAAAGAATGGTCAAAGAAGCCTGATATTTTTACCTCAAGAATTCTGCCAAGTTTCTCTATCAGGGAGAGCTTTAGCCTGCCCCACATAGGCGCAAGGTGGTATGTAACTAATTCACCTGTACTCCATGCCTGGGCTGACAAATAAGACAAGCTGCACACATGTGTTCCCGAATACTGAACCAGCCTGCTTTCCATTGAATATGGGTCCAGCCACAGAGTAGATGCTCAATGAATGCACTGACTTCAACTGAATCAAGGAATGATTTCTATTCCCCAAAGCCACGAATCCATTATAATCCAGCCAATAAAATAAATGCACTCAAAGTTTCTGTTGTAAAACAGGTACTCCAGGGGCTCCTGGGTGGTTTGGTTGATTAAGCGTCCAACTCCTGATTTCAGCCCAGGTCATGATCTTAGAGTTCATGAGATGGAGCCTCGCATCGGGCTCTGCACTGACAGAATGGAACCTGCTTGGGATTCTTTCTCTCTGTCCCTACCCCACTCATTCTCTCTATGTCTCCAAATAAATAAATAAACTAAAAAAAAAAAAAAAAAAAAAAAAAAAAAAACCAAACAAAGAAAGAAAGAAAAAAGGGAAAAGAATAGGAGAGAAAATCAATAATAAAGAGACTAAATAAAACAGAAGAGTTAGGGGCGCCTTGGTGGCTCAATCAGTTGAGTGTCCGACTTCGGCTCAGGTCATGATCTCACGGTCAGTGGATTCAAGCCCCGCGTCAGGCTCTGTGCTGACAGCTCAGAGCCTGGAGCCTGCTTAGGATTCTGTGTCTCCCTCTCTCTCTGCCCCTCCCCCGCTCATGCTCTGTCAAAAATAAATAAACATTAAAAAAATTTTTTTTAATTAAAAAAATAAAAATAAAACAGAAGAGTTAAAAATATTAACCTATCTAGTATTTCAAGATGAAAAGAACTCAGGGCCTTGCAGAGATATTTGTATTGTATTTTTCCTTTATTCTATCATCAAGTCATGCTAATATAAACCAAAAACACAACTTGAGCTAAACACACATTTCACTCATGACTAATTACGAAGCAGGCATTTCAAGTCAGCATTAAGCTAATGTTTTTAAACAATTATTTAATTTTCAAGGTCCAATATCTGTCGAGTAAATCACCAATTTCCATTTCCTTCTTATTTAATATAAAAAAATCAAATTAGTAGAAAGCTATTTCACAGCTGTCTTTAAATTAAACCATAGTCAAGAGCATGCAGCATTGCCAAATCAAACATTCTTTTTGTTCCAATATCATAGAACAATACCAAACGTTACATTTTACTGTGAAGTTTTAAGCTGGGCTTCATAATCTCAGATTTTAACTTGTGATTTTTCACAAACGACTCAAATATTGAAATGCATATTTCTAAGGACAGGGGTTGGCAGCAGAGTATGAAACATATATGTTCTTTTTAAGTCAACTTTTGAAAATAAGGATTTTAGGAATCACCAGCTCAGCTATTAAACTTCTTTGCTGGTAATCAGTTTTTCTTGCATTAAGTAGCAAAGTGGATCCTAGTAGCAAATGTAACCTTCAAAGACCTTCAAAGAGCAATCAACAATCTGATTTCTTCACAGTTTGGATGAATGTTTAAGCGTGCAATTGCTGTTAAACTCAGGAACACATTTGGGACAAGGCTTGGAGAATTATGAAACAAGTTTTGTTTCTTCAGTGGCTTTATTTCTTTCCCAAACATAAAAGAATAGTTTTATAGAAGTAGACTGGTCATTTTTTATTATAAAATAATTCAAGTAAGCAGTTTTCTGTTTTAACTGATAAAGACAACACTTCATTGCTATTAATTATAATCAAGCCCTTGCCATTTTTCCATACAGAATGAGTAAATATTCCTTTGTTAATGTTTAAAATCATACCACAAATGGGTTAACTTATTCACATATATACATTGTTGTTTGTAACGATTATTTCTGGGTAGTGGATCCCTAGGTGCTTTTTGTTTTCTATTGTATACTCTGCTATATTTTACAAATTTTCTACAAAGAGAATGTATTCTTTTCATAATAAAAAATTGGGGGGGGGGGTAGGCACCTGAGTGGCTCAGTCGGTTGAGAGTCCAACTTGATTTTGGCTCAGGTCATGATCTCATGATGGTGGGATCAATACCCACATTGAGCTCCATGCTGCCTGCTTGGGATTCTCTCTCTCCCTCTCCCTCTGCCCCTCCTCTGCTCATGTGCACATGAACACACACATTCTCTAAATAAATAAATAAATAAATAAATAAATAAATAAATAAATAAACATTTTTTAAAAATTTAGGAGTGACGTCAACAAGATGGTGACATAAGTTGTTCCTGACTTTGCTCCCCCACACCAGAACAACCACCACTCAAGAATAAGACCCACTGAGAGAATCCTAGAACACAAAAATGAGGCTGAAACACCCCCACATCACAGACACTGGGAGAGACTGCATTCAAAGGGTAAGAAGTGACTACATGTTGACCACATTGCCCCTCCCTGAGATAGCACAGCACCACTTGGAGAGGTCTCCCCTGAACCTCTGGATCTTCAGTGAGAAGAGACCCAAGAGGAATAGCCAGTCATCCCCAGCATTGGGTCACTTTTAGGAAGTCCCTACGCTGATCTCACTCCATGGAGATTGCCGGGGAATCTGCAGGGCCCAGCCACTGGGAATCTGACTGTGACAAAGGAGGCAGGGGCTTACAACAAACAGGACAGTCAGACTGAGTTCACACCTGCAGTGCCCAACAAGTAATCCCAACCAGGGGTTTTTGCTTACCTGCAAAACTCTGACCAGGGAACTCAGCAGGTAGGAGATCTGCCTGATTTAGTTCCTCAAATGAATTCTGCCAGCTCTAAAGCCTGGCTTGCCCCAGGCCCAAGCCAAGGACCTGAATCAGAGCTCCACCCTCGGTGGAGTGTCTTATGGCCCCATCTGACCAGAAGGGCTGGCACAACTGGAATCTGTGGTCCAGCAGCAGCAGTAGAGCAGAGGAGGGGATGGGCAGAGCTGATTGCCCCCGGAACAAAGCCAGTACTGGGAGTGGAGTGTTCCCATACTACACACAAGCGGAGGGGTCAATTCACAGCCCAAACTGAGGGTAACTTCTGGCTCCTCCCTGTGAAACTTCAGAGTAGCCTGAAGTAGCCTCTCCCCTTCCCACCCAGAAAAAGGAGCTTCAACATAGCTCCATCCCTGTGAACAGTGGCTTTCGACCCCATCTGACCAGAAGCGCTGGTGACAACTCCTGGAAACTGTGTGGCCCAGCAGAACTCAAACTGAGTGGTAGACAGCAGAGCCAATAATTTGACAAGCAAAGCCATGGTCCTGTTCATCCAGGGAACGTGGGATGTGGGTTGGTTTGAGTTAAGACAACAAAGAGCATCTGAGAATCTCCCACGGCATTTGAGAATCTAATTCACAGCTCCGCTCATTGCTGAATATAGCCTGTAGTACGTGTGACCAAGGAACCTAATACACAAGATGCTGCACAGTCCATTCAACAGCACTGCTTACTGTGGCACTGGAACAGAGAGCGCAGCCCAGGCTTCCCCCCTCTGCAGAGAAGAGCCAGTGGCCTCACCTGACCAGGGAATTCAGTGTACAGTCTGACCTGATTTGGGTCACTCAACGATGAGCTGTCTGGGCCCTGGATCCTATCCTACTGCCCTGCAGGCAACCCAGAGACCATCCTACAGCCTCGCTTGGGTAGGGGACCGAGCCAGCTGTTCTATCCAAATGTTCTCTGCCAGTGGCACAACCCCCCACCTAATCCTCAGAGCTCAAACCCTTACCTCACCCCAAAACAGACAATAGCATGCCCCACCTGCCCAACAACACCGCCAAGAAATCCAAACTGAGCTGACTGGTTAAGAACTGTCTCTGCGAAAGCAAATATTTAAAGACTGGAAGGGGAGCCTGATTACTCAAATGTACAGGTACAACATACAGAATCAAGGATCATGAAAAATTAGGTAAATATGATACCACCAAGGAAAGCTAATATAGCTCCAATAATTGACCCTAAAGAAATGGAAATCTATAAATTATCAAAGATTTTGAATAATCCTCTTAAAGTTTAGTGAACTACAAGAAAACACAAATAAATGAAATTAGGAAAACAATGCATGAAAAAAAACCACAAGAAGTTTGACAAGGAATAGCAACCATCAAACAAATTAACAGAGACATAACCCCCCTTTTTAAAACTAGGATTGTAAGTGAATTATGTACCATTATTACTATGTTGCAGAATCTAACTATGACTATATATTTACCATCATTGGTGGGATTTACACTACCTGTGTTTATGATGTTAATTAGCATTCTTTTACTTTTGCTCAAAGAACTCCCTTCGGAGGGAGGTCTGGTGGTAAGGAACCCCCTCAGCTCTTGTTTGTTCAGGAAAATCTTTATCCCTTTGTTTCTGAAGGACTTCACTGGCTATAGAATTTCTGGTTGACAGTTATTTTCTTTTGGTATTTTAAATATGTCATCTCATTCTCTCCTGGCCTGAAAAGTTTCTACTGAGAAACTGGTCAATAGTCTTATGGAGTTTCCCTGGTATATAACTTCTTTTCTCTTGCTCCTTTTAAAATTGTCTTTGACTTTTGACAACTTAATTACTATGTGTCTCAGCGTAGTCCTATTTGTGTTGACCTACTTGGGATCCTTTATCCTTTGGGCCTCATAGATCTGAATGTCTATTTCTCTCCCCACATTCCCTGATTGCTTTAAATACAGTTTCTGTTCTTTTTTCTTCTTCTGGAATTCCCATAATGTGAATAGTGTTTGTTTTGTGTTTCATAATTCCCAAAGGCTTTCTTCAATCTTTTTTTTTTTTTTTTTTTTTTTTTTTTTTTTAGTTTTTGCTTCTCTGGATAATTGTCAATATCCCTTTCAATGTCCTTTACGTAACAAATTCTTTCTTTTACATGGAAAAGTCTACTTTTGAAAATCTCTATTGAATTCTTCAGTTGTATTTTTTAACTCTAGATTTCTTTGTTTTTTGTTTTAGATGGTGCCTATTTCCTTGTTGAACTTCTTGTTTTGTTCATACATTGTTTTCCTAATTTAAGTGCACACTAAAAGGATCATTCACCATGATCAAGTTGGATTTATTCCTGGAATGCAAGGATAGTTCAATATATACAAATCAATGTGATACCATACAATAGAAAAAAAAGAATCATCATCTCAATAGATGCAGAAAAAGCATTTGACAAAATTCAATATCCATTCACAATAAACTCTCAATAAATTAGGCAGAGAGGAACATATCTCAACATTATAAAGGCTATATATGACAGGCCCACAGCTAATATTATACTCAATGATAAAAGGCTGAAAGTTGTTCCTCTAGGATCAGTTAAAAAAAATGGGCAAAAGAACTAAGTCTTTTCTCCAAAGAAGATATATGAAAGGCCAAGCAGGTATGTGAAAAAATGCTCAACATCACTAGTCATTAGGGAAATGCAAATTAAAACCACAATGAGGTATCTATCACCTCATGCCTGTTGGAATAGCCATCATCAAAAAGACAACAACTGTTAGTGTGAATATGGAGAAAAGAGAACCCTTGTGCATGTTTGTAGGATTGTAAATTGGTATAGCCACTATGGAAACAGCATGGAGTTTCCTCAAAAAAAAAAAAAAAAAAAATTAAAAATAGAACTACCATATGATCCAGCAATTATACTTCTGGAGATATATCCAGAGGAAATGAAAACTCTAACTCAAAAAGTCATCCATTCATAGCAGCTTAGACATGGAAACAACCTAAGTGTCCATTGATGGATGAATGGATAAAGAAGTTGTGACACAGGGCCGCCTGGCTGGCTCAGTTGGTGGCACATGTGACTCTTGATCTTGGGGTCATGAATTCAAACTCCAAAAAGGGTGCAGAGTTTACTTAAAAAAGGCAGAAGCTGTGATATATATATCATATGTAAATATGAATATGAATGTACATCATATATGAATATCACATGTTATTTAGCCATAAAAAACAAGGAAATCCTACCATTTGTGAAAACATGGATGGACCTTGAAGGCATAATATTAAGTAAGTCCAAGAAAGACAAATACTGTATGATCTCACTTATATGTGGCATATTAAAAACAAAAATCCCCAAACTTCTAGAAAAAGAGATCAGACTTGTGGTTACTAGAAGTGGAGGGTAGAGGGAGGGGGAGTTGGAAGAAGGTGATCAAAAGCACAAAATTCCAGTTATATGATAAATAAGTACTAGGAATGTAATGGACAACGTGATGACCACAGCTAACACTGCTGTACAATATACAGGAAAGTTGTCAAGATAATAAACCTAAGAATTCTCATCACAAGAAAAATTTTTCCCTTTTTCTCCCTCTTTTTATTGTACCTATATGAGAAGATGAACCTACTGTGGTCATCATTTCACAATACATGTAAATGAAGCCATCATGCTGTATGCCTTAAACTTATGCAGTGACGTATGTCAATTATTTCTCAATAAAACTGGCAAAAAAAAGAGTAATATACGTAAGTAGATTACAGTTATTTTTACAGTGGAATATCAAACAGGAATGAGAATATTAAAAACTACCAATATTCAAAACAATGTGAATGAATCTCGTGAGAATATTTAATCAATCACATGTAGAAGCATAATGTGATTCCATTTCTATAAAGTCCAAAGCCTGCACATGATAACATGAATCTCAAACCTATGTTTTTAAAAGTTATGATATTGGTTACCCTGAGGGTGAGAGTGTAGTAGCAGTGAGGGGACACCGAAGGGGCTTCCCGATACTGGTTATGTTCCGTCTGTGATCTGAGTGCTGATTACAAAGATGTATTCACTTTATGAAAATTCACTCAGCTGTATACTTGTAATTTGTACACTTTTCTATACGTGTGTATTAAAAAATACTTCAAAATAAAAAAATTTATATCCATTATATATTTTATATACCAGTATCTACCATGTGAATAAATGCACAGGAAAAAGACTAGAAGGAAACGAACCAAAGGTAGTCTCTCATTCATTCATTTGTTCATTCATCCAATGGCTACTTACTGAGAACCTACAATACCAGGTATGGTGCTGGGTACTGGACAAGGCCAGGTACTGAGCACTGCATTCTCCAGGAGCGAATTTTTTGTATTTTTCTTCTTCTTTTTATATTTCTAAAAACTTATTGTGAATATGTTTTTACTTATAACTGGGCATTATATATATTTAGTTTTTAAAGATTCTGATAGAACTGTAGTTCAGAAAGGGGTGTATTGATACAACTTTGTAGCCATGTTCTAATAGATGAGTTTTTGAGATATTTACTTATTTTTGAAGTAACATTGGTATTCCCCAGGAAGGCTTTTCCATACCCTTTGTAAAATTTATTCCTTTAGCAAACAGAAATAATAATTTTTAGAAAAAAGTGTATTTTTATTAGTAAGATTTTATATTACGTTCAACATCTGCCTATCTTAATATAAGTATGTATATTTTTTGAAGAACAAATTTTTATTTGGAGTTAATTTATTATATAAATATTATAAATTTTTTATCAGTAACAACACTTTGGGGTAGTAAAAGTATAAAAAATATATAGTGTAAAATGAATTTGAATTCATATAAATACAAATTATCTATGCCATGACTTTTTGTGAATGAGATTTATCTTTTTCACTCTTTTTCTTCTGTTTCTCTTCTGCTTGTTTTTCAGAATAATCTTTAAGAAGACGATTCAGCTGTGGTTCACATTGGCTTGCATGTTGTAATCCATCTTCCCTTCCTAAAAAAGAGATAAAACGTGAGACGACGATATTTCAGTCATCTCACACAGTGGCAAAGTCAGAGCTAGTCCTACCTGAACCACTCCAAGCACTAACTCAAGAGGCATTTTTAATTCAAAACACTTGAATTAAAGATATTTTTTTTTAATTTTTTTTTTTTTAATTTTTTTTTTTTTTAATTTTTGACAGAGAGAGTATGAGCGGGCGGGGGCGGGGGGGATTGTGGCACAGAGAGAGAGGGAGACACAGAATCTGAAACAGGCTCCAGGCTCTGAGCTGTCAGCACAGAGCCTGACGCGGGGCTCGAACTCACGAACCGTGAGATCATGACCCGAGCCGAAGTCAGACGCTCAACCGACTGAGCCACCCAGGTGCCCCGAATTAAAGATATTTTTATATTTTACCTTCACAGTGTTGGATCACACGTCCCCAGAGTCGATTTTTCCGCAAACAGGCTAAATTTCCCACTATCAATAAATGCCTCCTTCCTCTGGTCAATGCAACATTCATTCTTTTTTCTGAATCAATAAATCCTACTTGTCTTGTCCTTACACAGGACAGAATAATAATCTCCTTTTCAGCTCCCTGAAAAGCATCTACTGTGGATACCTGCACGGCTTTAATATCAGGATGATCAAAGTTCACGGCATTGAGTGAATGACAAAGCTGTGGAGGAAAAGACGAGATCACACAGGGAAGAGACCGTGAAGAACTTAAGCCCTGAACCTATTCACAGCAGCCATTTTTATTTAACTAGTAGTGGATAATTTTCATTTTTTAATGATTCACATAGATTTGGTAGTTTCTAAAATGATTCATAAATAACTACATGACAATATAAATTAGGAAACAAAAGCAAAAGTGATGATTTATCTATTGTTGGGGAATTCATCCAGATATACTAATTCAGAGTTGAAAATTAATGATAGAATAGATGAAAAATATTTTTTAAAAAAAGTAAAAACTAGTTAGAAGTAATTGGTTTGCATGTACATTAATATCTGCCATCTACTTTTGATTTATTAATAAAATGAAATAATAATGAAAGAACATTTTGGAAAACAAAGATTGAATCCCATCTGGCCCAAAACACAAAGCATACACTGTATTTTCTTCCCTCTAATTTGTTTATTTGCATTTTTGCCCTAACAGCTGTAAACTGAATTTAATTAAACCTTGTTAGGTTTACATTTAATTATACAGAAAAAAAGCCAGACCACACAAAAATCAGAATTTTTAAAAATGTTACACTCCCAAAAGTTTTTTAAGTACCAAACCCAACTACTACTCAAATGTAACTATCAAATATTGTAACAAAAAGTCACAATATTTAAGTGTCATAATACGATACAAACCTTGTACATCTGGGATTTGTATAATGTTATCACCCCGATCACTGAGCCTGCTATTCCACTTACAATCAGTGATTGAATCAGCTTGAGTGTAAAAGCAGCTTCTGCCACATTATGAAAGCTGTTATCTCTTTCAATCTGGAATATGAAACAGAGCCTAAATTATATTTCCCAGAAAGGCTGTGGAAAGACCAAGAAAACCATATAAACAACAACAATAAAATTAAACCAGGAAACTAAACCATGTTGACTCTCATTAATGTCATTTACCTGCTCCAGTCCTTTAACGTTATAGAAACACAGAGTTGGGAGCCATTCCAATAAAGGGCTCCTCTCTGTTTCTGAAATGCCATTCATGAGGTTTCCTTCATAAAACAGATCATTAGAGATAGCACTGATTGCAGGGTGACAACGGTATTGGGTTCTCAACAGAACTGGCTTATGACCCTAAGAAATTTAAATGAAGAAAAAAAAAATTAAAGCATTTTTTTCCTTAGGGGAAAAAAAAAGATTAGTATTTAAAAATTTAAAAATATCAACATACTGTGCTCTTAGTAAATGAATTACAACTATGATCAAATAGACTATAAATAACAATTTTTAATTACTAAAAATATCTTCATGGTAACCTATTATTTACACCACAAAATTATAAAGCATGTCAAATATTAGACTTATCTAATAAGTTTGGTGACTAACATTAGGTGGTTTCATAATGTATGTGGCACTAAATTGAAAAGGACTCTTTAAAAAATATATATTTGAGGGGCACCTGGGTGGCTCAGCCGGTTAAGTGTCTGACTTCAGCTCAGGTCATAATCTCATGGTTTGTGGGTTTGAGCTCTGCATCGTGCTCTGTGCTGACAGCTCGGAGCCTGGAGTCTGCTTTGGATTCTGTGTCTCCCTCTCTCTGTCCCTCCCCCGCTTGCGCGCGTGCTCTCTCTCTCTGTCTCTCTCTCAAAAATACATAAACATTAAAAATTTAAAAAAATGTTAGAAAGAGTTGTTGATAGCTCATTAATTTTCCTCCTTGGGCACAAGCCATCTTTTATTTTGAATCTTCAATCTTGTTAGTGCATCATAAAATCCACATTCCATCCAAGTTAGAGCTCTTGTAGAGCATGCTCTGTGTTTGCAAAATGTTCTGGAGCACTATTGGAACATTTTGAATAACTACAAGGTACTCTAATAATAATAATGCATAGTTAAAGGCAGGATTAATGATCACACAGACAAGGTATCTTTTATGGAAGAAAAACAGTAAGGAAAAAAACAGTCCTTGTATTATTTAGGGCATAAGTTTGCGGATGAGTCTAAGTCAGTGGGCATGTGAAAACCTCTGCCAAAAATACAAAATATGCTCAAAGTACAAAAATTCTCAAATGATTTTTTTTTTATTCAAAGGACCATTATTTAGTACTAGAAACAATGTTAGAAAAATGATTAAATTATGGTATATTCACATAATATTTAGTGATTAAAATATTTGTGACAACAGTGATGATTACAAAGCTAGTAATAACACAGGGAAATGGTTTATTATAATGCAAAGTTTAAAAAAGCCAGGAGAGTAACTACATGGTATGGTTTCAACTACGTAAAAATACATACATATTTTTACAGATTTATTGCGATATAATTGACATATAACATAATTGTGTAAGTATAACACAATTGTATAAGCTGAAGGTGAACCATGAATTGATTTGATATTCATATATTGCAAATTGACTACCACCATAGCATTAGGTAACACCTCTATCACATCACATAATTAGGTAATTACATTTCTTTTTTAATAGTGAGAACATGCAACATCTACTCTCTTAGCAATTTTCAAGTATATGATATTATTAACTATAATCACCATGCTGTTAATTAGATCCCCAGAACTTACTCATCTTATAACTGGAAATTTATGCCCTTTGACCAACATCTCCCTCTTCCTACTTTTCTACCTCCTAGCTCATGGTAACCACCATTCTACTCTTTGTTTCTATGAGGTCAGCTTTTTTTTAGATTCTACAGGTAAGTGGTAACATACAGTATTTGTCTCTTTCTGATTTATTTCACTTAGCACAATGCTCTCAAGGTATATCCATGTTGTTGTAAGTGGCAAGACTTCCCTCTTTTTTTATGGCTGAATGATATTCCATTGTGTGCACATATATCAAATATATGTATTCTTACAGTGTATATATTTGATATATGCAGACACCCCTAGGATAAAAGCTGGAAGGAATGATACCGAAATATTACAAAGGATTTTCTCTTGGGGGCAGTGAGGTTATTATAGATTTTTTTTAACCTTTTAGTTTTCTGTAGTTTCCACATTTTCTATATTGAATAATAGATATTATTTTTGTTTCTTTTAATTAATTCTAAACTAGTTCAAATATACAGAAAAGCAAAAAAATATAATACTCATGTATGTACCACACAAATCTGACATTAGTATTGAGTCATCTTGCTTCAGATTTCCTTTTTGTTAAAACATGAAATGTGGCATAGATAGCTATGCCCCCCCCACCCACCCCCATGCTCATCTATTTCCTCTACCACCTTCTCTAGAAACAGCTCCAATACTAACTGTGTTGTATGGCATTCCCATGCAAGCTTTATATGTTTCCTACATGGGCATGTATGTATGAATAATACACATTATTTGCTGTGTTTTTGAAATTCACATAAATTGTATTTTATACTATGTATCTCTTTGTACCTTGCTTCTTTCAACATCTACTATGTTTATGAGAATGATCTATATGGATCAAGTTCATTCACCTTGAATGTTTTATATATTCCATTTCGTAAATTCAATTCCATTATATTCTACAAATAAATCCACTTTTCAGTCTATCTTTATTTGCCCTTTTAAAATTCCCTCAATAATCTACTTCCTGTTTTAAAAATCATCGACAACAGATAAGTGAAAGAGCAAAGAGCATAACGGCATGCATTGTATGGTAGCATTTGTAAAAGAGGGGGGAAATATTTTATGTATTTGCTTATGATGGCATAAATTATCACTAGAAGAATACAAGAAAAAGATGACAGTGATTTGGGGGAGAGAAACTGAGTGGTTGGGGGACAGGAGTAAAAGTCTTCACTCTACTTTGTGGTTCCTTTAGAATTTGCATTTTGAATCATGTGACTAGGTTACCCATTTAAAAATGTTTTCAGAATCTAAATAATTTTTTAAATTAAGATTTTTAAAAAGCCAATGGAAAGGTATGATTCAAAAGAATCTGAACACGGACTTATCATGGAAGGGGTAGAAAGTTGTGCAATTCAATTCAGTTACAATTAATAACTCAAGATAATTGAAAGCTTGAGTCTTCACAAAATTGAGTACAACTAAACTCAAAACAACACAACTTGAAACTCAGTGTAAGGGGAAACTTCTGAAAAAGGTGGAATAACACTGCCTTGCAGAATCCATTCTCCAATATCTAAAGAAACATCTACAACAAAATATTAAAAACAATAGCAAAGGAAAAATTCAGTAGCCACGCACCAAAGAAAGGTTTAGAGACAACTCAATGCCATAAAATTTATAAAGTGCTTATCAAGAAACAGCATTCTAAAGCAGAAGGGAGAGGGGTGCCTGGGTGGCTCAGTCGGTTAAGTGGCCGACTTCGGCTCAGGTCATGATTTCGCGGTCCGTGAGTTCAAGCCCTGCGTCAGGCTCTGTGCTGACAGCTCAGAGCCTGGAGCCTGTTTCAGATTCTGTGTCTCCCTCTCTCTGCCCCTTCCCTGTTCATGCTCTGTCTCTCTCTGTCTCAGAAATAAAAATAAACGTTAAAAAAAATTAAAAAAAAAAATAAAGCAGAAGGGAGAAATGCAGTATAGATCTTTCTTGACTTATGATGGCATTACATCCTGATGAACTCATCATAAGTTGCAAATGGAAGTGAAAATGCATTTAATACACTTACCCTATGGAACATCATAGCTTAGCCTATTCTACCTTAAACATGCTCAGAATACTTACATTAGCTAGCAATTGGGTTAAATCATCTAACACAAAGCCTAATTTATAATGAAATATTGAATATTTCATGTAATTTGTTTAACACGATACTGAGAGTGAAAAACAGAATGGCTCTAAGTGTATAGGTTGTTTACACTCATGACCATGTGGCTGACTGGGAGCTGTGGCTCGCTGCACTGCCCAGCATCATGAGAGAGGATCTTACATCATATTGTTAGCCTGGGAAAAGATCAAAATTCAAGATTCAAAGGATAGTTTCTATTAAATGTGTATCACTTTCACACCATCATACAGTTGAAATTGTTAAGCCCAAGGACCATCTGTATGGTGAGATTCCTAACTTCTCTAGAAGTCATAACATAGAAATTGCTCCTAAGAATAGTAATGAAAGAGGGAAAGTGATCTGAGCAGTTAGTTTTTAGTGAAGTGAAGGCTCTGAGGGTGAAACATCAAACTGGGGGGACACCTGAAGTCCAAGAATATTCCTTGTCTGGGAAAGGGACAATACCTCCAACTATGTGGAATGAATCCTGATACTGGATATTTAATAAAACCTTAGAATTGAGAGAGCCCATGTAAGCAAAAAAAGGCAGTACACGTTAACTTTTTTTTTTTTTTTTTTTTTTTTTTACTTATTTTTGAGAGAGAGAAAGAGAGAGAGAGAGGGAATGAACAAACGGGGGAGGGGCAGAGAGAGAGACACACAGAATCCGAAGCAGCTCCAGGCTCCAAGCTGTCAGCATAGAGCCCCATGCAGGGTTCGAACCCATGAACCGTGAGATCACGACCTGAGCCAAAGTCGGACACTCAACCGAATGAGCCACCCAGGTGCCCCAAGATAGTACACATTCTTAATTCAGTTCTATTCCAGTCCCACACCTACCCCACTCCCCACACCCTATTTTCAGGGTACTAAGAAAATACAGAATCTGAGAGCTACCCAAGCAAGAACATCAGGAGATCAAGCAGGAATGGCAACTGTGCTAACACACTACAGCTTCCCCTCAAACTAACAAGATAAAGACAATGCAAACACTATGTATAGAATGCAGCCCAGACAAAATATAACCAAGAAACAGAAGAAAGTTTTCCTCAAGTCTCAACCTTTAGGATATAATCAGAATGTAACTGAGTGAAATAAAATCTCAACAGTGAGATGATGAAAAGACAATGAGATTTAAAAAGATAATGAGATTAAAGGGAAATTTCAATCCTAAGAAAACAAACTAATTTTCAAAATAGTATCATTAGAGAACTAAAGGAAGCAAAGAACAAATGGAATTTCTTCATAAAACTCACTACAACCTAACTCAAAACTCAATGCAACTTCAAACTCAATGTAAGGGGAACAGACATATTAGAAAGCCTTCACAGATAATGAAGACAAAAAATTAAAGTAACATTAATGGAAACAGATAAAGATACCCAATATAAAAATAATTGAGGGGCCTTTGTATTTTAGACCAAATGTGTCTCTGACCCCAGTTCCTATGTTGCAGCCCTAAACCCCACGGAGATGATATTTGGAGGCGAGGCCTTTGGAAGGTAATTAGGTTCAGATAAGGTCATGAGGATGGGGTCCTTATGATAAGATTAGTTTCCTTATTAGAAGAGGAAGAGGCTAGAGTTTTTTTGTCATTCTACCATGTGAGGACACGGCCAAGAAGAGCATTCTTACCAGGAACCAAATCTGAAGGTACCTTGATCTTGGCCTTCCCAGCCTCCAGAACTGTAAGAAATAAATGTCTGTTGGTTAAGCCACCCAGTCTATGGTATTTTCTTACAGCATCCTGCACAGACTAAGCTACTGGTAGAGAATTCATCAGGTAGAGCAGAAGCCTTTCCTGAAACAAAGAAACAAGAGTCTCCAGTTTGAGAGAACTTTTATTACAGAACGATTACTTACAGAAAGCTCCACACTGAGATATACTATGGCAAATTTATAAACTTTAAGGTTGTAAAAAGAGTTATTGTATCTAGGTAGAAAAAATAAATCATTACAAGGGGAAAATAATCAGGCTGGCCCTAAAATTCACAGTAATACTTGATGCAACTATTCAATAAGCCAAGATGCCTTTTACATTTAAAAGCAATGGACATTTTGAAACAAAACGGACTCAGGAAAGTATGTATCTATAAGTCATTCTTGAAAAAAAAAAATTGATGATGAAGTCCAAGGCACCCATATGAATATCACTGAAACTTCTAAATATAGAACTAATTCTAGGGTCACCTGGGTGGCTCAGGTCATGATCTCATAGTTTGTGAGATCGAGTCTTGGGTCGGGGCTCTGTGCTGACAGTGTGGAGCCTTTTTGGGATTTTCTCTCTCTCCTTCTCTTTCTGCCCCTCCCCCACATGCATGCGCACACCTGTGTGTGCGCGCGTGCATGCGTGCTCTTTCTCTCTCTCAAAATAAACATTTTTTTAAAAAATTAAAAAATATATAGAATGACTCTAAACAATCGTACAAATTATGACTATAGAACAAAAAGAATAATAACGTAACTAACAAAAATAGGAATAAGGGAAGGGATAAGAAAAGGGGGAAAAGCATGAGAGCACTAATATCTCTACCGTTTAGAGCAAAGCAATCAATCCATCCATCTAAAATCTCTTGTTAGAAGGATCTTTTAGGAAATACTATCTCTTAAGGGTGAAGAAACATTTATTTGAGATTTAATCATTCTTTTAGCTTCATTTCCATTTCTCTTCCTCTGTTAAGAAAGTAGATTATTGGGTGTCTGGGGGGCTCAGTAAGTTAAGCATCTGACTTCAGTTCAGGTCATGATCTCATGGTTCATGAATACAAACCCTGCTTCAAATGAGCACAAGCCCCACTTTGGGTGAGCATGAGCCCTGCTTTGGGTGAGCCCCACTTCTCTCTCTCTCCCTCTCTCTCTCTCTCTCTCTCTGTCTGCCCTTTGCTCAGTTACACCCTCTCTCTCTCTCAAAAAAAGTACAGATTATTGAAAGTTCAAACAGCAAAGTAACTCCTTAAATGCAATTTAAGCTAGCAACACTGATAAAATTTTTCTTTTGGTAGATTTTCTGTATTCTTTTGGCTGTAATAGTTTAATCTTCTGCTTATAAAAATAGCTTGATTTTGAATATTGCATCAAAACAATAGTAATAATAAATAGATAAGCAAATTGTGGTACATGCATACAATGGAATATTATTCAGCCATAAAAAATTAAATAATATAGACCAATGGAATAGAATAGAGGGTCCAGAAACAAACCTGCACATAGTCAACTGATTTTTGACAAGGGTGCCAAAACCATTCAATGGGGAAAGGACAGATTTTTTTGACAAATGGTGCTGGAAAAACTGAATATATGCATGGGGGAAAAAAAACTGGACCATATCTTATACCTTTACAAAAATAAACTCAAGATGGATCAAAGAATCTTAAGTTAAATGTAAGACCAAAACTATAAAACTCTTGAAGAAAACACTGGGGAAGATTTGTATGATACTGGATGAGGTTTCATGGACATGACCCCAAAAGCACAAGCAACACAAGAAAAAAAAATAGATAAACTGGATTTCACCAAAATTACAGAACTTTTGTTCATCAAAGGAAACTGTCAAGGGGCGCCTGGGTGGCTCAGTCAGTTAAGTGTCTGACTTCAGCTCAGGTCCTGATCTCACAGTTCGTGAGTTCAAGCCCCATGTCAGGCTCTGAGCTGATAGCTCAGAGCCTGGAGTCTGCTTTGGATTCTGTTTCCCTCTCTCTCTGCTCCATCACTGCATGCACTCTGTCTCTCTCAAAAATGAACAAAGATTAAAAAAAGAAAAAAAGAAAAAAGAAAAGAAAAGAAAGAGACTCTTAACTACAGAAAACAAACTGATGTGGTTACCAGAGGGGAAGTAGGTGGGGGATGGGTTAAACAGGTGATCAGGACTAAGAAGGGCACTTACTGTGATGAGCATCAGGTGTTGTATGGAAGTGTTGCATCACTACACTGTACACCTGAAACTAATATTACACTGTATGTTAACTAACTGGAATTTAAATAAAAACTTAAAAAACAAAGAGAATGGATTTACAAAAAAACCCCCATAAAATTATTATATGACCCAGTAGTAGCACTTCTGCATGTATACTCAACAGAACTGAAAGCAGAGACTCGAATAGGTATCTGTATACCAGTGCTCATGGCACTGTTATTCACAATAGCTGAAAGACAGAAACAACCCAAATATCCATCCACAGATGAGTGGATATATGAAATGTGGTATTACATAAAATGGAATATTATTTGGTGTTAACAAGGAATGAAATTCTGACACATATTACAACATGGACACACGCTGAATGGATTATGCCAAGTAAATAAGCCAAACACAAAAGGACACAAATCATATGATTATACTTATATGAAGCACATAGAGGAGGCAAATTCACAGAGGCAGAAAGCTGAATAGAGGTTACCAGGTGCTCAGGAAAGAAGAGGAATTATTGTTTAATGGGTACAAAGTTTCTGTTGGGATAATGAAAAAGTTCTAGATATGAGTAGGGAGATGACTACAGTACCATTAAGAATGTATTTTTTTTTAATGTAATACAGTATTGATATATGCTATAATGTGGATGAACCTCAAAAACTCGGTGCTAAGTGACATAAGCCAGGCACAAAAGGTCACATGTTGTATAGATTCTGGGTTGTATATGATATGAAAGTTGTAAGATTGTATGACATAAAGTATACTGACTAGATACGACTATACAGACTGAAAACAGACTGGTGGTTGCCAGGGTCTGGAGAGAGGAGGGAATGGAGAAACTGCTAAATGGGTATGGGGTTTTATTTTTGGGTGATAGAAGTGTTTTCAAATAGAGCCCGTGTTTACACAGTACTGTGAACGTATTAAATGCCACTGAATTATCCACTTTTAAAACGGTTAATTTTACATTATGTGAATGTCACCTCTATTTAAAGATATATTACCACCACTGTTATTCAACACAGTATTGGAAGTCTTAGCCTCAGCAATCAGACAACATAAAGAAATAAAGGCATCCAGATCGGCCATGAGGTCAAACTTCCACTTTTTGCAGATGACATGATACTCTATATGGAAAACCCAAAAGATTCCACCAAAAAACTGCTAGAACTGATTTTGAATTCAGCAAAGTTGCAGGACATAAAAACAATGCACAGAAATTGGTTGCATTCCTATACACCAACAATGAAACAACAGAGAGAGAAATAAAGGAATCGATCCCATTTACAACTGCATCAAAACCCATAAAATACCTAGGAATAAATCTAACCAAAGAGGTGAAAAATCTATACACTGAAAACTACAGAAAGCTTATGAAAGAAATTGAAGACACAAAGAAATGGAAAAAGATTCCATGCTCCTGGATAGGAAGAACAAAGATTGTTAAAATGTCAATACTACCCAAAGCAATCTATATATTCAATGCAATCCTTATAAAAATAACACCAGCATTCTTCACAGAGCTAGAATAAACAATCCTAAAATTTGTATGGAACCAGAAAAGACCCCAGATAGCCAAAGCAATGCTGGAAAAAGAAAACCAAAGCAGGAGGAATCACAATTCCAGACTTCAAGCTGTATTACAAAGCTGTAACCATCAAGACAGTATGGTACTGGCACAAGAACAGACACTCAGATCAATGGAACAGAATAGAGAACCCAGAAATGGACCCACAAACATATGGCCAGCTAATCTTTGACAAAGCATATTTATCCAAGGGATACAGGTATGCTGTTTTGAAGGGGCACATGCTCGCCAATGTTTATAGCAGCATTATCAACAATAGCCAAAGTATGGAAAGAGCCCAAATGTCCATTGATGGATGAATGGATAAAGAAGATGTGGCATACATATACACACACACACACATACACACACACACACACACACAATGGAGTATTACCCGGCAATTAAAAAGAATGAAATCTTGCCATGAGCAGCTACATGGATGGAACTAGAGGGTATTATGCTAAGCGAAAGTAGTCAGTCAGAGAAAGACAAATATCATATGACTTCACTCATATGAGGACTTTAAGACACAGAACAGATGAACACAAGGGAAGGGAAGCAAAACTAATATAAAAGCAGGGAGGCGGACAAAACATAAGAGACTCTTAAATATGGAGAACAAACAGGGTTACTGAAGAGGGTGGGGGAGGGGGGATGGGCTAAATGGATAAGGGGCATTAAGGAATCTACCCCTGAAATCATCGTTACACTATATGCTAACTAACTTGGATGTAAAGTAAAAATAAATACATAAATAAATAAATTAAATTTTAAAAAAGATATATTAATAATTAGGGGAGCCTGGGTGGCTCCATCGGTTAAGTGTCAGACTTGATTTAGGCTCAGGTCATGATCTCATGGTTCACTGAGTTCGAGCCCTGCATTGGGCTCTGTGCTGACTTCTTGGGATTCTGTCTCTCCCTCTCTCTCTGCTCCTCCCCTGCTCAGGATCCCTCTCTCTCAAAATTAGTAAATGTTAAAAAATATATATGTGTATATTAATAATTAATTTAAAAAATTCTTTTAAATGTGAAGCGGCACTCTACAACAGCTCTACAATAGGGGACATGGATAATAAAGATATTATAGAGTTTTTTAAGATTTTAGAGCAAAAGCAATATATTTACTACCCACTATTAAAGTAGTACATGGGGAAAAGATTCATTATATAAAAGGGTACTTAAATTACAAGGTGCTAGTTATCTTTAAGAGGGGTACTTTTTAAACAGTTACAATTATTTTAGGGCAGGGACTAAGTCTTCTAATATTTTCATTTTCGATCTATCTACACAGTATATAATCCATAAATAATAATTCTGCATGAATTGAACAGTAGTACCATTAAGCAGAGCCGATCAAAAAGAGTTTGTTCTAATCCATTTTCATGAGCTGCATCAGAACCCTGAATAGTAGGAGGAAGCTGTTTGGGATCTCCAACAAGAATCAGCTTTTCACACTCGAACCTAAAAACAGAATTCCAAAAATTAATCTAAGCAATAAGAGAAGGCATGCATTGACATCATTTGCTGCACTATTTTCCAACATGTATTCCCAGAGTTCTGGGAGCTAACAAGGCTTAATAATGCTAATAAATGTATTCAAAGGCTTTGAACTTACTCAGTAGAAAACCCCTTACAATTTTTTCCTACATAAAACGTACTAAATGTCCCCTTGCCTCTGCATGGAATTAGCATTTTGCACAACACGTTTGAGAAACAATGACTTTTAAATTCTATAAACTTAGAGGCTTTCATAGAAAACATTTGGCTTAAACTCTTGCTTTAGAGATGAAATAAATTAGGTTCCTGGGGCTAAATGTCTTTTTAAATCGAGGTAGGATATCGTGGGAAAATGTCCAATTTTTTGTAGAAAAACTTGTATCTAAATCTCAACTCCATTATATTCTATGGACACAACAAGTTATTTAACTTCCCCAAGCTTCAGCACTCTTACCAGTAACCTGGATGTGCTACTACTTTGCATAACTGTTATCAGGACTTCGTGCAGTATATAATGTGTTTAGTATACAGCAGGTGCTTCATATAACAGGAAATATTTCTTGTTACTCATATTAGCATTATTGCTTCTATTGTTAAATAGATTAGCCCTATTACTCCTCTATCCTCTGTGCAGGACCTTACTGTTCCTCCATTCCTGGCTCCTGAGTGGGGTGACCAACTCATATTGGTTTGCTTAGGACTGTCCCAGTTTAACCTAAAATTCCCATGATGTGGGACCTCCCAAGTCCTGGGAAAATCATGACAGTAGGTACTCGTTCCCTCATTAACTGGGGATAGAACAAGGATTAGAACTCAGGCCTACTGAGTCCAAGTCTAGCACTCTTTCCACTGCCTTCAGGATCCCTCAGTTAGAGATGCTTTAAAAGCACAATGTTTCAATTAACTGATACAGCTTAGAAGATTTTATAGTCTTCTAAATTTTATTGGACAAAGTTTCATTTTCAACTTATTTTTCTGTACATAGTTTATATCCTTTCATAATATAAATTTTATTTTCAGAACTTAAACACTGGAACTTTATCAAAGTAAGGAACTGAAGAACATTCTTCAGTAGACTTAGGTTCTCAAAATAGGACTAAAGAAGAACCTCTAATTTAGGTGAGAAACCTGCAAGGTCCTAGTAAAATTCTAGCACTAGTGTTATCAAGGCTTTAAAAATTATGTGATCTATCATCAGGGAAATGTAAATCAAAACTACAAGGAGATATCACCTCACACCTGTTAGAGTGGCTAAAATCGACAACCAAAGAAACAACAGGTGTTGGCGAGGATGTGGAGAAAAAGGAACCCTTGTGCACTATTGGTGGGAATGCAAACTGGTACAGCCACCATGGAAAACACTGTAGGGGTTCCTCAAAAAGTTAAAAATAGAACAACCCTATGATCTAGCAATTGCACTACTAGGTATTTACCCAAAGGATACAAAAATACTAATTCAAAGGGATACATGCACTCTTATGTTTACAGCAGCATTATTTACCATAAGCAAGATATAATAGCAGCCCAAGTGTCCATCCACTGATGAATGGATAAAGAAGTGGTGTATACATACAATGAATATCATTCAGCCATAAAAAAGGAATGAAATCTGGCCATTTGCAATGACACAGATGGAGTGAGAGAGTATAATGCTAAGTGAAACAAATCAACCAAAAAAAGACAAATACCATCTCATTTCACTCATATGTGGAATTTAAAAATAAACAAGAAAGGGAAAAAAATAAGAGAGAGATAAACCAAGAAACAAACTCTTAACTATCGAGAACAAACAGATGGTTGCAAGAGGGGAGGTGGGTGGGGGGAATGGGGTGAAATAGATGATGGGGATTAAGGAGGGCACTTGTGATGAGCACAAGATGATGTACAGAATTGATGAATCACTATATTGTATACCTGAAACTAATATAACATTGTATATTAACTCCCTGGAATTAAAACGAAAACTTTAAAAAGAATTATGTGATCCAAATGTCTCAACTGTGATCTAACAAAATTTTGGCACATTAACCCCTCTCAAGTTCCCCTCTGCATTCTTTTAAAAAGTCACTTTAGTACCTAAACTGTTAAAAATTTTCAAAAAGTTTGGTAAGAGTTTGAAGTGCAAAATTATTTGAAATATTATGATATCTGAGTGTGTTTTGGAAAGGAATTTTTTAGGTTACCTTGCAATGGGAAGGAGAGAGGCCGGTTCAGTTATTTGACTACACTCATCCAGCACAACTACAGGAAATTTAAGATCATTCATGCATGGGAATGGGCAGGCTGCACAGGTAACTCCAACTACCCGCACCTTTATTACAATAAGAATATTATTAATTAACAAATTTTTAAAAATAAGACAATGTATTTACCAAAGAACTTGTAGGCTAAAATCAGAAACGAGCTGTCCTAATTTAATTACTGGCAATCAGAAATCATAGGTCACTTTATTTCCCACATTTTTGTCATTCCCACAGAGTGAATGGAAATCACAGCATAGAGGCTACTTAAGCCACAAGCCCCTTAATAAGAACAGATAAAAGACACATTTTGATATTCACAAGGGAGGTATTACAGTGTCAGGATTTAAAACGTTAAGGATGATATGCATATTTTATCCTTCTAGATGAAGCTAAATAAACACCACATGTGTTATCATCAACACAGGCCAAGGTGCTCCACGAAGAGCACTGAACACACTAATGAACTGCACTCTAGGATTTTAACTTACTTAAGAAAGTAAAGATGGCTACCTCTAAATAACAGTAAATTAGTGTCCTTGTGGCCTGTAAGTATATTTGAATCTTATAAGAGAATACCATTATTCTCAAGGCAAAAAGCCTGATGTAAAAAAAAAAAAAAAAAAAGCTCATATTTAATCTCTGCAACTAAATATAAACAAGAGGAAAATGACTGAATTTTCTAATTACATGTGGCCATTGTACTACTGGTCTAATAGCTACACACACACACACACACACACGTGTATAGATACACGTACACACAAGCATATATACATTTTTTTCCTCTCTTAACAATCTGAAGTATAATTCTACTTCTTGGTAGCAAGGGCAGTCCACACAAACCGACCAAAATTTTGTCAACAAATGTGATTGACAAAAATATGCTTTACAAATTAAACACTGCCTCCATAGGCCCTGTGAAACAAGAAATATTATAAACTCCTTATTTTCTTTAATAATAGATAACATTTATCACATACAATAACCCTTCGTCAGTTAGGTTTTCCTCTTGTTAAAAACAAAACCAAAAATCCCAAGGCCCCATTTATATTAGAAACCCCACAGTTTTTAAATATTCAAGCTCTTGCGAAAGGATCCAGCAGGGGACACCACACTGTAGCACTATACATTCTCATGGTACCACTCTCAAATGGCATTCCTCATTTAATTTCTGGGAACTATATCTGATAAGACAACCTTAGAATGAGAACCCTGAAGTTGCGAACCAGGAAGCAATTTTTTTTAGTTAAATAAATATCGAATACAAAAACCTAAATAACTAAGTTTTCTTTAAAATATCATATTATTATTGAGGAGGGCACTCGTTGGGATGAGCACTGGGGGTTGTATGTCAGCGATGAACCATGGGAATCTACCCCAAAAACCAAGAGCACACTTCACATGCTGTATGTTAGCCAATTTGACAATAAATTATATTGAAAAATAAAATAAAATACTGTATTATTTATATATTTTAATTTGTCGTTGTATTGCTGAGGTTCTAACCACAGAAGAGATTTTTATTATTGATCTAGGAAATAGTTAACCACGAAGCATTTTTTAAAATTAATTTTATTGTAAAGACATGCCACTTTAGAAATGTGTTAGCTCTGACCTTGGAAATTTGCTAAATAAACTTTAAGAAAAATGTTTCCTTTAAAAGAGTTCTCATTTGTGAACAGATATTACCAGTGAGCAACAGATTATGCTATCTGGGCTTTCGCTTAGAAAATTATCAAAGAAGTCATTAACAATTATTCTTACATGTCAATATTATGTTGAATAAGTGACTAAAATGGTAAATAATTTACACAAATGACTAATTTGCATTGATTGAACACAGTCAAACTAAGCCCTTCTGGATTAAGTAGAGAAGGAAGTAGAGTTTGACTCTATAATTCAAAATACTTGAAAGCTCGTCTGAAGCCTTCTGAGGACTTCTGTAAGCAAAACTTGTTGCAGATTGGTTATTATTTCCAATTCCCCCCTCCCTCCTTGTGAGAGTATTACACATCCGCACCCTTTGCCATGTGGCTTTGCAGCACTTCCCACCAGAGAAGTAGGTGGAGTGTATTTCCCTGTCCCACTACTGCTGGGCTTGGCCATCTGACCTGTTAAAGCAAATGGAGTATTAGCAGACATAATATGAACAAACGCTTTAAATGTATTTGTGTGATCCTGCCCACCTTCTTGTGCTTCTGCCATCCGTCAGGAGAAGGCCATCATGCCATAGGCAACTGTTCTCAGAACGAGAGACCTGAACCACAGCCTCAAGCTGGGCCGTGCCAAATGACCTCTACAGTCATGAGTCTGTTGTCTTAAAGTACTGAGATTTTGTTTGTTAAGCAGCATTTTTTGGAAAGAGCTAAGCAATACCAGGACCCAAGCATGTTGATTTTTCCAAATTTCTTTTTATATAATTTTTTAAAGTTTATTTATTTTGAGAAGGGGTGGGGGAGGGAGAAAGAGAGAAAAAGAATCCCAAGCAGGCTCCACACTGTCAGTGCAGAGACCGATGCAGGGTTTGAACTCATGAACCGTGAGATCATGACCTGAGCTGAAACCAAGAGTCAGCCGCTCAACTGACTGAGCGGCCCAGGTGCCCCAATTTTTCCAAATCTCTTGCAGAAAGTGACCAATGTCCACATGGTCCAAAAAGCCAACAACCCCCTTTTCCTCCATTCCTCTTTCTTTTCTGCATGCTCTCCTCTCATTGGTGGGAGCTACTCATTGGCTTCTTTCTCATCAGCTGCCAGCTGAAGGAAGCTGCTCTGGATGAGAAGTTGATAAAAGGGATGATGCTACCTGTTACAGGTTAGGATCCTATGTGTCCAGTCTTGGCTTCCAATACCTAGAAGCAAGTATCTGAGACTCCTAGATTCTCAGATACAGACAGACCCTGAAAGGCTTGGCTTTCTAGGGAAAGCATTAAAGACAAATTTCACTTGATATTTTGCCCAGGTCAGACCTTCTCTCCAATTTCACCTAGAAAAAAATCAAGTTTCACTTAACTTGCCAAGAAAACTATCTTCTGTTTCCTCTTTAAGGGGAGGTTTTTCTCAATAATAAATAATTATTATAAATAATATACTTATATATAACTTATATAAAAATTATAAAATAATGCATTAATAATAAAAACCTTTTCTCTTTCCTCTTTAAGCTTATAAAAAGATATACAAATAGGGGCACCTGGGTGGCTAGGTTGGTTGAGTCTGACTCTTGATTTCGGCTCAGGTCATGATCTTACAGTTTCATATGTTCAAATCCTGCGTTGGGCTCGGTGCTGACAGTGCGGGGCCTGTTTGGGATCTTCTCTCTCCCCATCTCTCTCTGCCCCTCCCCCACATGTGCTCTTTCTGTCTCAAAATTATAAATAAATAATGAATAAATATTTTAAATACACACACGCAAATACAGAAAAGGAGAAAAGATAACTCAGTCATGGTAAGCTGGATCTGTTCACAAATTTGAAGAATGTTTTCCGATAGGATAAAACACACACCAAATGGACATACACACACCTTATTTGAATCTAAACTATCACAGTCATTTGTTTTATTTAAAGGAAATATTCTCCGTCAACAAGAAAAAGAAATCTGAATAGTACGTATAGATGAAGAAACAAACTTACCTGCTTCAGCAGGGTTTTATTGGTCCCCAATTTATGCTGCTCAATACTTTTTCTGACATAGATCTTTTCCAGAGGAGTCAAGTCTTCTTTCATTAGTGCATTCAGTTCTTTTAGTTGCTCATTTTCATTTTCTGAGCTAGCATGCAAACTAAAAAAAGTATTACATAAAACAATATCCCTCTTTGTCCCATTTTCACATTATAAAAATATAAAATACAGATTTTCTAAGTTAACCAGAAAAAAAAAGATAAATCTTTTTCCACTCTTCTTCAAAAACCAAATTTAAGGTAAGAGTTATATAAAATTATTATACTTCTTGGGGCGCCTGCATGGCTCAGTCAGTTGAGCAACAGACTCTGGGTTTCGGCTCAGGTCATGATTTCAAAGTGTTGGGATCAAGTCCCAGTGCTGGGCTCCATATTGAGTGTGGAGTCTGCTTGGGATTTTCTTTATCCCAATCTCTCTCTGCCCCTCCCCTGCTTGTGTGTACGTGGGTGCACTCTCTCTCAAAAATAAATAAATAAACTGAAAAAAAATATTGTACTTCTCTGAGCACTCTGTGACTTCTGGAATTCAGTGTTCTCACCTATAAGGTAAAATTGGTTTGGAAATCTTCCTAACACTCCCAACTCTGACGAACTTTTCAAATCCAAGACTGAGAAGCCTTTAAAGAAAACAAGGTAAAATAGATTCCGATTATTTAGAAGAATATAAAGCAAAGTTTCATATAATATTTATGTTACTAAAATTAATTTTGTGTAATAGTGTATCTTATAGTTATAGAAGTCAATCTGAAATGTCCAAACTCAGAGTAAATGCAATGTAGCTAAAAGTCTTTTTTATATAAGGCGTTTTATAGAGAATTTTTAAATTCAACTGAGGGTTCATTAAATGTTTATAAAATATTGATGTTAGTATTTATCACATATAAAATTGTCTCTAACAACATAATAATATGGAAAACAATAGCTACCATATACTTAGCATCAGGATTTATTAGGAATAAATACTTTATCTTTACATACATTATCTCATTTAATATTCACTACAGCTCTGCACGACAGTATCTCATCTTAGAGATGAGGACTCCAAAAAAAAAGTGAGGTATTTTGCTGAGGCCACATAGCTAAAAAGTGGAGTCAGCCATGATTCAACCTAGGCAAGTCTGTCTACCTCTAAAGGCTATGATCATTTGTATATATACATCACTCCCTTTCTGAAGGACAATTTTGCAAAATATATTAGGGAGCTTAAAAATGTTTGTATCTTGGGGCGCCTGGGTGGTTCAGTCAGTTAAGCCTCTGACTCTTGATTTTGGCTCAAGTTATGATCTCACAGCTTACAGGTTCAAGCCCCACATCAGTCTCTGCACTGCCAGCGTGGAGCCTGCTTGGGATTCTCTCTCTCTACCTCTCTCTCTCAAAACAAATACATAAACTTATAATAAACAAACAAACATAAAAAATTTTTTTTAATGTTTATATCTTGGGGCATCTGGCTGGCTCAGTTGGTAAGAATGCAACTCTTTATCTCGGGGTTGAGAGTTTAAGCTAACATTGGGCACGTTGGCCACAGAGCTTATTTAATAAGAAAAAAAGGTTGATATCTTTTATTCTAGACCTGGGACTGTTTCCTAAGGAAAGAATCAGAAATGGAGATAAAGATTTATATTTAAGGATTTTGTCACAATATTATTTATAATGGCAAAAATATGGGAAAAATTAACGGATCAAAAATTGGTTAATTAGGGGCACGTGGCTGGCTCAAGTGGAGGAGTGTGCAACTCTAGATCTCAGAGTCATGAGTTTGAGCCTCACGTTGGGAGTTTGAGCTCCACGTTGGTTGTAGAGATTACTTAAATAAATAAAACCTGTAAAAATAAATAAAATAAAATATTAGACACTTAAATACACTAGTCATACCTACCCAAGAAGTACTCTGTCCACAGCTACATTAGTGGAAGAAGAAATGAGAAGTTTCCATGGTCTTGCATTTCCAACTGTAGGAACTTCACTCTTTTCAAATAGCTGTACAAAAAACAAAATCACCACTGCCAGCAAATAACTCTTTCCTGCTCCAAAAACACCTAATTATTTTGAAGGAAGGGGAAATAGAATAAAGGCAATGTCATAAATAAATTTTTGAAAGTATAAGAAATATTTCATCCATCTGCTTCCCTCTCCCTTTCATTTAATTAATTTATTCAAAAAACATTCACTGAGTGACTACTATGTGCTTTGCACAAGGGATAAATAGATAACCAAAGGCCTCCACATTTAATGAATCTATGCAGGAAAACAAAGTGAAGGAACAATGATAAAATAATATGATAAGCAACACTGTTATTGTATCAAAGAAAGAACATTCCTCTCTGCTTTGGTAAAGATGGGAATGCTTCCTAAAAATAAGTAGCAGAACTAAGTCTCCCAGCATAATATATCCAGACTGCTTAAAGAAAGGGTCATTCCAGGCAAAGGCATGGCAAAGTATGCAGATGTTAACTATTTCTATACAGCCTATAGCAAAATAGGTAAGAGACAAGGCCGACAAAGTAGGCAAGAGGATAAATCACGAGAATTCTGCTTGGTGTGGCTAAAAAGTTTAAATTTTGTCTTGCAGACCAGGGAAAGTCACTGAAGGATTTTAAGCAATAAATTGACTTAGGCAGACTGTATTTTGTAAAAACTACTTGAGTGAAAATATTAAGAAAGATAAAACTAAAGGTGGAGCAATTAGAAAGGGGTGTGAGGTAACCATAACAATAACACATGCTAACTTTCCTCAGTGCCTCCCACGTGTCAGACACTGTTCTACGCCCTTTACCAGCGTTCACTCATATGGTCCTACAACCCTAAGAGAAAGATGCTGTTATCAACTTATGTTACAGCGTAGGAAATTAAAGCTGAGATAAGTAACCTGCTAAGGTCATGCAGCTAACACATGAGAGCGCCAGGATACAAATCCAGGATTCCAGCTCTAGAGCCTACCTTTTCACCACCAGGCTATATAGGAGGTACAGTGAAGGCTTGGATGGAGGGGACCCAAGTAACCTGGAGAGGAGAAAACTTATAGGAAAGAAAGGTAGAAACCAGAAGTGAAACATCTCAGTGACTAATCTGATGGGGGGAGATAAACAGAGAGGAGGAGGAAGATTAAGAGAGTCACTTCATCTAAGGAGAAAGAATAATCAAGGATGAGTCCCAGGTATCTAGCTTGGTCAACAGGGTGAATGTGATATAAATCCTCAAAATAGCACAAAATAGCTTTGGAGTGGATGTTTGAGGAAATGAGCTAAAAAGGTGACAGAATCCAGATAGAATTATTAGCTCTGAAGAGGGGGAAGTAAAGCTCCTTTACTGGGACAGAACCAAAAAAGGTAAAAATAGGTTCAAACTTAGGTAAAATGGGGGAGAGCAGGCTATTGAGAGGAATTTCTGTTATAAACTCCGTTTCCTGTTTTAAAGGCAGAATCAATTTTAGAGGGAGTAGGGCAAGGGCCAGGAGAGATTAAAGATTTGGAATAGCTGCTGGGGGAGGATGAAAGTGTGAGCTCACTAGGAATTAACAAAAGGCTTTGTTGCTCAGGCTTGAAGTTCACTCTGATAGTGCAACACGTAGATATCTAGATCAAGTCTGGATACTGTGAATAATGAGTATATAATGCTTCTCATTCATTAGATACACTGCCTATTCTCCCTTTCAGGATGGTTAGTTCTGCTCTCATCTAATAGTTTACTAAAGTAGGTTCAGACTCAAAATAATCTATGTAGAGTCATTCTAGAATCTTCTGTGATTAGGAAATTACAAGCAGACAGAGTTACAAAAGTGCATATAACCGTATATTTATTAGAACTGCTTTCTTTCTTGCTTCTTACCATGTATGATCGTGATAGGGAGGGTATGTGTTTGCAGTTCCTTCACTTCAGCATTTTCGTGCGATGCCATCATTTGAGCTATCTGAATTAAGGCTGTAGCTTGATCCTCATTTAACTTGTGTGCCTGAATTAATTGACTAGCTAACTGCAATGTTGCTTCTAGGCTGAGAAGTTCAAATTTTGTATTGATACTTGAGAAGGCTGGTGGGATAAATTTTCTCTTACTGACTCTCTTGTTGCTAACTACAGTTGACGAAGACCTAGTAAAAAGGCAGCAAAAAAAAAATCAAAGGAAAATGAGGGGTTTTTGAAATAGTGAGTAAACACTATTAATAATAGTGAGTAAAACCTATTAATAAAATAATTCATAAGCATCATAGAGAACATTTTATTAAGGGCACAAATGGATATATATACCCCATTTTGAAGGAGGGTAGAGGAGAAGAAAACTAACATTTTAATGCTATTTTGAGTACCAACTATGTGCCAGCACTATGCTAAGCATTTTACATATTATTTGATGTGATCTTAAAAACAACACTAAGAAGTAGTTAATTAGCCCAAATAAGAGACAGAAATATTAAATTTTTTTTCCAAAAAGCACACAGATAATAAGTGGTGTACTGACTTTAAAGCCCATGTTCCATTATACAAGGCTGTCTTAGGTAATTAATACAGCCTCTATTTCAGGTAAAACTATAATAAATAAACTGGTTTTATTTCTATTTTTATAAAGGATCAATTCATTTCAAAGATTAAATAACAAAGATAGATAATAACATAATGGGATCATAAGGATTTTTATTTTTTACCTAGAACTTCATTATACTGAGAGAAAGGAAACACCACAAGACAGATGACATTCCAAATTAGAAACTAGACTTTTTCTACCATTTTAGTGAATTTAATAGAATATCACTTCCAATATTTTAAAAGGGGGTATTTTAAAACTCGAGAAATTAAGTTTATGTCAAGAATAAAGTGAGTACAGGGCGCTTGGGTGGCTCAGTCGGTTAAATGTCCAACCCTTGATTTCGGCTCAGGACATGATCTCACAGTTCATGAGATCCAGCCCCACGCAGGGCTCTGCGCTGACAGCATGGAGTCTGCTTGGGATTCTCTCTCTCTCTCTGTTTCTGCCCCTCCCTTGCTCGTGCATGCACGCTCCCTCTCCCTCAAAATAAACATAAAAAAAAATAGTATCAATGTACATACTGAATTCAACCTATAAAAAGGATTCTTTTTTATTTTAGTTTAGTTTATCTTTTTAATTTACATCCAAGTTAGTGAGCATATAGTAAAATAATGATTTCAGGAGTAGAATCCAGTGATTCATTATCTACATATAACACCCAGTGCTCATCCCAACAAGTGCCCTCTTCAATGCCTCTTGCCCATTTAGTCTATCCCCCGACCCAACACCCTGCCAGCAACCCTTAGCTTGTTCTCTGTATTTAAAAGAAAAATTTTTTTTAATGTTTATTCACTTTTGGGAGACAGAGGATGAGCGGCAGAGGGGCAGTTAGAGAGGGAGACACAGAATCCCAACCAGGCTCCAGGCTCTGAGCTGTCAGCACAGAACCTGACACGGGACTTGAACTTTCGAGCTGTGATATCATGACCTGAGATGAAGTTGGACGCTTAACCAACTGAGCCACCCAGGTGCCCCTGTTCTCTGTATTTAAGAGTCTCTTATGTTTTGCCCCCTTCCCTGTTTTTATATTATTTTTGCTTCCCTTCCCTTATGTTCATCTGTTTTGGATCTTAAATTCCACTTTTGAGTGAAGTCATACAGTATTTGTCTTTCTCTAATTTCACTTAGCATAATACCTTCTAGTTCCACCCATGCTGCAAATGACAAGATTCTGTTCTTTTTCATTGCCAAGTAATACTCCATCGTGTGTGTGTGTGTGTGTGTGTGTGTGTGTGTGTGTGTGTGTGTATATACACACATACCACATCTTCTTTATCCATTCGTCAGTTGATGGACATTTGGGCTCTTTCCATACTTTGGCTACTGTCAATACAGCTGCTATAAACACTGGGGTGCATGTGCCCCTTTGAAACAGCACTCCTGTATCCTATGGATAAACACCTTGTAGGGCAATTGCTGGGTCATAGAGTAGTTCTAATTTTAATTTTTTGTGGAACCTCCATACTGTTTTCTAAAGTGGCTGCACCAGTTTGCATTCCCACTAAAAGAATTCTTTTACATGTTAAATAATTTGTGGCATCAAAACAGAAATGAATAAAAAATCAACACTCAGAATCTCCCTAAAATATCATTCCTTGAAGAAGGCAAAAATTTACACTAACATCCTTTTAACTACTGACAGACAGTAACCTCATGGTCTCTGAAAGATAATTAAAATATTTTTGGCAAAAATGTATGTAATGTACTTTGAACGCATTTTCATATTCACAGTTAGTCACCATTTTTGAACACCAATGACCGCTGGTAAATAATCACTTACATTGTTAACAGGTACGGTGTTAGAGGTAGAGTAGCTGGGTTAAAGTAGTCCTGAATGTTTTTCAAAGTGGTCAGCTCTGTGCTAGCATTACAAACCAACAATGCATGGACCACTACTGTAGAGAGAACGCAGAAACTGAACATTTAATGAAAATAAAATGGATCATAAAGGAACTATTTAAAACGTTCAATACAACTCAGAGCTCAGCTACAGCATTAATCACATGACATAAAATAAACCCTTAAGTATATGGGGAGGTACTTCTACCCATTAAACTACTATACCATCTACTTATTCATACTTTTTCTACAGGTATCCATAAATTGCATAACTTAATCAAACTCGGACTTCTATATATCACCTAATAAGCAATAACTACTGTTTTGAGTTAGTGCATGGTGACCCTCCTTGACAGTTCCAACTAATCAGCATACCACCTTGTGCTGTATAGTATTTGTGTAACTTCGGAACATTTTCTTTCATTCTTCAACTATTTTATAGAAATATATGGAAAGCAGAAAGTTAGAATGCTGATATTGCTGGGGAAACAACGGTAGCAAATATTAAAATACACATATGGGGGGCGCCTGGTGGCCCAGTCAGTTAAGCATCTGACTTTGGCTCAGGTCATGATCTCACAGCTTGTGGGTTCAAGCCCCACGTCAGGTTCTGTGCCGACAGCTCAGAGCCTGGAGTCTGCTTCAGATTCTGTGTCTCCCTCTCTCTCTCTGCCCCTCCCCCACTCGCACGCATGCGTGTGCACGTGCTTTCTCTCTCTCTCTCAAAAAATAAATAAAAATTAAAAAAATACACATATGAAAGTGACAAATTAAGTAACAAATGTTTACTTAATTAGGCAGGCTCTTTAAATTTTTTTTTTTTAACGTTTTATTTTATTTTTGAGACAGGGAGAGACAGAGCATGAACAGGGGAGGGTCAGAGAGGGAGACACAGAATCTGAAACAGGCTCCAGGCTCTGAGTGGTCAGCACAGAGCCCGACGCCGGGCTCGAACTCACGGACCGCGAGATCATGACCTGAGCTGAAGTCGGTCGCTTAACCTACTGAGCCACCCAGGCGCCCCTAGGCAGGCTCTTAATGGACTCAAGCTAGTTGACTAGATTTATTTTGTTCTTGAAGAAAAAATTCAAAAGTTAGAAATGTATATGAAGTACTTAAATGAATCATTAAATGTTGTCTTTAATTAGTTATAGACCAAATTCGACCATCAGGAATTATTTCGGAGATCAAGATGTATAGAGATATCTACAGATTCTTAGAACTGAATAGGGATTCAGCCTACTAAAATTTCCTTTATTAAAATAGTAATAAGGCTGGTAGCCTAGTAGCTTATTGAAAATTTCTCAAGACAGATGATAAAATACCCTCAAAATAAAAATCATACCCTCCTCTTCAGTTGCCTACAAAATCTCTAAAGACCTTCTCAATAGAAAATAAACGATTTATTTACTAAATGTACCCTATTAGAATAATAAACCAAAAGAAATCAAAAACCAAGAGAATCAAAACTTGCTGTAAGAAATTATTTGAGAAAATACTTATTTATATGTTTAATGTTTATATTTTTAAAAATCAGGTATATTCTGTATAAAGATCAACTTTAACAAATTAAGTGAGGATTCAAAATTTTATTATATTGTTATCCCTCTGAGACTTGAACTACACAAGTATTTATATATTCGACTTTTATACACATTTTTCAGGAACACATTATACACAATAATAGGAAGTAGAGGTGGATGCTTTTCGTTGGCTTTAATCAAATAACCCCAAACAAAGTTAGCATCCTTGCTCACAATGCATCTTATGTCTATCATTCTTCTTTTAATATAAATTAATATAAGCATGGCAATACTTACTGTTAGTGGGCCAGTTAGAGGGGAAATAACCTTGCAAAGGTAGTAGCTCCACCTCATTGGTAGATGATGGTCCAAAGAAAGCACTACATGCAATAAAAGTATCCAATTCAAAGTCTAGGGTTTTTGAAACCACCCAAAGATCATCTGAGAAGACAAACAATTTTTAAAGAACTTAGAACTATGCTCAATTTAAAATTACTTTGGACTTCTTACATGTTTAGTCCTATGTTATTTCTCAAAAAAACAAAATTGAAGCGCACCTGGGTGGTGGTCAGTTAAGCGTCTGACTCTTGATCTTGGCTCAGTTCGTGAGATCGAGCCCCAGGTTCATGAGAATGTGCCCCATGACGGGCTCTGCGCTGACAGCTCAGAGCCTGCTTGGGATTCCCTTCCTCCCTCTCTCTCTGCCCCTCCCCTGCTCACGCTCTTGCTCTCTCTCTCTCTCTCTCAAAATAAATAAACATTTTTAAAAAGACAACTTTATAACTGTATTAGACTTTCCCAAGGTAGAACATTAGTCTGAAAAGAGGCTCTGCCATATAAGGGTTTTCATGCTCAAATAAAGTTGGCAATCTGTGGATAGAATACAAGTTCTCTTAATGGATTGTCCTTAACTGATGCTGTAGATTAATTAATTAATGTTCTTCTTTCTTTCTGTATAACATGCCATCTCCATGGCATATTGAGCGCTCACAGCTAGTAGGCTATTTTCCACAATACCTGTACACCATTTCTACCACCAGTTGAGTTTACACTTACAAAGAGTCCATTGTATTTGTTCTAAAACTTATTTATACAGTTGGATTAGTTATAATTATATATTATATATAATTATTTGAGTATGAAGAAAAATAATTGTTTTAAGAAAACTAAAGTAATAATTTAGAAAGAATTCATTACAATTTGCTTTAAGAAAACCACAAAACACAAAAAAACTGCTGTTGACTCAAGCATAGGTGAAGTAAATATAAAAGATTAGAAAGGAAATTGAAAACATTTAAATCATTCTCTACTTAGATCGCTTCACAAGTTCTTGCTCTGTGTTTAAGAATTCAGAATGGTAAATCTCTGAGTGGTATATTTGTGGGTATAGTTTATACAAGATACAAAAGATCTCCAACCAAAAACCCCATATTCCAAGCAAAAACCTTGATTCTTCATCAAAAGATCATTAAATTATCTCATATATTTTAAGTTAAAATGTTTAATGTTCATATGCATTATTTATTAAAATCCCTGACCTTAACCAACTAAGAAAATTAACTGACAAACCACAAGTCTCAACAGCATCAGAAAAGATAGTGTACTGGGCTACATTCCCATCTTGGAAAGTCCAATGCATACCAGCATGTTTAAGATTCTGAAAAATCTTAGATTAAGGTTATTTGTTTAACATAGCACTCTCCAAATTTATTTAGCCACAGAACACCCGCCCCCTTTTTTTACACTGACTTTTATCATACCCCATAAAACTACTGTCTTAGAAAATATGTTTAGGAAACTATTTTTTAAAAAGTTCATTTATATTTTATATCTAATTTTTTAAAAACTACTTGCCAACTTATGTAATATATATTTAAACAATTTTCCCTGGCCACCAGGGTAAGATAAATAGATCAGAATCTATTGGCAGATCATGTATCTATGGGAATTATTTTTTTTTTTTAATAAAACGCAATAGCCTAGGGCAGCCTGGCTAGCTCAGTTGATGGAGCATGCGACTCTTAATTTCAGAGTTGTAAACCTGAGCCCATGTTGGGTGCTGAAACTACTTTAAAAAAATAAAATCTTCCAAAAATAAAAATAAAAAACAACCCCACACAATAACCTATTATTATGTTCTGGGTCAATAGATATTTTAAATGTCAAGTAGGTATTATTATTATCACCATTTTATTGAGGAAGGAAGACTGGCCCAAAGAAGTTAAACTGTCCATAGACACAAGGCCAGTAAATAGCAGATCTGGGACTGAACCCAACTCCCTGACCTCATTGGAGCTGACCAGACTGTGGTCAGCCTTCACTCATCTGCATTGTCCAGAAGGAACAGCTGATACCACGAGGGGAAAATTAGTTCACGGGCCAAAATAATGAGACATTTAAGGAGACAAAGACTTCAAAAGAAAAACATACTGGATTACAGAGTCCTACAGAAAAAGAAATACCAGAACAGATGGACCAGTCATTTAAATTTAGCCTGGTAAAGAGATTTTTTACAAGAAGCAAGAGAAGACAGTTGCAATGCAAAGTAAGAACCAGAAAATAATGAAAGGAAATGAACAAAAATATCAGGTTGAAAAAATATGGTAGTTGAAATAAAGCTATAATTGATGTGTTAAATCATAGAATGGATACATTTGAGGAATAACTAAGCAATTTAGAAGACCATATTAAGGATATTTCCTAGAAGGAAGAGAAGACAAAAGCCTAGACAATATAAAAGAAATGTTGAGTCAGAGGTGCTAATATTGGAATAATAAAAGTCTTAGAGAAATAAAAGTAAAATGAAGATTATTCGAAGATAAAGGAGATCAATTTCCCAGAATTAAAAAAAAAAAAAAAAGATAAAGGACTTCAGTATTTTTTTTTAAAAAAACACCTTATGGAAGTATGAATGACATACAAAAAGCTGTACCTATTTAATGCATATACTGGATGAGTTTGGAAATAGATGACTTAATAGATTTAAAAGGCCCACAGTGTGCCCAAGAGGAGAAAAAGGAAAAACCACATTTAGACACATTACAAGGAAATATAAGACTATAATAGTCAGAGAGAAAATTCTAAAGCTTCCAGTCAGAAAGAGCAAATAACATACAAAGGAATAAGAATTGGAATGCCAACAGATTTTTCAACAGCAAGAAGATAACCAAGTATATTAATATTTTCTTAAAACATATAAAATTGCTGCTTCTGGGGGTCAAAAGTATTAAGTGAAAAGAACTTATAACCTAGAATTTTATATGCAGCCAAACTATCATTCAAATATGAATGTATAACAAAAACATTCTCAAGCATTTAAGGCTTAGAAGGTTTACCATACAACGACCTACATTCAAAACAGTTTTTGATGAAATACATTAATAAGAGAGAAAAATTTAGGAGACGCTAAAAGAGATACATGAAACAAATGTAATTAAATTACCCTGGACAAGTCTGACTCATCTTTTAAAAAGTACTTACATTCAAAGAAGATAGAAAATAAATCCATACTAACCTAAAATTTATAGGTTTAGATTAGTGCTATTCAAAGTAGCCTGTCTTAAATAGTTCTGTTATAGGTCTGCAACATAAAGTCTGTGCTAGAATGCAATTTAACAAATTGACATAATGCTTCCTTCATTCAGAAAGTCTTGCTACAAACAAAACAAAGCAAAACCCAACTAAACTAGTCTGCTTATTGACATGGGTAGTTTATAACACCCTGTAGCAGCTCCTCACCTCTCTTTGGAAACCAGTAACAGTGTTTGGACTAAAACCAGTCTGCAGACCATACTTTGAGTAGCACCACTGTAGAAAATATCAATAAGATGTAGGGAAGGGGAGAGTGAAAGAAAAGGTCAAGAAGAAGAAACAAGCTCTTTAAAAAAAAAAAAAAAACAGGAAGAAACAAGAGGTGTGTTTTGTAAGTTCTTATCTTATTGGAGGGTAAGCTTTTAAATATCAATTTAAAAAAAAAAGCAAGAAATGATTTAAAAGAGCATAGATAAAATGGGATAAAGAGAAATAATTTAAAGTTGTAGAAACACGAAAGGGCACATGTGCCCCCATGTTTATATCAGCACTATCAACAATAGCCAAAGTATGGAAAGAGCCCAAGTGTCCATCAATGGATGAGTGGATAAAGAAGATGTGGTGTGTGTGTGTGTGTATATATATATACACACACACACACCAATATATATGTGTGTGTGTGTGTACACACACACACACACACACACACACCAGTATGGAGGTTCCTCAAAAAATTAAAAATAGAACTACCCTACAACCCAGCAATGGCACTACTAGGTATTTATCCAAGGAATACAGGTGTGCTGTTTCGAAGGGGCACATGCACCCCAAAGATTATAGCAGCACTATAAACAATAGCCAAAGTATGGAAAGAGCACAAATGTCCATTGATGGATGAATGGAGTATTACTCAGCAACCAAAAAGAATGAAATCTTGTCATGTGCAACCACGTGGATGGAACTGGAGGGTATTATGCTAAGCGAAAGTAGTCAGTCAGAGAAAGACAAATATATGACTTCACTCATATGAGAACTTTAAGAGACAGAACAGATGAACACAAGGGAAGGGAAGCAAAAATAATATAAAAACAGGGAGACAGACAAAACATAAGAGACTCTTAAATATGGAGAACAAACAGAGGGTTGCTGGAGGAGTTGTGGGAGAGGGGATGGGCTAAATGGGTAAGGGGCATTAAGGAATCTACTCCTGAAATCATTGTTGCACCATATGCTAACTTAGATATAAATTAAAAAAAAAATAATAATGATAAAAATTAAAATAAATAAAAATTTTAAAAAATAAAATTGTAGAAACATACCCAAGCATATTATTATTATTATAATAAATTTAAATACTGGACCTATTCCATTCACAAGTCAAAATTTTAAAAATTCAGACATCTGCTATTTATAAGGGACAATGTAGGAACACACAAAGGTGGAACAAGAATATTAGAAGACATCAAACATACTAATCGAAATAAATCTCACATAGTTATATTAAAAACTAGATTATAAGAAAAAAGTATTATTACAGATGAAGAGAGTCTCTATACAATAATAAAAGTTTCAATTTACCAAGAATAGCAATTTAAAATATAAACCTCAATATATTAAAATATTAAAATAACCTCAATGTAGAAGATTCAAAAAGTAGTAAAATAGCAGGGAGAAAGTATACCATAGATGGAGCTACAGTAATTTAGACAGTATGGAATGGATATGAGGATATACAAATTGAACACTAGTATAAAATAGGGAGTCCAGAAAGAGATCAACATTATTTTGAACTTGGCTATAACCGAGATAGCATTTCAATTTAGAGAGGAAAAGCAGGACTAATTAATAAAAAAATTACTATGCTAGCAAAACTGTTAATTAAAGAGACAAAAAATGAAATTGGATCCCTATCTCATACCATGTACAAAAAAAAATAAAAACTCCAAATGGATTGAAGATTTTCGCATGTAGTATGTCATTAAGAAAACCTTAATAAACTTTAAAGAAGTAAAAAAAAAAGTCAAAAAGAAAACTTTAAAAAAAATTAGAAAATAAAGGTGAATAATTTTAGACCTCAGTATAGGCAAAGATTTTAAAAATGAGACACAGAGGGGTGCTTGGGTGGCTCAGTTGGTTAAGCGTCCAACTTCAGCTCAGGTCTTGATCTCACAGTTTGGTTTGTGAGTTTGAGCCCTGCATCGGGCTCTGTGCTGACAGTTCAGAGCCCGGAGAGCTTGCTTTGGATTCTGTGTCTTTCCTCTCCCTTTGTCCCTCCCCTACTCACTTTCTGTCTCTCTCTCTCCAAAATAAGTAAACATTAAAAATAAAAAATTAAAAATGAGATACAGAAAGCATTATCCAAAAAATAACCTAATAGATTGGACTGTATTAAAACTAAAGTGAAGGGGAGCCTGGCTGGCTCAGTCAGAAGAGTACATGACTCTTAATATCAGGGCCATAAGTTCAAGCCCCACAGTGGGTGTAAAGATTACCTAAATAAATGAAACTTAAATAAATAAATAAATAAATAAATAAATAAATAAATAAATAAAAATAAAGTAAAGTGAAAAGACAGGATACAAACTGTGAGCGGACAGTCACAATATACATGATCAACAAAAAATTAGCACGAAAAATATAGAAGAACTATAAATAAGATTACAAATAATAAAATGGGTAAGAAACAACAATACATAAGCAAAAAACACATGAAGAGCTGTTCGACACCATTGGTGAGCAGAGAAATGCAAACTGAAACCACAGTGAGATCCTTTTACACCCATTTGATCAGGCTGATGCAAGATAGTAGAAGATAAGCTGATGTAACCACTTTAGAAATGACTTTGGCACTACAACCTAAAGGTGTGGGCATTTTCATTCTTAGAATTGTATCCAAAAGAAGCTGTTGCACATCTATAAGACAGTACAAGAATATACATAGCATACTGCTCACAATGGCAAAACTTAGAAACCAAAATCACCATCAGTGGAAGAGTGAATGAATAAACTGTGGCACATTCACAAAATAAATTGATAAAGCAGTCAAAGCAAGTAATCTATACTCTAGATTTCAGATCAACATCAATAAAATGTCTATATTGCAACGATATGTCACTAAGTGAAAAAGATAAATAAACTCCAAAAGATTACAGATTTATATCACTTTAATAATGTTTAAAAAAAAAATTTAAACTACAATTGACTCCTGAACAATATGGAGGTTAGAGGTGCTAACTTCCCAGTCAAAAATCTACGTATAACTTTTGACTCCCTAAAGACTTATCTACTAATAATAGCCTACTGACCAGAACTTTACAGATGGCATAAACAGTCAATTAACAAATACTTTGTATGTTATATGAGTTATCTATTGTATTCTTACAATTAAGAAACAAAAAAGAAAATTTTATTAAGAAAGTCATAAGAGAAATTATAGTTACAATACTGTACTGTATATATTTTAAAGATCGATGTATAAGTGGATCCGCACAGTTCAAACCTATTTTTCTCAATGGTTAACTGTACGCTCTTGAGGAATTCATTTCTATAAACTTATAAACAAAGAGGAGCAAGATGCTGATGAACACAGGGATGAAATGATAATTACCTTAGGTTAGGAGACAGCCAGATGAGTTAGTGGGGTTACTTTATATTAAATGTAGGTAGCTATAAAGGTACTTGATTTTGCCTCAGTTTGTAGATTCACAGATAATTACATTTAAAGTAACTAAATAAAGGGCGCCTGGGTGGCTCAGTCAGTTAAGCGTCCGACTTTGGCTCAGGTCACGATCTCGCGGTATGTGAGTTCGAGCCCCGCATCGGGCTCTGTGATGACTGCTCAGAGCCTGGAGCCCGTTTCAGATTCTGTGTCTCCCTCTCTCTCTGACCCTCCCCCGTTCATGCTCTGTCTCTCTCTGTCTCAAAAATAAATAAATGTTAAAAAAAAAAAAATTTTAAAGTAACTAAATAATCAAAGCACTCTAGGTGAGGACCAATGATATGAGTAGGTCATGAAACCAAAGATAATGATGAACCCAATTTAGTGCATCTAAGCTCCTTAGAAAAAAAAATTCTTTTAAGGATTTTATTTCCAATTCTCTAAAACTGGTGGTCTAGTCCTGTCAAATTGTGCAGACAATGACAGAAGTGTCAATAAAGTCATTACATTTTCAGTTTTTTTAAAGTTTATTTCTTTATTTTGAGACAAACAGTGAAAAAAACAAGAGAGAGAGAGAGAGACTGTGAGTGGGGGAGCAGCATAAAGAGAGGGAGAGAAAGAATCCCAAGCTGGAACCCGACACAGGGCTTGAACCCACAAACTGTGAGATCATGACCTGAACCAAAACCACGCATTAGATGCTTAACTGACTGAGCCACCCAGGTGCCCACATTTTCAGTTTATTTTTGATATCAGGTCAGAGTACAGCTGAATCAATATACTTATTTATATAATGGTAAGAAGCTAGTATAATTTTTCTAAACAAAATTAAATAGATTTTGTTAGCCTTTAATAAAATTTTTAGGGACTAAAACTAAAATTTTAGGGACACTTGGGTAGCTCAGTCAGTTAAGAGTCTGACTTCAGCTCAGGTCATGATCTCGCATTCCGTGAGTTTGAGGCCTGCATCGGGCTCTGTGCTCTGTGTGTCTCCTTCTCTCTCTGCCCCTCCCCCCTCACGCTCTGTCTCTTTCACCCTCAAAAATGAATAAGTATTTTTTTATTTAAAAAATAATAATAATAAACTAAAATTTTAAAATACACTTTTTGGAAATGGTCTAATTTATTACATAATAACTCTTATATAATAACTCAGAGTATATGCTACTATTAAACAGTACTTTATAAACCTTCTTTAATGTAAAGAATTTGCAGAGCTGAATGTAACTGAGATACAAGGGTAGACTCTGTCACCATCATGACCAGGTCAACTTACTTTTACTATAAGTTGAAGAACTTTCCTTCCGACTCAGCTTAAGATAAAGTTTGCTTTTAGGTTCACTATAAAATTCAGGATTTACAGTTGTAAACTTCTTTAGTTTGCCATACTGTTTTCTTTGAAAGTCAAATCCTTTTCTGAAAAATGAGCAAAAACAAAAATGAATTTAAATATTAAGATACAAATTTTTACTGACATATAATTGTCAATAACAATTGAAACAATTGTATTAGGTATACAATATAATGGTTCGAGAGATATGTGTATGTGTGTGTGTGTGTGTGTGTGTGTGTGTGTGTGTGTGTATTTCTGGTAAAATGACCACCAAAATAAGTCTAGGTAACATCTATCACCACACAGAGTTACAAACTGCCTTCCTTGTGATGAGCACTTTTAAGATCTACTCTCTTAGCAACTTTTACATATACAATACAGTATTATTAACAACAGTTACCATGCGATACATTACAACCCCAGGACTTTATAAGTTTGAAAGTACATTTTTTTTTTTCATCTTTAAAATATAGCATGAAATGGAGGGAACCAGAGTGAGTGTATGTTTATATACTTTCATCCATGGACAAAAAATAAAAAAATAGGAAGAAAATAGCAACCCTCACAGAATCATTAATTTTATTTTTTCTTAATGTTTTATTTATTTTTTGAGAGAGAGGAGCACAAGTGAGGGAGGGGCAGAAAGAAGGGACAGAGGATCCGAAGCTGGCTCCACACTGCCAGGCTGACAGCAGCAAGCCCGATGTGGGGCTCGAACTCATAAACTACAAGATCATGACCTGAGCTGAAGTCAGATGCTCAACTGACTGAGCCACCCAGGCGCCCTGAATTATCATTAGTTTTAAGATGAGTAAGCCAGGGGCGCCTGGGTGGCTCAGTTGGTTAAGTGTCCAACTTTGGCTCAGGTCATGATCTCACGGTTTGTGAGTTCAAGCCCCGCGTCGGGCTCTGTGCTGACAGCTTGGAGCCTGGAGCCTGCTTCGGATTCTGTGTCTCGCTCTCTCTCTGCCCCTCCCCCGCTCATGTTCTGTCTCTCTGTGTCTCAAAAATAAATAAAACATTTAAAAAATTAAAAAAAAAAAAAAGAGAGACTAAGCCAGGACAAGTATTGAAAAAGTACTCAAAAGAGTATCTCAGCTTCAATAACTGTAATAAATCATCCCCATTATTTCCGTATCTTATAGGTTATTATGATGATTAAATGAAATAATACATGCAAAGTCCTTAGAAGAATGCAGGCATGTACAAACTCCCCAAAGATGTTATTAAATTACGATGCACATGTTCATTATAGCTACTTTTTGGATAATCCCACTTTTATAGGACATGTTTCCAAATTGTAGCATTCTATTATCCTATAAAACTAACTAGTTAGGCTACCTATTATCCTGCACTGACAAAAATTATTCTTGTGGTTTGTTCAACAGGGTTTCCTAAGGATTATGACTATATGTAAAAATGATTGTCTAAAAATAGCTTTAGAAAATTATTTCCATTTTAAAGTTAGAAAACCTGAGGTACTCTATCTTTCAGATAATTTACCTATCTCAATATCTTTTAAAACTGATAACAATCATGTGAGGTTATTATTTTCTGATATAATAATTAATTACAGGCATTATTTGCTACCAAAGCATACCTCACCAAAAGCTGGCATTCCTCAAAGAGGGGTATCTTTTGACTTCTTAAGTATAAGCCAATACTCTTTATATCACTTAAAACCATGCTAGTTAGAGAGGCTTCCTTTGTTAAATATCCTGGGGTCACTTCTTCAAGCCACTTGAAAAATTTACATCGGTTGGCTTTGGGTCCATCACAGGTATAAAAGCGACGACCCTAAGAGGAAAAAGATATTGCAATTGAGTAAGAAAAATTTTATATTTTACTATTTTTGTATTATGTTTGTCAAGAGTTCTATAAAAAGGTGCTTGGCATTAATGTGCTCCAATAAACCATTCATCATACAAGTTAATCTTTTTATTAATACTAAACAACAAATTAAAATTTAAAACCACTTAGTTGACATTTCTCTTTATCAGAAAATTACATTATTCTGAGAACATAAGCTTATTTGAAAAATAAAATTTTTTGTTTCTCCAATTTAAAATGTTCACCATAGACACCCTGAAGGCTACCCAGAAACAACTACAAGAAACATCTTGTGCATTTCTTTTTGGCCTTTTTTGTCACTCACATAAGTGTGTGTGTGCACAAGGACACACACATACACTGTTGTTTTTAAAAAAAGTAAAACTCAGATGATGATGTGTTTTCTATTCCATAACCTAATATAACCTAACACAATAACATGCTGTACACATGACAACCATGTCATCAAATTATCTTAAAAAGAAAAAAAAGACTTTTGATGGCTCTATAATATTTTATTCTACGGTTATAATATTATTTACAAATTCTTGCCTTTGACGCCTAAATTTAAATCTCAATGTACGTACGCAATACATAAACATTTTACTAACTTGACATCTTCCATAATAATATGTTATCAGCAATGTAAATTAAATCAGTTTGCTTTTACATTCCTCAGGCCTTATCTATTACTCGTACTGGGGCTCACACAGGAGACTACTTCAACTTTCACTTCTTCAGGCTCATCTCTGCATTCTCTAAGATCTCAGGTTGGGACATATTCCTCCTCAGTGTTCTCACTGTAACTTGGGCATATCCTTCCTATTCTATCAATTACACTATTACATAAAATTTATTTTTATGTTTCTGTCTCCAGCCACCACTATGCAATAGATTCACAGGCAATCTGAAGGATTATCTTAACTCATACTTTCATATCCTAGAACACAGATCATCTTTTAGTAAAAATTTACTGGGAGTTTACTGTAGGTTAGTTACTAATACCTCAAGTAGAAGGCTCCTAATCAGGACCTGCTCTTTAACAAAGCCGGTCATAAAGCAATAGGTACCTAAATTTTCTACAAGAGAAGTATTCGGTGGGGCAACCGGTGAGTAACAGGGAACAATACCTTATTTGGACCTTCCTTTTTAACCGTGACAAGTTTTGCAGGTTGATGATGATGGCAGGATGGCACATTACTTTCTACATTTTTCAGTTTCTCTCTCTTTAGTGATGTGTAAAATGATATGTCAACTTTTGAAAGAGCTTTGTGCAACCTCTGTGCCAATCCAAACAGCAATATATTTAGATGTTCTACAAAAAAATATATATATATACATATATATATATATATATATAAATACAGATGAAAATTAAATACAAAATAAGTTTGTGTTTGTATCATGTGTACTGTTAGCTAAGTTTGAAAATGACTTTTAACAGTAATCTATAATCTAACACTAATATTCATTTTTTTAAAGGCAAGTTTTGCCCTTGTACAACAAAACAATCAAAACTAATCATGCATCATACTTAAAATTTCTTAACAAAACCATCTGTAACACTTCTAGTTGTTATTATTATTTTTAAAAATTAAATTGAGCCATCCAGGCACCCCAGTAACACTTCTAGTTTAATAAAAAAAAAAAATGAAGAGGTGCTTGGGTGCCTCAATCAGTTGAACTGCTGACTCTTGATTTCAGTTCAGGTCATGATTTCATGGTTTGTGAGTTTGAGCCCAGCATCAGGCTCCGTGCTAACAGCCCTGTCCCTCTCCCTCTCTCTCTGCTCCTACCCTGCTCTCTCTCTCTCTAAAAAATAAATAAGTAAACATTTTTTTTTAATGAAAAATTCTAACTTGTAAAAGATAATACTGTCATTTCCTACTTTTGACACTCAATTTGACCTGAAATTAGAATATAAGTTACTGTTGAAAACTGGAATGGACATATGGAAAATAACAAATCTCAAGTAGAGAATTTAACATGAAAGTTCACAATATAAGATACTATGTTTTCTCACAGCTATCCTACTTACATTAAGCAGCAACCAATTATAATAAAATAGGAAGATAAATCATACCTATGAGACAAGATGTAAAAATTTGCTTATAATGAGCAGGAGACTGAAAAACAGCCGGTATATGAATTTGCCTTTGGGGAAGATAAGCAGATTTTATTTTCTGCCCATTTGGGAAGCACAGCTCAGAGCCACTTATCCCCTGAAATGGAATAATTCAAGTTATTATAACAACTCCAGAAAAATACTGTCTACTAATGAGTAAATTATTTTCTATAGATGTTTAACAAACACATTTTTTTGATTTTTCAGAATCCTTGAAAATCATTTTCTGATTTTATTATTATTATTATTATTAGTAGTAGTAGTAGTAGTAGTAGTAGTAGTATTTTAGAGAGAGAGAGCACAAGCAAGGGAGCAGGGCAGAGGGAGAGAGCCAGAGCATCTTAAGCAAGCTCTATGCTCAGCGCAGAGCCGGATGCAGGGTTCCATTCCATGACCTTGGGATCATGACCCGGCTGATATCAAGAGTCAGATGCTCAATCGACTGAGCCACCCAGGCGCTCTTCATTTTCTCATTTTAAGTGAGATACCAAGTATAGCAAGAATGGCTATGCATCGCATTTTTAATCATATAAATAAGACTAAACGTGGGGCGCCTGGGTGGCTCTGTCGGTTAAGTATTCAACTTCAGCTCAGATCATGATCTCATGATTCATGAGTTTGAGCCCCATATTGGGCCCACTGCTGTCAGGGCAGATTTCGCTTTGGATCCTCCGTTCCCTTGTCTCTCGCCCCTCTCCCACTTACCCTCTCTCTCTCAAAAATAAATGAACATTTAAAAAAAACAAAACTAACCATTTCTGGTCTGCCTCTTAATAAGTTTGTAAAAACTTTTTTCTAGGAAAAACTTAGCTGATGTGAATGGATCATTATGTGTTTCTATTTCCGGTTACAACTACAATAGAATTTTGCAAAACCAATGTATAAGATGTAACTTTACCCTAATCATGATCTGATCGGCAAAATTGAGCTGATAGTGAAAAATGAAAACAATCACAGTAACAGTAGTGGCAGAAGTGGAAACAGTTGGAGCTGTCATTTATTAAGTACCTATTACGTGCCAGATACCACATAATTTCTTTTAATGCTCATAACTACTAGGTAAGATTTTAAGTCAAAGAAGATATGACTATAGCTAGAGTTCTGTAAAACTCAAAAAAAGAAGTCATTAGCTCTAAAAGTAAAATCATTGCTCCTATATGATTTTGGTAATTCTTTTGTTGAAATTCAAACACTAACTATTGGAAACAATGCACCAAGATACATTGGCTCATTTCCTCACCTGTAAATCTCCTGTTACACTGTAGTTGCAGCAGGCAGACTCTCCTAACACATTGTGAATTTTCTCAGTCTTGGTAGTCTGCTTTAAATTCAAAGACAGTGCTTTCTTTCTGGAAATCAAATCCTGACTGCTAAAATCCTGTTGCTGCTGATGGAGCATGTCTTTTATCATTTGCAAATGCATGGAGCTTTCATTCACAGCATCACTCTGTCTTTCACCTATGTCACTACAATGTGTCCCAGAAACAACCTCAGCAAAGAAGCCATCTGTTACTTTATCAACTACATTTACAGTAGTCAAGTTGCACTGGGGTATGTTTTGATATTTCAGCCACTTGCTTTGAGTAGATATATTATTGAGAAGTAAAACATCCTTTGGAGTCACTTCTCTGGATTCTTTAGAGAAGGAAGTTTCACTTTGGTTGTCAAGTCCAAAGCTAAAAGAAAGATCCGCTGACTTTTCACCCAAGTTGAATATGGGGGAACCAGAAGATTCTTGCCTGTCATAGATGATGTCGTATGAACGAGAATCTAAATCAGGTGACCTATCAACACGTGGCAAAGTAATAAATGGAACTCGGGTTCTACTTACTAATGGAAGCCTTTGAAAATTCTTATTCCCCAGAGAACTGGGTTTTTTGATAACTGGAAAAAAAAAAAAAGAGCTCATTAAATAAAAATGTATTATGGCCATCAACTAGGCTCTAAAAACCAGTAGCTATCTATACAAGAAAGAAAAAGTAACAACTTGCCTTGCCAAAACAAAAAAACAAAAAACAAAAATAGGTAATTTTAGTTCCTTTTTTATAATAAAATATTTTTAATGATTTTAGTCTCAAAAAAATGAAGATTTCAAAGCTCAAGAGACTCAAACTTTTTTAAGGTTAATGCATTTGAAATCCTTCCCTTTTTCTTTTTCCCTTAGCTAAGATTCCCCCCAACCCACCACCACCAATCACTAGATTATATTTACATAGCACTTAACTTTTCAAAGTACTTTACAACCATGAAGGGATTTATTATTCTCATTTTACAGATGAGATTGCCAAGGCCTAGAGGTAACATGACTATCAACTGGTAGAGTCAGGACATGAACTGAGAACTGGTTTTTTTGTTCTTAATTGTATATTCCTACTCCAGAGACTGAACTTCATGGTTTATTTATCTATGTGACTGTAACTTCCTTTATATTTACTATACCCATGAAGTGATATGTTAACCTTCAGGGTAAAGAAGATAGTTAGCTTTATTCTGATCTATGGGTATGTGGTAAGAGTATAATTCTCCTAAACTAGATTTTGGCTGAGTTTTAGAATTCCTTCTGTCAGCAGTATTAGTAATAAATATATTCCTAAAATGTAAAAAGCAATAATAAATATTTGTTCAATAAATAAATGAATAAATAATACTGTATGGGAGCTATATAAGCTTAACATTTTTATCTGACAATGCTATGGTTTCCTATTTTATAATAATGTACCTTCTTGACAGAGTTAGTATTTGTTGGAAATAAACTTTGGGGATCATTTGGGTAGGTAGTAGAGCAGTAAGTGAGCAAATGATATTCTTTTATAGTGTTATTTTATAATTCTAACAAGCCAATCAAGCAACCTGACAGAAAAGTTAAAACATCATTAAAGAGTAAAAGATTGGCACAAAAATAGACATATAGATCAAGGGACAGAGTAGTGTCCAGAAATAAGCCCACACTTATGGTCGTACAACAAAGGAGGCAAGAATATACAATTGAGAAAAGACAATCTCTTCAACAAATGGTGCTGGGAAAACTGGAGAGCTACATGCAAAAGAATAAAACTGGACCACTTTTTTACACGAGACACAAAAATAAAATGGATTAAAGACCTAAATGTGAGACCTGATGTCATAAAACTCCTAGAAAAGAACATAGACAGTAATTTCTTTGACACTGGGCATAGAAACATTTTCCTAGATAGGTCTCCCCACGCAAGGGCAACAAAAGCAAAATTAAACTATTGGGACTGCACCAAAATAAAGCTTTTGCACAGTGAAGGAAACCATGAACAAAAGAAAAAGGCAACCTACTGAATGGAAGAAGATATTTGCAAATGATATATCAGATAAGGGATTAATATCCCAAATATATAAACAACTTATGTGACTCAACACCAAAAAAAGCCAATAATCTGATTAAAATGGGCAGAGGAACCAAGGCACCTGGGTGGCTTAGTCATTTAAGGGTCCAACTTTAGTTCAGGTCATAATCTCATGGCTCGTGAGTTTGAGCCCCACACCAGGCTCTGCATTGTCATTGCCAAGCCTGCTTCAGATCTTTTGTCTCCCTCTCTCTCTGCCCCTCCCCCGTTCTCCCTCGCTCCCTCTCTCTCTTGCTCTCTCAAAAATAATATAACATAAATAAAATAAAATAGGCAGAGGACCAGAAGAGACATTCTCCCAAAGACATACAGATGACCAATAGACACATGTAAAAATGTTCACTAATTATCAGGGAAATGCAAATTAAAATCACAATGAGATATCACTTTACACCTGTCAGAATGGCCAAAATCAAAAAGACAAGAAATAACAAGTGTTGGCAAGGATGTGGAGAAAAAGGAACACTGCACTGTTGGTGGGAATGCAAATTGGTGCAGCAACTATGGAAAACAGTAAGGAATTCCTCAAAAAATTGAAAATAGAACTACCATATGATCTGGTAATTCCACTGCTGGGTATTTACCCAAAGAAAATGAAAACACTAATTTGAAAAGATATATGCACCCCTATGTCTACTGCAGCATTGTTTTCAATAGGTAAGATATGGAAGCAACCCAAGTATCCATTCGTGGATGGATAAAGAAGAGGTAGTACGTACCTACCCACACAACACACACACACAAACACAATGGGATATTACTCAGCCATAAAAAAATGAAATCTTGCCATTTGTAACAACACGGATGGGCCTACAGGGTATAATCCTAAGTGAAATAAGTCAGAGAAAGACAAATATATTATTTCACCCATATGTGGAATTTAAGAATCAAATGAACAAAGAAAAACGGAGATAAAAAAACAAACTCTAACACACAGAGAATAAACTGGTGGTTTCCAGAGGGGAAGTGGGCAGGAGGAGGAGGGAAAGAGATAAAGGGATTAAGAGTTACGGGGATTTGGTTCTGAAGATGAATTTCTAGTCAATAGGGCTTAAGACTAACTCAGATTTCATGTTTGAAGATGTGAAGGTAAAACACTTATCTTGATAAGCACTGAGAAATGTCTAAAGTTGCTAAATCATTACACTATACACCTGAAACTAATATAACACTACATGTTAATCATACTTGAATAAAAAATTAAGAAATCAAGAGTAAGATTCATGCTTTAACTATGAAAATCATCTATTATTCCATTGTCACTTCATTTGTTTTCGATACCCACTCCTCCCATACTGACTTTCCCCTACCTTGCTTCCTCTACTAGCCATACCCACTAAACCTTCTTCAACCCAACTACCCATTCACATTACAAAGTTGGTGGGGTTTTTTGTTCTTTTTTTTGTATCGTCCACTCCCCAAAATTACCTACAACTTCATCCCTTACCCAACATAACTTCGGAATCAGGGAAGATACGTTGGTGAGATTTTCAAGAAAAGAGAGAGGGAAAGAAAAGTTAGTAGAAAGAATCCTACAGAATGTACTGTACTTATCAAGAAGCAGGAAATTACTCATAGGGAAGACTTAAAATGTATGAAAACACAGAGATCTGAGAATGCAACTGTGGTAGCAACAGTTGGAAGAGTTCCCTGATTTTGCCAGGATCCCAAAGCAAAAAAGGGGAAACTAAGAGGTTATACCAAAGTCAACCAATGATGTAAATCAGACATTCACAATGAATCATTCCCTGGGAGGGGAGGGCACTATAGAGGGGCCCGACTCTGGAGTTGCAGCTGTGAGAAGTACTGCAATGATGGAAGACATCTGCAGAGGTCTGTCATGAGAAGTTGAGAGGAGAAGAAGGACCTGAGAGTGAGAAGGGTGTACTGTATTTGGAAGTAAGAGCCATCTCAAATAGAAAAGTGGTGTGGGAAGGATTGAGGGGGATGACACTGAATCTGGTTTCAAGATATTTTTAGTTTAGTGACAATTTCTCAAATAAAAAACTTCATTTTACACATATAAGTATTATTAGGGCAGCAGGGTAGCAACTGTCTAAGCTGAGGAAGTAAAGGTCACCAGGTAAAGTTCTTGCTTTCAGGGACTCCGTAGAGAATTCTAGCACAAAGTCTTCATCTCTTGAGTTCAAAGAAAAAGTAGAAACAGGGTTTAAGGTCGAGATCTTTTGCTCTGGTGATGTCATCTATTCAGAAAGAAGAAACAAAATTACTAACCAAATGTTACTACATTTTTTCCCTATAGTTTGAATGAATTCTAGTAATCTATATCATACAAATAATGCTTTGAAGCACATTATATAGAGCTACAGTAGGGCAAAAACTCTTCCCAAAGGGACAGGATAAACTCACTAAAATCAATAAGAATAATAAAAAAATAAAACGCAGAACATAAAAACCATTGGATTTATTTGAAATGGGTCAGATCCTGACTTAGACTGATCTGGGTTATGGGGATTTGGTTCTGAAGATGAATTTCTAGTCAATAGGGCTTAAGACTAACTCAGATTTCATGTTTGAAGATGTGAAGGTAAAACTTCCTGCAGACTCAGGGAATGAACAGCTTTCTCTTATGTCCTCAGGTCTAGGGTTTATCTACAGTTGACCTAAACTTGAAGATACTACTCCCAAATGGACTGAACTTTTTTGATCTATTCCAGACATGAATAGTCATATTACTCATTATGTTATTCTCCTTAGAACAGTATTTAATTTTCTTGCTGCTTCCAGAAATTAATCACCTTAAAAATATAATATGATGATCACATTATATATATATATATATATATATATATATATATATATATATATATATATTTGTATAACAATAGAATGAAAGAATAAAAGTTTGGAAGAATACATACCAAACTGTTAAGAGTGGTTGGTTTCTAATGCAGGTGGAATTAAGGAGAAAGGATTCTTGTAACTTTGTGTACTTCTGAATGGTTTAAATTTTTTAGAATGTGCATGTCTTTTTTTTTTTTCAGTAAATTACAATAAAGTTAAAAAATGTATATATAAATTTTAAAACACTCTCTTAATTAGTCATTTGGTTCTAGGTGCTGTGCTAGGAAATAAGGATGTGAAGATGATTACTCATGATCCCCACATTCAGGGAGTTCAGTCTAGTAGAAGAAACTGACAAATCAATGGGAAATTACATTCAATCATAGTAATAGTCTTATTATAATAACAAATTCTTACTATGTGCTAGGGACTGTCCTAAGTACCTTTTAGTTTTAACTTATTTGATCCTTACACAACCATATGAGGTCAGTACTCTCATTTTCCTTATTTTACAACTGAGAGAATTGAGAAAAAGAGTAGTTAAGCAATTAAACTTGTTTAAACTCATCCAGCTTATTAGCAGCAGAGTTGGGATTCAAACCTAGGCAGCCTAGATTGTATTGCACTTTCAACAAAAGTAACAATAATAGGCAATACTTACTGAGTATGTACTTTGTTCCCACAGTACATTCTCTATCAACCAGCCACAGGTTTCTTTCTAAACATAAGTTTAATCATTTCACTCTTCTCATTAAAACTAATGGTTCCCAAACTCTCTCAAAGTACAAAGCTCTGAAAATGTCCTACCCAGTTGCCCTATAAGATTAGGTCCTTTACTTCCTTTCTGATCTCACTTCCTACCACTTTCCCCTTCGTTTGTTCACTCATTCCATAGCTACCTCCTTGCTGTTCTACAAATTGGCCAGCATTCCTCTGCCTCAAAACCTTTCCATTTGCTATTCCTTATGCCTGGAATGCTCTTCCTCCAGATATCTGCATGGCATGCGTGTCCTCTCCCTTCCTCTTTTCTTTCAGTTCTCCACCCCAGTGTTTTATTAGAGAGGCCCTATTTTACCTATAAAATAGAACTCCATCCCTCTTACACAGCTTTATTGTTCTCCACAGCACTTAAACCCTCTAAGGTACTATATACTTGCTTATTATCTGTCTCCTTTCATCAGAAGGCAAGCTCCAGGAGAGCAGATCTTTGCCTGTTTTATTCATAGGCCTATCTCTAACACGTAGAACAGTGCAACATACAGTAGATGCCCCCAAAATATTTGAGGAATGAGTGGCTGATCAATTAAATATGTTACTCTTTTTAAGGAATTTTCCATATCCAGTCACTACTTTCTTACATCTCATTTACCATTTAATCCATCTAAACTGGTTTCAATCCTCACTATTTCACTGAAACTGCTCTTGCCAAAGTCACCAATGACCCTCAAGTTGCCACATGAACCTGTTTCTGTCATTTTACCAATGTCTCCACAATAACTGACATAGCAAACCCTCCCTACCCCCCAATTCTTAAGAATGGGATATAACACATTCTCCTTTCTCTACACACTCTTGAAATGAACCCATCCATTCTCAGTGCTTTAAACTTTGCTATGTGCAAATGATCATGCAAACTTCTCTGAACCAGACCCATGTATCCGATTTCTAACTTTACATATCTACCTGACTGATTCACAGGCGTTTCTGTCTGTTCCTATGTATTCACCAAACCCGCTCCTCCCTGCTGTGGACTGAATTGTGTCCCCCACAAATTCAGATGTTGAAGCCCTAACCCCAATGTAACTGTACTTGGAGACATGGCCTCTAATAGGTAACAAAGTCTAAATGATAAATGAGGTCATAAGAGTGGGGCTGTGATCTGACAGAATTAGTGGTCTTATAAAAAGAGAGCTTGCATTCACCTGCTCTCTTTCTTTCTTTCCATGTGTACACATCGAGGAAAGGCCATGTGAGGACACAGTGAGAAGGCAGCTGTCTGCAAGCCAGGAAGACAGTCCTCATGAGAAACCAAATTAGCCAGAACTATGATCTTGGACTTCTGGCTTCCAAAATTCTGACAAAATAAATTTCTGCTGTGTAAGAGACACATTCTGCAGTATTTTGTTATGGCAATCCCGGCAGACTAATACACTCCTCCTTCTTACTCCACGCAGTGAAAATCACACAATTGTTAAGTCAGATAGCCAGGAATCTTTCTTCTCCCTTTTCCTTCACCCTAACTATCTACCTTCAATCCATCAACATCCATGCTTCTAACTCCTTTCACTGCCACAATGCCTATCCTCAAGTCCCTATCAATTAAGTCTCCTCTAAACTGGTATCTCTGTTTCCACCACAGCATCCATTAAACCCATCTACCACAGAGCAACCAGCAAACCTTTTAAAAATGTAAATTAAGTCATGTAATTTTCTGCTGAAAACCCTTCATGGATTTCCCTGAGGAACACAGAGGATTATCAAAATTCTTTACCTCACCTGTAAGATTGTGTGTCTGGCCCTGCTCACTTTTCCAATCTCTAATTACCACTTTCACACTCTACAATCCCACTACTCTGGCTTTCGTCCACTTTCTCAAGCCCACTCAACTCTTTTCGATCTCAGGGTATTTATACTTGTAGTTTCTTTACAAGGTATGTTCCTCCCCCTACAGCTGCCACAGCTGGAAAAGCCATAAAGTAGATTCCCCTATTTCAGAGTACGTTCATAGCTTTCATACGTAGCAATTATCTCAATTTATTTGTTTGCTTGCACTCTTGATTAACATCTCTCTCCCTCCTTTAACCATCTCATCCTCTTTCTCCTTGGCCTTTAAAGACAGAGATCAGGGGCACCTGGGTGGCTTGGTCAGTTAAGCATCCGACTTCGGCTCAGGTCATGATCTCACGATCCATGGGTTTGAGCCCCGCGTCGGGCTCTGTGCTGACCGCTCAAAGCCTGGAGCCTGTTTCAGATTCTGTGTCTCCCTCTCTCTCTGCCCCTCCCCTGTTCATGCTCTGTCTCTCTCTGTCTCAAAAGTAAATAAACGTTAAAAAAATTTAAAAAAATAAATAAATAAAGACAGAGATCATACATACATATTTTGTCCATCACTCTATACCCAAGTCTTACAAGTTCTGACCTACAGAGGGTATTTGGCATTGGTGAATTGCTATGTATTCATGAATTTTATATTTCACAGTAAAATTTCATAGTATATTCCACACATGTTCCATATATTTACAATTAAGATTATGCCTAGGCATTGTATATCAGTTGTTATTATTGTCGGAACACTTTTTCTATTATGTTTTCTAACTGGTTCAGGAAAGCTACTAATTTTTTAAGTTTATCTTGCCTTCAACTAACTTACAAAATTCTTCTTAAACTTCTCATTTTTGATTCTTCTATTTCTTCCTCTCTAATTATGTATGCCTCCTATGTCATGTCATATTAGAAAATTCAAAACACCTTTGAATAATAAGATGGTAGTCATCTACATTTTGTTAATTATTCTAACAGAAATTTTGCTGCTTGTTTTATCGTTAAAATAATGTTGGCTGGTTATTGATAAACTTTATCATGTTAAAAATGATCCAATCTTAAAATTTTTATCTTTTTCGTTTTTAATGGATTCATTTCTTATAAGACTACCAAGATTTTTTACTACCAACTATTAAAACTTTGCTTACACTGTACCTTATTTGCTTCCAATGAAGTCCTCTCTGCTGATTTAAAATCAGAATCCAAATAATGATATGAACGTTCTGACTTTTTCGGGGAGAAATCTAAAATTGCTGTGGAGAAAAAAAAAAAAAAAAGCATGGATTTTTACATAATGGTTTGTTCAATGTCAAATAACTTTTTAATGTTATGTTTTATTTAGAATTTACTTACAGTCATTTTCAACTGTGTCCTTATTAGACTCAGCTATCACTTGAAAATTGTCTTCAATATTAAAACTAATGCCTCCTTTTGGAAAGTCGTCTTCATCTGGGAACTAGAAAACAGAGATCCATTTATCAGTTTATTTAGTAAAAAGAAACTGTATGTGTGTGTGTGTGTACATATCTATATTTTTATCTACCTCTCTATATATACACACATAGCTTGTGGTTAGAACGAGACACAGACAAACAGAAAACAATATGTTATGAAACCAATTCTAGTCAGGGAAAGTAGAGTATATTACATTTCATCTATTCTTACAGTTCACATTTCTTATACCTTAACACCATTGAAATGCAGATGAATCCTGTGATGACACTTTTACATCTCTATAGCACCAGCAATGGTTGTAACATAGTTGGTATTGCTGTGCAAGTGAAACTATATGCAAGTTAGACATACTGTTCATGTATTGGTCACTTAAATAGGAGTTTGCATTAACATTACCATGTTATGAAATTTTGCTGTTTAAATGTATTCAAAAGGATGACATTATCATTTGCCATTGAACAAAAAAGTCTTGTGTTCCCAGAAGGCAAGGAAACAAAGCAGGGTGATATACCTTATTTGTGATATACAAATAAATCCAAGACTTCTTTCGATAAATATAACATTAAAAATCTAAGTGAAAGTGAAAAAGTTCTAGAGATCTGTTTCACAACATTGTAAATATACTTCACATGACTGAACCATACACATAAAAATGGATGAGGTTGGAAACTTTATGATGTGTTTTTTACCACAATAAAAAGTTTTCAATAAAAAGTCTAAGTGATAAAGCATCGTATGTTAACTGACTGTTCTTCTTTCGTAGTGGTGTATAATAGAACAGTGCGCCTTTCAATCAGTGAGAGCACCTGAGAATTTAATGAACTACAGAATTTTTTTTAAAGTTCAGAGACTGCTATATGCAATTTGCCACACTCACACCAAAAAAGTTCTCTCAGGTCCTAGATCTATCCGGTCATTTTGCCTTAAAACATATCATAGAAACTCATGATACAAAACATTACCATAACCAACGTATGTAAAAATAATTAGAAATAAAACAAATGGGGGTGCCTGGCTGGCTCAGTCGGTACAGCATGTGACTCTTAAGCTCAGGGTGGTGAGTTCAAGCCCCACATTGGGCACGGAATAAAAATAAAATAAATAAAACAAATGGATACAAATTTCATTTTCAATATGAGTGCCTCTATTCTCCTCAAAAAACCATAGGAAATAAGACACAAAAACATCTTTTATCTTTGATGAAACTAAGAAACAATGGTAACCTTTAACAACCATATATTAAGAGGATGGGGAAGAATACAAACTTCATCATATGAAAGAAAGTCACACTAAAGTACCTATTACAGGGGAGTCCAATGACAAGTAAACTGATTTACCCCTATAACCATGGAAACACTTAGAAACTATGCCGTCCACAGGGGCTGCTGAAAAAGTAGGCTACAAAAGGCTAAAAACATTTGATAGAAGCTTTAGAATGAGAAAAATCAAGAAAATAATGGGGAGGAAATTACCAAAAAATTATTTTTTTAAAAATTTTTACAGGACTGGTGGACTTATATCTGCAGGATAGATTCACTGAGAATTCAATATCCAGTATTAATAAAACCTGAAGGAAGGTTCATCACTGTGAAATTTCAGGAATAAAGAATACAAAGAAAATATGCTTAAAAACCTCTAGGAGAAAACACTGCTAAATTTAAATTTAAAAAGAAAAATAGCAGATCATATCCAATTTCTATATTTAGCCTATCAATCAAGGATGACAACAGAATAAAAATATTTACAACATACAAAGTCTCCCAAATTCTATTTCCCATTCTCCCTTTCTTCAGAGGCACTTAAGATGTGTCATAACAAAACAAGAAAAAAAGACAATGTTCAAGATACAGGCAACTCAAGCTAGGAAACAGGCAAAGTTTATTTTTTTTTTAATTTTTTAAAATGTTTATTTACTTTTGACACAGAGAGACAGACAGACAGACAGACAGACAGACAGGGTATGAGCAGGGGAAGGGCAGAGAGAGAGAGGGAGACACAGAATCTGAAACAGGCTCCAGGCTCTGAGCTGTCAGCACAGAGCCTGACGTGAGGCTCAAACTCACAGACTGCGAGATCATGACCTGAGCCGAAGTCGGACGTTCAACCAACTGAACCACCCAGGTGCCCCTAGGCGAAGGTTAATTTTAAGATGCCAACTATACAGTGTAGATTAGAACAGACAGATGGAGGACATAGGAAAGAGATCCAAGGGGGAAAAAAATGAACTAACAAAGTTTATCTAATAAGTTTGTGTAGATTCCTGTATTGAAGGGTATTTTATAAAAAGCTTTTCAAGTATGTGAAAAATCTTTACTCCAATATTCAAAGAATACTAAGCAAATTTTTAAAAATGAGACAATTAGAAACTAAGAAAAAAAATCCAAAATTATAAAAGAAACAAAATGTAACCACAGTATATTGTTTCAGCTGTGAAAATATTACAATATTTATAATACAAATGTTGAACATCTATTTATCTAAAAATGATATAGTTATACTAGGAATCTGAGAGAATATAAAGAAGAATTCAGAAATAACTTATTCTACTTAACATAGCCAATCATTAGTTCTTACTAAAAATAGTGTAAAACCATGATAATAAAGAAAAGCAACAAGATTCATTATTAAAAAGAACTAAAGGAAAACTTACGAGTTCTGTCTCCAGAAACCATGAAAAAAAAGCACTGATAGATCTGATTACATAAATATTAAAAATGCATTTCTGCAGAAAATCATAAACAGAACCAAAACACTAATACATTAGGAAAAATGGCAAACGGTTAGTTTTCTTAATATGAAAAGAGCTCCTACAAATCAAATATACAAATAACAGATAGAGAATGTTGTATGCCACAAATGTAAAATTTAATGGGAAAAATTTAAGATCAAAATAGAAAACATATTACTACAATATTGAAAAAATATCAATAAAATACTGTAAAAATGTCAATTCTCCTCAAGATTTACATGCACAATGAAATTCCAGTCAAATTCCCAGCATGTTTATGTACATGTGTGGAAATTATTAAGCTAATTCTAAATGTATATGGAAATGCAAAAAGCTAAAAAGAAAAAAGTGGGAAGATTTAGAGATGCATGAAAACACATACTTAGTAAGATATGAAGACTTCCAAAACTACAAACCAAAGAATCAGAACAGAAACCAAAACTGGACCTGAAATATAAGGACACGTGATTTATACAGCAAAGGGGGAAAAACAAAAGGATGGAGAAAAGATAGCCTTTTCAATAAACGGTGCTAGGTCAACTGAATGTCCATATGGAAAAAATATGAAACTTTATCCATATCTCAATACATAAAAAATTGTACATCAAAGTGTGAAAGGCAAATAATAAAGCTTCTACAAGATAATATGAGAGAATATTTTCTTTTCTTTTTCCTTTTTTTTTTTTTAGAGAGAGAGAGTGTATCTGAGCAGGGGAGAGAGGGCAGGGGGGGGGGTAGAGAGAGAGGGAAAGAGAGACAGAGAGAGAGAGAGAGAGAGACAGAGAGAGAGAGAGACAGAGAGAGAGAGAGAGAGAATATCCCAAGCAGGCTCCACAGTCAGCACGGAGCTCAATCCCGCAACCCTAGGATCATGACCTAAGCTGAAATCAAGAGTTGGACGCTCAACCACTGAACCACCCAGGTGCCCCATGGAGGAAAGACTTCTTAGACCTAAGACAAAAAAGCACTGATCATAAAGGAAAGGGTAGATAAATTGTATTATGTTAAAAATTATAAACTTCCATTCATCAAAAAGCATCATTAGGAGTAAAATATAAGACAGAATCAGGGAAGGTATTTGCAAAGTATGCAACTGACAATGAGTATATATCCAATATATAAAGGATTTCAAAAATTAATTAAAAAGATAAACACATAAATTAAAAACTGAGGAAGAAATCTGAACAAATACTTCATCAAAGAGAATACAGAGAAGGCCAATAAGCATCTATAAAGGTCCCAACCTCACTGTTAGGCAGGAAAATGCAAACTAAAACCACAATGAAATACCACCACATATCTACCAGAATAGCTAATATTCAGAACACAAACTGTCAGAACCAAGCGTTGATGAAGATATAGAGTGATGGGGACTCTCATACACTTCTGATAGAAATGTAAACTCTAAACAACCATTTTTGGAAAGCAGTTTGGCATTATATACTAAAAGCAAAGATATGCATATCTGGTGACTCAACAATCTCACTCCAATAAAGTATAATTAACAGAAGCGCATGGCAGCACATGAATGTTCCTATCAGCATTATCCATAACAACCAAATGCAAACAACTGAACAATGGATAAACTGGGGAATATTCATACAACAGACTAGCACACCAGCAATGAAAATGAATAAACTACAGCTACAGGTAACAACAGTGATGAATTTCAAACGTTCAGTGTTGAACAAAAAGAATGAGACACAAAAAATACATTTATTGCATATTACTCTATTTACATCAAGTTTTAAAAGCACAATGAATATATGGTGTTTTAAGTCAAACTAATGGTTATCTTTGGAGGGAACAGAAGGAGTAGTAGTTGAAAGGGAGTCGAGGGGGACTTCTGGGTGGAGGTTACGTGGGTGTGTTCACTTCGTGGTAATCATTAAGCTGTGTACTTATGGTATGTACATTTATTTTGTATGTGCATCACACTTTAATAAAAAAGAAAAAAAAATTAATATCTTTGACATTGTTTCAAATATATGCATATTGTTCTCTCTCTATGACCTCTATTTGGAAGCAATGAGAAGTACCTGGTGTCACAGTGAAGTGGGGGTGGGGATAACAGAAGAAAAGAAAAAATCTATAGCTGTTAAATATATTTTCTAAATGTGATCTATTTGCCATTGTCATGAATCCCTAGTCTTTTCTTAAATGAAAAGTAATCCTTTAAATTCCAGGTCCTAAAAGGCAGCAAATCTTTCAAATAAAATATTTTTCTCTTATTTAGATTGATTTCAGATATCATGCTTCTTATCAATTTACTAAACTCTTTTGTAACTTACATTTGTTCAAAGATTTAAATATAATCTGTTTATAAGATTTAACACTTACATAAAGAAAATGATTTGGCAAGGTGCAACTAGAAAAAATATTTTTACCTGCAAGAAATCAATCTGCATACAAGCGCTAGTCAATTTTGGTGTCAAAAAACAAGAGTCCGTCATGCAGTTTCCATACTCAATACTATCTGGAAACTGACTGCATTCTAGCTGTGAGTTGTGTCCTCTGACCATCACAGTGCTAGTGGCTGATCCTTTCACTTGGTGCCCTTGAAACTCAACAGGCTACAAGTAAATTATTAAAAATGAGTATTGCATAAGTATATATTGACATATAGTCACAATGTATATATACACAGAAATCACAATTCAGCTCTATTAAATATTACTTAATGTAAGTAATTACTAAGTGACCAATACTAAAACCAGGAAAGACCCCTATTATCCTAATATGTTAATTATGAAATATAATTCAGTTATTGATTTAATTCAGTTCAAAATGAGTAAGTACTAATTTTTTCATTATAAGCATAAAAGTATAGTTATAATGAACTAATTCCACCAGAAAGATGTGGAGCAGCTCACAGTTTGTGAGTTCGAGCCCTGTGTCAGGCTCTGCGCTGATGACAGTTTGGAGCCTGCTTCAGATTATCCCTCCCTTTCTCTCTGCCCCTCCCCCACTTGCTCTCTTTCAAAAATAAATGAATAAATTTAAAAAATCAGAAAGATGCGACACCTGGGTAACTCAGTCAGTTAAGTGTCCAAGTCTCGATTTGGGCTCAGGTCATGATCTCATGGTTGTGAGACTGAGCCCCCAGTCGGGCTCTGTGTGGGACCTACTTGGGATTCTCTCTGCCCCTCCCCTACCTGTGTGCGCTCTTTCTCAAAACAAATAAACATTAGAAGAAAAAAAAAAACAGGAAGACACAGTTGCTCCTTTCTCTATGCTTCCCCTGTACATTATAAAATTTTCCATTATAGACTTATCACATTATAGTACAACGAAGTTTCTTCTCATCTATATACTACCTATACTGTAAGCTCCTTGAGGGAAGAGACCCTTTTGTTTCATGAGGATATAATGTGCATTTAACACTGTCTTTGGCATATAGGAGACAGTCAATAAACATGATAATAAGAAAGAAAGTAAGAGAAGAAATACAAGAAGCATTTTCCTTTGTTTAGGCATTTTGTACACTATCAGGCTTAATAGAGGAGGGATGGGGGCTCCCAGAAGATCTGATCCTATTGCTCTGAGACCAGAGGCCTAAGAATAGGATGCCAATCTAGGCATGTACTTCAGGGAGGTACTGTCATCTCCTCAGAGACTTGATCAGTTTTCAGGCTCCAAATGGCTTTCTCTGCTGCCCCCTTGAGGGCTCTAGGATTTTTACTCCTCACAGGGTGACCAAACCTACCCAGAAAGTAGGAAATTAAGATTGCTAATAGAGCCAAAGGAATGTACATAAAGGACAAATTTATTTCTAACTCATAAATGAACAAAATTATAATAGTACATAATCTGAATATTCTCTTATTAAAAATGAAGATTCTAAATCATACATTTGAGAGGAAAATCAAATCTAAATTGCCCCTGTATGGGACTTTTATTGAAAATATCCTGAATTGGGGCGCCTGGGTCGCTCAGTCGGTTAAGCGTCCAACTTCAACTCAGGTCACAATCTCACAGACAGTGAGTTCGAGCCCCGCGTCGGGCTCTGGGCTGATGGCTCAGAGTCTGGAGCCTGCTTCCGGTTCTGTGTCTCCCTCTCTGTCTGCCCCTCCCCCGTTCATGCTCTGTCTCTCTCTGTCTCAAAAATAAACGTAAAAAAAAAAAAAAAATTTTTTTTTTAAAAAATTAAAAAAAAAAAAAAAATATCCTGGATTATGAAGCACACACATTTCAATAAAAAAGTCTCAATTGTTAAAGACTGTATATTTCTGTTTTGTTTGATGGGGAATACACATTCTCCACAAGAACACAGATGCCTTGTTTTCTATGTTTCTAAGTGGATCTCTTCTGTAGAGATCTATTGGGTTTAAGAAACAGAATCGGTACTTACAAAACTCAACTATTTATATGTTACTTTCTCTATCAATTTTTGATATGCAGTAGGTGGAACTACTTAGACCTTGGTTTATATATACTTCTACAGAAGTAGAAGTGGTAGAGTAGACTATATGTTCATAGCTATAAAGATCTCTATTTTGTTCTCCACAGAATATTCATTAATTATACTTAATTTATCTTCCTGTCCAACCCCTAGGGCATCCTTCACACACACACACACATATATATATACATATACACGTATATATATATCCTTCATATATACATATATATGAGATGCATTATTATCGGTTCATGAGTAAAGAGAAAGGGCTGAGAAAGGGCTCAAGACCAAACAAAGGCTAGCAGTCATTAGTTACTCTTGCTCTTAAAACCAGGTTAATTCATTACGCTCACTAACCTTCTACCTATGAAAACTCTGATAGTTGTATAAAAAACAGCAGGAAAAGATAGTAGATTAGAGAATCAAAGTTCTTCACAAGTTTTACCTTAGGATCACAGGTTTTTCTCTCTACCTGTTTAGGAATAACATCTAGAAAAGTAGCCTCTTCTTCATCTCCCAAGGGAAAGAACTAGAATAAAATATCAGTAAGTGTGTTAGCTACAATAGTTTTGTAGGTGGTTCATGGGTTAGATGGGAAAATACTCCCAAAACTTAAAGTTTCCCATTTGAAAATACACTTGCCATTTCAATCTTCTGTATATACATATGTATAAAAGGTACCCCTGGCAAAGGAGTTCTCTAGCAGATAAGGCACTATGCTAATTAATTCTAAAATTTTAATTGAATGTTTTAACACTAGAAAAAATTGTTGAGTACCTAATAATTATCCATCAAACCTAATATTTAATGCGAATGCAGATTATTTAATTCAAAAATTAGTATGAAATCAAAGGAGGAAAAATTGTAAACAGTGTTAACAGTTTATCTAAAGAATGAATCAGGGCGCCTGGCTTGCTCAGTCAAGCACGCAACTCTTGATCTCAGGGCTGTGGGTTGTGAGTTCAAGCCTCAAGCTGGGTATTAAGCCTACTTTAAAAAAAAAAAAAAAAAAGAATAATTTTCTAGCAACCATAAAACACAAGCTATAGACAATAGAAACTAGTCATTTTTAGTTCATCAAATGACTATGTAAAATAACCATGATTTCTACTATGACTTAGATAGAAAAATGAATTCAACTGAGAAGCAATTTTTGTTTAAAAAATATGGAGAAAAATATTTCCCCAACAGACAGAAGAGATAAATTAGTGTATTTCTTCAAATAATGGGAGCTTTCCATTAATAACAAAATACATTAACACATCTCCCAACGAAGTAGTTCTTGAAAACTTTCAACTCTTATTTTATTTTTTTTATCAACTCACATTTTAGAATTAGAATTTTCTAATACAGTGAATTTAAAAAATCAATTAGCACAGCACCTTCTCTTCTGCTTTGCTATGTGTAACTAATTATAGAAATAAAGTGGCAGTGTCATTAAGTGTATCCTCAAAGAGGACCCTAATTTAAAATTTTGAAAGTTCTTTCTATCACTAGTGTACATGAAGAGACTGCTTCAGAGGGTTGTAGTACAAAACACATTACATAAATCCAAATATATTCCTATATTAATGCTACAGATTTAAATAAATTTTTTTTGCAAAAGACCGTAAGACCTTTTTCATTACTGTTAAAATTACAATGCACTTTTTAAAAAACATGTAATTATTTACTTATTTATTTATTTAGAGAGAGAAAGCGTGAGCAAGAAGGGGCAGAGAGAGGGAGAGAGAGAATCCCAAACATCTTTGCACTGTCAGTGCAGAGCCCTATGCAGGGCTCAATCTCATGAACTGAGAGATCAGGACCTGAGCCTATACCAAGAGTTACGTGCTTAACCAACTGAGCCACCCAGGCGTCCCAAAACATGTAATACTTGTTTTAAGAGGAAATTCATTCTGGAGGAAAAAACAGTGATATTGTTTATTTGCAGTTTATACTTTGTGATAACTGTTCTTGAAAGGGTTAAATCCTAATTTTTCAAGTGAAAGAAAGCATTAAGAATATGATCATATATGGCCCCTGGGTGGCTCAGTCAGTTAAGCGTCCCACTCTTAGTTTCTTTTAGCTCAGGTCATGACCTCATGCTTCATGAGTTCACACCAGTAGCGTGGTTCCTACTTTGGATTCTCTCTCTCTGTCCCTCCCCTGTTCCCGTGCATGGTGCACTCGCTGTCTTTCTCTTTCGAAATAAATGAACTTAAAAAAAAAAAAAAAAAAAGAGGGGTGCCTGGGTGGCTCAGTTGGTTAAGGGTCCGACTTTGGCTCAGGTCATGATCTCGCGGTCTGTGAGTTCAAACCCCACGTCAGGCTCTGTACTGACAGCTCAGAGCCTGGAGCCTGTTTCAGATTCTGTGTCTCCCTCTCTTTCTGACCCTCCCCCGTTCATGCTGTCTCTCCCTGTCTCAAAAATAAATAAGTATTAAAAAAAAAAGTGACCATTTATAAGCTAAATTATGCAGTTGCTAATTTTGATTTTATACATTTGCTCTTATTATATACATAAAGGGTGAAAAATGATCGAGCCACCACAATATGAATTTTATTTCTTATGTTTTGTTCTCTTTTAGGCAAAGGAGTTGCAGGTGCAGCTGTAATTGTCAATGACAATTCTTGGATTAAGTAATGCTTACAAAGTTTACAGACTTAGTTTTATAATAAAAGATTTGTTATATAACCAAATTGCATTGACCACACAGGCATTGGTACAAAAGATAGCAGGATCATCTAAACAAGTATAAAGGAGCAACTAATTATAAATGAGATTGAAAACTAGTGGTGCCTGGGTGGCTCAGGCGTTAAGCATCTGACTTTTGATTTTGGCTCAGGTCACAATCTCACGATCATGACCTTAAGATTCTCTCTCTCTTCCTCTCTCTGTGCCCCTCTCCTACTTACACACATACTGTCTCTCTCTCTCAAAAATAAATTAATTAATTAAAAAATAAAAAATAAGATACATGAGACTGAAAACTGACAATGTAAAATACAAACATAAAATTATATGCCATACCTATATATACAACTATAATTTCTGGCTACTTTATAGTTTAAAAATGAACATACCTGCAAAGACTGAAGTGGTCCACTTGGTTTGACTTCATTTTCTTTTATAATCTTAGGAACAGAATATTAATATAAGAACAACTAAAAGGTAGTAGTAAGTTACAAAAAATACATAAATTTCAATTAGACATAAAAATAAAAGAACACCATCACTAATAATCAAGGAAGTAAAAAATGTTAATGAAACACTATTTTACTTAGCAAGAATTGAAAATATCTTAGTACTGGTGAATGTAGAGTGAAATAAATATTCATATTGTAAAACAGTAAGACTTTTAAATTTGACAATATATATCAAGAAAATTGTTCTTAGCCTTTTAAGCTATCAGTTCCACTTCTGGGACTCACATCTAAGGAAATAACTTAAATGTAAGCAATGATTTATGTGCAAAAACATTTACTAATATTTTATTTATCCTAGCAAAATGCTGTAAATAACCTAAATGTTCAAAATAGGGCACTGCTTGTCCAAAGCACAGGATATCCATAGGACGGAATAGTAAGTAACCTCTAAAAGATATATTTAACTGCTGGTCAGTACCCAGTAGCAAGCCGCCAATGCCAAACTCTGTTCCACAGGATGGGGTTTATTAAAGTTGTCAAGAATAAGACTGGTTTCAAGAGATACCAAGTGAAATTTAGAAGACAAGAGCACAAAACTGATTACAATGCGTTGAAATGCTCGGCGATTCAGGATAAAAATAAGTACAACACACCTTCATACAGGGTGGCAACTTGTGTAACAAACAGAGATCTCATTTGTCAGATTGCTAATGCCCCTAAAGGAGATACGATAGTTTGTGCAGCTCATGGGCATGAACTCCCAAAGTATGGTGTGAAGGTTGGCCTGACAAATCATGCTGCAGCATAGTGTACTGGCATGCTGCTGGTCCACAGGCTTCTCAGTAGGTTTGGCACGGACAAAAGTCTATGAAGGCCAAGTGGAGGTGACAAGATGAATACAACGTGGAAAGCACTGATGGTAAATCTGGTGCCTTCGTCTGCTATTTGGATGCAGGGCTTGCCAGAACCCCTACTGAAAATGAAGTTTGGGAGGCCCTCAAGGGAGTTGTGGATGGAGGTTTCTCTACCCTCATAGTACCAAAAGATTCCTTGGTTATGATGGGGAAAGCAAGGAATTCAATGCAGAAATACATCAGAAGCACATCCTGGGTCAGAATGCTGCAGATTAGATGTGTCACTAATGGAAGAAGACTAAGATGCTTACAAGAAACAATTCTCTTGGTACATAAAGAACAATGTAACTCCAGGCATGATGGAGATGTATAAGAAAGCTCATGCTGCTGTACAAGAGAATCCAATCTTTGAGAGAAGCCTAAGAAAGAAGTTAAAAAGAAAAGGTGGAACCATTCCAAAATGTCTCTTGCCCAGAAGAAAGATTGAGTAGCTGAGAAGAAGGCAGCTTCCTTAAAGCGCAGGATCGGCTGCTAAGAGCTAAAAAACCAAACCATAATTTTCTTTGAAGATTTTTCAGATTAAAGATAATAATAAACCTATTCACCAAGCAGCTAAAAAAATAAAATAAATTAATAAAAGATATATTTAATAAGTGTTCTAATGATGTGAGAAATACATTAAGGGGATAAGATATAAAACTATTTGTACACATCAAGCTAACCATATTTTTAAAAATAGGCCAAAAAATCCTGGAAACACTAATAATAATTATCTCTCAGTAGGTTGTTTTATTTTTTCTTCACTTTCTTCTATGATTAAAAAAGAGAAAACATCAAGATTATTTAAAAAAAAAAACAGTAACATGGAAAACAGAGTAAGATACAAAGTGGGGCAAATGAAACATTTCACTTTCTTTTCTTTTAAATATATCTTCTCGAAAAAGTGTCATATGAATTATCCCTCCAAATATGCTAATAGTATCCCCACTGAGAAACAAGAATTTAGATTTATTCTAATAAATTAATTTCATTCTAGAATTTCAATGTATCTAATTAGTACTATTATTTTTATATTACTACAATGGTTCCCAAACTGTTCAAGGTACTTTAGGGTGCCACAGGAAACTCAACATGGGCTCCGTAAGATATTTTAAATTTAAGGGAAATACAGCGTCATTTGACCTCTATTGAATGAACTACTAACTCAAGGTAGTTCCATTTCAACAACAAATCTTATGTCATTTCTCTCAATGGCACCTTGTAAAGCTAAGTTTTCAGAAACTGCTATGATAAAAAAAAAAAATCAATTACCATGAGAAAAACAACGTGAACTAATTATTCTAAGGTTTGAGAAGCTGAGCAGTGCCCAACAAATGCATACATTCTATCAGTGATTGTGTTTAAAAATAAAATGCTTACAGCAACTTAACACATCTCTAGAGGCAAGGGAAACAAAAGCAAAAATGAACTCTTGGGACCTCATCAAAATAAAAAGCTCTGCACTGCGAAGGAAGCAATCAGCAAAACTAAAAGGCAACCGACAGAATGGGAGAAGATATTTGCAAATGACATATCAGATAAAGGGTTAGTATCCAAAATCTGTAAAGAACTTATCAAACTCAACACCCAAAAAACAAATAATCCAGTGAAGAAATGGGCAAAAGACATGAATACATATTTCTCCAAAGAAGATATCTAGATGGCCAACCGACACATGAAAAAATGCTCAACATCACTCATCATCGGGGAAATACAAATCAAAACTGCAATGAGATACCACCTTACACCTGTCAGAATGGCTAACATGAACACCTCAGGCAACAACAGATGTTGGCGAGGATACAGAGAAAGAGGATCTCTTTTGCACTGCTAGTGGAAATGCAAACTGGTGCAGCCACTCTGGAAAACAGTATGGAGGTTCCTCAAAAAATTAAGAATAGAACTACCCTATAACCCAGCAATTGCACTACTAGGTATTTATCCAAGGGATACAGGTGAGCTGTTTCGAAGGGCACATGCACCCCAAAGTTTTAACAGTGCTATTGACAATAGCCAAAGTATGGAAAAAGCCCAATGTCCACTGATGGATAAATGGATAAAGATGTGGTATATATATACAATGGGGTATTACTTGGCAATCAAAAAGAATGAAATCTTGTCATGTGCAACTACATGGATGGAACTGGAGGATATTATGCTAAGCGAAAGTAGTCAGAGAAAGGCAAATATCATATGACTTCACTCATATGAGGAATTTAAGATAGAAAACAGATGAACATAAGGGAAGGGAAACAAAAATAATATAAAAACAGGGAGGGGGACAAAAGTAAAAGACTTAAATACAGAGAACAGAGAGTTGCTGGAGGGGTTGTGGGAGGGGGGGATGGTTTAAAAGGGCAAAGGGCGTTAAGTAATCTATTCCTGAAATCATTGTTGCACCATATGCTAACTTGTATGTAAATTAAACAATAAATTAAAAAAAATAAATAAAATGTTTACAGTAATCATTTCACTATACATATATCAAATCATTATGTTGTACACCTTAAACTGATCACAATGTTATATCTTTTATATCAATGAAAATGGAAAAAATAAAAAGCTCACTAAATTACTAGGACATAATACTTACTGTGTTGTTTAATACTACTAACAACTTAATAAATGGAACTGCCAGGTTTGGTTTTTCTTTTTTCCTTTTAGCCAAGGGATATAATGAAAAATATTCTGATACAAGGTGTGGGACAGTCATGAAGCAAGATAGCTTGGAACCCTTTATATTACTGCAATTTCATTACTAATGACAACATTCTATATCAAAATATAAGAATATGCTGATAAGAAAAAAAAAAAAAAAAAGACGTACCTGTTGAGAATCCTGGTTCAGATGAGGAAACTTTGGTAAAGTTTGTGAAACTACTTCAGTCAATGGTTTCCTAGCTATAATAGACAAAATGAAATTATTTTATTCATCATACATATAGTAGTGTTTTAAACTTTTTAAAAACTTATTTCTAGGGGCACCTGGCTGGCCCAGTTGATGATGACAACTCTTGATGTCGGGGTTGTAGGTTCAACTCCACACTGGGTATAGATACTACTTAAAAATAATAAAATCTTTGGGGGTACCTGGGTGGCTCAGTCGGTTAAGTATCTGATGATTGATTTCAGCCCAAGTCATGATCTCATGAGAGATCAAGCCTCCATGCTGACAGCACAGAGCCTGCTTAAGATTCTCTCTCTCCTTCTCTCTGCCTCCCCCCATCTCCCACTTGCACGAGTCTGTGTACGCTCTCTCAAAATAAACATTTAAAATAATAACAATAAAATCTTTAAAAAACCACCTAAAACTGAATGAAACAAGGAATACAACTTAAATTTGAAGATAAGGTAGTCTTGATAATTGTTGAATATGGATTTTGGATATTTGAGGATTCATTGTCTATTCTCTGTATGTTCAAACATTTTCATGATAAAAATTTTTAAATAAGATTTTTTTTGGTTATGTTCTAAGTCAGTACTAGAAATGCTTCCTTTTTTCAAACTAATTGAAAAACTGAGTAAACAGCTAATAATCTATACTAAAAATTCTAAAAATGAAACATTAACTGTTAGAAGAAAGCCAAGACCACCACTATACAGCTGCTATGTGCAAACACGGAAAAGAAAAGAACTTCATGCTATTTCTGGGTCTATTTTAAACCCATTTGACTATGGTTTGAGAAAAAAAACTTCAATTATTTCCAAAGTGTATTATGCCAGACACTGGGAAAACAGCAGTCCCTTGAAAAGAGAGAGCCACAGAATAAACAAACCGCATAAATTCAGATTATGATACAAAAGGGCATCATAAAGGTTGATATGACAAAGACTAATGTAGATATGATGATTGGAAAGCTCTCTTGTGTGAAGTGATATTTAAGTTGAGATCTGAATATAAGAAAAGGCCACCAGCTATGCCAGGGGTAAAGGTGTTGAGACCAAAGGCACAAGTAAAAAGACTCTGAGAGAAGTTGACAAGTCTACTGAATACAAAGGACATGGTGGCCAGGCCATCCTACCTTGTTTCAAAATAGGATTTTTTTTTTCTTAAAGAAAAGTGCATATTCAATCATTTCAATTCCTTCTAAAGTCACCAAGACTATAATTTTTTAGTCGTTATTTATGGTTTCATTATTTTCCTGTTAAAATTCAGAATACATTAAATGAAATAAAAATAAGTGGATCTTGGAACTTGATGCTATTTTTAAAAAGATTTTCATGCACTGCATGAAAATTGGTGTGTTTTCCTTGATTGCCTTCACTCAAGAATAAAATTCTAAATTAACATTTCAAAGTTATTCTCAATTATCTCATAAAAACTTTAACCTACTGAAGAAAATCTTTTTTTTTTTTTTAACACATTCACACATCCTAAATTGGTGGTAAAACTGACTCATCTCTAATTCTGTATTAATTTTCTCAGATTGTCTTAAGAAAACCAACATTCCTTTTTGAAGAAATACATTTATATCAGAAAACAAATACAGTTAATCTTCCTTACTCACAGATCTTACCTACGCACTAAAATTTATTCAGAAACCCCAAATCAATACCCTGTTTTTGAGGTCGTTTGTAGACATACAGAACTACAAAAAATAAGTTGCCCGACATATACATTCCCAGCTGAGGTAGAACAAGGCAACACTCTGCCTTCTTGAGCTCTCATACTATAAACAAGTATCCTTTTTGTCATCTACTTAGCCCATGTTTTTGTATTTGGGGGCTTTTTGTAAGGGACTGTGCTATTTAAAATGTTCCCTAAGCATAGTGCTGTCCAGTGTTGCTAAGTGCAAGAAGGCTGTGATGTCCCTTACAGAGAGAACATATGTTAGATGGGTTTCTTTTTTCTTTTTTAAGTTTATTTATTTATTTTGAGAGACAGAGAGAGAGTGCAAGCAGGGGAGGGGCAGAAAGAAAGGCGGAGAGAGAGGGAGGGAGGGAGGGAGGGAGAGAGAGAGAGAGAGAGAGAGAGAGAGAGAGAATCCCAAGCAGGTTCTGCACTGTCAGCACAGAGCCTAATGTGTGGCTCCAACTCACAAACTGAGATTATGACCTGAGCCGAAAACCAAGAGTTGGACGCTTAACCAACTGAGCCATCCAGGCGCCCCTAGACAGAGGTTTCTTTCAGACATTAGTCATAGTGCTGTTCACTACAAATTCAATGTTAATGGATCAACAATATATATTGTCTTCAAATGGAAACACAGATAAAAACAAGATTTTGATCAGTTGATGAAAATGCTTTGACCAGAGGCTTGAAGGAATCTACCCCTAAAAGCAATGACTCATTTTTCACTAATTCAGTGTTTATGTTGATTTTATAGAATATAACTACCACAAATAAGAAGAATCAACTACAATCCTCTTTTTAACTTGATGAGAAAAAAGATTTCTTAAAACTAAATTCTATAATTCTCAAGTCTTCATACTAGGGATTTACATCCTTATATGATATTACATAATCATATCTACCCCTACTTATTTTTCATTAAAATTTCTTCTTTCTTTTTAATTTTTAGAAAACAAACTATCAACTGCCATCAAACAACTACATTTTTTAAATTAAATTAAATTTTTTTTATTTTTACTTTATTTATTTTTTAATATGAAATTTATTGTCAAATTGGTTTCCATACAACACCCAGTGCTCATCCCAACAGGTGCCCTCCTCAATGCCCATCACCCACTTTCTCCTCCCTTCCACCCCCCATCAACCCTCAGTTTATTCTCAGTTTTTTTTTATAGTTTTTAAATTTTTTTAACGTTTTTTTAAATTTATTTTTGAGACAGGCAGAGACAGAGCATGAACAGGGGAGGGTCAAAGAGAGGAAGACACAGAATCTAAAACAGGCTCCAGGCTCTGAGCTGTCAGCACAGAGCCCGACGCGGGGCTCGAACTCACAGACCGCGAGATCGTGACCTGAGCCGAAGTCGGCCGCTTAACGACTGAGCCGCCCAGGCGCCCCTATTCTCAGTTTTTAAGAGTCTCTTATGGTTTGTCTCCCTCGCTCTCCAACTTTTTTTCCCGTTCCCCTCCTCCATGGTCTTCTGTTAAGTTTCTCAGGATCCACATGAGTAAAAACATATGGTATCTGTCTTTCTCTGTACAACTTATTTCACTTAGCACAACACTCTCCAGTTACATCCACGTTTCTACAAAAGGCCATATTTCATTCTTTCTCATTGCCAAGTAGTATTCCATCGTGTATATAAACCACAATTTCTTTATCCACTCATCAGTTGATGGACATTTAGGCTTTTTCCACAATTTGGCTATTGCAAACAACTACATTTTAAAGAAACATTATCAGGGGTGCCTGGGTGGCTGAGTTGGTTAAGCTGGCCAACTCTTGGTTTTGGCTCAAGTCATGATCTCACAGTTTGTGAGTTCGAGCCCCTGCTTGGGATTCTCCTTCTCTTTCTGTTCCTCCCATACTTGTGCTTTCTCTACCCCTTTCTCTCACTCAAATAAATAAATGAACAAACAAACTTAAAGAAACATATCAGTACATATAATAATTTATTCCTATTTTCCTCAGGAATCCTTGAGATATTCAAATAAGAATTCAATTTTAACTTTTCTTTGAGTATCATAAAGTACATTGTTCATTCACATTCATATGTATATAATATTTGCTATATTTACTAATATGTTCTATAATAGTTTTTCTTTAAAAAAAATGTTGCTGTTGGCAACATACCATAAGCAAAGTCAGAAGACCAATACGATACTGAAAGAAAATATCTGCAACATATATCATAGATAAGAGGCTAGTATCTCTAATATATAAAGAACTCTTACAAATCAATGAGAATAAAAAGAACAACACCCATTAAAATCTGGACAAAAGGGTAAGAAAATTCATGAAAAAAAGATATATAAATGATACTTAACATATGAAAAGATGCTCAATTTCACTTGTAGTAAGAGAAATGCAAATTTAAGTATACTGAATGCCATTTCTCATCTATTGGATTAGCAAAATTCAAAAGCTTGGTAACACACTATATTGGCAAGACTAGAGAAACAAGCACTCTCATACATTACTGACAGGGCTACAAAATGGAGGGAATTTTGAAGTATCTAATAAAGTCACGCATTTACGCAGCAAACCTACTGGGAATTTGCCCTGAAGACACACCTCAAACAATATGCAACACACACACACACACACACACACACACACACACACACACACGGTTATGTATTGTCACATTATTTGTAATAGCAAAGTATTGGAGACAGGTTGCATAAATGATGGTTTATCCACACAGCGGAGTATTACACAGATATAAACAAATAAAATGAGGATGTGTCCTATGAATTGATATGAAGTGATTTCCAGAATATATTAAGTGAAAAGTAGGTGCTAAAGAATATACAGACTTTACTGTCTTTTGTTGAATATGTGTGTGTCGGGGGCGGGGGGGGGGACAAGAATTTAAACATGGAGCTATTTATTTTTGCAAAAAAGAAACACAGGTATGATATATTGGTTACATATAGCAGGTGAGTAAGAACAGGATAAAAGGCTTAAGGAAGGCATATGAATTTATGTTTTTATACAGCTTTGACTCTTAACTAGGTTCATATTTTACATAGTAAGAAATAAAAATAAATCAACAAGGTTGCACAAAAAAACCCTCATACTGAAATATAAACAATAAACTTAACTATATTTACATCAAATGATACTACAATCACAGTAAAGAAAAGTAACCCAAGTAACTTGAACATAATACTCCAACTCTATATTCCCAGGATACATTCTAAAAAAAACCCAGAAAAACAAAAAAATCAAAGGATTTGTGAACTTCACAAACTTGTAAAGGTTTTTTGCTAGTAGTGATACTAGTATAACAATTTGGAAGCTATTTGATGTGTATTGTATGTAGAATTGAGGAAGTAAATATACGGATGTTGTTGGAACCAGGGCCCCTTCTCATTTTAGAAGTAAAGAAATATAATCATGAAATGGAAGGACAGGAAGAACCCTATGGTTTAGAACTGGAATTAGAGATATCAATATGAACTCATGATCATTTTTTAAAAGTATCTTCCAGCAGGGTGTCTGGGTGGCTCAGTCGGTTGAACCTCTGACTTCAGATCAAGTCATGATCTTAAGGTTCATTAACTCAAGCCCTGCTTCGGGTGAGTGTGAGCCCCACTTCTCTCTCCCCCTCTCTGTCTCTCTGCCCCTTGCTCACTTGCGCTCTCTCTCCCAAAAAAAAAAAAAAAAGCATCTTCTAGCACACATCTAAAAATGTAAGACAGGAATGGATATTCACACACACATTGCTTATATATGCCTATATATGTTTATATATGCATAAAACATTTGCAGAAGGATATCCTGGAAGGAAACTGTGGCTAATTCTGAGGACTGGACTGAGGGACTGCAGTAGAACTTACTAGATTATCTATTAGAATTGATTTTACCAAGTACATGTATTACCTATTTAAATACTATGTAATTCTTAAGTTTATTTATTTTAAGAGAGAGAGAGAGAGAGAGAGAGAGACAATGAGCAGAGAGGGAGAGAGACAGAGAATCCCAAACAGGCCCTGCACTATCAGCATGGAGCCCAACGCAGGACTCAAAACCACGAACCGTGAGATCATGACCTGAGCCAAAATCAAGAGTTGGACACTCAACCGACTGAGCCACCCAGATGCACCAATACCATGTAATTCTTTAACGTAGCCTCCAAAGCAAATACTTCTCATCCTTACAGTTATACAGAGAACAATCCAAAACAAACACACCAATCTAACCTTCAGGATTGCTGTCTGGCTCATATGTCTGCAGAGTTCCTTGTTGCTTAAAGGTTTTATTTTTCTTTTTCAGTATTTCCAAGCCTTCTAAAGCCGTACTATGTTCAGACAATGACTGTAAAAGGGAAATGTTATTTACTAATCCAGAGAGTTCTGAAGGATTTCTAGGAATATTCCAGTATTGTTTGCTTTCTCCAACAGTTTCTACATCAATATGGTCATGGTCTAAACTTCTAATCCTTCCCAAATCTTCAGATTCAGGAATACACGCTTCTGTGTCTTTGGAAATTGGACGCTTTTTTCCCAGAGGGTAAAACAAAGAATTAGAAACTTGGGTATTTGATTTATCAAGTGCAACACATTCTTCAGAGTGATTCTGATTGACATTTAATTGTTGGATACTGATATCACTGCTAGAAGTTGATGGTAAAACCCATTCATCGTTTTTGTCTAAATTACTTCCCATAACAAAAGGCTGAGGCTCCTCCTGGTCTGAGAATAGGCTATTTTCAGGAGTCTGATTAATGACTATATTTAAATGAGGAATATGTAAATTCGAGCTGACATCTTTAGATTTACTCAGTAGTGAAGCAGTATCATAGTTAATTCTCACTTTTTGAATAGATTTATTAGCATCTTCATTATTATCTACAAATACATCATCAGTCCATTCTAAGGATGAGTCAAAATTGCTTAATGTGTCACTGTACTCTTCTGTTCCTTTTCTAACGTTTTCAGCTTTCCAAGGTCCTGTGTCAAAACCCACATAAGCTTTATCACAAAATTGTGATAGAAGAGTCTCTTTAATAGGAAATGTCTTTGTAGGTTTATCCCCAATAGACGTTAAGAGAGACAAATGTTTACTGCCAACTTCTGTACAGATTATATCTTCATATCTCTTTTGAACATCTGGACTACTGTCATTAACCAAAGTTTCCTTTACATGACTCCCTGAATCCTGGGAAATTTTGTTGTTTTCCTGTGACTCCTCCTCAGTGTCACTGGTTTCAAAATTGTTCAGATTAAAAGTCACCTCCACAAGTGGCTGTGTTACATTGCTCATAGGTTTGGGAATACTATTAAGACTTTCACTATCAGTATTACTGTTAGAAAGCATGCTGGTAAAGTCATCAGAGACCCTAGAATTTTTACCTCTAGAAGATTCAATCTGTAGATGTTCAGATTCTGGCAGAAATGACACTGGCTGTTTGTACTCCTTTTCTGGTGTTCCACATATATTTATCTCCTGAGTATTTTCTCTAATGAGAACTGATCCTTTTAGACACATCTGGTCATTTTCATTAACAGGTATTTTATTATTTTTTTGAATGTCAGGTTCGGATAATAAGCCATCATTCTCTACATTGCTACAGGTAACTGGTATATGGTTGCTTTCACAGAATGAAGGAATTTCCAGTTCTACTTCCTGATCCCAAAATTGATCATTAGCATCTACTGGCTTGTCTTCATTATACTTTTTACCCTCTTCAGCACATGTTTCAAAGAACTGTATCTTTTCTTGTACCAAAAGGTCTCTCAAATTTAAATCTATATTGTCTCCCTGGGCCTTGGGTTTCCTTTCTATATTATTTCCATCTTCACTAGAAGAATGTACAGGCGAGCTCTGTGAGGATAAATACATGGCCCACCGGCTTTTATTTCTCACGTTTTTTTCTGATTGATGCTGGTCGTGTAAACTTTCTGTGCTCTTCACGTCAGCACACTCCTTCTGTTCAATTATGCACTTTGGTTTAGTAGGAATGTTTATACTTCCTTGTAGTTGTATCTGAGGGAGATGTTCTGTAATCCCAGAATTTAGCTCCTTACACATAGTTGACTTGGACTTCAAAAGAGCTAATATATGTGCTTTGCTTCTGACGTTTTGTGAAACTCCCAAACAGTGAGATATCAAACCATCTTTTTTTATGGCCTCATTGGTCAGTAAAGAATCTGAATGCTTATTTACAGAACAGGCAGGAAACCAAGAATAATTTTCTTCACATAGCATTTCTGGGTTACTCTTAAAAGATGGAGTAGAGACAACTGAAGAAAAACGTAAGCCATTTGCTTCTCTATTCCTGTAAGTGACAATGTTCTCAGGGTTTATTGGCATATTATTTATATCTTTCTTGCCAGCAGTAGAAAACAAAGGAGGTGTGCTGTACAAGGGAGAAAGAAAATTAGGGCCAGGTTTCTTAGCCTCAAGTGATGCAGTTGATTCACCATTTTCTGTAATCATCATTTTCTTTGGCACTTGACGTGGTCCTTGAAAACCCTAAAAATATTAAAACAATTATTAGCTGTCCCATTATCTACAAAGGAAGTGTAAAATGAACTGGCTCAAAAAAAAGGAAAGAAAAAAAAAAGGAGTCTGTTTTACCAGGTACAGTAATAAAGATATAAAATCTGCTAAATTAAAATGTAAATGCTCATTTGTATTAAGATTTTTCTAATTAGGGTTTACTTCCCTAACCTAAACATATACTATGAAGTACCATTTTAATGATATAGAGTACAATAGCTTCAAACTCACTACTTCTTGGAACAATATTATAAATATATATTGACTTATTATTTTCAACAGATAAACTTACAGTAAACTTCCTTTTTAAACCAGCAGGCTGACATCCAAGGGATCGGCCAGAGGATAGAAACGTCCTTGGACTTAACTCTGGTGCTTCTTTACTGACATCCTGCTTAATAGCTATGCTTCCAGCAACTTTAACCTCCTCAACTGTGATTAAGTATCGGTCACCTTCTAAGTCATCTCCAGGCTTCACCTAAATTTTAAACAATACATTTTAAAGAACAAATAAGTTCTAAAACATAAATTCAAAATCACATATATCTAATTATTGGATTATGTGTTCCAGTAGGTCACTAACACTACTGGCAAGACACAATAGGTATTCGATAAATAATTGTTAAATGTATGAATCGATAACTAAGTCTTTATTTATTATTATGTACTAGTTAAGAAGCACAAAAAAGAACAATACAGCAAAAAAATTGTCACCAATTTATGTATCCAATAATACACATATGAGACCCTTTGTTGCATGCAGGAGGTACAATGACAAGCAGCACAAGTATGCCCTCTCTCAAGGAGCTCACAAGGAACTAAATGTAATTTTTTAAATTAGAGCTATTAAATAGCAATTATATATTTATTCTTATAAATTCAGATGAATTGTATGCTCATAATTATTACAAATTAAATATTGTTATAATTTATTAACTGAAATAATATTATAAATTATTAACTGAAATTGCTGAAATAATCATAATCCAAAAATGCATTTTAATTACTTGAATAAACAAAATATATTTTTTAAGATGTTTATTTTTGAGAGACAGAGAGACAGAGAGACAGAGTGTGAGTGGGGGAAGGGCAGAGAGAGAGGGAGACACAGAATCCGAAGCAGGCTCCAGGCTCTGTCAGCACACGGCCCGACATGGGCTCGAACTCACAAACCATAAGATCATGACCTGAGCTGAGGCTGGATGATTAGCTGACTGAGCCACCCAGACACCCCATAAACAAAATACTTTTAAAAAACAAAACAGGGGCGCCTGGGTGGCTCAGTCGGTTGAGTGTCTGACTTCAGCTCAGGTCATGATCTCACGGTTTGTGGGTTCGAGCCCCACATCGGGCTCTGTGCTGACAGCTCGGAGCCTGGAGCCTGCTTCAGATTCTACGTCTTCCTCTCTCTCTCTGCCCCTCCCCTGCTCACACTCTGTCAATCTCTCTCTCAAAAAATAAACATTAAAAACAAAAAAATTTTTTAATAAAAAAAAAACCCAAAAAACATAGCACCTGCCACCATCTCTGTAGCATAAAAATAAGATTATTAACCCCTGGTAATACACAAAATCTGTGTATTATCTCAGACAATGTGCTTAGTCTTTACTCATTAGTAAATGATTTAAAATGAAATAACAGTAGTTAGGCCCAATTAAGCATCTATGGAGATAGTGCTTTTCCTCTTTATGATAAATATAAAGATACCACAACCACTATTAATATCACATAAAATTTTAGAAGATTTATGGGGCGCCTGGGTGGCTCAGTTGGTTAAGCCTCCGACTTTGGCTCAGGTCATGATCTCACGGTTCGTGGGTTCGAGTCCCGCATCGGGTTCTGTGCTGACAGCTCAGAGCCTGGAGCCTGTTTCAGATTCTGTGTCTCCCTCTATCTCTGCCCCTCCCCTGTTCATGCTCTGTCTCTCTGTCTCAAAAATAAATAAACATTAAAAATTTTTTTCTTTAAAAATTTTAAAAGATTTAACACCATGGTCAAAATCAACACAATGATAACAAGAATATGCATTTTAACACTTTTAGAATCACCATACTAAACTGCTAAGCACTTCACATACATTATTTCTAATTTTTAGACCAACACAATGAAATCTGTCTATTGTCTATATTTTATAAACAGTAGAGAAGTTAGACACAGAGAGAGGTTAGCTAGGAAGCATTTGAAAGTGGGACATGAACCCAGAATGACCTACTTTAATAGCCTTATTCTTTACACTGAAATATGCCTTTAGTTCCCTTTTTTTCCCTCCAAAAGGGAAAAACAGAGAATATTTGAGAAAATATTATAAATAGGAATAATTTCACAAAATATTTCCCACTGTAGTTCTCAGCCTATCAAGATCATGTAATAGAGTTAGGCTATAGGGTCACTTCCTGGGTTCAAATCCCAGCCCTACCACTGTAACTCTATGAACATGAGCAAGTTACTTAACTTTTCTGTACTGCACTCCTAATCTATAAAAATCACAGGGTTGTGGAAAGATTAAATGAAACAATATCTAAAAGTTTTTAGCACAGAGTGTGGCTAATAATAAATGTTCGATAAGTACTAACTATAATTAATACTATAGTAACACTAATAGTAACACTAACAGTATTTGACAATATTCATAAAGGAAAAAAAGAGATGTTTTTAACTTAAATATAGAGATTTAGATAACTTAAAAATAAGATAGAAACATTAAAATACCTCAAGGCACTTAAGAAATATACTCTCCAAACATTCTCCTTTGTCATCATATAAAATTGCCTGTATTAAAACAAATGTTAAACAATATAATATTGCTTTTCTTAAACATCTTCAATAAACAGCAAATCAAAAATTGTTGCATAAGTAATCATATAATGAAAGAATTACCCACTTTGTTTTGGACTAGAAAGTGTATTTCAGCGCACCTGGGTGGCTCAGTGAGTTAAGTGTGACTTCAGCTCAGGCCATGATCTCATGGTTCATGAGATAAAGCCCACATTGGGCTTGCTGCCGTCAGTGCAGAGCCTGCTTCAGATCCTCTGTCCCCGTCTCTCTCTGCCCTCCCCAATTTGAGCACACTCACTCTCTCTCTCTCTCAAAATAAACAAACATTTTTTTAAAAGTAAAAAAAACAAAAAACAAAAACAAGGAAAAAAAGTGCATCTATCTCAAATGTTTCCTAAGCAACTATTCAGTCTGTGCAAGAGAGCAAAGGTATACATATAAGGAATTCACAAACTTAATCTCTACCAGAAGGATCTGGGATGGAACTGGAAAGAAAACAGAACTGGAATGTATTAGAGGGCAAAACAGAAGGCAAAATGAGTAAAGAGACTATGGTAATGGTGTGGCACAGAGCACCAGGGAGATGATCAGTGCTTGAAATAAGTCATCAGCACTGGGACGGATACTTGTTTATGAGGTATAAGGAATAAAATTTGAAGGAGAAAAAGGAAACTAAGGTAGTTATAACTTTCTGGCTTTCTCCTTGTTATCTCTAGACATTTTTTATACCAGTTTCTCCACTAGTCCCTTAAATATTACTGTTTCCATCACTTTGGAAAATAGTTTGGCAGTTGCTTAAAAGGTTAAACATGAGATGGCACGTGATCCGGCAATTCCACTCCTAGATATATATACAGAGAAATGAAAACATAGATCTTCACAACTTCACAAATATTGCACACAAATGTTCATACCAACATTACACATAACAGCCAAAAAAGTGGAAATGACTCATATGTATACCAATTGAAGAATGGATAAATAAAATGTGATATATCTACACAATAGACTATTACTGAACAATAAAAAGAAATAAAGTATTGACACATGCTTCAACATAGATGAACCTTGAAAACATGCTAAATGAAAGTAGTCATTCAATGAAAGAACACATATTATACAATTCCATACATGTGAAAAGTCCAGAATAGGCAAATCTATTGAGACAGTAAGTAGATTAGCGGTTGCTTAGGGTTGGGAGGTGGATACTGAGTAGTGACCATTAATAGGTATGGGATTTCTTTTAGGGGTGACAAATGTTCTAAAATTATATTGTAGCAATGGTCAGCAAAATTCTGTGAATATACTAAGAACCATTAAACTGAATACTTTAAATGGGTGAATTGAAAAGTTTGTGAATGTTATCTCAACACAACTCTTTAAAAGATTGGTGTTTACAAAGGCCCTATCTTTTCCCCTCTATTCTTTACATTCTCTACTCCATCCTTTGGCGATATCATCCACACAAACCAGATCATGTCATGCTTCTGTTCAAATCCTTCCAATGTCTCCACAGCTCCCAAAGAATAAGAACAAAAGTTCCTACAATGACCAGTAAGGCTTACATAATCCCCTTTATCTCCATTCTCACCCTTGCTCACCCTACTCCTTGTTGTTTGCCTAACTCACTAGCCATACGTATTCATTTAGTTTGTTGGTCTCTTTCCTCCATGCTATTTCCATGAAGTCAGGGATTTATGTGTTTTGCTCTCTCTGCATCCCCTAGAATAGTGTGTAACTCATAACAGGTTCTCAAAAAATATCTGCTAAATGAATAGATGAATGTATTCACTCCAGGAATTTCAAATATCTAAGTGTTACATACTCCTAACATATCTATATCAGTGGCCCAGAACTTTCCTGAGTTCCAGGTCTCTAGAGACAATTACTTAAATGTTCCTAGGACAGAAAAAATTCAGTAAAGTCAAAACAATGGAACTCAAAATCTTAATTTTTCCTCCTAAACTTGCTTTTTTTCTTTTTGAGATATCCTATTTCAGTACCATAAAAACAATACAAAAACCTGAAAGTCATTGTGAATTCTCACCTTTCACATCCAAGACCTTAAGATTCTATAATATTTTCATAATTTCTCCCTAATCATCCTTTCTCTCCACTGTCATTGCTAATGCCTGGTTGGCCAGACCCCCATCACTTTTTGTCTACATTATTCTTTAGACTACACTCTTCCTAACTTCATCCTACACAGCTCAGAAGTTATGATACACATTGCTGCCAAAGTGATCTTTCTAAAATAGAAACATGATTATGTCACTCTTCGACTCCTAATTCTTCACTGGCTCCTGAAGCAGAGAAGACAAAGTCCTTCATTATATGACTCCTGACTGCCTCTTTAGCTATATTCTACAATTGTCCAATGTGAGTCCTTCATTCCAGGCATATTTAATTGCTTATAGTTCCCCAAATGTTTAATACACTTCCACACCGCCACGTTGTGACAGTTACACCATCTTTAGCTTCCGTCTCTCCAAGCTATCAATTCTGTTTACAAAACAAAACAAATCCTCAAAAACTATGCTTCATCTGGAAAGACTTCTCTGAACCAGAGTCAGACTTTGATGTCTCTCCTTTGTAATCTCACAGAACCCTAAGCATATCTCTTTACATATTATAATCTTATGTTCTCAGGTAAAAGCTCCTTGAAGGCAAAAACTATAATAGCAGTTACCATTTATTGCATTCTTACAGTGTGCCAGGTACTTTGATAAGAGATTTATACATTTTTCTTATTTTTCTTATTTAATCCTCAAGACAACTTAAAGAAACTATAGCCCTTGAGAGGCTAAATAACTTGCCAAGATTACGCATCTAGTAAGCAAAGAACCAGGATTCAAACTAAGGTTGTTTGACATTAACTGGTCTTCTACATTGCCTCCATATGTCTTATTTAACTTCTCCCACTGCCTACCAGCAACATATGTTTATTGAATGATGACTCAATTAATGGAAGATGAGTAACTGTGACAGTGAGAATTTGGATAGGTAGGGAAAAGGTAATACTAGTAAGAGAAATGGTGCAAGCAGTGGTTTGGATTTGAGAACAAGGCTGTAACTTAGGATCTACTAACTTTCTTGCATCACAGAAAATCCCTAGGACTAACTTGAATTTATCTTGTCTTCCTGTAACTTACCAATGAGAGGCATAAAATAGACATTCAATAAATATATGCTATACGTGAAGATAAAGTTGGATAACACCACTAGTGTGACCTAATATTATGATTTTGTACCAGAAGACATGAAGGATATGCAGAATCTAATCAGATGCCTTTTTTTTTTAATGTTTATTTTTGAGAGAGAGAGAAAGAGAGAGAGAAAGGAAGGGGCAGAGAGAGAGGGAGACAGAACGCAAAGCAGGCTCCAGACCCCGAGCTGTTGGTACAGAGCCCGATGCAGAGCTCAAGCTCACAAACTGCGAGATCATGACCTGAGCCGAAGTCAGATGCTTAACCAACTGAGCCACCCAGGGGCCCCAGATGTCCTTTTAATATAAGACAAAATCTATAAGACTTTGTAGACTTGGCCCAACCAAATAGGAAAACTATTAAATATGTGTGTATGTATATAGAGAGAGAAAGAATAGCTCAAACAGTGAATGGATTAATTAGTTTAAGACAAATTATTTAAAAATATGAATGAGGGCAGGCATAGACATTCATCTATTCAGATTAAAAGAATTAGGTAATTGCAAACCGGTGCAACCATTCTGGAAAACAATGTGGTGGTTCCTCAAAAAATTAAAAATAGAACTATTCTACAATCCAGCAATTGCACTATTAGGTATTTATCCAAAGGATACAGGAGTGCTGATTCGAAGGGGCACATGCACCCCAATGTTTACTGCAGCAATATAAACAATAGTCAAAGTATGGAAAGAGCCCAAATGTCCATCAACTGACAAGTGGATAAAGAAGATGTGGTATACATATACGATGGAATATTACTCGGCAATCAAAAAGAATGAAATCTTGCCCTTTGCAACAACGTGGATGGAACTAGAATGCATTATGCTAAGTGAAATAAGTCAGAGAAAGACAAATATATGATTTCACTCATATGTGGAATTTAACAAACAAAACAGATGAATATAGGGGAAGGGAAGCAAAAATAAGATAAAAGCAGAGAGGGAGACAAACCATAAGAGACTCTAAATACAGAGAACAAACTGAGGGTTGCTGGTAAGGTGTTAGGAGCAAGGATGGGCTAAATGGGTGATGGGAATTATGGAGGGCACTGGTCGGGAGGAGCACTGGGTGTTATATGTAAGCGATGAATCACTAAATTCTATTCTTGAAATTATTACATTATATGTTAACTAACTTTGACTTAAATTTTAAAAAATAGGGATGCCTGGGTGGCTCAGTCAGTTGAATGTCTGACTTTAGCTCAGGTCATGATCTCAAGGTTCATGAGTTCGAGCCCCTCATCGGGCTCTGTACTGACGGCTCAGAGCCTGGAGCCTGCTTTAGATTCTGTGTCTCCCTGTCTCTCTGCCCCTCCCCCACTCACGCTCTGTCTCTCTCTCTCTTTCAAAAATAAACATTGAAAAAAAATTTTTAATAGTAAGTAAAAATTAAAAAATAATAAAAGAATTAGATAATGCCATGACTTAAACCTAAGATATCAACTATGAGACCAACACTCTCTAAAGGGCATGGACTTAGACATCCTGTTGTTACTCCCACTAAACACAAGGCTCAACATATCCCTTTATGATGCTGGTAGGGATACAGTGATTATCTATAACCTTAGGTCTCAAGTCCCAGCCTAGAATCTAATTAGTAACCTGTGTTCACTGATATACCTTCAATTTACTTGGGCAGTAACATTTTTATCTAAAGTTTATTTATTTGTTTGTTTGTTTGTTTATTTTTAAGTAATCTCTACACCCAATGGGCTCAAACTCACAATTCACAATCCTGAGACCAAGAGTCACCTGCTCTATGGAATGACCCAGCCAGGTGCCCCTAAAAAAAAATTTTTTTTTAACTATGGAAAAGGACTTTTTAACTCCTGAAACATTTAGAACTGGATAGTGATAAGGCAGTAAATCACACCCAAAATATCAATGCTTTTGAATTAAGATCATGAATAGGTTTTAGTAATTATGCAATCCATGATTTTGAAGTATCTGTGCTATTTTAACATTCAAAAATTATTTTTTACTTTAAAAAGTACTTGTAATGTCTCAATTTACAAAGACAGATTATATACATTTATGATCCCAAATGTGTAACTGAAAAATTCATTTTGGATATGTGGCCTTTATTTTTTTGTAACTCTTAGAGAGAGAGGAAGGAAAAGGGAGAGAGAGAGAAAGAAAGAAAGAAAATCAGAGTCACCTGGCTGGGTCAATGCAAGCAGGAGAGAATGCAAGCAGGGGAGAAGAGCAGAGGGAGAGAGAAAGAGAATCTTAAGCAGGCTCCATGCTCAGCACAGAACCCAACATGGGATTTGATCCTACAATCCTGGGATCATGACCTGATCTGAAATCAACAGTTAGATACTCAACTGAGCCACCCAGGTGCCCCAGATATGTGACTTTTGGAGTGAAAGAGGTGGGTAACTTAATTTTACTAAGTTTATAAACAGAATTAGAATACTTACAAAGCTTTAAGAATAACTATGTTTATGTTTAATTTACTAGATATAATAGAAGGATTTTGGCAATTGGGAGGTTTTTATTTGTTAGGACAACTAAAATGCTAAAGAAAGAAAATCAGAGGCACCTGGCTGGCTCAATTGGTATGGCAAGCAACTCTTTTTTTCTTTTTCTTTTTTTTTTACTTGAGAGATGGAGTGTGAGTGGGGGAGAGGCACAGAGGCAGGGAGAGGGAGAATCCCAAGCAGGCTCTGCACTGAATGTGGAGCCCAAGGGAGGGCTTGATCCCACAACCCTGGGATCATGGCCTGAGCTGAAATCAAGAGTCAGACACTCAACCGACTGAGACACCTATGTGCCCCAGCATGCAACTCTTGATCTTGGGATCATGAGTTTGAGCCCCACATTGGATGTAGACATTACTTTGGGGAAAAAAAAAAAGAAAGAAAGAAAAAAAAAGAAACGGACACCTGGCTTGTTCAGTAGGAGGAGTATTTCACTTTTGATCTAAGGGTTGTGGGTTTGAGCCCCATGTTGGGTATAGATTACTTAAAAACAAAATCTTAAAAAAAAAAAACAAGAAAAAGAAAAAAGAAAATAAATTTATAAGTTTAAAATATTTAAAATTTTATGTTTGTTACTAGACTGATGATTAAAAGTATCCAGTTTGTTCAACTTAAATTGACTGAATGTTAAACCCACTGAACGTTAAAGTTAATAGGAAGTGTAAGTTGAACTTGAAGGCTTAAAGCAAAACGATTTTTTTCTTTTAATTTTGTTTTAACTAATTGCTAATTTAAAAATAATAACAAGTAGTCTTTCTACATTGAAAAGCTTCTCTGGTAATTTCACAATGATAGATATGTAGAACAAGGACAGAATATGGAGATCTTTAACTGCTAACTGAGAAGTATGACTTCTAACTTCATGTATTGTCAACTCAAATGTGTTGGAGGGTTTTTTTTGTTTTTTGTTTTTAATTTGTAATATTAACAGAGATAGCAGAATGGTTAGGATATGGGCTCTGGAGCCAAAAAGCCTAGGGTCACATATGACTTCTCCATTTTCTAACTGTGAGATCTGTGGACAAGTTACTTCACCTTTCTGTGCTTCAGTTTCATCCTCAGTAAAATAAAAATAAAAATAGTACCTAATAGTGGAGTTATGTAGACTAAGTAAGTTGACACATAAAGCATGCCTGGCACCTAGTAAGCAGTTGACAATATAAGTTTTTTTAAAAATCCATCTGGGGGGCACCTGGGTGGCTCAGTTGGTTGAGCATCCTACTTCGGCTTGGGTCATAATCTCGTGGTTTGTGGGTTTGAGCCCCACATCAGGCTCTGTGCTGACAGCTCAGAGCCTAGAGCCTGCTTCAGATTCTGTGTCTCCCTCTCTCTGGCCCTCCCCTGCTTGCACTCTGTCTCTCACAAAAATAAATAAACATTAAAAAAAAAATGTTTTTTTAATCCATCTGGGAAGGGGAATGAAGGGACAAAATGGATGAAGACGTCAAAAGACACAAAATTCTAATTATAACAATAAATAATGTACAGCATAGTGACCATAATTAATACCACCATACAGCATATTTAAAAGTTGCTAAAAGTAAATCTTAAAAGTACTCATCACAAAAAATAAAAGAAAAAAAATTTTGTTAACTATATATGGTGACAGATGGTACACTACACTTACTGTGATCATTTTGCAATGTATATGAATATCAAATCACTACACTGTACACTTGAAACTAACATAATGTTAAATGTCAATTATACCTCAATAAAAAAATAAACAATAGAAAAAAACAATAAAAAAAAATAGAGCAGATTGTTCTCCCTAATTGGGTGGGCCTCATCTGATTAGAGGAAGGACCGAAGAGAATAAAAAGCTTGAGTAAGAAAAAACTCCTCCTGCCTGATTGTCTCTCAGCTGAGTTATGAGTGCTCTCCTGCCTTTTGACTCAAACTGAAATGCTGGCTCTTCCTGAGTCTCAAGCGTTCCAACATTTATATTGAAACTACACTATTGGCTTTCTTGGGTCTCCCATCTTACCAACTACGGATCTTGGGACTTGTCAGCTTCCACAATCACATGATCCAATTCCTTAGAATAAATTTCTTTTCTCCCTCTCTCTCTCTCTACATGTGTGTATACACACACACACACACACATACACACACACACACAGGGATAAAAGAGAGAGGAAGAAAGATTTATATACCTTTATGTATTTCTTTATAAGTACATGTAAGACTGAGTCCTAAGGAAAAATTTAAAGTTTGAGAAGAGAATGAGCCCACAGAAAATACTTAGACGTCAGTAAGCAACATCAGGAAAGTGTGGTGTCACAAAAGTCAAATGAAGAGGTATAGGAAGAAGAATGGAGGAGCCAACAGTGTTGCATAAGGTCATGAGAACTGGTTAAAGAATATTACAATTTGGCAGATGGAGATCCTTGGGGGTGAGAAAAGAAACCCACAGAAGGATTACCATATCTAGTAAAGTAAAAGATCACCTTAGCAAATAATTCCCTCAAGACTGATAGGTAAATATCACAATCAAAGTAACTGATTGAAAGAAAACATGAAAATAAAGAGTACTCTGTACATAATTTTAGAAATCAGCAACTTTTCTACAATGGTGTGTCAACTCTGTACATACCATTTCCCTCTATTACCATGTTAGAAATATATTTTAATATATTTTTTTATCATTAAACTCATGCCTGCAAAGAAAAAAAATATGCCAAAATTCCTAAAACATTTTATAGAAAACCTAATTCAACTTTTGAAAATCAAAACAAATTCAATAATATTTACTGAACTTTTATAATGCACAAATTAATCACTATAATCATCTGATCACTTCTGTTTTCATATTGTTTCAGTTTATGGACAAATTTAACATTCTATCATCTATAGAGTCTTTTTTAATACTCAATCAAAAGGCAAGAATCTAGCTCTTGAATTTTGTAGTCAACTGCTTTGTACTTACTTTGTTTCCCAAGTGAGTGATCTTCAGAGTTCCATCTTGCCACACTTTTGACTTCTTCATTTTTTGATGAGTATATAGTACCTTATTTCCAAAAGTACAAAAGAAATGGTTTCTTTTTACATGTATTAAATGTTATATATCTTTATACACTTCCTACCCACAAAAAATATTTAGACATCTTTTATCGAAACAAAAGATATAATAATAACAACAAAACATCAGGGTGTCTGGTTGATTCAGTTGGCACAGTACATAACTGTGAGTTCAAGGCCCACACTGGGCCCTGAGCTTACATAAAAAACAATAATAATAATAATAAATAACAACAAACATCAATTTTAAAAAAAGAAACTTGGTAGTAAAAGTCAAGGCAGGAAAGAAACAAGATAAAATCTAAAGAGGAAACTGAAAAGTTAACTGGACAACAACAATTTTGAGGGGCACCAGGGTGGCTTAGTCACTTAAGCATCCGACGCTTGATTTCAGCTCAGGTGATGATGCCAGGGTTGTGGGACTGAGCCCCATATTGGGCTCTGTGCTGAGCGTGGAACCTGCTTAGGATTCTCCCCAACTCTACCCCTCTCTCCTGCTTGCACGCACACTTATACACTCTCTCTCTCTCTCTCAAAAAAAAATAAAAACAATGATAATTTTGAGCTTCTCAGTCATCTGTGGGAAGGAAAATATTTGTTGAGTTATACAGAAGTCATGATCTGTGCTCAAAATGTAGTCCAGAGACTCCTATTAGTCCCCAAGACCTTTTCAGGGGTCTATGAGGTCAAAACTATTTTCGTGATGTTATTTGCCTTTTCTCTCATTTCTTCAGGCATGCAGAATGGAGTCTCCCAGGGTTATGTATATGCAATGTTGCAAGATTCAACTTCAGACTAATGCAGAGGCATATCTGAGAATCTAGCCAACTTTTATTAAGTCAATTGCTAGGAGGATTTGCAAAAAAAAGTAAAGCAATGCCACTTTTTTCTATGTGTTTTTCTTCTGTTGTTGTTGTTTTAGAAAATATAGCTATTTCCATTAAAAAAAAAAAAAGTAATTTATGTCTGATGTAATGGGTTATTTTTAATGAATTACTAAATATTTTTTAAATTTGTTACAATTTATCATATGAAAGACATCAATAGACATAAGCCCCATAATCAAAAATTCTCTGGGGTCCCCAATAATTGTTTAGAGCATAAAAGGATCCTAAGACCAAACAGTTTTAAGAATCACTAATCTAGATAGCAGAGGCATGCCAATTCTTCAAAAGAAATTATTTCCTGGTCCTAACAAAGACCTTACAAAGAGTTTGTTCCAAAGGACTTTGTATAACAAACCTGAATAGTAGGCAAGAGATAGGGTTGCCAGGTAAAACATCAGGCAATATTTGAAATATACATATTTATACCAAAAAAATTATTCACTGTTTATCTGATACTTAAATTTAACTAAGTGTCTTGCTTTTAGGTTCTGAGGTTGTTTGTTAAATCTATCAACCCTAGCCAGACATTTGTGAAATGTGAAAGGAAGTAAGAAAAAGGAAATAGTGGGGCACCTGGCTGGCTCAGTGGATGGAGCGTGCAATTCTTGATCTCAAGGTTGTAAGTTAGTGCCCCACAGTGGGTGTAGAGATTACTTGAAAATAAAATCTTAAAAAATAATAATAATAATAAAATAAAGAGGATTTTAAAAAAAAGAAAAAAGGAAATAGTGAAAACTGGTAAGACTCACAATAAATTCCTGGCTTTCCATTATTTCTTCCGAAGTTATAAACGAGTCAGGTCCAGAAAATAACTGTGGTTATTCAATTATTTGTATCACCTAAAATGAAAACAAAGAACATTCAACCTTGATGCAAAGAATAAATATCAAACACAATTGTTTCCCACAAACTCGACAGAAGAGAGAAATCTGAGAGTTCTACGTCTCTTAGAATCACCAAGGGAAACATAGGTATAATCAAATTATCTGATACTAATAGGTACACAATAAAAGAGTGACCCTACCCTGTGGAAAAAGAATTTGCCAAGAAAAACTAAAAGAGAAAACTAAGTAAAATATGTAAGATAATGTATATTATAAAATACATAAAATAACATGTTATTAATATATATTATATAACAATAATATATAGATTATATAAAATAATTAGCGTGGAAAGCTTTTTCTAGGTGCCATAACATGTATCTGAAAATGATCCCACAACATATGGGATCCTTGTGGAAAGAGCTTCAATTTTCCATTTTCTAAATTGCTATAGGCACCACAAGATGGCCCCCTTGCGTTTTGAATTTTTCCTTTTACATCTTAAAGTCAACATATGCTAGCATCCAAGAACAAATATACAAATTTCCTCTGCAAGGAATAATCTTTGCAATATCACTGCAATGATATTGGAATGAGTACTGTAATTATCCTATGCTACTGGATAAAATTGTTACTGTGGGCAAATTTAGAAATCTAAAATTACTGATGGGGAATTGAAGAAGTAAACAGATGCCAATGAAAAAAAAATTTCTAAAGCACTGGTTCCAAAGGAATGAACCCTGGACTAACAAGACAACATCACCTGGGAACTAGTTAGAAATTCAAGGTCTTGAGTCCCACCCCTGACCTGTTCAATCAGAGAGTCTAAGGTCAGGCCCAGTACTTCGTTTTAACATGCCCTGCAAGTGATAGTGATATATGCTCAATTTTGAGAACACATGGCTAAACCACCCAGGATGATTCAATAAAACTATAATTTGCGATTCTAGATTCAAATCCCCTTTCATACATATAAAATATACCACATACGTATCATTCATAAATTACATATATTATTTCCCTTAGTACTTGCCAGACAATGTGCTAAACTAGGTACTAAAATGAACAAAATACTATTCTTAATCAAGGAAATTTCAGTGTAGCAGGGTGAATAACAGTACTTACAATAAACCATGACAGAAATAAGCACAGGAGGGGCACTTAACTGGGTCTAGGGCATCAAATAAGGCTTCCCGAAGAACATAATGTCTAAGCTGCAAGTTGAGATAACCATAACCGAAAGAAGATGCCAGGAATGTATTTCCAAAATGAAATCAATATATACAAGGGCCTGTGAAAAGACACAGCAAGGCATGATCAAGGAACTCAGTACAATCAAGGAACTCAGTACAATTAAGGAGTCAAGATAGCGAATAGTGAGAGAGAAGACTGAAAAAAAACGAGAAATAATAGGAGTCGGAGGGCCTTCTATGCTATTTCTATGCTATACCGAGTTGTTTGAACTTTGCATAAAGGCAGTGGGAAGGGTAGGGTTTTAAGAATAAGATTACATAATCTGACTTGGGTTTTACAAAGATTGCTCTGGCTGCTGAATGGAGATAGGAGGGATAAGGGATTAGGCAAACGAGGTATGAATACTTGCCCCAGGACATAGTTCACAGGACAGGACACAGGCCTATGGAGGCACTGCCTTTCAGAGATAAAAACTCCCATATCCTACATCCCTCCCCTCAAACCCACAGGAATTGTTAAATCCATAATGAATGCCAAGAAGATAACAGATGTCCAGAGAAACACATCTTTCACTACTGTTTTAGAGCAACTTGCTTCCAGCCACTGAATGTGTTGGACATTCTACATATGTATGAGACTACATGGTGTAGGCACAGTGCTTGGCATGTGGCAGTTATTGATATGAGATTGCTTTAATAACAGCTATCATTTATTCAGTGCAATTATGTGCTAGACATCTAACATGCTTTAAATGCTCACAAACTTACTGTACAGATTTCAATTTTCACATTATTTTACAAAAAAAGGAAACGAAAGTATATATCAGTAAATAATTTGCCCAAGATCACAAAATAAATGGCAGACTCAAAATTCAAAACTAAGTAGTTTAGGGGCCCCTACCTGGCTCAGCCCCTAGAGCATGCACCTCTTGATCTCCAGTTGAGTTCAAGCCCATGGTGGGCATAAAGTTTACTTAAAAAAATACGAAATTTTAAAAACTAAGTAGTCTAAACTCTGGCACTCATACTCACAAATATGACATATAACTATTTATTGAGTGCCTACTATATCAGGCAGGAAGTAGACTAGATAATTTATATCATATAAAAATTATATATAATATTTGCCAGTCTCAGAATCCTGAAGGCATGATCTAAAGCACTGGTTTAAATATTATCACAACATACAGATTAGGAAACCGGTATTTACTAATATAGGATTACTTATATTCTATTTAGGAATTGCAAGATAAATCCCCATTGTTTTCCTAAATTTGAGATACTACTTCTGGGATTTACAATTTAAAAGGAATTGTAAAGATCCATGCTCTCAGAAGTGTAAATTAGATAATAAAAAAAAAAAAGACTAGCTTAAAAAAAAAGGCTAACTGTATTCAAAAATATTTAAAGAGGCCTGGAGTGCCTGGGTGGCTCATTCGGTTAAGCACCTGACTCTTGATTTTGATTCAGGTCATGGTTCGTGAGTTTGGGCCCTACATCAGGTTCCTACTGACAGTGAGGAAGCTACCTGGGATTCTCTCTCACCCTCTCTCTCTGCTCCTCCCTCTCACACAGGTGCACACACTTGCTCTCCATCGCAAAATATATAATTTTTTTTTTTTTAAAGAAGAGCTAGTAACTATTCTTCTCAAACTGTTCCAAAAAATAGAATTGGAAGGAAAGCTCACAGACTGATTCTACAAGACCAGCATTACCTTGATTCCAAAACCAGACAAAGACCTCACTAAAAAGAAAAATTACAGGCCAATATCAATGATGAACACGGATGCAAAAATTCTCAACAAGACATCAGCAAATCAAATCCAACAGTATATTAAAAGAATTATTTACCATGGTCAAGTGGGATTTATTCCTGGGCTGCAAGGGTGATTCAGTCTTCACAAATCGATCAACGTGATACACATTAATAAAAGGATAAGAACTATATGATCTTGTCAAAAGATGTAGGAAAAGCATTTGACAAAATACAGCATCCATTCTTGATAAAAACCCTCAACAAAGTAGGTATAGAGGGAACATACCTCAACATCATAAAGCCATATATGAAAGACACACAGCTAGTATCATGCTCAATGGGGAAAAACTGAGAGCTTTTCCTTATAGTCAGGAAGGAATAAGACAGATTTCCAGTCTCACCATTACTATTTAAATAGTACTAGAAGTCAGCCTCAGCAATCACACAACAAAAAGAAAAAAACAGGCATCCAAATCAGCACGGAAGAAGTCAAACTTTACAATTTGCAGATGACATGATACTCTATGTAGAAAACCGGAAAGACACCACCAAAAAAATTACCAGAATACATGAATTCAGCAAAGTCTCAGGATATGAAATCAACATGCAGAAATCTGTTGCATTTCTATACACCAATACAAAGCAGCAGAAAAAGAAATCAAGCAATCTATCCCATTTGTAATTGCACCAAAACAATTAGATACCTAGGAATAAACCTCGGTAAATAAAGAGGTAAAAGACCTATACTCTTGAAGACTATAGAACACTTATGAAAGAAATTGAGGAGGACACAAAGAAATGGAAAAGCTTTCCATGCTCATGGACTGGAAGAAAAAACATTGTTAAAATGTCTATAGTACCAAAAGGAATCTACATACTCAATGCATTCACTATCAAAATAACACCAGCATTCTTAACACAGCTAGAACAAACAATCTTAAAATCTGTATGGCACCACAAAAGACCCCAAATAGCCAAAGCAATCCTGAAAAAGAAAAACAAAATTGGAGGCATCCTGATTCTGGATTTCAAGCTATATTACTAAGCTGTAGTCATAGAGACAGTATGGTACTGGCACAAAAACAGACACATAGATCAACAGAACAAAGAACCCAGAAATAAACCCATAATTATACAGTCCATTAATCTTTGACAGAGCAGGAAAGAATATCCAATGGAAAAAAGACAGTCTCTTCCACAAATGGTGTTGAGAAAACCAGACAGCAACATGGAGAAGAATGAAACCAGACCACTTTTTTACACCATACACAAAAATAAATTCAAAATGGGGGTGCCTGGGTAGCTCAGTCAGTTAAGTGTCCAACTCTTGGTTTTGGTCATGATTTCACAATTCGTGAGATCAAGCCCCATATCAGGATCTGCACTGGCAGCACAGAGCCTGTTTGGGATTCTCTAGCTCCCTCTGCCCCTCCTCAGCTCATGCCATGTTTGTCTCTCTTAAAATAAATAAATAAACAAACAAACAAATAAATAAATAAATTTGAATGCATGAAAGAAATGTGAGGTAGGAAACCATCAAAATCCTAGAAGAGAACAAGCAGCAACCTCTTTGACCTTGGCCAGAGTAACTTCTTACTAGAGACATTGTGGAAGGTAAGGGAAACAAAAGCAAACATGAAGTACTGGGACTTTAGATAAAAAGCTTCTGCACAGGGAAGAAAACAATCAACAAAACAAAAAGGCAGCCTACGGAATGGAAGAAGATATTTGCAAGTGGCGTATCTGATAAAGGGTTACTATCCAAAATCTATAACAAACTTATCAAACTCAACACCCCAAAAATAAACAATCCAGTTAAGAAATGGGCAGAAGGCACGAATAGACATTTTTCCAAAGACGACATTCAGATGGCAAACAAGACACATGAAAAGATGCTCAACATCACTCAGCATAAGGGAAATACAAAGTAAAACCACAATAAGATACCACCTCACACCTGTCAGAATGGCTAAAGTAAACAACACAAGAAACAACAGGTGTTGGCCAGGATGTGGAGAAAGGGGAACCCTCTTGAGCTGTTGGTAGAAATGCAAACTGGTGCAGCCACTCTGGAAAACATAATGGAGGTTCCTCAAAAAGTTAAAAATACAACTACCCTATAGTCCAGCAAATGCACTAGTATTTGCCAAAAGGATAAAAAAAGTACAGATTCAGAGGTACGTGCATCCCAATGTTTATAGCAACATCAACAATAGCCAAACTATGGGAAAAGCCCAAATGTCCAGCAACTGATGAATGGATAAAGAAGATGCGTTGTATCTATAAATATATACATGTACACACAATAGAGTATTACTCAGCGATCCAAAAGAATGAAATCTTTCCATTTGCAACGATGTGGATGAAGCTAGAGTATATTACGTTAAGCCACATAAGTCAGTCAGAGACTTACAGGATGGGGGGAAAAAAGGGAAACAAACCATAAGAGACTTTTAGGAATAAAAAACAAACTGAGGGTTGATGGAGGGAGGAAGGTGGGGGACAGTAGATGTGTGATGGGTACCAAGGAGGGCATTTGTGAAGAGCCCTGGGTGTTGTATGCAAGTGATGAATCACGGAGTTCTACTCCTGAAACCAAAATTGCACTGTATGTTAATTAACTATAATTTACATAAAATTTTGAAAAGAAAAAAAATTTCCTTAAAGTCTTCATCTAACCACATCAAGTGTTGATCCACTAAAGGGTCAAAGTTTAATGTGGAAAACTTCTAAAGTGGTATGGAGCCCTCAGATGGTGTGATGAATATATAACCAGACACGTACAAACACACCCCCCACACACATATATACTCATACATCCTTACACTGCTTTGTACATTCATATATAAAATTCAGTGTTCTCAATAAAATGAGTAACTTCCTTTTAAGTATCACAAGATTTTTTTGGTCTTTTATTCTGGAACAAGCAGGACCTTTAGAATCCCTAAATGGTTCAGATTCAAAAGTTTGAGTCTCGAATCCAATATCCTGTTTAAGAACCCAGTCAGTCCAAGTAACCAAAAGAAGCCCACACTTCATTTACCAAAACAGTAATTACCATGATCCTGTGTTAACCAAATGGCAATGAGACTTGACCCTTTGTCAGTCCTAAAAACAAACAGAAAAACCCTCCCTGGTCCTTACACGTATGCGGGAACTGCAGAGCAGAGGCTTGGAAAAGCGGCGAAGAGGAGGCAGCAAAGTTGCGACAGTCACTACCCAAATGTGGTCCGCACAGCACCCGGACCCCGCTTCTGGCGGAACAGATTCTTTTAACTCTTTGCCCTAAATCAGTGACGCTGCCTCTCGCTTAAAATCCCCTTGCCTATCCACCCTCAATCCAGGGAAAACAGTTCACTTCACCGGTCCATTGCATAAAATCCACTTTCGAATTTCTCCCGCGGAAAACTGTGACGTCATTAGCCCGCGACCGGAACAAATCAGGACCCAATACTTGGCCCGCCCACGAGAAGCAGCATTTTCAAACGGCCAAACTTTTCGCTGAGAGCCTAGGCCAGCCGCGTACTCCGACGCCCCGCCCCCTGCGCCAGCTCACGCTTGTGACGTAAGCGACGGACGCGCGGTCTCCGTGCTCGTCTTTTCCGAGGCGTACGGGAGAACGGTGTCGCTCGTCCTATGACGCGGAAACTCGGACCATAAGGATCTAGAGACGAAAAGGTTGGAAGACGCAGTCCCCAGCCCTGTGTGTTGGGAATTGAGCGGAGTAAGTTCCAAGTAGACTGTAGATAGTGTTGGTCAGGTTGAGCGAGGTCTCAATTTCTCTTTTTTCACGCAGTCCATTTTATCTATCGTTCTTACCTCGCCCCCTCCCGCAAACCCATCAGTTTGCTTGTGCTAGTTCTCAGTGCGCACGCGCAAAAATGCTTTGGCAGCCCTTGTAGTTCCAGTTTTCAGAGGTTGGGGGCGCGTATTGTCCGGCGTTGGGAGGTTGGGGGTCCGCCCAGCATTTGGCGACGTCCTCGCAAAAGGACGGGTGCTGAGGGGGGCCGTAGCCAAAGTGGAAATTGCCTTACTTCGTCGATCTGAGCTTTGGCGGCCAAACGATAGCGAATGTGAGGGCTTGTGTTATGAAGTTAAGTCATTTTCTTTTTCAGGACTCTAGTTTTTGTCATCAAAAAATGTCGAAAATCAATTACGGAAAGGAGCTAACAAAGTAGAAGTGTTAAGTGTACTGAGTGCGTTCATAGATGCCCTTTAGGGAAAGTAAGGAAGCAGTTAATTAAGGAAGAAGTGGTCTTGGAAAGCTATAGAGAGTAAGATGCCATTTAACGTGGATCTTGAAAATTGAATAGAGGTTTATAAGACAAGTAAGGTAAAAAGACTAATTCAGAACTTGCACACAGGCAAGGGAGTTCTGGTACCGTTGGGTGGTCAGCCGTGACTAGAACTTAACGTTTTTGACACACCATTTCCTCCAAAAACGATAAAAGCTATGGATGAGTTTCCCAGGAAAATTCATGTACATGTCCAAATATTTTGCGTATAATTTTGTAGGGAAATTATGAAGAACCTTGAGACGGCCAAGAAGCGTTATATTGTATGTGTTGTCTAGGTTATCTCTTTCATTGTCATTGAGTTATTTTACTTTGTGTAAGTTGTAGAAAACGATAATAATGGAAATTAGTCTTGGAATTAAATTAATTTTGCAATTACTGCCGTAACCAGTTTTACACCTATTAACAAATTCATTTCAGTGTTCCTGATTGCTTATTTATTTTAATTCTCCTTCGATTTGGTATTTTATATAATTTTTTAAATTTATTATTTATTTATCTTGTTTTAGGTAGGCTCCACACCGAACATGGGCCTTAAACTCATGACCCTGAGATTAAGGGTCACATGGTCTTCTGAATGAGCCAGCTCTGCACCCCTGAGCTAGTTTTTAATACTTAACTGTTTCCTAACACAGAACACACACATAAAAAATCCTACTTAACTAGTTCCGTGATTTATTACTTAAAATATTTGATGTGTATTCATTTTATATTCACATATTTAGATTTCTCTTTTTAAAATGTATCTTTTAGCAATTTCATGAAATTGACAAGAATGTTTGAAACCCATCCAAAATTCCCTGGACTTTAGGTTAAGAATATCTGAGTCAGAAGATAGAATGAATGATGACAGACTACAAGAGGTTCTACTAATAGGAGTCGAATTTACCAGAACTTGTTTACCTAGCTAGTTTTGGCCAGTTCACTTCACCTTTAAGCCTGTGTCAAAACAAGTTGGAAGAAACTACCTGATTGTGACTGAGGATTTAAAACAATATATGTAAAGTAACTGGCATTGTTATACAGTAACTTTTATTCCTTAAGCCCCTGTTTAGAAGCCAATTAGATGTCACTGGTTCATTACCAATTTTTTAATTTTTATTTTTTTATTACCAATTTTTTAAACTTGCATATTGTAAGAAAGCGCTAAAGGATTTTTAATGTTGAAAGTTGTAATATTAAAATCATAAAATTAGTCTGTGTTTTGGACAAGTTACACAGCTTCTGAGAAGGATAGATGACTTCTGGAACCATTTATAAACTGTTCCCATATTATAGTGACAGTAGTTGTGAACACACTGGAAGGAGAGAAAGAGCCCTTCCAGAAGTTGGTAATAATAATGGTAATAATAATGGTTACGTTTTATGGAGGGAGTGAGAAGGTAGAGTTGGAGAATCAAGACTGTGACAAAACTACTGCCGTGTAACTTCCTGATTTTCTAGCAGCCATTGCATAGGAAAGTTAAATTGAATCCTATCTTGTTACTTTATGTTTCATCCATATCTTCCTCTAATACAGAGATGTATTTGATTATCTAGAGGATATATTTCTTAAAATCGAAATCGCAGACATATGTTATACACACTAGGCAAGAGTTTTGGAACTTAATTATTCGGGTCACAAAAATAATCCTTAGGAAAAGGAATGAGGAGGGTCTCTGAGATGAGAATGATAGGAAAAATCTGGTTTGGGGAAATCGTGACTTTCTTCACTTCTGCAATTCTGTCCACTGTTTCTTTAGATGGTGGCTCTGACAAGGAAAGTAACTAGAGAGCTAATAGTATGCCATTTACTAATTTGGAGTTTTTACAAAAAGGAAAGTTAACATTGGATCCTTATGTAATAATTTTTAGCTTCCGTGTATTTTTAAATTATAATCCTACCCCCTTTCAAAAGAACTTGAAGTGCTTAACGTTTTGCAGTGTATGAGAGATCCTTTTAAATAATTAGTTAACAAATGCCTAGGTTGTGATCAAGCTCAAGTCCCTACCTTCATAGTTTTTTGCATTCTAGTGGGGTAGACAGACAATAAAATTATAACTCCAAGAAGATACAAGGATACAAAGTGGTGACAGAGGGGATAGGTGGGGTTAAAGTTGCCAGGTAAGGAATATCTTAGATTGAGTGAAAGAAAGCCTTTTTGAGAAATTGACATTTATGGAGACCTGAATGAACAGGGAAGTAATCCCTGTGATGTGGCAGGGAAGGTAAACAGCAAGAGCAGAGGGCTTGGGATGGGAATGGCCTTAGCATGTTTAAGGAATGATATGTTGTAGTTGGAGTGAACCTGTTGGAAAGACTTGTTAAGAAATGAAGTTAGATATCCCCAGGCTAGAGAGCATACTGCTTAGGCATACTATGGATTTTGGATTTTGAGTGTGATTAAAAATCCTTTGGAGGACTTTGTCCAAGATATTGACATCTCTGGTTTACATATTCTGACTGCTATCTGGAGAGTTGGTGATAATGGAAGAAGAGTAGAAGCAAGCACAAGTTATGTTCTTGTAGTAGTTCAGACAGGACACAATGATAGCATGAACCAGGTGATAAATGAAAAGTATTCATATTCAGGATATATTTTATAAAGGTAGAGCTAACAAAAATGCTAATGGATTTGTTGTGGTATGTGAGGAAAAGAAGGAGGATTTCAGAATTTTTGCTCTCAACAGTTTTGTGATTGGTGTTTTCCAGAATGGGGAAAACAAGGCAAAAAGAGGTTTGTTAAAATTTGAGCGTTCGGTTTTTGCCATTTTCCACATGAGATATATATAGTTCAGGAAGATAAGTGAAGATGTCAAATGGATGATTGAATATTGGAATGGGGGGAGCTAATGGGAGAAGTAAGGGCTGGAGAATAGAGATTTGTGAAACATCAGCATAGAGCTAAACAGTGTAAAGCCTGGGACCCTCAGAAAGGATATGTGTGGAGATAAGAAGGGAGCCCAGGACTGAATTCAATTCTGGGTAGCATGTAAAGGTAGAGCAGAGTAGAATGGTCCAGAAAAGGAAATTGAGAAAGAGGAAAACTCTCCTGGAAGCCAGATGAAAAAAATATTTTCAAAGAGGGAGTTTGACTGCAGGAGCTGCTAAGGGGTCCAGTAGTCAGTGGAGATCACTGTTTTCAGTTTCACTAGAATGATGGAAAGGGAAGCTTCACAGGATGGGCTGAAGAATGTGGTTATTCAGCACTAAATGACACCTGATTGGTTTTTGGGTTTTTTTTTTTTTTAATGATTCTGACAAGTAACTCTTTTTATATGTATCTCAATAAATACTTCATTACTTGTATATTTTCAAAATTGGTACTTGGTCAATCAGCTCCAGCCTGTTCTGAAAATGCCAAAATACTCATCTGATTTTTGTGAGATAGCATGTTTAGTTGGAGGTTTGAAGTGAAAAGCATTAATGGCTTGTACTCTCTTACTGGGTGTCACTTTGAAACACATTTTCTATTTCTGTTACTGTCTGCAGCATTGGTGCTCAGTAACTGATTCCAGCTGACAGGCCAAAGAGACAGAAATAGGCTTTAAAACTGTGTACACTGAGCTTTAAAGAAGGATAAAGACAGAAGATACAGTAGGGACAGCATCTTCATCTCATCTGGAGTCTCGGCCCCAGCACTTACTCAAACTGAGCAATTAATCCAAATCCACTTTTTCCCCCCCCTTTACATACACCAGACGTGTGTGACTTCCACAGATAACGGACCAGAATGTTTTAGGTCACCTTGATGTGTAAAGGCCTTAGCCCCTGTTTCCCATCAATCCAGTATGCCATTCTGGTCGCATAGGTCCAAGGCCTGCATACCAACCAATAGTGGCTCCCACCCTGGTGCAATCAGATAAAACTCTCCCCATATGTCTTCACTCTCCTGTGTCCCAAGAAAACAGTTATGGGAGCCTGGGAAATAAAATATGGGAAAACTATGTTACAGAGATAAATCTCACCGCAGGCCCGATTTAATAAGCCTTTGCTCATTTACTCCTTTTTGCGTACGTACTTCTAGTGGTTCAGTGAAGAGGCCACAATTCATTCAACAAATTTTTGAGTGACTACTGTGTGCCAGGGAATGGGAATTCATCAGTAAACAAAACAGACAAAAACCTGATTTCATTAATATTACATTTTAGGAAGGATAAATAAAAATGTACAGTAGGGGCACCTGAGTGGCTCAGTTAGTTGAGCATCCAACTTCCAGGTCAGGTCATGATCTCACGGTTCATGAGTTCGAGCCCCATGTCAGGCTTTCAGGAGCTTCCCAAGTATTGTCTATCTCCCTCTCTCTCTGCCTCACCACTCCTAAAACAAATAAGTAAGCATTTTTTTTAATGTACAATAATGTTAGAAGATAAGTGCAATGAAGGAAAAGTAAGGCAAGGGAGATACAGGTATCCAGAAATTTGCAGTTTTAAATGAAGTGTCATTTGAACAAGACTTTAGCAAGTGAGGGAGCGAGCCATGTTATCTAGGCAGCAAGTGTTTGGAAGGGAACTGCAAATTCAGAAGGCCCTCAGTTGAAGATTTGCCAGCCAGGTTTTAGGACGAGCTAGATAACCAGGTCTTAGGAAGAGCTAGATAACAAAGAAGATACATGCAAAGTAACTCAAGGAAAGAGGTTTGCTGTCCCAAGAAATAAACACTGGGATGGGAAGGTCACCTGGAAAAGAGAAAGCCAGTTCTGTTTCTAATGAACAGAAATTAACATTTCTGGGCACATGGCTAGCTTAGTATGGGACTCTTGATCTCAGGATTGTAAATTCAAGCCCCCAAGCCCCACTTTGGGTGTAGAGATTACTTAAGAAAACACTGAAAACAAAAACACTTAAAAATCAAGATCAACTTATTTCATTGGAGATTGTATTTTTTAGTTTAAGATGGAGAATGAGTCTTTAATCTTATAATTTGACATATTGATTTAGAAGTGTAGTTTGGTAAGATATAGATGTTGGTAGAGATTTTATGCTGTACTAGAACATTCTGGCCCTGAACTAAAATGCATCAAAAGCTTAAGCTAATTAATAACATAGGTTGTAAATTATTTTGAAAGTAAAAAGGCCAATGAAAAGTGAACAGGTAAGAGATTTAAAAAAACCACAATGAAAGTTTTCTCAGCTAATTACAAGTGTTAACCCAAAGTTTGTTCTCTGCCAGCTGAATGAGTGTATCAACCCTTCAGACTAAAAAGGGTAACCTAAATATTTTCCTATTATTACATGTGATATAAACCTTTTTTCAGTACACAGGAATGGAAGCTGAAAGTGGAAATCAAGAAAAAGCAATGGAAGAAGAAAACCCTGAAAAGAAAAAAGAAGTAGAAAAAAAGAAACGGTCACGAGTTAAACAGGTGCTTGCAGATATTGCTAAGCAAGTGGATTTCTGGTTTGGAGATGCAAATCTTCACAAGGATAGATTTCTTCGAGAACAAATAGAAAAGTCCAGAGATGGATGTAAGTTTTTACTTCACTGTATAATGAATGAATGGAACTAGTTTTTGAGGGTTACTGCCTTAAACTTGTACAACGTTTACCATAAATACAATGGTAGCATATTTTATATTGTGATATATACCATATAATATACATACAAATCCATTAGTTTTTACACGTGAAAACTATTATAGCTCACTTTTGCTTAGAAGACAGATTTCTAGTGTTAAAAGACAAAGATTTCAGCTAATTCTGGAGACACACATCCTATTTTTTTGTTTATCTTGGAGATAGAGCAGAGATACCGGGACAGGGGTTCACAAGCAGGCTTTGTGCTGAGCAGATTATGACCTGAGCTAAAGTCGGAGGCTTAACCTAACTAGCCTCCATGTTTGTGTGGTTGAGCTCCTTGCAAGCTCAGTGGGTAGTGCAAAGTTTTCAGTGTTTTTTGAGTTTTCTTGAATGCTGTGTGCTTATTAGTGCATTAATTCTCATAAGGCATTTTACTAATTAATTTTGAAAGGAGGGAAATGTGATTAATTTTTTACCAAAATGCAATTATTCTCTGTAATACTAATTTATGCATTTCCATTAGATGTTGATATATCACTTCTCGTGTCTTTCAACAAAATGAAAAAATTGACCACAGATGGAAAGTTAATAGCCAGAGCACTGAAAAGTTCATCTGTTGTAGAGGTAAGAATTATTACAACTATATCATGGAATTATTATGTCAGTTATTAATCTCATGTAACTATTTCATAGCTGGACTTAGAAGGCACCAGAATCAGGAGAAAAAAGCCTTTAGGTGAACGACCAAAAGATGAGGATGAGCGGACAGTGTATGTGGTATGTATGTGGTGAGACCTTATTTTCTAAAAGTTCAGTGCTGGCATTCAAAAGAATGACAGAAACATTCTAACATTACAAGTAAAAATTTATTGACCCTGAAAAAGTACTTCTATTTTAATATTGCTTCTCACTTATAGGAATTACTTCCCAAAAATGTTAATCACAGCTGGATTGAAAGAGTATTTGGGAAATGTGGCAATGTTGTTTATATAAGTATACCACATTATAAATCTACTGGAGATCCAAAGGGATTTGCCTTTGTAGAATTTGAAACAAAAGAACAAGCAGCAAAAGCTATTGAGGTAGGTCCCGAACCTAAAAAGAAAAGCAAAAACAATTAGCAAGTGTTTTTAAATAGTAACAAAATCTTATTGGTTTTCAGTTTCTTAACAACCCACCAGAAGAAGCACCAAGAAAACCTGGCATATTTCCTAAGACAGTAAAAAATAAGCCTATTCCTGTCCTTGGAGTATCAGGTAACTTAATATTGATATTTAAGTAAACGTAGTTGAAGTAAAATGAACACTAATGATAACATTGTTACAGAAGAAAAGAAAAAGAAGAAGAAGAAGAAAGGCCGAATGAAGAAAGAGGACAATATCCAGACCAAAGAGTCAAACATTGACACAAGTAAAGAGACTGTAGGAAAAATGAAAAGATCCAGGACCACATCTGAGGGATCTGAAGTAGAGATTACTGAACCCCAGAAGCCACCGTCAAAGAAAAAGAAAAAACGGGAAAGAGCAGAAGCATCCAGCTTACCTACAGTCAGAACAGGGAAGAGGAAGAGAAGTATCTCTGAAGAAGCAGAACACCCAACTCCCAGGTCAAAAGTAAAGAAAATAACGCAGAAAGACAACATTAAAAAAGAAGATGTAGAAGTTCCCAAAGAAAACAAAGGTATTGACAACTACAGTTAATTTATCTACAATTAAATTAAAATGAGAGATTAAGAAATCCTTATTTACCTAAAGTTAACTTTTTGATATTAAGATTTAGAAGTCTCTACTGAAGAGGAAAAGGATACTGGAGATGTAAAAGATGGATCCCTTTTAAAAGCAAAAAGGAAGCATAAGAAAAAACACAAAGAGAGGCACAAAATGGGAGAAGAGGTTATACCCTTAAGAGTACTTTCAAAGTAAGTAGATGATACAGATTCTGTAGTTGAAAATTGGCACACGCCATCACCATTGCTAAAGTGCAATTCCAATTTGTATTGAACAGAGTTGCATATTAGCAACAGTCATGGCATGTAGCCAAGATCTGCACACATAATGGATATAAGGCAGTTGAGGATTTGAAAGGAACCACCACACTAAAACATGGAAGCACTTATTTTTATCATGTCACAGCAAGTGTCTCCATGTTAAAGTAGAGGGCGTTCCTTAACAGTTTTAAGGGTACAGCTTAAATATACCATAGATGGTCATTTCGGTGAGGCTTAAGCCTTGTTAAGTTTGTAAAATGTAAAAGTAAGACTTACCATCACTAAAACATGGAAGCACTTACTTTTTTAGATACAAAGCAAGTACATCCACGTTTAAGTGGTGGGGAGCCCAGTCTTGTAAAAATGTGAAAGTTACCATTCTTTAACCTGTAAAGTAAGCTTAGAAAATGCCGGATCAAGATAAACGTTGTGTCCATTTGGGAACACCTCCACTGAAACATGGAAGCACTTACTTTTGTTTTACACAGCAGGTACCCCCATGTTAAAGCAAAGGGGCTCCCCTTGGGCTATATAAGGAACTTGCCTTGTTACATTCACAGGAGTGATTTGGATTCACTTCTACTAAAACATGGAAGCACTTACTATTTAAAAGTCAAAGAAAGTACTTCCATGTTAAAGTTAAAGGGAGTCCATCCACACAAGAAGCAGAAGCCATGTAGGAAAAGAAAAGAAAAGGCAAAAAACCATACCTTTGCCAAGAAAGTTTTTCTGATCCTTCTTGAATTGTACTCTCGAAGTGCCCTGTCCTCCTCTTGAAGGTTAAAAGGCAAGGACTTCAGGCACTTGTATTTATACTATTCTTAACTGCTGAATTCCTCTTGCCTTTTTATCTCAGAGAATCATTACAAGAGGTTTTTGTTATTCTAATGTATCAGCTCTCTGGGAATGTATGATCCTGGGTGGGTCTGGATACTTTTTTTTTTTTTTTTGAAGTATACAGATGTCAATAATAACAGCTAAGACCATTACCGCAAGATATCCTCTTTAAAAAAAAAAAAAAAAAAACCCTATCTGCTTGTTTGATGGCATAGATTAGAGTAACAATGAGTGCTCCTGTGGAGCCTGGAGAGGCATTGTGTTTCTATCTGGAGGAGCTCTAGCTGTTTGAAGAAACATCTACATGTTAAATGCATGTAAATAAATAAATTGCTTCCATGGGGCGTTTTTTTTCTTCTTAGAAATTCCTTTTGAGTCAAGTAAATGCTAAGGAATGTTATCTCCCAAATTGGAAGCAGTTTAACAAATAATCTCTAAATAGTAATCTGCCATTTTCCCCCTAGTGATGACTAATTGTTACTAGTTAATTAATTCAAAACTTTTATTTTCATAAATGAAAATATTTGAAACATACCGAAGAATTGAATTGTCAGATTTAAAACATTTAATCTGAATGTTGGGTCAGATGGAACTCCCCTTTATGTATTTACTGGATGGACTTAGGACTCCAGAAGGAGTGTGAATGTATGTGTTTGAAGAAGGAAAAGATTACAAAGCACTGTGAATGTATATACTTTGATAATAACTTTTTATTTGACCATCTTTTTTCACTATTTCAAAAGTACATTCTTTTCGTTACAGGAGCGAATGGATGGATTTGAAAAAAGAGTATTTAGCACTGCAAAAAGCCAGCATGTCTTCTTTAAAAAAAACAATATCCCAAATAAAATCGGAGTCAAAAATGGAAACAAATGGAGTAGCTCCTAACTCTGGAATAGAAAATGAAAAAAGTAAATACCACTATAATAGTTTTTGTAGTATTGTATTGTGTTTATATACTAATGTACTATTTCTGAGTTACAGGATAAACCTTAATTTTTAAAAACTTAAATGTGCAATTTATTTTTGATATAAGAATATTTGAAGTGCTCGTTTTCATGACTCCTGTTTTTCTGGGCACCTGGCTGGCTCAGTAGAACATGTGTCTCTGGATCTGCGTCCTATGTTCAAGTCCCTTGTAATTCAAGCCCTTGACATTTAAAAAAATTTAAAAAAGAAAAAAGAAAGTATCTTTTTTACTTAAGTTTTCTCTACAGTTTTTATTAATCAGAATTAGTGATGAGTGTCTATCAATTGAGCAAGTTTGTAGAAACAAAAATTACAATTTCCGTCTGTAATTTTATCCTATTAGGACATATTTGGAATTCTTACAAATTGAAAATCTTAAATTTTCACATTTTAATCATAATGTTTGTTGAATGTTCTTAACATACTGTTCTGTGTCTGTTTACTAAGTAAAGTACTCTATTATTTGGTTAAGATAAAGGGGGAATTTTTTCTAAGGTTTTACAAGTGTTCTAACCAGGCTCTGCAATTAGAGTAGTAAAGGTTTGGGTATTTTTATTCATGGTAATCTGCAGTAAGCAGTATGACACCAGAATAACTTATTTTACAGTTACATTAAGTAAATTAAAATTAGTTACTTAAATCAGCTGAAGAAATTACTGTTGTTCTTCTAAAGTGGGCCTACTAAATTATTGAGTGTAAGAGGCTTATTTCTCTTTCCTTTTCAAATCAACAGCAAACAGTGAAGAGTGTTGTCCCCAGGAAAAGGTTAATGCAACAGGACCACAGTTTGTCAGTGGCGTGATTGTGAAGATCATTAGCACTGAGCCTCTGCCTGGCAGGAAACAAGTCAGGGTAATGCTTTTGTGTGTTGAGGATAGTTGTTGCTCTTTCCTTTTTAAAACTTCCCCATGTGAAAATGTTTTGCATATGGAAAACAAAGCAAGTAAAATTAGAATTTGTTCCTCTGCAATAAACTATGTCTAGATTTGATTCTACCGTAACTCTTGTATTTGACTTGAAGCAAAATCTGAAGTCTGAAATTCCCTGCTGGATGAAATTTGCAGTGAGCTCAGTTTAAAACATCTTTCTATAGAACTGCACTTGGCTTATTTTTATTGGTGCCGTTAACGGTTGATTGAGTAGTTGAATGAGTAAGCCTTACTATAGTCATTATAACTTAAAAGAATAAATTAGTAAAATGCTTTCCTGGTATTCCTTTAAGGGACATCTATTTTCAGAGAAAATTTATTTTAGAAAATATTTCATGCTAAAATGTATTAAATATCTAGTCAACATTAGAGTTGGTCTGAAGTTATTACGAATTTTTAATCGTCTGTTGTTGTCTGATTTTGTAGCGAACATAATTCGTTTTCATTAGAGCTCTTAACTTCCAATAGATTCCCAAAAGATTTTGTGACTTAAAGAAAGTCAGAGCTATTTTGGAACAAAGGGGATATCATATGCATATTTTTTAACTTAACATCAATTTAGTAATTTTGTCTGTTAATCCTCTTGGAAATTGAAATTTTTTCCTGGAAGAAATCAAAGATTTTTTTGGAGAAAAAAGGTTTTGTTAATATTGTTTATTTATTTTTTTTTGCTATTTTCAGTCTGCACTGATTGTTTAAAAATGTGAAACAATTTTAAAAAAATGTGAAACAATTACAGAAAAGTGTAAAATATTTTGAAAAGCTACAAAAATTTTGTATGCGTGTACAAATAAATACGGAGTCCTATATAATTTACAGTACACATTGTTATATCTATTGCTCTGCGATCTTTTTTCACTTTATCTATTTGATCTTCTAACAGCCTTTTGTAACAGCACAACGATATTTCTTTCTTATTGACCTATTCCTATGTAAAATAGCATATATATTTTCATAGCAAATATATTTTCAATTGTTATGCTGACATTCATCATCATCTAGTATGTTGTTTTGATTTTGCATAGACTCCTACCAGTCACATTTTTTAACTTGCATGACCATTGAAGTTGCTCACTGAAATAAGCTTGTGAACACTTTATCTGAAATCCTGTTTCCTGTAAAATCCTGTAGCTGTCACTAACATAAATTTAGATTCTTTTTAAGATGTTGATGAGGGATTTGGTGAATCCCAAATTGGTATTACCAATTTATATTTCAGAGTATGGTAACAACAATACAGAATTTCAGATCAGAAGGGTAAAAAACTGAGGATGTAAATGAAGCAGTGGTTAATCAAGTAGCAAAAGATTTAAAAGAAAAATTAGAAAAAGTTTGTTATTTGAAATAACATAAATTCAGTAATATTCATCAAAGAGCTTTTGTTATCTAAAAGATAAGTATATCAGTTAAAAATTACTTACAAAATCATAACATTGTTAAAAGTTAGTAGTTACTTACATTTTGCCGGAACAAAAATTGAGTTATTATGGTATTTACTGCTATTTAACTTGCCCATGTGATTACCAGGCTAATTTATCATTTTAAGGAATGGTTTTAAGTCCTGGGATTAGCCTGACATTATAATGGATATATAGGTAATATTTTGAATTGTAGTAATCGGGTCTATCTGGTAAGTCAGTTACAAAACACTACCAGTTAATATATTCACATTTCATTAACTTCATACCAATTATTTGTCTTGCTTTCTAAATTTAGTACTCAAGTACAAGTGGAAAGAATTAGCAAGTATATTTCCCTCCAGTTCTATTTTTTTCATGTAATTAGCAATCATTAAGTGCCATTTTGAGATAGGCAATATGCTAAGAGTAGGGTTGAGTTAATACTTACTCCCTGGCTTCTCAGGTTTTTATTGCTTATTCTTTATTATTAACTAATAAACTTTTCTTATATTGTGGTGAAATAATATTTCCAGAATACTGCTCAGTTACAGAATTCAGACCTTAAAAATCCAACATCTAAAAGTAATCTAAATTCTTTGAGGCTTGAAATTTGGGTCAAAAGTAAAGCCAGATGCATAAAGTGCTTTTTTTTTTAAGTTGGGAATCTCTAGTAATTTCTTTGGTTTTCTGAATGGAAGTTGATGAATGAAGAATTATATAACATTCCTGCATAATTGCATTGTTTACACCACAGAACATGCTGGGAAGAAATGGTTAGGAATGCAGGAATCTTGTTAATTTGCCCTCACAGCAGGCATTATAGGTAAAACTTTTCCTTGCTGGAGGACCACAACTTGTTTAGAAGAGATTGTTGAGGTATTTCATCAGAAACTATGAACTCTTGAGCTATATTCCCATAGATCTACTCAGGAACCTAGGATTTTTGTAGGCTCCCATGAAATGTTTTTTTTCACAAGTTGTTAGAAAAAGTTGAATTTTTTTTCATATATTTTAAGTCATAAGGGATTTTGTACAGATAAGTGGAAACGCACCTTCTCCCCCATTCCATTCTGGGTTTTTTGTTTGTTTTTAATTGTATTCCTTATTTTAACTATACTGTGACTTGTAATCCCCTTCTTGATGTGGGGGCTAGGGGAAATTATTTGTACATCCTGCTCTATAAATCTGTTGTCTCTCTGTAGTAGTCCTATTCTAGTTAATATTCTAAGATTGTGATTGAAAAAAAGGGTTTGATTAGAGTTTTCAACTTTGTCCAAGTCAATTTTAAGAGTATTTGTGTATATTTTAGAGGTGCGTGGCTGGCTCAGTCAGAGTTTATGACTCTTGATCTTGGGGTTGTGAGTTCTAGCCCAGATTATGTAAATGATCTCTACCCTCAACATGAAGCTCGAACTCAAAACCCCTAGATCAAGAGTCACTTAACTGTTGTACTGACTGAGCCAGCCAGGCACCCCTGTGTATGATAAGTAGGATAGTTACTCCTCATTTTAAACTGGATATGGCTTATTTATGTAACACATTCTAACACAACTATGGGAATAATTTTAGAATTATTATCAAACATTTCTATTATTTATGTAAAATCTTTCTAAACTCTAATGCAGGATACTTTGGCAGCAATCTCAGAAGTTGTTTATGTGGACTTGCTAGAAGGAGATACAGAATGCCATGCTAGGTTTAAAACCCCTGAGGATGCTCAAGCAGTAATAAACGCATATACGGAAATTAAAAAGAAACACTGCTGGAATCTCGAGATCCTTTCTGGTAAAACGTCAGAGTCTTTTTTAATAACTCTTACTTAGAGGTGATTGTACTATGTTTTCTGATTTTGATTAATAAACTTTTTATTCATATTCTAGCATGTACAAAGTTGTATTTAATCAGACAACTATTGAAGTGTGATTAATGCCTTGAATATGTTTCTTCATTTGTATTAGTGATTATTGTTTTTGTTTGTTTTCAAGGTGATCATGAGCAGAGGTATTGGCAGAAGATTTTGGTAGATAGGCAGGCCAAACTTAATCAGCCTCGTGAAAAGAAAAGAGGCACTGAGAAGGTAATCAATTCATTTTTTTGTTTTTTGTTGTTACAGTTGTTTGATAGCTTAAATATAATAGGTTGAATGTTTTCTGGAAGTCAGTAATGTGTAGTCCTAAAATAACCTTTGTTTTCCTATACACGATAAAGATTTACATGGTGTATACTGCATTTTAAATTGTGAGAGACAATACTTGTTTCTCTGGATTTTGAAATATACGAAATTAGAATTATTTTCCCCACAGGGTACATAATTTTAATTTAGAGTTTTCTTGTTTTCCTTTCTTTTATTGTACCTGTTAGTAGCAGTTTAATTTCAACAGTGTTGAATTCTGGCTGCTATGTATCATAGTTTGGTAGTAAATGATTATTTAAAGATCGTCTTAATGGTAAAAACACAATGTATTTAAGAGTGTAGTTTTTTAAGATATGACCCCCCACAGATAAGATTGGGAGACTTTATGCCTAATGTTTGTTATAGCAATGATAAGCTTTATTCCTTTTTCTCTATAGTAGTCAACAAGTGAAACAAACAAGCTTAAATACTTTAAATAATGTAAAATAGACTCTGTTTCAATAATTTCATTTTAAATGATACTGAGTAATTTAATACTTGTTGCTTGTGTGCTGGAACGTTTATTCTTTTTAATCAGATTATTATAAATAGTAGTACATCTTTAAGTGCTTAGGACAAATTAAGGGTACGTAATAACTAATGCTATTATAAAATTTTTAAATGTGTATTATTAAATAAGTATCTAAAAAGATATGCATTCTTCTATGACTGGTTACACTTAAAATCATAATACTTCCTGTGTGCTAGATTTGTTGAGTGTTTTTCATTGGTCTTGCATTGCCTAGGATTCACTGGAATTTAAGATGATTTGAAGGGAGGTTTCCTACTGGTCTTTGTTAATTCTGTTTCCATGAATACAGACTGAATTTGCTGAAATGTGGGAAGGCCTCCTTCCTCCCTAAGGATTCTTTCAGGTCTAAGAGGTGGTAATTTCAAAGCCTGCTTGAGATTATTTAAATGTTAAAATCATTGAACCAGAGCTCATAACTAAAATGAAATCGCTTTGTTAAATAGTATTTACCATTCTAATTGGTGTGAAATTTCATTTAAATCATATATGTTTTTAAAACTAGGAATTAGTTTTGTTTTTCAGAAAGATCCAACCTCCATAAATAAACTTGAGGCAAGGAAATAAACAATGACTGGGGAATTTTATAAGTTTCATTGGAACACAATGAGTGCCTCTGTTACTGAGTTGGAAAGTTTTTTCCTGATCTCATTTATCTGTTGCACCACCAGTCTTGTCCTTAGCATGATTTGTTTGATAAATAGTATAGGATTCTAGCTGAAGATGTGAAAGTAGCTAGTTGGCTCCCGTCATGTAATTAAAATAAGGTACCACACAAAGTGGGTATTGTACATACTTTTCAGAAAACACAGTAATTAGTATGTCAGTCTACCTTTTTGATAATTCATTTAATTAATATTTTTTGAGTGCTGATTTGTGTTAGCCACCATTCTAGGAAATAGCTGCAAGTAACAAAATACCCTGTTTTCGTGAAGTTTGCAGATGAACAGTTTAGGTCAGGTGATGACAAATGCTGTGTATAAAAAGCAAATTAAAGGGTATTGTGAGATATCTTTACATCACATGAGGTTCTGGGAAGTTCTCTGTGAAAGCGACACTAGGGCAGACCTTAGGAAAGTGAGCATACAAGCAGGAGAGCTTAAATGCACAGCTTTCCAGGCAGAGGCACCAGAAAGCACAGAAGCCTTAAAGGGAAGGAGGCCACTACAGCTAGATTCCTGGGAGCAAGCACCGTAGTAACGGAAGTTAAATATTTAGAAAAAAAATAGCGGCTAAAAAAGTATGACATTAGCGCTTTTCTGATATGACAGTTCAAAGTTTCCCAGTAGTATTGTAGTGTTTGGTCCATGAGCGAAGGAAGAAAAGCACTGGTAATGAATCTTCGTTCTGCATTTTCATGTCGGGGAGCAGAAGGAAACTAGGGACAGTTTCCTAAGTCCCAGTCAGTTTATGCAATATTAAAAGAGGAGAGTAGGTGAAGAAAAAAGGTGTTTTATACTCATGGTAGTATTTTTTACATATAGAGATCAATATGGGTAAATTCTCACAGAAGATTAGTAAGATGAGGAAGCGTCCCCCAGAAAGGGGCTCATTCCTTCTGGCGAGTCTTTGTAGCCTTTGTTGTCTTCCCTATCACTTTGACCATGTGGGTAAAATGCAGTAACAGCTACTGGAGACCATGAGTCTTTTCTCATTCATCCTTAGCTTTTAAAGCATTTTTGAAATTTAGTTAGCATGGTCTTTTTTCTACAAATTACTGATATATCAGATATTCAACAGGTAAAGACAGAATTCATGAAATTATAATGAGGAACAGGCTTTTGGTTTAATCTTGAAGTGACTTTGTACAAAAACAACAAATACAGGGGCACCCTAATTTCATTTCCATGGTAATAAAATCTTAAATATATCCCATAAACCTTTCCTTCCATAGATATAAACCCTGGTTCTGGCTTTGCTGATGACTTTTGTGAATGCGGTCCTCATGTGGCTGTTACTGTTTTCTGTCATAAACAGACTGTTTGGTGACCTTGGCATCTTTTGAGTTTTTGTCTTTAAATACTTGTATTTTTAACTTGTGTAGCTGGTCTATCTCTATGCTGACTTCTACTTTAACTTTTAAGTAAACTTTTAATATTAAGCAAACACTTTAAGAAACTAAACAATAAATAAAAGTGACTTCCTACCAATGGCCACAGTCACAAAACATTTTAACGAAATTCTGGTGAATAATTACTAGAATCTATTTTTTTTATTTTTTATTTTTTGATGTTTATTTTTGAGAGAACACGAGCAGGCAAGGGGCAGAGAGAGAGGGAAACACAGAATCAGAAGCAGGCTCCAGGCTCTGAGCTGTCAGCACAGAGCCTGATGTGGGGTTCGAACCCATGAGCTATGAGATCATGACTTGAGCCAAAGTTGGATGCCCAACCATCTGAGCCATCTAGGAGCCCCTAGAATCTATTTTTTAAGGGAGTAAGATTTTCATTTCCTCCAAAGCTACAATAAAATATTTAAAATTTTTACATCAAGAAAACTTTTGGAATATTTAGGCATCTTAAACAGTCTTCTACATTCCATACAATTTCATTTGCCTTTAAAAATATTAAAGTATTTATGTAAGGGTGTGATAAGTAATAAGTTCTCTTAAGAGTAGATCCCTAGGTAGAATATTTTAATTTTCAAATTTGTAAGCAAACCTTTGTGTAGCACTCAGAGCAAAATATATTGTCTCATTCCAATAATGCATGAATTCGCACGCACAATATAATATTTAGGACCACATATCTTTTAAGAAATGTCTTAGTAATTAATACTCAAGTCCAAGGGGATATGAAACAACTAACCAATATGGGTCTTGAACCCTCCTAAAAGGTTAAAAAAAATTGCCAGCATGGAGTGGCTGTTTTCAACTGAAAATTTTTTAGTAATGTGAAACTAAAATTTGAGTGTTTTAGGTAATTCTAAGATTTATTATCTATTATACTTAATAAGCCATAATCCTGAACAGTTCTTTCTATATTGATTTGGTTTAAGCTTAATTTATGTCTTTTGTCTACCTTTCCCTCTTTTAAAAAATTTTTATTCAACCTGATTTTTCTAGTCGTAATTATCTTTTTAAGCATCCGGTACATTCTGATTTCTAATTTTTTTCTCCGTAGTTAATCACCAAAGCTGAGAAGATTAGACTGGCAAAGACTCAACAAGCAAGTAAACATATTAGATTTTCTGAATATGATTAAAAAACACTTTTGGTTCACCTCTTAAGATTTCAATGATTACTTGAACTTTTCTTAGGAAATCCATTTTATTATGGTAGTCAATAATAAAGAATGTTTTCCTGAAACCTACGTTAATTAAAAAAAATACCTTTGTTCCTTAACTTGTAAATAAGACTTTTTTTTGAGACAAGTACATTGTATACCCACAGTTTTACATTAAACGTCTTATTTGCTGAAATTATCTTCTACAAATCAACCTCAAAATAATTAGTAAATATGTTTTGAACATTGTCATTGATTTTGTTGTTTTTATATTACAAAAAAAAAAACATTTGCAAAAAATACTGCACAAATAGTTTAAGAAAATATGTTTGACGGTAGACTCACTGTACTTGTTTTATAGTTTGCTTTTTCCATTTCAAATATCTAAGATATCTTTTCATGTTGACTTATACAGAGACTTATGTGTGATACTTCATTCTGTTCATTGCACTTTGCTTATCTGAGCTTCCACTGAATAGGCCATATGAACTGTCCAATTAAAATATTAAACTTTTAAAAGTATTGAGTTTGTTTTTCATAAATGAAGTTAAACATCTTATTTTGCTTAACCAAAGTAAAATGTACCAGATGCTCTGAACACAGGGAGAAAAAACATCTTCTCAGAATCAACCTTGGGCATAACTGAACTCTATCATTTTATTCAGGAAAGTGGCAGACTGGAGTATTTTAAGTCCTTCTCAGAACTGAATCTACAGGGCCTTTTCATGACTGGCATCTTGATCCCCTATCAGAATATTAAAAACAGCCATGGGGTTCATTTCCTTGGGCTAGAAACCATTTGTAGTTCCATCAGCTTTATCCAGAAGTGAGGGCCTCATTTGGTACCTAATTGTAGAAGACCTACAGTCAGGAAACTACTTCTGTGGGCCAGGGATTTGAGGAGGTTGGCTGCCTCACTGGTTGGGGTGACAGCAGTTTATTAATACTAAAAATAGGCATTTGGCAAGTTGCCCACTGACCCATTCCCTTTTTTTTCTCCATGAAGGAAAGCTAACGTACACACACTGTAATGGAGGGAAAGAAATATCTGTAAATAGTTACTAAACCTTATTATGAAGATTATGAGTAAATATGCTTCCGTTGATCCAGAATAGTCAACAGTTGGATGTATGTTTAAAGGATTCAGCTGGTCTCAGTGAGGACTGTCTTAAGGTGACTTTGGAAGGGTTGTTAAGTAAAATTTAAGAAATTCTCCCCTTGGCAGTTTTTAAAACAAGATAAGTGGTCATTCAGCAAATATCTTTGGACACTTTTAGCACTTGGGACAAAGATCTCTCTCCCATGGACCTTATAGTTCAGCAGTAGTTAGAGACGGTAAGCAAAAATAAGTAATAAAAGTTACACTTTATTAGGTAACTCCTTAGGACAAACAGAAAAGGTGGAGGAGAAACCCCATTCATTCATTCTTCTATTTATTCTTTAATTCATTTAATTAAAGAAATACTTAGTCTTTGCTACACATTTGACCCTGACAAACAGCTACAAATAAAAGTAAGGCATCCTGCCCTTGAGCAGTTTACAGCCTTGGGGAAGACCCACAAGCCAACATAATCATGATACTATGTAAGTAATGTAACAAGTAGCTCCAGATTATGTGGGATACTATCCTAAAAGCTTACTCATGATAATTGAGTGACCTTCCAAGGTTTCTATGAACCTTTAATTTGGGGGGGGGGGGGGGGGTAAGTGAATTTCCTTTTTATCTAACACTTAGCACATAGTAATTGTTTAATACATATTTGTTTAATTGAGTTAAATTGAATATGTGTTTCAAGATGTTCCCCCAGGATGGATGTTACAGTTTGCTCCAGTAAAGGATATTTTCTTACTCAACTTGCTGATTCTCAGTGTTCACATTCCTTTTTTTTTGTAAGTGCTTGCTATGTACCTGTCTTTATGTATTTTGGTGGGATTTAGTTTCTTAACTGCAAAACTAATTTTATTTAAGCACCTTACAGTAGCTCAGTACCACTCATTGGTCATTGTCTGTTGTTAGTAGTTGTTGAAACTGAAGCACTTGTCAAAGGTTATAATACCTAACTAATCCGAGATTTAAGCTCAGTTTCTCTTATTCTAAAGACCACACATTTAACAACTGTGATACCTCCCTTCTTAACCACCTTCCCGCCTTTCTCCTTTTCTTCCTTATTTTATTCTTTGTAGCCAATGTTTTCCATGTTATGGTAGAGATGTACTGTAGTTTATTTAACCATGCTTCTATTGGATAACTAGTTGTCTGCTTTTTTACTACTGAGAGCAATGCTGCAATGAACATCATGTCCACCTTATTGAAATGTATTTGCAGGATAGATTTCTGGAATAGGAATTGGGACAAAGATATCTTTTAGGGGTGCCTGGCTGACTCCTTTGGTAGAACATGAGTTCAAGCCCCATGATGGGCATGGAGCCTACTTAAAAGTTAAAAATACATATATATCTTTTATATTAGTATGTCTGAAATAGCCCAAAATGGTGTATAAATTTTCACTGGGCAACAATTACATTTCCCCCCTTTTTTTTTTTTAATCTAAACTCTTACTAATACAGAATCTGGGGTGCCTCGCTGGCTCACTCAGCAGAGCATGCACCTGTTGATATCAGGGTTATGACTTGGAACCCCTCTTTGGGCATAGAGTTTACTTTTTAAAAAGTACAGGTTGAGCACCTGGGTGGCTCAGTCAGTTAAGCATCCAACTCTTGGTTTTGGCTCAGGTCATGATCTCATGGTTCTTCAGATTGAGCCTGTCAGGCTCCACACTGATAGCTCAGAGCCTGCTTGGGATTCTCTCTCTCCCACTCTCTCTGCACCTTCCCCCCCTTGTGCCTATGCTTGTTCACTCTCGAATAAACTATTAAAAAAAGTACAGGTTCTAATCATAATCAGTCGTTTTCGTTTTTCCCGATCTAAACATGAAAATGTGAAGTGTATTCATGATAAATATGATCATGACGTGAGCCAAAAACAAGATTCAGATACTTAACTGACTAAGCCACCTGGGTGCCCCAACAAATTATTATTTGTAGATTTTTATAGCATGGATAATTTCTTTTTAAGGACTGAACTGCAGAACTTTTTATGTTAACATATCCTTATAAATATGTTCTCCCATTCAACCACTTGCCTTTCAACTTGGTTTATAATACATTTGTTGTATAAATATTTTATATTTTTACAGAGCTGTATCTTTCAGTCTGCTTTTTACAAAATAATTTCCCAGTCAGGAGTCTGTGAATCCTGCCTTCTTTTCTTATTTTCTCATGTTCAGAATATTGACAGATAAGCAGGAATCTTTGAGTTAGCATGAGAGACTTTGTGGACAAGTGCAATCTTTTTTTTTTTTTTTTTTTTAACATTTATTCATTTTTGTGAGACAGAGAATGAGTGGAGGAGGGGCAGAGAGAATTCAAAGCAGGGTTCAGGCTCTGAGCTGTCAGCACAGAGCCCGATGTGGGGCTCAAACCCATGAACCGTAAGATCATGACCTGAGCTAAAGGCAGATGTTCAACCAACTGAGCCACCCAGGTGCCCCGCGGACAAATACAATCTTAATTAAAGCAATATCTTTCTTTAAAAAAGAAGTCACAAATTTTTTTTTTTTTAATACCTTGGGAAGTTTATAATATAAAGAGAATTAAAATGAAAAAGTAGGAAGCAGTCGCACTAGAAGAGTCCACACTATCACTTTTATTTATTCCCCATTTGTCTGATGACTGACTTATCACAAACAAGACTGTCTCATTTATGCAGCTGCACAAGTTATGCACCAGTGCTAGCATTTGCATAGACTACGATGTGAAGGTGTTCTTGGAGGTATATAGTGCACAATCTGCACACTGTACATGACAGCCTAGTGATCCTTAGCTTTTTCTGTTTTGTGATTGAGACCATCCTTACACTGCTGGGGAAATAAGACAAAAAACTAACATTCTTGTAAATTACCACAGTACTCCAGGTCTGAGGTGGTCCAAACCTGGAGACTTGGTTTATATTACAGAGCAGGTTATCAAAATAGGGACTTTCAAGTATAGACCTTATAATAGGGATCTCTAAATGTCAACCTGAGGTTTTGCAACCATTATAGGAAAAATTTCTATAGCAATACTTACGACTATAATATATATAACTATATTGTGAATGTCTACCGAAATGTTTTAGATTTGCTTTATCTTGACTAACCAGGGCTTGGTCTTAAAAGTTGTGTTTTGGGGGCACCTAGCTGATTCAGTGGGTAAAGCATGAGACTCTTACTAATCTTGGGGTCACAAGTTCAAGCCCCATGTTGTGCACAGAGTTTAGTTTTTATTTTATATTTATTTTTTTTTAATTTTTTTTTTTATGTTTATTTATTTTTGAGAGAGAGAGACAGAGTGTGAGCAGGTGAGAGCCAGAGAGAGGAGACACAGAATCTGAAACAGGCTCCAGGCTCTGAGCTGTCAGCACAGAGCCCGACACAGGCTCGAACCCACAAACTGTGACATCATGACCTGAGCTGAAGTCGGATACTTAACCGACTGAGCCACCCAGGTGCCCCCAGAGTTTAATTTTTAAAAAAGCATCTGGGTGACTCTGTCCATTGAGCATCCAACTCTTGATTTCCACCCAGGTCATGATCTCATGATTGTGAGATCAAGCCCCATGTCAGCTACGTGCTGAGAGTGGAGTTTGCTTAAGATTCTCTCTTTTTACTCTGCCTTTCTCCCATGAGCATGTGCGTGGTCACTTTCTATTTATCTGGGGAAAAAAAAAAGTCAACTACACTCACTTAATATGGCGCCCAAACTCGTCCCAAGATCAAAAGTCGTATGCTGTACCAACCAAGCCGGCCAGGCACCCCAGGCATAGAGCTTACTAAAAATATATATAATAATGTTTTCATATTTGAATAGCTTATTGAAATGATAATATTTATTGGCTTAAAATATTACTAAACTTAATTTCATTTGCTTCCTTTTTAATGTTGCTATAGAAAATTTTATTTTTTTAATTTGTTTTTAATGTTTATTTTTGAGGAAGAGAGAGTATGCACACACGAGTAGGGGAGGGGCAGTAAGAGAGGGAGACAGAAGGTAGGAAGCAGGCTCAGGCTGGTGCAGACAGCAGAGAGCCCATGCAGGGCTCTCCAACTCAGAAACCTTGAGATCATAACCTGAGCTGAAGTCAGATGCTTAACCAACTGAGCTACTCAGGAACCCCCGCTAATAGAAAACTTTAAATTACTTACATGCCTCACATTATATTTCAGTAAGATAGCACTGACTTGGAGAAACCACAATACAACTTGAATCAGTGGTAGTATTTATAGTAATAGCTTTTATACTGACTCAGTTACTGAAAGAATCAACTGGAAATATCCAAATGCTTATTGCTCTACAAAAGACTTAGTCGATACTAGGAAAAGAAAAGTCTGTTCTAGGTCTTACCATTTGGTAAGCTTTGTTATCTTTTGATTGGAATAGATCTGAATTTGTATTTCTGTAAGTCCCTAGTGGGGTAAGTAAATAAAAATTGTCGGGGGTGCCTCGCTGGCTCAGTTGGTAGAACATGCAACTCTAGATCTCAGGGTTGTGAGTTCAAGCCCCATGTCAGGCATAGAGCTTAAAAAAAATTATCAGGATTTAAGGGGTTTCTCCCCCCCATACCTGAAGAACTTTTCATGAAATTAGTAACCAAACACACACCTGCCTAATCCTTATTTTAAGTAAAGTGATACTTAGAAAAATTGGGTGAATGTATTAAAATTAATCTTGATATACTGTGGGTTAACTAGTGAATTCATTATATAATTGATAAATTAGAGTTTGGATCCAATGGATGTGGTCAAATAATGTTTATCTTACAGTACTTAAGTATTACAAAATCCAAGGGTACCTGGGTGGCTCAGTCGGTTGAATGACTGACCTTGGGTCAGGTCATGATCACATGGTTAATGAGTTCGAGCCCTGCATATAGCTGGCTGCCTTCAGCCTGGAGCCCTCTTCAGATCCTCTGTCCCTCCATCTCTGCCCCTCCCCCACTCGTGCTCTTTCTCTCTCAAAAATAAGTATTACAAAATCCATTATTTCTGTTACAATATAATAAATGTCGGCCCACAAAGGTGTGCAAGAAGTATAACTTTATATTTTTATAATTCAACTTAATTTCAATTTCAAGCCCTACTTTCTACAAAATTCTTAACCTCAGTCAATGTAGGGTTCTCTCCCTTTTTCTTAAAAGTTGAGTCAATATTAGATGCTTATGCAATACCAAGTGGGAGGGGCACCTATTTGTTTCCAGTCCTATTATCTGAGAAGGCCACTGCCCCAGTTCCAAGTCATTCATTCACTCCAGGTTTATAAGTATCCCTTGTTCCTGCATACTTAGCCCAAAAGTTCTCATGCCACTTCTCAAGCATGCTCACGACTGGTAAATAACTACAGAGCTTTTGTGCTGTGCTATAACTTGCCCGTCTCATGAAGTAAACACTCCGTGACTGTTGATTTACTTCTCTTCACCTGTCAGAGTAAGGATAGGTCAGTATGGGACCCAGCAACATATTTACAGAATAAGTATGCAAGAAAAAAAAATTAAAAGAAAGAATAAGTGTGCAAGAGCAAGTGAGAAATATTTTGTTTTTGAGAGAGCACAACGGGAGGGGCAGAGAGAGGGCGACAGAGGATCTGAAGCGAGCTCTGTGCTGACAGCAGAAAGCCCCAATGTGGGTCTTGAACTCAGGAACCACAAGATCATGACCTGAGCTGAAGTCAGATGCCCAACTGACTGAGCTACCCATATGCCCCTTCTCTTTGGTTTTTGTTTGTAAGTAGGCTTTACACCCAATGTGGGGCCAGAACTCATGAAAATGAGATCAGGAACCGAATGTCCTACTGACTGAACAGTTAGATGCCCTATTATTTACTATTTTTTGGTTGCAAGAAATAGAAACTAACTCCACTAGATTAAGCAAAGGGAAAAAAAATTATTGTAAATACAAGGGAACCTTGTGAAATCTGAGAAAGAAGTAAATGAAGTACAGGAGCCAGGACAGCTCTGGATTTCCTCACAGATTTTAGAGAGGCTAATTACTGTTCAGTCGATTCAGCAACAGTGTTCTCCAGGCTCATGGACTCTCAGTTCAAAATTCCCATTTCCCTTAGGAGACCAACTCTCATGACCAAGCTTGGGTCGAGTCGAGTGCATTCTTGCACTATTATTAATTATAATAAGTAGATAGTCTGAAAGACGACTACAGGTTTAGGATTCATTCTTCAAGACGACAGCAAAGGTTGTTAGCTGACCTTTGCTACCATCTCTTGTATCAGTAGAGTTAAGAAAACAGCACATGTGGGGAGCCTGGGTGGCTCAGTCGGTTGGGCGGCCGACTTCGCTCAGGTCATGATCTTGCGGTCCGTGAGTTCGAGCCCCGCGTGGGGCTCTGTGCTGACAGCTCAGAGCCTGGAGCCTGTTTCAGATTCTATGTCTCCCTCTCTCTGACCCTTCCCTGTTCATGCTCTGTCTCTCCCTGTCTCAAAAATAAATAAAACATTAAAAAAAAAATTAAAAAAAAAAAACAGCACATGTAAAAATGCGAAAGGAGGAACTTGCCTGGTGTGTTTGAAAAATCTCAGCAGCTGAAGAAAGTTGGTAAAAAGAAAATAGGGAAAGATAAAGAATAGGATAGGTTGATAAGGATCGGTCTATAGAAATTTTTTGAATGTCAGATTCAGGGATTTACCCTGTAGCAACTGTAGATTTTATTTTTTTATTTTTTTTTTTATTTTTTATTTTTTTTATTTTTGGGACAGAGAGAGACAGAGCATGAACGGGGGAGGGACAGAGAGAGAGGGAGACACAGAATCGGAAACAGGCTCCAGGCTCTGAGCCATCAGCCCAGAGCCCGACGCGGGGCTCGAACTCACGGACCGTGAGATCGTGACCTGGCTGAAGTCGGACGCTTAACCGACTGCGCCACCCAGGCGCCCCTCAACTGTAGATTCTAAACAAGGGAAAGATACCATAAAGTATCAGTGTAAAAAAACCAGCATCAATATGTCAACTATTGGAAGGAAAGAAGGAAGAAACAAGTAAGTATCTGGCTCTTGATCTCAACTCAGGTCTTAATCTGTTTTGTGAGTTCAAGACCCGTTATGGGCTACAAGCCCAACATGGAGCTTACTTTAAAAAAAAAAAAGTGTCAGTTGGGGGTAGTGCCTGGGTGGCTCAGTCGGTTAAGCGTCTGACTCTTGCTTTTGGCTCAGGTCATGATCTCACGGTTCATGAGTTTGAGCCCCATGTCAGGCTCTGTGCTGACAGTTGTGGGCCTGTTGGGATTCTGTCTCCCTCTCTGCCCCTCCTCTGCTTGCTCTCTCTCAAAAATAAATAAACGTTTAAAAAAAAAGTTCTTAAAAAAAAACTATTAGACTATTTCAGTCATGAAGAAGTGGAGTTCAGAGAAAATGAAAAAGATGTTATGAATGCAAGGTCTAGGTCAGAAGAGCTAACAGTCCTTGGTGACTGATCAGATAAAAAATGGTGGAAATGGAAGAGTAAAAGCTATCTAAGAAATTCTAGGCTAGGTGACAGAACACAACAATTGATTTTAAAAAATAAAATAAGTTCGAGACCCACATCAGGCTCTGCACTGACCATGCAGAGCCTGCTTCGGACGTTCTCTCCCTCTGTCTCTGCCCCTTCCCCACACACAAACTCTCTCTCAAAATGAACTATAAATAAATAAATACATAAGTAAGGTTAAGATGAGAGTTGATTTTCAGGAGGTGCGCTGGTGGGGTGAGGATATAATTAGCAACTTTTTAACATGTTAATTTGAGGGTGGAGTTCTGTATGAAAATGTCCTACAAACTGTTGGACGAATAGAAACTACAATCATAATACAAGAGGCCAAATACAAGGATTTTGGGTTTCTCCCAAATAGCTGTGTATAAAAACTGATGCCAGGGCAATATCTGGGAATGTAAGGTTATATGTGTTAGTCATACATTTGTAACAATTATATATTTAGTTGTTTAAATATGCAGAAGCACAGAGCTAAAATTCAGTAAAAGTAACCTAGCTAATCACTTTATGTTGCATAAAGCACCACTGTTTATGTCCTATAAACAGCACCAACAACTACCTTGTCAACTTCTTAAGAAGCACAGCATGTATACTGAAAACTGTACTTTGTGTTTTTGTTTTTTGAAGCTTAGTAAAGATCAATGAAATTTTACAAAAGGAACACATAGGTAAGCAGCACCCAAATCAAGAACTATCATCATGAGCACCCTCGGAGTCCCTCTTCCAGCCACCCCCACTCCCTCCACAAAGGGAGGAAACTTAGCATAGATTACTTTCACCTGATTTTGTACTTTATATAAGTAGAATCAAATGTTTAGATGTTCTTTTGTGTCATTGGTGTGGTCATTCCAGGAAAAACTCTAAATCTTCAAAAAAGAACTAGTTCTTTACATTACTATATGTTTATCCAATTGAATGCTTTGCAGAGGTTAAGATTGAAGTGGAGGAAAGATGTTACAAGTCTGTAATAGAGTATGAGCCCATCTGGGTAAATATATTAAAGATAATGTATCTACTTCAAAAAGCATTTATCATATTTGTGCTGTTGCATACATTAAAAACATTTTATTATTATTTTAATGTTTGTTTATTTTGAGAGAGACGAGGCAAGCCAGGGGATGGACAGAATCCCAAGAGAGAGAATCTCAGGGCTCAAACTCAAGAAGCTTGAGGTCATGACTTAAACCAAAATCAAGAGTCAGACATTTAACCCACCAATCCACCCAGATGCCTCTTTACATTAAACACATTTTAGAATACTACATAGGAAATTGATAACAGTGATGCCTTTGGTGAAGATGACCTGAAGTAAAGACAGACTTTTTGGGGGCTCCTGGGCGGCTCCATCGGTTGAGAATCCTACTCCAGCTCAGGTCATGATCTCAGGGTGTGTGGGCTCGAGCCCCCCCATAGGACTCTGTGCTGACAGCTCAGAGCCTGGTGCCTGCTTTGGATTCTGTGTCTCCCTCTCTCTCCTTGCCCCTCCCCTGCTTGCACTCTGTCTTTCTCTCTCTCAAAAATAAACATAAAATAATTTAAAAAAAAAAACAGACTTTTTAATTTTAGCTCTTTGTGTCTTTAATTTTAACAACCATGAATTTTATTCAAGTAAAAAAAACATGAGTAGAAAGTTGAAGAATCCTTTAAATACAATCCTCGCATTTAATTTGAGAACCCTTGTTGACTATTGTGGTAATAAAACATTGGCCCAAGAACTTAAATCACAGCACTGAAAATGTCTGAAAATTCTAGGAGTAACTGGTGACCCACTTAAAATTGTTGATTTAAGCTGTTAAAATTGTTGATTTAAACTTTGAATCAGGCCATTTTCACAGTCATGATTTTCAAGCTCCCAGAATAAAATCAGAATGATAATTAGTATGCGTATCTATTACTCAGGAAATCCAAACAGTTTTAAAAGAAAGTAATGGAAAAAACAAAAAGAAAAGAATGTTTGGGAGCTTTAGCTGCTATTACTAAGGAAACCAACTCTATTTGCCCTGTCACTGGATTTTAAAAAAGAAGACCAACAAGTTTGATAAACAATAAGGAAGAAAGACTAAGAGAGTGAAGAAAGGTTTTTAAATTCTCGCAAGTACTGAAAATAACTTTTTTTTTTTTTTAAGTAGGCCCCATGCCCAACATGGTATTTGAACTCACAACCCAGAGATTAAGACTCACATGCTATACCAACTGAGCCAGCCAGCACTCCCCTGTCCCCCAGTTGGGGTTGTGAGTTCAAGCCCCAGGTTGGATATAGAGCCTACTTAAATTAAAAAAAAAAAAAAAAAAAAAAAAAAAAATTGCCTATTATATTTGAGTTACATAAATAACACAAATTTATTAAGGAAAAAATTAGAAATTGTATGAGAACAAAACAGAAAAGAAAGTCACCAAAATTTTATACAGGTTATTACACTTTCATAACCTCTTATGTTTACATAGTGACTAGTATACTGTAAAGATTTTTCTGTCAGTAGATATTACCTTCTCCAAGTGAGGTTTATGTTTTATTTTTATTTTTTAAGATTTTATTTTTAAGTAATCTCTACACCCAATGTGGGGCTCAGACTTAAAATCCTAAAATCAAGAGTTGCATGTTCTGAGTGAGCAGGCCAGGTGCCCCTCCAAATCATGTTTTTAATCTACAGAATATGGACAGTAATATTATGTACCGTATAGCACAGGCCTGGCATATGATAATCATTCAAAAATAGCATCTTTTTTTTTTTTTTTTTTTTTTTTTTTTAAAGCACCTGGGGGGTGTTCAGTCATTAAGCATCTGACTTCAGCTCAGGTCCTAATCTTATGGTTTGTGAGTTCAAGTCCTACATTGGTTGCGCTCGAGCACCACAGTGGGTGAGCTCAAGCCCTGCTTTGGGTGAACATGAGCCCCACTTTGGGTGAGCCCCACTTCCCTCTCTCTCTTCTCCTCTTGGGATTCTCTCTCTCTCTCTGTCCCTCACTCACATGCGCCCCCCCCCAATAAATAAATAAATGTTTGTTTATTTATTCTGAGAGAGAGAAAAGAATATGAGAGGGGCAGAGAGAGGGAGAGAGAGAAACCCAAGCAGGCTCTGCACTGCCAGCATGGAGCCCAATGAGGGGCTTGAACCCACAAACCACAAGATCATGACCTGAGAAGAAACCAAGAGGCAGACACTAGACTGAGCCACCCAGGTGCCCCACATTGTTATTTTTATTTTTATTTCTTTATTTTTGAGAGAGAGAGAGTGCGCAAGTGAGCAAGGGGCAGGGTGCGGGGGGGGGGGGTGGAATCCCATGAGGGGCAGACAGAGACAGAAAAAGAGAAGTGGGGCTTACCTGGGGCTCGTGTGTGTTTCTTTTTTTTTTTTTTTTTTTTTTTAACCCAAAGCAGGGCTTGTGTTGACCGGAAGTAGGCCTCAAGCTTGCCCCATGTGGAACTCAAAATGTGAGATCATGACCTGAGCCCAAGTCAGAAGCTTAACGGCTGAGCTACTTAGGCACCCCTACAATGTTATTTTTAATAGCTACTTAATCCCTTTATGTTATCTACTATAGATTCTTTTTTAAAGATTTTTTGTTTTTAGAAATTTTATTTAACTATTTTTTATTTTTTTTATTTTTTTTTAAATTTTTTTTTTAACGTTTTTTATTTATTTTTGAGACAGGGAGAGACAGAGCATGAACAGGGGAGGGTCAGAGAGAGGGAGACACAGAATCCGAAACAGGCTCCAGGCTCTGAGCTGTCAGCACAGAGCCTGACGCGGGGCTCGAACTCACGGACTGCGAGATCATGACCTGAGCTGAAGTCGGCGGCTTAACCGACTGAGCCATCCAGGCGCCCCAATTTTTTATTATTTTAGAGAGAGTGGGGAGTAAGGGAAGGGGGCAGAGGAAGAGAGAATCAAGCAGGCTCCATGGTCAGTGCAGATCCCGACTCAGGTCTCGATCTCATGACCTGAGCAGAAATCAAGAGTTGGTTGCTTAACTGACTGAGCCACCCAGACATGCCAAGATTTTTTTTTTAATTTTAGTTTTAAGTAGTTTTTATCTGTACCCAATGTGGGGCTCAAACTTACAACCCTGAGATCAAAAGTCACATGCTCTACCGAATGAGCCAGCCAGGCACCCCCTACTATAAGCTATTAATGAAACAATTATTGCTTGACATTTGGTTTCCTAATTTTCTTTTAATTTAAAAAAAACTTTTTTTAACGTTTGTTCATTTTTCAGAGACAGAGACAAAGTGTGAGTGGGGGAGGGGCAGAGAGAGAGGGAGACACAGAATCTGAACCAGGCTCCAGGGTCTGACCTGTCAGCACAGAGCCTGGTGCAGGCCTCGAACTCACAGACCACAAGATTGTGACCTGAACCAAAGTCCAATGTTTAACCGACTGAGCCACCCAGGTGCCCCTCTAATTTTTTATTATTATATGTGTGTGCTTAGAAAAAATTCCTAGAAGTGTTTATGACAGGCAAGGGGTGCAGTACAAAGAAAGTGAAGGAAGTGGTCCATGAATTCCTAAGGGCCTGCTAAATATTTCTAAACGCATTTTTCCCCCTCCTATAAAGTTCATACGGTTTGTGCCATGCATGTCAAGTACTTATGTTGCTACCATAACCATGACTGACTAGACCAGAGCCAAAAGCAAATGTGTGGCCTAGACCTAGGGGAGGCCAAGTGTCTCTGGGGCGTCTGGGAGTCAAATCCCATCCAGTTGGTTTGCCACCAACTGGATGCCCAGCATCACCTTCTCTCCTGGGTGATAGGTGTCCCGATGAACAGACCGAGCTCCTGCGGTGCTGCTCCAAGAGGATTGCTCTTATCCAAAGCTTGACTGAATGGCTGAGGAGCTGACATCTGTGTCTTATACTGAAGAGACATGGGTATGTCTCTCTGCTATGACTCTTCTAGAACCTGATCTTCCATCTTTAAAATGAAATAGGAGGGGCGCCTGGGTGGCTCAGTCGGTTGAGCGGCTGACTTCGGCTCAGGTCACGATCTCACGGTCCGTTGAGTTCGCAGTCCGTGAGTTCGAGCCCCGCGTCGGGCTCTATGCTGACAGCTCAGAGCCTGGAGCCTGTTTCGGATTCTGTGTCTCCCTCTCTCTGACCCTCCCCCGTTCATGCTCTGTGTCTCTCTGTCTCAAAAATAAATAAACGTTAAAAAAAAAAATTTTTTTTTTAAATAAAATGAAATAGGAGAAACTGGAAGGAACACCTTATGAGACATACTAAGGCACTATAAATTTGTCTTCGTTCTGAATACAGCGGTTGTACTTCAGAGCACTAGCTGAACTGTTGCTCTCTATCCGGGCGAGCATAAGTACTCATACATGCTGTTTCTTCCCAGTTGTGGGTTCAGTGTTTGACTGAGCTGACTGAGAACACTGTCTCTCTGGGGTGACTGGGTGATAGCTCAGTCAGTTGAGTGTCCGACTCTTGATTTCGCCTCTGGTCATGATCCCAGGGTTGTGGGATGGAGCCCTGTGTCATTCCTGCTTAAGATTCCCTCTCTTTCTCTCTCTCCCCCTCTGCGTCTCTACCCCACTCGAGCTCTCTCTCTGCCTCTCTCTCTCTCTCTCTCTCTCTCTCTCTCTCTCAAATAAAAAAATTAAATAGGGGTGCCTGAATGGCTCAGTTGGTTAAGCATCCTACTCTTGATCTCAGCTCAGGTCATGATCTCATGGTTCATGGGATAGAGCCCCAGCTCAGGCTCTGTGCTGACAGCTCAGAGCCTGCTTGGGATTCTCTCTGCCCCCTCCCCCGCCTCAAAATAAATAAACACACTTTAAAAAAATGAAATAAAGGAGCTCACCTGGGTGGCTTGGTTAAGTGGCCGACTTCAGCTCAGGTCATGATCTCATGGTTTGTGAGTTCGAGACCCACATCAGGCTCTATGTGGACAGCTCAGAGCCTGGAGCCTGCTTCAGATTCTCTCTCTCTCTCTCTCTCTCTCTCTGCCCCTCCCCCCACTCATGCTCTCTTTCTCTGTCTCTCCAAAATAAACATACATACATACATAAAGTGGTTTTAAAAAAATCACAGCCTTTCTGGGGTTCCTGGCTGGTTCAGTCAGTAGAGCATATGACTCTTCATTTCAGGTTTCTGAGTTCAAGCTCCACATTGAGCATAGAGCTTACTTTAAAAAAAATATTTAAAAACAATGAAACAAATAAAACCACAGTCTTTCTAAGAATAAGCTGTCCAAAAGCTTCTGATCACATCATACTATTGACTTGAATTCCCCATTGGTCCCACCCAGGACTCTAATCCTCAGGACTATTCTTTCCTTTTATGGACATATTTTGTTTTGGATGGTGCTGACTTTGGTCTCAGCTTTAATATATCATATATCAAATTATCTTAGATTACTCTTAAAGGAGAAAAGCTGACCTCAATATCAGTGAATAAATAGATTTTTCAGTTTAACAATGGACCCTATTCTCTATTATACACTTATCCTCTCTAACCAAAAACTATCCACTTTGGTTTTTCAGGTGGCCTAAAGGTCATCTCCCTATCCATATTTGATTACAAGTGTGTGGAAGAATGGGCCTAATTTATACATAGTGTATTTTTTAAATGCTTTTTTTATTTTGATAAGGAGCAAGGGGAAAGGGCAGAGAGAGAATCCCAGGCAGGCTCCATGCTGTCATGCTCACGGTCAGTGTAGAGCCCCCACAGGGCTCCATCCCACAATGCTGAGATCATGACCTGAGCTGAAATCAAGAGTCAGACACAACCGACTGAGCCACCCAGGTGCCACTAGAGTATATATTTTTAAAGATTTTGGGGATGCCTGGGTGGCTCAGTCGGTTAAGCGGCCGATTTCGGCTCAGGTCACGATCTCGCGGTCCGTGAGTTCAAGCCTCGCATCGGGCTCTGCTGACAGCTCAGAGCCTGGAGCCTGTTTCAGATTCTGTGTCTCCCTCTCTTTGACCCTCCCCCGTTCATGCTCTGTCTCTCTCTGTCTCAAAAATAAATAAACGTTAAAAAAATAAAATAAAATAATAAAGGTTTTGATTAAAAAAGTTTTCTTAAATGTTTATTTATTTTTGAGAGACAGAGAGAGAGCACAAGCAGGGGAGGAGCAGAGAGAGAGGGAGACACAGAATCTGAAGCAGGTTCCAGGCTCTGAGCTGTCAACACAGAGCCTGACACAGGGCTCAAACTCACGAACTGCAAGATCATGACCTGAGCCTAAGTCACTTAACCCACTGAGCCACCCAGGTGCCCCAGAGATTTTTATTTTTAAGTAATCTCTACAGCCAACATGGGGCTTGAACTCACAACCCCAAGATCAAGAGTTGCATGCTCCACCCACTGAGCCAGCCATGTACCCCTACAGTGTATTTAATTCTCTATAATATACACCGGATATCGATTTCTTTCTAATTATAAAATAAATATAGTTAAGTGAAAAAGCAAGTTGAAGAGTAAAACAATTTCACTCATATAAAACATGTTTACATACATACAGATATAAAATTTATATTTGCATACAAAAAATAGGGACAAATATAAGCCAAAATATTAACAGTGGCTATATCTGCAGAGTGGGATCTGGTGTAGATTTTCACTTTTTACTTTATTTTTTTAACATATATATATATATTTTTTTATTTTTATTTTTTTAATGTTTATTTTTGACAGACAGCGGATGAGCGGGGGAGGGACAGAGAGAGAGGGAGACAGAATCCAAAGCAGGCTCCAGGCTCTGAGCTGTCAGCACAGATCCTGACGTGGGGCTTGAACTCCAGGAGTGTGAGATCATGACCTGAGCTGAAGTCGGACGCTCAATCGACTGAGCCACCCAGTTACCCCTAACATATATTTTTTAATATTTATTTTTGTGAGAGAGAGAGAGAGACAGAGTGTGAACAGAGGAGGGACAGACAGAGAGGGAGACACAGAATCCGAAGTAGGCTCCAGGCACTGAGCTGTCAGCACAGAGCCTGACATGGGGCTTGAACCCATGAACCATGAGATCATGATCTGAGCCGAAGTCAGTCGCTTAACCAACTGAGCCACCCAGGTGCCCCTTTCACTTTTTACTTTATACAACTCTGTATTAATTAATAATAAAAGTGAATACAGGTGTTTACTGTGCCAAACACTATAGCAAGCACTATATATTTATAATTCATACTTAGAACAATCCTATGAGATAGATACATTTACATATGAAGAAACTGAGGATCAGAGAGATTAAGAAACTTGTCCAAGATCACAGGCTAATAAAAGGGAGAGCTGGGATTTTAAACCAGGTCTCCCCAGTGCCCAGATAAGTTCCTGGTGCATAGAAAGCATCAAAATAGATATGTTGGTCATCTTGATAGATGCAGAGAAAGTATTTAACAAAATTCAACATCTTTCATGATAACACTCTCAACAAATTAGCTATAGAAGCAATTTACCTCAACATAATAAACACTTTATATGACAAGCCCATCATACTTGTGAACATCATACTCCATGAAAAGCTGAAAGTCTTTCCTCTAAGATCCGGAATAATAAGACAAGGGTGCCCACTCCTACCACTTCTATTGACCATAACACTGGGAGTCCTAGCCAGAGCAACCAGGCAAAAAAAAAGAAAGCACAAGGAAATAGAAAAGGAAGAAGGGAAATTGTGTTTGCAGGTGACAATGCTCTTATATATGAAAAGAACTACAGACTCCACCAAAAACTGTTAATACTAATAAGTGAATTCAGTAAAGTTGAAGGATGAAAGATTGACACACAAAAATTTGTTGCGTTTCTGTTCACTAACAATGAACTATTTACAATAGCATCAAAAAGAGTAAAATATGGAGTGCCTGGCTGGATCAGTCAATAGAATATGCAACTCTTGATCTCAGGGTTGTGTGTTCAAGCCCCATGATGGGAATAGAGTTCACTTTAAAAATATTTAGGAAGAAATTTAACCAAGGAGCTGAAACACATATTTACTAAAAACTATGACACTTTGATGAAAGAAATTGAAGAAGACACAAATAAACAGAAAGATACCCTATGAATTGGAAGAATTAATATTGTTAAAATGTCCATATTACCTGAAGCTATCTACGGATTCATTGCAATCCCTATCAAAACTTCAATGGCATTTTTCACAGAAATAGGAAAAAGAAGCCTAAAATTTGTATGGAACCACAAAAGACCTTGAATAGTCAAAGCAATCCTAAGAAAGAACAAAGCTAAAGGCATTTTGCTCTCTGATTTCAAACTATATTACAAAGCTATGTTATTTTTTAAAAGTATGGTACTGGCATAAAAATAGACACATAGACCAATGGAACAGAATAGAGAGCCTAGAAATAGACCCATGCACGTACAGTCAACTAATCTTTGACATGGCAACAAGAATTCACAATGGGTAAAGTATCTCAATAAATGGTGTGGGAAAACTGGAGAGACAAGTGGAAAATAATGAAATTGGACCTTATACCATACATAAAAATTAACTCAAAATGGATTAAAGGTTTAAATGTAGAACTTGGAACTATAAAACACCTGGAAGAAAACATAAGGAAAAGCTCCTTGATAATGGTCTTGGCAATGATTTTTTGGATTGGACACCAAAAGCTTAGGCAACAAAGGCAAAAATAAACAAGTGGAACAATGTCAAATTGAAAAACTTATGTACAGCAGAGGAAACAACAAACAAAATGAAAAAGCAACATATAAGAGCAGTGCCTGGGTGGAACAGGCAGTTAAGCATCTGATCTCATAGTTCGTGAGTTCAAGCCCTGCATGAGACTCTGCACTGACAGTGTGGAGCCTGCTTGGAATTCTCTGTCTCCCTCTCTTTCTCTGTACCTCCCTCACTCCTTCTTTCTCTCTCAGAAAAAGAAAGAAAGAAAGAAAGAAAGAAAGAAAGAAAGAAAGAGAAAGAAAGAAAGAAAGAAAGAAAGAAAGAAAGAAAGAAAGAAAAGCAACATGGAATGAGAGAAAATATTTGCAAATCACATATCTGATATAAAATATAAGGAAATTATATAAATTGATAGCCAAAAAAAATCTGATTAAAATATGGGCAGAGGACCTAAAATAAAGACATACAGATGGTACTGTATGTAGGTTCCTAAAAAGGTACTCAATATTAGTAATTATCAGGGAAATTAAAATCAACCACAAAAGATACCACCTCACACATGTCAGCATGGCTATTGTGTATAGGACAATAGATACCAAGTGTTGGGAAGGGTGTGAAAAAACGGGAATACTTGTACACTGTTAGCGGGAATGTGAAGTGGTAACAGCCATTAGGGAAAAAACAATATGGAGATTCCTAAAAAATTTAAAAATAGTGCTACCATGTAATCTAGCAATCCCACTTCTGGGTATATATACAAAGAAAATAAAATCAGTATCTTGAAGAGATATTTGCACCCCCAAGTTCACTGCAGCATTTATTAACAATAACCAAGAAATGGAAACAACCAAATTGTTGACAAACGAATGCATAAGGAAAATGTGTTATATGGATAAGTGGAATACTACTCGGCCATAAAAAAATGAAATCCTGCCATTGGTGACAACATGGATAATCCTGGAAGACATTATGCTAAGTGAAATAAGTCAGGCACGGAAACACTGTATGATCTCACTTACATGCATAATCTAAAAAAGTCAAACTCATAGAACTACAAAGTAGAATGGTGGTTGCCAGGGGCTGCAGGTGGTAGAAATGGGGTGATGTCAAAGGGCATAAACTTTCAGTTATAAGATAGTAAGTTCTGAGGATCTAATGATCTAATCTACACATGGTGACTGCAGTTAATAATACTGTATTGTATACTTGAAATGTACTATGAAAAGTAAATCTTCAGTGTTCTCATCATAAAAAAAGGAAAAATAAAAAATTGGTAACTATGTGAGGTGATGTATGTGTTAACTAACTTGATTGTGGTTATCATTTCATAATGTATACATAAATCATTATATTGTGGGGCAACTGGGTGGCTCAGTCGGTTAGGCATCCGACTTCGGCTCAGGTCATGATCTCACGGTTCATGGGTTCGAGCCCCAGGTTGGGCTCTGTGCTGACAGCTCAGAGCCCGGAACCTGCTTCGGATTCTGTGTCTCCCTCTCTCTGCCCTTGCCCTGCTTATGCTGCCTCTCTCTGTGTCAAAAATAACTTAACTTTTAAAAAAATGTTTTTAAATTATTGTATTGTACACCCTTAAGGAAAGATTAAACATTATGAATAAATTAAGCTTATTTTAATTAGCATCAGTAAGGTATTTTTGATTACTTAAATACTAAAAACAGAAGAAATATTCACTTACATGTATTATTAACTTCAAATTATTCCTATTTAGTGATACTGTACATGCTGTTAGTCCATCTTCAAGTACTGCCAAGGAATATATGTCAAAATAGCGAATAAAATTTTTTCAGTTATTCTTTAAATCAGATTTTAACTAATTCAGACATCTTTCTCCATTGGTTTAATTTGTGAGGCCAACATCTATGAAATCACATAGAAGTATATTAACTGTAGATCTGGGTTCTACTGAGCATTTCTCCTCAGAGATGGCCATCTTTGTGGAATCTTTAGGGAGTATTTCATGTTGTTTATGATAGGGACTCAAAACCCTATCCTACCACTTACTAGCTAACTGCTTTTGGGAATTTTCTTCACCTTTTTCTGCCTCAGTTTTCCAAACTACGAAGTAGAGATTAGGATAATACTCTATTGTAGAGCATGTGGGGAAAATTAAGTCAGTTAATAGGTCTCATGTGCTTAGTACAATATCGGGCATGTAGCAAGGGCTCTATACATACTCATTGCTATAAGAAAAAAGATTAACTGGTATTTATGTAAATAATACAATAATCTTTTAAGAAGGGATATGAGAAAAGTGATCATTCTATGCCATAGTACTTGTAAAATTTATTTTTAAATTTTGAAAGAATTTTCAGGTCTCAAAGTAATATCATTTTGAGATGTGGAGTGAAAGAACAACAGAAAATGTTTATTGATTGGCCTATAAGCAAACATGAGTGATCTTTCTTTTCTGACACATTTTGCACATTTCTTTTACCTATTTTTTCTATGCATTCTTCTTATTCTGATGTCTTCAGTTTCTTAGCTAGTTCTTCGTATAATTACTCATTTTTATTATTTTATTTATTTTCTTACATTTATCCTTAAAAAACACACTTTCCATTAAGAATCAATAAAAGAGGTATACGATGGAGTATTACTAGGACTCAAAAAGAATGAAATCTTGCCACGTGCAACTACGTGGATAGAACTAGAGGGTATTATGCTAAGCGAAAGTAGTCAGAGAAGGACAAATATCATGACTCCACTCATACGAGGATTTTAAGAGACAAAACAGATGAACATAAGGGAAGGAAAACAAAAATAATATAAAAACAGGGAGGGGGACAAGACAGAAGAGACTCTTAAATATGGAGAGCAGAGGGTTACTGGAGGGGCTGTGGGAGGGGGGATGAGCTAAATGGGTAAGAGGCATTAAGGAATCTACTCCTGAAATCATTGTTGCACTATATGCTAACTAACTTGGATGTAAATTAAAAAAAAAAAAAAAAAAAAAAAGAATCAATAAAGGAGGAAGGGAACACCTGGCTGGTTCAGTCAGTTAAGCATCTGACTCTTGATTTTGACTCGGGACATGATCTCATGGTTCATGGGATTGAGCCACTGTGCTGATAGTGCAGAGCCTGCTTGGGATTCTCTCTCCCTCTCTCTACCCCTGCCCCCCCTCAAAATAAATAAATGAAACAAAATCTCAGTCTCAAATCTACATAGATAATTAATTTAGAAAACCTCTTTAATTTCTGTAATACAGGTTTGCAGTATTAACTAATTTTCATTAATTATATACTTGCTGTTGTGATCTAAGCAGGAACTAAAAATTCCTGAACCTGAGGATGGGGTTCAATAGGTTAAATATTTTATTGATAGTTCTAAAAGTTCAGACTCTTTCTGAGGCAGGGATAGATAGGTCTGAGAAAGGAAGGCTGCATTTGGAATAATCATGTGCAAAAAAGACACACAAGCATCATCTTGTAAATTGTTGCTTATGTTACAGATCAGAAACAGAAGCCCTGAGTTGTTCAATTACTTATCCAAAGTCACAGGACAAATGGAGTTATCCCAGATGCTAGATTTAGGTGCTAAAGCCAACACCTAGGAGGAACACCACTAGTAGTCAAATTTATCCTAGGGAAAAAGAATCCCCCAGGAATATGCCTCAGTAGAAAAATTAATTCTCGAGGCACCTGGGTGGCTCAGTCGGTTAAGCGTCCAACTTCGGCTGAGGTCATGATCTCACGGTTCATGAGTTTGAGCCCCATGTCAGTCTCTATGCAGACAGCTCAGAGCCTGGAGCCTGCTTCAGATTATGTGTCTCCCTCTCTCTCTCTCTCTGCTCCTCCCCCACTCATTCTCTGTCTCTCTCTGTCTCTCAAAAATAAATACATGTTAAAAAAGAAAAATTAATTAAGTTCAACAGAGCCAATTTTCCCATTATTAGAAGCAGTCCCTGTTCCTTCCAATGGACATAGATGTATGTGAAGATCATGTCATGAGACAAGTGAATCTTGCTTTTGCTCAAGCCCATGGTGCTGGCAGGATGGGCAAGTGTCGTGGTCTTCATACTGCCAGGAAGCTCTGTAGCCACTGATGAGATCAGAAGTGGTACAATAAACAGTCCAAGAAAGCCAATTTGGGCAGAGTCCTGAAGGCCAACCATTTTGGAGGCTCTTCCCATGCGAAAGGAATTGTGCTGGAAAAAGTAGGGGTTGAAGCCAAACGGCCAAATTCTGCCATCAGGAAGTGTGTCAGAGTCCAGCTGATCAAGAATGGCAAGAAAATCACCGCCTTTGTACCCAATGATGGTTGTTTGAATTTTATTGAGGAAAACGGTGAGGTTCTGGTTTCTGGATTTGGTTGCAAAGGTCATGCTGTTGGTGACTTTCCTGGAGTTTGCCTTAAGGTCGTCAAAGTAGCCAACGTCTCTCTCTTTTGGCCTTATACAAAGGCAAGAAGGAAAGACCAAGATCTTAAGTTTTGATGATGAAAACATGACAATAAATTTTCATATACAACAACAACAAAAAGACAAGTGAATCTTTTAAAAAAATTTTTTTTAACATTTATTCATTTCTGAGAGACAGAGAGAGTGTGAGTGGGGGAGGGGCAGAGAGGGAGACACAGAATCTAAAGCAGGTTCCAGGCTCTGAGCTGTCAGCACAGAGCCCGACGTGGGGCTGGAACCCACAAACCGTGAGATCATGACCTGAGCCAAAGTTGGATGCTTAACTGACTAAGCCACCCATGTGCCCTAAACCTTTTGTTTTTTTTTAAGATTTTATTTTTAAGTAATGTCTACACCGAAAGTGAGGCTCAAACTCACAACCAGAGATCAAGAAGTCACATGCTCTACCCACTGAGCGAGCCAGGCACCCCAAATGAAACTTTAAGTGCTAAATCACACACAAGTGTGGCTCAATGTTCATACTCAGAAAAGAATTTGGAAAATGAAGCCTGGGAAGAGTATATTCCTGTTTCCCAATTAAGACTTTCCCATATAAATTAAATTATCACACTCTCCTTTCTCTCCTCTTCTCCCTCTTCTTTACTTTTCTCCTTTTTCTCCCTCTCTCCTTTCTGAGCTTGTAGGATTTGTTATTTCAGGGAAATGCATGGATTTTCTTGACTCCACCAAGGTTGATGGGACCGTAGGACTCTATAAGAGATACTGGAATAGTGGAAACATCGAAGAAAATACATGAATGACAATCATCTGTTATCTAGGAATCTGCCTAGTGACTTTCTTTGGTTTATATCACATAGGAAGTATTTACCATTTTTTTCTCACCATCCCAATGACTTACTCTCCCAAACCTCAGACCTCATTTCTCAGTACTTGAAACAGTTTGGGCCAAAAAACTATTTAAACACGTTGAACCAAATCTATGGGTTCTGCTCTTCAATACTTTGCTCTGCCTAGCTCTCAGAGTCCTTAACAAGTTTGAAAGTGTTTCATTTGGAAATCATCACTCCGCAGGGTATCGAGCCTTGGCAAAATTCCCTCACCAATTCATTATCCATCAGCTCTGCCCTTGATTTTAAACTCACTACCTGTGGGGGTCTCTGGCTGACTCAGTCCGAGGAGCCTGCCACTCTTGATCTTCGAGTTGTAGGTTCAAGTCCCACGTTGGGTGTAGAGATTACTTAAAAATAAAATCTTATGGGACGCCTGCATGGCTCAGTCGGTTGTGCCTGCGTGGCTCAGTCGGTTAAGCATCCAACTCTTGATTTTGGCTCAGGTCACGATTTCACGGTTTATGAGACTGAGCCCCGAGTAGGGCTCTGTGCTGCCAGCGTGGAGCGTGCTTGGGACTCTGTCTCCCTCTCTCCCTGGCCCTCACCCACTCACTCGCCTTCTTGCACATGTTGTTGTTCTTTTTTTTCCCTCTCTCTCTCTCTCCCTTTCAAAAATAAATAAGCATTTTTAATTAAAAAAATAAAATCTTAAAAAATTTGAAAAAACTGAATTCACTAAGGTATCCTGGAGTTATATGGACCCCAGAGTGAACAATTACTGCTCTATTATAGATGGCTTCTCATATATGTAGGATTTTTAAATTAAAAACAAAAATAGAATTCAGGATTAGAACTGGACAGTGTAGCATCACACTTTCACTTTTATTTAATGTATTTGGCATATCTAAAATATTAAGATTTTTAAGAGCTATTTTCAGCCCTGTTACTGCTCCAGTCAAAGGCAGTGAAATGTGAGTAGAGATGCAATTGCATTAAATGAAGCTAACAGGGTTTGCAAAGCATATACAAGCGAGGGCTTCGCTGGGTTGACTAAGGTTAAGCAATGCAGCTTTAGAGCTCAATGTAGGTGGAAGGGGATCAGAAAAGTACTTCAGAAATACAGTGTTAAGACTGACTCAGGAAAACTTGAACTACTTTTGCATGACAGGATTCGGAGTATCAGTCAAAGGCTATTCTTCCTAGCACAAACTTACAATGGAACTATTTTACCCGGTGATGCTGGAGGAAATAGGACAGAGAGTTGTGAAAGCACCTGAAGTATACAAACAAAGGAAGAGAGGCATAATAGTGCAAATTATTTTACATCTTACAATAATTCTTGTTTTAAATGGCTTACACTGCCAGCTATGAAAACTTGTGGATTTTACTTCTATATCAATACTCATTTTGGATGTCAACCTTTTTTTTTTTTTTTTAATAGTTTTATCACATCACTGCCTCATTTGTGAATCTATCAAGATTTCCTGTTTACTGGTTACTATATCTCTTAGCTTAGCATTCTGGGCTCATTGTCAACTCCTCAACCTCATCTTTTGTTATTTCCTAACATGACCTTCTTCTTGAGCCAAGTTAATTGGCAGATAGCACCCAGCACATGACTTGCTAGTTCCTCTCTGTGGGCCCTTGGAAAAGCCATTCTTTAAATGTGGAATGGCTTTGCCACTCTCTGCCAATCTATATCCATCACTTCCTCTCAGTGCTGATCCAAAACTTAATTTTCTCCAAGGAGTCTTGGAGACTGATCACTTCTTTACTGCATATTCCCCAATCATCTAAACTCTGAGGTGCTTCTTACTGTGGTCCTTGTTAATTTCCTTAAATTACTTCATGTGACTGCTGTCTCTACAGAACTGGGACTGATTCTTTCTTTGTTATTTGAATTGAACTTAGCACCTGGTAGCACTAACTGATTCCAATGCTATTGCCACTACTTGTCATAAATATCAGAGTTAATTGTTCAATATTTATAAGCCAGGGAAAAGGAAATACAAAGAAAGATTGTAAAGCATAAAAGTAACAAGCACATGGGATAAACATACATGAAAGTGTGCACATAAACCAAGTGGAAAAAAAAAGCAATAGACTCTAATGCTTTATAGATAAAGGTAAACATAAATATATTTTAAAAATAAATAAATAAAGTCACCTGGCTGGTTCAGTCAATAGAGCATGAAACTCGGGGCCCCTGGGTGGCTCTGTTGGTTAAGTGTCCGACTGGGTCTCAGGTCATGATCTTAACAGTTTGTCAGTTCCAACCCTGCGTCGGGCTCTGTGCTGACAGCTCGGGGCCTGCTTTGGATTTGGTGTCTCCCTTTTCTCTCTGCTGTCCCCTGCTCATGCTCTGTCTCTGTCTCTGTCTCTCTCTCTCAAAAACTAAATAATAAACATTAAAAAAATTTAAAAGATAGAGTATGTAACTCTTGATCTCAGGGTCTTGAGTTCAACCACCCACGTTGGGCGTACAGCCTACTTAAATATAAATCAATAAATGAACAAATAAACAAAGTAAAATAAAATAAAAATTGTATCACAAAACAGTATATATACTGATTTCGACCCTGTAAAATATTAGGTACATTTATTTCATACATGGTAATTGGTGTTAGAGATTAACTGTTCTATAAATTTGAGTCTAACAAAAAACAAAAAGTAAGAGATAGTGATGGAAGTTAAATAGTTCTGCTTCTTCAGTTTAAGGGAATACACCCCCATCCCTCCTTTCCTGTTGTCCACAAGTCCACAAGAACTGACGAAGGACATATCCTGTGCAGGGCATTGGCAGTTGTGATCTACCTAAAGGTGACTGATGCTCACTAATGTTGGAGAATCTCTGCACTAGGGCACGAGATCTTGTGGTTCGGTGGTTCTCAAACTTTAGGATTGCATCAGCATCACCTGGAGGGCTTGTTAAACTCTCTACCTCCAGAGTTTCCGATCCAGTAGGTCTGGGATAGGTCTGAGAATTTGCATCTCCAACGAGTCCCCTGATGATGCTGATGCTGCTGGTTCAGATGGCTCTCTGAGGACCACTGTCTTCATGATTATCTGACACTAATCAGATTACCTTGTACAGCTAATTTTTGCATATCATACGGCTTCTTCTACTTGCTTAAGCCCATATCATATTCCCTTGTAAACTAACCTATGGTCTGCGTCCATCCAACATAGCCCCTCTCTCTTTCTACTTAATTTTCCTTCCCCAAGGCTTCTATGAAAAAAACACCACCACCCTCTAACTTACCTATGGCAAGAAAGAGAAAGCTATGATTAAGTTTTAATCATATAAATCATATAATCATATAAATCAGAGCAAGTTTTTGATGACTCTGCTTTAGTCGACACCCAAAGCTGATGTTTAATCCCAGAGGCATGAGACCCTGTGCAGCCCTGAAGAAGTGTTTGGTTTCACCACACTTCTGCCCCCAACCTGCATATCATTGAAAGGTAACCTCTTCTGATTATATACTTAACTTTGAAATGGTTTCAAAAGGTGGGAGGGGACTTAAGACCTTCCTTATGTTCTGCTCTCACAGGGTTATTGAAAATTGATTTCACAAAGACACCCAAACCGAAGCAGAGGCTGCAGCTACTGTTTGAGACTATGCATACCCTCAGAAGTGAGAATGCTGTCAGCACATGACAAATGTTCTTGCAGCAGCTGGGAAGGCATACCAAGCTTCCAATGTGATACGGTATATTTTTGCCCAGAGTCACGTAGTCCCTGCCTTTAAATATCCAGGTTGCACTTTGAAAGGATGAGCCAAATACCAATTATTTAAAATTCCTGATTATTATATGCAAAATAGAGAGTTGTTAACCTTAGTTTCTTTAACTTTCCTATCTCAAAGTTGAAACCAGGAACAACGTAATGTGTTCCTTGTTGATAGGCTCTTATTTTGGCAGTCTTTATTTTTTACAGTACAATGTGGTTATATTTAGTTAGTCATTCCCTTCTAAGCCCTTGAAATTTTTTGCTTGTTTAGTTGGTTTTAGTACCCTTAGAGGAAGAGGAGAGATCTATTAACATATATGAGAAGTGACCACAAAAGGGTTTTAATACAGCAGTGGAGTTTCTGAGATTAGGGTTGGGTTTTCCTCTATTGACAGGATTAATGCAGTCTTGTTTCTGGCCCACTGAAGAGGGTTGGCCTTCTGCAAAGTGATCAAGTAGACAGGTTAATCTTCAGGGTCCGAGACTGTCCCATTCTTGGGATGTCTGGATGGCTCAGCTGGTTGAGCATCCAACTCTTGATTTTGGCATGAACTCTCATGGTTCACAAAATCAAGCCACACGTTGGTCTCCTTGTTGAGTGTGGAGACTGCTTGGGACTCCCTCTCTGTGTCTCTTTCTCTTTCTCTTCCTCTGGCCCTCTCCCCTACTACGTGCTCTCTCTCTAAAATTAAAAAACAAAACAAAACGAAAACCTGTTCCATTCTCTGTCCTTCACCTTCTTGGGTGGTGTCCATCTGATTTCATGCCTCCTTTCATGATTGTACTTTTATTAAAATATTTTCTTAGATTTTTCATTACAAATAGCAATGTATATGATTCATGTATTAATTCAGCAAATATTTATTATACAGCTTTTTGGGGCTAAGCATCAGCAACAAAATAATATATCTGGCTTGGCTGAGCTTATATTCCAGTGAAGGGAAATAGCTATATATGTATATGTATATGTATATGTATGTGTATGTGTATATGTATACACATACACATATATAAAACATTTATATTTATTTATATATAAATGTACACACACATGCACACACTATGTTAGATTATGATACACACTATGTAGAAAAATAAAGCCAGGAAAGGAGATAGGGAGTTCAAATGGGTGGTGTGTATGCAGATACTGCAATTTTAAATAGGACACTCAGGGGTTGGTCTTACTGAGAAGATGACATTTAAGTCAGGACCTAAAAGATGTGAGATAGAGAGCAATCCACCTTTCAAGCCGAGGAAGAGCAAATGCAAGGGCCCTATGGTGGGAATGTGCCTCAGATATTGAGGTAACAACAAGAAGCCTGGCCTGGATGGTGTGGAATGAATACGGGAGAGAGAGGCAGGAGATGAGGCCAAGCGTGGACGTCAGATGATATAGAGCCTTGGGGATCGCTGCAAAAAAAAAAAAAAAATTATTTTGATTCTGAGGGAGATGAGAAGCCACTGGAAGGTTTGGAGCAGAATAATATGGTCTAAAACATCTTAAAGTACTATCCTTTCCGGGACTACAACACTGTAGAGGTAAAGTAATGACAATATGTAATATTATGTGTATTATAATGATGATAGAAATAGCCAACATATATTGAACGATTAATAAGCACAGGCACTATGATAAGCATTTTAAAGGAGATTCTAAAATAGAATTTTAGCGATAGATATTTTTAGGCAGGAAGTGTCTTCTTTATGAAAACACCTCATTTTCTCTCATTCTCTGTCTACAGACAAGATCAGTCATCCAGTGCCCTGAATTTTGCTGGTGATGTAGAAACTAAACTACTCTTTCAGTCAGAAGAGGTAAAATAGGAAATAAAGAGAAAAGTTTCAGATTACATTTTTCCAGAAACACTATTCTTACTGGAAACCCATCATTAAGGGAAACCCATCATTCCTAACTCATCAAAAAAACAAAACAAAACAAAAAAGTGCTGACCAACTCTTAGCTCTTCATATCCATTCAATGCAAATTCATGGCTCTGTCCTTTTTAATCTTAATTTCTTTCTAGGATAGTGCAGGGCAATTATTTCTCTTTTCTTCCTAAATTCTTTAAATTCTCTGCTTGAATCAGATTTATATTGAGAATCTCTGAAGCTGATGGCTAATGCAAAGTCCTATGTAACTTTGTGTCGATTCAGTAGGGCAAGCTCTATGGCAACATGGTGGAAAATTCCTGGGTCTGTGTCCTTCCTACTGGCCACTCTTTCAAATTCTCAGTCTCTTTCTTTTCTTTGACATGCACCCAAGTAGATTCTTAACATGGTACATGTATAAGTAAATGGCAGTGTTGAGCACCCTTCTGCAGCACCGGAAGACCAAGGAGCTCTCTCTCAACTTTGCAAAACTTCTCAGATGCCTATGCTGGCAGAGAATTAAACTCATGTTTATGTGGTGTGCTCATCTATTTAATTCAATTGCAACAAATACACGAGACACCATTCTAGCTGTGATAAGGAATAAAGGTTTAAGAAACTATTTGCCTGGCCTTGTATTTGTCTTTTTGAATATGTTATTTCATATAAAACTTAAATTTTTAGTTAGGTATTATTAGCTACATTTCATCTAAGGAAATTGAAGCTTGGAGAATTAAGATCCTTGATGAAGTTCTTATAACTTATAAGTGGCAAAGTCAGGAGTAAGATTTCAAATTCAGCTGACATTGAAGCTCATGTTTTGTCAACACAGGTGGTAACATTTTATAAAATAGAATGTAAATATCAAGCATACAGCCCATATATGTATCCATTATTCTATGGAACATTTTACATAATTAACCTATTTGAATTGTGTATTCCTGTGGCAAGAGATTTCTTCTTTGATCTTTTATTGAGATACCAATGTTGTCAAAACACAAGGAAGTCCCCTAAGGCAATGCCAATCACTAGAAACTACGAAATCACTCAGTACCAGCTGGAGTGTCATGGGCGTGTGCATTGTAGGGTTAGCACAGGAGACTGGGAGTTTAGGCTCCTCATGTCTTATGTGTGTCTCCTCAAGGGCAGGAGGGAGGAGGGAAGTCAAGGGCAGGCACTTGGTGTTCGGCAGGAGGCCAGGTGCAAGATGAGAAGCAACAGCAGCTGAGGATCTGGGGCCTCTGAACCTGTTCTTTTTCTTTGACCTTGACTTATTTGTTTCTATTTTCTTTTACATCCAGTATCAACCTTCTCTCACTTGGTGTTTTCTGTTCCCTGAACTAAATAGGTAGGACTCCCTAAATCCCTTTGAAAAAAACATCACAAGAATATGAAACTTCAGTCCAAGGATACAGCTTTTGTGTGTGTGTGTTTTCCAAGATGAAAAAGTAGTTTTTTCTTCACTGTTAATGGCAAATAACATAGATAAGTGCAGATGAAGTGCAAGGGGCACATACATACACATGCATATACCTAAAAAAAAAAAAAAAAAGATGTAGAGGGGCGCCTGGGTGGCTCAGTCAGTTAAGCGTCTGACTTCAGCTCAGGTCACGATCTCGCGGTCCGTGAGTTCGAGCCCCACGTCGGGCTCTGGGCTGATGGCTCAGAGCCTGGAGCCTGCTTCCGATTCTGTGTCTCCCTCTCTCTCTGCCCCTCCCCCGTTCATGCTCTGTCTCTCTCTGTCTCAAAAATAAATAAACATTAAAAAAATTAAAAAAAAAAGATGTAGAAAGTTATATGCTAAGAGTTAGCACTGTTGTCTGGATTGCAGTGTTTGTAGTTCTTTTTCCTTGTCTGTTTTATAATGTTTTTTTTTTAAGTGATTAGGTATTGCCTTTTTAATAAGGAAGATGAAGATTATAGTTACTATGCATGTATGATGACTTATCGACATATTAAAAGTGAAAACTAACAAATAAATTTGTTAGTGAAAAATAACAAATAAAACTAACAAAGACTATGTAAGGACAAATGTAGAACCAAGATAGAATTAAGAAAACTCAAAATAATGGGCGAATAGTTAAGAAAAATATAGCATGGAGGCTTCTGCAAACATACCTCCGCTTTTTGGGAGAGTCTGTTCAGTGGACATGGGATGCTGAAGAAAGACTAAAGGCTGCTTAACTTGATAGATTAACCTAATTAAACTCTGATGGATGGATTAACAATAGTCAAATATAAATCATATTGATATCCAAGTAAATCCATAGAACATTATTTTCATTAAAAAAGTGTTTTTATGGGGCACCTGGGTGGCTCAGTTGGTTGAGCATCCGACTTCGGCTCAGGCCATGATCTCGCAGTTTGTGAGTTTGAGCCCCACGTGGGGCTCTGGGCTGACAGCTCAGAGCCTGGAGCCTGCTTCAGATTACATGTCTCCCTCTCCCTCTGCCCCTTCCCTGCTCCCACTCTGTCTCTCTCCCTCTCTATAAATAAGTAAACATTAAAAAAAAAGTATTTTTATGAAAACTGCTTAATTGTGTGGGGAAATGTCAAATGAATAAGTCAGGATGAAAAATTGTATTTGTAGTAGGAATACAAATAATTTTTTTAAAGTAATCTAAGCATTAAAAAAAATAATAACTGGAAGGAAATTTACCAATAGTCTATCCATGACAGTGATTGTGTAGTGGGACAATGAATAAGCTGTTTTTCCTAGTTCTTTCTTTCTGTATTTCTAAAAATTTTTAAATAAGTGTATTACTTTTAATAGGAAATAACAGTAAAGCCATAGTAATATAAGTTTTTAAATAACTATCTTTTTCTATATCAATCAAATAATTTGAGAAGGTTGTTCTTGTGGGATTTTTGAGTGAGAATTTAAAAGCTTAGGCCTCCATAAAATTTTATGTTCACCAAATTCAGTTAAATTCTTGTTTTAGTCACATAGATACTGAATAGAGAAATAGAATTAAAATACATTTCATGAGATTAGACTAAATATTCTTTTTTTTTTTTTTAAGTAATCTCTCTCCCCAACATGGGACTAGAACTCAATGACCCCAAGATCAAGAGCCACATGTTCTAATGACTGAGCCAACCAGGCATCCCTTAGATCATAATTTTAGATTATGCTCTAAATTATTAGTAGCATGCTCTACTCTTGATTTCAGGGTTGTAAATTCAAGCTCCACATTAGTTGTAAAGATTACTTAAAAATAAAATCTTAAGAAAGACAGAAAGAAAGAAAGAGAGAAAGAAATTATCATCTATAATATAATCCAAAAAAAGAAACACTCCTTAAATGTTATTTATTTATTTATTTACTTACTTATTCATTCATTCATTCATTCATTCATTCATTCATTCTTAAGTGCTGTTTATAACAAGGAAGAATTGGAAGATGATGCAAGGGGAATAGTTACTGAAATTGGGATGTAGATACTTTGTATTGTACAACCATTGTACATGCTACTTTTTTTTAAACATGCTACTTTTGATTATCATGCAGACAAAAGGTAAAACTGAATATGCCATATAGACAATGGGTTATCCCTGATAATTTCATTATGTAAAAATATGCATGCATCTTACAAATTACTAGGAAAGGAATATACAAAGTATTAATGTTAGCTTTAGGGAAGTGTTATAATGGATGATTTCCCCTTATTTTATATATACAAAAATTAAAACATTTTTATAAATGTAGTTTGCTTTTTAAAGGGCAAAATCATCTACAAAATTGCCACTCAAAAAATAACCACAGAGCAAGAGGGGCTACTTTATGTGAGAACAAGTCTGGGCTAGGCAGAAGCAACAAGAGGATAGTACCTATCTGACAGGATTATTTAAGTATTAGTAATGGAGTGCTTAGTATAGCATCTAACACAACATATGTCCCAATGAATGAGGGCCATTCTTACCAACTCACCCAATTTCTTTCATTTGCTCATTCATCAAACCTTCTTTTAAAAAAAAAGGGGGGGGGTTCAGATACCTGGGTGGCTCAGTCAGTTGAGCGTCCGACTTCGGCTCAGGTCATGATCTCACAGTTTGTGGGTTTGAGCCCCCCCGTCGGACTCTGTGCTGACAGCTCAGAGCCTGGATCCCACTTTGGATTTTGTCTCCTTTCCCTCTGCCCCTCCTCCCACTCATGCTCTGTCTCTCTCTGTCTCAGAAATAAATAAACTTTAAAAAAAAATTAAAAAAATAAAAAGATTTTTTTCTTAAGTAATCTCGAACTCACACCAAAATCAAGAGTCACATGCTCCACCAAATGAGCCAGCCAGATGTCCCACATCAAACCTTCTTTAAGTGACTGGGCATATGGCATGCTGAAGGTAGAGAAGAGTCTTTCTCTTTGGTTAAGGCTAATAGGTATCTATACCTACAAGTTGGGTTGACTGTGTTCAAGAAAGTTCCCTGAGTAGAAACTGGCTATTGAGGAAATTAATGATTTGGTATAGGCACAGCAGACATCACATACGCAGGCCACAGTATTCTGTTGGGCTTAAGAAAATGTTTTAATTTATTTTAAAATCAGAAGGAAATATGACTTTCAGGTTCAAAAAATATTTTATATTTTAACACATAATATATGTTTGCCTTTATACAGCACAGTTATTCACTATAGTTTCAATATTTATAAGGGGACCATGAAGGTAAAAGTGCCAAGGCCATGAAGGTGATAATTTGGTTCTGCCCTCTAGATGTGGTCAGCACTTTGATAAAACACTCAAAACTTTAAACTTAAAAGTACTATAGAAAGGATATTGAAGAACAAAGAGTGACATTGCAATGCATTGGCTATAGCGGTATTATCAGGAAAAGGCCAATATTTTGGGTTGACCCAACAGACCTCAAAGGGGAGAGACATGTATTTGAGGCACACTAGAAAGTTACGCTCTCTGGGGGATACTCCACAATGGTTTAGTTAAATACCAGCTAAGTTCCCTTCCCCATTTGTGCTCAGCAAACAACCTTCTCATGTCTTTTCTTTGTGATTCCTTCATTTTGTTATGTTATAATTAAATGGAATCTGTTATTCCCCATAGGACTATAAAGACCTTGAGGGGAAAAACCATAAGCTGCTCATTATTTAACTGTATTAACTTGCAGATAATAGGCACTTAATGTGTACTTGTTGAATTTATTATTAAACTGATTAACCAGATAGCTCGTCAATAGGAAAAGAGTGATTTGCAAATAAGACACATATATTCAGTCACTAGTGAACTATACACTTTATTTAAAATAAGTGAATTAGGATGCCTGGTTGGCTCAGTCCATGAGGCATGTGACTCTTGATCTTGGGGTTGTGAGTTTGAGCCCCACCTTGGGTGTAGAATAAAATAAAATCTTAAAAAAATATTGTATTTATAGCATGTGAGTTTGGGTAGCTTGAGCCATCCTTGAGTAAGCTACCAAGGTCCCAGATCAAAGAAGTTGAAGAACAGACTTTAACCTCACTACCCTTGCCAGAGTATCTTTAGCCCCAGGAGGTCCCCAGTCTTCTTAATCTCCAGTTAACTTTGTCTCAGAATTGCTCCTGCACACCCCAAGAAACCCCCATGAAGGGTGTGAACACAAAAGTAAATGGCAGGTAAACTATGATACGTAAGTATGCCTAATATTTAAACATTTTAAAGTATTCAAATATGAAAAGTAAAGCAACAATGGAAATCTTTTTTTTTTTAATGTTTATTTATTTTGAAAGATTGAGAGAGAGAGAGAGAGAGAGAGAGCACACACGTGTGAACAGGGGACGTCAGAGAGATAGGGAGGGAGAAAGAGTATCCCAGGCAGTCTCTGAGCTATCAGAGCCCAGCACAGGGCTTGAACTCATGAATGGTGAGATCATGACCTGATCTGAAATCAAGATTCAGAGACTCAACTAACTGAGCCACCCAGGCGCCCCGACAATGGAAAATCTTTTACTTTTTTCTTTACTGAAAAAATTGGCAATTAAAAAAGTTACTACTTGGGTCTCCTGGCTGGCTCACTTAGTAGAGCATGCAACTCTTGATCTCAGGGTTGTAAGTTTGAGCCTCACATTAGGTGTAGAGATTACTTAAAAAACAAAAATAATAGAAACTTTAAAAAATTTACCACTCTGTGCTGACAAGGGTCCAAAGAGAAAAAAGTGATCATATGTTGCTGATAGGTATATACTTGACATTTTCAAGAGAACTACTTAGCAATTTCTTGAAGAACTTTCAAGAAATGTTGGTCCTTTGATCTAAAAACTCCATTTCCAGGATTCTTTTTCCCAAAGAAAATAAGTCAGATATGTGGGAATGGTCAAGAAAATTTTGGTATACTCATAAGATGGAATAAGATGTAGCCATTAAAGACTTTACATGACATGTTTTTGAAAGACTTTTTGAAAGACTTTACATGACATGTCAAAGGAACTATACTGAGTGAAGAAATACTGGATTTAAAACTCTGTATAGAGTATGATCCCAACTATGTGACATTACATGTATTCTAGACAATACATACATTAGATATTAAATAACAGGAAGAAACCTTGTTTAATATGCTCATATTATAGGGGCGCCTGGGTGGCTCAGTCCGGTTAGGTGTCCGACTTCAGCTCAGGTCATGATCTCACGGTTTGTGAGTTCGAGCCCACGTCGGGCTCTATGTGGACAGCTTAGAGCCTGGAGCCTGTTTCAGATTCTGTGTCTCCCTCTTTCTGCTCCTCCCCCACTCATGCTCTGTCTCTCTCTGTCTCAGAAATAAATACACATTAAAAAAAACTTAAAGAAATCCTCATATTATAATAAAATAATATTTCAAGGAAGAATATATGTTTAAATTTCAAGACTTTAATACCTTGATGGGGATTTTAATTTTTTCTTTTTTTTGCTTCTTTCTCTCAAAATATCTTCAATCAATATTAGTTTTTTCAGTTTATTTTACTTATTTTGAGAGAGAGTGAGAGAGAGAGAGAGCACAGAAGGGGCAGAAAGAGAGGCAGAGAGAGAGAATCCCAAGCAGGCTCCTCACTGTTAGCACAGAGCCCAATATGGGGCTGGAACTCACGAATCCTGAAGTCATGACCTGAGTCCAAATCAAGAGTTGGACACTTAACAAACTGAGCCACTCAGCCGCCCCAATATTAGTTTCATGATCAGGGAAAAAAAAAGTTATTGAAAAATATGCTTCTAAAATCTGCTAGGCTAAAAGGTTTTCTTTTCCTTGCTTTCCAGCATCCAGCACATTTATTGGCATTCTGTCAGCTTGCGGAAATACTGGATAAATAAATCTATAAAAGAATGAACAAGTAGATGAATAAATGAAATAAGACAAAGTCCTGTATATTTAAGCCACTTTAACTGCTTTCTTGTCTCCACATTTCACATCCAAACCATTCTCAGATTTTGTCAGTCTTGTCTTTATAAACAACCCAAATCTGACCTTTATTGTCACCTATGATACCATTCTAAACTGCCATACTTGCACAACTGAACATGTGCAATAACGTCTCAGCTGGCCTCCCTACCTTCATGGTTTCTGCCTACGATCTAATCTTAAAAAGCGGTAAGAGTGTGGCTCAGAATGTAGAACTCCTCTGCTCTGAAACCTCCAGTGATTTTCACTGTCAATCAAAATGATCAAAAGTCTTTACAGTGGCCCATGAGGCCCTTTGTACCTGGCCCCGCCCCACTTCCCTCTAACCTCTTCTTCTACCTCTTTTCACTCCATTCTGGCTACATTAGCTTTTTGCTCCTGCCCTAGGTCCTTTGCATCGGCTTTTCTCTCTGCCTGAAATGTTCTTTCCCAAAATAACTGCAAGGCTTTGCTCCATCACTTCATTCAGGTCCCTGTGCAAATGCCAGCAGGACAGAGGGGACTTCCCAGATCCTTCTATTAAAAACAGCACTATTCCCCTCCATTATTCTCCCATCATTTTCTGTGCCTTTACCTTCCTTTTTCTTCTTCACAGCCCCTTTAACCACCTGAAATATATATATTTATTTGCAACATCTATCTCCCCTCCCAATCCCCTGGCTAGAATGTAAGCTCCATTAGGGCAAGGGATTTTCTTGTTTTTTCTCTGCTCTACACAAAATTAATTTTTTGAAAATGACAACACAATTACTAATGATCAAAAGGTTAATGATAGGTTCTCCCCTCTGAATTACCTCAAAGATTTGTAATAAGGGTACCTTAAGTTCATTTCTTCTTTAATTTCAGTTTCGAAAGCTGAAAAGTTCCAAAATGTCCTCATGCTATAAGATAATGTGTTAAACTGAGCTGTACAATGAGAGGTACTAGACATCTGGTATATAAAGAACTATAGTGCACTTTGTGTTCCAAATTAGAAATATTTTGATTGATTGCATTTTAAAAAACATTTTAAGGAGCGCCTGACCGTCTCAGTAGAGCATGTGACTCTTGATCTCAGGGTCATGAGTTCAGGCTCCATTTGGTCTAGAGCTACTTTGAAAAATATGTATATAGATATATTGGTTAACATTAATTTATATTGAAAATTATAAATTTCCTATATAGTTGTCATATAGCTTATGACAGAAGAAATATTGTAGTAGTCATTGCTTGATATTTTCTGAGGTTGTATCTTTATGAATATGACTTCTGGGGACCTGATTTGATTTCAAACTCTTTGCTACAGTCTTTTTTGTTTGTTTGTTTATTTTTCTTTGCTACAGTCTTAACAATTACCTAGAAACACTGGTTCCACAGAGCATGTCCCATATATTTGTTTCAGACAATTCAGGTGGACCGAATATTATGATCCTTATTAATGTACATATTCCAAGATTGTTCAGCTCTTCACTGGCTTTGTGATCTTGATCAATGAACTTAACCTCTTCAAACTTCAGTATTCTTATCTAGAAATGGGGATGGTAATAGCAGGTAACTAGTATTCTTGTAGGAATTAAATCAGATGGTATCTATAAAGTACTTGGCATAGTGTCTGAAACACAGTATGTGCTCAGCAAATACCAGCTATTTTTATTATCACAAAGACATATTTATAAGAGTGAGGAAAACAATCTCTGGGAGGCTCTCCTAAGCAAAGGCACACATGAAAATTTGAAAGAGTAAGTTCAACCTCCCTAGTCATCAAAAAAAAATCAATTAAACAATATATAGTATTTCATGTATCAAAATATATTTTTAAAAAATCAATGCACACTGTTCATAAGTATATGGTGAAAAGGCTACTCTTCTATTCACCACTCATGGGAGTCTAATTTTGTAAATTCTTTCAAATCTGTGTTATGTATCTAAAGCTTCAAAATATATATGTAAAAAAATATATTTTGAAGTGCTAGAAATGCATTTGAAAGCCATAATTAACAAGGTGTAAAAATATTCAACTATAATGGTACTCATGGGGCACCTGGGTGACTCAGTTGGTTAAGCATCCGACTTTGGCTCAGGTCATGATCTCAAAGTTCATGAGTTTGAGCCTCACATCAGGCTCTGTGCTGACAGCTCAGAGCCTGGAGCCTACCTTGGATTCTGTATCTCCCTCTGTCTCCCTGCCCCTCCCCTGCTTGTACTGTCTCTCTCTTAAAAATAAGTAAACATTAGGGGCGCCTGGGTGGCTCAGTCGGTTAAGCGTCCGACTTCAGCTCAGGTCACAATCTCACACTCCGTGAGTTCGAGCCCCCCGTCGGGCTCTGGGCCAATGGCTCAGAGCTTAGAGCCTGCTTCCGATTCTGTGTCTCCCTCTCTCTGCCCCTCCCCCGTTCATGCTCTGTCTCTCTCTGTCTCAAAAATAAATAAACGTTAAAAAAAAAATTAAAAAAAAAGATAAGTAAACATTGAAAAAAAAAAGCACACATAACAGCATAGTTTACATATGTTATAATGAAATAAAAAATTAGAAACAATCTGAATAATCAAAAATAAATAACTGAATAATAATTTACTAATATAATAGAATTCTATGCAGTCGTAAAAAGATGCTGTAAAATCACATTTATTTTTTAATTTTTTTAATTTTTTTTGTAAAATCACATTTAAAAGATATTTATAATATATTATTAAATTAAATAAATTAGATGCAGTTTTTTAAATAATTTTTTAAGTTTAATTATTTATTTATGAGAAAGAGAGAGCACATGTGAACAGGGGAGGGACAGAGAAAGAGGGAGAGAGAGAATCCCAAGCAGGCTTTGTGCTGTCAGTGTGGAGCCTGACTCAGGCCTTGATCCCACAAACTGTGAGATCATGACCTCAGATGAAACCAAGAGTCATACTCTTAACTGATTGAACCACCCAGGTGCCCCCCTCTTTTTTGGAATCTCCACCCACAATGTGGGACTAAAACTCAGGACCCTGAGATCAAGAGTTACATGCTCTACCAGCTGATTCAGCCACGTGCCCTAGATGTTGCACTTTTTAAATCAGTAGAAAAATAGTTGGAAGAATTAATCAAGGTGTTACTAGGTCAGAGCCAGTTGGATTATAAATACTTTTTCTTTTTTCACCTTGTTATCTACATTTAAAATTTTTTCAATGATAATCTTATGGTATTGCACAATTACGAAAGCACACAGAAAGGCATTTATTGAATGAGAGCATAGCAGTTAAAAGCATTGGCTCTGAGTCAGATGGCTTGTCTTGTCATCTAGCTGTTCCATCAACTATATAAACTTTGACAAATTATTTAACTTTTTTGTTTTTTTTTAAATTTATTTTTGAGACAGAGACAGAGTGTGAGCAGGGGAGGGGCAGAGAGAGAGAGGGAGACACAGAATCTGAAACAGGCTCCAGACTCTGAGCTCTCAGCACAGAGCCCGATGCGGGGCTCGAACTCACAAACCGTGAGATCATGACCTGAGTCGAAGTCAGATGCTCAACCAACTGAGCCACCCAGGCGACCCCTATTTAACTTTTTTGAAACTCACTTCTCTCTTACAGGAGTCTTGAGGACTAAATACACCAGTGAGTCAAAGTTTAATATTACTTTGCAATAATAATGGGTAACATTTATTGACTACTTACTGTGTGCCAACACTGTTTTAATCTTTACACATATTAAATCTTTTCATCTGTAAAACAGTCTTCTAAGGATGAGCACTCAGTAAATGATGTAATAAATGTAATAATAATTATTATGGTTATTTTAATTGTTCAGTTTAGGACTATATACATATATAAGTAATGTATGTATGTATGAATGAATGTATGTATTTAAAGTAGGCTCGACGCCCAACGTGGGGCTTAAACTCACCGCCCTGAGATCAAGAGTCGAATGCTCTACTGACTGAGCCAGCCAGGCATCCCAGGATTATCAGCTTGAAAACGTAACTGTTTGTAAAACAAAAAATGTACACCAAGCCATAATTTTCACATACAGAGGCAATGATATATCTTGTCAACCTATTTTCAGGGAGCATCATGGAGGGATTCATCCCAAAGTCATTCCCAGCTCTGAGCATATGATGCCATGATTGAGATATTTGCTAGAAAATTCAGGTATACCTCAAACATAATAAATGTTGACCCAATGGTATTCAGAAATAGATCACAGTATCCTGTAGGCCTATTCTTAGACATTAGCTTTTCACACATTGTGGATAAAATAACTGTGTCATCTTAAAACTATTAAAGCAAAAAGAAGATCACTTCAGTACCACATAGGCTCTCTATCTAACAGATTGCTATTTTATTTTTTAGACTGACTTACTTAATATGTAGTTTAGAAGGAAGCAGAGGTGTAGGAAGGGGACACGTTAGTAGAGAACATAGAAGGAAAAAGACCAAAGTATGCACATTCACTGAATTTGTGGTACTACTATGTGTCCAAAGGCATTGAGTGCTTTATGCAGATTCAGAGCACGGTGATAAAGAGTGTACGCTCCGGGGCCAGACCACCTGGTTCTGACTCTGCCTCTGACACTCTCAGGGTGATCTTGAGCAAATTGCTTAAGCCAGTGCTGTCCTATAGAAGCTTATGAGGCACATATTACTTATGAAACACATAAGTAATTTAAATTTTTTATAGTAGCCAAGTTACAGAAAGTTAAAGAAACAAGTATAATTAATTTTGTTAAAATATTTTATTTAAGCCAATATATACAAAATATCATTTCAACATGCAATTAATGTAAACCAATATATATTTTTTAAAGATTGTGTTTTATTTTTCCACATTTAGACACATTTTTTTTTATTAAAATTTTTTTTTTTAACGTTTATTTATTTTTGAGACAGAGAGAGAGCATGAATGGGGAGGGTCAGAGAGAGAAGGAGACACAGAATCTGAAACAGGCTCCAGGCTCTGAGCTGTCAGCACAGAGCCTGATGCGGGGCTCAAACTCACGGACCACGAGATCATGACCTGAGCCGAAGTCGGACGCTTAACCGACTGAGCCACCCAGGCACCCCTGACACATTTTTTTTGAACATTTATTTATTTTTGAGGGAGAGAGTGCCGGCAGGGAAGGGGCAGAGAGAGAGGGGGACACAGGATCTGAAGCAGTATCTGCACTGATAGCAGTGAGCCCGATGCAGGGCTCGAACTCACAAATTGTGAGATCATGACCTGAGCCGAAGTCAGATCCTCAACAAACTGAGCCACCCAGGCACCCCAATGTAAACCAACATTAATGGAATAGCTTGTATTCATCTGTGTATCTCAGTTCAGATGAGCCACATTTTTTTTTTTTTTTTTAAATAGGCTCCATACCCAACATGGGACTTGAATTCACAACCCTGAGATCAAGAGTCTCATGCTCTCCCAGTTGAGCCAGCCAGGCGCCCCACACAGGCCGTGTTTCAAGTGCTCAATTGCCACATGTGCTGCTGACTACTGTGTTGAACAACCCAAGCTTCAACTTCTGCCTGTCTGTAAAACGTGTGTAAAATCAGTACCTGTCTGAGGAGTGGGAGTGAGGGCAGGCAAACTAGGGGAAGAGAGTCAAAAGCTACAAACTTCAGTGGTGCTTGGCTGGCTCGGTTGATGGAGAATGTGACTCTTGATCTTGGGGTTGTAAGTCTGAGCTCCCGACTGGGTGTAGAGATTACTTAAAAGTAAAAACCTACAAACTTCTGGTTAAAAAATAAATAAGTCAGGGGCGCCTGGGTGGCTCAGTCAGTTAAGCCTCAGTCTCTTGATTTCAGATCAGGTCATGATCTCACGGTTCTGTGAATTTAGGCCCTGCATCGGGTTCTGCCCATGAGCCTGCTTGGCATTTTCTCTCTCCCTCTCTCTCTCTTCCCCTCCCCTATTCAAGCTCTCTCTGTCTCTCTCAAAATAAGCAAATGAACTAAAAAAAAAAAAAAGTCGTGAGGATGTAATGCACAGCAAGGCAACTAGAGTTAACAATACTGTATTAATATATTAGAAAATTGCTAAGAAAATAAATCTTAAAAAGTTTTCATCTATTAACTAGGCATTGTGGTGATCATTTTGCAATATATATAAATATTGAATTATTATGTTGTATGCCTGAAACTAATACAATGTTATTTGTCGGTTTTACCTCAATAAAAAAAAAAAAATAAAGATAGCATAAAAGAAAAAAGAAAACAACAGCACGTGTCCCATGAGATTAAATGAGTTAATGGATAGAAAGTGCTTACCACAAACTCAGAATTAAACAAGACAAAACAAAACAAAAAACAGAGAACAAAAAACAAAACAAAAAAACCACCTTTACACCTTCTTCAAAAAGGGCCTGGTATTCTTTAGGGGAAGGCCTGAGGCTTGTTGACAAATAAAGGAGGGGAGATCTCAGGAAAGCAGGCTGAGCATGGCTGTAACCATGTTAGCAAAGGTTACAAGGTTGCTTGAAAGAGGCACTGATAGCATAAATGTAAAAGGGATTACAAGATTTGCCTAGTAAAACATTAATGATCTACCATTTTGTTGAGGCTTCAGCTCTCTTTCTCTAATTACTGATATATATGCCTATCTTATTTTGGAGGAGTTCATTCCTACAAGATAAAATGCCCAATAAGAATTGCTCTTAAACTATTATCTTTTAAAAAATTTTTTATTTTACTGTGGTAAGTCCACTTAACATAACAGCTACTCTCTTACAAATAATACATTATTGTTGACTATTTAAATTATTATCTTAATCTATTCACAACACAAAAAGAAAAGTTTTTTGTTTTTGTTTTTTTTAGTAAGTTCCACACACAGCGTGGAGTCCAAAGTGGGGCTTGAACTCATGACCCTGAGATCAAGACCTGAGCTGAGATCAAGAGTTGGATACTTAACTGAAGCTATCCAGGCCCCCCAAGAAGAGTGTTTTTACCTCCATTTTTCAGGTTAGGGATTTTATAGATCACATGAAGGTAAAATAGCTGTTACTCAAAGATCACCCAGGGGTGAACAAGGATTTGGACCTGGGTTATCTGTTTCCAAAGCTCATGCTCTTTTCATTTCACCATATAGTGAGGAATTTCATAGATTGGGCCAGATGTTTAAATCAAATCAATTTTGTAATTTGTCTTTTCACAATACCATATCTTTTATTTATTTACTTATGAATTAATTATTTTTTAAAGTAGGCTCCAGCCCAACGTGGGGCTTGAACTCATGACCCTGAGATCAAGAGTCACATGCTCCACTGACTGGAGGCCAGCCAGGGGCCTCCACAATGCCATATCTTATTACTATTTTCTAAACAGGTATATGTTCAAATATTAATTTCTGTTTTGGTAGATTTTAGTTTTTAAAATGGTACTAAATTTGGTACATTAATACCACTGCTATACAGAACCCAAAGAATCTTGAAGTAAGCAAAATATTCTGAGTATGCAAAAATAATTGTCCTAAAGTGCATTGCTCTAGACTTCATGACTATTCTCTTTTTTTAAGTGTATTTATTTCTTTTGAGAGAGACAGAGACAGCGTGCAAGGGGCGGGGGAGGGGAGGGAGAGAGAGAGGGACAGAGACCTGAAGCAGGGTCTGTGCTGGCAGGGAGCGTGACACAGTGCTGGAACTCAGGAACCACCAGATCATGACCTGAGCTGAAGTCAGAGCTTAACCGATCGAGTCACCCAGCCACCCTCATGACTATTCTTACAAAGAGTCTTCAGGACCTCATTCTGTATCCATTTGTTTGTATTTTGCATATAGTTACAGCAACTTTTATGATGTGTCTTCTAAACTTAGATCAGATTGGTGTTAGAGGAAGAACATCTGTCTCGAGTGGCATATTGACAACAGTAGTAAGCAAAAAATCATTTCATATCAGCAAGGAAGGAAAATGAAAATATAGAAAAAACTTAAATACTTCAAAGAAAAGCAATAAGGAGTCATTTAGTAAGGTCAAACAGTAGTAGTATTTCTTCAGAAAGCAGGGAGTTTCCACACCCGAAAAACAAATAACCCAGTGAAGAAATGGGCAGAAAACATGAATAGACACTTCTCTAAAGAAGACATCCAGATGGCCAACAGGCACATGAAAAGATGCTCAACGTCGCTCCTCATCAGGGAAATACAAATCAAAACCACACTCAGATATCACCTCACGCCAGTCAGAGTGGCCAAAATGAACAAATCAGGAGACTATAGATGCTGGTGAGGATGTGGAGAAACGGGAACCCTCTTGCACTGTTGTGGGAATGCAAACTGGTGCAGCCATTCTGGAAAACAAACAGTGTGGAGGTTCCTCAAAAAATTAAAAATAGGTCTACTCTATGACCCAGCAATAGCACTGCTAGGAATTTACTCAGGGGATACAGGAGTACTGATGCATAGGGGCATTTGTACCCCAATGTTTATAGCAGCACTCTCAACAATAACCAAATTATGGAAAGAGCCTAAATGTCCATCAACTGATGAATGGATAAAGAAATTGTGGTTTATATACACAATGGAGTACTACGTGGCAATGAGAAAGAACAAAATATGGCCCTTTGTAGCAACGTGGATGGAACTGGAGAGTGTGATGCTAAGTGAAATAAGCCATACAGAGAAAGACAGATACAATATGGTTTCACTCTTATATGGATCCTGAGAAACTTAACAGAAACCCATGGGGGAGGGGAAGGAAAAAAAAAAAGAGGTTAGAGTGGGAGAGAGCCAAAGCATAAGAGACTCTTAAAAAACTGAGAACAAACTGAGGGTTGATGCGGGGTGGGAGGGAGGGGAGGGTAGGTGATGGGTATTGAGGAGGGCACCTTTTGGGATGAGCACTGGGTGTTGTATGGATACCAATTTGACAATAAATTTCATATATTGAAGAAAAAAAAAAAAGAAAGCAGGGAGTTTACAGCACATCCTAGAAATTTTTCTACATAAAATGATTAATACAAAAATATTTTTGGTGCTTATAAAGAACACTGTCAGCTATCCTTTAAAATCTCCAACCCTCTGTCTGTCTGTCCATTCATCCTTATGGATGAATCCACTATGCAGGGAATTTACATTCAAGGAGGGAGAAGAGACACATAAATCATCAAAGCACAGTGACAATACAGTAGAATTCCTGGCACATAGTAGGCACGCAAATAATTGCTGAATGAATGAATGCGTAGCATAAGTAAAATGAGAGCATAAAACAGGAATTTATGTGGGGGTGGGAGGTAACAGAACCCAGAAGAGGGACCTTGAGCATTGGTTTATAGAAGTAAGAATGAGCTTTTGACTCATAGGCAGCAGGGAGTTTGAAGGCAAGATGGTAGAAAATAGCAAGATGGGCGCCTGGGGGGCGCAGTCGGTTAAGCGTCCGACTCCAGCCAGGTCACGATCTCGCGGTCCGTGAGTTCGAGCCCCGCGTCAGGCTCTGGGCTGATGGCTCGGAGCCTGGAATCTGTTTCCGATTCTGTGTCTCCCTCTCTCTCTGCCCCTCCCCCGTTCATGCTCTGTCTCTCTCTGTCCCAAAAAAAAAAAAAAAAAAAAAAAAAAAAAACACGTTGAAAAAGAAAATAGCAAGATATATTCAGGGCACGTGTGGAAATGGTAGCTGATGATGCAAGAGCCATGGGCAGGGACCAGACTGTGAAGAGCTTTGCTCATTAAACTCAAGGATTTGGATTTTATCCTGAATCCTGTGCAGTGCCTTTGAAGGAGTGGAAACGGAAGTGCCACCTGATTACACTTTTGTTTCAGAAAGATCATTGTAGGATAGGTCATGGGATCAGAGTCAGACAGAGCAGTCAAGGAGTCCCTGCCGTAAAATGGGAAAAGGTGTCAGGAGCTTGAAATTGTGGCCACTGTGAAGAAAGAAAAAGGGACTGTTACCAAAGACGTCGGTATGAAGGGAATTTAATAACTGATGTGGGGAAGATTGGTGGAAGAGAAGAAGGAGATTAGGATGATCCCGGAATTTCTGGTTTGTGCTGTGAGAATGAGAAGAAGCAGCTGAGGTTGGTTTTGGTCATGCCATGTGGGGTGCTTACTGGTCCTGAATAGTTGACTTCTAAAGGATGTTTTATCCTTGTCGTGGTCTTTCAGTATTATCATTCTCCATATCCCCCTTTGCACGTAAGAAAGAAAGATGCATAGAATTGAAGAAACTATTTCAAGGACACCAACTGAAACTTTGCTTACGTGCCCAATTGACAAAAAAAAAAAAAAAAAAAAAAAAAAAATAGAGATACTTATCTTAAAAGCTAAGTAACATATAAAGCACTTTTAGCAGAACAGGAAAATGGTTGTTTAGTGTGGGGATTCAGACATTATTTTATCACCGAAGTAAATTAGTCTTTATTTCTTTCCTGTTCTCTTTGATCCGTTTTTACAAAGTCACATCTATGCGCCATCTGCAAAGCAATGAAATTTGTTATTCAAAATTCCCTAGTTGTCTATGAATATTCTGCTCCAATTTACAGATCCTTAGAATGCACATTAATTGATAAAAAACATACAGGGTCAAATGCACATTTTCTCATTTATAAAAGTATATCTAACTTGATTTCTTCTGCTTTTATTCCCTTTATTACTTCACCAAGAACTAATATCTGTTAGGAAAGAAATTCTATCATATGGCAGAATTCTTATTTATTTTATAAAGTTGTTTTCTATTCTACATTCTTCTTTTAGAAAAGTGCTTTTTGACAGAGTCCTATTTCGCATTTTTTCTTACTTTATTTTTTTAATGTTTATTTTTTATTTTTGAGAGAGAGAGGGAGAGCATGAGCAAGGGAAGGGCAGAGAGAGAAGGAGAGAAAGAATCCCAAGCAGGCTCTGCACCGTCAGTGCAGAGCCCGACCCAGAGTTCGAACACAGGAACTGTGAGATCACGACCTGAGCTGAAACCAAGGGTTGGATGCTTAACCAACTGAGCCACCCAGGAACCCGCTCTTTCACATTTTCTGAAACACCTTATACAGCTGTTTCACCAACTGTGAGGTGAATGTGTCCTAAATTTGTAGTTTTCCTCAGTCTTCCTTGTACTTCAGTTTCCTAATTGCTCTGAATGGTCACTATTATCTATTTGGAAGGTGGATAATACTATCTTAATACACTAAGGTACTTCCTGTCTTTCAGTGGGATTTGTTTCAAACACTAGAGCAAGTCTATAAAAGAGTACTTCACCTGTCTGACCTACACAGCTGATTTTCACATTGGCTCTTCATGTACCAGGCATATTGCCCTGGATGAACTGGAAAATATCCCAGTGAAGTAGAAGGTCAGAAGCCTTCTGGAGGTTTTTTTCAGTCAAGATTACCTTTTCTGTCCTTTAAGGTCAAAGTAAATCATGTTGTCCAAATGATAAAACATGCAATAATAATGGTATTTTCTAATTGTAAACATTTTCTATTGGAAAGACTATCCTGTACCTCATCCAGGACAGTACTCCTAAAGGTACCATCACACTCCTGAAACCAAGCCTGGGCCTATATTAATTTCATAACACAACCTTTGACTTTTAGAGTCACTTATATTTGATTTCTTAAAAATGTGCTGTGATAGAAGATGCTGTGGTGTCTGATAATACCATGTTGTTTATGGTATTAAGACTTCTACTACACCACAATCAAAAGAAATGAACCACTGATTCATCCAACAACTTGGCTGAGTCTCCAGGGAATTCCTCCCAGCGAAAATGTCAGTCTCAACTCTTTGGTCTTGGCTGCAGAAAGGAGATGACAAAGGGGACATCATCATTTGGAAAGTGTTGCAGGGGTGCCTGGATGGGTCAGCTGGTTAGCGTCCAACTCTTGGTTCAGATCATGATCTCATGGTTTGTGAGTTTGAGCCCCGAGCCTGCGCTAATGGTGTGGAGGCTGTTTGGGAATTTTTCTCTTCCCCTCTCTCTGCCTTTCCCTGGCTCACATGCTCTGTCTTTCCCTCTCTCAAAATAAATAAATAAACTTAAAAAAAAAAAAACTAAGTAGATTTGTATATACTGATATGGAAACATGCTATATTGTACAGAGATTAAAAGCACCTTGTGGGGGAAAAAAAGGAAAAAAGCAACCTGTAAAGTAGAATGTATAACATAATTCCTAAAATATACTTATTTTGCCTTTTCAGACATGTGTGCTAAGAGTTCTGGAAGGACAAATAAGAAATAATTTATAGTAGTTGACTACTAGGGCATGGGACTAAAGTAACGGGAAGTAAAGGACTCATATTTTTCACTTTATATACTTTGTATGTTGTCTGTTGTTTACTATGAGAATGCATTACCCTTATAATTAATATTTTATAAAAGATTCAAGCTTAATAACTATTTAGAATCTTAATAAAATTTTGTAAAATACTGAGATACACTTATAAATATGAGTGTCAAAAGCATCTGGAATAACTTCAAGTGATAAGGTATATTGTTATTTAATATGTAAATGTAATGCCATATATTGTAATATGTAATGCATGTACAGGTATAAGCTGCCAACTGAAGACCAATGTGTTCTTCAAAACTTGTCTTTCTATACTCCTTATTATTTTGAAGAAGTCAAAAGTGACTGGAAAATGAGAAAAATATTCCTTTCTTTTTGGAGCTCCTACATAAAAACTAATGTCCATTTCTAGGGATTTTTTTTATTTCTGGTGACTTTTTAGAAATATCAACAATCATTTATTTCATGCCTATTATTTGTAGGACATGTACTGGGTTCTGGAAATAAAGGCAATTATATGACATAGCCCCTGACTTTAAGCTGTTAATGACATAGCAATTGGGAAATAAACTGCATACATAAAATACAGAAAACTATACACTAAGTGTTACCCTGTATTATATATATACAAGAGTGATAGGATTGCTACAGACAAAAAGTGCTAATAAATAATCAAAAGTTATGGCCATTAGAGAAGTCTAGGGAAATCCAATAATACTCTAACTAGAAGGCAGAAATAAATGTGGGCATTAACTTATGACTTTTTTGTTTGTTTGTTTTCAAGTAGGTTCCATGCCTAAATCGGGGCTTGAACTCATGACTCTAAAATCAGGAGTCATGTGCTCTACTAGCCAGGTGCCCCTGTGGGGATTAATTTACACATTAGATTGGTTCAGCTGAAAAAAGTTTTATGTAGACAAAAGATAGGAAATAAAATTTGAAAGAAACAAAGGAGTCCTAATGGAAATCTTCAGTGTCAGCTTCCTAACATTCAGCCTATATTTCATAGGAAACAGAACTTGGATCAAGATCTATGTGAGCTAGAATATCTGAATTTCAGTCTATTGATTGTTTTTAAGTTTATTTTGAGAGAGAGAGACAGAGGGTGCACAAATGGGGGAGAGGCAGAGAGAGAGAGAGATAGAGAGAGAGAGAGAGAGAGAGAGAGAGAATCCCAAGAAGGCTATGCACTGTAAGTAGACCCTGACACAGGGCTCGATCCCATGAACCCATGAGATCATAACCTAAGCAGAGATCAAGAGTTGGATGCTTGGGAATGCAAGCTGGTGGAGCCACTCTGGAAAACAGTATGGAGGTCCCTCAAAAAACTAAAAACAGAACTACCCTACAACCCAGCAATTGCACTACTAGGAATTGATCCATGGGATACAGGTGTGCTGTTTCAAAGGGCCACGTGCACTCCCATGTTTATAGCAGCACTATCAACAATAGCCAAAGTATGGAAAGAGCCCAAATGTCCATTGATGGATGAGTGGATAAAGAAGATGTGGTATACACACACACACACACACACACACACACACACACACACACAATGGAGCATTACTCGGCAATGAAAAAGAATGAAATCTTGCCATTTGCAACTACATGGATGGAACTGGAGGGTATTATGCTAAGTGAAATTAGAGAAAGACAAAAATCATATGACTTCACTCCTATGAGGACTTTAAGAGACAAAACAGATGAACATAAGGGAAGGGAAACAAAAATAATATAAAAATAGGGAGGGGGACAAAACAGAAGAGAGTCATAAATATGGAGAACAAACTGAGGGTTACTGGAGGGGTTGTGGGAGGGGGGATGGGCTAAATGGATAAGGGGCATTAAGGAATCTACTCCTGAAATCATTGTTGCACTATATGCTAACTAATTTGGATGTAAATTTTAAAAAATAAAAAAAAAAAAAAAAAAAAAAAAAAGAACATAGATTCTGGTGCAAGACTACCTACCCAGGTTTAAATCCCAGCTCCACTCTATTCATCAGTTTTGTGGCCTCAGGCAAGTTACTTTTTCCTTATCTATGAAACAGGGATAATATTGATCCCTATTTGATAAAGTGATTGTCAGAATTTAATAAGTAATTACCTACACGCTGCTCAGAACAGCACCTTAGAAACATTAAGCATACGTTGAAAAAAAAAAAAAAAAGAGTTGGATGCTTAACTGACCAAGCCACTCAGGTGCCCCTATTGATTTGTTTTGTGTAGTTGAAGCTCCTGTTCTTTTAATTGATTAATCTTAAGATTGTTTTGGACATTATATATATATTGTTTTAATATATTTATTTGGGAACGAGCCCAATTCTCTTTAGAGATTTATTACCCTTTTCAATTTTGTCTGGAAGCTGTAGGAAGACTTTAATTTTTTTTCTTTTTTTCCCTCCCAAGTTTGTGTTTTGCTTTGTTTTGTTTTGTTTTGTTTTGTTTTGAATTCCAGTTAGTTAACATACAGTGTGATATTATTTTCATCCATAGGATTTAGTGATTCATCACTTACACACAATACCCAGTGTTCATCACAACAAATGCCCTCCTTAATATCATCCCCCATTTAACCCACCAGCAACCCTGTTTGTTCTCTATTTTTTTTTTTTTTTGAGTATAGTTGACATACATAAAGAGACTTTTTTTAGCCTTAGAGTTTAGCGTGGAAAGTAGGGCCTTTAGACTACAAATCCTGCCTAAAATGCCAACTGTACTATATTAAAACTATCTTCTCTTATGAATACGATGAGTCCTTAGCTTTTTCCCCCCCAGTTACAAATGAAATTAGAGGAGGAGAAAGCAGCCATAAATGAATGAAAACACTGTAGCCAGGTGGTATGCTGAGGACAAGGACACTCGACATCTATATGCCCTGGCTACTTATTCACAATTTGCTATCGCATATACTTGATCCTCTGGAAGGCAGCCCTGGATAAACATCAGATGGGGTCGAGTAATGGCACATTAATGGTGGACCCATGACTTCTAGGAAGTTGATTCAGCAGTTTAGGTGATGTACCTTGGTTACATACTGAAGCATGCATTTCGTGTTATTCGTGGTCTTCAGTTGATTTTAGCAAACTGGGAAAAAATGGTAGAGGGAAATTAGGCATCGGAGTTCAAACAAAAGAAAATTCTTTTTTTGTCAGAATCAGAAAACACCCGTGAATTTTTCCCCTTCCCCCACCCTCCGCCAAAGAAAACCACCTGTGAATTTTACTCAAGTTCCAATGTAGTGTAATTCAAGAGAAAATGTTCAACAGGAGCTCTGAAAACAGCACTTACTAGCATGACTTGGGTCATACATCTAAACCCTGAGACTCGTTTTCATTATTTATAACATAAGCATAACACTGTCCTTCCACTCCACATAGTAGTTGTGGGCATAAAATATATGATACCTATAAAAGCCTGCAGATAGGGGCGCCTGGGTCGCTCAGTTGGTTAGGCCTCTGACCTCGGCTCAGGTCATGATCTCATTGTTCCTGAGTTTGAGCCCCACATTGGGGTCTCTGCTGCCAGCAGAGCCTGCTTTGGAACCTCTGTCCCCCTCTCTCTGCCCCTCCCCAGCTCGTGCTCTCTCTCTTTCTCAAAAATAATAAACAAACATTAAAAAAAGCCTACAGATAAAATAAATGTGGAATGTCAGATTAAGGAAGAAAATAAGACCTAATACATCTTTGTAGTCATTGAGTGTCCAGACACAGTAAATGATTTATATCGCCTCTAGACCTCCAACTCCTACCACACACATACAACCTATAAGGTTTAGAGGGGTAACTTATAATCAGATATAGAAGCCAGACTCAAAGCCAAGTTTGTCACATCATAATACGCACCTTTAATTTTTGGACCTGCACAAATATCGCACCAATGATAATGAGTCTCTGTTCTAGAATGGCGATCAATAGCTATTTAGACATTTGAAAGGTTGGAGGCTCTGGGTTTTTTGAAGCTTGATTGAAATGTTAATGAACTTACTTTAAATATATTTATAATAATGTATATAATACTATTTGGGGAGATATGTAGATCTATGAAAATACAAGATCATACAAATTTATGTGTAAATTTCTATATCTCCATAAGTGGTTGTAATCTCTTTGAGGAAACAAAACATACACCTTTGAGAAGTGTTGACTGTTTTCTGAGAATTGTAAGTTAAGAATTATGTGGTTATGTTTCTTTGCTTCATATTTGACACAATGGTCACTCCAAATTATTTATACAAACACACGAACCTACACACACGTATACACATTCTCACACACACACGTAGTTTGGTGGAAATTCAATGCAGTCAGCTAGCTGTGGTCATAAATTATGATTCGATATTGTTTCAAGTTGTGCTCCTTGAAATCACAAGCTTTATAGAGCACTTACTAACTGTGAAGGGCTCTGCTAGGAACTGAAAATTCAGAAAAAAAAATCCAGTCTTAACTCCCTTTGAAATCTTGTAGTCTGGTTGGGAAGATAACTGTGTAGACAGAAAAATTACAGATGTGCAAGTATTAAAATAGAACTGGCTAAAATTGCTCTGGGGGCACTGAGAACAAAACTCTATCTAAAGGAGTAAACAAAGACTTCTTCCTGATCTAGGTCTTGCAAGGTGCACAGATGTTAGTTGGGTGAAGAAGGGAGGTGAGGGCATTCTGGGCAGATGGAACCCAGCATGTGGGGGGCCAAAGGTATAGTCGAGGCTGGTTTCCAAGGACAAGAAAGTGGCAGAAACAGAGAGTGAATCAGGAGCAGAAGGAAACAAGCTCAAAGGCCTAGTTGTGGAAAAAATGGAGAAGGGCACTAAAGGAAAACAAGCAAACAACTGATAACTTGAAACAATTATTTTTTTGCCTTTTTAAAAAAGTTAGGTAGGCTCCACACCCAATGTGGGGCTTGAACTCAAGACCCTGAGATTATGTGTTGCATGCTCTACTGACTGAACCAGCCGGGGGCCCCTTGAAATGATTTTATTATGAAAACTACCGTACCTGAAATATTTGCCTGAAGAATTATTTGAATGAGTTAATGGCATTCCATTATACATTCCTGTATATGGAAGTTCCACAATGTATGTACTCAATTCCCTTCTTTAGAATATTTAGGTGATTTCCAGGTTGTTATTGTTTATTTGTCTTTGTTTTTACTATTATGAAGAATGCTGCAATAAAAAAACGTTTGTTCATGTTTGTGATCATTTTCAAACTCAAAAATTATATGTATATTTGTATATTTTACAGCTTTTTTTGTACAGAGTGACAAGATATTCTTCAGAATTCTTTTGGAAGCTCTGGAGGGATTTTCATTGCTTAAAATTCTCTTTTCTGCCAATTTAAACATGAAAATAGTAGTTTGTCACTTGCATTTCTTTTATTACAGAAGAGGCTAAACATTTTTTTTCATCTGTTTATTAGAAATTACTATTCTTTTGTGAGTTCTCCTAAAAGTCCTCCTCTCTTTAAAAATTTTTTTTTGTTTTTTTTTGGGAGCTATCATGAGCGGGAAATAAGGCAGAAGGGCAGAGGGAGACAGAGAATCTCAAACAGGGCCTGGGCCCAGCTTGGAGCCTAACACAGGGCTCAAAGCAGGGCTCTATCCCATGACCCTAGCATTATGACCTGAGCCGAAATCAAGACTTGACACTCAGCTGACTGAGCCACCCAGCTGCCCTCGGTCATTTAGCTTTTAAGTTTTTTCTGTTCACAGACAAATACATATTCATAAATATTTTCATACCCTATAATAGAGTGAGTTTTAATGTAAAGAAGTTTTATAATTTTATGTAGGAAAATCTACCACTTCTTTTTAAATTTTTTTTATAGCTATCATTCTTAAGAAATCTTCCTGAGCATAAAAAAAGTATATTAATATTAAGAAGGGTTTTTATTTCAAAGTGAAAGGATGTAGATTTCATCCTGAGGGCAACAGAAAGCCATCAGGGCTTTTGAAATGGGAGGGTTTTTTGTTTTTATTTTTGTTTTTAAGGAAGATACTCTGATTGAATTATGCAAGATGTTTCAGAATAGAAAAAGCTCTGAAGGGCCATTATTAAGAAGCTACAATAACACACTAAATGTAGCTGAACTAACCTGGACTAAAGCCATGGATATGGAGAAAAAGAAGCAGGACTTTACCATATTAGAATTCACAGGGTTTGGTGAGAGATTATAGAGTGTGAGAGATGTAGAGAGGTTGAGAATGACACTAAGTTTCTAGTTTGAGTGACTCAGTCGACAACGAGACTCTTTATGTAGATTAAAAATGAAGAGGTTGAAGCAGGTTTTGAGTGTTTGTGTACATGAATGGATAGATGGGATGCATAAGGGAAAAGGGAGGTGTTGTACTTTGAATACCTTATATTCAAAGGACTGAATCATGTCTTTACTTAACCCACTTGAAATAGCTCACACTTTCCTGAGGCACTTTTTAAAAAAATTTTTTAATGTTTATTTATTTTTGAGAGAGAGAGAGAAAGAGAGAGACCATGAATGGGAGAGGGGCAGAGAGAGGAAGACACAGAATCTGAAATAGGCTCCAGGCTCTGAGCTATCAGCACAGAGTCCAATGTGTGGCTTAAACAGAGGAAATCTATTCTCTCTCAGTTCTGGAGGCTAGAAATCTGGGATCAATGTTGGCAAAGTGGGTTCTTCTGAGGGCTGTGAGGGAAAATCTGGTCTTTGCCACTTTTCCAGCTTCTAGTAGCTTGTTGGCATTCCTTGGCTTAGAAATGCATCATCCCAATCTCTGTCTGCATGTTCACCTGGTGCTCTCCCTGTGTGTGTGTCTCTGTGTCTAAATCTCCCCCTTTTATAAGGACACCAGTCATATTGGATTAGAGGCCAACTCAGTATAACTAACTACATCTGCAACCACTCTGTTTCTTAATAAGGTCATATTCTGAGGTACTGGGGGTTATGACTCAATATATGAATTTTGGGAGAAATAATTCACCAAGGATACCTCACTGATAAGGTGATATTGGCACAGGGGCCTGAAGGAAGTAAGGGAATGATCTATGATGATATCTTCTGGAGAAGTGGTTTAAGTCCAAAGGGCCAAAACCAGAGTAGGCCTGGAATGCTCAAGAAGTAGAAACGAGGTGGTGGGCAGGAATGGAAGATGGATTACATAGACTTTATCTTATATCAAGAGGCGTTTGCTCTGACTCTGAGTGAGATGAATAGACATAAGAGGTCTTTGAGCATTGGCCAGCTGCTCCAGTGCAAGCCAACTGTGAGGAGCAAGGGTGGAGAATGCAGACTGATTAGAGACTTGTGCTATCAGGCAAGTGAAAGATGATGGTGGCTTGGGCTAGAGAGACTATGGTGTGAACGAAGTGATGAAATGCTGCATGAACATAGAACCAATAGGATTTGCTGTTAGATCAAATGTGGATCGTGGGAGCAAGAGAGGAATTAAGGATATACTGGAGGTTTTTGCCCTGAACATCTGAAGGATGGGTAGAGCTATAGCTGAGCAGTTGATTTGGGAGGGGAGGATAAAAAGGAGCTCAGTTTTGCACGTGGTAAGCTTGAAACTCCTAGATATCCAGGTAGAGGAGGAATTAGTTGGCAGTAGGAGTTTAAACTTAATAGGGGAATTTGGGGGTGGAGATACACATTTGAGACTATGTATCAGAATACAGATTCTATTTATTTATTTATTTATTTAACTTAAAAAATTTTTTTTTCATGTTTATTTTTGAGAGACAGAGACAGAGCATGAGTGGGGGAGGGGCAGAGAGAGAGAGACAGAGAGAGAGAGAGAGACAGAGGGAGAGACAGAATCTGAAGCAGCCTCCAGGCCCTGAGCCATCAGCACAGAGCCCGACATGGGGCTCCAAGTCACAAGCCGTGAGCTCATGACCTGAGCCGAAGTCGGAGGCTCAACTGACTGAGCTATCCAGGCACCCCATAATACAGATTCTATTTAAAGCCATAGAACTGAGGTCATCTTAAGATCAACAACAAAGTGAGTATAAATAGAGAAGAAAAGGTGGACCAGGACTGAACTTTTTGATATTTCAAAGTGTAGAGGTCTGGAAGATGAGGAAGAAATAGTAAAGGGGACAGAAGAGAAGTACCAGTGAGTTAAGAAGATGATCAAGAGGAATGGTTTTTTTTTACAGTCATGTTTATGAGCATTTCATAGTGTATATAATTGTTAAATCACTATGTTGTACACCTGAAACTAATATAATATTACATGCAATCTATACTTCAATTAAAAAAAATATCCTTTAGGGGTGCCTGAGGTGGCTCTGTGGGTTGGGCATCTGACTTTTGATTTCTGCGCAGGTTATGATCTCACGATTGGTGGGATTGAGCCCTGAGACGGGCTCTGTGCTGACAAAGTGGAACTTGTTTGGGATTCCCTCTCTCTTCGCCCCCCCCCCAAATAAATGAATAAAACATTTGAAAAAATCATTTAGCGGTCAAGCCAAATGAAGACTGAGAATTGACCATTAGACCTGGTAACATGAACATCACTGGGAATCTTGGCAATAGGAAGTTTGGTGGAATAAATGGAGGAAAGCTTCTATAAGAAGCTTTAGTGGAGAGTGTAAGGATAAGAATGGGAGGTATTGGAACTTTGTTGAAGATCTTGCTGAAAGAGGTATAATCAACTGAAATACTAGCTGGGGGATAGGAGTACAGGGGAGGGTATCTGTGGTAAAGTTTGTTTTTTTAAAGGTGGGAATATGTTTGTATGGAGATCCATAAGAAAGAGGAAATTGATGCATGAGAGAGGGAACAATTAATCTCTTGAGGGTCACCTTATCTGTAAAAAGCTGTCATTTCCACCTCAGTGGGGCAGCTGAGCCAATAAAGAGAAAAAATGATCAGGTCTTGGAAAGTGGTTTGCACTTAGTCAATGACAGCTCCAGATGTATCCCTGAGAGACAATAATGCAAACAAAGCTGGTCCCTGTGCGGGATTCACTACTGCTGCCACAAGTTCTTGCACAGATTGAGGTCTGCAAAACCTGGTCCTGTCTTTTAAGTTCTTCACAGGGCTACTACAGAGGACGTTCTCTTCACCTTAGTGAGGATGGGGTCCATCACTATCCTGGACAGTAGTTTGACGGATACTTTCTCATGAATGAAGATGGGAGGGGAGAAGCTGGGTCTTGGGGAAGGGGAAACGCCCAAAGAGTAAAGGACACACTGCTTAAGGCAGTTCATCAGCCCACAGATGACATAGGTTGAAGTCGCAGTGGCATTTCACGCCGTGCCCAGTCCATAAATTAATTTCTCCTTCTCAATAGGGAGTGGTTGACAGAACAAAGAATGTGTGCCTGTGGAGGCTAGCGGTGAGCGCTGGTGAGTGCGTGGCTATCACAATGCGAAGGGGGAGAATGGGTGTGAACAGGCAATGTGAGCACTGTATGAATGGAGAGAGACGAGCGAGTGTGGAGATGGGCAGGGAAGAGCTGGACGTGTCCTGCAGGCCGGGGGCCTCCCGGGGGAACGTCTGCCTGTGATGCGGGAGCGCCAGCCGAGGAGCCTCCTTCTCCCCACCCACCTCCCGAACTCCGGCAGTCAGTGGTGCATATAGACATATTTCTGGGAGCTGTCCATGAGCTCATCGCTCTCCTGGCGATAGCGGCAGCAGCGAGGGAAGCAGCCTCCTTTCTCCCGGCGCCGCTAGAATAAGCCCCGCCGCTAACACATTCAGACACACGCGCGGAGCGCGGCGCTGGGAAGTGGCCGCCGTCCGCCCGGCTTCGCGGCCAAGGTCGCGCCAGACCCCGGACCGCCATGGCCCCGAGTCTCCCGGCCGGGAGGTAGGTGGGCGCGGGAAGGCACTAGGGGCTCCGGCCGTGACTCCGCCAGGGCGAGCGAAGGGGTCGGCCGCTCCTTGCACTCTGCGGCGGAGGGGCCCGGGCGGGGCCGCGGGGCGCGGCGGCTGCGGAGCCTCCCGGTCCCTGCGGGGCCGCGGGCCGCAGGCCGGACGCTGAGGACTCCAGGAGACGCGGGGGACCCGGGCGTGACAGGAGGAAGAAACCCGGAGCACCAGGAAGATGGCTTCTCCCACCTCCCCGGCCCCGGAAGGCGGGGCCTCCACCCCGCCGAACCCGCCGCGGATTCGTCAGGTGGGTGCACAAAGTGCGGGAGGGGCGCACCCCATTGTCCTCGCCTCCCTCAAGGACGGGGACCTCGCCCCAGGGTAGGCGCTGAGCGAGAGGTGGGGCTGACATAGGCTTACTTGGCCGCATCGCCTGGCCCAGGACCAGTCTCTCACTCTCTTTTTCTTCATCTCACTTCACACACAGACACACACACAGGCACATAGACACACACACACATACACTCCTAGAGAAACACGTCTTCCAAAACCAGACGTGTAACTTCTGCACACCCCCCCGCCCCCGCAAACTCATCCTCCCCCCCCCCCCCCAAGTCGCGCACAGAGGCACACACCCAAATGTCACATGATCTACTGCGGAGCTGCACCATTAGAAGAAACCCGTGGTGCCCTCAGGGTGGAAATGCACCCCAGACCCAAATCCAGCGAGGACTCTGAGAGGGACTGCCGGAAGCATTCACTTCCCACTCTTAGGAGAGGAGGAATCTTGTCTATATGTTACTTACCAGTTCTCAACTTTCAGACAGAGCTACCCCGGACAACTGCAGCCCTGTAATAGACATGTAGTACTAGAAAACATGTGTTCCTGCTCTGTCGTGTGCAAAGACAGTTTTCCCCAATACTGCAAGAGGGGAATGCACATTGCTTTGGCTATTTGAATGAGTCCTGTTTTGTGTTTGTATGGTAATATTAAAACAAGGGAGTACTCCATCTGGTTGTGATCTGCGATTTGGTATCTGAAAGAGTTTTGTGTGTGTGTGTGTGTGTGTGTGTGTGTGTGTGTGTGTTTCCTGCTGTCATTGCCTGAACTACATACCGCTTTAGGTTATCGCCGTAGGAACGCGTAGGATCAGGGTTAGCCCTGACCAGGGTAGTGCATGGGTGTGAAAATATGATCCACTGACTCCAAGGAGGCAACCTCTTTACCAACGATAATTGGATTCCTGTTTAGAAATAGGGTAAAATTGGTTTATGGAAACTATCTGGGCGGGAAGATAATGCCCAACACAATGGTCTTTTTTCAGGACGGTGTAGAAATTATGAACACCAGGGGCTTCAGAATTTCTGAAAAAAGAAATTCTGCCCATAAAATTTAGTTGACACTTAACCAGGTCTTTGCCACATTTGAATTTTAATATGTACAGGTAGTGCTATTTTAGGGGCAACCTTTGTTTATGTGCATTTTTTAATGCAACAACTAAAAATTAATGTATACTTTTTAAAATCTTCTTTCTTAAAAATGTATACTTTTTTTAATGGCACTTTTTAAAATGGTATCCCAAAGAAATTGTTAGGGTTTTAAACTCTTATAGGGCACAGGACTCTAATTTTATGACAATGCGTTTTTAATTGCACATGGGGCTATTTTTTTTCCCCTGAAGAATTGTGGTGGCAGGTATCATTAAATCTTTGTGATAAATATTTGTGATATTTATGCATGTAAGAATGAAGGTGAAATTATTGGTATTTGCAATATAAGAGAAAACACATCCTATGCAAAAAAATAGTATGAAAAAACATTTCTATATCTATTTGACTAAATATGTATATATGTATGTAGTATATATATTCATTTAAGCATTAAGGATAAAAATATATTAGTTTAAACAGAATATATGTACTCATAAAAATCTCTATGAAATCTTATTCTATATTTAGAATACTTGTATTGATCTAAGAAAGTATATATGCAAATAGTTACTAGAAAAAATTTGCAAGAAAGGTCATTGTTATTTTGTAGATATCTACTTAGAGGACCTCCTAACTAGAAGCTGTGTAAATGACATAATGCTGCAACATTCAAGTAATTGAGTGGTGTCCTCTGGTTAGACTTTCATTTATATGACCTTAAAGAAGCACTTTTTTAGTGAGTGGTGCATTAATTTGCATAGGCTGTAGAAATAGGCTCCTGGAATTATTGGTCATTCCATTCTACCTGATTCATCCAGGTGGGTGGAAAAAAAAATACTGACAACCTCTGACTGCAGTATCACCATTTGCCTGCAAGTGATTTTGAGACAATTAGGAATAAAAAAAAAAAAAAACCCAAAACCAAAAAAACAGAAGAGATAACAGTGTTTTCCTGCAAGTGGTGAAATATTTTAGGCCCCAGTCCCAGTATATTTTAACGGTGTCACTGTTTCTCACACATCTTTTTTCCTTGTTCTTTAAGAATTATTTTTCAAACCAATTCTGGATTGAATCACAACTGACTTAAAATCTGAAATTTTTTCTTTTTAAGTCATGATTGAGAGAAAAAGTATAATTGAGAAAGCATAGAACTCCAAAGCAGTGACTTTTAATTATGTAATGGACATTTAGAAATAAAAAATAGTTTAGAAAGGCTTTTTGTGAATATAAATATAATTGGTAAATTAGTGTATTTAATGTCTAATTTCAATGAGAATATGTTATGTGAAGATTCATTTATTCAACAAACATATATTCTGCATAAGGTAATGTTTCATGCCTTAAAGATAAAGAAGGGAAGAGGACACACACAGAAAAATCTTATCCATTAGCAGGTGTAGGTATTTTTAATGAAGACTAACATTAAAACATTTAAATTCTGAATTGCTTATAAGGTCCTTTCCACATTATTTTAAAAATATGTTTATTTCTCAGCTTTTGTTTTGATCATTCCTCTAATAATGAGCCTAAATAATACCTAGGCCTGCATATATCTAAAAAGTCACTGTATGACCAAATTCCTGTTTGCATTAATTTGATATATTTCTGTTCTCTTTTAATTATTTAATATGTTATTAGAATTACATATCAGATACCACATGTATTATTTTACAATTTGATATTTTGGACAAATATTTTTGCTTAGCTTTTGGAAAATACTGATGCAGCATGAAATAGCTAAAGTAGTCCAGTGGCTTCACATACCGTGGTTAAAATCTAGGTTCCAAAAATGAGAAGGTCAAGGGAAAATGACCTTCAACTTCATTCTGTCATGTTGAGGGAGAGAAAATTTATCAATATACTCTGTCTTAGGCTCCTAAGATACTAGATACATAATTTTACCCTCTTTTTTTTATTATTAAAGCATTTTTTAAATGTTTATTTATATTTTGAGAGAGAGAGAGAGAGAGAGAGCAGGGGAAATGTAGAGAGAGCCAGAGACTGAATCTGAAGCCAGCTCCAGGCTCTGAGCCGTCAGCACAGAGCCCGATGTAGGGCTCTTGAACTCGTGATCTGGAGATCATGACCTGAACTGAAGTTGGTCACCTAACTGACTGAGGCACCCAGGCACCCCAGTTTTTTCCTTCTTTTAAATAAAGGTTTATCTTTATTTTATATACAAGATGACATGGTACAGAAGTTTCACCTACTTTATAAATATCTACATTAGATTAGTTTCGAGCAGAAAGACACATTTACTGGATTTCTTCCTGTGTTTATTCTTTATTCACTTTTTCACTTTGTAAAGAAAAGATTAAGAAATGGTAGTTTTGCAACTAAGTTTTTAAATAGTTTGTCTATGTATATTAAGAGACCCATATGATACCTATTGTCATTGCCAGAAAACTTAAGTCAATTAATTAAATGACTATTTATTGACATCTTGAAGTTAAGATATTTTGCTAGCCTCTTCCTGGCCTTAATCATCTTTCTGATGAACGCTGATGGGAGTTTCCAAGGCAATGATTGCTAGGAGAATTGAAAAGATATAAGAAATCCTTTGAAATTGGTGCTAGTAACATTTAGTGTCTTTCTCATTTCATGATCAATCCTTCTCCAAGATTTGTTGGTACTGGTGTCTTTGCATTTATGGCAGCAAACCAGTGTTCCTTCTTTGTATGCTGTGGAAACTTAGACAACTCCCATATATGATAATAATGAAATATTTATAATGACTCAGGTGTGATGCTAAGCTAGGTTTTTCTCAAGGGTTCCATGAAGGAGGTATTCTTATTCCTCTTTTCCAGATGAGAAATGTGGGTTTAGAGGAACTGAGCTACCTGCTCAAGGTCATAGCTAGACAGTTGCAACTCAGGGATTTCATACCCTGATCATGCCTTGTTTCACAATCACTATTATTTATTGTATTCCCCTTCTAATTTTCAGACATTGTGACTCTTGAGGGAGCCTGTCTTAGCACTCTTGCTAAGAATGTAACCATTCTCCTTTAGGTTACCTTGAAAATAGCTGCAGAATTTATAGCAGAGTGAAATAATTTTCATTATTGTAATTTGTCAAACGAGAATAACTTGAATTCCGTTTTCACTTCTGCATTCTCTAAGAGAGTATTTCTCTAGCGTCATGGTTGCTGAGAGACTAAAGCCCTCATTTAGCTTTTGCTTACCCCTGAGAACTCTTCAATTATTCCTGCTGTTAATACAGTGGTCCTGAAAAAAAATAATTCTGGGGCACCCGGGTGGCCCAGTCAGTTAAGCGTCCGACTTCTGCTCAGGTCATGATCTCACGGTTTGTGAGTTCGAGCCCCACATCGGGCTCTGTGCTAACAGCTCAGAGCCTGGAGCCTGCTTCAGATTCTGTGACTTCCTCTCTCTCTACCCCTCTCCCGTTCACTCTTTGTCTCTCTCTATCAAAATGAATAAACATTAAAAAAATTTTTTAAAATTCTGAAAATGAGTTGGGTTAATGGAGAGTCTTCTGGAACAGGGGTAAACAAACAAACAAACAATAGGCTTATATTTTCAAGTTTTTCAATGCTTCTAATATCAATTCCATTCTTTGTTTATGGTTAAGGTCAAGATAACTTATATTTTGAATTTTCATGTTATGTAAGGTATTTTAGTAACAAAAGAGGATAATTTCCTTCAGACAGTGAAGTAATGGAAAAACAAGGCCATAAATAATATAGCAATACATTGATGTAACTGGTTTCGAGTTTTTAATTTTTAAAAATTTACATACAGTAAAATTCACTTTATATACAGTTTATGAGTTTTGACAAATACTTAGGCTGTGTCTCCACCACCACAGCCCAGGTACAGAACAGTTCTATCTCCCTGAAACATTCCCTGTGCTAATTCCACTGTAGTCAAACAAATCTTTCCTTCTTTGACCCCTGGCCACCACTGACCACAGCCACCGACCTGTCCTGTCCCTACATTTTTGCCTTTACCTGAATCATTATAAATGGAATTATCTAGATAATCACCTTTGGATTTTTTTCTTTCATCACAATGCTCTAAATATCCATCTAACTTCCTGTGTGCATTAATATTTTGTTCCTTTTTACTGTGGAGTAGTATTCTGTTGTATGGACGGTACCACTGTTCAGCCATTTAGATGAAGGATATTTGGGTTGTTTCCAGATTGCAGCAATTGAGAATAAAGTTGCTATTAAGGTTTTGTGTGAACATAAAGTTTTAATTTCTCTCGGGTGTATACCTAGAAATAGGATTACTGGATCATATAGTAAGCGTATATTTAACTTTATAAAAAAACTGCTAAACTATTTTCCATAGTGATTATACTATTTTTGCTTTCCTCCCAATAGTGAGAATTCCTGTTGCTCTGAGTCCTTGTCAACATTTGATGTTATCTCAGTCAGAATGGCTAAAATTAACAACTCAGGCAACAGCAGATATTGGCGAGGATGCGGAGAAAGAGGAACTCTTTTAACACTGCTGGTGGGAATGCAAACTGGTGCAGCCACTCTGGAAAACAGTATGGAGGTTCCTCAAAAAATTAAAAATAGAACTACTCTACTACCCAGCAATTGCACTACTAGGTATTTATCCAAAGGATACAGGTGTGCTGTTTCAAAGGGTCACATGCACCCCAATGTTTATAGCAGCGCTACCAGTAATAGCCAAAGTATGGAAAGAGTCTAAATGTCCATTGACAGATGAATGGATAAAGAAGATGTGGTGTATGTATATACATATATATATACACAATGGAATATTACTCAGTGGTAAAAAAGAATGAAATCTTGCCATTTGCAACAATGTGGATGGAACTAGAGTGTATTATGCTGGGCGAAATTAGTCAGAGAAAGACATATCATGTGACTTCACTCATATGTGGAACTTAAGATACAAAACAGATTAACATACGGGAAGGGAAGCAAAAATAATATAAAAACAGGGAGGGGGACAAAACATAAGAGACTCCAATACAGAGAACAAACTGAGGGTTGCTTGAGGGGTTGTGGGTTGGGGATGGACTAAATGGGCAAGAGGCATTAAGGAGGGCACTTGTTGGGATGAACACTGGGTGTTATATGTAGGGGATAAATCACTGGATTCTACTCCTAAAATTATTATGGCACTCCATGCTAACTAACTTGGATGTAAATTTAAAAAAAAGAATACAAATTGGTGGTATCATTTTTTCGTTTTAGTCATTCTAATCGGTATGCAGAGGTACCGCATTGTAATTTTAATTTGTATTTCTCTAATGACTGATGTTGTCGAACATCATTTTCATGTGCTTAGTTGCCATCCTTACATTTTTTTGTTGAAGTGTTCAAATACTTTGGCCATCATTTAAACTGGGTGTTGTTTTCTTATTGTTTAGGGAGTTATTTAAATATTCTGGATGTAAGTTCTTTGTTAGATCTGAGATCTGAAAACATTTGCTCTTAGTCAGTTTCTTGTCTTTTCTCTTTACACTTTCTCAGAAATGGTTTATAATTTCAATGAAGTCCAATTATCATTTTTTTTCTTTTATGGGTTGCATTTTTCTGTGTTTAAGAGCTCTTTCCCTAATCTAGAGTCACAAATATTTTCTCCCATATTTTCTTAAAAGTTTTATAGTTTTAACATTTTACATTTAAGTCTATGGCCCACATTGAGTTGATTTTTTATAACTTATAGATCAAGATCCTTTTTTTTTTTTTTTTTTGCCTATGGCTATCCAGTTGTTCCAGCACTATTTGTTGATAAGACTGTGCTTTATCTGTTAAATTGCCTTTGCACGTTCATAAAAAAAAATCAATTGACATATTGACATGAGTCCATTTTTGGACTGTTTCTTCTGGGTTTAGATGTTTTGAGTTTTTCAGATTTTAGAAATAGGTATGTATCATGTAATTTTTAGGAAATCTTAATGACATTAATATGCTTTTGGTTTTATTTTTTAAAATGTTATTTACATAATTTTAAATCTAAATGTTATATGAAAGTATGAGGCAAATCCTCATGTCTGGGAGGGAAGCCATTTATAAAAGTGAAATGCATACAATAAAACTATATCAAGAAAACAAATGGAAAATGACAAGATAATATGTCATGTTGTATCTGCTTGATGAGTAGAGCTTCCAGGGGCGTTAAGAAAAGTTTCTAAATCAGCTATATTCAATATTGGTAATGAAATGAAAAATAAATAAGGACTTCATTCATTGTAAGTTTTAGAGAAGATTAACGTTTCATGTTTTTTGAAGTTATTTTAAAAAAGAGTTATTTGGGGTGGCTGGTCTGGGTGGCTCAGTCGGTTAAACGTCCAACTCTTGGTTTTGGCACAGGTCATGATCTCACGTTTCAGGAGTTCAAGCTGTGCATCGGGCTCTGCACTGACAAGAGTGGAGCCTGCTTGAGATTCTCTCTCTCTCTCTCTCTCTCTCTCTCTCTCTCCCTCTCCGCCCCCCCGCCTACTCTCTCTCTCTCTCTCTCAAAATAAATAAATAAAAGTTAAAAATAAATTAAAATAAATAAAAAAAAGAGTTATTTTATAGGTAGGTTATGGTATATTAAGGAGCTAATAAGGGGGTGCCTGGCTATCTCAGCCTGTAGAGCATGTAACTCTTGATCTCCAAGTTGTGAGTTCAAGCCTCACCTAGGGTATAGAGTTTAGTTAAAAAAAAAAAATAGAGCAATTACCTGTTCCTAATGACACATACAACCTTGAGTTCAGTAAACCTAGCTGTGATTGCAAAGATTTATAAATAAAATTTCAGTGACCTATTGCTGCATAACAAGTCACCCCAAGCATAGTGGTTTTGAGCAATAGTAATCATGTATTTTGTAATCTGCAGTGTGAGCAGGGCTTGATGAGGGCATTGGGAATCAGCTGGGGTTACCAGAAGGCTTGAGGTGACTTTCTGGCTGGGGGCAGGAATCATGTAAGGTTTGCTCACGGACATGTCTGGTGGACAGTGCTGGCTGGGCTGTTGGTTGGAACGCATGCACGAGTCCTCGCCATGTAGACACTTCTCTTCCTCACAGCGTGATGACTGTGCTCTAACAGTAAGAGTCCCAAGAAATCACAGCGGAAGTAAATAACATCTTTATGATCTAGCCTTGGAAATCACACAGGGCCACTTTTGCCATAATCTATCGGTTGAAGCAGTCACAAATTTTCACCTAGATTCAAGGGGAGGGGACCTAGATCCCATTACTCCATGGGAAGGGTGAATATCAATCCTACATTTTTAGAACAGCGTGGGGGTTAGGATATTAGCCACTTTTGAAAACGTGATCTACCACGTTCAGAGAGTGAGAACCAAGTTAACACAAAGTAAGTTGGTATATTCAGCACATTGTTTTTGTCATTGGAGCAGGAGGCAATACACAGGTGACAACAACTAGTTAAGTAAACATTTCAGAGGAAATATTTTCCCACTTACATCTTTGTCAATCACTATATGAAAACACTGAATACACTTTGACTGACTTTCAGTTGCTCAGTGGTCCTAGATTTGGGTTCTGTCATTGGAGTTTGGAGGGTGTCACACAGAATCACCCTTAGACAAAAGCAAAAGAGTCCCCGGCCTACGGAGGCTCCCACTCTGGGCCTCCTCTGATGATACCCTTTTCTACCAAGGGAGGAGTGCTTGGGGCCAGGGAACTTGCTCACACTGAGTCAGTACTTTTGTCTTTGGAATTATGCCCTGGGTAGTCAGGAACCAGAATTTTCTGTTCCAGTGACTTTGGGTCTGCTTTCCTCCTAGTCTGTTCTCCAGAGAGCAGACTGAGAGGTACGTGTGTGCACCTGTGGCCCAAATATTATTTGTGGAGGGTATAGACAGAGCTTGACAGTGAAGCCTGGGGTATGCAGGTGTCCTGTGCAAAGTCTGGTTTGGTCACTTATTGGCCATGTGACCTGATCTTAGGCAAACTACTTAACCTATTTGTGCCTAGTTTCTTCACTTATGAATGGGGGAATCATAGTGGTATCCACTACATAAAATTAGCTTAAAATTAAAGAATATAATGAATATAGTGCACAATGCCTTTTGCTTAGTGCTTGGCACTTGGTAAATACCAAATAATTTTAGGTATTGTTGTTATGCAAGAAATACTTAATAAACATCAGCCCCTTCCCTTTCCCAGGGACAGTGCTAGAAGTAGACATCTAAGTCATTTTTCTGAGGAGTAGACATAAAAGTCAGAAGTCAGGCTTGTACAGCTGACCTGGTTGCTATTTGAGTAAATAAATAATTCTGAGTAATTCTGAGTAAATAAATTATTCAGTCTTGTTAAGCCTTAGTTTTATAATCTATAAAATGCAAATAGGAGCGCTTGGGTGGCTCAGTTGGTTAAGCATTTGACTCTTGATCTCGGCTCAGGTCATGATTTCACGGTTCGTGGGTATGAGTCCCATGCCAGGCACCACACTGACAGTACAGAGCCTGCTTGGGGTACTCTCTCTCCCTCTCTCTCTCTGCCCCTCCCCTGCTCCCCTGCTCTCTCTCTCTTTCTCTCTCTCTGAAAATAAATAAACTTTAAAAAATGCAAATAATTATCATTCTAGCCGAAAGGCCTAGTATTAAACTCTAATAATTCTAAGTAAACCTTACTCCAAACCCAAACTCCACAACCCCCTACCACTAAAGCAACCACTTCTTATGTATTTCCTAGAGAAATATTCTGTGTTTATATAAAAATTTACCTGTATACATACCTCTCCCTCCTTTCATTTACATAAATGTGATCCTACTGTACACATTGCTTTGTACTCTGTTTCTTTCATAAAAAAATATTTTGGTCATCACTCCATTTTGGTACATACACTTCATTTTTTATTCAGCTATGTATTATTTTATTAAATGGACATATCATAATTCATTTCAAACTTTCTTTATGAATGGACATTTCTGTTGCTTCCAGCATTCTGCAACAGTGAAGATCTTGCACATTGTGTTTAAGGGGATGTGTGGGAATATATGGGTTTTTGAACACATGTATTGGTAGATAAGTTCCCAGAAGTAAAATTGTTGGATAAAGGCTACTTTTTACCTCCTCTCACTTCTGAGTACTATATTCAGCAATGTAGAAACTCCAAGTAATGAGTGAATTACATCAATTTTGGTCCTAAGTATACAATTGCCAACCAAGCTTTATATTTTGCAGATCCTTTTTTGTTTCCCTCCACTTAAAAAAATTTTTTTTAACGTTTTATTTATTTTTGAGAGAGAGAGAGAGAGAGAGAGACAGAGTTGAATAGGGGAGGGACAGAGAGAAAGGGAGACAGGATCTGAAGCAGGCTCCTGGCTCTGAGCTGTCAGCACAGAGCCCAATGTGGGGCTTAAGCCCACAAACTGCCAGATCATGACCCGAGCCAAAGTTGGACACTTAACCTACTGAGCCACCCATGCACCTCTCCTCCACTTTTAATGTTACATGCTTATATGTCATCATATTAGGGAAACAGTTATCAGAATCTTGTGATGAGTCCTAATGGATTATATATACTTTGGCTGAAAACTTTTTCTTAACTCCATTATTTTCTTAGATCACTTTGTTTATTTATTTTTTAAGGTTTTATACGTATATAGTAATCTCTACATCTAACTAGAGGTTTGAATTTACAACCCCGAGATCAAGATTAGCATGCTCTATCAACTGAGTCAGCCAGGTGCCCCCTTAGATCCCTTTCTTTCTTTCTTCCTTCCTTCCTTCCTTCCTTCCTTCCTTCCTTCCTTCCTTCCTTCCTTCCTTCCTTTCTTTCATTCTTTCTTTTCTTTCTTTCTTTTCTTAAGTAGGCTCCACACCCAGTGTGGAACTCATGACCCTGAGATCAAGACCTGAGTTGAGATCAAGAGTTAGACGCCTAACCAACTGAGCCACCCAGGAGTACCTTAGATCACTTTAGATTAAGCTCCAGGATGTTATTAGCAAGTACCATTTCTGTTCACTTTTCATATTCTCTCTTTCATAATCACTCTTTTTTTTTTTTTAAAGTTTATTCATTTATTTTAACAGAAAGACAGAGAGAGGGGGGAGGGGCAAAAAGAAAAGAAGAGAAAGAATCCCAAGCAGGCTGTATGCTGACAGCATCGGCCAATGGGTTCTGAACTGTGAGATCATGACCTGAGCAGAAACCAAGGATCTGACCCTTAACCGACTGAGCCACCTGGGTGCCCCCATAATCATTCCTGACAGTCACTTAATGACTAATATCTGTAACAGCTTGGAAAGCAGATAATCTGTATTTTAGATTTCAGATTAGGTAAGTGGATGCACAAGGAGTATAATGTGCTCAGCATTACCTAGCAAGCGAATGACAGTCTGAAAAAGACCCTGATTAGTAACTATTTGCTTTTAATCAATGGAACTTTATTGTCTTTCAAAGAAGAGTGCTATCGGCAATCACATTTCCAATTTTAACTATCATTTGATGGAAGATATACTAACAATGTAATCTTCCTCTACAACTTCATTGGACATTATAAAAGGTTGCTCTTAAAATGAAAAACCAAATTGCAAGTGTAGGTGTCTCCTGGAATATTCCTCTAGGTGGACATTATAAGTGATAAGTTCCTCAGATTTTTTAAAAGATAAGCCATGATTATAGAAGTTCTGGTTTATTTGGAAAATTTTTCCTAAAAAAGACTTTAGATTTACCTCTACTCTCAAAATCTTAACAATTCTATGGAAGATGAAATCAAGGAAGGTACATAGCTTACTATAATACAGATAGAATATGGTAAATACAATAATAGAGTACAAAATACCATAAGAAAACAGATAAAAGACGTTTATTTTGGTTGGGGGAAATCATATTAGCTTTACTGAAGCAGATGAAATATGAGATGGATATTGAAGAATAGATTTAATTTTGACAGGTAGAGATTGGATAAAAAACATTTGAAGGGAGCCTGGCTGGCTCAGCTGGCAAAGCATGTGACTCTTGATCTCTGGGTTATAAGTTCGAACCCCATGTAGGGTATGGGTATTACATAAAAGAAAATCTTAAAAGAAGGAGAAGAAGAAGAAGAAGAAGAAGAAGAAGGAGGAGGAGGAGGAGGAGGAGGAGGAGGAGAAGGAGAAGGAGAAGAAGAAGAAGGAGAAGAAGAAGAAGAAGAAGAAGAAGAAGAAGAAGAAGAAGAAGAAGAAGAAGAAAGAAACCTTGGAAATTCAGAATGAGTGCATGAAGAGACACATAGAAATGGGGGGAAAAATGAAGAGTAGACAGAATGGTTAGTAATCAAAACTGACTGGCTACAGAGTAAGAGACCAGGAGTGAATAGTGAAAGATGAAACTGGAATGATAATTGGTATACTATGGAGAGTCTTCAATTTGCTGGAGTTTGATCTTTATTCTGTAGAAGGTAAATACCCCTGCTAGGGTTTGGCTCTATCATCATTATCATCATCATCACCTAATCATGGATAAGCCATATTTTTACAGTTTTAACTAAAATGTGAATAAAAGTAACTCTAGGAAACTACTATTTTCATAAATTCTGTAACATAAAATCTAAGAAAAACGATATGTTTATGTTCTGCACGAGTAACTTCACATCATGCTTCCTTAGAATCTCCCTGTCTTCCTATCATATTGCCTCTCTTAGGTCCCAACTAAATAGAAATTCTGAAGCTGCTGCTGCATGCAGGGATTTTAGTTGAAAGAATAATTTATTTCAAGGGCTGAACAATAATAGATTTAAGATCATAGGTCTAACTGAGATCCTTTTGTGTAAATATAACTTGTAGAACGCTCAGAAAAAAATGAACACTGTAATAGATTTGCTTATCTGGTTTGGCTCATTTGAGTACCAGAATCTTGACCAATATTTAAGTATTAGACCTAAAGAGAGAGAGAGAGGATGAGTTGGGAAGAGGGACAGAGGGAGAGAGAGAGAGAATCTGAAGCATTCTCAGTGCAGAGCCCAACACAGAGCTCGATCCCATGACCCTGGAAATGTGACCTGAGCTGAAATCAAGAGTCTGACACTCAACAGACTGAGCCACCACCCAGGCACCCCATCCTTTTAAATTTTATTTTGTATTATTTCCTTAGGATTTTGTTTTTAAGTAATCTCTACAGCCAACATGGGGCTTCGACTCCCAACCCTGATGTCAAGAGTCACATGCCCTACCACCTGAGCCAGCCAGGTGCCCCTAGTCATTTTTTAAGTAAGCTATACACCCAACATGGTGCTTGAACTCAAGACCTGCAGATCAAGAGTCCTGTGCTGTACCACCTAAGCCAGTCAGGCATACCTAGGTTCTTTACTTTAAGACTTTATGAAACCAGTAAATAATTCATAAGGAATAATGGAACTCACAATATAAATAAAAATTACATGCATTTAAAGATACAATAGGGACACCCGACTGGTTCGGTCAGAAAAGCATGCGACTCCTGATCTTGGGGTTGTGGGTTTGAGCCCTATAGTGGGAATAGAGATTACTAAAAAAATAAATTTAAAAAAATGAAGATATAATAAGTTAAACACATCTGTGGTTATTAATACTATCCAGTCGGGGTTTGAAACAAAATACTGTGCCTCTTCACTAGGAAGTCTCAGTCTTTGGTTTTTCCAGATCCAGCCTGATCATATTCTCAATTCCATATTCTTTCCTAGAAATGTCTATGCTGTGATTGATAACTTCCTTGTTTTAGGGTTGTTGTCATTATTTACATGTTAATCTTATTTGATGCTAATGTGATTTAGTTTAAAATTAATTAATTTAAATCAATTAATTTCAACATTAATTTAAATGTTATTTAAAGTACTAAATTTTACAATCTGATTTCTGGGGTCTTTTGTTTCTGTCACTTTACTCTGCAAAACTTCTACCATAATCTACCTATTAACCTGATAATGATATCTATCTAATCGGTGTCTTCTGTCTTGATCATGTGTATTTGGTCATGATCCCCATTTGGTGAGCTGGAGGCGATAGGAGGGATACTTTAAGTTATAGCTTACTAGGTCATTTCTTGGTTGAGTTCAGACTGAAAACAGAACCCTTTGGGCAGACGAGACTGATGGTATTTCCTATGTTGCATGTAACCAGTTTAGGTGGGGATGTGCCCAAGTTTAGGTGATGGAAACCTAACAAGAAGTCATGCTAGCCCCACGTCGGGCTCTGTGCTGACAGCCCTGAGCCTGGAGCCTGGTTCGGATTCTGTGTCTCCCTCTCTCTCTGCCCCTCCCCTGCTCATGCTCTGTCTATCTCTCAATGATAAATAAACGTTAAAAAAAAAAAAAGAGTCTGATGCTTAACTGACTGAGCTGCCCAGTTGCCCCCCTTTTTTTTTTCTTTCTTTCTTTTTTTTTTTTTTAATGTTTCTTAACTTTTGACAGAGAGGGAGAGTGAGCACAAATGGGGAGGGGCAGAGAGAAAGACAGGATCTGAAGCAAGCTCTGCGCTGACAGCAGAGAGCCTGAGCCCAATGTGGGACTTGAACTCATGAACTGTGAGATCATGACCTGAGCCGAAGTCTGACGGTTAACCACTGAGCCACCCAGGTGCCCTACCCCCTTTTAAAAAGTAAACTTTACCCCCCAACATGGGGCTTAAACTCATGGCTCTGAGATTGTCATATGCCCTACCAACTGAGCCAGCCAAGTGCCCCAACAATTTTGTTCTTAAAAGAACAAAACATTTAAAAATGCTTTATTTTACTTGGAGTAACATAGCAATAAATCGCCTCGAATCTTCCACACTGTCTTATATAGAAGTTATTTATTTCAACAATTTTCCTTTATAATGGATGGTAGCTTGCCACACACTTGGTATTAAAAACTAGACTCCTAGCAATGCAGTTTTTTAAATTCATTAACCTTTATTCAACTCTTATGGTAATAAAAGTAGAAGGATCATGTCATTTTTCTGCAATGTATGATATAATATAAATTGGGTTTGTATGACCTAAAGAATAGGCTTATAAAAGTACAAGAAATCGGGGCGCCTGGGTGGCTCAGTCGGCTAAGTGTCCAACTTCGGCTCAGGTCATGATCTCTGTGGGTTTGAGCCCCGCCTAGGGCTCTGTGCTCACAGCTCAGAGCCTGGAGTCTGCTTCGGATTCTGTGTCTCCCACTCGCGTTCTGTCTCTCTCTGTCTCTTTCTCTCAAAAATAAATAAACATTAAAACTAAAAGAAATCTTCCCACAGGTTTTATGAATACTGAGTTTCTATTCTAATGTCTGTCTTCACTTTCATATCGTAAGGTCATTTCACCCTAGTTCATTTTGGGATCAGGCAAGTGAAATAAATGCTTTTGGGAACTGGATTTAACCTGGTTTAACCAACTTGCTGCCTCATGTAATGAATATTACATACATCATACTGTGATATTGCTTGAATTAAGTAAGCTTATAAATTTAAGAATAATGCATATAGGGGTGCCTGGGTAGCTCAGTCAGTTGGGCTTCTGATTCTTAATTTGGGCTCAGGTCATGATCGCACGGTTGGTGGGATGGAGCCCTGTGTCGGGCTCTGTGCTGGCAGCACGGAGCCTGCTTGGGATTCTCTCTCTCCCTTTCTCTCTGCCTGTCATGCTCTCTCTCTCTCTCTCTCTCTCAATCTCTCTTACAATATAAATAAATAAACATTAAAGAAAAAGCATAACAAATATATTTGATATAACTTATAAGGACTATTCACTTTCATAATACTAGTTTATAAGGAAAAATACTTGTTTTTTAAACCTGCACCATTGAGCTAAAAATAATACTTACCAAATCAATGTATGTAGTGCTATTACCTATCCATGATAGTTATCAAGTATTTGTATACCTTTTTTTAAAAGTGCTCATACAGTTGATTTAGACACCAATGAATAATAAAACACACATTTACAAATATAAGAAGCTAAGTTGTATGAAAACACCAGAGCTGTTGACTAAATCAGAATTCTAATTGGGTGAGGGAACTTGTATGCCAACTTTGAAAATCCTATTTCCTTTTTTTTTTAATGTTTATTTATTTTGAGAGAGAGAAAGAGAGTGAAGGAGGGGCAGAGAGAGAAGGAGAGAGAGACAATCCCAAGTAGGTTCTGCACTGTCAGTGCAGAGCTCGACGTGGGGCTCAAACTCACAAACCATGAGATCATGCATGACGTGAGCTGAAATCAAGAGTAAAATGCATAACTGACTGAGCCACCCAGGGGTCCCAGTCCTCTCTGTTTTTGATAAAAGCAGATTGGTTTGTTGTATTACTGACTTAATTCTTTCATTGAGAGTAAAAAATGTTTTATTCACAAATGCCTCTTTTATAGTCATCCTCTTTAGTTATAAAAGAAAACCAGAAACATACCTCCAGCTCTACACATAGTATTTTCACATATTCTTGCTTTCTTTCTTCCTGTTTCATAGGAAGAATTATCCTGACCTTGATCCCACTCCTTTTGCCTACTCTAGGAAGTTACTTTGCCTAGGAGTTGTTCCCCCCCCCCCCATTTTTTTTGTCTTCATAGTTATGGAGACCGGAGCAGGGTTGAGCCTGATGGTGGAGTGAAAGGCACCCAACTATGTGGAGAGAAGGTTGCTTTGGTTGAAAATTTAACAAACTGACAGCCCTAATCTTACTAGACTTCTCAGCAGTTTTGATCCTGTTGATCTTTCTTTCCTTTTTGAAACTCTTCCCGGGAGGACTGTAGAGCACCATTCATATATTCAACCATTACATTGAACTCCCTCTGAATATGATGCTAACTCTTAACTGAGCCTGAGTGTGTGCCAAGTTCTATACATCTCATTTCATTCTCCCATCCATTCTATGAGATGGGTACAGTAATTATCCCAATCTATAAGACAGAGAAGTAGGCTTAGTAGTTTACCTATGATCACATGGGCAAGTAAATGGCTGAGTAATGGATTTATATCCACATGTGTTAGGGACTGTAGCCATGTCCTTAAATAGAGCATATAATACCCACTCCTCATTCCAGGTGCCCTGTTAAGGCCTGGAAATGCAGAGGTGAAAACAGTCACTACTCATGGAAGTTATCCTATGGTGGGAAAACAAAACAAAACAAAACAAAAAAACAAATAGAATGTGATGATTTGGATCATGGGGGTATGATCCCAGGCAGTATGGGCCTTTGTTTACTGGCGGCGGGGTGGGGGGGGGGAATTCAGCAACAGCTTGGGAGAGAAACTGGTGCTTGAAGGAAGAGTAAAAGTTTGAAAGATAGAGAGGAAATTCCAGGCAGAGGACAGAGCAGGTGCAAAGGCATAGAAGTAGAAAGCATATTGTATTTTAGTGAGTTATCAGCAGATATGAATGGCTGAACCAGAGTGTTGAGAGGGGGTCACAGGAGATGAGACTGGTAATTCAGTCAAAAGCCAGATCATAAAAAGCCTTATTTATGACCATGACTCATTCATGATTTTCCTCCCAGTGCTTTCCCAGGAAGTTCTTTATTATTCTCCATCATTTCCTCTTCTCTCACTTGTCTTCGTTATTAGTGTCTCTCAGCGTTCTGCATTCTGTCTTTGATTTTCTTCTCTTATATATCTATACTTCTTCCCAGACCAATTATCCACTCTCATAGCCTATATTCCCACCCATATGTGACTCTTTTTCCCATCTCTATCTTAGTGGCGTCCCCTCTCTTGACTTAATACTTTCATCTGACTTCTGTAAATCTCTTTTTCCTGCAGGTCCTTTAAACTTAACATATCTATAAGGATCTCACTATTTGCTCCCCACTCCACAAGTTTTATATATGTAGACAGAATACATGGAAAAAAATAGAGTCGTTTTATAATGAACGTTTGATAATTATGCTATTTCAAAGCACTTTACTATGTAATGGATAATTCAAATATTTGTTGTCTAGAGATTGTGTTGGCAAATGGAAAATCCATAATGTACTTAAAAAGAACTTAAATTTGTCTGTGACTGTTAGAGAAGGATAAAGGATATAATGACTTCCTGATTTAGAAGTTTTGCTTATCTGTTATTATTCTGAAAAGTATTGTGGACTTATCTCAGTATTTAGGAAAATTCTCCCCTACACCACCCCTACCACATCTGTGGGCTCTTTTTACGCTCTCCTTGCTGCAGAGAAAATAGAATTCCTGAATCCTCAAATTCAAAAGCCTGTGCTCCCAGGCCACTCTAAATGTTGGGTACATGAAAGGGAAGATGCTGAGGAATGGGTAGGACAGAAGATTGAAAGTTTCTTCCTTATTATTTTTGTTTCTCTTCCCTTATGTTCATCTGCTTTGTCTCTTAAAGTCCTCATATGAGTGAAGTCATAGGATATTTGTCTTTCTCTGACTGCCTAATTTCACTTAGCATAAGATCCTCTAGTTCCATCCACATAGTTGGAAATGGCAAAATTTCATTCTTTTTGGTTGTCGAGTAATACTCCATTGTATGTATATACCACATCTTCTTTATCCATTGATCCATTGATGGATATTTGCGCTCTTTCCATACTTTGGCTATTGTTGATAGTACTGCTGTAAACATTGGGGTACATGTGTCCCTTTGAAACAACATACCTGTATCCCTTGGATAAATACCCAGTAGTGCAATTTCTGGGTTGTAGGGTAGTTCTATTTTTAGTTTTTTGAGGAACCTCCATACTGTTTTCCAGAGTGGCTGCACCAGCTTGCATTCCCACCAACAATGCAAAAGAGATCCTCTTTCTCTTCATCCTCGCCAACATCTGTTGTTGTCTGAGTTGTTAATGTGAGCCATTCTGACAGGTGTAAGGTGGTATCTCATTGTGGTTTTGATTTGTATTTTCCTGATGATGAGTGAAGTTGAGCATTTTTTCATGTGTTGGTTGGCCGTCTGGATGTCTTCTTTGGAGAAATGTCTATTCATTCTTTTGCCCATTTCTTCACTGGACTGTTTGTTTTTTGGGTGTTGAGTTGGAGAAGTTCTTTATAGGTTTTGGATACTAACCCTTTATTTGATATGTCATTTGCAAATATCTTCTCCCATTCTGTCATTTGCCTTTTAGTTTTGCTGATTGTTTCCTTCGCTGTGTAGAAGCTTTTTATTTTGATGAGGTCCCAGTAGTTCATTTTTGCTTTTGTTTCCCTTGCCTCTGGAGACGTGTTGAGTAAGAAGTTGCTGGGGCCAAGATCAAAGAGGTTTTTGCCTGCTTTCTCCTTGAGGATTTTGATGGCTTCCTGTCTTACATTGAGGTCTTTCATCCATTTTGAGTTTATTTTTGTGTATGGTGTAAGAAAGTGGTCCAGGTTCATTTTTCTGCATGTCGCTATCCAGTTTTCCCAGTACCACTTGCTGAAGAGACTGTCTTTATTCCATTGGATATTCTTTCCTGTTTTGTCAAAGATTAGTTGGCCATATGATTATGGGTCCATTTCTGGGTTCTCTATTCTGTTCCATGGATCTGAGTGTCTGTTCTTGTGCCAGTACCATACTGTCTTGATGATTACAGCTTGAGTCACACACTCTTTTGACTGATCCAGCCAGACGCCATTACTCCCACCTCCCCGCGCCCACCAAGTATGATGTCTCAATGTAATGTTATCCAAAGCAGAAAGCAAGGTTATGTGGAGTGTGGCACATGATGGCCAGGTCTTTCTCTGGTCACATCCCTTTTTGTGTATCAGGGAGAAAAATCTTTCCTAGAAGTCATCCTTCAAAAACCTCCTTTCATTTAATTGTTACAACTGGATCATGTGCCTACCCCTAGAAAAATCTCTAGGAATAAGAACACGATGCCATGTGTTGGGGTTGGGTACATTATCATTTAACCAAAATGGTTGGGGAAAATTAGAGAAAGGTGTTAGGTAGCAAATCAACAGTATCTGCTACAACTAAATAGCTAGAACTTGATTGAATTTTAGATCTCATGAATCTGCAGTTAATTTACTGGAATTTACTTCTGTTAGGCTTAAAGACTGAGTCTTATGTTCTGAGTTTTATGTTCTGAGTTTTATGTTCTCTTTCTATTTAGCTATCTCTATGAGGGCTTGATATAAACTTTGTGGTTAATGTTTCCATGGTGATCAAAAGCATTATCATCTAAGAGCATTCCTTTAGAACCTAACAGCAAAAGACACAGTTTAGATGATGATCACAGGAATAAACAAAAATGGTCCCTGACAATTGTTGAGAATGTGTTTAGAAAGAAATTGTTCTTTCGTTCATGTGATGCATGCGTTACATTACTGAAATTACCTCTGGGTTTAAACTTTAAAATATCATCAATAGAGATAAGAGTCTCAATTTTACACTCAAACTTTGAGAGAATCTGTTGAGATGGTCTATATAATAATTCCTACAATAACTATGCTCTTATCTTTTCAACTTGGAAATTATGCTAAGATAGTGGTGCCTGGCTGGCTCAGTTGGTAGAACATGAGACTCTTGATCTCTGGGTCGTGAGTTTAAGCCCCAAGTTGGTTACAGAGCTTACTTAAAAAAAGAAAAAGAGAAAAAACACAAAGAAAATTATGCTAAGATAAAAGAAGGTGTGGTATCACTTAGTTCATTTTATAAATATTTTTTGATGCCTAATATGCCTTTATCACACTGTCAGGCAGTGTTACAGAATTTGGGAAGCAAAAGTGACAAAATGAAGTCCCCGGCTTCACGAAGCTTATATTGCAGCAGGTAGGAAAGATAGAAAAGAAAGATATAAAAATAAATATATACCATCTTACGCCTATTGGCATAGCTACTATCAAAAGGCAGAACGTAATTATTGACAAGGATGTGGAGAAATTGGAGCCCTGTGCACTGCTATTGGGTATGTAAAATGATACAGCTGCTGTGGAAAACAGTATGGCGGTTCCTCAAAACATGAAAAATAGAACTCCATATGATCCAGCAATTCCTCTTCTAGGTATATAACGAAAAGGGTTGAAAGTGCGAACTTGAACAGCTATTTGTATATCCATTTTCACAGGAGCATTCCAGCCAAAAGGTGAAAGCGACCAAAGTGTCCATCCACGGAATAGTGGATAAACAAAATGTGGTATATACATACAATGAAATATTATTCAGCCTTAAACAGGGAGGAAATTCTGACACATGCTACAATATGGATGAATTTTGAAGACATTATGTTAAATAAAAGAAGCCAGTCACAAAAGGACAAGTACTGTATGATTCCACTTCCATGAGAAACCTCTAGTAGTCAAATTCAAAGAGACAGAAAGTAGAATGGTGGTTGTCAGGGGCTGTGGAGAGGGTGGAATGGGGAAATTGTATAAGGGGTATGAACTTTTGGTTTGGGAAGGTGAAGACTTCTGGAAATTGGTTGCCTGACAATGTGAATGTACTTTACGCTACCAAACTGTACATTTAAAAATAGTTGAGCAGTGAATTTTATGTTATCTGTATTTTACCACAATTAAAAAAAATAAAACAAGAAGGGAAGAAGGAAGGAAGGAAGGAAGGAAGGAAGGAAGGAAGGAAGGAAGGAAGGAAAGATAGGTCGAAATATTAGGTAGTGATAAGGGCTATGCAAGAAGTCAAACACAGATATGGGAGCACATGGCATGAGCAGGGTACAGATTGCTATTTTATATTTGGTGGTCAGAGAAAACCTCCCTGATGAGCGACAGTCAGTCGTACAGAGTTTTGAAGCATAGGAAGGAGGGATCACCCATCTGGGGGAATAGCATTTTAGGCATATGTTAAGCAGATGAGAATGGTCAAAGGTAGGACCAGTTTGGTATTTTCCAGGAATAGGGAGATGATTGTTGTAGTTTAAGCAGTCTAGGTGAGGCCAAATGAGGCCTCAGAGGTGATGATGGGCAGATCGTGTTTCAGGTTGTGACACTGAGTGTGTTAAATGCATCTTGGTACGAATAAAATATAGATATTATATTTCTCTATACTAGTAGGCATAATGTCATTTGTTTGAAAGCAGATGATCATATTGACCTAAATCATATATGTTTTCATTCTGTATACTCCTACAGTTAATAGAGGAACGTTCATATTGGTGTATGCAGCCCCTAAACTGTCTTTAGTGACATTCTTGTCTACTCCCCTCACCACCGCCCACTCTACCCCATTTGCCCATCTTTTAAAGGAATCTTTTTCCAAGATTTGCAAATTACAGACTTAATATTGTGTTTATATCTTCAGAGTCAGAAATTAGGCTTATTTTAAGAATTCTGCTTTTGAAAAAATAATTTAAAAGTACAGAAATCAAAGTATAAGCCTTCTTGATTTTAGAATCATTGAGCAATTTACTGAAAATGTATAATAAGAGGAGTTTTCTTAGTGTTTATAAATATCCAGCAATAGTTTACTATTAACTTTATATATAAAATTAGATATTACATACATGGTTCAGTATATAGCTAGCTGTAGTGTTCAATATAGACAGTTATTGTTAAAGTACTATTATATAAATTACTTAACCCATATTTTTACATGGAACTGAAAAACAAAACAAAGCAAAACTTGTTGTAATTATGGCACAATGTGTGATTATGCCATAAGATTTAGCCTCAAAAGACCAGGATCAAGCATGTATTATTTACTAGATGTAAGCCCTTTGGAAAGCTGGAAAGTTAAGAATCCTCTCTGAAACTCAGTTTCTTCACTTGAAAATAATATCCATCCAACATGGTTGCTATATGGACTAATTGAGATATTGTAAGTAAAGCACATGGGATACACTTAATTAATTGTTACAAAATTAGGAATCATATGTGGTTAATAACGTCATTCAAATAGGAATTATTAATGCATTTACAGTGGCTCTCCTCCATCTAGAAGGGGATTAGGGGTCGAAATCTGATTAGAAGGGGCAGATACATGGGGGAATCTGTCTTGAATCTGTAGTTGCATAGCAAACGTACTGTTTCAGTTAGGTTGTATGTTCTTTGGGGGCCTCTTTTGCTCCCTAGGCACCACTATGAATTTAGTTATTCTGAAAATTACAGTCTGTTTCAACATTTCAAAATCAGAGAAAATGCTATCATTCATATTAGTGTATATAGTGACTAATATCTATACATTTTATATATATAGCACTTACCAAGTGCCACTTTTATAAATAACTTTACATGCAGTGATGTGGCCATGTAACCAGTTCAAGACGAACCTATTGTTAAAATACCAGAAATTCTGTGAGTTGACTGAGCTCACATTGGTAGGAAATTGGTAATTGCTACAAAGCATCCTTACTACCCAGACCAATTTTTAAACATTTACGATCACACCATTATGTGCACCAACTCCATTTACTCTCACAGTGACTTCATAAAATGGATACAATTATCATTCCCACTTTACAAATGACGAACTGAGACCAGGGAAGTTGAGGTCACTTGTCCCGTCCACGGTCACATAGATAATAAGTTGCACAGTAGGGATTTTTATTTCAGCAATCAGGCTCTGAAGTTAATGGTCTTAAACTCTTTGCATTGTCAATGTTGATTGATCCCAAAGCTGTGTTCTCTCCTTGCAGTGTTTTCTACAAAAAAGAATGCAGCCTCACAATGGAAGGTTGGAACGTATTCTTAAAAGTCATCCACATGGCGGGGGCGGGAGTGGGGTGGGGGGTGTGCCTGGGTGACAGCTGACTTCAGCTCTGGTCATGATCTCTCTGTCCGTGAGTTTGAGCCCCACGTCTGGCTCTGTGCTGACAGCTTGGAGCCTGGAGCCTGCTTCAGATTCTGGGTCTCCTTTTCTCTCTGCCTTTCCCATGCTTATGCCCTGTCTCTCAAAAATAAATAAACATTAAAAAGAAAATTAAAAAAAAAAGTCGTCTACATTGGTTTTCACCAACAGCAGACACAATGGGCTACTCTGGATTGGAAACAACCTGGGTCTCTCTCCACTTCTAAATAGCACTCATTTACTCCCTGAGACTTGTATTCCTCTTCTAAAAGTAAAGAATTTGATTATATCTAAAATGTCTTCCATGTATAAAATTCCTACTTATCCAAAGCCTATCCAGTTCTGTCTCTTGGCACCGGTGTTTGTAGACTCAGCATCTGCCCCACAGGTAGCCTGTAATTCTACCAGTGAGCAAGCATTTGAGTCTATTGGCAATTTTTCTCTTGTTGTTTTATACACGTACATATTTTTTATAGAAATCAGGTAGGTTTGGGGCACCTGGGTGGCTCAGGAGGTTAAGCATCCAGCTCTTGATTTTAGCTCAAGTCATGATTTCACTGTTCCTGGGATTGAGCCCTGTGTCAGGCTCAGAACCTTCTTGGGATTCTCCATCTCTCTCTGCCCTTCCCCTGCTTTCTTTCTCTCTCTCAAAAATAAATAAGCATTAAAAAAATTAGGTAGGTATTAGGCTAATAGCTTATCATGATTTTGAAAATTACACTTTAAACGTTGTGAAGGCTGAAGCCCTATGTGTTTTGCTCACTGGCATGGATGAAGTTACCTCAAATTTTGACAGTTGTTGAGTGATTACATGAAATTTTCTTTGGTTCATTTCAGCAATTCAACTGCAGTTCAAATCAACAAGTGTTACCATTATGGGTGTAGTTGAATATATTGGGGGTGGAAAGAAATTAGAAAATTGGAGACAGAAAAGCTACTTGCTGGCTTAATCGGTAGAGCATACAACTCTTGATTTTGAGGTTGTGAGTTCAGGCCCCACAGTGGATGTAGAGATTACTTAAAAATAATTTAAAAAAAAAAAGAAAGAAAAATAAAAAGAAAAAAAAATTGGAGACAGACACCAGTGATGTGATGTCATATGTGTGTGTGTAACATACATATTTGCATATATATACATGGAATATCTGTGGAAGGAGGGGCGCCTGGGTGGCTCAGCTTTAAGCTCCCGACTCTTGGTTTCAGTTCAGGTCATGATCCCAGGATCGTGGGACTGAGTCCCCCATTAGGCTCTGCAATGATTGTGGAGTCCACTTAGGATTCTTTCTCTCCCCTCTGCCCCACTCCCTTGCTTATGTTTTCTCTCTCTCTCTCTCTCCAATAAATACAATAAAAAGATTTAAAAAAAAAGAATATCTGTGGAAGAAAATGGAAGAAACTGATAACATTGCTTTCCTTTAGCAATGAAAAGTGTAAGTTCAGTTGTAAACCTACCCACAGTCTCTCCTTAAAAGAAGATGCCATTGGGACGTCTGGTTGGCTGTCAGAAGAGCATGTGACTCTTGATCTCTTGTGAGTTCAAGCCCCACACTGGGTTTAGAGATTGCTTAAAAAGAAAAAAAAAAAGAGAAGATGCCATATCTTCTCTTCTTGTGGAGAGGAAACTAACTCCCCAAATTGGCTCAATGATGGGACTGCCAAGTTCTATAAAACATCTTAACCAATGGGAGCCTTCCTGCTGTTCCTTCCTTCTAGTTAAGTGCAGGGCCAAAAGGCACCTCAGGAATGGTGTAGTGACTTTCCATCGTATGTATTCAGAGTCATTAATTGTCAAGAGCTATTGACTCAGAAATTATGCTGGGAAGACCTCTGTTAGGGGTATGTAAGATCAATGGAAGACAAATAGCTGTAGTCCCCACTTTGCTTGGTGATACAGAGATAGAGAGAGTGATCTGAGAACTTTGAGGAAATCTGACCAGGAGAACATGTCCCCTCATTTTATTAAGGATGATCCCTGGGGCACCTGGCTAGCTCAGTTGGTAGGGCATGTGACTCTTGATCTTGGGGTTGTAAGCTTGAGCCCCATGTTGGGTGTAGAAATTACCTAAAAGTAAAATCTTAAAAAAAAAAATCCGCATCATTTTTCTTTCAGGATCTCAAGGAATAATTCTCTCATTTTCCAATGTCATTTATTATAATAGCGATTTGTTTCATGAAATGTGTTTCCATTGTACAAAGTGTTCATGCTTCTTTTAAAACATAAGAATAAAAAGTAATACAGAGAAAAGGTCTTCCATTGTTTTACCACCCCAAAATAACCACCATTGCTGTGAGACATTTCTTTCCATTTTCACTTTTTATAGTACTTTGTTGGTGTGTGTAGGAAGTAATCTGGGCATTTTGCCCAGTTTGGTTTAATTTTTGTTTATTTGTGAAGTGTCTTAGGTTGCATTACACTTATTAAATCATTACTGTTATTAGCTGTTACTAATGATACATTGTAATGGGTTCTTATCAATCTAAAATTGAAGCAATAAAAGTTCATTCCTTAGGGCAATCTCTCATATATTGTTTTAATTATGAAGAAATGACACACAGTGGAAATATAACTCTAACTACAATGAATTTAAAATTTCCTGGATTGTGGTTCTTTAAACATTTCTTCTCTGTATATATTGCTTCATGTAAAATCAGAGTGTTTCTTTTCCTGTCCCCAGCACTCTGTGGCCTTTTCTACCTTCCCACTTTTACTCATCTCTTCAATCTTCCCAATCTCTACCTGTCAAGACTCAGGCCATCTTCAAGGACTGCCTCCAGATTTACTTCCTACAAGGAGGCTTTCCTTGTCCCACTAACTTTCACCCTTAACTTTCACAACTTAAACAGCAGTGAATCTGTCATTTTCTCAAGCTCCTGCACTACTTACTATCTGTACCATTCATGTAGTATTTATATTCCATTTCCCTTTTTTATTGCGGTCAACAGCTCATAATGTAAAATTGACTATCAACCATTGCTAAGTGTACAGTTCAGTACTGTTAAGTATATTCATACTGTGGTGCAACTGATCTCCAGAACTTTTTCAACATGCAAAACTGAAACTCTATACCCATTAAACAACAGTTCCCCGTTCCTCTTACCCCAGCCCCTAGGAACCACCATTCTGCTGTGTTTCTAGGAATTTGGCTACTCTTGATACCTTGTGTAAGTGGTATCAAATAGTATTTGTCTTTTTGTGACTGACATTTCATATATTCCATTTTCCTTGGTTGTAATTATTTACATATGTGTCTTTCCTTTTCTATCAGATGTTAAGCTACCAGAAAGATATTGTCATGCACATTTTCTGATCCTTCGTATTGATCAGTATGGGATAGTTTTCATTAAATGTGCTCAACATGGGGCACTGGGATGGCCAATTGGTTAATGAAGCGTCTGACTCTTGATTTCGACTCAGGCCATGATCTCACTGTTCTTGAGATCAAGCCCCCACATTGGGTTCTGTGCTGACCCTGCAGATCCTGCTTGGGATTCTGTCTCCTCTCTCTCTGCCCCCTTTCTGCTGCTCCTCCTGCATGCACTTGCATGCTCTCTCTCAAAATAAATAAATAAACTAAAGAAAATTAAATATGTTCAAAAAACTTGTGTTGAATGAGTACAGTCAGATTTTCAAATCTGACCCATGCATAGAATTGCTTTAGCTACATGTCCTGCATACTTGTGGGAACCATGAGGGATACTTAGGTAACATTTCCAATTCCTAGGTTCTTTTTTTTTTTTCTTTTCACAGCAAGTTTTAGCTTTGCTGGCAGATTTAGTGTAGATAATTTGAGAGTCATTTGTACTGCTTTCCCCCAAATTCTATGTTTTCTTTTAGGTTTCAGAATAGAGGGGCACCCGGGTGGCTCAGTTGATTGAGCCACCTGACACGGCTCAGTTCATGATCTTATGGTTGTGAGTTTGAATCCTGCGTCAAGCTCTGACAGCTCAGAGCCTGGAGCCTGCTTCATATTCTGTGTCTCCCTGTCTCTCTGCCACTTCTCTGATCATGAATGCACTCTCTCTCTCAAAAATAAATAAAAATTGAAAAAAAAATGGATGGAAATAAACCCAGGGATTACCAGTACCTTTCAATTAAATTTTATATATAATATGTATGTTATATATGTTATATATAACATATATATGTTATATATTATATACTATATGTTATATATAGAATTTATTATTTTATTATTTTACTACATTTTATTATATTATTACTTTATTATTTTATATGTATAATCTTTTACCTAACTTAATGACTTAAACTGCTAAATTACTTCATTTATCTAACTTAAGGACATAGCTGCTAAATATATCTTAAAGAAATGAAAAATAGAACCATAGAATTTACAAGATCAAGTTCTCTAATTTACACATGAAGAAATTGAATCTAGAGAACTGGGGGTACCGAAGAATGTGGCAGATCATCATCACTTCCCCTCCGTGGTGGCAAATTTCAGGCTTGTACCAGTTGGGGAAGAAATTTTTGATCACATAGGCTTTTCCTTGCAAGCGACATCATTTCCACAGGTGCTGAATGTTGGTAGGGTTAACTCTCTTTCTGCAAATCCTTTTTAGAGGTAAAATGGGTGATAAGTCATCCCACTCACAGGCCCTGGTGGGGGGCTAACTTACAGTGATATTGCCCCTTATTCCAGTAGCCCTGGTGGAGCGGAGCTCTGCCGAGCTGGGGAGAAAGAGAAGTGCCTAGAGAATCATGACAGCAATTCTTCCTTTAAGGAGCACAATTAAAATGGTTATGACAGTTGGGTAGTGGTGGTGGTGATGGTGGTGGCTCTTTCCAGAATGTCCCCTAGTGTTTTTAAGATCTTAGGCTCTGAAGAGTCACTGTCTAGGTTGAAATGCTGGCACTGATTCTTACTTGCTGTGTGACCTCAGACTGGTGACCTCATCTCTCTAATCCTCAGTTTCCACATCTGTAAATTAGGGATAAAGTGTAGCATAAGGCTGTCGTGAGAATTAAATGAGGGACACCTGGCTGGCTCCATCTGTAGAGCATAGGACTCTTGATCTCAGGGCTATGAGTTTGAGACCCACATTGGGGACAGAGATTACTTAAAAAAAAAAAAAAGGAATTAAATTATATCTGGCACATAGTAAATACTTTATAAACATTAGTTATGTTACATGGCTGAAAGAAAAGTGCTAACAGGTCATAATGCTTGATTTAAAAACACAGTAGACTATGATATGTCCAGAAAACATATAGCTTCTCTCTGGAAATTTGCTGCCTGTCACTGAAACAAGTCTTTCCGTGTACATATAATATTATTTCTGTGAAATTTAAATTAATATATATCAATCATCTATCTTGGTTATCAGTTCCTGCATAACAGATCATTTCAATATTTACTGGCTGAGAACTATAGTAATCATTTATGTGTTCATGATTCTGCTATTTGTGCAGGACTGGGTATAGCACCTTGTTTTTGCTGCACATGGCATCAGCTGGGACAGCTTGCCTGGTGTTGGATGATCCATTTGTTTTTTGTTTTTTTAAAAAAAAGTTTAACATTTTTATTTATTACTGAGAGAGAAACACAGAGCATGAGCATGGGAGGGGCAGAGAGAGGGGGAGATACAGAATCCGAAGCAGGCTCCAGGCTCTGAGCTGTCAGCACAAAGCCTGACGTGGGGCTCAAACTCACGAACTGTGAGATCATGACCTGAGCCAAAGTCGGAGGCCTAACCAACTGAGCCACCCAGGTGCCCCTGGATGATCCATTTGTAAGATGGTTCATCACATGACTGGGAAGTGGGTGCTGGTTGTTAACTGTGAGTTTGGTTGCAGGAGACGTTCAGTTCTTGCTCAGCTGCAGTTCCTTGGTTCTTGTCAGCTGGGTTCTTGGCTGTCTTCCACGTGGCCTCAGCATACAGATAACTTGGGTTTCCCCCTAACTTGGTGGTTTCAGGATAGTTGACTGTGTATGTGGGGAGTAACTTCCATGTGTGCAAAAAGAGAAGCTACTAAGCTTTCTTGAGGCTTAGGCCTGATTAGTGGTGAGCATGTATCTTCCACTGTATTTGACTGGCTAAAGAGTGTCGGATTCAAGGCGCCTGGGTGGCTCAATTGGCTGAACATCCAACTTCCGCTCATGTCATGATCTCACAGCTGGTGGGTTGGAGCCCTGCATCAGGCTCTGTGCTGACAACTTAGAGCCTGGAGCCTGCTTTGGATTCTGTCTCCCTCTCTCTCTGCCCCTCCGCCACTCACGCTCTGTTTCTCTCTCTCAAAAATAAATACACATTAACAAATTTAAAAAACCCAACAGTGTCAGATTCAAGAAAAGGGGACTGCATAAGGATGTAAATAGCAGGAGATGTGGGCATTAGGGCCCAAACAGCATCATACCACTCATCTAATACAAACATTTGGCTACTTCTTGGAATATAAGAGAATATTCATTGATTATTGCCACAATTATTTGCTGAGCATCTATCCTGTGCCAGGGCTTGTAGTACACACCGGGGATACCACTTGTACAACTGAACAAAATGTACAAGGTCCTTGTCCTGATAGATCATACATCGGGCAATTAAACAAGTGATTTCATTAACTCGTAATTTGATGGGTGCTCTGAAAATGGTAAGAGCTACACTGCCAACATTTAGCAGGGATCTCAACTTAGTCTGTGGGTTCAGGGAAATTCTGATTTGTGAGGTAAAAATAATACATTCTATAGGACTTGATGAAAGGAGAGAAACAGTTAAAGTAGGCAAGGAAAAGTCTGTTTTTTCTATTACATGATGCGAAACACTTGAAATGGTAAGGTGTAGGGAGGATGCTTTCCAGATGAAAGAAATGAGTGCTGAGCCTGGAAGCAAGTGTGTGTGTGTGTGTGTGTGTGTGTGTGTGTGTGTGTGTGAGAGAGAGAGAGAGAGAGAGAGAGAGAGAGAGACAGACAGAGAAAGAGAGAGAGACAGGATGAGAGAGAGAGGGAGGGAGAGAGAGAAATGAGGTGAGTGGTTCCTTTCTACAGCAGGAGTGCTGGGTTGTAGTACTTTACTGCTCTCTAATTTGGGGCCATGGCACATGCTTACAAAATAGCAGGCAGAGAGGAGTGCATTTGATATTCATGAATCTAGGGATTGGCTGTTTGACCTTGAGGTAATCAGCAAAATACCCAAGTGATTCCAGAGAGAGGGAAGGCAAATGTGCATGGGATGCAAGCTTTTAAAAGCTACCTCTGCCTTCCCTCCCTTGTGCCAAATTACCAAATTCCTGATATTCTCATGGTAGAGGGCGGGGACCGGTTTCCTCCCATCTCCCCTCCAGTCACTCTTTCTGACAGATCTATGTTGTTGCCTTTCTTTTATTAACAGAGGAAAATATTAGAGAACCACTGGTTTAATTCAGGTGTGCTGGGAAGTTTCCAGAAAAAAATTTCTTACTGAAAATACCATTGTCATTGTTGAATATTACCATTGCCTGATTTCCTATTTAAAGTAGGCATTTTTATCAATTAGAATAAAGCAGGGGCACATTTAATCAGTTTAAGCCTACTCACCTGTGTAATAAGGAAGCTGGATTAGATCCAGCAGTTTAGGTTTAATACTCTGTTTCTGCTTTAGGAATTAAAAACATGTAGTTTGAGTTTTATTTCTCAAATATATTTGTTTCATTTTTAAACATTTTTTAAAAAAGCATACACATTGAAATACGTTAAGTGCAAAATTTAATAACTGGCAAACACAAATTTGAGTTAAATTAAAATCTCTATTTATTTCAAGCCTGCACCTGATAGTTAAATTTGGTCAATGAAAACTACACAACAGTGGTGTGTCATTGTCCATCAATAATCCTGAACCTCAAGGGACTCTTAATGCTGTCCAGAAACATTCCTGCACTTCCCTCATCCCAGGCATTCAGATTTCATTGAGCATCACTCTCACCTAGGGGGCCTGTTAAAACATGAATCAGGGGTGCCCTACCTCCAAAGTTTCTGATGGGCCTTGAGAATTTGTAATTTCTTTTTTTTTTTTAATTTTTTTTTAACGTTTATTTATTTTTGAGACAGAGAGAGACAGAGCATGAACAGGGGAGGAGCAGAGAGAGAGGGAGACACAGAATCTGAAACAGGCTCCAGGCTCTGAGCTGTCAGCACAGAGCCCGACGTGGGGCTCGAACTCACGGACCGTGAGATCATGACCTGAGCCGAAGTCAGACACTTAACCGACCAAGCCACCCAGGCGCCCTGAGAATTTGTAATTTCTAACAAGTTCCCATGCCATACTGGTGCGGCTGGTCAGGGCACCACAGTTCTGTAAACCTGTGTCTTAAGCCACTCACTCTCTCACTTTATTTCATAATTTCCTCTCTCCATTCTCTTAAACTTCTAACATCTCCTCCTTTACACTCATTCTCAGCTGATGACCTTGCTTCTGGATTCACTGAGAAAACTGAAACTATCAGAAGAGAAGTACGCAAACTCCCATCAACATCAGCAAGTCTGTGCCCACCCAGTGGGGCCGAGCACATAATAAGCAACCAAGTTATTTTCTTAGATAAGTCTTATGAAGTGTCTTAACAACAAAATATAGATTTGAATTTAAATAACACATTTATCCTAATAAAATACAGCTTATATCACTTTTATATTAGTGAACATAAATATATTATGTATTTATCTATTTGAGTTATACTGCAAAAAACAAAATTGAAAACCCACTGGAGTTTATGACCTTCAAGATCCCTTGCAGCTGAATCGCTTTTAAGACTTCATGTAATGTGGAATAATGAGATAGGAATTGAAACGAGACAGAATAATCCTCAAAAAGGGAAGGAGGGGTGTCAATTCCATAGACAAATTAAGTGGAGAAAAACTGCAGGAGTTATTTTGTTGGGCAAAAGGTCATTGTCATGATGAAGAACTTCTATAAAGAGTTGCTTATTAGTAATCTGTCACCACATGAAAAGATATTATGTAGGTGAGTGATCATCTGAATTATGTTTAAAAAAATCACTTGCCACTGTGTGGTGCTTAGGTGCAATGAGGACAAGAGTGTTAGCATGACTGGTGAAGGCAGTACAGTAATCCATGGAAGAGATCATGGTAATTTGGATTAGTGCCATCAATAGAGGTAGAGAAAAGTGAATGGTATTGAATATTTAAGAGACAGAGTTCACAGACTTCCTGATGAATATGGTTGTTGAGGGAAAGAAGGGAAACAAGATGATGCAAGGTTTGTCATTAATGATAGTTTGAATCATTGTTCTATTTTCCTCTTAATACTTTCTGTATTTCCCCAATTGTTGTCTTGCGTTAATAATGAGAAAGAAGGAGGCACCTGGGTGACTCAGTCAGTTAAAGATGGGACTCTCAATTTAGTCTCATCTCAAGGTTTGTGGGTTGAGCCCCGTGTTGGGCTCTGTGCTGACAGCATGAAGCCTGCTTGGGATTCTCTCTCTCCCTCTCTTGCCACCCCTCCCCTGCTCCACACTCTGTCTGTCTCTCTCAAAATAAATAAATAAACTTAAAAAAAAATGAGAACGAAGTAACAGGTATCATTTACAATATTAAACATAGTGGATAAAGTTGTAAGCCATCTAAAAGTAATATATATTATATATATATAATATATATATTCTTACATATATTTTTAAAGTTTATATCTAAAATATTTTGTTTACAGAAACAATCGTGACATATTTATTGAACGATAGATACTTTAGGAGCACAATCTTCAATCTCTCGGCATAAACATATGTTGTATTTTCTGCACTAAGATGCGGGAACTTCAACATACTCCAGATTGATTGGATCGCTGTTAATCCTAGGGGATTCTTTCTAGCTGTAAGAAAGCCCAGGTAAATGTCAGGTTACTGTTTTAATTAGTGGTTTCTCTGTTTACTTATTTCCAAGAGGGTGACAGTTTGCTCTGTGTTAGAAACCTGGTCTGCTCTAGATGCAAGTGCATAATTAGCACTAATGTTCATGCAGGGCCAGAAAACATCAGTATGCTTTCTTTACAATTTATCAGAAAAATATGATCAGAGTTTTTGGGGCTGAGAGAAGGGCTGTATAATGCATTTTTATACTAAAATAATAGATCAAAATTAAATCATTGCCAGTATTGTTCCTCCCCTCCCCCAGGTAGGATGATCAGGTAGTGACTCTTACATGTCCCCTGTGTTCTTTTGCTTCCTTTCTCTCTTGTCTCTTCCTAGCCTGTCTCTAGTCTCACGCTGTTCTAGTTTGTCCTTTACCACTAAAGAGATCTTTAATAAACTCACATTTTATAAAGGCTTATAAAGATATAATTCCTTGCTTGAAACAATTAAATGATTCTTCATTACCTTTAACAGAAAGTCCAAATTCTTAATAAGGCTTCTGAGGTTCTCCAAAGTCTTGCTTGTCCCTTTTGACCTTCAGGGACTTCAGGGCCCCAGGTCTCTGAATGGGCCGGGAAATTTTTGCTTCTCATCCAAATTCCTTTGTTTAGATCCCAAGTCTTCCCCCTCCCTTTCAACCAAGGAGTCTACTTCTCTTTCTAAGTCCTCTCAAGAGTCACCCCTCTATGGGAGGCTTTTCTGAGTCTCCAAGGTTGAATGCATCAGCCCTTCTTTGTGCTCTGCCTCCACCTTTACAGGCTTGCATTACTGTCGCCTACAACAGCTTACTGCACTTCTTTTTGGTAACATCTGTCACATCCTTAAAGGCATGGACTATGTCTTATTCATCTTATTCCCAGTGTCTAGCACAGGGCATAGTGCAGAGAAGGCATAAGATATATGTTATATGAATCATTCAATGAATGGTAGTGGTTTTCTTGGGAAAAAAAACTTTAAGAAGTAAACATTTTGGTTACAGGATGATTTTTCTAGCTTGGATGTTTTATTTTCCAAATTCTCACCACCATCCGGCTCCTTTAAATGTGGTTAGCTGTCAATATTCTAGTCCAGGTTCTGAAGAGGGAGAAAAAAAAAAAAAAAAAGGAAAAGCAGAAACAAATAGCTATTACCAAAAGGGCAAAGGCATTATTCTCCGAAGGATTATTATCTCATATGACAACCACTCTCTCCCTAGCAACCATCATTTATCATGTGCTTCTGCATCCAGAGATTCAGCTCTGCCTTTTGCACCCAGGCATCAACACACAAGAGAAAGAGATTAGCTCAACTTCCTTTCCTTCTGTGATCTAACTGCTCTCATTAGTCTTTTCCCTAACGAATAGGCTTCCCCTTTTCTAAAAGCACTTTCCAATAAGACATCTTCTTCCCAACAAGTCTGGTACCCCTACACTTGGCCCTACCCAGAGAGCTTCCTTTTCCTTACATTGTCGTCTTGACAGACAAAGCCTGTCCTGTCCGTGCTCTCTCTAAGGGCTGGAATTAGGAAGTGTGGGTGGCAGAGCAGCCTTAGGGTTCATAGCGTTGTCTAGTGCAAGCATTCATAGTCAGAGTTCGTTCTGGATAGAATTTAGAATTACGATTTTGTTTTTTCTTCACCATTACATTTAGATGTTATTATTCTTCCTGTAAAACAGCTTGTTTGTACATCTCTATAATTGGCATTGGACTCAAACAACTGCATAAAGCATTTTCCTTACTAATTGATATAGTTATGATGTAACAACGTTTCAGGTACTAGATGCTAAATACATGGCCCCTTTACTTGAATAGGTTACTGTTTAGAAAAGGGAATAAACACTTAAACAAAAGTGTGATAAATACCATGCAAACCTGAGGAAGGTCTTCAGAGAGGAGATGAAATCCATTCTATGTTAGCATGGCATCCTTCTTAAACTTTGTACTGATGAAAGAATGAGAGAGAGAGAGAGAGAAAGAGAGAAAGAGAGAGAAAGAGAGAGAGAGAGAGAGAGAGAGAGAGAGAGTGTGGGGGGAGGGGGGGGTGTGGAGTTGGATGAACAGAGACCCTAGATAAGGCTGGTTCAGGTAGGTTGGGGCCAGAATGTTAAGGGCCTTGTTTGTCTTGATAAGGAAGAGTTAGGGCATTATCCTTTGAACAATGGTCACCCATAATAGATTTGCAAGTACAGGAGTAACATGAACAGATATGTTTTCATTCTTAGAACAAAGTAAAAGTAAAATTGCAGAAAAGTCCCCCAGAATAAAATGTCAGATGATCCAAATGTCAGATGATGGTTCAATGACAATTCATGAGATTTGGGGGATTAGCCCTCATTCCCTATCTCCTTTTGAGATCTATGGGGGCTACCATAACAGATCAAAGCCCAAATATTGACTCTGATCCTTTGCATGAAGAGTATGGAACTCTAATCTTCCTCAGGCTGTAAAAGCAAATCTTTTTCCATATCAGCTCACTACCTTGCTTGGTCAATAACAGTTATTAGGGAACTGGATTTTTATCCAGTCTTGCCATTTTAATGGTTGTTCTATAATCTTTCCTTTCCATTTAAAACAGAAGTGTGAAAGTGAAGGCAGTTCTCTTTGGCTGACACCTGGCAAGTCCTATATAGTAGAATTTTATACAGTTCACTTTGCTTACTAAGTTATTATTTACATATTTTATTTTAATCCTACATAATGAATTTTATTTAAAAGTGTGCAATTTTCTGGTTACGGCATAATATATGCTTGTAAATCATCAAACACTCTAGAAACATATCAAAGGGAAATGGCGATCTTTCATAGCTTTCTTCTCTAAAGATAACTCCCGTAGTAAACAGTCTTACATCTTTTTCACAAGTTGGTTGCTTAAACCAACACTTAGAGATATATTATTCTATATTTTATATTTCTCATTAACATTTGGATACAATAGCACAGATAGATTTATTGAATGGCTATAGAGTATTAAATTTAATGGATAATTCTACTCTTTGAGACCTTTCCATTGTTGCCAGTTTGTTTGCTTGTTTGTTTGTTTGTTTTTAAATTTACATCCAAATTAGTTAGCATATAGTGCAACAATGATTTCAGGAGTAGATAGATTCCTTAGTGCCCCTTACCCACTTAGCCCATCCCCCTCCCACAGCCCCTCCAGTAACCCTCAGTTTGTTCTCCATCTTTATGAGTGTCTTCTGTTTTGTCCCCCTACCTGTTTTTATTTTATTTTTGTTTCCTTTCCCTTATGTTCATCTGTTTTGTCTCTTAAAGTCCTCATATGAGTGAAGTCGTGTGATTTTTGTCTTTCTCTGACTAATTTCACTCAGCATATAAGACCCTCCAGTTCCATCCACTAGTTGCAAATCATTGTTGCCAGTTTTTCATGTTATCTATATTATTTCCTTATGATGAGATCCTAAAAGTAGAATTTCTGGGTCAGACTATATGCATTTTAAATTTTAGTATATGTTGTCCTCTGCAGTTATGGCACAAATTTACATTCCTGCTTAAAAAGAGTATCAGAGTGCCTGTTCTGGCAAATGCTTCCCAATATTAACTATTTTCTCTTATTTTTTAATCTTTGCTAGTCTGATAGCCAAAATACATTTCATTTGGTTAGCATGTATTTCTTCTTTTGTCATCAGTTTAAATATATTTTTGTAAGCCTATTAGCTATTTTTATTTCCCTATTTGTAAATGTCTGTACACAGTCTTTGTCATTTTTTATTGGTGCTTTGGACTCTTTCTAAGTGACTTGTGAGGCCTTTTTATATATGTGTCACATACGATCAAATAATTCTTTCCTGGTGGAATTGGAATCCTTGGATTCCATTTATCATGTTTTTTCTTCATATATTCATAAGTAGGTAATCACATTTATCAGCCCTTTTCTTTCTTCACTACTTACTTCTTCCTTGACTAATTTGTAAAAATCAGTAACATGTATTCACCTATCACACAGGTCACAACACATATGCCTGAGGTATAAATTCATACATAAAAACGATTTTAAAAATTCTGTTTTTTGCAACACAGTATTCACCTTGTCCTCTTACCCACCCCTTCTCACTTCAGCCCATTAAAGGAATCTACTGAATTTTCAATTATGCAGTGGCTAAGATATTTTGGAAGTTCTTAGAAAAGATCAAAAATTTGGGGGATTACAATGAAGTTAGTAGGTATAACCAGCTTTTGTTGATCATCATGTACAAGAATTAAGAAAGTAGAAAAATTATATTAACCTGAGACTAGTTTTCCAAATATATTTCAAGAGCACATTATTTGCGTTTAACTTCAGTGAAAACTGCTTTTTCAACTCTTAAGTATGATGTAAATAAAGGAGAGTCTAGATAAGATGCTGTTTGGTTTGTGAAGTAGCAGAATTAACTTGGGAACCAGAAAATGCCTTTGAATACCTCTCTCTCCTGACATGCAAATGATATCATCATTTCTCTTGTATTGGAAAGGTACGGATGATGTGTTCCTTAGCTTATGCACATGCTTTACTGTTAAGTAATATTTAGTATCACATGAAGATTTGTAAAATAGAGACAAATAACTTGACACGTTAATCTAAAGGAGTTTGTTCATTTTTATAATTTAAGATAGGTTTAAATAATAAGGTAAATTTTAATCAAGCATAACAGAGAAAACCTGATGGAAGTTAAAGTTATTCCTATTTGATGACAAAAGATATGGTTTTATTTTTCTGCAAATACTTCAAATATATTCAGAAATCCGATTTTAAGCAGTAAGTAGGTTTATAACTGTACTCACATATTTATGAGATCCCTGAAATGAATTTCAACATGTATTACATTATTTTGGGAATTGAGTACAATTAATGGTGTCAGACTTAAAGCAGCAGACATTACCTTTACATTTCTCAAAAAGAAGAGAGGAACAGTAACCAGATCTTCTAAGGTTGAGGAATTCCTAAGAGCATAAATTATAATAAAGGGTATCAACATCCTGAGGTGATACATTCTTCACCCAAACTGTGCGGATTTTCAAAGTGAGAAATTCTTTTGTATCTTTGAAACGAGGAAAATCAAAGGAATTTCTTTTAATCTGGCTTACATCCAGGTCAGTGAGTGGCACTAATAAGGAACAAACACATTAGCACCAAAAGGACATGATAATTAGAAAAGAAATCTTAATCCGTAGACCACAGGCTGGGATGTCTAAAGCCTTGCCACCGGACTTTAAATGTAAAAATCACATTCAAATGTGCAAAATGGTAATACACAAGAATATTTGCATGTGAAAATGAGTGGTTTATGCGCAAATTGATTAGGTGAATACCTTTTGTTGGGGAGATGGAAGATGGTTGTTTTCTCCTAGGAACTGTTGGGGGTGGGGAGCGAAGCATGATTTTACACGAAAGCACTGAATTTAAGAGAAGATTTATTTTTTCAAATTAATAAGTAAATAAGTGCTTCCGATTAAGCGAAGTGCTTTTGCTCTGATTTATTTTAATGGTGGTTCTCTAAATTTGGTTCTGCTTATCGAAAGCCATTTCCCTTCTTAATACTGAGAATGAAAAGAAGGTGGGAAAAGTATGAAGAGTGATAGGACACAATAACAATCTACATTAAATAACAGACTTTAACTCTTAAATATCTTAGGGGATGAAAAGAGGTATTAATTGTGAGACAAAAGTTGAATACTGATACCTGCTCATGTTTTTGGTATAATCCCTGCACAATGAATTAATTTCTATTGTAGAGAGTTCCCAAAGATGTCATCAAATATATTTTATGAACTTTTTCTCATTGATGAAAAGATTTGCCTATTATTCTAGAATATAAGCTCTCCATGAGCTATCGAGAGGTAGTAAAAGCTGTTTTCGTACATGTATCTTTTGGTAAGCATACTTCAACTAATTTCAATATCTTCAGTACATCAGGAAAATGTGGTGATTAATATTGTATGATGTATAACACCAAAAGCTCTTCTGGAAGACTGTCTTGTTCTTGGATTCCCATACCACTTGACAAGGGATGCCCCAAGCAAAAACCAGTTTTTAATCTGGAGCGGAATACCATCTGATTTGCTTGTTTACACAGACATGTTTACTGTGTAACAATTGTAAGATGGCAAATTAGAATGATCATCATGGGTTTTTTAGAGTAAATGTGGTGTGGCAAGTCAGAAATAAGTTTCAAGGTCCCCACGTGGTGGTAAATCTAATTCAGACTTACTAGACCTGAGCTTGCTGAGGAAATGTAGAGAACGCCTTCATAATGAGCCTGAAACAAAGTATGTCTTCTAGGAACATGTGTGACCAGCTGTCCTTAGTCTCTGAAGAGGGTCAGTTCATAGTGATAAATTCTTTGTTCCTGAAATCTGCTTTTCTTTCTTGTTTGCTTTATCTTTAACCTAGGAGGGTATGTTAATTTCATGCACAGACAATACATTGCTGTTTGACCTTCCTGTTTTTTCTCTGGCTCCTGCTGCCTTTGGGCCTGAAGTTCTCAACATGATTTTGTCCTGGATATGCTCTGAAAATGGATGCCTACAGGAACTCATGTACGTACATGTTTTATAGTCCCCTTAAAGCAGGGCAATTGAAAACCACTTGGTTGGAGAACATCTTGAAACATACCTATATTTTTTAAATGCTTGGATTATTGGAAACAAGAATTACACATTATTAACTTCATAAATAGCAGGGAAAAGAAGATTTGGTTCTTTAAAATAAAGGTATAGTACTGACTCATGATTCTCAATCACCTTTAATTGATACTTTTAAAGATTTTATTTAATTTTCTAAAGTAATCTGTAACCCCAATGTAGGAAGCAGACTCAGGACCCCTGAGACCAAGAGTCACATGCTCCAGTGACTAAGCCAGCTGGGCGCCCCTCCCTTTAATTGATTCTTTTTGACCCGTGTACATTTCATCAGTTATCACCATAGATAAAATCTCCAGTGATGTTATTCGTACCGCATAGGTGAAGATTTTGTTTCTGGTGGAAAAATGTCTTGGGTTGCTCTGTACTTAAGTATAAAAGTAGATCATAGATACTAATGGCAAGCACTTGTTGATGGATCAAAGTAAATTTTGGAATTTGGAAGAAAATGTTACATTCAGAAAATGTATGGAAAAGCATGGGTTGTTTACTCTAAAATTTACCAAAGTCAGCTATCCCCATCCCTGCAGAGTTTGTGAGCTAGATTGTCTGAATAGAATCACCGGATTGAAAACAATCACAGCAGTATTTTCTAGGATTGCCCTGTAATGTTCCTGGATGGTGCTGGATAAAGAGGAAGGATTTTTTTTTTAATATATAGAGGCTTGGGGCACCTGGGTGGCTCAGTTGGTTAAGCGGCCGACTTCGGCTCAGGTCATGATCTCTCGGCTCAGGTCATGATCTCGCGGTCCGTGGGTTCAAGCCCCGCGTCGGGCTCTGTGCTGACAGCTCAGAGCCTGGAGCCTGTTTCAGATTCTGTGTCTCCCTCTCTCTGACCCTCCCCTGTTCATGCTCTATCTCTCCCTGTCTCAAAAATAAATAAAACGTTTAAAAAAAATTTAATAAGAAAAATATATATAGAGGCTTATCATGGAATATAAAAGGTGTTCATTTCAGTATTATTCAAACCTAGGCACCTTCTAACACATTATTTTCTTATTTCCACAATTTCTTACTTAGAAACCCAAAAAATATGCCTCATGTCCAACTTTTTTGATTACCCTAGTGATCATGAATGAGAAAAATCCAAATAGATCAATACTATATACACACCTGTTTGTTTCCATGCAGTAGAGCATGGACATTATTAGGCTTCATTTTATCTATAAGAACATTTGCTTTCTGTTAAAGGTAGCAGATACTGAGGGAGTAAATCTCAGGTTAATTGAAGAGGAACAGGAGGAGTCAGTGGTTAAAGAAAGCCCCCCGGACACTCTGCCCCATTCCACACATCAAAGAAAGAGAGTAACGGAAGCCCTTCAGAAATTCACTAAGTAGGGAAAAAGTCTGCCATTGTTTTTAGAAAAATCACCCTTCAAACTTTTATGTATTTATGTCTGGATGAGTTATAGGTGCAGACAAGGATCTCAGCACACTTTCTTTTAACCAGATTTATTGATTACTATCATATATATCATTTCCACACACACACACACACACACACACACACACACACACACACGAACACTTGTGTATATCGTTTGTATCTATGGACTTTGAGATTCCTCCAAATTTCTTTCTACCACCTGCCTGCACAGTTTTTCAAATCTCAGCAGATGAGGCAAGACAGGTGCTCTGAGCCCAGGGGAAGCACCAGGTGAGACAATGAGGAGTCCTAAGAAGGAAAAGGCCTAGGGCTAGAGAAAAGAACGGGAAACCGAGGCCTGAAGAGAATGAGGAACTAAGCTGGTAGGAAGGTTTCTGAGAACAGCACTGGTATGAAATGAAGGCGGTGAGGGGAAAGAGATAGTCCCAGGCAGGGGAGGGTTGTTTGGGAGAACTGGTGAGAAAGGCTGTGTGTATACTTCAAGGCCAGGCTGAGAATGAAGCAGAGAAGCATTGATTGACCCAAATGTAATTACCCAGAGAAAAAGTGCCTCACTTGTTTCACCTCATTCCAACCGTGTCCCAGCGGCAAGAGCAGTGCTCTCTATGGATAACCTACAAGTATCTCTCAGGGTAGAAACAGATGGTAAAGAGCAGAAAGTAATGTCAATTTAATGAGGACCAGAAAGAGAGTGAGGTTCCAAAGTGTCTGATAAAGAACTCAGTAGAAGACTGATGAATGAATAAAGGGTTGATTTTTCTTCCGTTAATTTCTGTCTCCTAAAACAATGGTAGTTCCTGGATGAGGGCATCAGTCTGTGGCACGCGTATAAGAAGTCTTGCCTTCAGTGGTCGTTTGCCCTCATGAAATAAGTCTTAGTAATGGTGGCAAAAACACCAGAGCACACCCCAAACTCTATTTCCCTTCTTCTTTTTACTAAGAGTAAAAGTAACTCACTAAAATTTCATAGCCTTTCTTAAGCAAAGCTTCTCACCTCTGCTGCAACATCCCTTCTTGAACCCTCACTCAGCACAGCCCCCAGAAGAAAAGATCCAAAAATTTGCCCCACTTCTTCAAGCCTTAAGAATTCTCTTGGGATTCTTTATGCACATGGACCTCACTTCCTACTTTAGAGATAAAACCTCTGCCATCTGTTGTAAACTCCCTCCACACCTTAGCATATCTCTGGGTGCATTCCTGTCCCTACATTTTTGCTAAAACTATTTCCTTCAGCTTTCCCCTCCCCTGCTTCTAATTCCATCCCTCCCCCACTGCTACTTAATCCTTCTCATCCTTTAGGACCTAATCTAATCCATCGCTCCTCTGCAAAGTTTTCCCTGACATTTCCTGCCCACAATGATATCTTTCTTCTTTGAACTTCAATGAAATCTGTCATAAAATGTCTTAGAATCACCAAACTGGCAGGCAGCTCCTTAAGTCGCCTTGTAGTCTAACCTCATCAGTTTACATATTTGCTTAGTCTTTTGGCTAGTTAATGGCTGAGCCAAGACTAGACTTCTGTTTTCTGATTCCAGTGCTGTGTTAGCTGAGCCACCATATTGTTAAAATTAAAGGCCAAGTGTTTCTTTGCTTTCACAGATTGCGGCATTCTAAATGCTGGCAGGTTTCCTCCATATATGCAAGCATG